>NC_088792.1:145286273-146513349 GCF_011386835.1 Chrysemys picta bellii
TAAAATAATGGAGAGAAATATTAGGAACCCATTTGCTCAATACAAATGTGGCACTGTGATAGTGGTTATTGTGCAACAGATTTTGTCTATAGTTTAAAAATGAAGTTAACTGACAGTTTTGCAATATTAGTTGATCTTGTAATATAGGAAAGTTGGGCACTAAAGATTCATGAGATTCACATCTCAAAAATGTGA
Source organism: Chrysemys picta bellii (assembly GCF_011386835.1). NCBI lineage: Eukaryota > Metazoa > Chordata > Testudines > Emydidae > Chrysemys > Chrysemys picta. The sequence continues at coordinate 145,286,469 of NC_088792.1, forward strand.
TGGCAGTCTATGAGCCATAAATAAATGTTATGCACTTATCAGCATCTGTGATGCTGATAGAAAAGGCTATAACGGCACACCTCTACTATTCCCAACTAGGTTTCAGTATAATGTATAGTAGGGCAGCTTTTGGGTAGGAACAGGATGAATGGAATAACAGATGTACAATAAATCACAAAGTTGACTCACTGATGAGCAAGACCAGTTGTTTAAACTCTAAGCTTCTTCTTCCTGTTGACTGTTACTACATGACACCACAGGAGTACAGTAGAAGAAAATATTTTATTTAGGGATAACAGAGAACTATTTTGACCCCCAAGAATTTAAGAGCTTACAGATGCTCTGAATAGTTCAACACATTGTGGGAGATTTGAGTCTCTTGGAACTCAGGCTGACTGGAGGGAAAAAAAATTTGTTTTTCATGAAAAATGTGGGGGTTTAATTTGTCTTGTTCCTCATCAGGATGAAAATGAGATCATTTGAAATTATTCATGAAAAAATGAGACACATCCATACCAGAGTAGCCAATAGTCCAGGAGTCGGCAACCTCTGGCATACGGCTCGCCAGGGTAAGCACCCTGGCGGGCTGGGCCAGTTTATTTATCTGCTGACACGGCAGGTTCAGCCGATCGCGGCCCCCACTAGCCATGGTTCGGCGTCCCAGGCCAATAGGGGTGGCGGGAAGCCTTGGCCAGCACATCCTTCGCCTGCGCCGCTTCCTGACGCCCCTATTGGCCTGGGACGGTGAACCACGGCCAGTGGGGGCTGCGATCGGCTGAACCTGCCATGTCATGGTGCACAGCATGGTATTTTCTGATTTCTGTGAGTTTTCACACGTGGTAACAGGTGAAAAAGTCTGTGTATCTCTTCGAACGACACTTTCTCTGTTCACATTCCTTGTCCCCAAATACTTCTGTCTGTCTTCTTAATTCATTCCTCCTCTTGTCCCCTCTCCCCAAGTCCAGCGTGAAGAGAAGAATGTCTATGCCTTCTCAGGTTAGAGGCATCAAGGACTTTCAAGCAGTCAATCTTAGTGGTCACATCCTCCTTATTGTCTCTTCTTCTCTCTCCCTGCTTTAGTTTACTGCATTGAAACACTTGTGCAAATCAGGCCCCATGGTCTCAAGTTGGGTACACAAAAAACAAGGAACACAAAATTAATAACCACTTTTGAAATGTTTGGTTTTAATGACTTGCTTAGTATCTCTCAGGATTTCTGTGGCAGAGGCAGGAATGGAATTCAATTCTCCAGGAAAGCATTCAACAGCTCTTAATCATGAGAACTTTCTCTTTCAGCAGTATCCTTCCTCATTAACTGTGCACCTTCTAACGTCTACAACAAAATAAAAGAAGCAGTAGGCCTACAAGACAACAGTCTCCTTCACTACACAGCCTTGATTCATCCACAGAGTTGGTCAGTTCTGTATACTGAATGAGGCAGAGTTTCTGTGGAAAAATATTATATGGTCATGTAATTGGAAACTGTATGATAATGCAAACACACAAAGGAGTCCCAATTAAATTTGCATAGACAACCTTAATTTTGACATTTCCTAACTTGTAAGTGCTTGAGTTTGCAACCTGAATAATAATTTTAACATAGTCTGTGTGAGAGAGAAAATTTCTATGTTTAAAAATAACCCCCTGAAAAAACAATTTCCATCATGTGGTATCCTATTGACACCTCTATGTATCATCAGCAGAGTACATCCATCACACAGACCTCTGCCACTTGAGCTACTAAAATAACCAATAGCAATAGTAGGTTGTCATTCCCTATGTAGAGGGGCATGAGACACATGCTTTGACAGTGAATTTCATAGATATTTGCTGATAGCAGAGGAATGGTGAGGTTCAGGAATCTTGGGTTCCATTCCAGGCTCTGGAGGTAAGTATGCTCTAATAGTCACAGACTCTTCTGCCCATTTCCCCCAAGTTTTTGACCACTTCTTCCCAGTGCTGCTTTCCTTCTCCCCTCATCCAATCTCAGTGATTTCTCCCCAGCTAACTGGCTCCCAGTGCCCCCCATTTCCTTTACTGACTCTCAGTACCAGTCTATCTCTCCAAGACTCTGTCTCCTCTCTCCAACTCAGTTTCTCTCCCCTCTCCAGTCCCAGTATAAGCAGTATCCTGGTTCCAATCTACTCCTTTCCCTCTCCCTGGTCCAGCATTTGTCCCCTCTGCATCCAAATCAGACAGCTTCCTCCTCTGTGCTACCTGGGTGCCAGCAGGGGGTCTTTGAGAACACAAGAGAGACGGACTCCCTGCCCTCCGTTATTGTGCCCAGCCTGAAGCAAACATTGCTTCAGAGAATTTAAGAGAAAAGTCTGCCACTGCCTGCCAGAGTGTTTTTTTTTTAACATAGGCAAAGCAATGTATTTTCCCCTAGCCTCATTCTCAGAAACAGCTGAACTGTTTTGTCTGAAATTTTCCAGAACGAATCCATCTGAGTTAGATAACCAACATGAAAAATGTCAGCCCAAATGATTACAAGTTTGGCAAAGTTATAAGCAGTTGAAAACAGTGTCTTATAATGGGAATTGTCAGGCAACCTTCATAGGCAGTGTTACCAGCCTTGCCTAGAAAATTTGTTTATAATATAGGCAACTTCCAGCGCAATTTCCTTGAAGCTTTAAGTTGCCATCTCTCATCTTAACACTATGAGTAGAGAGACATCCTGGAGGATTTTGGTCAACCTGTTGGTTCTCTGCTGTAATCAGGGCTAATGGTTCTAACAGAGACTGTCTGAAGGATCCAGGATTCTTTTTTCAGAATCTCATATTTGTATTCAAGATCTCTGGCTTTCTTAAGTGGGAAAAGGGAATTATGTGGTGAATCAGCAGGTCCTTTATATATATTCATATATATGTATGAAAACAAACACCTGCTTTGTTCAGTGTAGTGAAGGAATGCCATTAAAAGAATCTGAAAGGGGAGAATGAGCAAAAATAAATAGGATGTTTGCCCTTATCTATCTCTCTGTGCACATAATTTTACCTTCAGTCTATGTGCATGTGTCTATTTTTATGTACTCGCATGCATACGGATAAGGTATTAACTAAAAGTATGCATCTATGAAATATGTATATATTTGGGCTGTCAGTAGACAATGGAAAAACATAATGAAGTATGCCAAATTATGCTCCCATTTATTCACCTATAATGCATTTGACTCCAGTGGGGGTGTATGCATGCAACTGAGACCAGAATTTGAATCATTCCACTGACAGAGATTCCAGTTTCATTTCCATCCATGCAAGCCCACTGGCTTCAAAAAGGTTTCAGAAGTGGAACTGAAGTCACATTTTGGCCAGTACTATTGCTATAATATTAAGGAATTCCGGTAAGAATATATTACATTGTGTCATATCAGTGACAGAAAATGGGGCATTAATTTCATAAAAATATAAATTTAGTGCAGAAGAACATAGTCTTATCTAGGCCATGGGTAAGCAGAATAAAAGTTAATTGCTTGGAAAAAGAAGGAAGGTCAAATTCAAAGCTAATAATTACAGGGACAAGACCTCTTTAAATGATAATGAGAGTAAAGATACACGTGAAATTTCATTACTAAGTGATAAATGTCTTAAGATTGATTTAGTTTTCACCATAGTTACACATTTCAAAATGTCATATTTACACTCAAATAACCTTTCCAGGGAAACAAGGATCTGTATGGATGTATAAATATTTTGCTAAATGGTCTCATGCTTCACTGACTTCTCTCCATTTGCAATTCATTATTTTGTTAATTTAAATGACAAGTGATGCACTATCTGGGAAATGTGTGTATGGGGGCAGGGAGGATACTTTCTTTTAAAATATGAGGATCACTTCCTAACTGTTGAGATACAGAGCAAGATGTAATTAAACCTAAATGAAACCCATAAAATCTGGACTCAAGGATGGGCTACTTCAAAAGAAATTTATAACAGTTATTTAGACCTCATAACATCAGATTCTTATAAAAGCAGGTATCATGGAAGTCCATGGAGAGAATAGGAGAAAATAAATATTCAAATGTTTAGAAGAAATGAATTGAATTAATTAAAAAAATCTTTTGACCTCTGTGCAAATTGCCCAGCCATTCAGTGTGACATACTATGGGCAGGTCATGGAGTAATTTAGTTTTAATTTCTAAGACACTTGTTCTAAAGATTCAATGCTGATATTTTCCTGCATCAGTTTCTATCACTCTGCACTATAGGACACAGTGATTAAAAAAAAAAATGAAATAGTGTACAAAAAAAAAAAAAACAGTGGAAAGACATATGTAGTAATTTCCTCTTCTGTTAGTATGCTCTTCAGTTGCCTATTAAACTTCAAGCCTGTCACTATATCCACTGCAGAAGATTTAAGCCAAGGGGAAAGAGTTTTCCTGTTGTCCTAATTACTCTAGCTCCTGCAAGCAGTGGTACCCATTCTAGCTCTGGGGGAAATACTCCCACAGAGTTTGAGATCTTGCCTTTTTGAATTAGTTTTTGATCCCTTATGCTTGGGTATTTCATGTTGTACAAAGACAAGTAGAAATTGAAACTAGTCAGGTTATGAAATTGGGATTTTCTCCCTTGTGAGCACTGGTGCTCCATGATCCGTTACGACTGGATTATTTCTCCTCTTCTTCCAAATATGGCAGCTCCTCTTTATATAAAACAAAGCTCTCTGCCTTCCTAAAGGTTTGCAGGTGTAGCAGTTTAGAGAACTGGTAGCTTCACTAACGCCCCTGTGTTTTCCCTCTGCTCAGAGAAGCAGGAGGTTCCTCTCAGGCTCTTCTCCCTGTATTTCCAGGCAGGATATTTTTTAGTGGTCTCCCCTCCCCCTTTTTCTCCTCAGTGTCGATGGTAGGGAGAGGATTTTTGAGAACGGGGTCTGCAGGAAAACTGTGTTTTGGGAGAAAACTCAGCACGGTAACAGACCTGGCCAAGATGAAAAGGTCTCCTTCTTACAGCCCACCTTTAATCCTGCACCACCGTTGCCACTCCACAGCAATGTGGCAGGCAATCCTTAAGCTGTTTGGAAATTCAGCAGCAGGAGCTGGCTTTCTAGAATCTCCAAGCCTGGCTACTCAGTGCTCCAGCCACAGTGAAGCATTGAGATATTTCTCAAACTGAAATGTAATACAAATTAGGTGACACAATCCTGATGATTAGGTGATTCTCCTAGTTCTGGAAGGGTTTAGAATACAAGGAAGACAAATAGAGAGGTTCAAGTGACAGAAAATTCTAGCTTAGGCCTGAGAATGACCTCCTGTGGGGGAAAAAATGCACAGAAGGACTCCAGATGGATGGAGGCACGCAAAGTACTGACTCTCCTGGGCAATGTAACTGCTAAAAGGAAAAAAAAATAGTAAGATTGGAGAAGATTCCTCTATCAATTTTAAAAATAGTAGTAATAAAAAAAAATCAGAGATTACCTGAAGGATCAAATCATTCTTCTAGTCTTCTGGTGGCTTGTCTGCGAAAGCACAGCTTTAAAGAATTGGAAAATATGAGGGTGTTGCAAAAAAGGGCTAAAAGGGCAAGGAATATGCTGCAAGTCTCCTAACACTAAGACCTGGATGTTCAAGAAGCTTAGACCCAGATGCAGTTAAGAACCTATCTGGAAGGAACTCCAGTGTAACTCTGTTTGTGAGACAAAATGGGATTCTTGTCCTTTCAAGAGCAGCATAAATGTGCAATTCTCAAAAAGCCCTTGAAATGCTCCGATGTGTACAGTCTGTATATTTAATCAGGAAGTCACAAGTAAAAATTGCATTTATCCAAGATCTATCTGCCTTTTCATTCAGTTAACTAGCTCAGAAGACTACCTGTAATAGTGCCATCTGGTGATTCCCAGTAATATCACACCTGGAAAATAGTATTTCAAGAGAAATAATAGAAGTCCTTATAGTAACGCTATGATTTAATCATGGGAATTTTTAGTAAGTCATGGACAAGTCACAGTCAATAAACAAAAATTCACAGCCCGTGACCTGTCCATGACCTTTACTATAATTATCCCTGACTAAATTTTAACTGGGAGACCACTGGGGTGCTGCTGCTCTGGGGGACACCTGGGGCCAGCCACACTGGCCACTGCTCAGGCAGTCCCTGGGGCCAGCTGCTTGGGCGGCCCTGGGGTCAGCCACATCGGCTGCTGTAGAAGTCTGAGGTCATGGAAAGTCACGGAATCCGTGACTTCTGTGACGGACACACAGCCTTACTTTATAGTACATTTGCAAGGAAATGGACTGGATTATCTGTATAGCTATTTTCAAATTCTAACTTTGCATATATGCAGATAGCCGCTGATTTAAATATTGACTGGATTTAATATTTTCATAATATGAAAAACCCAGCCATAATGAGAAACACGTTTAGTGCAATCTCCAGTTTAAACAATTTAATTTTCTGAATAAGATTTTCAAAACTGCATGTGTTTATTTGCATCCCTTATTTTTTGTATAGTTACCACAACTGTGCATATAATCTTGAGTTGCATGCACAAGTTATCAGTTAGACACAAATCTGGACATTTCTGTGTACAATTACAGTGACTTAAGTGCAATTGTGGCCATTGTTGATGCATATATTTGTGCCCCTAATTTGTATCTCTGCACTTGAGCAACTCTGAAAAAGTTTGAATGCATGTTCAAGAAACAGAACAAATAGGCTATTGCTGTGCTGAGACCACTCTGGAATCATATGGAACAATATTGTCTCATTGTTGCCTTGTACTCCCCTATTTGTCTGTCTGTAGTCGCTTGTTTTATACTTAAATGTAAGCTCTTTGGGGCTGGGATTGTCTTTTTGTTCTGTGTTTGTGTAGCCTCTAACACAATGAGGCCTGGTCCGTGATTGAAACCCTTAGGCGCTACTGTAATATAAATAAACAAGCTCACTTTTTTTAAAAACATCTGTATTTATTCGGATGTCCTTGTTCTCTCCAATACTTAATTAAATAAATGAGATTCATGGACATTAGAGACATAAGGTGGGTAAAGTAATATCGTTTATTGGACACAGAGCTCTTCTTCCGGTCTGGGAAAGGTACTCCAAGCATCACAGCTAACTGCAAGGTGGAACAGATTGTTTAGCATAAGTAGTTAATACATATTCTAAGGGATCATTCAAGGTAGAGTCGCCTATTATTACTTCTGAGGTCATAGAACAAAAAGAGAGAGTTAGTGTGTTACAGATTATTGTAATAAGTCGTAAATCGGGTGTCTCTGTTCAGTCCATTATTTTTAGTGTCTAGCAGTTATGAAGTTAAGATCCCAGTCTCATCTTTTGAAAATGTTTTGCAGGATTCCTTTGGGGATTAGGTGATAAGCCAGATATAGAGTGATCACTTTGTGAAAAGTGTTCACCCACAGGTGATAGGGTGTTTTTGTCATTTGTCATTTTCCTATGTGAGCTCATCTGAGAGCGTAGTGATTGTCTGGTTTCACCCACATAGCTATTGGGACATTTAGTGCACTGGATGAGGTATACCACATGGATAGATATATAGATATAGATATTTTCATGGACATATCCTATATATGGCTTCTCATAAATGTTGCTCTGTGTATTCAGATCTATAAGATTTACCAAGAAACTATTGATTCAGATCCTACAGTAAAAAATCATGTTTTATTTTTTCAATTTAAAAATATAAATTGATGAGTTGGCTTTATTGGAAAACTAGCTTTATCCGTGAAATCCCAGTTTGAAGTTAGTCTCAATGTTTTCTCCCTTTTTGCAGGCAAAAATTATAGCACATATACATTTCTTACTGCCTAGTTTGTGCCCACAAATTTTAAAAAATCAGGCCCATAGAATTTTCTCCAAGCTTACGGAGTTCACTCATGTAACAAGAAATTGCTGGGCCAAGGTGGAAAATGAATGTATACAAAGATGTTTTTTTGTAAAGTTTTATATAAGTGTCCTGGGGGGAAAAAAAACCTCATGAGCCAAAATGTTTAGGTTTTGTAGCTGGTTTGCATAAAACAAAGTGCAAAAGGATCAATATTTCTAAATCATTGTTTAGCAAAATTCAAAAGCTATTATACTGCAAATGCCTCATTTTATATGTTGATCTAAATTGTTTTTGCTAATCAAATTGCTGTTTGTGTAGGTCATGGCTTTACTAATCAGACTCATTACATTCTGTAAAAAGAAATCCATCATCTTCACTTTGCAAACTACACAGTCAAAGGTCAATTTTGGAACATAATTTAATCAAGATATGTCTTTAAAAAATGCTGCATGTTCTTTGGGTGTGAGTTTATCCAAATTATATAAGTTTATCTAGGTGACAAAGATTTTTTATTATTATTATTATTTATAGTATTTATTTATATTTGATAAAGGGCAAATATATTACTCTTTTATTCTTTAAAAAAAATGATTTACTTAAATTTCCAGTCTAGTGTATGGACTTGTTACAGATCCTCTTATATAATACTTGAACAAGTATGTAGATACATAGCCATATATGAATTTCCAATATTAGTGTGTGCACAATACATAAAAATGCTTTAGGGGAATACTAAAGTTGCAAAGTCAAGCATATAAAAGTCAGGAAATTCTGATATTAAAGTTTAACGCACAGGATTTATTTTGCCCCTACTGTGATTATGCCCTGTGATATTCTATATGCTTTAAATCACAGGCTTGGATTAAGAGTGGTCCAGAGCCACATTTCTCTAACCAGAGGTCTGAATACTATTACATTCAGTACTTGCATATTGCCTTTTTATCTATGGATTTCAAAGTGCATGATACAAATGGCACAAATTAGTAATCCCATTTTATTGAGAGCATATCTATAGAATAAGAACAGAGGTTCAAACATTTTTTCTAACAAATATTGTGGCATATTCCTAGCTTTGTGAGTCAGTTTCTCCATCTGTAAGACTATGATAATATTTATCCATGCTGGTGTGGTGATGTGCAATCTTACTAAATAAAGTTTGTGAAGTACAAAGAAGTATCAAGGTTAGCAATAAGAATAGAATTTAGAATATCCTGACTCCCAGCACTGAACATGTTCCCTTAAATCATGGAAGCAATTTGATGAGTAATAGAGGAGGAAAATACTTTTTACCAGATCCTGGGGCTCACACAATGTTTAAGACAGGGGTCAGCAACCTCCGGCACGCAGCTCACCAGGGTAAGCACCCTGGTGGGCCGGGCCAGTTTATTTACCTGCTGAGGCGGCAGGTTCGGCCGATCACAGCCCCCACTGGCCGCAGTTTGCCGTCCCAGGCCAATAGGGGCAGCGGGAAGCCGCAGCCAGCACATCCCTCGCCCGTGCCACTTCCTGCTGCCCCTATTGGCCTGGGACAGCGAACCACGGCCAGTGGGGGCTGCGATCGGCGGAACCTGCAGCATCAGCAGGTAAATAAACTGGCCCGGCCCGCCAGGGTGCTTACCTGGTGAGCCGCGTGCTGGAGGTTGCCGACCCCTGGTTTAAGACTCGTGTCCAGAAGAGTTTGGAGCCATTTCTCCTACAGTCACAGACAGTTCCTCATGCTTATTCTTTCTGTCCCATAGAGGCTGGCGAGGGGAGTTGAAAGGTCTTTCCTCCACAAGAGGCATAAGAAAAAAATAATTGATACATGGTTTGTCACAAATGAGTGTAGATAAATTATTCATATCACACTGTCATGTATTCTGCATATTCCATACGTTACAAAAAAACTATTTTAGAAAATTTGAGATTTTTTTTTCAAATGCTCAGAATTGAGGAGAAAAAAAGAAATATTCCTTGGCATGTTGTGTTAAAAAAACAAAATAGCTGTTTGAAGCTACTCACATAGAATACATCCCAGAAAGATAACTTGGTTGATATGGGGCAGATAAGGCAGTCACATGTGGATTTTAAATTCATTCTGCAGTTTTTCACATGGATATCGTCATCACATATGTATATGGACACACAAGTTTATAGAGTATTAGTGTAATAATTGATACAGATATAAAATACATAGAGGATAAAACTAATACATATTTATTAGTGTTTTGTTATGATCTACAGGTAGTAGTAGATATTAGGTATTCTGCTGTCTCAGATCTTTATGATCAATTGAATTTTAGTTATATGCCAACATTTGCTAGCCATCTACTTTACAGGCAATAGCTGGTGTGCAGAAAAAAAATGCAATTTAGGATAGGATCCAGCAGCCAGAATTCACTTTGAAGTCAGGAAATTTTGCTTGAGTGAGGACTAGTAGATAGGATCTGTCTGATACAGTAAATCAGATGCCAACTGCTATGTCTGTAAAGGGGAGAGGATAAGAATGAAGGTCTGAAAAGGTGTCTGAATTAGAAACAAGTTTTCAAAAGATAGGGCCTAATCAAGCAGTATTAATGCAAAGAAAACTTCTGTCACCGTCCATGTAAGCTTTACTTTCATAACAACTACAGAATTAAATCCACAATGAGGTGCATTTTATGGATCTACCCGTGATTTTTTTTTTTTTAATTCTATGGCTGGAATCATTCTGTATTACATTTAACCATAATCTTGGGACCAGAAATGTTTTTCATGAATTTCCACAACACTAGCTTTTTTTTAAATCCATTTAATGACCCCGTGTATTCTTGAACCTCAGTCCAAAATCGTTCATTTCCTAAGGGTTTGTCTTACCCTGTTTCATCTGAAACCTTTAATGTTTGCATTTCATGACCATAGCAGTACCCTTAACTTGTCATTTCATCAACAATGCCTGTGTTTTGTGGCACTGGACTATTTATGTTATCCGTGATGGAAATTCTCTGAATCTGCACAATGCTACTGTAAATGTAACCTATGCTGGGATGGGACGGAATACATCTTCCAACCTGTGGATCAGCCACTCCACAGCCACTAACTACTATGGCCCCATGATGTTAATAGCTGCAGCCCACTAAATTAAGTTCATCTTTGAATGATGGTCCCTCTGTGTATCCTATTACGTCTGACAGGGGGTAGGGGAATTTCAGTCTTTGGTGGCTGATTCACCTCATAAGGCTTATAAGGATAAAGTTAATGTCCGAATTCAAAATTTCTCACTAAGATGGTGATGGATTTTCATATAAATCAGCCTATATACTTATCAAACGTTTTTCGAAACCTTATTCTTACAAAGATGAGAAAAAACTCCATATTTTGGACATTCATAGGGTGTTAGCTTTAAACAGTTTAGAATATTTCTGCAATTATTCATCATCTTTTCTGACAGGATGAACAGGCAACCTGTCACTTTACAGGAGACTTCTTCCTGGATCTCTTCTTATAGTCATCTGTGCTATGATACTCCCAAGGTTCCACTACCTCAACGAGTTTTAGCACATTCTATGAGAGCACAAGCATCACCAGCTGCTTTCTTGGGTCATTTTCCCAGCAGTGGTACTTGCAGAGCTGTTAGTTGGTCATCTGTTCATACATTCACAGCTCATTATGCTCTCTCCCAGGCCTCAAGAGACCATGCTGGAATCGGAAGAGTGGTGTTGCAGTTCTTGTTGAATAGATACTGATACCTACCTCCATCTGGAGCTGTTTGTGGTGTGTCAGCTGAAATGGAATGGGCATGTGCAAGCATTTGAAGAATAAAAAATGGTTTCATACCTGTTGTTCTTCAAGATGTATTGCCCATGTTCATTCCATGACCCACCCTCCTTTCCCTGTACGCTGGACTGGCAACATATACTGGCTTCCAGTGTGAAGAAATTGAGTGGGGTCAAGATGACTTCAGACCTTTATGCTGTTGGCTAACAGCATGAGCAGATGGAGGGGGCATGTACCATCCTGATGAGTACCAGTATGGGGAAAAGTTCTCTGTATTCGGTGCACATACACCTGAAGTGTAGTGGATACGAGCAAAGAACAACAGTTACCAAACAGCTATGTAACTGTTTTTTTTTTTTTTCTTGTTGCTGCTGTTAAAGTCCAATCCCTTTTTGAAGACGACAAAACAAGATAAATGGATACAAGAGGGGAGAGTAAAGAACAGCAAAGACCAAAAATACAGCTTCTGTTTCTGATGTTGACTTCACTTAAAATCTCTTTGCTGCAAAACACAGCTACAGTACATGCTTTTATCAGACACTTCGAGACCTGGCAAACTTGTACTAGGGTTGAGCTTGTGATAGGTTCCCCCAGGGGTGCCACCTGGAACTAGGGTACCACTGAGCCCTCCAACCCAGCAGCCTGGACTTCCTCTCACACTGGGCTGCTGTGACAAGCTGCAAAGCACTCCAGCCTGCACCTCCACTAGCATTTAAACAGGTAGGGACACACCCAGCTGCAGTTACATGCAGACTCTCTAACCACCAGCTTCCTGGCCTAAGACCCCAGAGCAGTACCGTCCTGCCCTAGTCAAATCTGGCCAGTATATGGGTTTAATACCTGGTCCAACTTTCCCCTCAATGTGAAGAGAACAATGCACACTTGTGGTAACCAAGCAGAGATTTCCCCCAAGAAGTCCAGTCGATTCTAACTATTTTGGATTAAAACATAAAATAAGTTCATTAAGTACAAAAGATAGATTACTTAGTAATTAAACAAAACACAAACTAAGTCTAAGATACTAGAAAGATAGGTTATGAACTAGAAAATTCTCACCCTGGCTGATGAGACAGGTGGGCTTCAGATTCTTATGAGACAAGCTGCACTTGCTTTACAGCTTGGAATTCCCAGGTCTTTCATACAAAGCCTAAAAATCCTTTTAGCCTGGGTCCAGCATTTTCCCCCAGTTCATTCTTTTTTCCTCAGGTGTTTTCAGGTGTCGTCTTGTGTGGGGAGTGAAGACCCATAGATATCACTCCCTGCCTTATATAGCTTTTTGCATATGATGCGAACCTTTTGTTTCAAAACTTGGTTCCCAAACCGGTTTGTGGAAAAATACTGACATCCCAAGATGGAATCCAGAGACATAGTCTGGTCACATGTCCTTGCTTGGTCATAGCAGCCATTACCTTCAGACTGACTTGAGCGGCTTGAGCGTTTACCGGAAGACTAAGCTCTTTCACAGTCCATTGTCTTTGCGGATGGGCTGTGTGTATTTTCCATTTGATATACAGACCCCTAATCAATATTCATAACTTCAGAAACAAAAATGAAATAAGCATACAATAAGATAATCATATTCAGCAATTCATAACTTTTCCAAAGCCACCTCACATGACCCATCTTGTGCAAAATGCATCATAATTAGGCCATACTTCTATCATCATATCCCAGTGAAGAATATGGGGTGCAGTATCAGAAGTCTGTTTTGGGCATTGCTTTTAGCTGATTTGTGGGTCACTGGATCACAACAGTGTTCCAAAAAATAGTCTTGGCCAGCTAAGCCACATTTTAATACACAGAAGAAAAAAAGGAGAAATGGGAAAGAGAAGCAGGAAGGTGAAGAATAAAAAGGACATATGGGTGGGTAAGAGAATGACCAAGTCTCATAATTCAGATGGTGTTTGGAATTTACCCAGAGCTGGAGGTGGCAATGTCATCTAGATCCCTCTCTCTGGCCTGGTCTGGTCAGGACATCTCTCAGGATTAGGGTGACGAAGACCCATTGGTGTCATAGTGGATCCAAAAAGACTGTGGCATGACAGTTGTGATGGTGACACTTGCTCCTTCTTTTTTAGTAAACAATTGTTGTATTTTCTTCCCATCCCCACCCCAGTTTACTTTTACGGATCTCAAAAAGCAGGTGTTTGGCATCCTCTCATTATTTTGTTCACCAATTAGGCCTAATTTCTGAGAGACCAATTTTAGTTCCTTGATTTCTGGTCCCATACTTGTCTTGTTAACCAGACATCTTTCTTGTAGCACTCCTTGAATTATATCAGTAGGCCTTTTTATTTTCATTTACTGTGGCCATGTCTACACACGCTCGTGTGGCTGCTGACGAGAGAGAGCTCCCCTGTCAACATCATAAAACCCCCTCCATGAGCAGCAGTAGCTATGTCAGTGGGAGAATTCTAGGACTTCATTAGGAGAATTGCAGACACGTTTTAGGTCTTCCTGGAGGAAATACAGGACACCTTTCATAAGCTATTGGATATCCTTCAGGGTGCTGGTTCCAGTAAGGTGGCATCACCAATTAAGAAGGCCATCTTAGAACCAGCCAAAGCAGTGTGGCATGCTCCATCCACTTTTGCTCCCACCCATAAACCAATAGAAAATAAATAGTTCTTATCATCTAAGGGGGAAGAATTTTTATTTTCCCTCCCTGTTCCACACTTTATTGGTGGAGGCTGTCACCGAAAGGAACATATAATCACACTGGATCTACACCCACAGAGGAAGAGACCAAATGCGTTAGTCTTCTTTGGGAGAAAACTTCACTTTGGCAAGCTTTTAGTTCTGCATAACAAACTACCAAGCTTTAGTGTCGAAATATAATTTTATTAATTATAATAAGTTCTCTGAATTCGCTAACAGACTCTCTCAAGTGGATAGACTTCAGTTCCAAGCAATTATCAATGAAGGATAATTGCTAACTACGTTGGCCCTCCAGACTTCAGATACAGCCTCCTTCTTGATGGCAATATCCATAGTCATGAGAAGTGGGGCTAATGGCTCCAATCCTCTGGGTTTCCCAAAGAAGTCTAATCCACTGAGGAGGATCGGCCTATTCAGTTAGGAGACAAATGAATCATTAAATTTCATGTGAAACTCAAAAGCAGCCCTTCACTCGCTAGGTACCTATACCCCAGCACCACAGAGGAAATACACCAAGACTCAGTCCCACAGACAACAACCAGGCCCTCAACTATTCTACCATAAAAGGCCTTGTGAGCCACTTCCAGAGAATGCAACGTAGTAAACGCCATGATCCCCCTTCATTCACTTCATCCCACTAAGAAATCCTTTTGACAGAACTTTTGAGAGATGAAAATCAGTCTCAGTGCCACAGTAACCAACTCAGGTCTTTTACACCCTATTCAGTGTCCACCTAACTCATTTTTCCCAGGCATGGCACCATATAATGTCAGACAAATGGATTCCAGAGATAATCACCACTGGTTAAACATTTAGAGTTCCTCTTTCTTTCCAGTCCCCCCAAAAGAAAACCCTTCTCCATCCTTTTTCAGGGACCCCTCTCATGAGAGGATGTTAAATTCCTTGCCATAAAAACAGTACCTCTTCAGCTCCGGGGAAAAAGTTTTTACTCAAGATATTTCCTGATCCCCAAGAAGAAACAAGGCCAGAGGCCCATACTAGGTCTTAGATAGCTGAACATCTTCATCCACTGCCTGAGGTTCAGAATGTTCCATGTGGCCTCTATAATTCCCTCCTGAAACAAAGGCAACTGGTTCACAGCTCTCAATTTAAAGGATGCTTATTTCCACATAGCTGTTCGCCCTGCAAGAGGAGATTCTTATAATTTATCATAGGCCTAGACTGTTACCAGTACAAAGTGCTCCCCTTTGACTTCTCAATGTTACTAGGGGTATTCACAAAGGTATTAGCAGTAGTGGCTGCTCACCTGCATCATCAAGGTTCATCAGTGTTTCCCTTTTCTGAATGACTGGCTGTTCACAGGGAAGTCATATCAAGAAGTATGGATGACAATCCTGTCCCTGCTCAGACTCCTACATTCATTAGCCATGTCCATTTTAGCTCCAACATAGATCATAGACTTTATTGGAACAACCCTAGTTTCAGTCTGGCTCAAAGCTTACTTAGCTCAGGATTCCAGGCAATGAAGGACCTTTATTACTTGGGTCTGGCTGAACCCTCAGATGATAGAACCTGTGTCATCCTTCTAAGTTATATGGCCTTATGTACTTGTATGACACCTTTCATGAGGCTTCACCTTCACCTTTGAGGTCAGGCTTGGTCACAGACAATCTATGTGTCAAGTAAGCACAGTCTGCACATATTGATCTTGCCCCTCCACATAATTTTGACTTCACTCCCCTGGTGGAATAATAGGAAGACTCTGTGTGTGGGGGGGGGGGGGGAGGGAGCTTCCATCCCTCTCCTACGCACAAAAAAAGATTGATTACAGATGTCTGCCTGCTAGCGTAGGAAGGCCACCTGACCAAACATGCAACTGGACCTACCAAGAATCCCAGCTGCACATAAACCTTCTGGACTACATACAGGATATGAAGTCTACAAATATCTCCTACCATTTATTAGGAACTTGCACATTAGAGTCACATTGGACAACATGACAACAGTTTTTAATTAATAAACAAGGGAGAGTATGTTCCACCCTTCTTAGCTTAGAAGTTGTCAATTTCTGGAACTGGTGCATTCGCCATCAGATCACCACCTTAACTAAAGAACCTCCTCATTTTTGCATAGTTCCCCTTTTTAAAATTAAATGCCACAGTGTTGGGCTGTTGAGATGTTCTTCCCACCACAGGAATGTTAAATGTTGTTATATTATGGTCACTATTTCCAAGCAGTCCTGTTATAGTTATCTCTTGGACCAGATCGTGCGCTCCACTCAGGACTAAATTGAGAATTGTCTCTCCCCTTGTGGGTTCCTGTACCAGCTGCTCCAAGAAGCAGTCATTTAAAGTATCAAGAAATTTTGTCTCTGCATTTCGTCCTGAGGTGACATGTACCCAGTCAGTATGGGGATAATTGAAATCCTCCACTATTATTGAGTTCTTTATTTTAATAGCCTCTCTAATCTCCCTTAGCATTTCATTGTCACTATCAATATCCTGGTCACGTGGTCGATAACACTGCTCTAGAGCCAAAATGCTTCTGAAATAAATGTAGTCAAACTGTACTAATTCTGGGTCACTGAGAACGAAACTGATGCTTAAAATTGTTGATTGGCTCTAGTTTTCAAGATATGCTATTGGGTCAGTATATACGACCCTTGACTTGGGAATGGCGGAGGATAAGTGAGTTATAAAGGGAAGGGATCTCAATTTAAACCAGAAATGACTAAAATACATCTTTGACTGGATCTATGAATAAATCTATGACTGGGTTTGGACAGTACTTGCTCTTTAGGCAAAACAATGAATGATGCAATCTGAAGCTGGTATTGCATCATACATGATATGAATTGCATCGTGTTATTCCTAGATGTCATGGATGATACAATCGTAACGAAGCTTACATCACTCTGCTGAACAAATTGCCCTATATCAGCTCTAGAAATCATACAGTGTCATGCTCTCTTATTTGTCAGTGTTTGATTTTGCAAAGGGACACATTTCTGTTTAGCCAAAGTGAGCAGAGATGCCTCGTACTTCTGTGAACAGTGCAGATAACTTCTGCTATGTTTGTGGTGAAGTGACTTTTGCATCACAAAAGCACAGTATAACCACTATGGTTAAGAAAGCCTATCACCTTTATTTTGGCTGCAAAATTGGAGATCAGGACAAGAGGTGGGCCCCACACATATGCTGCAACACTTGTGCAACAAATCTTCGCCAGTGGTTGAACAGGAAAAGGAAATCTATGCCTTTTGCAGTGCCAATGATTTGGAGAGAGCCAACAGATCATACCAGCAATTGTTACTTCTGCATGGTGCCTCCAGTTGGGAAAGGTGTGTCAAATAAGAAAAAGTGGACTGTGCATTTTCCAAACATTCCATCAGCTATACGCCCAGTACCCCACGGAGAAGGACTGCCGGTTCCTGATGCACCAGAATAATTCTCACTTGAGTCAAACGAGGAAGAGGATGAAACTTCTGGACCTGAATCATCAATGTCACAGGACCCACATTTTCTCCTATCCTCCTCCTCTGAACCACAACTCATAATACAAGGTGAACTGAATGACCTTGTCAGGGATTTGGAACTACCCAAGAGTAAGGCAGAGCTGTTGGGCTCCAGACTACAGCAGTGGAATCTCCTGGCAGGTGATGTTAGGGTTTCCATGTTCCGTGACCGTCAAAAGGATCTTGTCCCATTCTTCTTCATGGAAGGTGATCTTGTAGCCTGCAACAACATCGATGGTGTGATGGCAGCCCTCAACATCGTTCATGATCCAGATGAATGGAGACTGTTCATTGATTCATCGAAGACGAGTCTTAAAGCTGTTTTACTGCATAATGGCAATGTTTTGCCATCAATTCCAGTTGGTCGTGCAGTCCATATGAAGGAAACCTATGACAACATGAAACAACTTTTGAGGTGCATAAACTATGACCAACATCAGTGGGAGCTTTGTGGCAATTTGAAGGTTGTTGCTCTCTTGCTTGGTCTGGAGACTGGATAGACAAAGTACTGTTTTTTTTCTCTGCGAATGGGATAGTCATGCAAGAGATTCCCACTACATCAAGAAAGATTGGCCACTCCGACAGTCATTGGAGCCTGGGAGGAAAAGTGTTCAGCATCCACCATTTGTTGAATCAAGGAAGATTTTGTTACCACCCTTACACATCAAGCTGGGTCTGATGAAGAACTGTGTCAAGGCCATTGACAAAACACAAGCAGCTTTCAAGTACCTCCGTGGAAAATTTCCAAGGTTCAGTGAAGCTAAGATAAAGGAAGGTGTCTTTGTTGGTCCTCAGATTCGTGAACTTCTTCGAGATGATGCATTTGACCATGCACTGCGTGGCAAGGAAAAGACGGCATGGAAAGCCTTCCAGTTAGTGGCAATAAATTTTCTCGGAAACAACAATGCAGACAACTACAGGTTGTTGGTGGAAAACCTCCTCAAGGCATACAAAAGCCTTGGCTGCAACATGTCACTAAAGATACATTTTTTGCACTCTCATCTAGATTTTTTTCCACTGAACTGCGGAGCAGTGAGTGACAAGCACAGCGAGCGATTTCACCAGGACATTGCAACAATGGAGAAACGCTATCAGGGCAAATGGAGCCCATCAATGCTTGCAGACTATTGCTGGACAGTGACAAGAGATACTCCATTTAATGGATACAAGCGACAAGCCAAGAAGCGCCGAGTAGACACTGAATAGGACTAAACTATGTACAGAATAGTTTTTTGCCTTTTGTTTCATAATAAATGTTATTTATATAACCCTTTTGCTGATTTTGAAAGTGTTACATAAACAGGACAGGTGAAATATTATCATGTAAAGCAACCATAAACACATGAAAAGACCTAGGTTTACAATTTATGATTAAAACTCTACTATCTACACAATATACATAGACATAAAATGTAAAAACTTAATTTATCTTAGAAACAGTAGCCAATCAGTTTTTTTAATTGTCATATTTGAATTCAACACATCCAAATACATAATAAATAGCACATTTTATCTCTGAAGCAGACGACTTCTCAAAAACTGTAGACCACTGTAATAGATCCTAAGGTTATTTATGGTAGAAAGGGACCTGGAGAGATGTTCCATCCTCCCCACACTTGGTTTCAGAGCATGAGGCAGAGAAGGGCATAGTCTAAAACCAATGGACATAGCTAGCAAAACATCTTCCTGTCTCAGGTCCCTGGAGCACATGCTCACCTTGAGAGGAATATAAATAAGGACCGCATATATTGAAGCACTCTGGTTACTGAACAAGGTAAACAACCTTACTTTTTTGGCCACTGGACCTGAGAAATTTGCCAACCCAGTTACACAGTTACAGTAGTAGAATAAAAATATCTAGGGAATGTTAATCTTCATGCTTTAGAGTATAAACCAACTCCGAACTTTGTGGCCTTAGGAAAAGAATCCCCAAATAGATATATTATTGCTTAATTGTATATTAGAGATATATAACTGTATCTAAAGAATTAGATATTGACCCATTTTGAGTTCAAAATCAAATTTCCCTGAACAATAGTACTTCCTAAAAAGAACCTTAATCTAGTCACAATTTTGACCTGGCCAAAAGCCTACCAATTAGAGACGGTTACTGTTCCTCTTCAACTGTTCATGCTGCTATGCATATCAGTGAGCTTCTACTCAAGGCTGAAAGACAGTTGGAGGATTATATTTCTATGTTTTTGTATATGAACAAGAGAGATCCTCATTTTAGCTATCAAGAGAGCAATGTACTTGTACAAAAGGTCAATCACTTTTTTTTTTCTCCTGGGCAAAACAATGTTGTAACTAAAAAGAGAATTTTACCAGCAAGACAGGTGCTAGTGTAAATTATATACTACAGCCAAGGGATCTGAAATGGAATTATGGCTTCTCTGTGATATAATTAATGAAAAGCATCGAGGACATAAGGGGTAGTGTTAGCAATATTCTGCCACAGTCATGTGTCTTCCGTCTATTAAAGCAGATGGCAGTTGGACCTTTTCTATGTAAAAAACATACAAAATAGGTGTGGGGAGAAAAGTTACTTTCTTGAAAAGAAGAGCAAATAGAGTGAAATGCACAAAGGTAATAATTATCCATCTCAGATTGCACTGTGCCTATATGAGACAAGTAGTCACTTTTTTGGAAGTGGAACTGTATAGTATCAGAATAGTATTACTTGGTTTCTTTTATCAGTTTAACATACTTAATCAAAGATCTTGGCTGCAAGAAATGTCTTGTGGCTGTGCAGTAACCAACACATGTGCTGCTGCTGCTTCTCCTGCTATCATAATCACTTCTTTGGATTCCTAAGTATGCATAACAAGATGTATCTCAAAAAGCAATAGAGGGTCCTGTGGCACCTTTAAGACTAACAGAAGTATTGGGAGCATAAGCTTTCGTGGGTAAGAACCTCACTTCTTCAGATGCAAGTAATGGAAATTTCCAGAGGCAGGTATAAATCAGTATGGAGATAACGAGGTTAATTCAATCAGGGAGGGTGAGGTGCTCTGCTAGCAGTTGAGGTGTGAACACCAAGGGAGGAGAAACTGCTTCTGTAGTTGGATAGCCATTCACAGTCTTTGTTTAATCCTGATCTGATGGTGTCAAATTTTGCAAATGAACTGGAGCTCAGCAGTTTCTCTTTGGAGTCTGGTCCTGAAGTTTTTTTTGCTGTAAGATGGCTACCTTTACATCTGCTATTGTGTGGCCAGGGAGGTTGAAGTGTTCTCCTACAGGTTTTTGTATATTGCCATTCCTGATATCTGACTTGTGTCCATTTATCCTCTTGCGTAGTGACCAGTTTGGCCAATATACATAGCAGAGGGGCATTGCTGGCACATGATGGCATATATAACATTGGTGGACGTGCAGGTGAATGAGCCGGTGATGTTGTAGCTGATCTGGTTAGGTCCTGTGATGGTGTTGCTGGTGTAGATATGTGGGCAGAGTTGGCATCGAGGTTTGTTGCATGGGTTGTTTCCTGAGTTAGAGTTGTTATGGTGCGGTGCGTGGTTGCTGGTGAGAATATGCTTAAGGTTGGCGGGTTGTCTGTGGGCGAGGACTGGCCTGCCTCCCAAGGTCTGTGAAAGTGAGGGATCATTGTCCAGGATGGGTTGTAGATCACTGATGATGCGTAGGAGAGGTTTAAGCTGAGGACTGTATGTGATGGCCAGTGGAGTTCTGTTGGTTTCTTTTTTGGGCCTGTCTTGTAGCAGGAGGCTTCTGGGTACACATCTGGCTCTGTTGATTTGTTTCTCTATTTCCTTGTATGGGTATCGTAGTTTTGAGAATGCTTGGTGAAGATCTTGTAGGTGTTGGTCTCTGTCTGAGGGGTTGGAGTAGATGCAGCTGTACCTCAGTGCTTGGCTGTAGACGATGGATCGTGTGGTGTGTCTGGGGTGGAAGCTGGAGGCATGAAGGTAGGCGTAGCGGTCGGTGGGTTTTCGGTATAGGGTGGTGTTAACGTGGCCATTGCTTATTTGTACTGTGGTGTCTAGGAAGTGAACCTCCCGTGTAGATTGGTCCAGGCTAAGGTTGATGGTGGGGTGGAAGCTGTTGAAATCATGGTGGAATTCTTCCAGGGTCTCCTTCCCATGGGTCCAGATGATGAAGATGTCATCAATGTAGCGTAGGTAGAGAAGGGGCGTGAGTGGACGAGAGCTGAGGAAGCGTTGTTCCAGGTCAGCCATAAAAATGTTGGCATATTGTGGGGCCATGCGGGTGCTGATAGCGGTGCCACTGGTCTGGAGGTATATATTGTCACCAAATTTGAAATAATTGTGCGTGAGGATAAAGTCACAGAGCTCAGCAATAAGTTGTGCTGTGTCATCATCAGGGATACTGTTCCTGACAGCTTGTATTCCATCTGTGTGTGGGATGTTTGTGTAGAGAGCCTCTACATCCATGGTGGCTAGGATGGTGTTTTCTGGGAGGTCACCAATGCATTGTAGTTTTCTCAGGAAATCTGTGGTGTCACGGAGATAGCTGGGAGTGCTGGTGGCTTAGGGTCTGAGTAGGGAGTCTACATATCCAGACAGTCCTTCAGTGAGAGCGCCAATGCCCGAGATGATGGGGCGTCCAGGATTTCCAGGTTTGTGGATCTTGGGTAATAGATAGAATAACCCCGGTCGGGGCTCTAAGGGTATATTGATTTGTTCCTGTGTTAGTGTAGGGAGTGTCCTGAGTAGATGGTGCAGTTTCCTAGTGTATTCCTCAGTGGGATCTGAGGAAAGTGGCCTGTAGAATTTGGTATTGAAGAGTTGTCTGGCAGCCTCCTTCTGGTAGTCAGACCTCTTCATGATGACAACAGCACCTCCTTTATCAGCCTCTTTGATCATAATGTCAGGGTGGTTTCTGAGGCTATGGATGGCATTGCGTTCTGCACGACTTAGGTTATGAGGCAAGCAATGTTGTTTTTCCACAATTTCTGCCTGTGCACGTCGGCGGAAGCATTCTATGTATAGGTCCAGACTGTCATTTTGACGCTCAGGAGGAGTCCATGTGGAGTTCTTCTTCCTGTGTTGTTGGTGGGAGGGTATCTGTGTATCAGTGCGCTGTTCAGTGTTATCTTGAAAGTATTCTTTGAGTCGGAGGCGGCGAAAGTATGCTTCCAGATCACTGCAGAATTGTATCATGTTCATGGGGGTGCTGGGGCAAAAAGAGAGTCCCCAAGATAGGACAGACTCTTCTGCTGGGTTGAGTGTGTAGCTGGATAAATTGACGATATTGCTGGGTGAGTTGGGGTACCCCTGTTGTGGCCCCATGTGGCAGGTAGGATTTTAGACAGCTTATGGTCCTTTATCCTTTGTAGAGAGGTGAACTGTGTAATGTAGATCTCCTGTCTTATTTTAGTAAAGTCCATTTGTGTGGAATGGATGTATCTCAGACTCTATGTCCTTGTCTTTCACAGTGTGTACGTTCACCCTTTTGGATGCCAGTCTGGTTCTTCACAGCTTTGGAAGGGACATGGATTGAGCAGATGAGGATTTCAGTTATACAGTAAGTCCTTGTACTGTCAACATATCACATTTGGCAAAAAATCAATTCTAATCAATGATGTCCATACATACAGAGAGATGGCTTGTATATATATATATTTTTTTTTTGTCAGTGCAGAAGACAAGCTGATGAGGCTATATGGTAACATAAGAGAATTTGATCAACTTTTAAAAAGAATATGTTAATTGATAAATATATCATATTAGATTTCATTACTCCTAACTCTGCTCTACAGGGATTTTTTGTGCAATTTTTGAGTGTTTTTAATTTTTCTAACTGTGGTAAATTATGGAGGAAGTTTTGGGGGTAATTCAGGGTGAACTTGTCTTCAATGTGATATGATTTATTTTAGCAGCATTAAAATAAACAGTATACTTGAATCAAAGTAACAAAAATTAAGTGGGAGTGGTGCTGAATATAACCTGCTGCAATGCAACAATTTTGAAAACAGGTAAAATGTTTATTTGTTAAAAAAAATTCTTCTTACAGCTTGAGCTCTTACAAATGCTGGCATTATGAATTTCTCTTTGGCTTGTCAACCTGCTAAGATTTCTCATGTATGCAGACCCAAGCCTACAATCTAGATGCTGCAGTTTAGTCTCCAGCATCATCTTCCTATTACTAGCTGCCATTATATTCATCTTTTGACTTAACCAGTGAGAGTAGTCAGGGAGATTGAAGCATGTCCTTTATTGGAGATAAACCTGCTAGCACTGGAACATTATCAATAAAATACAGACATGCCTAAAAAAAGACAGCCAGTCACACTTCCTGATGCATTTCTGCAGCTATCTCTCTCTGTTCTCTTTTCTGATAGTAACTATGCATTAAGACCCAATAGTATTTCCTTTGGGCTCTCTTCCAATTTACCAGTGCAATTCAGGTTCCTTGGAAATTGTAACTCTGCGTTACTCCATGTGCACTTTGAAACCACAGAAGAGGTAGATAAAAGCAGGGCATAGTGGAGGGCACTCCACTGTGTTGCCGGCCCAAAGGGCCCGAGGGAGGCAACAGCGGGGTTCGTTGCCCAGTGTGCTTTGCACCAATGAACACACTGAGGTGGATAAGCAATTGAAGTTTATTGGAGATTTTGAAAAGGCACTCAGGAGACCAGCATGTCTTAAATTAGGAGCGCAACAAATACAAACAAGTTTTTCATTTTATACTTTAAGCTGTTTGTGTGCAAGCCTTTGTTTGGTTTTACCCCACCCCTCCCTTTCAGACAAGTGTTACAATAGGCATTACATTGGTATGTGAGAAAAGTTTTTGTTTATTTGTGGCCTTGTAAGCTTAGACTCATGTGAACTTTCCCCCTTTTTCTTTTTTTGTTTTTATTACTACAGCGTTTGTTAATGTGAGCGAAACTGCAGCTGTCTGCGTTACATGCTATGCTTTTGCTTTTTAGGCTGTCAGCATTTCAGGTTGGTTAAAGTTCACAAGATGGAGTTACTGTGGCTCACTTAGACCCAGAGCAAGAGAGCTTCATTGACACTTATGGTTTTTTACTTTTTTGAGTTACCTGGTAGCTATGCCTAGTGACGTTAACAATTTTTTTTTTTTTTAGAACACTTAACAAACCTTTGGCAGAGTTTTTTTATACTTTAAAGACAAAATGCAATTAAGTTTCATGCAATTAGGATTATTAATGAGAGGGTATAAGGGAACTTCTGAGGAATGGGAGGTACAAATTTTATGTATGAGCACTTTACCGCAAGCGAGCAAAAGAAAAACAACAAAACATATTACAACACCTGTGAGCAAGAGGCGAACAATGCCTCCCCTTAGTCCCCCTAGACTAGGTAACCAACCCCAAAGGGAATCAAAAATAGTGGGTTCTTCTTTCTGGGCCTTTCTCTGATTTAAGGCCTGTTTGGCTGACAAGATGTGCTTGTTAATATTCTGTGAAAACTTTGGGACATAGGTACAACACTGTCTTTCAATAAGGGCACAGACCCTGCCCCGTGAGGCTAACACATAATTTAGGGCCTGGCGGTTTTGCAGAGCCAGCAATCGAAGCTGGTACAGCCTGGAGCTTATGCCTTTTTTTATGGCTAGGGTATTATTGGCAAACTGGGTGAGAAATTTAGAAAGTTATTTTGTAGAGTTGGGTAGCCGTCCCACCCCATAGGTAGGAAGGAATATCATCCCAAACCTGTCTTCTTTACCGATGGAATTAATGGTAGCTTTTAGGGACCAGTAATATCTGGGGCGACCTGAGGGAGCCTGGGTCAAAACACGGAGGGGAGGAGCGAGATAGCCTTTATAACAGCTACCATGCTAACCATGAGGAAGCCATTTGTAGGCACTAGTACCACAAACCCAAAATGCTTTACCATAACTAGCCTTTCCATTGTTACCTTGTAGGTCCCGTAGGGTGGCTTGTGGGAAAGGGCAAAGAATGCAGCGCCGGTTTGCCAACCAGTGGCATTTAGTACAAGAACAGTGAGACTTATACCAGGACCAATATAAAATCTACACGTACTAATGCCGGCAAACCAGGTATGATTACTTGTACTGGCTTGCTGATAACATATGAGACTAGTGGGTGGAGAGTGTAAACGAATGGGCTGGGGCTTACGAGTGCTACTATAGTGGGAATTCCAAGAGCCATTGTGTAGGCCATACGGAGCTTCCGCAGTACAGTTAGATTGTAAACTTAAATTGTCAGAGGTGCTGCTGCTGGTAACCATTCACCTTTGACAAAAGTCTGACCAATTTTGGGGAACTACTTTCCAGGGCAATCCAGCCGAATGGTGGGGAGTCTGGGCACATATTTAACAGTTGGAGAGATTGAACTTACGGGCAAAGGCAATTTTTAGGGCCTTACAGGTATTGGTAGCCATGTCTGCAGGGATGGCTCCCCATTCTGCATGTGATGTGGGTGAAACTGTAGGTAACAGAAGAAGTGCTTCTGTGACAAAAAGGAACGTTATGAGAGAGCCTAAATCTGAACCCATATTGTGATTACAACAACCCAAATGCCCAGAAGATAAGAATTATTGACACCAAACAAATAAAAAAATAAAAGGACCGGGACCATAGGTTAGGTCGGCCTTCTGTGAATAGATAAAACCAATGCTCAGGGTTCTCACGGGGAGTGTGCTGTGGCTGTTCAGAGAGAAACTAGGCATTCCCAGAGACCCTTACTGTCTTTTGAATAACAGCTTAAGTCCCAAATTGTCACTGGCAGCTTTTTTAGCAGGTTGGACAGTTCATTGTTCAGGAGTGGGTACTGCTTTCAGTCGAGAGTGATGAATTCAGTTTTTGTATCCTTCGACCTTTGCCGCCGTGTGGGTAACAAGCAGGACGGTGTGGGGTCCCTTTCACTTTTTTTGGAGAGGCTTGTCCTTCCAGGTCCGCACGAGTACAGAATTGCCTGGCTGCAAGGAGTGGACGGGGGTATCCAGCAGAAAAGGCTGTGAATCTTTGGTGTATCTGTGAAGAGAAGAAAGAACAGCAGACAGAGAGCACATGTACTGGGACAAGAAACCACACCCCACTTCCCACTCTCCTGCCAGAACTGGGGTACCATTCATAGGCCATGCCCTTCCAAACATAATTTCGAAGGGACTAAGCCCTAACCTGCCCTTGGGGAGAGCTTGAATGCGGAGTAACACAAGGGGCAAAGCATCAGGCCACCTAAGAGAGGCCTCCTGACAGACCTTTGAGAGGTGTTGCTTGAGTGTCTGATTTGTGCGTTTCACTACTCCACTGGCTTGTGGTCGCCATGGTGTGTGGAGCTTCCAGGGGATTTGCAAGGCACTTGATATTTTTGAACAACTTGAGATGCGAAGTGTGTTCCATTATTAGATTTCATTCACTGGGGAAGGCCAAAGCGAGGAATGATTTCCTTAACAAACTTAAGAGCCACTGTTTTGGCAGTGTTGTTACGACATGGGAAGGCTTTGGGCCATCTGCTGAATTGATTTACCAAGACGAGGAGGTACCTGTACCCTTGGGTCCGGGGAAACTCAGTAAAGTCTATTTGCCACACCAATCCTGGGCCTGGGGTAGGTTCCAAGGTGGCTGGCAACACTGCTACTCCTGGTCGAGGGTTATTCTTTTGGCAGATTAAACATTCAGCCTGTACCTGTGATGCTAGGGGTTTAAGTCCAGAGGTTAGAAAATATTTATTTATAAGCTGGGTAAGAGCCTCTCTGCCTGTGTGGGTGGCTTGATGCAGTTTCTGCAACACTGGTCGGATTAGGCCCTTGGGCAGGAGGATTTTTCCCTCTGTGGAATAAAACCATCCCTCCTTTTCCTGGAGACCAAGACTGTCAGCCAGGTTTTTGTCATCATGGGAGTACTGAGTGGCTGCAAGCTCACCTACTAATGGGATGAGGGCATGCATTTGGGCATTCTCCTCTGTTGGTGATTTCAGGGTAGCAGCACACTTGGCTTCCCTGTCTGCTCTGGCATTGCCCTTGGTTACATTTTGATCTTCCCTTTGATGGGCTTTGCAATGCACCACTGCTACTGCTGAGGGGAATTGTACCGCTTCTAAAAGCTGGAGAATTTGAGACCCATGCTTGAACGGGGAGCCTTGGGCTGTTAGCATTCCCCTTTGCTTTCACAGACCAACGTGAGCATGCAATACCCCAAAAGCATACTTTGAGTCAGTAAAGATATTGACCCGTTTGTCTTTTGCCAGCTCGAGTGCATGAGTTAGGGCCACTAGTTTAGCAAGCTGGGCAGATGTCCCAGCAGGTAAACTTTTAGCTTCCACGGTATTATGGAGAGACACAACAGCATAACCAGCCCTCCTTTGCCCATTTACAACAGCGCTACTGCCATTGGTATACCATTTCAAGTTAGCATTTGGGAGTGGTTGATCTTTTAAATCTGGGCGGCTGGAGTATTGGACATCTATGATTTCCAGACAGTCATGTTTCTGCTTTTTTGTTTCTGGTAGCAGGGTAGATGGATTAAGGGAGGGACAGGTTTGCAGGGTAACTTCAGGGTTTTCTAACAGTTTCACCTGGTACCGAGCAACCCGAGCCTGTGTGAGCCAAAGACCATCCTTAGTATTCAGCAGGGCTTGAACCATATGGGGAACATACACTTGCACAGTTCATCCCAGTGTCAGTTTTTTAGTTTCCCCAAGCACTAGGGCAGTGGCTGCGACTGCTCGCAAGCATGCTGGCCATCCCTTTGAAACTTGATCCAATTGTTTGGAAAAGTAGGCTACGGGACGTTTCCAGGCACCTAATAGCTGAGTAAGCACTCCCAGGGCTACCCCTTTTCTTTTATGCACATACAGTTGGAACGGCTTAGAGAGATCCAGCAGACCCAGGGCTGGAGCTTCCATTAACTTCCTTTTTAAGATTTTAAATGCCCTGTCCACTTCTGGGGACCAGTGAAAGGGGTCTTGATTCGCTTCCTTAACACATTCATACAGAGGTTTAGCCCATAATTCAAACTCTGGGATTCATATTCTGCAAAAGCCTGCCATGCCCAGAAATGCTCTGAGCCATTTACGGTTGCTGGGGATAGGAACTTGGCAGATAGCTCTCAAACGAAAGGAAGGAGGCTGTCTTTTTCCCTGCCTTATGTGAAATCCCAGATACTGTACTTTTGAGAGAGCAATTTGAGCCTTGCTTCGAGCTACCCGGTATCCTCGGAGTCCAATAAAGTTTAGGAGACTCACAGTGGCGTTGAGACAAGGGATTAGACCCACAGCAGCAATTAGCAAGTCATTTACATATTGCAGGAGTAGGACTTTGTTTGAATTATTCCACTCTTCCAAGTCTCTGGCCACAGCCCGGCCGAACAGAGTGGGGGAATTTTTAAATTTCTGGGCCAATACTGTTCAGCAAAGCTGCTTTTTAACCCTTTGTTTGTCCTTATTATGACTGGCAGTATTTTGCAGATTTTACAGTTGCTTGGGCACATTCAGGCCCCCCTTTCTCTTGGTTGCCAGCCAAGTCTTAGCTGTGAACAATGTCCTTGGATAGGGCCAGCATGACTGAGCTTGCTAGCTATATTTTTTAGTTAACTTGTTTTTGTTGTTGTTGTTTTTTTTGGCTTTTTTTAAACTTACAAAGAAACCTTTTGCTTTTTACTTATACACCTTTTTTTTAACAATGAACACATTGCCATTATACACCCTTTTAGTAACATAACTTTTATACGGAGCTTTGAAGCAACAAACCAGGACGAGCACACTCACTTTTGAGGATTCCACTTGGTACAACCTCGGGTGTCCAATAGCTTTTTTTTTTTTAACCTTAAATGCCTTCTTTGTGCCTTCTCCTTAGCCTTAGCTATAACCTGATTTTGCTCCACCTCAGACAACAAGGTTCTTATAAGTATATTTCAATTATTCCAGTCAGGCTTACAACTAGCCAGACACCCTTCAAAGATTGAAATAAACCTGCTTGGATTCGTAGAAAATTCACCTGCCTGTGCCTTAAAGGCAGCTAGGTCCAGTGGGTTAAAAGGAACATGAGAGTACACAGGCACAATCTGGGCTGCACGATCCTGTGTTCCTGGACGGGCTACCACATTCTCAGTAATCAACGGATACAATCCCACCAAGGGGGTACTCTTTGGAGCCTGTGGGGGTGGAGGAGCCGAAGGGGACACCGATTCTGGCATTACAACTGTGGGAGGGTTCTGGGGTTTAGCAGCAGGTACTACCGAGTCTGTCGGAGTCAAATGGCACTTGTGCAAAATACCAGTCCTATTTCTTAATACCATAAACGCATATTCATAGAGATGTTCATTCCATTTACCAGTTTGCTGACAAAACAGAAGTAACTGAAGGATTGTGTTGTAATTAAGTGATTCTTCTGGTGGCCACCTTTCTTGGCACTCTGGCTGATACTGAGGCCAATCAACTGTACAGAACATTTTCAATTTACTTTTAAGCATTGAATCTGACCCAAACACATTCCAATTTGCTAGGATGCATTCTAAGGGCGTACACAGTGCCCCGCCGGCTGTACTCTGTCCCTGCCCCATACTCTAGGGAGACACTGGATGTCCCCAGGTCCAAACAGGTAAAGTCCCACTGGACTGTTCCTACCTTATCCAAGGGTCTGGTTCTGCATCGTCACCCACAGCTGCTTCTCCATTGTCCGTGTGCGTTGCACCGTTGTGCCCTCCGGGGTCGATCAAACCACGTCTCCGCCGAGGCCCCCGATGAAGTCACCGGTGAGCTCTGGGCATCGGTCGTCGTTGTAATCTGTTGGCCGCGAGGAGGGATCTGGGCAAGGCTAAATTTCAGCCTCGAGCCCACCCAGGGATGCCAAAACTATTGCCGGCCCAAAGGGCCCAAGGGGGGCAACAGCGGGGTTCGCTGCCCGGTGTGCTTCGCACCAATGAACACACAGAGGTGGAGAAGAAATCCAAGTTTATTTGAGATCTCGAAAAGGCACTCAGGAGACCAGCATGTCTCAAATCAGGAGTGCAACAAATACAAACAAGTTTCCCTTTTTATACTTCAAGCTGTTTATGTGTAAGCCTTTGTTTGGTTTCACCCCTACCCCTCCCTCCCAGACAACAGTTACAATAGGCACTACATTGGTATGTGAGAAAAGTTCTTGTTTATCTGTGGCCTTGTAAGCTGTAGACACATGTGAACTTCCCCCCTCCCCCTTTCCCCCGTTCTTATCACTACAGCGTTTGTTAATGTGAGCGAAACTGCAGCTGTCTGCGTTACATGCTATGCTTTTGCTTTTTAGGCTGTCAGCATTTCAGGTTGGTTAAAGTTCACAAGATGGAGTTACTGTGGCTCACTTAGACCCAGAGCAAAAGAACTTCATCGACACTTATGGTCTTCCACTCTCCCGAGTTACCTGGTAGCTATGCCTAGTGATGTCAACAACTGCAACCAACATGAGGAGGAGAGGATGGCACCTTGGAAAAAATGACCTGCCACTAAAGTGACAGATTATCAAAGATAACAAGACTGCACCTATTAGAGACCTGGAGGAGAGTGGGAGGTGTAAGGAGCCTCAGACCGTATACACTTATTTAAAATAAACTGTTGACTCTTTACAAGTTCATACAGCACTCTTACAATTCTCCATAGTTCCATTTGTCTCTACATAACAGTACCATTATGTTCTGTGTTCTGATTCTCATCAGCAAGGTTCTCCTTCCCTGAATAAAGTATTCAACTGTTGGAGCCATGTTTATCAGCACTTGGTGTGTGTGTGTGTGTGTGAGAGAGAGAGAGAGAGAGTGAGAGAGAAATGAAAGGAAGGGATGGAAGTTGGTTAACCAGGGGCTAAAACCTATTAAGACATTTTAGTGTAATTTTCCAAATCAGAGATTTGGCTCTCCTTTACTTGATGTGACTCTCAA
Source organism: Chrysemys picta bellii (assembly GCF_011386835.1). Taxonomy (NCBI): domain Eukaryota; kingdom Metazoa; phylum Chordata; order Testudines; family Emydidae; genus Chrysemys; species Chrysemys picta. The sequence continues at coordinate 145,317,928 of NC_088792.1, forward strand.
ACAGAAGCATAGTATATTTTTACTTCCTATATACACAAAATGAAATACATGGCAGTGTGGTCTGACAAAACATTTATATCAGCACAATTTTATGATGATCGTGTTACCCACAAGTGAGTTATTCAGGTCATCTGACTCAAGTTCCAATAAAATCTTTATACCACTTCACAACATCATGTATCCTCTACATATCACATATTACAGAAAAAAATAGTTTAGGAATATTTTGGAGAGGTTTCATAATTTATATTGGATGTATTTTTATTCTATATCCTTCTGCCCGTAAAACCTGGTTCCTAAGTTACCATCAGTCCAAGTATACTGGGCTTAGAGAGAGCCATGAAAACCTATAAATGTGTCCTAAAATAGCTTTAACATTCTGGGTGGTGGTGATGGGTGATAGGTCCGGTATATCAGGACGTTCCAAGGCTAGAAAAAAAGTATGAAATGTCATTTCTCTTCACAGTAGTATAAAGTTCCTGCTTCTAGCTCTGCAAGATTGTGAGATATCAGACTTTAAATCTGTCACTGGTGCAGGACTGAAACTTGCCCATTCTAGCCTATGGGCCAATGTAATTATTGAGAAGAATTCCTCGTTTGGGGTAAAAGAAGGAACTCTTTCTCTGAAAGGTTGAATTTTTTTATAAAAAGTAGATGTTTGAAGCTGCTTTGCAGTTTAAAGTTAAAATAAACCCTGGGGAGAAGGATTTGTAACTAGATAGCAGGTGAGGCAGTCAAAGTTGCAAGATAAAATAATTATGTATGTGGTGGTGATAGCCATATGATACATGTGTGTGATTGTGCACATACATAAAAGTATGCAGAGTGAAAGCTCTCCTGAGTGGCTGCTTAAGGGACCCATAAAAATTGGTGGTCTTTATATAAATGTATGCACACCACATATGTGGAAGTGATGCCCGTGCATTATAGGCTGCTGTGGGAAAGGTAGGGAAGACAGATGACTTTCAGTGTCTCTTGTCACAGATACAGGAACACCTTTATGGGTGCTATTGAAGATATAGGCTCATGCATCTTTCCACCAGTGCTCTTTTTTCTTTTCTGTTTGACCTTCTGCAAAGTATGGTGTCCCCCAAGGGAAATTTACTGCCCAGATTGAGAAACACATGTCTAGATTATTTCCAGTACAATGTATCCATTGAAGAATTTTAAAATGTATCTGTAAGGGGTCTGGACTCACCCCTGCAGCACCTCCTGCTGGTCGTCCAGAGAATTAGCTCACCAGCCTCTGGAGTGCCCTCTGCAGGCTGGTGATCCACCTTGTCATCCGCACTGGCCCCCGTGTCCCTCCCAGGCCCCCAGTGTCCCTTGCTCTGGGTGCTGCCCCCCTGGCAGTACCCCACGGATCTGGGTCTCCCCTTCCTGGGGAACCCCCACCCACTATCCCCACCTTGCCTCAGTACTAGGCCACTGGCAGTCACCAACTAGCCCCCGCTCCCTGGGGCAGACTGCAGTATAGGCCACTCATCACTAGCAAGGAGGGTTTGGACCTTCTGCCTTGGACTAGCCCTGGGCTGCTCTCTGCAACCCCCAGTATCCCTTGGGCTAATACTAAGCCACAGCCTGGGGCTTTCCAGGCTGGAGCTCCTCAGCCTTTCCCCAGCCCTGCTCCACTACAGGTACCCTATCTCTAGCTGCAGCCACTTCCCTCAATCAGCTCAGCCTTCACAATGCCTGCTCCCTGGGCTATCTCAGGCCCTTCCAGGCCGGAGCAGGTGTCCACCCTGCTACAGTATCACTTCTGTTTGGAGGGCTATTGAATTAGGTATATTTCTGAGTGTACAGTTCCTGTTTGTAGCAGAAATGTGTTCCTTGGAATAGCTTCATGAGTTTATACTGTTATACACCATAATTAGGAGTTGTTCAAAAACTTGTATTTGAAGATCATGTTGGAAGTTCAGTGAGAACAGAGTTTGTTTTGCACTTATGGTGGATGGTTAGGTTTGTGCAAACAGATGTAATGGAACCCAGAATCCCCCTGAAATCAGGGTGTTTTGGGGGGTTCTGTTATTTTTTCTCACATATCAGCCCAAGTTCATGAATCTGAGTTGGTGGTGTTTGCATCTCCCATATAGGTGACTTCTCCTCAATTCTCCAACTGCCTACACACACTCCAGGCCCTGGGACTTCTGCATCTTTACTTCTTGGTGTCTTCAGGGAATGTCTAACTGTCACAGCTGGGCTCCTTGAATTAGCTGGGTTGTCCCCTTCTCTTGTGCTATAGGTAACTGCTCACCTCAGAAGGATCCTTGGGGTGGACAGCTTACTTTGGACAGTTGCTTCCCTTAGTCTTTACAATAATCTTCTGGGGGCAACTTATTCCTGTACTCTCCAAAGAGAGAAAACACACCCTCACTCCTGCTGTAGTGGCAATATGACTAAGTACAGGGGTAGAACACCCATAGTCCTTAAAAAAGTAGCTAGGGAAACCTCATAATCCCAAGTGCATGGTTGCTAGGAAACATGTGAGGGTCCCCAGCAACTATACTAGAAATATGTAGCATATCTCAGCCTGTGAGCTGTAACAGTGATTGATTCCCAGAGGTTCTATACTGGATGAGATAAGGGTGGACACATCCTCTCCCCACCAGCAAAGACCCTTGTAAAGGTCAGAGAGGCAATGGTCCACACTGGGACGTCCACACTGGGACGTCCCCCGATGACTACTCAGGAAGATAGCTTTTTGGTACTTCTGAAAACCCGAGGGGAGATATATAAGCCATTCATCCCCTAGAACCTAATGTTGGGGGACACTGCCTCTACCCTCCAAAGACAAATAGAGGTAAGGAGGGTCCTTGGGATTGAGGGTTCTCTTTGGCAGTTTGTTTTTTTGCAGTACAGAACTCCTAACTTAACGTTGTAGTTATGTTCCTGAAAAATGCGACTTTAAGTGAAACAATGTTAAGTGAATCCAATTTCCCCATAAGAATTAATGTAAATAGGAGGGATTAGGTTCGAGGGGGAAAATTTTTTTGGCAGACAAAAAGCATTATATACATTTTAAACAAGCAATTTAATACAGGTACAGTACTATAGTTGGGACGTGCCCCTGCCTTGCCCTATACAGGCATAGCCCACTGGCACTGGAGATGAGGAAGGCAAGGAGGCTGAAGGTGCTGTAGGCTAGGAGAAACATGCAGCAGTGGCAGATTCCCCTACTCTGCAAGCACCAGGGGCGGGGGGCTCAACCCTCAACCCACCCACTCCTACCCTTCCCCCAAGCTCCCATCCTTGAGCTGACTCTTCTCCCCTCCCACCTCCCCCTTTCCTTCCCACACTGCGTCCTCACTCCTCCCCGTCCCTCCCCTCCCTTCTATACGCCGCAAGCCAGCTAATTGCCGGGGGCAGGAGGCAGGGGAGGGAGGGGGAAGCCTGCACGCTGAGTCCTCACTCCTCCCCTCTCCCTCCTGCCAACCAATCAGCTGGCTTGCAGTGTTTAGGGGGCAGGAGGGGGGGAGGAGCGAGGAATCAGCACACAGGCTCCCCTTTCCTCCCTTCCTGCCCAGGGCAATCAGCTGGCTTGCGGCGTTCGGGAGTCAGGGGGAGCCTGCGCGCCGAGTCCTCTCTCCTCACCCCTCCCTCCTGCCCCAAAACGCCGCAAGCCAGCTGATTGCCGCTGGCAGGAGGCGGGGGAGGAGGGGGAAGGCGCTGATCCACGGGGTCTGCCTGCGGGCAGGAGGCACTGTGGGAGGGGGGCATAGGGAGGCTGCCAGCTGTGGAGAAAGCAGGCAGCCAAACAACGTAACAGTGGAGCATTGCACAACTTTAAATGAGTATGTTCCCTAATTGATCAGCAATGTAACAACAAAACAACATTAACCGGGACGACTTAAAGTGAGGAGTTACTGTACCTGAACCTTTGAGTTAAAGCCACTGGGACCACTCGTTCCGAGCGGGAACAAACAATATAGTGGAAATGATATCATGTCATTATAAGCACACGTATTGTATTAGATGATTATGGCAAAAGAAGATGCTGCTGAAAAATAATTTTTAATTCAAGATCTCCTCTTTGCTGAGAAACAAAATAGAGTGTATAAAATAAGGGAAATTCAGATCTTACTTGAACTCCATTTTGTAGCCAAAATCTACATATCCACTCTCAAAAAAAATTGTTAGCAATAGAACAGGGAGTACATAGATGCTGATCTTTTAGACCAGTGGTTCCCAAACTGGGGTTCGCTAAATGTTACAGGGGGTTCTCGGGGGAAAAAATCCCAAATGGCAGACAGAGCTGTCCCTAGGGACCCCGGGCAGAACGGGGCCAGCAGCACGGAGCCCCCGGACTTCCAAGAGCTAAGCAGATCAAAGCAAGCATATCTATCACACTGAGGAGATTTAAACTTCAAGACTCCTTATAAGAAATGGAAAGGGAGGTGGATATTTTTTGCTGTTTTTAAAATTAAATAGGCAGCTAGTATTGTTTTAAAATGATTATGAAGAACAAGTTTAAGCTTTGTTGTAACGTGCATTGTTTGCCTGGACTGCTCAAGACCTGAATGCTTGTGTAGGATGAACTCTTTGAGTTGGCTTCTTAAATACCTTCATGCTGTTTCACATCTGATACTCCTTGATGAAACATAGGAGCCTTGTCTTATAACAGGATTATTCAAAGTGATACAAGCTATGAAAGTGAGATCTTGGAAGAGTGTTGCCGTTTTCATAATGTAATAAAAATACTGTAATGATAAATAATAATTAATAATAAATAGTGTGTAATAAGCATGTCATAAAAACAAATTTTATATTTCCAAGATCACTGCTTTTATGATTTATACTTAGGTAAAGGAGAAAATCCCTGGAAATATTCATTTTTAGAAGGGGGTTTGTGAGACTTGACATTTTAGTGAAAGGGGTTCACAGGTTGTTGAAGTTTGGGAACCACTGTTTTAGACTCTTCCTCTGAGACAGATGGTTTTTTGTTGGCGTTATAAGTTTGGGTAAGGAGAGAAATAGGCTCTTTTTAGTTGAACAGACACTAATGCTTTCAAAGTACTAACTTTCTCCTTTTGCAGCTATTTCCTCAGCATCAATACCGAAATTCTATTACTTTATATTTTTAGCATAATCCACCCTAGCCTGGCAATTAAGTGAAAGACTGGTTCTGATACACTATGTAACCTAGGCCTACAAGTGGTCCCCAGAGTGGAGGGACAGGTACTTCAAGTGTGATTTCCCATATATTCCCTACTTATAATAATTTGCTGCGTAGAACACAAAGAGGAGATGAGAGCCTATGGTTGCTATGTACTACTTTTAACTCTCCTTACGAGAATTAACTGTGTTACTACTGCTGTAAAGTTGGGGTAAGGATTGGCCTGCTACTGTCCTCCACCTATCTGGCTGTCTGGGCTTGGAAAGGGGCGTCTCTTCTATTTGGCTGCTGTGCTTGGGTGCAGATCCTAGATGTTGAGTTTGAAAGGCATATTATCGGCCTTGGCTGTTGACAGAGGTACTATGAGTCTGCCACCAGTTTGGAAATGGATCCAAGGGTGTAGTATTTGTCTTTCTGGCTAGTGAAGCATATTAGTCCTGCTGCCAGGACAGACAGAGATGGAGAAGCCTTAACTCAGGCTAAGGGATTCATTCCCTGTTGCCTCAGTGCTTGTGTGGAGGGTTGGTGTTCACCTTTTCTCCTTGAAAATATCAAGAACTTTTCCTTAGAAATCCATAAGCCTGGATAATTACATAGTTGGGTACCATGGCAAATGGAGTATCAGCTTTCACTTCAATTTCACTGTAGTTTTTACAAGTGTCACAAATCAGTAGAATATTAGAGAGAGAGAGAGAATGTTCTACAATATATGTAGTTTGCTGTATGCACCTCAGTACTTAAGCACAACTATCTGTAATGTCAGCTTTATCTTTAAATACATGTTTCATGTAGATTGTTATATATTAAAAATAACAGTATAATATAAATGTCCTTTGCATTTATGTCCTATATAAAACTGTAGTAGTAAAGCTCAGTACATTGGTTTTCCAAAAAGAGCTGCAAATGGTTCATGTGATCCAGCAGATGGTGCTCTTTGCATTTCTTCTGAATTTAGTACTGTATAGCAGCAATTTATATCCAATTCAACCTTTGATGAGTTGTAAATTATTGAGGATACCTTTGCAATATGAGCTGTTAATGCATCCTTGCTCCTAAGGCTTTTGCATTTACAAATAATTTGCATAACATTTCCACATGAGAGATTAGAAAATGTACTACTTCACCAGTAATCTCACATTAATGTAGCTTGATATATTGAAGTAATCCCAGTTATCTTCTGCCATGAAAACACTCAAATGTGAAAATATATATTAGATTAAAAAAGACTGTTTAACTTTCTTGTTAGTGTATTAAAATAAAAATGCACTATGCAATGTATCAAAATCACAAATATATCATTTACTTATTTGAGAGAGAATTTGGTCCCCAATATTGAACTGATTAGCAAGGGTATTTGCAATTTTTTTGGTATGTTAATTGTACACTTTACATAGTATGGATATATTTGTGTGTATATATTGGTATAGAAAGGCACACACAAAGTATGCATAAATGATGCTTGTGTAATATAATACATAAACTGAAGTGTCCAACTCAGCATGTAAAAATAAATCTTGTTTGAAGTATTGTTGTAGCCGTGTCAGTCCCAGCATGTGAAAGAGATGAAGTGGGTGAGGTGATATCTCTTATTGGACCAACTTCTGTTGGTGAAAAAGACAAGTTTTTGAGATACGCAGAGCTCTTCTTGCCCCTACCTGAAGAAGAACTCTCTGTAGCTTAGAAGCTTGTCTCTTTCACCAACAAGCTGGCGAAATAATTCCTGGGTAGAACCTCACATCTGAGTGTTATAAACCACATATCACATTCTATTTGTGCCTGCTTACATAACACTTTGCATTTGAATAGTTCCTTCCATTTTAGGATTTCCACGCAAGATGATAGTATTGAGTGCAAATCTCCTGTGACGTATATAGATACTATCTGAATGTTATAGATGGGGAAACTGAAGGGCATGAAAGGTAAGTGACTTTTGTGCAAGGTCACATAGTCAGGGACAGAACCAAAAATAAATCTCAAAGTCACAACTCACAATTTCCTTCTAAAATCACTAGATGCAATTCCTCCCAAATAACTAGCAGTTTAGGCCCAGACTCTCAGGTATCAGTTTACATCCAACCACTCTCATGGCACTGTGGATATAATTAGTTGAGTTGTTCTGTGTGTGTGGTTTGAAGATGGGATTAACAACATGAGCAAGAAATACTAGGAGGGATAGGGAAAAAAGGGGTAGAAAGTGAAAGAGACATTGGATGCATGCACTATCTGAAAGAAAAGACAAATTTTGAATTATAGGGCTATAATGTGGTGAATAGAAGCAGCTTAGCTGTGAACAAAGATAACTAACAGGAGTGTTTCAGAGGGCATAGCTGCAGACACTGCTTGGAGGAAGTTGGATTGGTGAGTGGTACATTTGGTTCATCTGTGGGTTCTTTGGCTGTTTTGTTTGTGCTCTGTTTATTGGCTGCGCAGTTGGGCCATGGGTCCCAGAGTAAACAGCTGAGACTGGTCTATTCCTTGGTGCCTTGGTAAAGGGCATGAGGCTCTGACTCTTGGAGCTTTGATCAGCCCCACTGTTTGAAGTCTCTGAGTGGCTAATTGCTCCCTAGTAGTGAGAGTCATAGCTGAGCTGAGCTAAGTAGGGAGACTTGATATAAAAAGTCACTTCTAGACAAGCTCAAGAGCTGTAAACAGAGGCAGCTCACAGAAAGCTTCTGACAGAGTTGAGAGAGGGAGTGTGAAAGGCTTTCCTTCTAGGTCCAGCTCTAAATATGCTATCAAGATGGCCACTGATGGAACAGTGGATTGCAATGGATGTGCTGTGTTTTTTTTTTCCTGCCTGAAGCCAAAAGGGACTTCCCATGTATGAAGTGCAAGTTAGTTGCCGTGCTGAAGGAAAAGATTCTTGGATTGGTGGGGCAAGTGTAGATGCTACTGAGAATCAGAGAAGCTGAGCATTTCCTAGACAACCAGGTTTGGGAAACAGGGCAGTACCCCAGGTTCAAGGAAGACAGGGGCTGGTCATCAAGGACTCAGTGGGAAAGAGGAAGTCAGAGCAGAGGAATGGTGGTTTGTAACCACCAGAGGCGAGAGGTCATGGCAGCATTCTGCACAGCTGGAGACAGATGAGGATGGGCAGGCTATGCCCACCAGAAAGAGGAGGATCAGGAAGAATTACATACATCTAGAAGTTTCCAGTAGATACCATCTGATTGATGTGAAAACTGTGGAGGATACCCCTCCAGATCCAGCAAATCCAAGGGAACAGAGAGATTTACAGGATGCACCTGTGGATGGCAGTTTGGCTCAAACTGTAATAAAATCAAGCTTGCCCACATAGAGTTCTCCAGCTGTCCCAGGAAGACTGACAATCCTTGTTGGGAATTTGTTTTTTTTTAATTATTATTATTATTATTCTGAATACTGATGTGCAAAGGGCCGACGAATAACATGATGGTGTGCTACCTTCTCAGAACCAAGACATGAGACATAACTGTAAGATTGGATAGGCTTCTGAAGTTGATAGAAAAGGATCTATTAGTAATGGTTCCTATTGCACTAATGACACTATTTTATGGGATGTATCACAGACAGTGGATGACTTCAGTGAACTCTGAAGTGTTCTGAAGAAAAAGAATTCCCAAACAATCTTCTCTGAGATTCTTCCTTTCCCATGAGTGAAGGAAGAGAGAAGACAGAAGATTCTGGAACTGACCCGCTGGGTAAGTAAGTCGTGTAGGGTTGAGGGTTTTGGTTTTGTGGACTATTGGCCCTCTTTCCATGGGGTGAGGGAGCTGTATAATTTGGATGACCTCCACCTCAGTAGAAGAGGAGCTCCTTGGGGACCATCTGGTTAGAGTTGTCAGGAGGACATTAAACTAATAACAAAAGGTGAGGGTAAAAAGAGGGAAGATATGAGCACTTTGTACAAAATCAAGATGTTGAGAACAAAATTGATCAAAGAACCAAAGAACATGAAGAGAAGAAATTCTTTTATTGCCTATATACCCATGCTAGGAGCCTGGGTAACAAACAAGAGGAATTGGAAATGTTCATTTATGATCATACATTTGATCTCATTGGTATTACTGAAACCTGGTGGGATGATTGACATGATTGGAATATTAGAATCAATAAGAAGGATTGAATGGGCAAAAGGGGAGGGGGAGCAATATTCTGTCAAAAATCATTACCTGTTTATGAGTCACTGAATTTTCTTCCAGGTTATATCTTGAATGTTTATGGATCAATATGCCAATGGATAAAGCACAAGATGGAATATTAATTGGTGTCTGCTGCAGACCACCAGATCACACTACTGAACAGGATGACCAGCTTCTTATGAACTTATCTACTGTCTGCAGGTAAAGAAAAGAAAAAAAGAAAAGCAGTGTGATCATGGGGGAACCTCAATTTGAGTGATATATAATGGAGGTCTTATGCTGTCAGTTGTAAAACATGCTTGGAAATTTTAAATATTATAAATACAATTTCCTAACTCAAAAAGTGTTGCATCCAGCACACGGGAGTTCTATATTAGACCTTGTCTTGACCGATAGAGAGGAAATAATTACAGAACTAAAAAATAATGGTGCATTAGTACTAGTGATCATGACTTTACCATATTTATAATATCAAGTCCAAACTAATGACATATATATTTGGTGCTTTAAAAGGACCAATTTCACTAAGCTGAAAATAATTGTGAGCCAGATCAGCTAGGAGGACGAATGTAATCAGAAAAATGTGAATGGTAATTGGGGATTGTTTAAGAATACTATACTAGACATCCAGAAACTACAATTGAGGGTCAAGGTCATACTGGCTAAAAAATTGACTTGGTATAGAGGGGAAGTAAAGCTGTGTGTGTGTGTGTGTGTGTGTGTGTGTGTGTGTGCGCGCGCGCACACACACCATGTCTAACAAATGGAAGAAAGAGGAAGTTGATAGTAATGAATATAAATCAGAAGCTAGGAATTGCAGATAATTGATAAAGTAAGAATAACTCCACAAGGGGATATCTGTGGGCAGCAGAGTTAAGGACAATAAGTAGTAGTTTTTTAGTCAAATTCAGAACACTATATAAACTCTGATTTTAGGTTTTATTAATAGCTTATAGTACTATCAAAGAGAGAAATACCACATCATTATTTAGTGTAGAAGTATTCACAGTTAATGCAGACAAGCGAACAAAGCATTTTAAAAGCAGCACTTGAAATACTTAAATTTTTAAACAAGGCTGTTAGTAAGATTGTCAGTGTAATCCAGGCTACACAGATTTTCATAATCCTACTGGTATTATACATTCCATATTAATAGAACAAATATGATTTGTAACATCTGCATCACATTTGTATAGTTTTAAGCAGGACATTGCATCTCTTTTTTTAGAAAGCAGACAAATATAGGCATATGTATACCCTCTATGATCTTCTCCAGAGATGATTTCCCAAGTCTATACTGTGGCCTAAAGTGTAATGTGTATCACTTGTGTCTTCAGAAAATGAAATGGAATTGCAGCATGTCTCAAACCACAGCCAAATACTGCTTCCTGACAGCCAAATTGTTAACTGGTTTTGAAAATACATCTCAACAGCAACCATGTTCTTCAGGCCTTCAGTCATCTTTCCAGTTGCTCCACACTCACCGTACAGGTGCTGTGGGGTGTCTTTCCAAGGGGCCAGCATTCACCCTCCACCCTCCATCTCAAGTATCTTGTCCCCTCTCTGTGTCCCTAGTGATGCCACCAGACAGCCCTTAGTCATCAAAACAAAGGTAACAAAAATCCTGTAAGCAGCTCCATCCATGATATGGGCCTCTCTTACTTCAGAGAGCCCCTGGGAGTATCAGTGTCCTCTTCAGAGTTCAGTGGGCTCCAGTACAAACCTCAGTTCTGTTCCTCATCAACTCAGGGGTTCTGCACCCTCCTTTTGTGAGGACAGGGGCTCTGTAGGCTGTAAACTCTCTCTCCTGGGTCGGAGAAGCTCAACTGTCTGTTCCCTCCCCGGGGTTTCCCCATCTAAATGCAGTTCTCTCTTTTTAACTCCACGTCCTCTGGCACGGTTTTCAGGTGCAAAAGGACAGCGCCATTCTAGTGCCATAACATGCAGCTGTCGAGCTTGTTCAATAACTATTAACACCCTCTCTTTGGGATTTTTCCTCGTCTGTCTGTTTTTCTCTTTTCTACACATGTGCAGAAAAAAACATCTGATTCCAACAAATCCCATCCTCTTTTCCTCCGCTGCTGTCACTTTCCTTGGACTTAAAAAAAAAAATGAAAAATATAAATGTGTGCTATTCTTACTCAAGCAGGCCTCGTATTGCGGGCCTCCAAAGTATTTAAAAGTAGAAATGTAAAGAAGTCTTTCTGTAGGAGAAATAGCCTGATTAGTTTGAGATTTCGTTTGTTTATGTGATAGGTGTGGAGTTGGTGTGTGCATAAATTGAAGGAAAGAGTTTTGAAGGAGTGCCTTCCATTCTGTAGGCCAAGTTCCTGTAAAATTTCTGTCTCTTGCACTCGTAGTTTCATTCTATATATTGACGACTTCATTTTTCTAGTAGAACATAACTATCATGGGAAGCAATGGTCACAGAATGAGAGTCGACTTCTCAGTTAGGTCTGGCCAATCCCAATGGAGGCCTTTAATATCAATTGTTAGGACCAAGACTTTCAGCTGGACTTTATACCTCTGATTAGGCTCTTCATATAATGTAGATAGACCAGGGGTTCTCAAACTTCATTGCACCGTGACCCCCCGTCTGACAACAAAAATTACTACATGACCCCAGGATGTGGGGGCTGAAGTGTGAGCCTACCCAAGCCTTTCCGCCCCAGGCACGGAGGCCAAAGCCCGAGCCCCACTGCCCCAGCTGAGGGGGCCAAAACTGAAGCCCAAGGCCTTCAGCCCCAGGCAGGGGAACCTGTAACCTGTGCCCCACCATCCAGGGCTGAAGCCCTCTGGCTTTGGCTTCAGCCACAGGCCCCAGCAACTCTAACGCCAGCCCTGGCAACCTCATTAAAACAAGGTTGTGACCCACTTTGAGGTCCTGAGTCACAGTTTGAGAACCGCTGACACAACTTTTTTTGAGGTTCCCTTTCTTTCTCTGTTGCCTGTCCTCCCAAAATCATGTACAGTAATTGAACATCTATTATGTTTTTCCCCCCAGTTCACCATTCCCTTCACAATTAACACTTCAGAGAACAGTTTTTGTCTCAGACAAAATTATAGGTGGAGCTGGTACTGCCACCTATAGTTAAAACTGTCTAGTATTTTACATTATAAGAACCTGTTTTTAGTTGCTTTTAACTTTGCCAACTTGTAAATATTTGGACTAAAATTTTCCATGCTGGCTGTCTACATTAGGTTGAAATTTTTTAAAGAGTTTCAACTGTTTCTCAGAAGTAGGTTAGGGGAAAATGTGTTTTGTGCATGTTCAATTCCTACAGTTAGTGTTTATTGAGAAGTTTCTAGTGCATCCATGCTTTGGAACAGAGTCTTCAAATTTGAAAGGGGGGTTGCCCTGTTGTGAAGGATGTATCTTTTTCAGTCTCTATAAAAATGGTTCTAATTTGACCAATTTATAAGCCTCCAAAAATCTATTTGCATATGCCCAGTAAATACTTAGCGTTGGGCAGCTAAAGTCTCAAGATTCTGTCTGTACTGAGCATGCTTAAGCACTTTACCATTCCTGCCTGTGACTAGACTGTGTATAAACCATCCTCAAAGAGCAACTGAGCATGCTCCAGCCCAGGAATAGATTCTGAGTAAAACTTTATCTGCAAGTGTTTTTGCCAGCTGTCAGGGGCCACTGTGGCAACAGGCCCAGGAACTAAAAGTAAGGGAACTCTCTCAACTGTGCTCTCAATGCTCCTCCTGCTTCCACCCAGACCTAAGTATGTGTGCCTCATTTTCTGGATGCCCAACATGAGACATTTGGGATTGATTTGCAAAAGTCCTGAGCACTCAACTGAAACTGAAGACAATTGGAGGAGTTATACTTTGAACATAAAAAGTACTATAAAAATGCTAAGCACTCTGAAAAATCAGGTCCTAGATATCTCACGTTAGCCACCCAAAGTTAGTGGAAACCTTACGATTTTGTCTGTAAACTCTGTGGCTCCATTCCTCATCTGTAAAATTGGGATAATACCCAATCCCACAAGGGTATTGTAAAGATAAATTCATTTATATTTGTTAACAAATGAAATACTATGGTGGCAGGACCATAGAAATGCCCATGAGGAAATCAATAATTTTGTATTCATTTCAGGGGTACATTAAATAAGATCTGGGCCCCACATTGAATATGGAGGATAAAAAGAAACATTAACTTCCTATCCATACATTGAAAGGCAGGCATCTTTGGAAAAAATACTATGTGATCATATAATTAAAAACTATATCATAATATATATGCACAAGAGAGCCAAATTAAGGCCGCTCAAGCAATCTTAATTCTGGCATTTCTTAGCTTTTGAGTGCTTGACTTTGGAAACATAACATTCTTTTAATGTACATTTCTTTGACATAATAGTTGTATAGGTTAGCATACTAACCCACTGTATTTAAATAAAAAATAATGCCCTCTACTGTAAATATCAAAGTTGTCATTCATGATTCAGCCATACTTTTTGCCATTATTATAGCTTCTAATTTAAGCATGGTCAATCAGCCAATTAACTTGGAACAGGAAATAAGATGAAGAGGAAGGTAATATATCTCAAAACTAGAGAATAAGAGAGATCACTGGGATATTAACAATGAAAATATTCTACTAAAAATAGATAAAAAAATCAATAAAATCTTTAAAGATTTTAAAATGAAGGTGTTCCAATAGGCTAATTGATTTAAAAAATTTGCATTCTGCAAATGCTTGATTTATAAATACTTGTTTATTTGAATATCTAATATCTTCTGACTGGAATTTTTTTTTCTGAAAAAGGGAATAGCATTTCTTTAGCTCTAAATTGATGCAATATGCATCAATATGAATCAATGAGATATGTTCTGTCCTAGTCTGTTTTAACACAGTGCAGTACAATTTCCGGTGCCTGACTTGACATTTGAGTTAACCACAAAGTATGGTAAATACCACTGTTTGCTTCTATCTTACTAATTTTCAGTATCTTGAAATGATGTAAAGAGATCAAAAATACTTTGCATCAGATCATGCCATTGATTTTTTTAAGTAGAATTCCCTGATAATTTCAGTAGGAAGTTCTGCTCAAAAATTGATGACACAATATGGCTCATCATTATTATTTTACCTATTGTTATTTAATTTAATATGAAGTGACAATTTAATATGATGAAGTATCATTTGCTAGACCTCATTAAACAAACAGAAATACAGATTAGTTTGCACCAAAGGAAGGTTGGAAGAGTTACTGCAGCTCAGCATCTGTTTTCATTTATTTATTTTTTCTTGCCTTTTGCTGCATTTTTATTGGACTTTGAGGTTTGCTTGAAATATAAAGATATCTCTATCTGGATGTAGTCTAAAAAGTAACAAACTATGACTATATCTGGGGCCAAACTATCTCCACTAAAAATACTTAATCTTATAGATAGATTTTCATGACTGGATCTCAAAGCCACCTTTCCAAGAAGTTAAGCATCACTCTACCCATCTCAAAGTGGAAAAACTGGGGAAGAGAGAGAGGAAATGATTTTCCCAAAGTCACACTGTAGATTGGCAGCAGTGCTGGGAATGAAACCTAGGTCTCCTGACTTACCCAGTCAAGTTCCCTATCCACTGTCCCACACTGCCCCCCCCTCCCCTTCCCTCTCGTGATAGAATGTGTACCCTTCTCACATAATGAAAGAGTGAATGTGGGCCTGAGTAGCCAATTATGCTACTTGGCTGCACCTGGAGGATGAAACCCAGCTCGGGAGGGAACTGGGTTGTGACTGTAAAGAAGGGAAGCACAGATTAAAAGGGGGCTAAAGGGAAAAAAATCTGCAGTCTCTCTTTTGGTTGTAGAGTGCCAAGAAAAAGGAGCTGGCCTGGCAAAGGTTATGATGGAACGAGATAGACCTGGGATGCCCTACTGGGAAGAAGGCTCATGCAGGGCCCTGAGGTAATGAGGAAGAATTTGCTCAGTGAGGGAGAGGCCTAATCCTGCTCAGCTGGAGTAGGACTTTCAGGTGGAGAGACTGGATGAGTGGAACACTTCTGGGAGCCCACTCAAAGGAGCCTTGGCATGAGGATTATGATGGAACACAGCCTGGGGCAGAAACCAGACCTCCAGGGAGGTCATTACAAGATCCTGGAAAGGGGCTGGGGAGAAGGCCTAATAAAAAGGGTAGGCTAGAAAGAAGTCCAGGGAGGCAGCACCAAGGAGTCAGACAGAGCAGATCTTGGCCAGTGGTTACAGGGTCCCTAGATTGGAACCCAGTATAGTAGGAGAGCCTAGGCTCCCCTAACAGCTGCTGGAGAAAGCAGAGGAATGTGGGGCCACTGAGGAGATAGGGATGACTGAGTGAATGGATGCAAGGACTCTGGAGCCCAGAGTTGAGGACCAAAGACCAGGATTGTGACTATTATTTCTTAGTCCTTTTGTTATCCTGGTGATTGGGACAAAAACATGACCTGGCCAGAGGGCCGTGTCACAAGAAGAGGCAGATTACCATAAAGTCAGAGCAGTGTCACCAGAGGGTACTAGAGAAAGAACATTTGCTATGCTACATGCAGCCATGAGGGTAAGTCTGTTACCTGGGGCTCATTCAACCCAAAGCTCTCGGTAACTTTTACTCTGTGTGAGGTGGTGTCAGGAAATAAATCAAGGGAGAGACAGCCATTCAACCGATAGATGACTGGCACAAACAGGACAACACAAGAGGGCTTTCACTTAAAGCTAAACTTTACTTAGTCTCAAGCACTTACACACGTCTGCAACAGGTTAGTAAAACACCCCCAATCCTCGATAATTACCGAAGCTGAGCGTGACTTTCGAGTGGCACCGTTACAGGCTTCAGCTGGCCAAGCTTCCATCTGCTGGTGGGAACCCGAAGATGCATCCAGAGGGAGCGTCCCAGAATAGCCTCTCCAATTACCTCAAACTTTTCCCCCTTATTTATATATTGGTATTACAATGACATATCCCTTAAAGAAAACTTGCTAAGCAAGCAGGTTTAAAAGGCCAAACACCTTATGATCGTCAATTAACCAGAGATATATTTTTTTTTCAGAGTGTCCATGCCTTTGGGCCTATAATTCTTTTTTCTAAAATACATGCATCCACAATTTCAACACTCTTAGCAGGAAGTGTGCGGGGTCAACCTCCCCTGTCTGTGGCACCCAAACTCCCCTCCCCTCCTGCATGACCAATTTATGACCTGCTAACTTGGCTACTTTTAGCAACAAGCGATAGTGGTTTAGGCACTTTACTGGTTTGCCAAAATTTTCCTGAACAAGTCCACTCTTTTACATTCCCATGATCCAGTCTTTGAGGAGGCTCTTCACAGATTGATCTCTTCCCAGGGGGCCTCTAGATGGGCACTAGAGCCAGTATATAAGCATGTAGTCTCTATGAGGATATCCTAAGTCTCCTGTGGTTCCTTGGGAGTCTATCAGGTTTAGGAGCAGGCTCCAACTTTGTAAAACTGATGATGGATTTTGAAACCAGTACTCTTGCACTAAACATTGCTAATATTCTGTCAACTTCTATGTATATGTTGTATGTTATGCCCCTCACACACCATCAAAAAGTTGGAGTTAAAGTTTCAAGCATATATTCATGTGTGGGCATGGTGAGGGAATGTGCAAATATCAGAGGGAAACTGAGTTTAGCACCGCAGGAGGAGGTGGGGGAAAACACGAGTGCTCTCTTGGCCGCTGCAAAAGACTAATCTGTGGTTAGTCAGATGGGAGTACCACTATTGCAAACCAGCAGAAATCTGTGAGGTGAAGCAGGGTGGGTACCACTAGTCATTTCCTCACCCCTTTCTTCTACTTCACCTTTTGAGCCTCTCAAAATCATTGAGCAGCTGGAGAAGGAGGGCAGGAAGGGTTTGGAGGAATGGTAAAATTTACCAAGGGTCAAGGTGGATTCTCCATTAATTACCATTTTTAAATTAGATTTTTTTCTAAAATATGCTCTAGGAATTATTTTGGGGAAGTTCTATGGGTCTGGCCTGTATTATGGAGGACGACAGACTAGATCATCACAATGGTCCCTTCTGGCATTGGAATCTATTAAATGGTGTGGGGAAGCAAGAATTACGGACTTGAGGGTATCTGGTGTCTTTTGCCACGGGATGTTGTGCCTGGGAGACTGCCAAGAGCAGAAAGGTTCTGAAGGGGCGGGCAGTGCTCAGTAGCAAGCTCCTGAGTGCAGGAAGGAAAGGTGAGGGAAAGGGCCACAGTGCTTGTTTACCTTTTCTACCTGATTTGACATTGTGTGATTCACCAGGCATGGGGGACTAGGTATGGGGAGAGGAAACCAGGGTAGCATCCCCCAGGCTTAATACCTTCTCAGTTATGTAGGAAGGAAGAATACTTGGGAGGCTCTCTGACCATCCACAGTGGTGGAAAAAAGCTTTTCTATTGACAAGCCTACATTGTGATTGGGTTATACTTCGATCTCTTATCTCTGCAAAGGAAAAGGTTAGACTTCTGAGAGGGGGAAAAAAATAAAAAAACCTTCAATCTCCAACAATGACTGGGGTTGCTAGTGCTACAATAATAAAAAACGATAATAAAATAATGTACTAGTTACCTGGTGCTTTTTATTTGGTATTGTTGTTCTGCACTATTAATTTTTACCATACTGCTTCTGACTCAGCCTTCCAGAGTTATGTTAGTAATGTAATGCCACACCTGCACTGCACATGGATGAGCAGAGGTTGGGGGAGGGGGGGCATCATAAACATCACCACATCAGTTAGATAGGATCAGGTAGCACAGCAGCAATTACTGACATGGTTCAGAGGGACACAGGACTGTTAGGACATTTGGAGTAGCCACACTGACATCAGCTAGGCACATAATATTGTGAATAGGTAATATCAGGATTCAGATTGCACAGTTCTTTATGGTGGCATGTGGTATAGGACAAGCAGTCAGCACTAGCTCTGATTTGTTAATAAATGCAGGATGTGAGATTGTCCAAGAAATAACTTACGTTCAATGACTATTATGCTGTCATATTCAAATTCTAAATGCATACGACTCCATAGGTCACATGCATGATGCATCCAAAGCTTAGACTAAGCAACTTAAATCATTTGCACCTGTTTTAAATAATGTTGCTCAGTACCTGGTGATCAGCAGATAAAAATGTGCATCTCTTAGTTTGACTTGAATACCAGAAGATGGTGTCCCTGCTGTTATTGGCTTAGGCACGGACAGACTCCCTTTTTAACTTCTGATAGAGATGATGCTGATTTATTATGCGGATCTCTAATGTGGAAGATGTGCACACGACAGACAAAATTCTATTCTCATTTACAGTAGTGAAAATCAAGTAACTCCACTGAAATCAATAGAATCAATCCAGACTTACACAGATGCCTCTAAGAGCAGATTTTTGCCTGGGTGACTCAAATTACCTTTTGTGTGAATGTGACAATTGGATGAGTCTTTTCCAATGAGTTGGGAGACATAGGACAGGAGATGTTGCAGAGAAGCACTTGCTTGTGAGTGCTTTTTGGCAAAAGGGGTTAATCGAATCCTATCAGAAGATTTATAGAGTTGCCGGTGCAAAATGTTAACTGCACCATGGGGGCACTGTTCTGCAGTTTGAAATTCCAGCAGTAGATTTCTATTATAATTACCATATATACTCGTTCATAAGCCGATTTTTTTTAGTAAAAAAGGGAAGCACCAGAGACGGGGGTCGGCTTACTAACAGGTATAGAGAGGAAGAGGTGGGACACTGCCCCTCCCCCCAACAGAGGGAGCAAGGAGAGGCAGCACAGCCAGCAGAGCCAGAAGGGAAGAGGCGGGGCCAGAGTCTCTCCGCTTCTGGCCACGCTGCTCTTCCCCGAGCTTCCAAAGCAGCTGCAGCTTCAGGGCTGGCAGGCTGCAGTCGTACCGCTTATAGAATATCATAGAATCATAGAATATCAGAGTTGGAAGGGACCTCAAGAGGTCATCTAGTCCAACCCCCTGCTCAAAGCAGGACCAATTCCCAGCTAAATCATCCCAGCCAGGGCTTTGTCAAGCCGGGCCTTAAAAACCTCCAAGGAAGGAGACTCCACCACCTCCCTAGGTAACGCATTCCAGTGTTTCACCACCCTCCTAGTGAAA
Organism: Chrysemys picta bellii; assembly: GCF_011386835.1. Lineage (NCBI taxonomy): Eukaryota > Metazoa > Chordata > Testudines > Emydidae > Chrysemys > Chrysemys picta. The sequence continues at coordinate 145,337,252 of NC_088792.1, forward strand.
TAGTTTTTCCTGATATCCAACCTGGACCTCCCCCACTGCAACTTGAGACCATTGCTCCTTGTTCTGTCATCTGCCACCACTGAGAACAGCCGAGCTCCATCATTTTTGGAACCCCCTTTCAGGTAGTTGAAAGCAGCTATCAAATCCCACCTCATTCTTCTCTTCTGGAGACTAAACAATCACAGTTCCCTCAGCCTCTCCTCATATGTCATGTGCTCCAGCCCCCTAATCATTTTTGTTACCCTGCGCTGGATTCTTTCCAATTTTTCCACATCCTTCTTGTAGTGTGGGGACCAAAACTGGACACAGTATTCCAGATGAGGCCTCACCAATGTCGAATAAAGGGGAACGATCACGTTCCTCGATCTGCTGGCAATGCCCCTACTTATACAGCCCAAAATGCCGTTAGCCTTCTTGGCAACAAGAGCACACTGTTGACTCATATACAGCTTCTCGTCCACTGTGACCCCTAGGTCATTTTCTGCAGAACTGCTACCTAGCCATTCGGTCCCTAGTCTGTAGCAGTGCATGGGATTCTTCCGTCCTAAGTGCAGGACTCTGCACTTGTCCTTGTTGAACCTCATCAGGTTTTTATCGGCCCTATCCTCTAATTTGTCTAGGTCCCTCTGTATCCGATCCCTACCCTCTAGTGTATCTACCACGCCTCCTAGTTTAGTGTCATCTGCAAACTTGCTGAGAGTGCAGTCCACACCATCCTCCAGATCATTAATAAAGATATTAAACAAAACCGGCCCCAGGACCGACCCTTGGGGCACTCCGCTTGAAACCGGCTGCCAACTAGACATGGAGCCATTGATCACTACCCGTTGAGCCTGACGATCTAGCCAGCTTTCTATCCACCTTACAGTCCATTCATTCAGCCTATACTTCTTTAACTTGGCGGCAAGAATACTGTGGGAGACCGTATCAAAAGCTTTGCTAAAGTCAAGGAATAACACATCCACTGCTTTCCCCTCATCCACAGAGCCAGTTATCTCCCCATAGAAGGCAATTAGGTTAGTCAGGCACGACTTCCCCTTCGTGAATCCATGCTGACTGTTCCTGATCACTTTCGTCTCCTCTAAATGCTTCATAATTGATTCCTTGAGGACCTGCTCCATGATTTTTCCAGGGACTGAGGTGAGGCTGACTGGCCTGTAGTTCCCCGGATCCTCCTTCTTCCCTTTTTTAAAGATGGGCACTACATTAGCCTTTTTCCAGTCATCTGGGACCTCCCCCGATCACCATGAGTTTTCAAAAATAATGGCTAATGGCTCTGCAATCACACACACCAACTCCTTTAGCACCCTTGGATGCAGTGCATCCAGCCCCATGGACTTGTGCTTGTCCAGCTTTTCTAAATAGTCCCGAACCACTTCTTTCTCCACAGAGGGTTGGTCACCTTCTCCCCATGCTGTGCTGCCCAGTGTAGTAGTCTGGGAGCTGACCTTGTTCATTAAGACAGAGGCAAAAAAAGCATTGAGTACATTAGCTTTTTCCACATCCTCTGTCACTAGGTTTCCTCCCTCATTCAGTAAGGGGCCCACACTTTCCTTGACTTTCTTCTTGTTGATAACATATATAAAGAAACCTTTCTTGTTACTTTTAACATCCCTTGCTAGCTGCAACTCCAAGTGTGATTTGGCCTTCCTGATTTCACTCCTGCATGCCTGAACAATATTTTATACTCCTCCCTGGTCATTTGTCCTTCTTCCACTTCTTGTAAGCTTCTTTTTGGGGTTTAAGATCAGCATTGATTTCACTGTTAAGCCAAGCTGGTCACCTGCCATATTTACTATTCTTTCTACACGGCAGGATGGTTTGTTCCTGCAACCTCAATAAGGATTCTTTAAAATACAGCCAGCTCTCCTGGACTCCTTTTCCCCTCATGTTATTCTCCCAGGGGATCCTGCCCATCAGTTCCCTGAGGGGGTCAAAGTCTGCTTTTCTGAAGTCCAGAGTCCGTATTCTGCTGCTCTCCTTTCTTCCTTGTGTCAGGATCCTGAACTTGACCATCTCATGGTCACTGCCTCCCAGGTTCCCATCCACTTTTGCTTCCCCTGCTAATTCTTCCCGGTTTGTGAGCAGCAGGTCAAGAAGAGCTCTGGCCCTAGTGAGTTCCTCCAGCACTTGCACCACGGAATTCTCCCCTACATTTTCCAAAAACTTCCTGGATTGTCTGTGCACTGCTATATTGCTCTCCCAGCAGCTATTGGGCTGATTGAAGTCCCCCATGAGAACCAGAGCCTGTGATCTAGTAACTTCTGTTTGTTGCTGAAGAAAGCCTTGTCCACCTCACCCCCCTGGTCTGGTGGTTTATAGCAGACTCCCATGACATCACCTTCGTTTCTCCACACTTCTAAACTTAATCCAGAAACTCTCAGGTTTTTCTGCAGTTTCATACTGGAGGTCTGAGCAGTCATACTGCTCTCTTACATACAATGCAACTTCCCCACCTCTTCTGCCCTGCCTGTCCTTCCTGAACCGTTTATATCCATGCATAACAGGACTCCAGTCATGTGAGTTATCCCACCAAGTCTCTGTTATTCCAATCACATCATAATTATTTGACTGTGCCAGGACTTCCAGTTCTCCCTGCTTGTTTCCCAGGCTTCTTGCATTTGTATATAAGCACTTAAGATAACTCGCTGATCGTCCTGCTTTCTCAGTATGTGGCAGGACTCCGCCCCTCTTTCACTCTTCTGCTCGTGCTTCCTCCTGATATCCCACTTCCCAACTTACCTCAGCTCTTTGGTCTCCTTCCCCACAGGGAAGGAGTTTAAAGCCCTCCTCACTCGGTTAGCCAGCCTGCTTGTGAAGATGCTCTTCTCTCTCTTCATTAGATGGAGCCTGTCTCTTCCTACCAATCCTTGTTCTTGGAACAGCATCCCATGGTCAAATAATCCAAAGCCTTCTCTCAGACACCACCTGTGTAGCCATTCGTTGACTTCCATGATTCGACAATCTCTACCTGAGCCTTTTTCTTCCACAGAGAGGATGGACGAGAACACCACTTGCACCTCAAACTCTTTTATCCTTCTTCCCAGAGTCACATAGTCTGCAGTGATCTGCTCAAAGTAATTCTTGGCAGTATCATTGGTGCCCATGTGGAGAAGCAGGAAGGGGTAGTGATCCGAGGGCTTGATGAGTCTCAGCAGTCTCTCTGTCACTTCGTGAATCCTAGCTCGTGGCAAGCAGCACACTTCTCCGTTTTCCTGGTTGGGACAGCAGATAGATGACTCGGTCTCTCTTAGAAGGGAGTCCCCGACCACCACCACCCACCTCCTTCTCTTGGGTGCGGTGGTTGTGGAACCCCCATCCCTAGGACAGTGCATCTTATGCCTTCCAATCGGTGGAGTCTCCTGCTCCCTTCCCTCAGATGTATCATCTAGTCCACTCTCTGCATTAGTACCTGTGGAGAGAACATGAAAACGGTTACTAACCTTATCTGTATTGCTGGTACACGGATCCTCCTCTTTCTTCTTCTGGAGGTCACATGCTGCTAATTTTCTTCACCGTCCTTCTGTCTCCACTACACAGCCTGCTCTGGTTCTTTAGAATGTTGTGTCCCTAGAAACATATCCTAACATTTGTCCAGGAAATCTTCATTTTCTCTTTTGTAACTCAGGGTCGATACTTGTTTCTCCAGACCTCGAACCTTCTCTTCCAATATGGAGACCAGTTTGCAATTTGTACAGACAAAGTCGCTTCTGTCCTGTGGAAGAAAGACAAACATGGCCCATCCTGTGCAGGTCACAACAGCTGATCACTCACCATCCATATTTCCTTCCTTCTAAGAGCATCCTCAGCTGTTGCAGTAACTACTCAAGATGCCTGCAAAATGAAAGCCTCAGTGGGATCTCCCCAGGCGAACTCCCAGTCAAACTCCCTATGTTAGCCTCTCCATTGTTTGCAATGATTCACAAAGTTTCACAACCCTTATGAGAGAATTTAGGCTTCCTTTATTTTAAGCAAACCTTGATCTCTGGTTTCACATCAGACTCAGGAAAAACCTCAAGATTGTGACTTGGTGTTTTGGGACTTTTTTAAACTGCAAATTCAAAGCAAAATGCAGGGTATGTGAATGCAGATTAATCAAATATGAATGAAAGCCTTGAACAACCCCCTGTCAACTGAAACCACTAAGACTGATACAGGTGCAAGCAGTGACCTCCAGAGAGGAAAGGAATGTATTTCCATTTTCACATAGAATATTATTTCATAGACTCATAGAGTCATAGACTTTAAGATCAGAAGGGACCATTATGATCGTCTAGTCTGACCTCCTGCACGACGCAGGCCACAGAATCTCACCTACCCACTCCTGCAACAAACCCCTAACCTATGTTTGAGCCACTGATCATGGTTCAAATCATGGTTTAAAGACTTCAAGGTGCAGAGAATCCTCCAGCAAGTGACCCATGCCCCACGTTGCAGAGGAAGGCGAAAAACCCCCAAAGCCTCTGCCAATCTGCCCTGGAGGAAAATTCCTTCCTGACCCCAAATATGGCGATCAGCTAAACCCTGAGCATGTGGGCAAGTCTCACCAGCCAGACACCCAGGAAAGAATTTTCTGTAGTACCCCAGATCCCACCCCATCTAACATCCCATCACAGGCCATTGGGCATATTTACAGCTAATAGTCAGAGATCAATTAATTGCCAAAATTAGGCTATCCCATCATACCATCCCCTCCATAAACTTATCACTCTTAGTCTTGAAGCCAGATATGTGTTTTGCTCCCACTTCTCCCCTTGGGATATTCATATATATATTTTCATATAGAGGCTGTGCCAGCTTTCATGGGAGTAAAATACTGGCTGCCTTCTCAGCTTCTAACAGAGAATGTCATGCATGCACTAGGAACTTCTTCGGTAGATGTTCTGAGGTTACTGGCATGCCCAGTTCAATCCTGATTTTCCACCTTCCATGTACAGTGGAGTCCTTGAACAGACTTTCACAACTGAATGCTCCTGTGGATAGAAGTGGGCACTTCAAATTCCAATTTACTGTTTTTTTGTGTTGGGAAGCCGACCTAACTTCCTACTGTCCCCTGAACTGACTAGTGTTTGAGATATATTGGCAAGTACTTTATCCCTAATAGACTTTACCTGCAACAGAATAAATCAGAGAGAGGGTCAGAAAGTCCTCACACATAAAAGAGCTGCAAAGAATTATGCTGGAGTGTGTTAGTCATGAGAGCAGCTTTTGTGCTGCTTCCATGTGTGTTCTCTGTTTGTATTTGAAATCCCATGCTAGCAGCTGGGAGAACTGTACAGAGAGTTGGTCCTTCTGATATTGTCTTGTGTGATATTATGCCTGTCGTCCAACTATAAGCAGGTATTTGTAAACAAACTCTTAGATCTTAATTAGGAGACAACCTAAAGCCTGTTATAAATTTCAGTATTTTGCATTATAACGGAGTAGTAATTTGTAAGCTGCTTCTTTGCAAATGGAACCATAGCCATATTCCTGTCTTCAGTACATTATTTGGGTAACAGGTTTTATCACTTTATGCTCTGAGTTAAATCAATTAAAAACATTTTTCTTTTGTGTTTGTTTTCCAGGATGTGTGGGGCGTGTGTGTGTATGTTTTGTAACATATTATAAGTTACATTTTTCTAAAGGTTTTATTTTAAGTCTTAGTATTTTGAATTATTTATACATGAACAGTAGTGGCGGATGTTACTATATTATGCAATCTGGATGAAAGATCTGGCAGTTAAAGAGGATATAAAGATAAATCACTAGGAAAACCTTTCTTTCTGCCTGAAAATCTCAAGAGGGAAATAACTCAAAATTGAAGTTATGGCACATAATCAGGAAAATATTAAAAGGACTTTTTAAAGTCACAGAATAATAAATTTCCTATTATAATTCACTGCGTGGAAAGTAGGAAAATGTTAATTTCTCTTTCTGTTTCTCTCTCATGAGCACTCTCTTTGTTAAATAAGACCAATGCTTCAATACACAACATAAACAAATCAACATTATCAAATGAAGACACAGAGGATCAGACTAGTATATGTTTCTTTGTGTTCCTTTATGGGCCTAGTTCAAATCCATTGAAGTCAGTGGAAAAATTCATTGACTTCAGTGTGCTTTGGTTCAAGTCCTGTAACATCTTCTCCAAAGAGAGTAGCAATTCTGTTTCTTCAGAGAATAGGAGTAGGTTGTCTCTTTTGGATATGGTATTTTTCTGTCTGAGTGTAGATGTAAGTTATATGCCACTCCATGAATGGGGAAGGGTTAGGATCATTCCAGTTTCTTACTGTAATCTGAAAAAAAACCTATAAAGTAAAAGTTTTTAAAGTATGGAGTGGTGCTTCTCCAAGCAAAGGAGGCAAAGCTGTATAAGAGTTAGATAGTAGGTGAGGACATAATAGAAAAAAAATATATATTTAATACTGCAATGGAAAAAGCCAACATTCAAGATGACTATTATTTACAGCAAATTATTTGTCCAGCACTACAGGATGGTGTCATTTAGCAATTCTGCAGCCTGGAGACATGTGGATTGTCTATTTGAGGGAGATTTTTCTGGTGCATTTAAAAAATAAACTGATATTTAAGTGGGTTGGGATGACAGAAAACATTAAGAACACTTTGTCATTTGCAGTTGTTAAAAAGGTTGTCCTTTTCATTTAGATGCTGACCTCATCTTGGTTATTCAAGCCTTCGGTGTGTGTCACATGGAGCTGTTTGTTAAAATAGTTTGGAAATTGAATGTAATACAGATTAGGGCTACTGCACTAAAACACCCACGGCTGGCCTCTGTCAGTTGTCTTGGGCTTTCAGGGCTTGGAACATAGGGCTATATAATTGTAGTGTAGATGTTTGGGCTCAGACTGGAGCCCAGGCTCTGCAGAAAATGGAAGGCAGGAGCATGAAGACAGAGCTCACCAATGACCTTTGTGTTGCATGGGTCTTCTGCACTTATCCTCATCAATGGGGTGCCTGATCCAGTCCAGGTATGCAGCAGATAACTTTGTCCTGGTATTGGTGTTGTTTAGCATATGCAAAATTTCACTCATTCCCTTCCTTTGAGAGTAGTCTAGCTATTGCAGGGTCTTTGTAAATTCCTGAAGCAGTGATGAACTGAAATGATGGTGTAGACCACTTTGTGGATATAAGAGCCCAGAAACTTGGAGTGGGGAAAGTATTTATTTAAATCTGTTTTGTGGAGAGGTTTGGGCATCAGCTTGTTTTAAAAACATTCTCTTCAGAAGGGGGTGCAGAGCCAGGAGTAATTGCTTAAACAGGAGTTTGGTTAGTTAGATGTTTAATGTATCAGAGATGGCTGCTAGTTCAGTCAACTTTTCCTGCTTCTCCATTGCAAAACCATTGTCTAGCCACTGGGAAACCAAGTCAGAATTGAATATTAAGTAGTCAGCTATCTTAGAAACCAACTGCATCCCATCAAGAAATTGAGAGAGATATTTTTTTGAGACCAAGGATAAATTATCTTGGGGGTGTCTGTTTTAGCAGTATACAGTGAAGGGCAAATTCCCTAAGCCCAATGCCCTCTTCAGTTTGCTGACAGAATCTTACCAATGGCATCCTAGGACACTCTGTATTGCCCCTCCAGCAAATTACCCTTTGAGGAGGTGGTGTCAGGTGTCAGGACACTGGTATTTAACCCAGGCTCACCAGGTTGCTAGACAACATCCTTAGCCACTGTGCCATGGTGGCACACTGAATTGCTGCCCCGACCAATAGTCTTAGTGCTAAAGTCCTACAGACTCCCAGCAGCCATGCCCCTAGCACTGATTTGCTGGATAGACAGCATTCTCATCTACATAAAGACCCCAACAGGAAGATGAAGCTGTCTGAGCAACAGGCTCCTGCAGATTGCTGCCTGGACCGCCTTGTCCTGCTGCCTTGCCTGACCCAGCCTTGCTGCCCTGCTGCCTCACCACCTCTCCTGACCTCATCTCTCTAAACTGGGATTGGATCTTCTGGCTACTGACCCCTACAGGAACTCTGACCCTGGCCCCAGGCTGCCTCTGATACTGATTGACTCCCCACATCCCATCCCCAGCTACCCAACCACCTTCACACACTTGACAACTATTATGGACGGCCTACCTCAGCCACCAGGCATTACATATGGCTTCAGTCTCCTCCTAGGTTCATCCTACCCCAAAAGAGAATGGAACCCACACTCCCCATCAGTACTCAGCCCAGGCTGGGGAAGCTAATGATCCAACCAGCAGACCAAACTGAGTGATGAATCCTGGTCATGTGCAATCTTAGGCCCATTGTACATACAGTAAGAAGCATCATCACAGGTGCCCCAGGGGATGCTGATCCTCCAAGAGCAGATCGCTCACCTAAAGTCAGAACACCAAGCCTTCTGAGCTTTTTCAGGGAGAACTGCCTCCTGACTTCCCAGATCAAGCCACCAGAACCTCAGGAAGGATGCCATGCCCAGGCTTCAGAAACAGGGAGAGATGTTTGGACAACAAAACAGCCTTCCTTGTTACTACGGTCAGGCATTACACTCTCTGGAAAATATTAGGAGTTTTCAAATGTATTCAAAAAGTAAAATAGAGACATACTACCACTACACCAGCAAAATGAATGCCCTATTGCCATACAGCCGGGGGCCACGATTCTATTTGCACAAATATATTGCATGTCAGAACCTGAATTAGCTGACCTTAAGGACTACATCCACAAGAATATGAAGAACAGGAGTACTTGTGGCACCTTAGAGACTAACAAATTTATTAGAGCATAAAGATTTTTATCTGGCATTCCACATCCATGGCTGGGTCTCCTCTCCTCATTGTGAAATAGAAAGATGGCTCGCTAAGACTCTATGTGGACTACTGTGCCCTAAATAAAATCATTGTGTGGAATCAATACCTGATGCCAGAGCTACTGGACTGGGTAAGAACAGCCCAGGCATTCACCAATTTAGACTCAGAGGAGCATGCTTTTTTGGTCTTACTAATGTGCCCACAACCTAATCAATTATGTCTAATAAGATATGCTGGATTACTGTGGTTGCCTATTTGGATGACATCCTGATTTACTTGGAAGACCAGAATACACACAACCAGCATGTGCACAACGTCCTAAAAGACTCCACCAGCACTTTGATCAGCCTGCCATCAAACTCTTAGTCTACATTCTGTCCACTGAGGGAATCCAAAAGGATCCCTAGTACCTGCAAACAGTCTGCAATTGGACAACACCATGAAACATTGAGAAATTTAGTGCTTCATTGAACTTGTGAATTTCTTCAGGTGTTTTACACAGGACTACTCTTGAATTCTGGCCCCTATAATCTTTGTTACGAAAACCCACCAAGTTTGCTTGGGCACCAAAAGACCAAGAACCCTTCAATCATTTGAAAATTCTCCTCCATGCCCATCCTTGCACACCCTGACCCAAGTCAGATGTTCATCTTGGAAACTAATGTTTCCAATGTCGCCATCAATGTGGTTCTGTCCCAGAAACAGGGTCTTGACCAAAAAATTCATCCCTGTGCATACCGTTCCCACAAATTCATTCCTCCTGAGTGCAATTATGAAATTTTGGATAAAGAGCTACTTAACATTAAAGTGGCTTTTGAGACCTGGAGATATTAGCTAGAGGGAGCCAGACACTCTGTTCACTGATCACAAAAATCTAGAATACTTATTCTCTGCTAAGCCTTAACCCAACAACAGCTATGTTGGTCTTTTCTAGGTTTGATTTTACTGTCACCTACAACCCTGGCTCTGCAACGAGAAGACAGATGCTCTGTCTTACAAAATAGAATATGTTAACGATCCTAAGGGACCTAAAGAAGAGCTTCCCTCTATCCTGAAACCACATCACTTGCAGGGAGGATCATTGCTATCCAGTTTGTTCATGACCATAGGTTTTGCCCTACCAAATGACCCGTTGGCCCAGATACTCCTAAATTCCCATGTGGAACCTCAAAATAAGTTAACACAAAAGGGTGGACTCCTCCTCATTCACGGGTGTATTTACTTCTGGAGATCCTACATATTTGCCATCATGTCTTTTGGGCTGGACACGTAGGCCAGGAAAAGACCACTTTTGTGACACAGTGGTTATTCTGGTGGCCAAAACTGCAGTCTCACATTCAGGTGTATGTCCAGTCTTGCAACACCTGTGACTGTACCAAAGTGCCTTGAACTAAACCCTTTGACATGCTAATACCCACACTGAGACCCCCTTGAGATCTTGGGCTAATATTACAATGGACTTCATTGTTGAATTGTCAGAATCTGAGGGATGCTGTACCACTAATAAGGATGGTGCACTTCTTTCCCTGCATATGTCTTCCCACCGCCAAAGACAATGCTGGTGTCCTCATCACACACATGTTCCACCTCCACGGCCTCCCAGACCACATCACCTCAAACTGGGAGTCCCGGTTTGTGTATCTGTTTTGGAGACAGGTGTTCTGACTATTACCAGTGTGTCTCCATGCATCTTCTGCCTATCATCCACAAACCAATGGCTAATCAGAAAAAGTAAACCAGGTCTTAGAACAATACCTATGATGCTTCACAAACTACCACCAAAATGATACTGATTTCATATGTGGAATTTGCATATTGCAATGCAGACCATGCCTCGATAAAGATAAGCTTATATTTTTGCAAATTATGATTTTCACCTCTGTTTCCACCTGAAGTTCCCACAGCCTCAGACCTGGTTTGTCAACTCCATCAAATACAGAAAGAGTTGAAACAAAACTGAGATGGCATACAAACATCATGCTGACCATCACTGGCAGGAGGGCCCTACCTTTAGGAAAAGTGTGGCTATCAGCCAAACACCTCAAGACAGGCAGACACATACATAAACTGGACCTCAAGTACGTAGGATCCTACCAGATGCACAGGAAAATCAACCCAGTAACTTCAAACTTCAGCTTTCCCGCTACCTTAAGGTGCACCCTGTATTCAATGTCTTCCTCTTTAAACTCTTCTCTGACAATCCCTTTCCTGAATTAAAAAAACAAAACCAAAAACCTTCCACTTCGCCAGCCAAGGCCAAGAAGAGTACCTCATCCATGAGATCCTAGATTCCCATGTATAAAGAGAGAAAATATGATACCTCATCCTGGGAACCTGCCCACTATGTGCATGCTCCTGAAAAGGTCAGAGCCTTCCAGAGAGCCTATCCAGATAAGTCCAGTCCTTTGGCACCTTGAGGTTGCACCAAGAGAGAAGATGGTGTCAGGACTCCAGTATTTAACCCAGGCTTTCCAAGGCCCTAGATGACCACCTTAGCTGCTGTATCACAGCAGCATGCAGAACCACTACCCTGTCCAACAGCCTATGTAGGCTAAAGGCCTACAGACCACCAGCCTCCATGCCCCTGGCACCCAATGGGTTGGACAGACAGCATCTTCGTTGTGTGTCTGGACTATATAAAGACCCCAACAAAAACAGGTACCAGACCACCCTTGCACACTTGACTACTGCTATGGACTGTCACCTAGCCTGCCTCAGCCACTGGGCATTACAGGTGGGTAGAGTAGGCAGGGGACATAGCTGAGGGGGCTGTATCTGAAGGGAGGAGCAATTGTTCCTTGTGACAAGTGTTGTTTAGTGTCAGGTGAAAAAATTGGTGACCCACTGATGTAAGTCCTTTCTCTAATGGAAGAAACAATGAACTTTTAGGTCTCAGGGTCCTTACCCTAAAACAAAATATCTGATGGGAGAGGGACTGATAGAAAGTCATTTATCACAGGTTCTGTGCATGGCTGAAGTCTCTACAAGATCCCCAGAACATCTAGAAAAAGTTGCTCGTTCTAGGACAATGTTGTGTCTCTTTTTGCATAAGAAGTGATTTGTCTCACGAAATATAGTCACCTCAAGTAAGGAAAACCTTTGTGATGCATGCACCATAATTTGTTTTCACAGGGGGCTTTCTTAAAAAAAAAGAGATAACGGGACAGTTATTTAAGATTGATTTGAAATAATTTAGCAAGCAGTGGTCTAATAAAAAAGTTAGAGCACAGAGCATAAGTGTATTTAGTTTGGTGGCCTACCAAGCCTAATTGTAAATGGGGAGAAAATAGCTTCAAGAGTTTATGAACATTCTAGGACAGCAAAAAAGTGTGTATAAATCAATTCAGTCACACTCCAGGACACTGTGTTTTAGAGTTTGTCATTTTATAATAGAAATTTTAGTGTTCAGCACGAAGGGGGGGAAAAACAACTTTAGAAATATAAACTCTGTAAATGGGAATTCAGGTTTCCATTGACTGACTCTTAAACTTAAGGGTCAGACTCATTAAGGCAGTTGGTAATTCAATTGATACAATTTTTATTTTTATGAAATATTATGCATTTTCCAAACATTAAATCTCTTTTCCTTCTATATTAGTTATCTCTTATACTCTTGGGACAAATTATGCTTTGTCATACTAATTGAACTCTACTGAAACTAGTTGAGTTACACTGGATTTTTCATTGCTGTATTTAAAAGCCAAAATTGACTTCTCTTCTTCAGAAAATGCAGTCATGTTTTCTTTGCTTGCATGCAGAAATATTTTCTCTTATAAATATCACTATTCAATACCTTCTTTTTCAGTGCCACCTGCACAAAGAGCAATGAAAGAAACTCATTTTTTTTATTTCCAGTAAACCCCTCTGATACATTTTTTTATATCCATCAAATTTCCCAATTTCATTTGTTTTTTAAAGCACGTGAACTAGAAGACTTTTTTTTCCTCTAATCATTTTCTTTTTTTTCTTAAATTGGCCTGAAGAACACAAGATTTTGGATAGAGTATGTAAAGTGCCTGGAACATACAGAGAAGTAAAATTAGTTTAAATAAACGTGGAACTATGTAGACAGAAAACTGAGCAAATATGTGCACGGGAAAAAAATAGAGAGAGAGAGAGAGAGAGAGAGAGAGAGATGTTAGATGTTTCTTGTTGCTGGAGAAAATAAACAAACATTTCACTGAAATAGACTTTCACAGAATGCAACTTAGGCCCTGATTCTGAAACTGGCTCTGTGTGGGGTGGACCTGGTGCCTGTGTAGAGCCCATTGCAGAACTGCAATCCTGCATTGTATTTTCCCATTTCTTGTCTCTTTACAATACTTTTGGTAGTAGAAAACTCCTAGAGTTTATCTGGTAAGAGAAATGTCTGAAAATCCAACACCAAAGAAGTGTAACAGGTTCATGCATTTTGTCTTACAGCATTCATATATATACATACATTCCTGTATATAAAATATTCTTATATGGATGAAATAATTTATGATCTGGAATTTATAGTAAGCATCACATTTATTTATAATATGTGTACTATTGAAAAATGCTTGACTATTCTGCTCCAAAATAAATGTCTTGATATAAAGCACTGGCTGCTACTGTGAAAACGGACATTTTAAAAAGGCATAACTTGTTAATTGAACTGAGACAGTTAATGCTGTATCTTTCATGTGCATGATAGTGAAATCCACATGAAAGCAAAACTCTTAACTCCCACTCCTGTACTGCATATCACCAAAAATTGAGACTCCCTGCATTTGGACTGCAGGATCAGCCTCTATATCAAGTAAACCTCCTCCACTGAAATATAGTATATGAGTCATCTATTGCCCGGTACAGCCTCATATTTTAATTAAATTAGATCATAATGTCTAAGGAGGCGTGTGAACCATTGTTAAGATGCTCTTTGCCCTGTGAAGCAGACTACATGGCTCATCCACAAACTCGGTGGATCCATGGAGTATTTGTGCCTCAATACTGGTTCTGGCTCTTTTATGCATTTGTGCTCCTCTCAGCCCCCTACCTCCTTTGGAGACCTGCTGGCAGAGATTTTTTCTAATCTCAGTGCCTCAGATCCTTGGGTGAAGGGATTCTGTGGAAAATGCAACTGTTCTTTTGTTCTTCCCAAACTCCATGGGACTAGAGGAGAGATGATGTACACTGTCTCTGCCCAGTATCTACCTTCTTCCCTTGTGCCTTAGGCCTCCAGTTAGGCCCGCAGTCTGGGGGTTTTCCAGGCTGGAGCTCCCTTGCTCCTCTAGCCTTCCCCCAGCCCTGCTCCACTCTCAGTACCCTGCTCAGCTCCCTGGCAGCCAGGCCCTTCTCCCTTTACAGGCAGAGAGAGAGAGAGAGAGAGCCTGGGCTCCTGGCTCGCAGCCTCTTATAGGGGCCAGCTGGGCCTGATTGAGGCATGACCCCAGCTGTTACTGCCTTCCCCCAATCAGCCCAGGCTTTGCTTCACAGCCTGCCACAGCCCTCTCCCAGGGCTGTTTTAAGTCCTTCAGGGCAGGAGCAGAGGACCACCCCGCTACAGGGCCATTATTATTCAGGTTGTGGCAGTGCCCAAAGACCCCTTTGTGCTAAGTGCTGAACATGCCTATAGGAATACATTATTTCTGCCCTGAAGATCATACAGTCATAAAAGAAAAGAAAAAAAAACCACAACACCAACAATGTAAGGTGATGAAAAGTGAGGCAACATAAAAGGAACAAGGGTGAAGATGAATTTGTGAGTTCTTTTTTTAACATTTTCATATTAACTTTATCTATATTACAAAAGTATAGTTTCAGATTGTGGCGAGCCACTCAGGATTGATGAGGGGAAGGAAAAGATAATTTATGAGGGGTATTGGCCACTTTTGGAAGATGGGATACTGGGCTGGATGGATAATTGGTCTGACCATCTGGCCATTCTGATGATCTTATGTTATGTTCACATGGGGAAAGGGCGCTTTAAAAATGTCTGGAATGGGGATCATGTCCATTGTGGATATTTAGCACGTTGATGTTGGAAACAGTGCCCTGCACTTAAGTCCATGTACCAAAACACTAACCAGCCCACATTCGAATGCATACGGATTCCAATATATGTGTATTGTCGGTATGATATTATATAGTATTCATAGCTCTAAAAGTTCTTAAATTGCATTAATCACCAGTACATCCTTACAGGTAAATAATCTGCCAAGGACCCCACAGCAGTACCAATATCTGCTATAGTCAAATAACATTTCCCTTTTTGCAGGTGAGGTTTCATATATTTTAAACATCTCCAAATCATTCTTAGAACTACTGAAAACAATAATGGATTATGGCTCAATTTCTGGCTATATGATAAATGATGAGAAAGTACAAACTATGATTCTAGGCAGCACAAAACGAGAAGATAATCAGTTTTTAGGTAAATGTAAGTGGAAAAGGGACTAAATAACTAAGAGTACAAAATACCAGACACTGGATTTATGGCTCATTATAACAATTTGTAACTCACTAACCCTCCTTTGTCCTATGACTGAAGAAGTGTTAACTTCCCACTTCACCTTGAATGGTCTCTTGCAACATATATTCACTCCTTATAGTTAACAATCTGTTTCACCTTGTATTTATTTGTCACACTCTGAGTACCTTTCCCAGACTTGAAGAAAAACTCTGTGTAAGCTCAAAAGCTTGTCTCTCTGACCCACAGAAGTTGATCCAATAAAAGATATAACTTCACCCACCTTGTCTCTCTAAGATCAAAAACAGTAATTTAAATACAAATTACAGCAAATTGTTCAACAAATATGATGACTTAAAGAGATGGAATGTTCTGTCCTTATTTTGTAGTACTTAGAGTAGATCAATTGATATGAATGTGTTCCCAAGAGTACTAATTTTATACAGTGCCTTCTAATACAATCCTCAAGAATCAGGTAGAATCGATTGAAAAGCAAATATCAAGATTCAGATGGAATGTGGGGGGAGAATATAAACTGAGAGTAAAATATTAATCATTACAGCTCTTGGTGAAGTGCGGGAGGAAGGATATAGTGCTAGCTCTACTGTGAGCAGCACAAGTTCCCTTTAATGGAGGAAATACCCGTGGAAAAGCATTGTTGTCTATATTTTGCCCACCATAATGAAATGAACACAACATTCACAATGACATGCTGAAGGGAACACCATGGTATTTGGAATAATCTTTATATTTTCTCGGGTGACAAATTAAGTGGCTTCTAATATGATGTAATGGTTAGTGCAAGAGTTATTTCAGAGATCTATCCCCAAGGTTCCTATTACCATCACATTAGGGAAATGTCATACATTTTATGCAACTGAAGAAAGATAGATAGATACATGTTCAGAATTCTTGTTACTGCAGCCAAAAATATATGTAATCCATATGGGCTGTCTGAACATTTGCTTCTAGCCCTACATTAAGGGGCAGTGTGCAACTCTACCACACACGGAGGTATCCTGGGAAAGAAGTGTTCTCAGGGGAGCATAGATTCAGTGGTGCATCAGTATACCAAGACTTCACCCGCTCCCCATCCATCTGCAAGCGGAACGTTACTGGGTCTGCAGTCTTTATTCTCCACACCTGCAATCATAATGTGGGAGTCATGGGGTGGCTCTTACTTCCTCTCTGTACAGCTGCATCTGGCTGGGCAATAAACTGACCCTATGCTTGTGCAATCCCCTCTCTCCCACCCCCAAATGAAAGTACTATAAAAATGTGAATGACACAAATAAAGGATTTAGAGAGCTGGAATGACTTACTGCCTAAGTTAGATTACTAATGGAACTATATAAGGATAAATCTACCACTGTCAGTCTAGGCTAGATTCTTATACTGGTCTCTGACTTCATAGTGATATGAGCACTTCTCAAGAATAAGAATGACAAGTATATCATCTCTTTCTTCCTCCTCTACTGACAGAAAGATGAATACTACCTCAGCTCTGTGATTTATTTCTGTATTATTTTATATCTATCACCCTCTTTTAAAAATATTATGTAAGATAACTTGTATTTTTAACTATTGTTTATCTTTAAAATAATATTTACTTTAAAAATCTGCATCAATCTCATATGCAGAGTGTAAAACTGACAGGTTACATCTGCCTTGAGCATATTTTTACTTGTGTCCCATTTCATGCTGCTTATGGTGCAAATAATAGGAAATAATAGATTTGGGACTGACTGCACCTCCTTCATTGAAGGTCATGACCAGTGTATCTGCAGCTTACCATCCTTCCTTAAACCACCACCCTTTACTCCCAGGGATCATTAAACAGCATGTGGTTTGGTGTATCGTATGCTCTTGACTTAGATGTTGCATGCACCATTTTTGTCAAATGTACATACTGTGTCAGATGGGATAATTGGGGACCACAGATACTTAAAAATGTTCAAGAAATTTTAGAACAGGAAACTGGTAAAAATAACAGATTGCCAGGTAATGCAGATTATCATGATTAAAAGTCACGGTAAACTAATAAAGAACTTTAGGATATCTTCTACAAGATCTCTACTATAGATGTTGAATCCAGTGAGGTAATTCATGTTCCATAGTGGTTAACATTGACAACCAGACATGTCCATATTCTTCTAATTTTTGACTCGGAGTTACAAACTTTCACCTTGCCAGGAAAGACATTCAAAAATGAAATATCCTCCAGTCAAGTAGGGAAATGTACAATGGGTAGACCTAATTATGTCTTTAGCATGATACCTAAATGATAAGCATCCAGTTGATGACAGGCATTGTGCTCTGGAGATGCACAAATCTCAATATTTGTCAAGCAGATCACAAAAAAAAAATTATGGAGTCTTTAGTTTTCCATTTAAACAAATAAAAATGTATCCCCAAGTATTGCACCGAAAATGACAAAATCTTGGACTGATCTGAGCATTGTCTTGTACCAAAGTGAAAAATTATCAAGCCATCGTACTAACATAATTACTCTGGTCTGGAAGCAGGTGCATTAAAGAAACAAATATGAAAAGGCTGGAGGAAGTAGAGATGAGAGTTCTTTGAAAAATGTATCAGCAAAAAGGACGAGGGGCACTTGTACTCCTCATTCTTTTTTCTTTAAAAAATTGTTACTCTTGAGAAGATGTTTGCCTAAATGGTAGTATAATATGCTCAGGTGTTACAGAAGATTTGTTAATTCTCAGAAGGCAGAGTGAAGTGAAAGGGAAAAGATTTAGGACCTGATTAACTAGTGAACTATGTCTCCTTAATGCTGACTCCACTTGATTTGTACATTTATTTGCCGTAATTGTCATGCAAAATGCATCATCATTTTGTGTGCAGGTTTTTGTGGCTACCACTAAAATTCTCATTCATGAGGTTCATTTTTTACTTAAAATGAAATTTTAATTGAATTGACTTGACATTCTTTCCCTTTGTCCCATAGGAAAACACACTGTCTTGCCAGTTAAGGTAAATGGTCCATCTAGTGTTATATACTGTATTCAGTAGTGGTCACCTTTACAGGGTTCAAAGGAAGGTATAAAAAACCCTATAATAGGTAATTGTGCAGTAACATCCCAATGGGAAATTTTCTTTCTAATCTCAGTAGTAAGTGGTGGTTGCTTTTTCTTGAAGCATGAAGGCTGATATATTTCTTATACATTTTTACTTAACTAGTGGAATTGTGCATGATACAGTGGTTTGTATGGGTAGTCTTATTATTCATTTGATAATTATTCCAATTTCTAATTTTGAATCCTTTAAAAATAGAACAAACTTTTTGCATTAATAGTCTCTTGTGGCAGTAAGAGCCTCCAGTACATAAAAGTATGACATGACATAAAATTCTCATTTTAAGGCAAATACATTTTTAATGATGTGGTGTCTCATGACTGTGTATGTGGCAACAGTACTACTTGATATAGAGGTCGAAAGAAGAACGCTGAATCTGAACCCATTTATTTTTTGTGAGCTTGGACTCAAATCCCTGAATCAAACTCCCTCCTTACATGTCTGATTCAGGGCTTACTCCGAAATTGAGGGCCTACTTGCTAGTCAAGATGTGGTGGAAATTTTCCAATAACAGCTTGAGAGACTACAATGCAGTTGACACCGAAGTCAAACTCTAGTCCTAATTAGGCCTTAAGCCTGAACCCCCAGGTTGTAACAGTTCCTTCAAGATTAGTGATAGTCCACAAGTTTTAAATTTGGATTTAGATTCAGATATAATCTTCCCCAGAGATCAGGAATATTTAGATCTGAGATTTTGGTTTAGATCATAATGGAGGTAGCTACAGAATCCTGATACAACTTTCCACAAAGCTAAGGAGAGGTGTTAAGATGTTGGGGGTTGCTTTGCTCTCATTTCTACACAAGATTTTAATAAATGATCCACAGAATTTTATCTGGTCACAATGTATACTCCCAAAAGAGGGATAAATATGGACATAAAGTGATTTGACTTAAATATTTTTATTATACTGTATTAGATTAGGTTATACAAAGGTATAGGTAGGGGGAAGCTTTCATGGAAATGAGTGCATAGACTAGAAAAGGAAAGCCTGATAAGGCCACCAACCTTTGAGGATTTGTGGGAATAGGGAAACTGGATTACTATTCATTTTACAATCCACAACTGAAGTAATGTGTTTCTTATTAAGACTGATGTTGCAACTCTCATAATCCTTGAAAAAACAAAGGGGAAATGCAAGCCTGTAAAAACTATTGGGAGCTTTTAATGGTCATAACTGAAAGCAGACTTACTGAGATTAGATAGGTGGCCAAGGAAGTGGGGGGGAAATTTTCAGTTATTGTAAATCAAATAAATATGTCTGGCCAGCCAAGACAACAGTCCGTCAGCTTGTATATCAATGATTTTTTAATGGCATTTCACCTTTTCTTCAGTGTTTTACTTGCCCATATTATGTTGCCTATTACTAATCATTGAGTCTTTTTTATGATTTTTTCATTATTGAAGATTTGTGAAAAAATACCCATCATTATTCCTTACTGTTCATTTCTATCTAATGTCTGTCTATATTTTTGAGGTCATATTTTCAGCTCATCTCAATATATTTTTTTCTGGAATGTCATTGAATCAATTCCAAGTAGGGAAATAAATTGAAGCTTTAATCATGTTAAATCTCTCACAATGCTGGGCCAAACAGTGCAAATCTGGAAATTAACAGCAAGCTACTGTCTGCTTTCATTTTCATATTTTGTAGAATAGAAGTGTTTAACCTTTCATCCCTGAGTGTAGGGATGTGTCTGTTGACTTATATTCATGTATATTATATTTTCAAAAGTCTCCAAAAACACCAAATGTGCATGCTTTCATTATAGAGCAGTTTTCCATTTTAAAGATACTTTGCAGCAATTTTAATAATTACTATTACTACTGAATGCTGCTGCTTTAATATGGTAAAGCATATTAGAAGAAAATTTAAAGGAAAAAAAAAAAGGTGCATACCCTATAATGCAATTTTTTTATCATCAGCCCCCATGGGGTGGTGGGCACTTTTAAGACTATAATTACAGGTAGCCAAGAGTGGCTGAGAAATAATGAGGGTGCCTCCAAGATAATGGAACCCCATGGGAATAAATTGTTTGACAACTACCAACTAGAAATGTTTAGTGAATAGTTCTTCAGTCATATCAATATCTATATTCACATGCCAAATGAATGTGTTCCAAAAATATTATATTAGTTATAAATACATGTTATAAATATAAAATTATGAATATTATAAAGCCACAAGGGATCCAGTGATTAAAAAACTTAGCAAAGAAAAATGATTAAAAGTAAAGGAAGACTGTGCTTCCAAAGTGAATAGTGAAGTGGTGGAATAAATGAAAAATAGTGGAACAAGCCAAACAAGGGTTTTAAGAGTCCAAAAGTGAGCATGTAGCTCAAGATGATAGCAGTCTTTTTTTTTTTTTTTTGGTGTTTTGTTTTGTTTTATTTTATCAAAGCCTGATTGGTTCTCGTACTTCATGTATACTCTTAAAACCTCCATCCGCAAGGAATAATGTTATAAAATCCAATGATGTGGATTTGAGTAAAGCAACATCCAGAGGTCTAGTTAGTGACTGGGCAGCCAAATCAATCCACTTCAAAGATAATCTGATATTCACATATGAAACATTGCATTGCACTGTTTTACTGCTGTGTTATACTGCAAATTCCTGTCCAATTTGTTGACCACTATCACCCCATAGTTTCTTCAGAGTTACTGCTTTCCAAGTTTTTCTACTTTGTCCCAGCTTGATCTATTGGCATTTATTGTTACCAAGCCAGTGACATTTATCATTTACAGTCCTTCAGCAAGTTTGTAAAAAACACGTGATAGTGTTCCGATCCAAGTCAATTTGAGCTAGTTAATATAAGAATCCCTCTTTATTTTGTTTCCTACCAATTTATATCAGTGGTAGTGAATGCTGCTAGTAATACTTTTTAAAAAATAAAATAATATTCAAGTAATGCTTGGCTAAAGGGAATTGCTTTTCTGAAGCATTGCAGTTAATCTTACAGCTAATAGCATGATGGTCTTGTCATTAATTCTGAGATGTTGTCCTCACTGCGTTTTCCTGATATATGAGAGACATCAAGGGATTTGATTATGCAGGCTGTGTTCCTAGTTACACTGGTGATGCTGGTGATTCTTTGAATTAGGTGTATGAGTTTTGTTTTAGGATTTGTAATGTGGTGTGTCTTATTATACATCAATAAATCAAGCATGGTAAGGACTCAAGACTGTCATATCAGGAACATATCTCAAAATAGTTAGAAAAAATATGGATATTGCCATCTTGGCTTTAGTTTAACTCTCTCTCTCTCTCTCTCTCTCTCTCTCTCTCTCTCTCTCTCTCTCTCTCTCTCTCTCTCTCTCTCTCTCTCTCAAAACCTGAGTCTAGCTCTTAGAATTCTTCCAGGGTTGCATGTTTGTTACTCTTACATTTTTCATTGCCATTTAACAAATTACTGTATCTAATGTTAGAAATATTTGTTTCTTGTTAGGTTTTCCTCCCCTAGCCTCTTGTTTTCTGCAGTCAAAGAATTAGCATGTTTAACTATTTAGGAATGTAGTATATTCCCCAAGGCTTTCAAACCATGTTTAAGATGGAAGTGTATGCTCCTGAGAATATACACACATATAGGGCCAAATTCTGCTCTCGGTTAACTTGGTGTGATTTTGGAGTGACTCCATTGAAGTAAATGGAATTATACTGGGGAGCAGCTGTGGGAATGGTATGGCCTTCAGTGTATAGTATTCAACAAAATAGATAACAGTATGTATTATGGGGAGATACCCGTACATATAAGTTAGATTTTAGACTCCTCACATGCTATCTACAAACTTCATCAAAATCAAAACAGACCACCTGAAATTTCAGACATGATTTTCTGCCAGAGAAGGGTATGTGTGTGTGTGTTTAAAATTAGTGCTAATTGGACAAGTCATTTAGGAGACATGAGAATTGAAAAATGAGACAATCTTATTTCTTAGTACTTTAATAATTTATTTTGATTTAATAGAAATCAAATATGCCTCAGCCAAGAAACACCATATTTGTTTTAGTACATTGGTCTTGGTGGAAACTGATCCCTCTGACTAGCTTTGAGTGATTTGTTATGGAATTATTGAGTTATTAAATTGAGTTTCTATATGCATTGTGGTCTCAGCTGAGTATAGATAAGTGTCCATTATAAATGACACTACTTTGAATGATCATAGTCAGAAACCCTCCCCAGTTATCTAAATAGAAGATGTATTGAGGACCCAGTACAGCAAAATACTTAGGCCCATGTTTAAGAAATCCCTATAACTTAAAAGTTATGTATGTGCTGAGGTACTTTGACTAATCCCAACTTTAAAGTGTACTTTCTTCATTTAATGTGAGTTCCTTTAAAATAAAACAATCCCAGATGGGGAGTGAGCTGCTTCTTTCCTCAAGCAGTCTTGACTTTGAAAGGAAACTGGATCTTGTTCCTGCTAATGGTCCCTGGATCAACAAATTTTTTCCTTCCATTATTGCCTGTTTGGAAGAACACTCACCATCAATAACAGAACCATCGCCTAATCAATCTTTTCAAGATTATTTTATCATTAAGAGTTAGTGCTAAGATTAATTTAAATAAATTGCAAGAACCTGTTTGTTTTTAAATGGATAGTAGTGAGATGTGCATTTCCCAATGAGATAAAGCCACTCAGTTTACTAGAAATATAGCTATAGAAGAAACAGTAATTTCATGGGGAGCAGAGGTCTTCTTGAAGCAACAGGAAACCACTACCACTCAGGAAATATTACAATCATTCTAGTTTACAAGCAATATCTATCTTCCTATAACTAGGCTGCAGGCATCTCTGTGAATTTTCCTAAATCCTCTCAAGGCTCAGAATGAAGGGAAATTAAAGGTTCGTGAACTTTGCTTTATTTCTCCAACATGAGAGAACCTTTAGCTATTTAAATGTTATTTGCTGCACTCTTGCTGTGATCTCTTAATGTTTTGTGCAGTACAAATAACAGCTGAGTTTTTTTATGTATTTTGATTCCATTACTTAGCCATGGTATGATGTGACCAGTATGAAATAGCCTTCTTAAAGGAATGCTATCACCTCCAACACCTGGCATGTATCAACATACTCACTTTTCTGTAGTTTATATTCAGCAGAATACACTAATAACTTTAATGCATTTTACACGTATGTGGTTATCTTTTTTCATTTTTCTTCTCTCTCTCTCCTACCTTAGTAGTTTCTGTCTCTGTAGTATTTATATAACACATAATATGTTCAGAGCACTGTGCAGACAATGAATTAATCTAAACATAAGTGCACACAAAAATGTGTTGTCAGATGAGTGAAAATGACCCTTCCATCCCATTTGATTAGAGTTTCGATATTTATAAGTGAAACAAACATTACATTGTAATGTAAGAGGTAGGAGTAACTTCACTTTGCTCACAAATATCCTGAATACATCGCCCTGATTATTAGTCTGAACTGATCTGGGAGGACTTTGATTTAGTCCTGAGAGATATGCAGCAACTGCATCTCCCACCTCTCAGAATGAAAACTGTAGTTCAAGTGATACTTTAGTGCCATATATTTAAAAATAATAATAATAAAAACCCCAGTCTCAAAAATTGACTAAGCATCTCATCCTCAAACTAAGATTTCTGACTCTTGCAGAAGAAACAAATAAGATAGAAAAGTCACTCAGAGTCTTTCTTAGGCTGCTTTCTCTGCCGCTTTTCCCCAGCCTTTTGTAACCACACACACACACACACACACACACATATATATATATATATAATATATATATATATATAATATGCTCTTAAACAG
Organism: Chrysemys picta bellii; assembly: GCF_011386835.1. NCBI lineage: Eukaryota > Metazoa > Chordata > Testudines > Emydidae > Chrysemys > Chrysemys picta. Next base: position 145,361,320 of record NC_088792.1, read on the forward strand.
GACCTTTAATCTTATGGTATCAAAGTGCTTAACAAGCTGTAATTAATGATGTTTCAACACACTCCTGCGTTGTTAGATACAGTAGGTAAATTGTACTATGCACATTTTACACCTGGGTAAACGGAGGTACAGAATAGTTTAAAGCCAAAGTTAAAAAAAAAAAAGTTTACCTAAAACCATATTTAGTGGCCTAAATATATGGGCTTGATTTCAGAGATGCTGAGGATTCACAACTTTCATTGACTTTTAGTGGAGTCACGTGTGCTCATCACTTCAGATTGAGTCCTATTCATTGTGTCTAACTTTAGACAACAAAATATGTAAATATTGCCCAAAAGGACTTTCCCAAATGTACTCAATAGTCTCATGGCAAATTAAATAATAACACTAAGGAGTCCTGAGCCCTCCAACGATAGCTACATCATACAGCTAAAGTTTTGTTTGGTTGATTGGTTGGGTTTTTTTACATAAAAGGCAATAGGAAGAAATCCTGAAATACTTACCGTCATTATTCTGGTGAAAGTCCCAGTGAAATCAGTGGGGCTTTTGCCTTTGTAAATCATCATCTTCTTTGATTCCCATTCATCAGGTCAACAGCAATGATGGAATCAAATGTAGTCTGTCTACCATTTTTGATCTTGTACCAGCTTCACAGCTTTGTTCATCTTTAAACGTTTTTGTTCTAGGTAATTTTTCACCATGTATATCCAATGTGTTGGATAGACATTGATGCCTGAGTAAATGTAGAGTAGAAATTTTAGGATTTGACTATTTAGGGATAGATACATTGTATAAGATATGCAGGATTATATCCATCACATGTAGAAACATGATGCCACAACAACTATTGGATCATAAAGAAAAGGAAATACCTGAACTGATAAGCAGAGAGTACCTGGAAGAGTTGATTCTAGGCAGCAAAGTGGCCAAGTACTTTTAAAGGAAAGCATGATTGAAGAATATCAGGGTGACTAGAAAGAGTCTTTATGTGAATTCATTCAATATGTTATCCACTGTGGTACCATATCTCTTTGGAAGATGACCTCAGAGCAAAGATAATAAGTCTATGAAGTCCACTTTATCCATCGTTTTGTAGTGTCTTTTCATGCACAATGTTTGTCAGTGGAAATTAAGCCAAAAATGAAATGGGGGATTAGTTGAGACCTTTCCAGAGTTAATATAAATATTCCTTGTTCTTATTTCTACTTTTTGTATTTCCTTTGTGCATTTTTAAAAATAATTTAATATCCTTGGGGGAGTAATTCAGTGAATTCGGCCAGGAGGAGTTCAAGTAATTGTATCACCTCTTTCTGGATATTTTAAATTTCTCTCTCTGAATACACTGCATGGCATAGTCATTATTTTGGATCATTTAGTTGAAAGTAAGGAAGGAGGCTGATACCTTTAAGTTTGATACATGACTGAGGGGGCAGATCCAACTTCAGTGTAAGTCAATGGAAAGATTCCAATTGAATTAATTGGGAGCTGGATCAGGACTATGGGGAGGTCTGCATATAGAACATCTTTTTAAACTGTAACTTTTAAATCAAAGTTAAAGGGGCTTTTACATATTCCTAGGAGATGGTTCCCTTTAGTGTACTGTTGTTGAGTGACCCCAGGTATACTTGATAAACCTATAGTTAGTGATCTTGAGGAAATATCCTCAAAATTCTCACAGGTTTTTGAACTGCTTAAGTTGAACCACCTTTGAAATTGTTTGAAACTGTAGTGTAGACCATGTCTGGACCATGTCTGAATAATTTTACTCAACAAGTGACAAGACCATCTTAACATGGTCTTTTTTAGCTGAACTGGTTTTAAAATGATACAACTGACCACACTGCACCTTAAACCGAGGGGAGGGGGGTATTTGGCTTGCTGGCCAAATTAAGGGAATAGTGCTTTGTGGCTAGAGGAGGGGTGGGGGGGATGAAAACTGCTGCAAAAGGGTCAGGGTTTAAAAGGAGCAGCTCTGAACCTGAATTCTTCCTTTTACACGAGCTGGCTGGGAGAATGGTGTTCCTCTGTAGAGTTTTGGAGCCCATTTGTTTTGTCCGATATAAAAGGGGGACAGTAAAAGGTGTCTGGGAACCCAATTGGGTTTGGGAGGGAGGCAGCCAAGCTAATTGCCAGTGCATCCCTGTGGCATATATCCAGTGCAGGTACTCCATAGGGAAGTTATACAGTGACTGGATAAATGGCTTGGAAAAGAACTTAAAAAGAGGTGTTCATTAAAGGAATGAATGGGGGACAGTTGGGGACTCCTATGATTGGTACAACAGGGAGCCAACCCCCTATTCTCATAGCCCACCTTAACCTTTCTAAAAATGGGGGCTGGTAAGTTCCAGCAATGGATTTGCTGGAGGGACCTGGATGGAAAAAGATGGGGAGCTGGTAAAAGCCCCCTTGGTAATTACGGAATAAACATGGGGTTACCTGCACTGTACACTGTTATCTTCCAAGTAGTCCCAGACATCTAATAAGAGAGTTGTGACCTGATTAAACCCATGTTAAATGTGTCCTGCCCTTCTTTCGGTATAGCCAGACAATTTAAGAGAAGTTTCCCCAGTGTACAGAGGCATACTGCATGTTATCTGAAATGCTGTAAACTTACCTGAAATTGTGTATGTTTTCTTATTCATACAAAACATTGTGAAAGAGCAGCTAAATAAAATGAAGATTGTGTTCAGCTTGATCTAGAAATTGGTATTGAATTTCAGACTTGAAATACTTAAGAGTTTTAGCCATAGTGTATCTGTTTGAGATGAGACATCTACTTGGAGTATGGATGTATGTAATCCTGTCATTGATTTATGGACCCAAATTTCCCCAGAGGTGTGGATTTGTGCAGTTGATTACTTTTTAGACATATAGTATGCATCTGACGTTCCACATTTTAGAAGCGCTGCTCTACTTTGGCTCAAAGGCTGCTGTAAATTTCTCTCACACGGATTTAGCTTTTTTTATTATTATCCAAGTAGTACAAATATGATCATTCTCTATCCATCCATGCTTCTACAAAATATAAACGGAAAAATAAAATTATTTCTCTTCCAGCTGAGCTGACAAGAGAAATGTTAAGGCTAAGGGTGATGCTAGTAAAAGTGTGAGGATGACTGTTCAGAGGATTCCTTGGTCAGAAATGTGAGGTTTAAATTTAGTTTTCAATATAGCTAGGTTAGTGGCCATTCTTCTTTTGTCTGGCAGCGAGTTCTGGCCTCTTGGTCCAGCTCCTCTGAAAGTTCTTTCTCCTGAAGGAAAGATTATTCCCATTTTCTTACAGATGTGGTTTTTCCAGTATGAGGAAGGAGAGGTAATCTCTCTAGTAGATAGGGCCAATACCATTCAGGATTTTGAAACAATACAGTAACTTTGGACCTATGTGTTTGGGGAGCGAGTGTAGAGATTAGCAAATCAGGAATGATGTATTTTGCACCTAATGTAGCTTCTAAAGGATGTTGGACTTTATTCCTACTGAAAGGGAATTAAAACTTCAAGGTTGAAATATGTTGATTATTGTGGCTAGATCAGTAGTCCTATGGCCATTCACAGATGGAAATGGATATTTTGTACCACTGTGTCTATTTGGGAGACTAAGCCTGACCTACATGTCTGTCAAGCAACATTAATACTCTGAGGCCAGAGGCCTTCAATGGTGTGCATTGGTTGCTGTTTCAAATTCCAACCTGGTCAGTCATGATCAACAGACTTTAGCAACTGAAGACTATTGATTGGCTTACATTCAATATGATCCCAGTCTCACCTCTGTCCCAAGAAGACACACCTCAAAACCCTACCAACATATTTGGTACTAAATGTCACCCACACTGGCTGTCTCAGCTGAGAAGAAAGGTTGGAATAATTTTGTAAAGTGAACTAGCTTTTCTCTTATTCCTAACAATTGGTCTTTTCGGGTAAAAGCTGAAGTACGTTGATGGGCCACTGGGGAAGCTTGTATAGCTACTACTCTTGCTACATCACATCTGTGATTAGTCTCCAAAGTTACTGTTCTGGCAACATCCCTTTCCTCTTAACCTCAGCAGTGCTGAACATAACGCCATCAACAGCCTAAAGAACAACTCTGACATCATAATCAAAAAGGCTGACAAAGGAGGTGCTGTCGTCATCATGAATAAGTTGGAATATGAACAAGAGGCTTCTAGGCAGCTCTCTAACACCACATTCTATAAGCCATTATCCTCTGATCCCATTGAGTATTACCAAAAGAAACTACACCATCTGTTCAAGAAACTCCCTGAAAAAGCACAGGAATAGATCTGTACACCTGCCTAGAACCCCGACCAGGGGTATTCTATTTGCTACCCAAGATCCATAAACCTGGAAATCCTGGACGCCCCATCATCTCAGGCATTCGCACCCTAACAGCAGGTTGTCTGGCTATGTGGACTCTCTCCTCAAGCCCTACGCTACTTGCACTCCCAGCTATCTTCGAGACACCACTGACTTCTTGAGGAAACTACAATCCATCGGTGATCTTCCAAAAAACACCATCCTGGCCACTATGGGTGTAGAAGCCCTCTAAACCAACATTCCACACAAAGATGGACTACAAGCAGGGCCCATGCATCCACCAGGCAAACTAGGCAGCCACCTACGGTGCCAAGATTTGAGGGGGCCAAAAAGCGGTGCCCAAAATGTCTGGGATGCTCACCTGGTGCCGGCTAAATGTGTAACCCTCTTCTCGCCGCTGTGCGAGGGGGCGCTGCGGCTTTGATCAGTTCCAGCCTGCCGGGAAGTGATGTCATTCCTCCTCCGGCCACCGGGGGCGCTGCACTGCTCCCTGCTGCTCCAGCTATTCCCCAGAGCCCCGCTCCGGCTCAGCCCCACCCTGCCCCCACTCCCCTGCGCTCTGCAGCAGGGCCGGCCCTGCACTCACCAGCGGCAGGAAGTACAGAGACCCGGCCCCAGCCGCGCCGCCAGTGAGTGCTGGGGGGTGGTTGCCCCCTACCCCCCCCAAGCCAGCCCTGACCCCACGGAAGCCTTTCCCCCCCACGGAAGCCTGCCCCCCCCCAGAAGGTGGGCCCCCCTGCTCCCACCTCCCCCACGGAGGCCTGGGGCACGCCCCCCCGTGGGGGGGCTGCGTAGGGCCCCAAAACATCTAGGGACAGCCGTGGTACCCGCCACCCTGCCCTCAGCCAGCCCCACACCCCCTGCCCTGCCTGCAACCAGCCCCACACACCCTGCCTCCAGCTAGCCCCACACCCCATCTCCAACCAGTTCCGCATCCCCTGCCCTGCCCGAAGCCAGCCAGCCCCACATCACCCTCTCTCCAGCCAACCCCTGCCACAGACCCCTGCCCCAAGCCAGCCAGCCCCACACCCTGTCTGGTTATTCATTTATATTCATTAAATATGTAGGCTAAATAATGAAATTAATAAATTTTCAAGCAGAATATGTATTAATTCTAATGAACAATACCATGTTATGCAGTATTCATTTTTGAAAGTTTATAATAAGCGATGCTCCGGGGGGAGGGGGGGGGTGGGAGGCGCAAGGTGGAAGTTTCGCCTAGGGCTCAAAATATCCTTGCACCGGCCCTGACTACAAGCTATCAGGAACAGTATCCCTGATAATGTCACAGCAAACCTGGTGGCTGAATTTTGTGACTTTGTCCTCACCCACAACTATTTCACATTTGGGGACAATATATACCTTCAAGTCAGCGGCACTGCTATGGGTACCGGCATGGCCCCACAATATGCCAACATTTTTATGCCTGACTTAGAACAACCCTTTCTTAGCTTTCGTCCCCTAACGCCCCTACTCTACTTGCGCTACGTTGATGACATCTTCATCATCTGGACCCATGGAAAAGAAGCCCTTGAGGAATTCCACCATGATTTCAACAATTTCCATCTCACCATCAACCTCAGCCTAGACCAATCTACACAAGCGGTCCATTTCCTGGACACCACTGTGCTAATCAGCGATGGTCACATCAATATCACCCTATACTGGAAACCTACCGACTGCTATACTTACCTACATGACTCCAGCTTCCATCCAGGACACACCACATGATCCATTGTCTACAGCCAAGCTCTAAGATACAAACGTATTTGCTCCAATCCCTCAGACAGAGACAAGAACCTACAAGATCTCTATCAAGCATTCTTAAAACTACAATACCCACCTGATGAAGTGAAAACCCACTGGATTGTGTTATGCCTTTGTCTGCTAGATTAAAGAGCTCATTATCAAATATTTGTTTCCCATGTAGTATTTACAGACCGTAATCAAGTCACCCCTTCTCTTTGTTAAGCTAATTAGATTGATCTCCTTGAGTCTATCACTATAGATTGGTCCTTAATATAGTGTGTTTTGGATACGTTCTTGCATATGGTATAAAATTATTACCTTTTTGTCTTTAGATTTTAGTTTTGTGTGTCCCACACATTAGGATTTGGTTGTGTGTCAGAGAAAGATACAGATGCTTTGAGGTGTGCACCTGTTATGCATAAAAATAAGAGGACTTTATACATAAAATATGTTTTCTAAAAATCACTCTAATGTGAAGAGGCTCACCTAGACAATTATGAAAGATCCTGGAGGCTTGAACATGTTAGAAAGAAATAACTGAAGGAAATGCCATTGGAGACTACAATTTACATTTGCTTACATCCTGTCCTACTTTTAAATCACCTATAATCAGTTACTTTATGTGTCTATTCACTGGTTTCTGAATACTGACAAGATAGAAACCTTGTATTAAAATGGATTAGTAGATGATGCAAATTCTCTTGCCCTTGCAGCTGTTATCATGTGGCTAGGGCAGTGAAGCAAAAAAAAAAAAAAAGGCAGGATATAGTTGGTCATGTTATCTTATCATTAATGGATTTAGCTATTTCCGTACTTAAAGTGATTATCATGATGTCAGAATGTGCTTAATTACAGACCAGTAATGACATTATTTCTGAATTTTTAATAGACAATAAATTTGAGATTAAATAAGTTATTTATGTCTGTGAGAAATAAAAACATTCAGAGAGAACAACTATGGAGCTCTTGTGTAGAAAAGATGAAAAAATGCAAGGAAAGATGATGAGAGTGGAAAATGTAGGTGCCAGGTAATAATTAAAAAGGTCAGGTTGCATGCAGAAGAAACAAAATAGGATAAGATGGTAGGAAAGCCAATTAGAGAATCAAAAGGTAAGAAGCCAAGGTCTGAAATAAAGGAGTGATAATCACAGACAGCGAAAGAGAGGATTAGCATAGAGAGGGGATAATAACAGTTTGTAGTTGAAAAAAGAAACTGTAAAAAATCAAATAGAAAAATAGAACACCAAATAGAGAAGGAAAGCAGAAAAAATGAAAATAATTAATTTTTAGCAAAAATGTGAAAAGAGAATCTGATGGATAAGGTAGTTGTCATTTTCTCTTGAGACACCAGACATGGGATAACTGGTTTGGTTTACAGCTGTTACTGGTCACATGTCTTAAAATATGTATTACAGGTAAACAAAGAAGAGGATGCAGAGACCCCATGCAAGGCTTTCTGTGCTATGAAATACCAACACCAGTGAGGGCAAGCACAAACAGAGCAACTGGGGAACTTCCTATCCTTTTCCATCAGGGAAAGGGCACTGAATAGCCCCACCAGGAACACTGGAAATAGGCCGGGGAAGGACTCAGTGATGGCTCATAGAGTAGCAGTGGTGGTTGTTCCAATCATTTGCTCCAATATCAGTTCCCCTTGGAGATACTCTGGAGCCTTGTGACTTGCCCTTTTTCATGTATAATCTGTCTCCCCTAATCCAGTTGGTTTCCAACACAAAGCTTGTCTTCTCAGGCTTTTTGAGGAGGGGTGAATTTCACCCCCAAAATAAACTGATTTTTTTTAACTACTGTTGCAGATTTAGATAAATCTATTGTATAAGTGTAACCTGCCTGCCATCATCACCAAAGCACAGAGTGTGCAAGCAAAATTCTCTGTGTGTGTGTGTGGTTTAACTTTGTTCTAGGGTTTGAGTGGTGAAAGCAAGAGAATTAAACAAGTCAATGAGATTCAGTAATACTCAGTAATCAGAGAATATAAGACATTTTTGTATAAAACAAATAAAGGACAAAGGAAATGTATATCTTTGGTAGATAAATCTATAACTCAAAATAGTGGATAGCGATGTGCCTGGAACAAAACCTTGCATCCACACACCTCTAATTATGACATGTTCAGAATCAGCTGGAACCAAAATCTGAATTTCACAGTTAATTTCTATCCTTATAATGTGCTGAGCCAAAAATCTGTATTGGAAAAACACTTAACCTTCTGGGTGTTCAAATTATGCTTTTGAATTTTGTATCTCAGATGCATAATTAAGGGTGTTGACGTAATTTCTATTGGAAAAAAGAGAAAATAATTATTTAAAAGTTTTGCTTTTAGACTTGCCATGTCTGTGGCAGACATAGAAATGTTGTGTAATAATCTAGAAATGCTGGTCTGTAATAATTGTATATTTACTTTGTGACCTGTTTAGTGAGAGAGTCTCTCTATAACTATATTAGGTTTACTCTATGAATGTATTGATTTAGTGTAATTAGGGGACTGCTGGACAAATAAGCAGGAAGACAGCAGAATAGCCTAGATAAGCAGCCTCCCAACAAACATTTGAGGGTGATTACAAGATAATTGTATGATGCTATATGGAATATTGGTAACCATTTATTATAATATACATATCAATATTACAAAATTGTTATGAATCATATGAGATATACAATGTAAGGTATCAGTGGAAAAGTTATAATTTGCTAAAAATGGTAAGTGTATTTATATGTATGTATCATCTTTGTACTGTGAATTATAAATATGTATGATATATTAATATCTCAAACTTGTGCTCTATATCTGGGTGACATCCCCAGACAGAGTGGCATCAGCACTATCCAGCCTGCTTAATGGCCCAAGGGCAATCAGCTGTATAATGAACCCATTGAGAGAAGCTGGGCTCTACGCCTATGTGTCAACAGGACATGTAGGGACATGACTGTGGACAGAGGACTCCAAGTACTTTTCCATGCCCATGTGCTGTGAGCTTGTGTTGGGGCGAGAGGATGTATAAGCCACATGGAAAAGGATATAAGAAGGCAGCTGCATCTTCTCCATTTTGTCTTCAAAGCTGTTTCTCATCTTTGGAGTAACTTCTCTACAAACTGAAGCTTTGAGCAAAGCTTTCAAGCTTTTGATGTGTTCCAGAGGGATTTTACAAGCCAACAAACTCACCAAAGCTGCTAAGAACCTCTCCTATGAACTCTAAAATCATATGTTTGTATCTGACTGCTTTGACCATTTAACAACTCCTTTACTTTTATAACTAAACCTTTAGTTTTTAGATACTAAAGGATTGGCCGGAAGTGTGGTATTTTAGGTAAGATCCAAGGTAGTATTGATCTGATAATGTGGCTGTCTCTTTGGGGATCAGAAGAACATTTTGTATAGTGAGTAGAGTTTTAAATAACTTCTCACTTTACTGGACCTATTTGTTGATTGGGAGTCAGAGACTGGAATGCAATAAAGGGGGCCGTGTGATATCTTTTTTTCAGCTTCTCGATAACCAGTGTTGGAGCACAGTTTGTGACTGGTTTGTGCCTCCAACTGTAGTTGGATCCTACAGTTTTGGGAGAATCTGCTCTCCTTTTTGCAGTCTGCTCTGACATTGGTATTTTCATTGTGGGCTACCCTAGGCACCTTGGTTCCCAAATGGTTGCGCTATTAGCAGTGAAGATGGTACTTCCTTTTGCAAAGGCTGGGAGCCCTTGATCCCTCAATGTGATACCTCAATCAGTAGACAGGGCTGAAGCCTTAGGCCATGTCTACACTATAGAGTTAAGTTGACACAAGTTATTCCGATGATCATAAACCATTATAATTACATCACTTTTGCATGTTCACACAATGCTACTTGTGTTAGCAGAGCACGTCCATATCTGGTGCTCTAGCATAGAAAGAACAGTGCCCCATGGGTAGTTGTCCCACTGTGCAACTCGCCACCTTCACCGGCTAGGAGTTGTGGGAATGGGGAATAGATCACCATGCATCCGGGTTGCAGGCTCGCCCTCCCATGATGCACTTTTTTCTGTTCTATCAGTCCATGGCCTCTGTAAACTGTGCAGCTGCCATCTCAGCCTGAAAGCATGGATCCTGCACTGCTCTTTAGTCTTGTGATAAGTGTTATGAACACAACACAGCTGATCATGCAGTATTTCATGAGCTGCAAATCTGAACAAGAATCCATGTGTGCCATGTAAAGAAACAATTGCAGATTACTTCTGGCATTCATGGAGCAGCTGCACACGGTGGACCGTCATTATTGGGCTCAGGAAACAACCACTGAGTAGTGGAATTGCATCGTTGTGCAGGTATGGGATGATGAGCAGTGGCTGAAGAACTTTCGGATACGCAAAGCCACCTTCATGGAACTGTGTGCAGAGCTCGTCCCTGCTCTGCAGTGCAAGGACATCAAAATGAGAGCTGCCCTCTCAGTGGAGAAGTGCCTGGTGATCGCTGTGTGGAAGCTGGCAGCTCCAGACTGCTATCAGTCAGTTGCAAATCAGTTTGGAGTTGGGAAGTCCACTGTAGGGGTTGCGTTCACACAAGGATACAGGGCCATTAATTGCATCCTGATATGAAGGACTGTGACTCTGGAATACAAGTGTGAAATAGTGGATGGCTTTGTGGCAATGGGATTCTCTAACTGTGGCAGGGTGATAAATGGCATGCATATCCCAATTTTGGCTCTGGACCATCTTGTGATGGAGTACGTCAATAGAAAGAGCTACTTCTCTATCATATTGCAGGTGCTTGTGGATCACCAGGGTCATTTCACTGACATCAACGTGGGGTGGTCAGGGAAGGTGCATGATGCACACATCTTCAGGAACACTGGCCTATATAGAACGCTGCAAGCAGGGACTTTCTTTCCAGACCAGAAGAATTCCAATGGGGGATATTAAAATGCCCATAGTGATTCTGGGAGACCCAGCCTACCTAGCTCTCTCTGTTCAATTTTTCATTAATTGTCTCTCTCCACAGCCTGTGATCTTGATCTGTGGTGTCAGATGATTGGAGGACCTTCCTAAACATGTCCTCCTTATTCCTCCTGGTTCACCTCCTTATCTGACTGACAAAGGCACTCTGCTGGTGTTCAGGGGGTTCCCCTGAAGGGCACATCTGCATAAGCATAAGACACAAGTGGGCAGTTTTGTGAGTTCACTCACAGCATTGAATCATAATAGTTAAATACACCTCTTTCTCACTCTCCCTTGGCAAGCACACAGCTTGGCGAGCCCCCTATATGTGGTGAGTTGGGTCAGGGTGGGACGGGGGAGAAGGTCCAAGATGGGGCAAAGGGTCTATGTAGTTTTTTAAGGGAATCACTGTAAGCACATAGGGACACTACTGTAAATTCTGCCACCATTTTCCACAGGCGGGGGTGATTGAAGCCGATATCTTACTCCTGAGGGTAAACCAGGATGCAAGGGTGCACTCCTGCATGGGTGTGGTTTCAGACCGGGCCACTATGCTGCCCTGCTGTGTGCTGCTTTGGTTCCTGCAGAAGTGATTGTCAATTGCCGATTGGCATGGCAAAGTTTCCTACATGGGGGAAGAAACAAAGTAGCTCTGCCAAGGAACCTTTCGCAAAGGATTGGCGAGTACCTCCAGGAAAGTTTCATAGAGATCTCTCTGGAGGATTCCCGTGAAATCTTAGTGTGCATTAACAAACTTTTCCACAGGGCTCCCACTGCATAGCTGCATAGGAGAAAGGGAAGCAGATGAAAACACGGCTAGTCTTGTAGATTTATATCCCTTAACCCACTTCTAACATATAACAAAACAAAGGACAGCTCTACCTCATGTAACCAAGCAGTATCAAATCAAAATGAGCACTTACCAGAGCTTCTCTCTCCTGCATCATCCATGCCAGAGCCAGAGTGCTGGGACTAGCTTGAACCCTCCGGAGTGGAAAAGAGGTCCTGGCTTGCCGCACTACCAATGACCCTGTTGCTTGTCATCCAACTCCATTTCCTCATCCACACTTCATTCTTGGGACTGAGTCCATTGCACACTGTCTCCAGCCCTCCCCCATCCTCCCCTCAAAATATATAGGGGGCTTTTGGCAGTGGAGTTGGGGTCGACACCGGGGATAACGTCCAGCTCCTTGTAGAAGCAGCAGCTCTTTGGCCCAGCACCAGAGTGATGGTTTGCCTCCTTTGCCTTCTGGTACGCCTGCCTCAGGTCCTTAATCTTCACACACCACTGATGCATGGACCATTTGAGGCCCTACTCCAACATGCCATGATAAAGCTGCCCGTAGGTATCGAAGTTCCCAGCTCCACTCCAGCAATAAGACTGCACAGCTTCCTCTCCCCACAGACCCAGCAGATCCAACAACTCTAGTGTACTCCAAGCAGGAGAGCATTTGCTGCCTGGAGCCGGCATGGTCGATGGAGAAGATGTGATGTGAGCTTTCCGTGCCGAGCAAACAGAAAATGGAATTTCAAAAATTCCTGGGCCTTGTGGGGAAGGAGGGAGAGGGTCGTTCCTGTATACCTGGCTGCAGGGCAGCAGAGTTCAAACTGCCCGCCAGAGTGGTCAGGATGGGCATTCTGGGACATCTCCTGGAGGCCATTTACAGTGACATTAGCAAGCCCAGTGATGACATTGACACTGTGTCAATCTAACTTTGTCGAAAAAAACTCAACACCTCTCATTTTATTTTGTCTGCATAGCAGAAGAGTTAATCAGTGGGAGGAGCAGTGTGGTGTGTACACCTCCACTGTTTTGTCGATAAAAGCTGACATTTGTCAACCAAACTGTGCAGTGTAGACAAGGCCTAAGTCTTTCATCATTTCCTGAAACACTCTGCAGCCTCTCCTGAGCACCTGGAAATTGGATGCAGCCAGGAGTAACTGCATTGGTAATGTGCTTGTCTGCACTCCACCATGTATGCAACATGTCTGCTCCCCCATCCTTGCCAATGTGAAGAGTATCTCTCAACCATCAGATGTGCCACTGTATAATACCAGTAGCTTACAAATATGACAAATGTGGAACCCCTGTATTTTGGTGATTAATACCATAACTGATGCTCATCATTTTCAAGTACAAAGCCTTTTTAAAATGTCTTTTGACTGTGTGAATCATATGGAAACATACAACCTCCCATGTATACCAGCAGCAGAGTTTGCACCCTGGACCTTCACATCTACAGTTTAGACTCCTCTCACTTCAGCTACAGAAGTAATTGTTAGCCTTTTTGTGGGTCAGACATTAGAGGACATCTTTACATGCACTTGCCCCTTGAGTTACATAAACATTTAAGTTTCTAGCCAAAAGTAGATTTTTTTCTAAACATGCTTCGTAATCAAACAGTATGTTCATATAATTGGTTTTGTCTGAATCAGCACTCAAAGGAGGAAAAGGTGGAGCAAGGCACAGAGTTCCAGAATGTGAGAGATATTTTACAAAAGAAGTCCAAAAAAGGTGGCATCTGTAATTCAACCACAAGTGTGGTGCTGCTACTGCTGCACTGACTTGTACTTACTCTTCACCTGCTAATTCTGAGTATTTAATGCTAATAATCATTTTAAAATAATAAGATTGTCACCAATAAGAAGTTAGTATTTGGCAACAGTCACCACACAGCAGTTTCTGAGGTTTATCACTATATATCTAGCACAGGAAATAACTATGTGGAAACCACAGACAAATGATTACTTTTTAATGACAGCTGTCGTTCCTTGTGTTTAATCAATGTGGATCTCAAATGCCTGGCACATCCCATTAGTTAGGTGTTGTGATTTTATCAGTTTTACAGACTGGGACACTGAGACAGGAAGAAATTCAGGAATTTGTTCAAAGTTATGCAACATGTCAGTGGCCAACATAGAATATACCCTTAGATATCCTCACTGTTAATACTGTAAGTGTAATAATATCTTACATAATGTCCTGTATATCCGTCCTTTAATGGCACAGTCCCAACTGACTGGTTGGTCCTGTAAGGGTCCAGCCCCGTCTTAAAAAGCACCTTCCATTCAACCCACTGCTTACAACCAACAGCCAAAGCTTTAATTCCCAAGCCACTCAAAAATTCTGATCTCTTAGGTGATTGTGCAAAATAGGAAACTACTAATGTCTTGGACTGAACAGACTCTGGAGAATAAAGTGCTGAATTCTGAAGATTAAGATTTGAAACTTTGAAGTATAAATTGGTCTCTGCTCACTTAGGTTGTATTATAGAGGAATTGTGTAGGGTGCCCTTCAGATGGCAGTGAGATGAAGCAACAGCAAAGCTTGTCTAATGTTAATGAAAATGTTAATAGTTTTCTGGGAACAAAATACCATTTCAACAACATTATCAATATATCATTCAGAGCTCAGCATGTGAAAATGAACAAGCCGTTTGCCTTACAGATGAAATTTGCAAACTTTGCCTTTTCCCCTGCATTTCACAATGGTGAGAATGCTCTTTTTCAGATTTCACCATGAATAAATTAACTTGCCTTTTATAAATATCATTGTAATTATTCAAAAGACCTGGTATGCAGGCAAAGGTCAGGAAATTGCATGACATTATAGCCAGTGCTAGACTGGCTTTTCTAGAAATTTTCACATTTCAGAGTTTGCTAAATACACTGTACCAAGCAAAAACTGGCTGTTCTGATACAATTTCTAGGAGTCAATGGTAACTCTACAAAGTACAAAAACAAAAGAAACACTGTCATTCTGTAAAGTGAGAGCTTGCTCTCTTTGTTATTGTAAGATCACTGCTGTATCATATCCTGTAAGCAGAGAAAAGCTCATAAATCAAGTTTAAATAGTTTGGTTTTGGTGGACTAGTGCAAACAAGCACAAACCCTGGAAAAATGGCTGCAGGCACAAGTTAATTAAACAAAAGGACCATATCTGTCCTAAGGAACACACCTATGGCTTTCTCTCTGAATTACTACTTGAGCCAGTGAGTTCATATGAGAGGAGCTATCGCCTTTGGGGATTGCCAAGCTTTGTCCTAGGAAATACTCAGGTAGCCAACACAGTTACTTTGTTACAATACATACATGGTTTTATTTCTATTTATTTTTCAAGAAGATTTTATGCCTCCCTCTGAGACCTAGACTTGGTATGCTAAACCTCAGACTTAGCAAGGGAGATTAAAATAATTCCAACAAAAGAAATATAAAATGCATAAAACCATTGAAATTGTTGTCTTGTAGCAGATGTGGTATGTATGGACTATGTGATGGCAAGATGTCATCTGAAAGTTTTATTTGCACTCATTTTCAATGACTTGTGTAACTCGCTGATGGTAATGCCATGTTGAGTAATGTTACCATCCCAAATTCAAATGGATAAAGCCTTTATGCCACACTCAGGGCTAGCCTTACAGGTGGGCAAGTAGGTTGTCACACCCCAAGGCCCCCCTCCCTCAGGGAGTCCCCGGGAAGGCAGATCAGCATTGTATATTGCTAACGCTGTTGCAAGCATCACAAAGCATTTTGGGGAGGGTCAAAGGTGTGTGAATGGGGAGTGGAAGTTTCCTTTGCAGGTACGAGAGACCGAGGGGGGGGGGACACCATGGTGGGTTCCGTATGGGATGGGACCCATATGGCAGCTAGTATTTGGAATATTCAGCAAGGGGCCATGAGAGATGAGCAGTTGGGACAGTTGGAGAAGGCCCTGGGACTAGCCACAAGTGCAGATGTCACCCACCTTACAGTGGCCTCTGCTGCCCTCAAACATACTGCTGAATTGGCCCTCCACACGCAGGATTCCTTAAAGGGACTAATTGAGACCATAGTTGAGGACAGGGATCAGCTAGCATGGGATTCTGTATGCTCCCAGCTCCAACAATACTTAACCCAACAAGTCTGTAGCATACAGGAGAATGTGCTCCATGCAGTCTGGCCTGGAGAGATTCATCCCCCCTCCGGAATCCCCTGAGAACAATGGCCTTTTCGCCATTTCTGGAGGCTTACTAATTGGAAGTGTACAGGCATAGCCTGCTCCTTCACTGCCTTCGGTCCCATGAAAGGAGTGTGGGCCCCAAACATAAAAATTCAACCAGGCCTTTGGGAAGGCTGCCTCTGGGACTGGGTGGTCCATCGTGATGTTTGGGAGGTGGCTCCCCCAAATGACACGACTAAGCGGTATGTGCTGACTGCATCCCCGGACTATCAGCACATATGGATTGCAGAAGACAACACCTGGCAACTCTGGCCTATAGAGCCCCCACAAATAGTGTGTAAGGAGAAGGCAATGCCAGGACGCTTTTATGAGGAGGGTCGACACATCTTTTGGGAAGGGGAGGCATCGGGATATGCCCCCACTGCAACACATCTGTTTACCAATACCTCGGCGTGTGTTTGGAGAACTACAAACCTCAGGGTTCCTCTCGATTTGCTGTTAAAATCACAAACAGAAAATTTTTCGGTGCATTGGCCCGCCGTTCTGCAACAGACTGTTAATGTTTCTAACTTTGTTGTGTTTAATTTTTCATGGATTACACCCAATGTGTTTCTCCCATGGACGCACATCCAAGAGCAGCTTTCCATGTTCAAACAGATGCCTCCTCCTTCACAGTATTACAACACACATATAACCAGGAGAAAGCTGCATTCGCCACCGCCATTCGGGTGGGGCATCTGTGCCAATGGGGAGATGTGTTATGCTATGTAACTGATGAAACCAGAAGCCATTATTGGCTAGTGTATGCAAGTGTGGCTGTCTTAATAATTTTATGTATGCTATATTGCTGTTTCTGTAGAAGGCCAACCATAACCTTTGTCACCATCCAGGGGGAGGATGGAAACCTAAGTGGTGACCCCTCCTAACAAATTGTTGATTCAGAGTAAACGGGGGGAATGTCATACCCCAAAGCCCCCTCCCTCAGGGAGTCGCCTGGGAAGGTAGATCAGCATTGTATATTTCTAATGCTGTTGCAAGCATCACAAAACATTTTGGGGAGTGTCAAAGGTGTGTGAGTGGGGAGTGGAAGTTTCCTTTGCAGGTACGAGAGACCGAGGGGGCGGGGAGAAAAAGAAGAGAGCAAAGAACGGGTTAACTCAACATTTCAGCTCAGTTGGAAGATAAGACATTGGCCACAGCCGCCTAAGGACACTGCTCACAGCCAAGACTTGGCTGACAGCTGAGAAAGACGGGGGCTTGAATGTGCCCGAGCAACCGTGAGAAAGAAATATCCAACTGTACAGACCTGCAAGACAGCAAGGCCAGCGAAAAAGAAAACAAAGTCCAGGGCCGCGGAGATTGAAAACACAGATGAGACGACAAGCGGAGGGGCCGAGCCTTGCATCCCAGGAGCTGCGGTGTTTTGGGAAAGCTAAAGAAACCACAGAAAGCCACTTTGGACTGGCACAGAGGGCTCCAGGAGCAGAGGTCCACGAACGGAGCATCCTCGCTGAGGATCCAGGACTTAAAACCCTCCTGAGAGCTGGAGCAATTTGGAGAGCAACAGCAGACTTGGATGGCCTGGGCCCAGGACAGCATTCTCGTCCATCCTTCCCCCCATCCCCCTTCTTCTGACGTTACACCCAGGCCTGGCCAGTCTTGGGTAATGCATGTGTGAGTATGAAAGTGGGTTAGGGCTTGGGGCACTAGTGCTTTCTTTCTTCCCCCGAGTGACGTGGGAGCGTTCCTAGCATTCTCTGCTGCTATTTTATTATTTTATTAATAAAGCTTTAAAATTTAGACACTTGGTGTGTTTCATCATCTCCTCCCTTAACAATCCTGTGGCATCAGCCTGATCACCTACGCCCCAGACAAATTAGTAACATAAATCTGTCACAAGGTGACTGCCCAGGGTGTTGTAGTCAGTTATTGTCTCATTAAAGGAGCAGTGAACCTAACAACTTCTCTGAATGTTCAAGGAGAGCTCTGGGAACTGCAGGGAGATGTCTCTAGGGAACTCGGGAGTTGGGGTTCACTGTTTGTTACTTGCAAGGCATGGTTTGGAATGTCAGAGTCCTGGCAAGGCAGACAAGCTGATGTGCCAGGTAGCTGTCACACAGCTTAGCAACATAACTCTCACTTGCTGAGACTGAGTGTGGTAACACAGTACAGGTCTGTCGCATCTTACGCGCATTTAACATGCACAAATTCAGCTTTACACGGTCGGCAAAAACAAAACAAAAAAAAGAGAAAAATAACAGTTTAAATACTGTTCCTGTAGTGCAGGTGATTCCGCCCACCATTACACTCAATGTAATTTTGATTTTACGCAGTTTTCGCTTTACGCGCTGACCGCGGAACGTAACCCTAGCGTAAGATGAGACAGACCTGTAACTAACAAATCTAGGAACCTCAGCAGATTGTCATAGGGAGATAGTTTTGGGGATATTTGGAACTGGAGGGGGGTGTTGGGGTCATTTTGCAAAAAGTAAGCTGACGGTGTGACCTGCATGCTTGTAGGCTGGTTGCTGGTGTCAGGGATGTGAGCAACAGCATAGCATTTAAGGCACCCAGAGTTGAAGGACCTGTGGTGACAACCCTTTGCTGGCCTGGGTTCAACCGCACAGTCTCATAATGGACTAATGTGAAGTTACTTGAGTTCAGATGGTACATTACACTTTATCTGCATGTATATTCTGTTGCTGTGTTTTTTCCAAGTTTATAGCTCTGTCCCATTTCCACTTGTTTGTACCCATGCTTTGAGAGCTTGTAAGCAGGGAATTTCTGCCTATTAAGGGCACCAAAGGAAGATGCATTTGGTTTTCCAGGTGTCTGGGTGGGAGCTTGATACAGTTTAATTATTTATCAAGAGGAACCTTAGATAAATCTGGCCCTTTTTGCTACCATTAATCACATGGCAGGAGGGTTACACATATAAAATATGCACTACGTGACAATATGGTATTTATTAGCATTAGAGAATTCCCGACTTGATTGTTTATACTGGCTTTATGCTGCTGAAATAGTGCAAAACAGCCATAACGAGGGCAAACAGCGGGCCTGTATTGTAATGCATACATATAAATTTCAGAGATATGGTTGTGAAAGAAATCTTAACTTTAACATTTCCTGGTTTAAGTGATTCACTTTGAAAGCTTAACCTTTTCTTAACAATTTTTAATAGTTTCCTCGTAGTGTTTTTAAAGAAAAAAAATAGAAGAAAGAAATTCCATACTGTGAAACTAATATCTAGGCAGCATTAGATGACAACATGTACATTAATTGCAGCACAGATCCCTTATAGAGCATGTTCAAAAAGTTGCAGTTAGTTTTGTTATAATGTCTACATGGTGTGGCAGAGCGCTCTAGAGGAGTGTGATCCGTAGAGCACTCTAACATGTTGCACGCTAACTGCCCCTGTAGACCCTGCTGGCAGCTGTAAATGGTATCTAGTTTGCTTTAGCAAACCTTTCTACATACGGGTTTTTTGAGCATGCCAGCAGGGTCTACAGGGGGCAGTTAGAGCACAACATGTTGCGTGCTCTACAAGTCACACACCTCTAGAGAACTTTGCCGTCCTGTGTAGACAAGCCGATACTCATTTTTGCTCAAACGTCTCATAAAATTCACTCTTGTGCAAAGACCAAGCCACGAAAACATGAACCTGAAAGCTGAAAATTTGACAAAAGTTATAAACAATTGGAAAAGAGCCAACCTCTAAATAAATTACTGAGTGGTTAGAATCCCCTGCCCAACCCTTTGGGAAGGTTAGTCCATGACTATCCGCTGCAGAATTTCTTTTATCTTTCTCTGAAGTGTCTGGTACTAGCCATGTCAGGGTACTGAACTAGAAGGACCACTGGTCTAATTCAGTATAGTCCTTCCTTCTGGCCTTTTATAATGGAAGTGTTTGGGCAACCTAACTGCCAGGCCTTTTTACATAATTTAGTAGAAAAGTGCTTGGCCTAGGGCTAAGAAAAAATAAATATTGTATTAAACACTCAGTTGCCAATGCAATTCATTCTGTGTTGGAGTATAATAATGATTATCACACTTCTACTTGACTAAATAACATTTAGTTGTATTTGAATTTATGTCAGAGTCTTATACAGAAGACGTGCTTCAGGCTTCATTGAATGAAATTATCTAAATTAAAGTGGGATTAAATTTAGCATTTGAATTTTATGTTGTATAAATTAATAGCTTTTCCTTGAAGTATGAAATGTCCAGCAGTTCCTGCCAGTTGTGTGAAATGAGTATTTGTTAATAAACAGTTTTTGGACTGTACTCATTATATCACCATGATTGGTAAGCCAGTTGGGGAGTGTCACTGCAGGACACCGAGTTCCTCCTACAATGTGTTGAATGCAGTCCATGATGTCATTGGACTTTGAAGGTATTCAGGACCTTGCAGATGACATTCAGCAATCTGCAGGATTCCATTTATTGTGAATGTGGTATTAGTATTCATTTGGGGCTAGTTGTCCTTTTAGAACCAAAATGACACTTAGCCTATGATGAACTCTCAGTAGTAAATGCTGCATGAGAAAGTAGTTATTAATGATTTTTTATTAAATATAATGCTATAATTCTGTCACTCTCATTATTTTGTCACAATGGAGACAACAAACAAGTTATTTCATTTCAATAACTCTTCTGATTTAATCTTGGTGTTCACGATATCTCTTCAATTATTCTATGTTTTACCAGGCCACATTCATCCCTGCTGTATTTCCATTTAAGATGGCACTTACTGGCATTGATTAACCATCAAATAATTTGCTGTTTCTTGATTCTTCTATTAGTGGGATTTCTTCTATTATGACCCTGAAAGGAAACTGTGTATTTCCTGTGTATTTAAAGTTGCAGGAATGTACTGTGGGTGCCCTTAATGTAACATTTGTGTCATTCATTCAAAATATTCCCAACATAATGGTGTTTTTTATTCACGACACTATTACAGTGATTTATTTGTTACATATAACTCTGTGCATGCAATTGAGTGGTTTACCGGGGGCCAAACTTTTTGCTTCTTGGACAAATCTAATCCCTTCTCCATGACTGCTGGGAACCGTTTTGCAGCAAAAGAGGGGCCTGGATGTGGGAGGACCCATACACCTGTATTTGGTGTGACCTTTCTTAGTAGCACCTTATAAGGTTAGCAAAAGTTAAGTCATAAGCACACTGAGGAGACAAGAGCCAGGGATCTTCTTTTTTCCTCCTTGTGCCCCTGCATAAGTCAACCTTGAAGCTTGTGTTCCTTTACATTTCCATTGGACTGGAGTAGTCTCTGCAGAACCATGTTACAGCCTGGGGCAGGGAAAAGTTATTCATCTCTTCTTGAACATCCATCCAGTGTCTAGTCAGGCTACTTGGGCCGGGTGCTGGACTCTACAACTGAGCCTGTGAAACTACTGTGCAACTCCGCTAATGACAATGAGGATGTACTAGATTATCTGAGGGCAGAATTGTGCCTATACCTATATCTCTCCCCACTGATCTCTCCCCTACCTCTTGGATATGATTTAGATTCCACTGCCATATGATAAGCAACAGTGTACAACAGTTTAGAATAATAAGTGAATAATACTTTATTCATTAGAAGTGTTGAGAAAATTTAGGAGGGCAGGATGCAATTACCTTAATTGGAATTTTGTCATCACTTTGTGGTTAACTACCCTAATCTTAGGAATAGTAGTAGGGGATCTTCATTGAGCAGGAGCAGTCAAGGTCTTGATTTTATGTCTCATTCCATGTTGTCAAGAAGGATTAGCTTCATACCAAAATTACAAATAATTCTGCAGAGAACTGATGATAACAGAGCTGTAGTTTCCCTCTGGTTAGTGTTCTGATATGCTGAAAAAAGGGACTAGTCAACGAGCTGTAGCTTTTTTGTTGTTTTATAAATCTACATGTTCCCATCATGTTTGGCATAATAATCAAAATAATAGAGTTTCTAGCTCTGAAGACTATTCTGGTTCATTGCATTGGAATGGCTGAACCCGTAAGCTAACCACTGAAACTGAATCATTAAGTAGCAACTAAAATGAAATACGTTTATAAAGCTGTTTTTTATGTATTATCTAATAGATGCATACCATCATACCACATCATTTTATTTTCTCAGGAAATTGTTTGGGGGGAGTTATGTGCAGCACAGTATTTATGAAATGTAATGTGATTCAAAGTAATGAAGAAATTTGCATTTGAAGCACAGTCACTTAAAAATGTTATGGGACAAGCCGCATTCTATTACGCCGCATTTCAAATGTTTCTGAGCAGCAGCTGAGGAGGAGATTTCCTGATGTGGCTCTATTACTGGAGCACATTTTCTCTTCATCTGTAACTATTTCTTAAAAATAGAAAAGGCAAAACGGAAACTTCAGTTATCAGAGAATACAAAGAACCTCAATTCATCTTTTGATAGCAGTAATGAGCAGAAGGCAGCAGTTAGTCATCCACTGCAGCTTTCCAGTGGAAAGACTCTGATAATTTGTTGCTCATTTTGAAATAGAAGTTCTCCCTGTCCCTGAAAGGTTTTTCTTTTTTTCTTGGCAGTTCTGATAGGTGGTTTGTTTCACAAGAAGGTAATGAATAATAGCTCACAAAATTTTCCTTGTCAGACTTTCTCCTCTCTCACCTTCACTCTCTTGTTTCTTCCATATTCTTTTGGGAAAGGAGCCAATTCCTCATTCCTTCACCTAGCCTGAGTAGTCTAATTCAATGGCACCTTGCACAAACTGCCCCCCAGGCCACAAGGTGGCATTAGAGCTTCTCCGTGGCTACAATTGTAAATGCAAGGCTGCATTAGCCTCTTTGGCATTGTGTACATTTTCACGCACATTCTCTTAGCACATGAGGGAGGGCTCCCGACATTACTTAGTCTTGTGTGCCCCAAATTCCTTCTGTGCACTGAGGCACAGCTCAGACTCTGCACATGATTGCAAAGTCCTGTCACACTCTGTCTGTACCACAGTTAGAGATTTCTTTTGCCAGTGGGGCAGGATCTGGTTCACTATTTTCTGTATTAGATCCCCATAGTTCATTGAAACCCAAGAAGTAGCAAACTTCATTACACTCCTAGTATTATTTGTGGCCTAGAATGAACCCACTCTATATGTGGATCAGAAAGGCAGGAGATGGAGTCAATGCACAATATTCCAACTAAGAAGTGAGGAAAGTGGTTAGGATTATACCTCTGTCAGATGGGACTGCAAATGGAGAATCAGAAATGCAGTATTGCCAGTCCCAGGAGTTCAAAATTTGAGATTTACAAAGAAAAGAAAATCATGTTTTTGAACTTCCCCTGCTACCCTTTATATGTGATAAATACTGGCTCTGGCTCTGGCTCCCGTATATTCCTCCTCCCCAACTCCTCCTCTTCACAGCCCAAAGCCCTCCTCCTTCCCTGTGCCAGTCCCTTCATCCACTCCTGTAATAAACCAATAACCTCTGGCTGAGTTATTTAAGTACTCAAATCATGATTTAGGGGCTTTTGGTTACAAAGAATCCACCATTTGCACTAGTTTAAACCTGCAAGTGACCCATGCTCCATAGGAAGGCAAAAAATGCCTATAGTCTCTGCCAATCTGACCTGGGGAAACATTCCTTTCTGACCCCAAATATGGTGATCAGTTTGACCCTGAGTACGTGGGCAAGACCCATCAGCCAGACACCTGGGAAAGAATTATCCGTAGTAACTCAGAGCCACCTTCTAGTGTCCCATCACCAGCTGTTGGAGATATTTTCTGCTACCACTCGCAGATCGGCTACCTACCTTTGTAGGCAGTCCCGTGATATCATCCCCTCCAGAAATGTATGAAGCTCAGTATTGAAACAAGTTAGGGTTTTTGCCCCCCACTGTTCCCCTTGGAAGGCTCTTCCAAAACATTAGTCCTCTGATGGTTAAAAACCATCATCTAATTTCAAGCCTCAACTTGATGGTCAGTTTATATCCATTTGCTCTTGTGTCCACGTTGGCGCTTAACGTATAACTCCTCTCACTCCCTAGTATTTATCCCTAATAAATATATCTGTTTATTAGGGATATATTTACAGAGAGCAATCATATCTCCCCTCAGCCTTCTTTTGGTTAGGCTAAACAAGCCAAGCTCTTTGTCTCCTGTCATAAGGTAGATTTTCCATTCCTTGGATCATCCTAGTAGTCCTCTTCTGCATCTGTTCCAATTTGAATTAATCTTTCTTAAACATGGGAGACCAGACGTGCACACACTTCCAGATGAGGTCTCACCGGTGTTTTGTATAATGGTACTAACACTTCCCTGTCTGTACTGGAAATATCTCACCTGATGCATCCTAGTACTGCAGTAGCCTACTGCACTAGCCTTTTTCATGGCCACATCACATTGGTGGCTCATAGTTAAGGCTACGATTTTTTCATGGAAGTCATGGAATCCGTGACTTCAAAAGACCTCCATGACTTCAGCCCTGGCAGCTGGGACCTACAGGGTCCCGATGCCTCTTGCGGTGGCAGGGAGCTGTGAGGTATGCCTGCCACCTGAGGCAGCTGGCCTCCAAGCCCCCGTGGGCAACAAGGATACCCCACAGCTCTCAGCCACCGCAGGCAGGGCAACCCCCCCCCCCCCCCCGCAGCTCCCCCGCCACTGTGGTCAGGGGGACCACCCCGCACAGCTCCGTGGCCGCTGTCATGAGGCAGGGGGACCACCCCTGGTAGCTCTCCAGCTGCCTCGGGGGGAGCAGGGGGACCCTGCAGCTCCCCGCCACAGGGGAGAAGGGGCACCTGGAGCTCTGAGCCCCCATAGGTGGGGGGAGATCTCCCAGCCACCTCGCAGCTGCCCAGCCCATTTGCATTTTATCATGGATATTTTTAGTAAAAGTCAGGGATAGGTCAAGGGCTTCCGTGAATTTTTCTTTATTGCCATGAACTGTCAGTGACTTTTTCTAAAAATATCCATGACAGAATGTTAGCCTTACTTATTGTCCTCCTGTGATCAACCAATACACCCAGGTCTTTCTCCTTCCCTGTCACTTCCAACTGATATGTTCCTAGCTTATAGCAAAAAATTCTTGTTGTTGGTCCCAAAGTGCATGACCTTGTGCTTTCTCACAATTAAATTTCATCCTGTGACGGGTTAACCCCCGCTCCAGGTTGCCACGTGATGTACTGGAGTCCCACTGAGCCCAACCATTCTACCAGCCCAGGCTCCCTCACCCAATCCTGCTGTGCCAAGCCCTCAAGGCTCCTCTAGCACACACAGAGGTAGGGACATACCCAGCTGCAGAGAGACACAGACACTGAAATCAGCTCTGCAATGGAAAAATCAGCTAGGGAATTGCCCAGCCTCAAGTGCATACCCCCTCCGGGGTGCAAACCCAAAATTGTATTGTCTTGTGATCCACAGAAAACTGTACAGCGTAAGCTCATGAAATTTGCTCCCTCCCTCAGTGTGGAGGAAGATATGCACAGCTTTTTGTGCTTCCCCTCCCCAGTTATGGATTCCACAAACTGGGTTTTAGAATACACAAAACAAGTTTATTAACTACCAAATGTAGATTTTAAGTGATTATAAGGGTTAGCAAACAGATCAAAGCAGATTACTGAGCAAATAAAACAAACATGCAAACTGAGCTCCATACATTACAGAAATTGGTTAAAAATAGTTATTTCTCACCCTAAATGTTGTTTTAGGAATTTATTTCACAGGCCAGACACCTTTTCCAGCACAGGCTCAGCTCTTCTTCCCATCCTCAGTCCTTGTTTCTTAGATGTTCTCAGCAGTCATCCTGCCTGGGGATTCAGTGAAGAATGACCTCTGATTAACTCACTTCCCTGCCTTAAATAGGATTTGCATATGGCGGGAATCCTTTGTTTCCCAGTTTGGTTCCCACCCCCTGTTAGTGGAAAAATTCTAGTAGGCCAAAATGGAGTCCAGTACCAGGTAACATGATCACATGATCCTGCATTGTCAAAGCAGCATCCCAGGAAGCTTCTCAGGAAGTTGGAAGATTAACACCTTCAAAGTCCTGTTGTTCTCCCTAATGGTTTATTGACTAACCAACCAGACTGATTGCATTTTGTCTGGTGGGTGTTCCCCAGGTGCAAACACTTTTGTAATTGATATAGTCCATATTCCTAACTTCAGATACAGAAATGATTTATGCATAAAAATAGGATAATCATATTTGGTAAATTATAACCTTTCCAATGATACATCACATTACCCATTTTGGATAGAACACATCTGAATTATGCCATATTCATATCATAACAATATCTCTAAGAAGAATATGGGGTGTAGGGTCACACATCCCATTTCTATTACTCCAGTTTTCAAGATTGTCCAGATATTTTATATGATATTCGGGTCCTCTGCCATATTGGCAATACCGCCCATCTTTGTGTCAGCCACAAATTTTATTAGCACACTCAATTTTTTGTGGCAAAGTCATTAACAAAAATGTTAAATAACATTGGTTCCAGGATGAATCCCTAAGTAACCCCACTAGTAGCCTTCCTCCAGCCTAACAGTTCACCTTTCAGTAGGGTGACCAGACAGCAAGTGTGACAAATTGGGACGGGGGTGGGTGGTATTAGGAGCTTATATAAGAAAAAAACCCAAATATCAGGACAGTCCTTATAAAATCGGGACATCTGGTCACCCTACCTTTCAGTATGACTTGTTATAATCCCCCTTCAACCAGTTCCTTCTCCTTTCAATTCTCATATTAATCCCCATCTTCTCCAGTTTCCCGTGTGGAACTCTATTGAATGCCTTACTGAAATCCAGAAAGATTAGATCCCCACTGCATTTCCTGTGTCTAAAAAAATCTGTTACCTTCTCAGAGGAGGAAATCAGGTTGGTCTGGCACAATCTATCTTTCGTAAAACCATGTTGTATTTTATCCCAATTACCTGATTTTCCTCTCTCCCTCCAGCACATTACTCTTCCTGGCAGGCTCCCAAAGCTGTCCTCTGTTTCTAGCCTGCAGAGAAGGGGGATTTCTATGGGCTCCTACAATACCCTCTTTCTGCATTGTGGTGATGGTATGCCTGCTTGGCTGCTCTGGTATAACATCCTCTAGCAGCTACATGTGCATGTGGCTCAGACAGAATTCCAGAGCCACCTTCGTTTTCTTGGAGGTGGCTAAACAAAAATTGCCTTAGATCATGACACTCATAATAATATTGCTAGTGTTAGCAACACTGGAAATGATGCTCAATCTGTGTGCATGTAGAAGAGGTGGGGGTGGGGCTTTGTTGCTATTGCATAAATGGCATAATGTTCCAAAGGAACCAGGAAAAGGTGAGGCACATTGAAATATGGAAAAAAGTTAATTCATCCCTTCCAAGCGTCAGAACAGCTTTAGCTCAGTTTTCATTTGGGCAAAGGTTCAGATTGTCCTTTGTCTGAACTGTTTTGCCATCTAGATGTTCCACCCTCTTGATTCTACTTTAAACAACATTAATCATATACAAGAGAAAGTTGAACATTATCAAGGAAAATCAAGAGACAGTAAGAGTGGCTAATGATAGATTGGAAAAAAATCTCCTATGAGGCTAATTAGTAAGAGGAATGTATTTTAATTATGACAGTAATTTATAATAAGCAACAAATGGGTAAGAAACATACAATTGGTGGTTCAGGTTCCACCAAATGACCTTGAATGTTTTGATTTTTATTTAATTTACAAGTTTGGCATCTTATAAGAAAAAAGAATCTGACATACCATGATAGATGATAATAGTAATTATTTATTATACTGATTAAAAATGAAATGGATTATTTACCAGTATATAGTATACATGCGAAGCAAAATTCTCATTTAAAGAATGCACCATATTCTTTCACTTCACCATTGGTACTTAAAACAATTTTGAATAATTACCTTAAAAGTGATTAAGTTAAGTAAACTAAAATCACCAGCAATGAGCATTGCCTGCTATTCACCAAGCCTAATTGTTTACAGGCTGCAAGCAGAATGACTTCCAGGTTGTTTCCTGTTATAGGCTGAATATGAGTGAGGGACATTTTCATTGTAAAATACTCTCAGCAATGTCAGATGCTCCATGTATTAATCTTAAATTGTTTTCTTTATTTATTCATGGTATATATTTATATCATGCTTTTATTAGATAATTGAAGGTATTTTTAACTACTTGCTTTAGAGAAGATGAGTGAAGATATTCAGCAGGAAATATAGGAAAGATGAAAAACTAGAGAAGAGAATATATGACGGGGGGAACAAGGGACTAAGGAGAGTAAGTGTGCCATTTTTACTAGTTGTATATGGACTAAGCCTTTTATGGTGTATATAGAAATAATGTGGCAAGTGTATAAATACAACCTACTCACAATTATGCACAGTATGTGTCCTAGTCCATGTAAAAAAGCATAAAAAGATTAACTGCCATCGTTACTGAACAGGGGAATGCACCTTATATACTAGCATCATGTGAAACTGCTCTTGCACAATGGTTGCTGTTAAAAATCAGCATTTGCTAACAATTTAAGACACTGTTGCATTTGCATTTACTTTATTTCCCTCCAGAGTTTAGAATCGGAGATTATCTGTGGTAATGGTTGGCAAATGCTGTCTTCTTGAATGACTGGTTCTCGAGTCAAGTGAAAAGTCAGCATAGGTGAGTTTAGCAAAACACACTGTTTCTAAAAATTGGTGAAAAACTGACTCAAGTTGTTGAGTCAGGTTAATTAATGGCCAGTCAGTGGCAGCAACCCAAGCAGCTCAGATGATGTAAATTTATGGCTAGAACACGGGTGGAATACGTGGTTAGGCCAAGGAATGAGCTCAGTGAGAGACAATGGGTAAAGACAACACTATTGTGTGGATTAGGTGAGTGAGTTCTTTTAAAACAAAGAAAAACAGAGAAACCTAATACAATGTCTTTAAAAGCAGATTTTGCACAATTTAGGTGAAATAGAAAGAAATACTGTTTAATCATAGAATAAAAACCATACACAAAGTGAGAGATACAGGCACTTAGTTGCCAGAAGAACCACCACCAGTCAAAGTCCTAGTCTACACTGCCACTTTACAGTGCTGAAACTTTCTCGCTCAGGGGTGTGGAAAAACACACCCCTGAGTGATGCAAGTTTCAGCGCTGTAAAGTGGCAGTGTAGAAAGTGCACAACCACATTAAAGTGCTGCCGCTTTACAGTCGCACCACTTACAACAGGGATTGGCAGAAAAGCTAGATGAATACTTTTGGTTACAGGGAGCAAAATTATACAGACTGCCACCTGAACATCAGTGTGACTGGGATTAATTTAACCCAATTTATCTTTATTTTGGGGGCTGATCCTACAAGATGCTGAGCCACCCTCAATTTCCCCTTGAAGTCAATGGTAGTTTGAGGAAGTTTAGGATATTCAGTCGGTCCCAGGATTTGGTTACTAGGCAGGATATGTAAAGATTGCTCCAAATTGGTTTGGTCCTTTTGAATCTGATCTTTAGCACCAGTAGATCATAAATCACATGAGCTCAGCTGTTATTGTGCCTTATGGAAAGATATAGACTCCACAGCAGTATGCCTCATCAGTTTATTTTGCATTCCTACTTTAGGTGGAGTGACATTACATAATTTGTGATGACTTTGTTCTGATTTCTAGCCATCATGAAGGATTGATGGGCCAGAGTCACAGAAGTGTCGTCAGTGATAAATTCCAGCTACACTTTAATCTTTTTTCACTTGATGTAACATCAAAGAATAATATCACAGGCTGTAAGATATTTTAGACAAATTATTAGAGAAAAAAGATTCGCAACTGACAGATTGAATGAAAATTGTATTGATATTTTAAGGTGCATTTTCTTTCTGAGCTTCTAGGGAGAGACTCTCAGGTAAAATTCCAAATTAGACAGAATCTCAGGAAAGATCTAAAGCTCTATAGTACATCATTTAATATTTATCATATGTTTACTGCCAGTTTGAAATTGTATTAGTTGTTCTGGGGAGTTGGAAAGGTGGCCTGGTCAGTACTTGGATGAGGGATGAACAGTGAAATAAGGTGCTATTGAAAGCAGATGATTCAGTATGGGAATCCCCTCTCTGAAATCAGTAATCAATATGTTGTGAGGCAAGGCGCTTTGTTGTTCACCACTTGTCCATGTTAAACATTTCCCTCCAAAAAGAGGAATGTTAACCTTTTGTATTTGGGGCAAATTCAAATTTGGCCAATTCTGTCTACTTATATCCTTCTTGCAGTTTCAATTATATGTAGTATTGGTCATCTCTTTAATTCAACTTCAATACTACGACTGTGATTTAGTAGTTTCAGTAACAGTTTTTAGTGGACATAGGTCTGGATCACAGTTGGTAAACAACTAATAGTCTGGTTCTCAACATTAATAGAAAGAAGCCAATGAATGGATGGTGGAGAATAGGGTTAACAGCTGAACTGTCCTTTCAGTTCCATAGCAACATAATTTCTGTTACCTTTTGCAAAAGGAGAAGTGGTCCCTCTAAAGCGAAGAAGAAATGCAGTTCAATAAAGAGACAAATGAATGTGAAAGAATAATCTCGTGTTTGTGCCAAATCAGTCCTTGGTCTTTCTATGTTTGAAGATGGCAACAGGTATATAAACTGTGATGGTGTAGGGACGACATTGACAGCCCAGCAAAATGCCTAGGCCACTTCCAGTAACTGAATATCGATTATGATGCTTATTGCCAAAAGCAGCTATAAGGCCTTTGTAGCAACCTTAGCATAACTAGGCAAGCTGGTGGAATGGGGGGAAGATGAGGGGGAGACCACAAGAATTGTGCATGACTCTGTGCCATCGTGTTGGGCTTTCTTTTAAGCTGCTGAAATATGCAGTTTTGAAAAGCAAGAAGTCTGTCTATATTTGACTTCTAGTGTGTGTGTTTGTCAGGGCCCACAAGACCTGCAGACTCTGCAGAAACACATCTGCACAACTAATGGCTTGAACCTTCTTGCTTAGTGGTTATCGGTAATTTACAAGCTAAGTAACACTTACAAGCATAAAAAAGGGGAAAAGGTCCGGGCCGAGTGGACTCCTCTTAAACTCCCCAGCAGCAGATGGAAGCCTGGCCACTGGAAACTTGGTGTTGACTACTTGAAAACCACTCCAGATTTTGGGTACTATAGATTTGGGTGCTCTAAACAATTATGTACATGTGTATGTGCTTGAGATTACATAAAGTAAAACCTTTAAATTCCCCAATGATTAAGGCTAAGATTTTGTAATGGTTATTTTTAGTAAAAGTCATGGGCAGGTAACGGGCAATAAACAAATTCATGGAAGCCATGACCTGTCTGTGACTTTTGCTGCTGAGGCTCCATGGTTTCCCCCACCACCATGGCGGCTGGGATCTGAAGGGTTTCTCCTCTGCGTATGGTGGCTGGGAGCTACAGGGTGACCATATTTCCCAAAGAGACAATGGGACACCCCAGCCGATCATCCAAGGCATACCCCTACCCCCGCATGAGACTGTCGCCTGTCACTGGAACCCTGAGGAGGGCCCCCTCAGGAGTCTGTCACCTCAAGCTGGAACTTTTCAGGGCATCCCTGTCGCTTGTTGCTTCTGTCTCCTGTTGCTGGAACCCTGCCGGGGTCCAACTAGCTGTCAGCTCCAGAGTCCTGCAGCCCCTGGGGCTGAAGCAGAGAATGTCATGGAGGTCTCGGAAGTCACAGATTCCGTGACTTCCATGACCTCCGTGATATAAATGTAGTCTTACCAATGATTTATTTCCTGACACTGCTTCACAAACAGTAAAGTTACCAAGAGCTTTGGGTTCATACAGCCCCGGGTAACAATGGTAGTTATTATGATATGCTCATTCACGAGAAACTGAATTGATATAGATATCTCACTTCACAAAACACCTTTAGTTGCTAATAGCTTTGGTCAGTAATAAATAGGGCAGGTTTGAACCTGTGACCTCTCGTAAAAGCCTCCATATCCCATTACCAATCCTCTGATCTATGCAATTCCCTTCAAATACATTTTTTCCCATTCACCTGTGTGCTTGTATTAATCCCTCTAAATTTAAATGCACAGAAAAAAGTATTCCCACGTTTTACTATGTGTAGACCATCTCTTATTTCTTCAAACTACTTGTAATTGCCCTCTGTTTCACATGATCTAGACTCAGAAAGGATTACATTTTCATTGTCTTCTTTCTAATGTCAGAAATGTCAGCTGTTTGAAACTCAAACTGTAAGATGTCTCTTAAGATAAAGAAAAAGGCATTATGGAACCTTCAATAGTTCTCTGAATTGCTCTTCAATTAAATGGTAACACTTTTGAATGGAGTAGAATAAAAGGACACAGAACACCACACTGTATCATTTAACTTTTTACACCTTATCTTCCAAATGCCTTGTAATAAAGGGGGATGATTTGTTGGGTATATTTTAAGTGACTGTTTCTTTAAAAGCAATTTCATCTTTGTTTCTATAAAAAAAAAGGGAAACCTCAAAAAGGTATTGACATTTCATCAAAAGAAATGGATTTCAAGTTGCTGCCCAGTAAATGTAGCTTGGAAAAAATTCTATATATTTCACCAAAGACAATGTAATTGACCTTGGGGCAATGGATAAAAACCTGTCATTATAATTTGACAGAATAACTGGTTGTCTTCTAATGCTTAGAATTCAGTTGTGTAGTGTTCTTTCAGTAATATAGTCTTTCATGTAGAAAGAAAATACCAGAACGCTTCACTATAACTAGAATTGGAAGTTTTCTTTTTTCTTTTAATACTTAAGAAATACATTGTCTGTGTACTGAAGTAACAAAATAAAAATAGAGAGCAAATAAACATAATGCAAAATTAAAATTGTTCTGTCAATTCAGAATGTCAACTTCTTATCTATTGCCCCAAGGTCATACACTCTTGTCTTCAATTAAATGATGGATTTTTTTCCAAGCAACATTTTAATACTGGGACATTGGGAAAGCTTTTTCTTGTAAATGAGAAATTGGATATTTTTACCGTGTATTATTTTCTGTTTTAGCAGGTTTACTTAAATCAGATCTTTTCTGATAAGAGAAAGAGATTAACAAGTTCTTGGGGTACAAATTAAAGATGGTGCGGTATCGTCTCTTAAAAGTCAAGGAAGGTTCCCGCATCCATGATAGTATTGGTATTTGTGAAGTTTTCTAAATGATTTAAAGGAGTTGTGCATCTCATAATTTCAATCTAGTTGGTTTAGGAGAGTGTCACATTCTAGAATGTAATCCAGACTGTTGAAGAATTGTCACCTCTTACCCTGTAACCCAGAGTGCCTCTCGATGCATTGCTATTGTAGCTCTCAGCCTGGGATGCCCACAGTCAGCAACAAGCATGCACTCTGTGTCTATGTATTGGGCAGCCCAGGTACAACATTTTGAATCCTGGTGCCTGCTTGCAATAACACAGACTTCCACTGGTCTCCACCAACCTTGGTTAACAACTGATAAGATGACTCCACCCTCTTCCCAGTCTCAGGGTCTCCTAATTTTCCCAATAACTTGTGTTCTCCAATGTCCAGCCCTGTCCTGGAACAATCAGAGGAATGTTAAGATTTGTTGCTCCTTTAAAGAGTGTTGTTAGCACCTCATTAAGTTGATTTACATAATAATACATTGGAATTTGGAAGACTCACCCTGTCAATGAGAGAGACAAGTATTTCTCTGTTGTAAAAAGTTGCAGAGCCCATTCTATGGTTTAACCCAGGAGTCTCAAACTCAAATGACCACGAGGGCCACATGAGGACTAGTACATTGGCCCGAGGGCTGCATCCCCCCCTCGGCACCGCCCCCACTCCACCCCTTCCATGAGGCCCCGCCCTGGCCTCGCCACTTCCCACCCCTTCCCTGCCCCCATTCCAACCCCTTCCCTGAAATCCCCACCCCAACTCCGCCTCTTCCCTGCCCCCAGGGGGTGCAGGAGGGGTGTGGGGTGTGGCGGGGGCTCAGGGCAGGGAGTTGGGGTGTGGGGTGCAGGAGGGTTGCGGGGTGCAGTGGGGTGTTCAGGGAAGGGGGTCAGGGTGCAGGGTGTGGCAGTAGGCTCAGGGCAGGGGATTGGGGTGCAGGAGGGGTGCGGGGTGCAGCAGGTGGTTCAGGGCAGGGGTGTAGGGTGTGGCAGGGGGCTCAGGGCAGGGGGTTGGGGTGCAGGAGGGGTGCGGGGTGTGGCGGGGGTTCAGGGCAGGGGGTCGGGGTGCAGGGTGCAGCAGAGGGCTCAGGGCAGGGGGTCGGGGTGCAGCAGGGGGCTCAGGGCAGGGGGTCATGGTGCAGGGTGCAGCACGGGGCTTGGGTCAGGGTGCAGGAGGGGTGCAGCAGGGGGCTCAGGGCAGTGGGTTGGGGGTGCAGGAGGGGTGCAGCAGGGGGCTCAGGGCAGCGGGTTCGGCTGCAGGAGGGGTTTGGGGGACGGGTTCCAGCCTGACGCGCACTGGGGGCAGGGCGGGCTCCCTGCCTGCCCTGCCTCCCTGCCTCTCTGGGAAGCCGACGGAACCTGGGGGAGGAGGGGCGCAGGACTGTGTGTGGCTGTTGCTTCAGGCACCACCCCCAGCAGCTCCCATTGGCCGGGAACGGGGAACCGTGGCCAATGGGAGCTGCTGTGGGCGGTGCCTGAAGCAACAGCTACACACACCCCTGCGCCCCTCCTTCCCCAGGTTCCGTCGGCTTCCTGGAGCGTCGCAAGGGCAGGGCAGGCAGGCAGGGAGGCAGGCAGGCAGGCAGGGAGCCTGCCCTGCCCCCGGTGCATGTTGGGCCGGAGCCGCTCTAGGTAAACACTGGGGGAGGGCGGGGGGGCTGCGAGGAGCTCGTGGGCTGCAGAAAATAACCCCATGGGCCGTGTGTTTGAGACCCCTGGTTTAACCAGTTTCTGGCCTTTCTGAAGGAATTGATGGTCTCATAAATTGTTAATGGATGCGGGGAGGTTAGTAAACAAACCAGTCTTTCACTTTTGGTTTCAAACTCAGGTCAGATGTTTAATCACACACAATTTGGCATGTTAGGTAGCGTCTAACAAATGCCCTGAAATAGAATAGGAAGGAGGGTGGAAGGAGCTGTTAAAGCTCTGGAATACACACACATTAATGCAGTTGTTTTTGGAAATTGCATCAGCACTTACCCATACTATGTTTGTCTCAGACTAGTGGTACTCATTTATTCATATATTTTTTAAAAAAGAAACGAAAGAGCCTGCCCAGATGATGTTTAATAAAAATTTGTCAGATATATGTCGGGAGTTACTCATTTGTCCAGGTCAATGAAGTTTAAATTGCCTTGCTGACAGCTGATGCAGAAAAGGCCTAAGGTCATTCACTAGAGGAGTTGTGGATGAGATGCACTTTTACCTTAACTCTAAAAAATAGGTAGACAGGTTTTATAGCTCTCCTGAGGCAGAGTGAAGAGTGTTTCAACCTTAGTAGGAACAACCAGATATAGTTGTTTACTGGCTATCTCTGCTTTTCTCTCAAAACAGATGTCCAAAGAAATTAGAAAATAGACATTCTGGAAATCTAGTTCGGAAATTGTCTTTGGTAGAGTATGTGCTCCTGATGGTATTGAGCCTAGTGGTGTCTTTACCAAAAATTTCGAATGCAGCAGCTTTACTTACTGCATTTTTATATGTGCATTTGAATTGAATGAGGAGCTTAAGGTTCTTGCACTTGTCACTAGCTAATAACAGGGCCTTTTCCCTTTTGAAAATGTCTCCCTTAATGCAGTCTAGCAAAATTTTCAAGAAAAATTACTAATATAGGCAAAATATATCAGATGATCTTTACCATAAACCTCAATACATATGCACACAACCCAGCATACAACCATAAACATCAGCTGCCAAATCTACCTATCAGATGTACACAGGCATCAATTACCTCAAGTAACTCTTCATACAACCCTCCCATCTGTCACATATTTTACACTCCATATACCATCCTCTGCCCACAATGCAGGTTACATGTTTTCATCTAAATCACTAGTCAACCACACCATCCTAACATTGCTCACTACCTAATCCCCTGACCCAGTCTTATGTTGTACCCTACTTCATTCCTGTTCAATCTCACCCACACAACTGTCATTCGCCCATCAAGTCAGTCAGCAGTCCATTCACACCCCACTCCCTCCTCATCAGTGAATTCTATCCTTCCCTAATAAATTGTTTCTTTTTCTTCTGCCCCATTTCTCCACAATTGGAGGAGAACAGTTGCTCCCATACTTGTCTTATCGACTGAATTTGCTTAATGCTTTTAAAGGTTTACTTCAAACAATAGGGTATAGAAACTTACTCGATTAAAAAAAGAAAGAGAGAGATTTTGCAAATGTTAAAATGGCATTGGTCCTACTTATCTGAGAAAGCTTCCTATTTGCCTCAGGTCAGAGGAATTTTGCCAGGCTGCCTTCAGGCACCCAAAAGGGTATGTCTGCACTGCAGTATAAGTCCAGGTGTGTGGAAGGAAAGCCTGCAGGCTTGGCTTTTGTAAACCTGTGTTTCGGCATCTAGGTTGACCCTAGATTTAGAACTTCCAAACCCAGGTCTCATACAGTGCTCACCAATCCATACTGCACTACTCAGACTTGAGTCAAACCAGTCTATGCCAGACTTCCTACCGGCCTCCCCAGCTGTAGTATCTCTAGCCATTTGTTCATGGTGCGCTGTGGGAAAACTTAACTGCCCATCCTGCAGCACTTTACAGGAAGTTGTCGCAGCCTGCCAGCACATCCTGCCGAGCTATCTTTGGGGTCTGCATGCTCTCAGTGCTTTCACTCCCGTGTCAGGAAACAGGCAGAGCATCCATAAGACACTGGTGGACACTTTGGTGGCATTTTATGATCTACCAAAGAACAGGCGGAGGACAAAAATACAGATGTGGCAGTATTGGTGAGCCAGCTGCAGCAGGGTAAGTCTCGTAGCAACACACTAGGCCTAGCTGGCCTGGGCAGGGCTGATTGACTGCACTTCCTGATTGGTGGAGGAGCAAATGCTAAGCTACTATTTGACTCAGCAGCAACCAGAGCTCTCTAGTTGCTCAATGAGTTCCATGCCACAGCTGCTTTTGATCCTGTCTGCTCCTGCTCTTGCTCCCATCCAACCCATGCCTGCTCCTGCTCCTGTCCAGCCTGCTCTTGTTCCTGCATCAGTTCCTGCCCTTCCCCATTCTTGACACCCTGGCTCTGACTCCTGGCTCCATTTCTGAATCACACCTCCAGCTCATTCATTGACTCTGGCATTTGGGGCTTCCGGTCCCTGGCACTGACTCGCAGCTCTGCTCTCGACTTCACTCCCGGGTCTCCTGTGGCACTGATTCTTGAGTCTGGCTTGTCTGCTACTCTCTAATCTCCAGATCTGGCCACCCATGGCTCTGACCATTAGGCCCAACCACTGGTGTTCTGTTCATGATCCTGACTGTGGGACTCTAACTGGTTGATACTGCAAACAGTTTTCAATACAGCTGCTGATGCCCCATGTAGACTGGTGCATCTGGAGCATGGCCACAAGCACTGATTGGTAGGACCACATT
Organism: Chrysemys picta bellii; assembly: GCF_011386835.1. Classification (NCBI taxonomy): domain Eukaryota; kingdom Metazoa; phylum Chordata; order Testudines; family Emydidae; genus Chrysemys; species Chrysemys picta. The sequence goes on from NC_088792.1 coordinate 145,398,721, forward strand.
GTCATACAGACCTGGAGTGACCCATACAGTGGGTCCAGAAACTTTGCATGAAGAAACCTATATTTCTGGACCTTTGTGAGCAGCTTGTCCCGATCCTCCAGCATAAAATACATGTATGAGGGTGGCCATGCCAGTCCAGAAGCAGGTTGCCATAACCATCTGGGAACAGGCTACCCTAGACTGCTATAGGTCCATTGCTAACCAATTTGGAGTTGGCAAATTGACTGTAGGGACTTGCGGGGGGAGGGGGACAGAGATTTCTGAAGCGATCAGGCATGTGATTTACCCAAAGATGACGGACATAAACAATGTCCCTTTAATAACTGCTGGTTTTCAGAGAATCAGGTTTCCTAACTGCTCAGGGGCCACTGATGGGATTCATATTCCTATAGTCTGCATTCTCAAAGTGCACAGGAGTACATAAACCACAAAATGAACCACTCTATTGTTATGCAGTCCCTTATGCAGACCACAGAGGTCAATTTATGGATGCCAATGTGATCTGCACTGGAAAAGTTCGCAATGCCAGGGTTTTCCACCGATTGGGAGTCTACCTTCACGAACGGGCCGGGACATTATTCCCACTAAATGAGATAGTCATAAATAGAATAACTGTCCCCACTGTTATTTTAAGGGACCCTGTATACACCTTTTTGTCTTGGCTTATGAAACTATATCCTGAACACAGAGGCCCAAACAGAAGAAGATTTAATTACTCTCTCAATAGATGCAGAACAGTGGCTGAATGTGCATTTGGAAGATTGAAACCCCACTGGTGCACCTTATAGAACCATTTGGATTTCATTGGCATTGATGTTGTCTGCATTACTGTGGCTTTCCAAGCTCTTCACAACCTATTTGAATCCAAAGGTGAGCCATTTTTTCCTAAGTGGATCTATGACAGTGATGGATTGCTGAACCAGTACACTCTGCCAGAAAGTGCACCTATTACAGCTGAAGCAGGATGCATGTGGGCAACAGAAATCAGGCATGCTTTGTGTGCCCATATTATGGACTTGCATTGACCAATGGAAGAGGGAGAGAATTTGTACAGCAATGTTAACAGTAAATGAAGTACTATTGGTCTACACTACAAATGATGGGAGGGGATGTGATTGTTGTGAAGGTTTAATTATGGATAAGATGACTGCTTACAGAGTGAGGGGAGGGTGTTTTGTGTAATATGAATTGTGGATTTTCATTGTGGATTGATCTGAAAAGATGCATTGAGAAATTGTGCTTGGACACAACTTCTCAGTTGCCCTTATCATGTCTTTATCTTTATTCTTTGAAATACATGTTATATATTGTGATGCAGGGATGGTTATATTATTTCTTAATGAAATAAAAGCCTTTGTTTGTTAGCACTGCTGTATTACAAAAAGAATCCAAATAGTAAAGAACTGTTAGGCATGCCAGCTGCCATTAAATCACCAAAACCAAATAAAATAAAGTGCATAACAAACATTGAACATTACCGTAAAACCAGTGCAAACAAATAAATGCCCTACTTCTCTGTGTCTCCTGGACCCCCGCTTTTCTTTCTCTTTCTACCACATTTAGCACATGGTTTGCTGCTGCACAGGAATGGAGGAGTTATGGGGAGCAGAGCCCTGCAGGGGATAATGTGCCCTGGCCAACTAGTATTGAATCCCAGTTGCATGAGCAACTTAACTGTGCTATTATCCAGTGTGTTCCTGGTCTCTCGAGACATGGTTCTGTGGATGGGACTTAGGAGGTGGTACGGGTAGAGCAGGCCATTAGTCTAAGCAACCATTAGTCCAAGCAGCCTCTCAAATAAGCCTTTCTGCTGCACTCTATCGTCTTCCCTCAAGTGATGTTCCTGCTTCAGAAACTGTGCTGCATGTCTCTTCTCCTGCTCTGCATTGCTCTCCACCAGCTCTGCAGCCTGTCTGTTCCTTTCAACTTGTCATGAATCCTTTTCCTTGCATATTGGCCCTGTCCAGGTTGTCCATCATATGTTTGTCATGGGTACAGTTCCTCTTTGACTACTCCATGATAGTACAACTTGCCAGGCTCTTGGTGGACTATGACTGGACTGCAGAAGTGGAAGGGCCTGTAAACAGACATCAAACAGTTCTTTATTGGCTCAGTTCTTCATATAAGGTTCAGTACATCCTCAGAAAAATGTGCCTGTGGGATCACAAGGGCAGAAAATGATACTTTGTAAAATTCAGCTTAAGTATTTCTCAGAGCAATCCCAGATGCTCCATGGGCACAAGCTGAGAGTTAAGTGAAGAGTGAAAAACCTGCTAAGGCACATTCTATTCCAAGCTACCAAGGCAAGCCAGTCGTGTATCCCATAGAGCAGGGGTCGGCAACGTTCGGCATGCGGCTCGCCAGGTTAAGCACCCTAGCGGGCTGGGCCAGTTTATTTACCTGCTGACGTGGCAAGTTTGGCCGATCGTGGCCCCCACTGGCCGCGGTTCGCCGTCCCAGGCCAATGGGGGCGGCGGGAAGCCGCGGCCAGCGCATCCCTCGGCCCACGCCACTTCCCGCTGCCCCCATTGGCCCGGGACCGTGAACCGCGGCGAGTGGGGGCCACGATCGGCTGAACCTGCCGCGTCAGCAGGTATATAAACTGGCCCGGCCCGCCAGGGTGCTTACCCTGGCGAGCCGCATGCTGAACATTGCCGACCCCTGCCATAGAGGTTTTCAAGCTTATGGAGACTGAGCAACACATGTACAAGTGGCATGAGCTGGTGTATGACAAAGTAGGGCCTGGAAAAATATGCCCTTCCCCAAAATATGGCTACCTATGTGGAATTTCTATGACAGGAAAAGTTTGCAGCTATCAGCAGCCATAGTTGGGTTAAAATTCATGAGGCATCAACAGCATGCTTTACGAGCAGCCATGTCAATTATTGCCTCCCTGTAAGCTGCTAAAAACTCTGCATTCCTTCAGTTACCCAGGTGCAGCTATGATACAGCCTTCTCTGATTATGTCTATCTATGGACCATATGCAAACATGACAATACAGATCCTCAGAGAATTTGCATAGCTAACCTTCCTTTTCTCTGGCAACTTTCCAGACTGCATACAACCCCCCTGCTGTATTTCACACAGTGATTTCGTCACCCATTAGCTACGTTTCCCCCTTCCCTCCCTGTACAGTTTGTGGTTTACAGGTGGCTTGTTACACTGGAATGTGGTTGACTTGAATGGTGCAGTGTACTAACAGGAAAGGGAATATAAGGTTCTTACTTTTAACGTCCCAGCACGTCTTTGTAAGAATGCACAAATACTTAGTAAAAGATTAACATTAAATGCTGGTTTCCCGGTCTCCATTTTGAATTCCGTCTTGTGGTATTGGGGGTAACGCAGTGCTTACTTTGTGCCAGGGCTGAGTTCCGGCGCCCCTGGGCTTGGCACCACTGGCCTTGCTGCATCAGTTATGAATGTAAAAAAATTGCTTGTGTCCTGGCATCTTGTTCATTACAAGCACTGGGGAGACGCCAAGGTGCTAGTGTGCATTCTGCCACTAGCAGACACATGCTGCTACCCGTGGCTTGCAATAATCATTGCTTTGGGTCATTAAGTGGAATTCCTCCCATTTGTATATTAATAACAACAGACATGGAGCCAAACGCTTGCCAGGCTCTGGGGCTACATCTGCCTCTTCTGTTTCTGCTGCTAATCCAGTGGCAGGCTATTCTTCGGGGGAGGAGGGAGGGTTCATCAAACAGCTCCTCTGAATATGGACCCAGGATGTGCTACAGCTGCTCTGCCAGTAAAGCCTCTTTTGGGATCAGCATGAGCACCAGAATCACTTTGCTAGCCTCATCCAGTGATTGCTGGCTCCCTTCCAGTGTTATACTAGTTTCAGGGGTTAGAAGGTTGCCATCCTGGCTGATCCGGCTACTGTGAACTACTCAGTGCTCTGCACAGCACCCAGTCAAAGTCTTCATAAAAGATGAATAGTGGCGGGGAACTCCCAGAGGTATGGTTCTCATTCCTAGCTTTCTGGTAGTCATTCTTGAGCCACTTAATCCAATTCCAGTCACCAGTCTATTGAATCCCCAATGCTGCCAGCTTGTTCACTATTTCTTGGTACACCTGGAATCAAACATCTTCCTTGCCTCACAACAGAGATTTACCAGAATCTAGCTGTGGTCCCATGACCAGATAGCAGTGCGCTTGACAAAAGACATCATCTTGTTGGTGGCCATAGTTAGTGCAGGCAATGGTTCACTCTGCAGCTCAGTGGTCAGAATAAAATGGAAGGGTAAAATTCTGAACAGCTATACTTGAAACCCTCCAGAGTCTTCCATGTCATGGGAGTTGATTGGCTACTCTTGGGATAGAGAGGCCAGGAACACTGGCCTTAGGGATTGTGGGCAGAGCCATCCCGTCCATAGGACGGATGGGGCAACCGCCCCAGGCCCCGCACTTTGGGGGGCCCCGCGCTTCGGGACACGGGGTCCAGGGCGGCCTGAGGGGCTAGTGGGGGACCTGGCGCTGGCAGCAGCGAGCTACCCAGCCCCGGCCTGCCCGGCTCCACTGGCTCCCAGCGTTGCTCAGGGGAGGAGTTGGAAGCTGGAAAGAGGCTGGGCAGGCACTTGGGGGAAGTGGTGGAATGGGGGCAGGGCCTGGGCCAGAGGCAGGGGTTGTCCCAGGACCTGCACTCCCTAGGGACGGCCCTGATTGTGGGATAATGCTGGTGGACTCTCAGGACATGTGTCTGGGGATGAGGGCCTGAATTGTGTCTGAAGTGCAAAATGATGCAATTTGAACCTGAGTCCCAGTGGGACTTGGGCTATGACCCACCTCCCCCGACGAATCCCAGGGCCGGGGTCTTGAGGATTTACTGACCGGGGTTAGACAGATTTGTGTGTAGACAGAAGAGGGGTGGGGTTTGGCTTTAACACTGAGCCCGGGCTTACATTGCCCAAAGAAGGATGGTCATACAGAAGAGTTTTTTTGAGTTCTGTGGATGAAGGATACAAATCCAGTATCTATACATCTACATAACTTTTAATTTAAGAAATTGATCATTCCTGGCCTTCCCTTATCCCCCACCTTTATTAAATTAAGATAAATCTTTAACAAACTGGGAATGGTAAATGGCAGTTTATTTCTGATACTTTTAAAATTATTAGCACATCTTGGGTATATCTGTATCTATGGCCCCACTTATCCATCTGCATGCTGAACCATGGAATATACAAGTATATATCTTAATTTGGCATCAAACCCATTTGCCTTATTCACATGAGTAACCTATTGAATATAATTGGAATTATGTGGATGATTAAAATGAACACATTTTGGTTCCTACGACCTGATTCAAAGCACATCAAAAACAATGGGAGTCTTTTTATATTGATTTCAATGAGTTTTGGATCAGGCCTTTAGTTTTTAAGTTGATTGGGAAAAACACATTGTTTTTCATTGTCTGCAAAATACCCTGAAGCCTTATGATGCTTAAAGTGATAAATGTATTAATAATAACAATTATTATGTTTGTACCCTTTGTCATAACTATAAAGGGAAGGGTAACAGCTGTCCTGTGTACAGTACTATAAAATCCCTCCTGGCCAGAGACTCCAAAATCCTTTTCCCTGTAAAGGGTTAAGAAGCTCAGGTAACCTGGCTGGCATCTGACCTAAAGGACCAATAAGGGGACAAGATACTTTCAAATCTTGGGGGGGGAAGGCTTTTGTTTGTGTTCTTTGTTTGGTTGTGTGTTCGCTCTCGGGACTGAGAGGGACCAGACATCAATCCAGGTTCTCCACATCTTTCTAAACAAGTCTCTCCTATTTCAAACTTGTAAGTAAATAGCCAGGCAAGGCGTGTTAGTTTTCCTTTGTTTTCTCAACTTGTAAATGTACCTTTTACTAGAGTGTTTATCTTTGTTTGCTGTACTTTGAACCTAAGACTAGAGGGGAGTCCTCTGAGCTCTTTAAGTTTGATTACCCTGTAAGGTTAATTTCCATACTGATTTTACAGAGATGATTTTTACCTTTTTCTTTAATTAAAAACTTTCTTTTTAAGAACCTGATTGATTTTTCCTTGTTTAAGATCCAAGGGGTTTGGATCTTGATTCACCAGGAGTTGGTGGGAGGAAGGAGGGGAATGGTTAATTTCTCCTTGTTTTAGATCCAAGGGGATTGGATCTGTGTTCACCAGGAGTTGGTGGGAGGAAGGAGGGGGGATGGTTAATTTCTCCTTGTTTTAAGATCCAAGGGGTTTGGATCTGTATTCACCAGGGAATTGGTGAAGGTCTCTCAAGGCTATCCAGAGAAGGAAATTAGCCTTGGGATGGTGGCAGCGGACCGGAGCTAAGCTGGTAGTTAAGCTTAGAAGTTTTCATGCAGGCCCCTATATTTGTACCCTAAAGTTCAAAGTGGGGATACAGCCTTGACACCCTTACTACTGATGATGTTCCTTGAAGTGCAGTAATTGCAAAGGAAAGTCAATGTAGAATGGACTTCAAAAAAAATTGTTTTCCCTGCTCACTGCCTTGCATCCTTTACTTTTATTCCACATCATGCTATGAAATGTAGTCCTGCATGCTAATAGGTAGTCATGCATTGGTAGTAAATTCCAGCAACAATAAATAATTTTTCACTGACTAGTACTAGATGTGACAGAATACATGCTACCGTGCAGCCATCTGTGCCATCTCTGACCAATTCTCCCTGAAAGAGCATTAGGTAGCAGACTATAAAAGACAGGTGCTCACAGAGAATTATGGCTGTGTACGCATTTATTTCAGTTTAACCTGGGGTGGGCAAACTTTTTGGCCTGAGGGCCACATCGGGGTTGTGAAACTGTAAGGAGGGCCGGGTAAGGAAGGCTGTGCCTCCCCAAACACTCTGACCTCCGCCACCTATCCGCCCCCTGACTGACTGACTGCCTCAGAACCCCTGTCCCATCCAAACCCCCCTGCTCCTGGTACCCTGACTGCCCCCTCCTGGGACCCCCTGCCCCTAACCACCCCCAGGCCCCAACCCTTATCCAACTCCCCCTGCTCCCTGTCTCCTCACTGTCCCGACCCCATCCACATCCTCGCTTCCCGCCCCCTTACTGGCCGGAGCCAAGCACGCCGCTGCACTGCCCAGCAGGAGCTCGCAGCCCCACCGCCTAGAGCGCTGGTGGCATGGCGAGCTGAGGCTGCAGGGGAGGGGGACAGAAGGGGAGGGGACAGGGGCTAGCCTCCCTGGCCAGGAGCTCAGGAGCCGGGCAGGACAGTCCTGCAGGCCGGATGTGGCTGCGGGTCGTAGTTTGCCCACCTCTGGTTTAGCCCGTTACTTATTTTCTAAAGAAAACATAATGTAAAAAGAAAAAGGTTAAAGTGCATGTTCCACTTCACCTAAATATCATGATCTAGGTGAAAAATCTTTTTCAGTCACAGAATTGTCTTTTTGTTTCTATTCCATTTTTTTTTTAATTTATAATACACTTGTAGGTATGCGGCCATTGATTTTGTGGAAAGATAGAAGCTATCGACTGAGCTGGCAAGACAAATTCAATAGTATAAAATAGGAAATACAGAAAATATAAAAGATTAAATGTTTTAAACTAACTGTGGAGTCGCTGGAAACTTTATAATAATTTATAACACATCTTTGGCTCAGTTTCAGAACTCTCCCAGGAGAAAATAATTTTAATTTCCTTGTGATCTTGTTTCTTTTAAAGCACAGAACAAAACCAATATGTAAAGGGGTTTGGTTTTGTTGTTTTTCATAGTGACATTTCAGGGCTTTTCTGTATCTTGCTTTCTTGGCACTTGTCCAATGTCTGTTATTGAGAGACATTTTTTGTTTTAAAAAATGTTAAAGGGAACTTGATAAATATCATGAGAATCATGTGGCTAAATCTCACATGCATCACATCATGAGTGTAAGCATAGGAAAAGATGGGGGAATCATATTCCCTCCTTCTCCTTGCCCCCCAGCAAAGCCATCTTTCTTCTTTTCCCCTACTTTGGCTGGCTTTGAAGGGGAGGAAGGAAGCTGTAAGAAGGAACAGAGAAGAGAGTCTGAGGCTGGTTTGTGCAACACATAGTTGTTATAATAACACTTTCTCCTCCTCCCATCCTCTTGCTGGTAGGCTCAAGATAGGAAGAATCTGTAGTATCAGTCTCCTGCCAGTAGGGGCAGCAATGTCACTCTTCTGAGCGGGAGGCAAGAACTTGCAGCTTGCTCAGCTCCATTCTTGCCGGGACTATGTCCTGTCAGCTGAAAAGGTCTGCTAAATAGGAAAGAGGCATGGCTGGATATAAAGGGGAAGCACTGGCTGGGGCAGCAGCATTCCTTCCTCTTCTTGGGGACAGACACAAGAGAGGCTGATATGGAAGGGGGTCCAGACTCTAGCACAAGTGACCCCACTGTGAGTGCAGGGAGACAATGGAGAGGGACAAAAGGTGGAAGGATTTGTGGGGAGGAAAAAGAGACTGAGGCGAGGGTCATTTGGGGGATAAAAAATGGGGGTGTGTGGAGATGAGGTGAGTGCTGAAAGGGAGATGAGAGGTTAGAGGTTCTTAGGCCATGTCTACACTACCAATTTGTGTCAACAAAAGTGATGTTGACACCCAAAAGTCGACATAATAAAAATTGCAATTTCATGTTCACACTTGCGTCCTGTCTGCATATCTTGTCCACAGTGGGGGCACCACCACTGACAGTATGAGCAATGCACTGTGAGTATCTATCCCATAGTCCTTCTGTCACTAGGTGTTGTGGGATGACGGAGCAGATTGCAGCACATCTCCTAAGTGAAGAAGACTCACAGGTACCCGACATTCTATGTGATATGGAGAGGAGCAACTTTAGATTGCTTTTGGCATGCATAGGGCAGGTGCATCTAGTAGACCATCACTGAATGGTGGGATCGTATCATCATGCAGGTGTGGGATGATGAGCAGTGGCTACAGAACTTTCGGATGTGGAAAGCCACCTTCCTGGAACTAGCAACAGAGGGTCCTGTGGCACCTTTAAGACTAACAGAAGTATTGGGAGCATAAGCTTTCGTGGGTAAGAACCTCACTTCTTCAGATGCAAGTTCTTCTGATACTTCCTGGAACTGTGTGCGGAGTTCGCCCCAGACCTGCGGCTCAAGGACACCAGAATGAGAGCTGCCCTCTCAGTAGAGAAGCGCGTCGTAATTGCTATGTGGAAGCTGGCAACTCCAGACTGCTACCGGTCGGTTGCGAATCAATCTGCAGTGGGGAAGCCGACCGTTGGGGCTGCGTTAATGCAGGGCAGTGTGCAGGGCAATTAATCACATTCTGCTACAAAGGACCGTAACTCTGGGAAATGTGCATGAAATAATGGACAGCTTTGCAGAAATGGGTTTCCCTAACTGTGGAGGGATGATAGATGGTGCAAACATTCCAATTTTGGCACCAAACCACCTTGCAATGGAGTATATCAATAGGAAGGGATACTTCTTCATGGTGTTGCAGGCGCTTGTGGATCACCATGAGCTTTTTGCTCACATCAAAACGGGGTGGTCTGGGAAGGTGCACAATGCACACATTTTCTGGAACACCAGCCTGTACAGAAAGCTGCAAGCGGGGACTTTCTTTCCTAACCAGATGATTACAGTGAGGGGTGTTGAAATGCCCATAGTGATCCTCGCAGACCCTGCATACTCCTTACAGCCATGACTCATGAAACCTTACATGGGACACCTGGACAGCAGTAAGGAGCGGTTCAACAACAGGCTCAGTAAATGCCAGACAACAGTTGCATGTGCCTTTGGCAGATTAAAGGCATGCTAATGATGCCTTTATGGCAGGCTGGACCTCACCAAGGATAATATTCCTATGGTCAGAGCTGCGTGCTGTACTTCGCATAATCTCTGTGAAGTTAAGGGTTAAAGGTTTGCTCAGGGGTGGAGTGCTGAAGCAGACTGCTTAGCCGCTGATTTTAAGCAGCCAGATACCGGGGCTATCAGAGGATCCCAGAGGGGGGCTATTCGAATCAGGGAGGCTTTGAGGCAGCACTTTGACAATGACCAGCAGTAACATATATATCTCTGTCTGAGTTGCTTCAATGTTACATCACATGTAGTTTTCCTAGGGGGGCAATGGTGACATTTGGGGCCTTATATTCCTATAATAAAGTGATTAAAATGCCTGTGCATGTATTGGCATTGCCTGCAATCTCACCTGGTAGAAAAAAAAAGATGATTTAGCATTATAAATTATAAATAAAACGTTTACTTTTATTGCACAAGAAACAGCACACACAAACATACAGATGCTTGGCGGGAAAGGAGGAACCAGGGAAGGGTAGACTTTCACAGCTGTGTGTAGGTCCAGTTATCATTGTGAAAGTTGTCCGAGGGGATGGAGTGAAGGGGAAATCGAGAAGTCCTGGAAGGCGGAAAGGAATATGAGGGTGGAATTTTGAGGGGGCATGGTGATGAAAATGAATGTGCATCAGTCTGCACTGCTTTGGACTGTTATCGAGCAGAACCAATCATCAGCATGGAAGCATGTCCTTTGGAATGGTGGTCGAAGCATGAAGGGGCATACGAATATTTTGCATATCTGGCACATAAATACCTTGCAATGCAGGCTACAAAAGTGCCATGTGAACGCATGGTCTGATTTTCAGGTGACACTGTAAATAAGAAGGGGCAGCGTTATCGCCCGTAAATGTAAACAAACTTGTTTGTCTTAGTGATTATCTGAACAAGAAGTAGGACTGAGTGGACTTGTAGGCTCTAAAGTTTTACATTGTTTTATTTTTGAGTGCAGTCATGTTAAAAAATAATTCTACATTTGTAAGTTGCACTTTCACAATAAACAGATTGCACTACAGTACTCATATGAGATGAATTAAAACAGGGGTTGGCGACCTATGGCACGCGTGCCAAACACGGCACGCGAGCCAATTCTGAATGGCACGCAGCCTGCCGGTGAGAGGAGGAGGGGCGGAGGGGCTGGAAAGCGCCACGCTGGGGGAAGAAGCAGGGGAGGAGGGAAGCTTGGCTGTGGCAGGACCAAGCTTCTGCCTCCTGCATCCCGGCCCCCCGCCCCACTCAGCCCCCCGCCCACCGCTCTCCCCTGCAGGGGCAGGAGGCAGAAGCTTGGTCCTATGGCAGCCAAGTTCCCTCCTACCCCACTTTTTCCCACAGCTTGATGCATTCCAGCCCCTCTGCCCCTCCTCCTCCCTCTCCCTGCCGGGATGGCCCTTGCGAGGAGGAGGGAGAAGAGCGGCAGGCTGCACACAGCTCCATAGAGCAGGCAGAGAGAGGTAGGGACGGGCCTGGGGGAAGGGGGTGGAACAGGACATATCCCTTCCAGCCCCCTGCCCTGACCTGCTCAGGGCAGGGGGCTGGGAGCACCCCCACGAGCCGAGCACCCCACTCCTCTGCCCTAACTCCCCCCAACACCCACCCAGCCTTCTGCCCTGAACCCCCCACACACCCAACCTTCTGCCCTGACCTTCCCACACACACTCAGCCTTCTGCCCTGCACCCCCATACTCCCAGCCTTCTACCCTGCACCCCCACACCCCCAGCCCTCTGCCCTGACCTCGAGTCTCCCCCAACACCCAGCCTTCTGCCCTGCACCTCCACACCCCCCCCAGCCCTCTGCCCTGACCTTGAGTCACCCCCCCACACCCAGCCTTTTGCCCTGCACCTCCACACACCCCCAGCCCTCTGCCCTGACCTTGAGTCGCCCCGCTCAGCCCACTGCAAGCCTAGGTGAACAGAACCCCAGGCTGGCAGCGGGCTGAGCAGGCTGGCGGCGTAAGATCAGCATTTTAATTTAATTTTAAATGAAGCTTCTTAAACATTTTGGAAACCTTGTTTACTTTACATACAACAATAGTTTAGTTATATAATATAGACTTATAGAGAGAGAACTTCTAAAAAACATTAACATGTATTACCGGCAAGCGAAACCTTAAATTAAAGAGAATAAATGGAGACTTGGCACACCGCTTCTGAAAGGTTGCCTACCCCTGAATTAAAACATACTGTTTCTTTTGTGTATATTTTTACAGTGCAAATATTTTTAATAAAAAATAATATAAAGTGGGCACTGAACACTTTGTATTCTGTGTTGTAATTCAAATCAACATACCGTATATACTCGTTCATTAGCCCGTTTGTTTATAAGCCACCCCCCCAAGATGGTTAGGTAAAAATAGCAAAATATGTATGACCTTTTCATAAGCCGACCCTATATTCCAGGGGTTAGCAAACTTTGGCTCCTGTCCTGTTAGGGTAAGCCTCTAGTGGGCCTGAACGTTTTGTTTACCTGGAGCGTTCACAGGCACGGAGACCCTCAGCTCCCTGTGGCCGTGGTTCGCCGTTCCCAGCCAATGGGAGCTGAGAGGCTCCATGCCTGCAGACCCTTCAAGTAAACAAAACGACAATGTATTAGATATTCAATTCCATGATTCCATAGAGTTTAAAATCATCAAATTTTGGTGTAGACCTGTTTATAAGCCAATCCCCACTCTTTGATGCGTCACTTTTTTACAAAAAATATTTGGCTTATGAACAAGTATATATGGTATTTGAAAATGTAGAAAACATCCAAAATATTTAAATAAATGGTATTCTATTATTGTTTAACAGTGTGATTAAAACTGCCATTAATCACAAATATGTTTTGATAGTTTGACAGCCCTACTTAAATTCTTTCTTAGGCTTAGGGTTAGAGAATGTTCACAAAGAATAAGAACTATTTGTGTAGAGCATTTTATTAACTCAAACTGTAATAGAATTCTCTTTTTACTAATGAGGAGATAATTTTAAAGTCAAAGAAACAACACTCACAGGCAAAAATTCAAAGACAGCCTCTGATTTTAGCACTACAGTTGATCATAAGTGCAAGCGTTAGAATTTATTCATAAATTATAAATCCAGAAGGGAGTGTTGTGATCATCTTGTCTGACCTCTTATATAACACAGGCCATAAGACTTCCCTAAATTAATTCATGTGTGAACTAGAGCATCTCTCTTAGAAAAACATCCAATCTTGATTTATAGATTTCCAGTAACGGAGAATCCACCACAACCATTGGTAAGTTGTCAAATGGTTAATTATTACCCTTTCTGTTAAAAAATTTGACTTATTTTGAATCAGAATTTATCTGACTTCAGCTTCCAGATATTGAACCTTGTTATAACTTTGTCTGTTAGTTTGAAGAGCTCTCTATTATCAAATTTCTGCTCCCTATGTAGGTTATTTATGGACTGTGATCAAGTCACCTCTTTAGACATCTACCTGCCTAATTTCTGTCTTCAAATCAAGAAAGCATACACTTAAATTCTTAAATTTGCCTTCTAATGATAATGACTGAAATTGCTGGTTCTTTCTAATAGCAGATGTAAAATTAGATTCTGACCTTGTAATTGACTTGACATGGGCAGATCATCATTGAAGCAAATAGGGCTTCATACAGTACAGTCATCCTGCTAGTGAAGGCAAGGGGCTGGACTCAATGACCTTTCAAGGTCCCTTCCAGTTCTATGAGATAGGTATATCTCCATATATCCTCCAGCACCCAAGTTGCAAAATCAGGGCATTGGGAATAACATTTTCTAAAGAGTCCAACTCCTATTTTCAGAAGTGTTTTGGATACTTAGGAGCCTAGGTCTCACTGGAAGTCCATGGGATTTAGGCTCGTAGATTACTAAAATGCTTTTTTAAAACGTTACCCTTAAAAGCCAGATTGAAGCATATTAAAAAGGAGTGCTGAGAGTGAAGGCTTCTATTTCAAACATAATTTACATATAATATTAGTCTCAGATGATTCTGTAACATTTTATTTTAATCTGTGAAAAATTGTAATTGTATGTCTAACATTATAGTATGTTCTGTGTGTGCTATAACGGACTGCAACAACTGGGCAAGTTAAGGACTGAGCTGAAGTACTGTACCAGGGTACTTGGCCTCTTGACATGAAATTGGGTCCAGCTCTCCTGTTCCAATCTAGGTGTGTGCTGGTTTAATAGAATGAAGAGGTTCAGTCTGTTTCTGAGAGTTATAAATAGAAGTTCAGAATCCCGAGGGAGACCTCAGAACCCAGAGTTTAGAAAAGAAAGAGAGTCCAAAATCCTGAGAGTAAAGAAAGCTTAGAGGACGAGGAAACTTGGTTTGAGAGCATCCGGGTGAGGATGCCTCTGAAGGAAGAAGCAGTGGAGCCAGCTCCGACTGGTAAAAACAGAAGGCAGGTCAGCAGTTGGGGGTACGGGGGGCACCTACAATCTTCCCCAAGCCACAAAGCCACAGCCGGAGAGGGACGAAGGCTGAGCGCAGCACAGGGAGATGCCTGCTGGTCCTCTGAGCTGCAGTCCGGGGGATGATGGATGTGGGAGGTCGCTGATGTCTTCAGGAAAGTGCTAGAACCCTATCTGGGAAGGAAACAGGGTTAGAGGAGATGGGTTGAGGTGTGGGGAGAGATGCTGGAGCTGAGCTAAGGTGTAGTGAGAGACAACATAACCATACTTGGTGTGGACTATTGGGATGAACGTACTGTTTGGACTGCACTGGGTGGGATTCTGGTATATGGTAGTGGAACTTTCAGCAATAAATTAACCCTACAAAAAGAGCCATTTATTTATTCCAAAGACTGTACTGAGCTTGAGGAATCAAGAGGGGAACTGAGGCAATGGACGGCTTGCAGAAATGCCATGAAGACACATGTTTACATGCACTAATATAAAATATCTTTGCTATTGTAAATTTAAAAGGAAAAGACTTAACACAGTTTTAATGCAATGTTTAAAACTTTTTTTTGTTTCCTTTGTTTACAAAATGGAAAGAGAGAAGCACAAATAGTTGCACATGACAGTCCTATACACAGCCATTCATGATTTAGTGCATCACTGTGTAGCTAAAAGCCCTAACTGCATTTCCCAATAACAATAATAGTGTTTTCAGAACTGTTAGGAACTCTTGTATCAATACATATTTAAGGACCAGCTCAGCTGATGTTGTCATTTTAATTTTAATTGACTTTGTATTGTGCACTATACTTAGGGCCTTTCGTTTTCAGTTTTTATTTTAATTTTCCATGGGAATTTATCATTGTTTATTGCCACAACAAAAAACAGGTGAAAATCAGTGCAAAAACTTAACTATACTGTATATTCATGAAGTAGGCATACTAAAATTATGATACATCATTTTATATTAGAATGAATAACTAAATTTTAAAAGATTTATATTGTAAAAGACCTGTGACAATCCAGAACTACATGCTTGCTACCATGCTGCTCACTAAGGTCATTCAGCAATCTACTATGACAGATCTTCCTCCTCCAAAAGTACAGGCCTTTTTCAAGGACTTGTCCAAACCCAAATGTTTTGCCACTTTAATTATAC
Organism: Chrysemys picta bellii; assembly: GCF_011386835.1. NCBI lineage: Eukaryota > Metazoa > Chordata > Testudines > Emydidae > Chrysemys > Chrysemys picta. The sequence continues at coordinate 145,414,044 of NC_088792.1, forward strand.
TGGGGTTGAAGCAATAAAACATCCGTAGTGTGGATGCAGTTTTATCAATGTAACAGTGCTTTATACTTATATAGCTATTCCCATATGGGAAAAAGGAGGTGCCAGTATAACTATTTCAATAAAATATCACACTCCTAACCAAAATAGTTAAATCAGTACAAAAAAAACCATGTGTAGACAAGTGAGATAAAGAAGAAAGTCCATCAGGGCCGGATAATGACATTCTGAGGCCCTAAGCTATGTCAAGTGTAAGAGGGCCCATACCATAAAAAAAATATTTTCACAGAAAGGACATTGAATATATAAACACAAAAGCTTTATATTTGCATATATACAAAGGCAAAGTTGTAAAAATAGAATAATAATCTAACTAAAACACATCTTGCAATATGCCTGTTTGCATTCTAAAATAGTTTATGATTTCTTAGTTAGTAGATATGAAAACTTTACATTTTCAGCAACGCAAAAGCAGTTACAGCTAACTTAATGGAAGCAGTGCAGCCTGCAGTATGTCTGTTTGCACATCACGTTAATTTTAACACTGAAATTTAAAACATTTTCTTTTGTGATTGTTGGAGAGAAAAGTCATTGATGATGTCTTCAAATGATAAGCTACGGTGTTTGCACAGAATTGTTAGGGCAAATAGCTTTTCTTGCTGCTTTTTCTGGGCAGAGATCACTTCTCTATCCTCTGTTTCCCCCGGGACCACTAATTAATCTCGAGTAAACACCTCAGACACACAGACTGACAAGAAGCTATATGCACAAAAGAGAGAGAAAGAATTTACCAGAAAAAAGCCTGGGAATCTCTAGACAGGCATTGAGAAAGTGAGAAAGCCTATATTCAACACAAATGTATCCTCCTCAAGATCCACTTGACCCAAGTCCATAAGACGATCACTTGCAAACTCAATCATGTGAAGCATGGATAGTGCATGAAGCAGAAATCGGCGTGCACACTGAAATATACAATTGTATGTATGTACAGATCAAAAGAAGAAAGAACGCAGTGACACTTAAGAAAACAAAGAAAAACAGGAGCAAAGGCACTATACGATTGAGAGTACTGGACTGTAAACAAAAGATGGCAGCTTTCCGGCTATTACCAGCCAAGGGGAACGCTATACATGACATCTGTCATAACTATAAAGGGAAGGGTAACAGCTGTCCTGTGTACAGTACTATAAAATCCCTTCTGGCCAGAGACTCCAAAATCCTTTTACCTGTAAAGGGTTAAGAAGCTCAGGTAACCTGGCTGACACCTGACCCAAAGGACCAATAAGGGGACAAGATACTTTCAAATCTTGTGGGGGGGGGAAGGCTTTTGTTTGTGTTCTTTGTTTTAGGGGTTGTTTGCTCTTGGGACTGAGAGGGACCAGACATCAATCCAGGTTCTCCAAATCTTTCTGAACAAGTCTCTCATATTTCAAACTTGTAAGTAAACAGCCAGGCAAGGCGTGTTAGTTTATCTTTGTTTTCTCAACTTGTAAATGTACCTTTTACTAGGGTGTTTATCTCTGTTTGCTGTAACTTTGAACCTAAGGCTAGAGGGGATTCCTCTGGGCTCTTTAAGTTTGATTACCCTGTAAAGTTAGTTTCCATCCTGATTTTACAGAGGTGATTTTTACCTTTTTCTTTAATTAAAATCCTTCATTTTAAGAACCTGATTGATTTTTCCTTGTTTTTAGATCCAAGGGGGTTGGATCTGTATTCACCAGGGAATTGGTGAAGAGTCTCTCAAGGCTACCCAGGGAAGGGAATTAGACACATACATATACACTCTCAAAAGCTTACATTGACAGCACAGAAATCACAGCAGGTACATGTTTATTAATATTGTGTATGCTAAATGTAATATTTACAATTTTGCAAAGTAATAGTCTACTGGGGTTCAAACTTGCACCCAATCCTCTCACTAAAGCCAGTGAGAATTTTGAATGTGCAAAGAATCCAGGATCAGACCCTTTCTGTATAGAAAAAACATTACAAATTAACAGTCATGACTTGAAGTATACCCACTTTACAAAGGCCTAAGATATCAAACAGTGGAGGCTAACAGAGGGAATTTGCCTGGAATCTGTCCGAGAGGAGGTACGCTAAGTGCTGCATAGGGGGGCTGTGTTGGTGAGTATCTGATTGCTGCTGGGACAGTTGGTCAGTTTGACCGGGTGCTTGATTGCTTGCTTGTTTGTTTGAAAAGTGTGAATTGGGAGTGCTTTGTTCCAGGTGGGCCTTGAGTGGGCCTGACTGTTCTAAAAAGGCAGTCAGCAGTGAACCAGCTGAGTGGCAAACAGCGGAGGCTAACAGAGGGAGTTTGTTGGGAGTTCGCCTGGGGAGAATGTACTGAGGCTTTCGTCTTGCAGGCTTCTCTGCGTAGTTACCACAACAGCTGCAGAAGCACTTAGAAGGAAGGAAATATGGATGGTGAGCGTTCAGCTGTTGTTACCTGCACAGGATGTGCTATGTTTGTCTTTCTTCCACAGGACAGAAGCGACTTTGTCTGTACAAATTGCAAACTGGTCTCCATATTGGAAGAGAAGATTCGCGGTCTGGGGAAACAAGTATCGACCCTGCGTTACAAAAGAGAAAATGAAGATTTCCTGGACAGACATCAGGATATGCTTCTACGGGTACAAAATTCTGAAGAATCAGAGCAGGCTGAGCAGTGGGGACAGAAGGATGGTGAAGAAATTAGACAGCATGTGACCTCCAGAAGAAGAAAGAGGAGCGTCCATGTACCAGCAATGCAGATACAGCAACAGTTTTCAGGTTCTCTCCACAGGTACTAATGCGGAGAGTGGACAAGATGATACATCTGAGGGAAGGGAGAAGAAGGAGACTCCACAGATTGGAAGGCATGAGATGCACTGTCCTAGGGATGGGGGTTCCACAACCACCGCTCCCAAGAGAAGGAGGTGGGTGGTGGTGGTCAGGACTCCCTCCTCAGTCGGACTGAGTCATCTATCTGCCGCCCCGACCGGGAAAACCGAGAGGTCTGCTGCTTGCCAGGACCTAGGATTCAAGCCCTCGGATAGCTACCCCTTCCTGCTTTTCCACATGGGCACTAATGATGCTGACAAGAATGACCTTGAGTGGATCACTGCAGACTGTGTGGCTCTGGGAAGAAGGATAAAGGAGTTTGAGGCACAAGTGGTGTTCTCGTCCACCCTCCCCGTGGAAGGAAAAGGCCCGGGTAGAGATCGTTGAACCATGGCAGTCAACGAATGGCTAGGCAGGTGGTGTAGGAGAGAAGGCTTTGACCATGGGATGATGTTCCAAGAAGGAGGAGTGCTAGGCAGAGATGGGCTCCACTAATGAAGAGAGGGAAGAGCATCTTCACAAGTAGCCTGGCTAACCTAGTGAGGAGGGCTTTAAAGTAGATTCACCGGGGGAAGGAGACCAATGCCCTGAGGTAAGTGAGGGAAATGGGATACCGAGAGGAAGCACGAGCAGGAGAGGACAAGAGGGGAGGACTCCTGTCTCATACTGAGAAAGTGGGACGATCAGCAAGTTATCTTAAGGGCCTATACACAAATGCAAGAAGCCTGGGAAACAAGCAGGGAGAACTGGAAGTCCTGGCACAGTCAGGGAACTATGATGCGATTGGAATAACAAAGACTTGGTGGTGAGTTTCAACAAGGACATGACTGGAGTACTGTCATGGATGGATATAAAGTACTGTCATGGGTGTTCAGGAAGGACAGGCAGGGCAGAAAAGGTGGGGGAGTTGCGTTGTATGTAAGAGAGGAGTATGACTGCTCAGAGCTCCAGTATGAAACTGCAGAAAAACCTGAGCGTTTCTGGATTAATTTTAGAAGTGTGAAAAACAAAGGTGATGTGTGGTGGGAGTCTGCTATAGACCACCAGACCAGGGGGATGAGGTGGACGAGGCTTTCTTCCGGCAACTAATAGAAGTTACTAGATCACACGCCCTGGTTCTCATGGGAGACTTCAATCACCCTGATATCTGCTGGGAGAGCAATACAGTGGTGCACAGACAATCCAGGAAGTTTTTGGAAAGTGTAGGGGACAATTTCCTGGTTCAAGTGCTGGAGGAACCAACGAGGGGTAGAGCTCTTCTTGACGTGCTGCTTACAAACCAGGAAGAATTAGTAGGGGAAGCAAAGGTGGATGGGAACCTGGGAGGCAGTGACCATGAGATGATCAAGTTCAGGATCCTGACACAAGGAAGAAAGGAGAACAGCAGAATACGGACCCTGGACTGCAGGGAACTGATGGGCAGGATCCCCTGGAAGAATAACATGAGGGGGAAAGGAGTCCAGGAGAGCTGGCTGTATTTTAAAGAATCCTTATTGAGGTTGCAGGAGCAAACCATCCCGCTGTGTAGAACGAATAGTAAATATGGCAGGCAACCAGCTTGGCTTAACAGTGAAATCCTTGCTGATCTTAAACACACAAAAAAAGCTTACAAGAAGTGGAACAAGGAGAAATGACCAGGGAGGAGTATAAAAATATTGCTCAGGCATGCAGGAGTGAAATCAGGAAGGCCAAATCACACTTGGAGTTGCAGCTAGCAAGGGATGTTAAGAGTAACAAGAAAGGTTTCTTTATATATGTTATCAACAAGAAGAAAGTCAAGAAAAGTGTGGGCCCTTACTGAATGAGGGAGGCAACCTAGTGACAGAGGATGTGGAAAAAGCTAATGTACTCAATGCTTTTTTTGCCTCTGTCTTCACGAACAAGGTCAGCTCCCAGACTACTGCACTGGGCAGCACAGCATGGGGAGGAGGTGACCAGCCCTCTATGGAGAAAGAAGTTGTTCAGGACTATTTAGAAAAGCTGGACAAGTACAAGGGTGCTAAAGGAATTGGCGGACGTGATTGCATAGCCATTGGCCATTACCTTTGAAAACTCATGGCAATCCGGGGAGGTCCCGGATGACTGGAAAAAGGCTAATGTAGTGCCCATCTTTAAAAAAGAGAAGGAGGAGGATCTGGGGAACTACAGGCCAGTCAGCCTCACCTCAGTCCCTGGAAAAAAACATGGAGCAGCAAAGCTTTTGATATGGTCCCCACAGTATTCGTCCAGCAAGTTAAAGAACTATGGGCTGGATGAATGGACTATAAGGTGGATAGAAAGCTGGCTAGATCATTGGGCTCAACAGGTACTGATCAATGGCTCCATATGTAGTTGGCAGCCGGTATGAAGTCGAGTGCTCCAAGGGTCGGTCCTGAGGCCGGTTTTGTTCAATATCTTCATTAATGATCTGGAGGATGGCGTGGACTGCACCATCAGCAAGTTTGCAGATGACACTAAACTAGGAGGCGTGGTAGATACACTAGAGGGTAGGGATCGGATACAGAGGGACCTAGACAAATTAGAGGATTGGGCCAAAAGAAATCTGATGAGTTTCAACAAGGACAAGTGCAGAGTCCTGTACTTAGGACGGAAGAATCCCATGCACTGCTACAGACCAGGGACCGAATGGCTAGGCAGCAGTTCTGCAGAAAAGTACCTAGGGGTTACAGTGGACAAGAAGCTGGATATGAGTCAACAGTATGCCCTTGTTGCCAAGAAGGCTAATGAAATTTTTGGTCTATATAAGTAGGGGCATTGCCAGCAGATTGAGGAAAGTGATCATTCCCCTCTATTCAACATTGGTGAGGCCTCATCTGGAGTCCTGTGTCTAGTTTTGGGCCCCACACTACAAGAAGGATGTGGAAAAATTGGAAAGAGTCTAGCAGAGGGCAACAAAAATGATTAGGGGGCTGGAGCACATGACTTATGAGGGGCTGAGAGAACTAGGATTGTTTAGTCAGCAGAAGAGAAGAATGAGGTGGGATTTGATAGCTGCTTTCAACTACCTGAAAGGGGGTTCCAAAGAGGATGGATCTAGACTGTTCTCAGTGGTAGCAGATGACAGAACAAGGAGTAATGGTCTCTAGTTGCAGTCGGAGAGGTTTAGGTTGGATATTAGGAAAAACATTTTCATTAGGAGGGTGGTGAAGCACTGGAATAGGTTACCTAGGGAGGTGGTGGAATCTCCTTCCTTAGAGGTTTTTAAGGTCAGGCTTGACAAAGCCCTGGCTGGGATGATTTAGTTGGGGATTAGGTCCTGCTTTGAGCAGGGGGTTGGACTAGATGACCTCCTGAGGTCCCTTCCAACCCTGATATTCTATGGTTCTATGATTATATGATCGGTACTGATGATTTTAATTGTTATTTTCATGAAGGTCAAAACTTTCTGTTCTGAAGCCAGTAAGTCCAAGCCTCCACTGCAAAAGTATTAACAATCATTTGCCATCGATTGATACTTAGAGATGGAAAACCCCACATGAATGGGATTTTGCATTTCATTACCATGCATTCCTTGTGTACATCAGAATAGGTTATTTATTTCTTGTTCATAAACTGGTAGGCACAGTATTGTTTACTCAAATTGGTGATATAACACCAATAGGTCATGCATTCATATATCTTGTTATGGTAACAGGCAAGAATTGCCTGCTTCCTAGACAGTGACTGTAACAATATGTTTTTAAATTATCTTGCTCAAAAGCAAATTCAAGACTATTTTGAATAAAATGAAACAGACAATAGCTTGTGCTCTGGAAGGTTACTATATAAACACGTTCTCTGAAATTTTGTAACCTTATTATTAAATAAAGGAAAAGGGGAAATTCAGAAAAGCAAATAGAATAAGAAACTAAACTACACTATTTGGGAAATTTTTATAATTAAAAAAAAAAAACTAAAGCAAAACTGGAGTCACTGAAGCTAGTAAAAATGTGGATTTTTTTAGTATGTCAAAAGATGAAATATTACGATACTGCAAAATCAGAAGGGTTTAGAATAAAAAATAATCAAATTATAAATCTTAAACATAACACAGCTATATATTAATAAAAACAGGTGACATGTTCAAAAAGTTTCAAAATTACTGTTAATAATTATATACCTACTTTTTTATTAATAAAAGCTCATGTACGTTAACTGCAAAAAGTAGATAATATCCAGAGCAGCTCAAAATATTAGCCCTGGGAAATCCAAATAAAAATACTAGCCTCCAGTATTACCCCAGCTCAAAGCATGTTTTTTTGTTAATTAGTTTAGTTTAATTCAGACAATCCAGATTTTCTATGCACTGTGGCCTGAACCAGTAATACCTGATTGAAAAAGTATATTATTGACCATAATATGTTTTTCTTGGGCAATAAGGGCCTAATTCTGCAATCTTTTCTCAATCTTTAGTGAGTAATCCTTAGCCACACAAACAGCATTTTTGAAATCAGGTAAGGATTACTCTCAATCTAGCTAGTAAAATTTGCAGGATTATGTCCCAAATTCATTGTTTTATTTCCGAAATGGTTTGATAATGTGACTGATTGCTCTGGGTGGTACACATGTTGAGTGCTTTGTTTTGGCAATTGATTGCTTCATATAAAAATGTGTGTTTTCGCATTGTTATTCTGTTTGGAGGAAGGTGTGAGAGGGCAAGTTAGAGCCAGCTGTTATCCTGTTGTGCTTCATAGTTCACCATTAGCTTTGTTTCATTTTTTTTCCATTTTAATTTATATATATATATCTTTCCTTCATTTTGTTTCTGTTGTGTTTTGTATTATTTAATACTATTTATACTAACTGACTGTTAAGGGATTTGCTAGTGCCTTTATGGAACAGAGGAGAATTATCGTTTGCTGTTAAAATATTCATTATACTGTATAATGTAAGACTGTACTCTCTTTATATTGTTATAGAACTTTCTCTACAGTTGTTGCCTTTAAAATAGTTACAATTTTGCCTTTTTAAGTATATAGCTTTGCTGTATATAGCTTTCCTATGCCTAGTTATAGGAATATCTGTGGTAGGTAATATTACAGTGAAATTACTGTGCTAATAATTCCTTGCATAGTTATTTGTAAAGATTTAAATAGAGACTACTGTTTGTGAGAGGAATAGCCCAAGTGAGAATTTTGGGTTGGTATAAACTTTTTTTATATATTAAATGGAATTATATTGATAATAAATAAAGGCAGCTCTTTGTTTTTAGCTCAAAAGTTATTGTATATAAGTTAAAAGAACGAGAAGTACTTGTGGCACCTTAGAGACTAACAAATTTATTTGGGCATAAGCCCACGAAAGCTTATGTCCAAATAAATTTGTTAGTCTCTAAGGTGCCACAAGTACCTCTCATTCTTTTTGCTGATACAGACTAACATGGTTACCACTCTGAAACCTGTATAAAAGTTGTATACCTCTACCTAGTTGAGGAGCCATAAGTTACTTCCCTAATTTTCTTGCTTATTGCAAGAAAGTGACAGACTGTAATAAGCTATTTAAATTTATTTCCAGAATGCTTAAAGCATGTGTATGAGTGAGAACGTGGGTGTGACTAGGTGTAATAGTGCACACTCACCACCAGAGTGCCCCCTTGTGCCAAGGTGCCATGTTGCACGGGTTTTCATCTCCAGTGTCTCCTGCAGGGTTTCAATCTTTGCACACCATTCAGACCTCCAGCTGAGAATTAGCTAGTCCAAACCCTTTTCCGGTTAAGAAACAAAAATTCCAGGAGCAGTTCAAAGTACAAAAAGAATCAACCTGTCCTCTCGGCCCTGTGCTCAGCCATTTCCTCCCTGTCATTGCCTTTCCCTGCCTATGGCATCAAGCACTGTCCTGACAAACCTATGTCATCCTGAGGCCTCTAGCCTCCAACAGTCTCTGGTGTTGTCAGCCCTTCACAGGGGCCCACCCTCCTGTCTGCTCCCGGTGGTTTCTCCCTTGACTGAAATCTCTCTGTCTATTTGTAGGGCCCAGGTTTCTGATGAGTTATTATCTGATCCTTCTTTAGTCCCACCTTCCCTGGATGACAAGTAACTATGTACTTACTCTCCAGGTGAAGTGACTGTGACTAATGGACCTTTAAGTCTTTCTTGCCCATGATGCCGGTTTCACCCCATCACACCAGGTTGTTAGTTTTTTAAAAGAAATGACTTATGCCATAATGGAGGCCGATGCCCTATGGCCCCCAGACATTTGCACCAGATGGAAAGCTGGAGGTAGCTTTATATAAAGTAGGCCCCTCACAACTCCTAGTTTTGTGTTGTGGGGGACCATATAGCATATGGTTGAAGTAGCAGATATTTTTCCAGACAACAGTTATGCTGAATGTGGCTTTCTGCCATGGCACTAGATCGAAGTCTGCCCACTTTGATGAGGACTGCCATGTTGACTGTATGCAGAATATATGGATGACCTAATTGGCCCCAAAGATACAAAGGTGGTGTCTAAGGTGGTCTCCCTCTATAAGGGTCAAGGCCAGGCAGAAGGCAAGTGTGCTCTTTCCTTTCATCTAAAAGAAGTGCCCCTCACTTCCCTGGGCAGGCCACCCGGGGAAGAAGAGAAGACTTTGGTCATCAGATATGTTAGCCTGACTCATTTGCTGCTGCCCAAGAGACCCATTCTGGCATCAAACACTCTCACTGAGCATCTCCATTGCTTGTTTCCAGTAACTGCAGTCACAGTCCTGCAGTGTGGGAGAGAAAGATCACCAATCCATGAAGCAAAAGATGTTCAAACACCCTTTTTTCCTCTTAAGTAGTTCATTTTTCCATTTTCTCTGTGTTCTCTTCTTATTTTTGCGGGGAGAGACATCTCCTTGTTCTATTGGGGTGTGAACTCTGCATGTGTGTGCACACGCGCTGTCAAGGTTCCTTCCCCACTCTGAACTTTAGAGTACAGATATGGGGACCTGCATGTAAACTTCTAAGCTTAACTACCAGCTTAGATCTGGTTTTGCTGTCACCATGCCCAAGTGCTAACTCCCTTCCTTGGGTAGCCTTGAGAGACTCCTCCGCCAATTCCCTGGTGAACACCAATCCAAAAACCCTTGGATCTTAAAACAAGGAAAAATCAATCAGGTTCTTAAAAAGAAGGCTTTTAATTAAAGAAAGAAAGGTAAAAATCAGGATGGAAAATAACTTTACAGGGTAATCAGATTCAAAGAGCCCAAAGGAACCCCCTCTAGCATTAAGTTCAAAGCTACAGCAAACAGAGATAAACACTCTAGCAAAAGGAACATTTACAAGTTGAGAAAACAAAGATAAACCTAACACGCATTGCCTGGCTGTTACTTACAAGTTTGAAATATGAGAGACTTGTTCAGAAGATTTGGAGAGCATGGATTGATGTCCGGTCCCTCGTAGTCCCAAGAGTGAACTACCCCCAAAACAAAGAGCACAAACAAAAGCCTTCCAAGATTTGAAAATATCTTGTCCCCTTATTGGTCCTTTGGGTCAGGTGTCAGCCAGGTTACCTGAGCTTCTCAACCCTTTACAGGTAAAAGGGTCTCTGGCCAGGAGGGATTTTATAGTATTGTACACAGGAGGGCTGTTACCTTTCCCTTTATAGTTATGACATGCACGCACACATGTTTCTTTTTGAGAAACAGCCACACCGTAATGAGCTCTTAATCTAAATTCTGCCCTTGAATCTTGAAAATGTTTTCACAGTTAAGGAAGAGTTTTATCCAGAGCTGCTATCGCATAAGCTGTAAGCATTGTTCAGTGAAGCTTCCTCTATTCTGAAAAAACATAGTAAGCTTGAAAGATCTGCGGGTGGGAGAATAAGAAGAGGAGAGAGTTAGTTACCATAACAAGAAGCTTTAAGGAGGCAGTGTGGAGTAGCATTGAGGGGTAACTTAAGAAACCACTTTGGTCTCTTTAGATTAGTTAAATTGATTTTACTCCTTCATGTGATATCTCTTGGTTGGAGTCTAAAACCAAAATGGTCATCTACATCCTACAAGAGCTAGGTCAACTCCACTGTTCTGGATAGGATTTTTAGGGTATTTTTGTTTGTTTGTTTGTTTTTGTGGGAGGAGGAGTTAGATAATAGCAAAACATATGCCTCATTCAGTCTCCTAAAGATGATTAATAAAAAGTGATTCATTGTTATATTTAGAGCTGGTCAGAAATTTTCCGACAAAACTGCAATTTTTTAAGAAAGGAATTTTTCCCATTGGGGCAAAATTGGCTAAAGCCTGCTTCTTAGTGTTTGTTTTTTGTTTGTTTGTTTGTTTGTTTGTTTTTTGTGCAGAGCTCATGGAGACACAGGTTAAATAGGAATAGGATTTGGAATTTTATTATTTGGAATTGTCTATTTAGTTCATTGCCACTTGCGGCTGGTGTCCATAGTGAATAAGGGGCCCAAAGGGCCAGAAATAAGAGACCTTGGATTTTGCAGGTGGATCTTGGGTTTAGAGGAAAAGGGGAGACCTAAAGTCTTTGCAGACCAAAGCCCCTCTTTGTTATCTTCTGTTCCATTCGCAGGGAAGAGGGTCAGAGGATTCAGCAGAGCATGCTGAATTCTAGGGGTATGCGGTGGAGAATCTTCCCTGATTTTTGACCTGCATGATAGATAGCCTGTAAATCCACACTAGACCCACATGAAAGCCTCCATTGTTAAGTTTAATGAAGTAGCAACCTGCTATTTAAAACTCATCCCTCTGTCTGTCTGTGTGTCTCTTTTACTTGTGGGTCCTGATCAATTAGTTTAGTGATATTGGTAATAGTTTTAGCCTTTAGCAATATGTTTGTTTACTGTTTGATTATTCTTTTTAATAAAACTCATAAAGGTATGCAGGACTGGTTTATTTTTTTCAAATAGCAACATGGTAAAGGTAAATAAGGAATAAGGTAAATAAGTTGAGTTACCTGAGGAGTGGTTGGCCCTCTCCGTAAACTAAAGCCTTTATCCCTCACAAGTGTATTGCTCAAATGATGCATTTTATTTCCAAAATTACATTTGCTCTAAACTTTTAGCTTCTCTTGGACTGTTGCTTGACTATGGTGAGGAAAGAAGGATAGGACCTATTTATAGAGCTTAGTCTACCAGTTAGTGAGGAGAAGAAATGCTTTGGGGGAAGAAGCATGCGCCCATGTGTTAAGGGAAAACAAGAAGCCCAGCTTTCTGAGGATAGGGAGATCACTAGACACTTGAAATATTTTCATAGCAATCAAATAGTAAAATATGTGTATATATTTTAAAAAGCCCACCAAAACAAACAAACAAAAATAAAACCACCAGAAGATACACTCCATCAGGAAAGGGGATATGGAATCTGCAGCTTCCCTAAACAAGATATAGTTAATATATGCCTCCATGTGTAAAGGCAAAGGTGTAATAGGAGGATAGGGATTTCCTGCCACACCTAACAGTTTGGGACAATATTTATCTGTCATCCCCAGTTGTTGCTGTGGATCACCACAACCTAATCTCCAGGTATTGTTCCCAGTTTCTGCTGCAGGTTGCCAAAACCTCATCCTCTACTCCCCCTCCGTCACCCTCCCCAGCAGATATCTATGGAGAGACAAGAGGGACAACAGTCCAGGTGTAGAAGAACCTGCAAGCAATAAGGGGCCCTCACAACCTAAAAATTGCATGTGCTAAGGGCTTCTCCCTATGGTGGATAGTGGGTTTCAAATCTGTTTCATGTAGGTATATGGGGCTTTGGTCCTTGGGATCAGGTATTTAGACAAATCAGTTCCCAGCTATGTTAGTGGTTCACTGGAAAACTTTGTGGGATGACTTTCAAAGCAATCAGAAAATTCATCTTACAGACCTGGCTCAAGACAGACTTTATAGAAAGGAATACAGGTCATATGGCAAATTGAAGCAGTCTGTGAAGTACAACAGGAGAAAATGCCTCTGTGCAAGTGGTAGCTAGGACAAGTGCAGAGTCGATATCTGCCTTCTATGGCCTCAGAGTGATCTGCAGTTTTCCGAACTGTTCCTATTTAGAATTAGGTTCCTGACTTGTGCCAGATTCTCTCTGTTTGGGAATAGAAGGGTACCTACAAATTAGGTCACTGGCAGGGCCGGCTCTAGGTTTTTTGCCGCCCCAACCAAAAAAAAGGGAGGGGGGGCAGAGTGCTGCCGCCGAAGCAAAAAAAAAAAAAAAAAGAGTGCCGCCATCACTTTAAAAGGGCCTCTCCAAGCACATGCTTTGAACGCTGGTGCCTAGAGCCGGCCCTGGTCACTGGACATTTTTCAGAGGGAAAGCTGTGAAGCTGTGCAAGAATTTCAGAAATAGATTTGTTTCATTCCCAGTCTCAGTAACCCATGGGAGGCCAGGATATGATTGGAATAATTCATCTTCTACTTCAGATTGGAGCCCGAGAGAACTGGGGACAAGCAGAGAAGGGCCTGTCTGAAATATCTAAATAAGTTCCTAATGAAGGCTTGTCCTCAAAGCATTCCCATTTTTACCATCCTCAGACAATTCTTATATTTTGTAGATGGATGGAAGCCTTTTTCTTTTCCAGCTTTGATTACTACCAGTTGATCTTACATGTGCTTCCCAGGGTCTCTCTAGGATCATGGAAGCAATAATATTGGCTTTTTTGGAAAAAATAAATTTATGTATCTCTTCCTGGACAATTTCTTTGACCGGGGTTCTAGACAGAGAGAAAGGTAAGGCAAACATTAGAGTTGCATGCTATCTAAAGTATATTTGATTCAGGACAAACACAGAGACATGGTGCCAGGGAAGTCAATCATAGGCCTGGCTGAGGAAAGCTATCAGGTACAAGGTCTCATCTCAGAAAAATCTGAACAAAAGATGAAGATGGCCCTTATGGAAAACAAGTGGTATCACAGAAACAAAAATCCAACTCTTACAGGAGCCTATTGGAAATGCTGATCTCATACACAGGCATGCATCAGTGATCCAGATTTTGTATACCTATTCAGTACTTTTGGGTACTCCCTCTGCATCTCACCCTACAATCAGATTGTTTCTTAAGGGAATAAGGACTCAGTTCAGGGAATAGTATCGGAAAGAGAGAGCATAGCAACCACCACCTGGAACACAATGATTCAACTGAGGTCTCAAAGCACAGCTCCTTCCACAGATAATAGATCAGATCTGGTCATGACTGTCAATATGTCTGATAGGGTTTTCATTGCAACTGGGAAAAACATTCCTCTGTCTTGGGCAGAACAAAGTTTCCTGTCTCTATCTGTAATGCCCACCAATTGGAGATGAAGACTGTAAAAAAGCTATAAGACAAAACTTAGTTAAGCAAAGTTCTTAACTGATTACACATACCAGCTTTCTTAGGGTCCTTTGGATTTTTATTGCTTAACTAAAGAAAAGGAGTTGAGTCTAATTTAAGTTTATAAAGTTTATTAACTTTCCTTAACAATGGAAATTAATAGTATGCGATAAGACAAGGCAAAAATAATATTGGACTATGATTTTGCTAACATAAATTAGAAAATTAGTCAATCCGATAACTATTTCTGTTTTCAGACTCACATAACACAGGCATAATAGAAAATAACATGTATACTGAATCATTACCTTTGACAGATGACTGTTTTGATTTTTGCCTAAAAGTACCTCAGAACAGGGCATCATTTGTGCCAAGTGGTTATCAATTCCGGTGCTGCTAACAGAACAGAAGAAAAACAATCCACAACTAAAGCAGAGACAATTTACTCAATTACTTACATGCCAGTTCACAAGGTCTTCTTCCCAATGGATCTATTGTAGTGACCCCTTTTAATCTACTTCCCCATGAATTATGTTAGCCATGAGCTAACACTCCTAACTATCTAACATGGATTCCTACATTTAGGGCAAAATGTATAGGCTGAGTACAGTTCAGGAGTCCAGCCCTCTCCTGGAACACCTAGAACTTTAAAGGTATGAAACTATTAAGCTTAGTAGACACATATACAGTGTTTCACAATCCTAGTTAGTAATTTTAACGAGACAGGGTAGATAAGGTAGGTAATATCTTTCATTGGACAATCTTTTGTTGGTGGAAGGTACAAGTTTCCAAACTTCAGTGAGCTCTTCTTCCTTACAGGTCCCGGGAAAGAAATCAGAGTGTCTAAGTGTGATGCAGAGGCCCACTCTTTGTCAGCAGCTCTTGTCAGGCCTGACATACTCAATACACCTAAAACACTATTGTCAATCTGCATCTAAAAGGTGTAATGTAAGGTATCATATACAAACTGGTAATATACTGGTCCCAAAAATCACTGCATAGTGTACATGATGCATACAAATAGTTATAAATATGTGCTAACGTTGTTCTTACAATATGTTTGGCAGGCAATACATAAGTCCAGTCTGTCTTAGACAGTGGAGTGTGTTTTGCTTGTCTGGCAAGCCTGATTGCCAGGCAGAAACAATGAAGGTACATTTATCTGTACAGTAAACAAAGCTATCAAGTTAACAAGCAGAGGCGAAGACAACATGGCATTTACACCCCAGCAGGAGAGAGAAATTTTATCTGGGGATACACTTAAGAAGAATACATTTAAGAGGTTTACTAGGCTATAAACACAGGGTGTCTGAACCTCAAATGAAAAATAATTGAATTGACTGTATACAATATTATTGTAAAATAAAAGTATATTGAGTATGGTTACCTGTTTCCAATGTAAATTAAGTATTCTGGAATCAAAACAATAGACATCCTGTTTATATATGAGTCAGCAAGGGATGGGAAATCAATAAGAAGGGAAAAACTGCCTCTTGTAACAGGGTCAATGAAGTTTGGGAGACATAAATGAAAACAGAAAGCCTTTTTGGTATCCATCATTTGGGAAATAAAAGTTGCCTGAGTTCCTGAAATCACAAAACATTGGAGTCTTCAACCAAAGGGATTTAAGTCTGTGGAATTGAGTTTAGGAGAGAAACCCGTTTAGTCAAAGACTGTAACTTGCTAATATTAAGTTTTAGTCTTGGAAGTGTACTTTTACATTTGTTTGCTTATGACCCTCTCTATCTTTATTCCTTTCACTTGGTATCACTTAATCCTATGTCCTTTTCTTGAATAAACTTATTTTACTTTACCTATAAACCAAATCAGTGCTGTGATTGAAATAAGAGTGCTTGTCAAACCCCAAATAAATTAGTGAGCTGCAGTATATCTTTAAAGGAACAACAAACTTAGTAACATCTATAAGTGTTCCAGGAGAGGGCTGGACACTGCAGGGAAGTGTCTCTGGGGAACTCAGGAGTTGGAGTTCACAGATTGTTACCTGCAGGGCAAAGTTTGGACTGTCAGAGTCCTAAAGGGTTTACTGGTAAGGCAAATAAGCTTAGCAGTAGCAAAACTTTCACTTGCTGAGGCTGAGAGTAATTCTGGGAACCCCAGCAGATCATCATACCAAGATAAATGTAAGTTGGGACAGGTAGATAAGCATGAGAAGAAACATATATTGCAGGAAATCACTTGAGATGGAGTGAGCAATCAGAGTTAGATTGTTATGCAAATAGGGTTTGAAGTGGGCAGTTAAAGGTTAGCAAGCAGGTGTGTGTTACAGATTGTTGTAAAGATCCAGGAAACCAGTATGCCGGTTAAGTCCATGGTTTTTGGAGTCTAGTACCATTATGAATTTATGTTCCTAGGCTTACCTTCTGAAGGTGTTGTCCAGGTTTTCTTTGCGGATGGGTATTGAAAGATCAGATATGGCGTGATCACTGTGAAAAATGTTCCCCCCAAGGGTGCTATGGTGTATCTCAGGTGTATTATTGGTTTCACGGTGTGTTTTCCCTCAAAATTTTCCTCCATGAAGAAGTAGCATATTGAGGAGCCATTCTAGTACCTGGGGCTGTCCCATGGACAAAGTGTTTGCTAAATGTGAAGTTGCTGTTGATGAGGATGAAATGGATGAGTTTGGTGCTGTGTTTAGGATGGATTTCTGAGCATTGTACATTATCTTGTAGGTGTTTGAGGCAGACAGCAGTGTCCTCATGGTGTAGGATGTAATATTAAGGTGACATCTATGGTGACAAGGATGGTGTTCTGCAGAAGGGTGTTATGTTGCAGAATTTCTGGAGGAAGTTGGTAGTGCCATTTAGGAAGCTGGCCCTTTACATGGTGAGTGGTTTGAGGATGGTTTCTAGGGCTCCTGATATTCCTTCAGTCAGAGTGCCATGGACAGATATGATGGATTTGCCAGATTTCCCTTGTTTCTGTATCTTGGGAAGCATGCAGAAAGTCCCTGGGGTAGGTTTGTGGGGGATAAAGTTGTAGAATTTTTATTGGAGTTGTCTGGGAAAAGATTTGACAGCATCTTTAAATTCCCATGTGAATTATGGTGTAGGATCGTCTTTTATTCCTTTATAATAGATGGTTTCATGGCTCATACAACCTGTAACACACACCTGCCTGCTAACCCTTAATGGCCCACTTCAGCCCCTGTTGCATAACAATCTTGCCCTTATTGCCCACTTCATCTCAAGTGACTTCCTACAGCATGTTACCCTTATGCTTAACTTTCTGTTTCAACTTGTATTTATCTCAGGGCAGGTCTACCCTACCGCCTAAGTTAATCTAACATGAGTTGCTCAGGGGTGTAAAAAAGACACCCCCTTAGCAACACAAGTTAGAGTGGCCAAAGCGATGTCTGTACTGGTGCTATGTTGGAGGGAGATGCTCCCCTGCTGACATAGCTTCCTCCTCTCGCAGAGGTGAAGTAATCATGCTGATGGGAGAGAGCTCTCCAATCAGCATGGAGCAACTTCACCAGATGTGCTACAGCAGCACAGCT
Organism: Chrysemys picta bellii; assembly: GCF_011386835.1. NCBI lineage: Eukaryota > Metazoa > Chordata > Testudines > Emydidae > Chrysemys > Chrysemys picta. The sequence goes on from NC_088792.1 coordinate 145,431,576, forward strand.
GCATCGGTGCAGCTATGCACTTACCTTCCTTCAGACACTCTGATTTCTTTCCCCAGACCTGAAGAAGAACTCTGATAGTTCAAAAGCTTGTACCTTGTACCAGAAGTTGGTCCAATAAAAGGTATTACCTTACCTACCTCATCTCTCTCATATCCTGGGACCAACTCGGCTACAACAACATTGGAAACAGTAATTTTGTTCAGTTTCCACGCTGTAAATCTGTGATAATCATATACAAGCATGTACATTTGCTTACTAATTAGGTATCCAGTTTCAGGAAGAAGTCGATTGACTGATTTGGATCATCACCCACGAGAAAGTCTTTGCGCTACTTATCACCGGATCTTTGCTTATCCATCAGCTTTAAGCTCCAGTTACTGTTCACAGCAGGAATTGACACTGCAGACACAGGTGACACGTAGGTGGACATGATTATAGTAATTTCTTGGTGTGCTAACAGCAACCCAAACTGCTGGAAAATAGACAAAATGAAAGGTGCCCATCCTAGATAGGTATTTTGTCACCAGGAGGACTCCCAGATGGCCAGTCCAGGATCTCAGTCTTCTCCCTTCCATTTGGCTTTGGCTTTTGGGAAGTAGTGTGCTGAAGGAGACTAGCCAGTTTATCCTATTTCACCTGAGTGGTATTGGTTTCTCTTCTTGGAGATACTGGTGTGGACCAATCAGATGGTGATCCGTATTTCTTCCAGTGATTCAAAATGTCCAATCAAAATGAGAGTTGTTCTTTCTCCAATTGAAGAACAAGGCATCACCTTTGATTTCTTGCAACTTGAGCTGGAATTTTAGTCTCTGTGAAAAATTTCTTGTCATACCAGCGTGTGTAAGACAAATTAGGCTATAGCTCTTGGTACAACCACCTTGGGACAGGCATTGAACACCAACTGGTTTGCTCCAATTAGCAACTTACTTCTGCAAGTTGCTTTCCAGGGACTCCTCTGGAATGCATCCTTTGGCTAACTTTGCACACTAAGTTTGTTCAAGTTTCAGTTTCTCCATCAACAGTCTGCTAGCTGCTGAAATGTCCAGTTCAAATTTCTTATACAGTAATTTATACAAAGCCCCTTCATATTCTTTGATGGTCTTTGTATTTATTTTAACAGTCCATTATACAATGCAAAGTCACTTCAAGAATTGTTCTTCTCCAGCAGACCAGAACAGCTGTATAAATCTTGCATTTCCATTCTCCTTGTTTTAGCAATAATAGTGGAATCTTTGTATGTATATCTGAGTTGTGTGTGCATATAAGCTCTCTGCCTTATTGATCAGCTATGTTTCTGACTATTCCACTCTATGATCAAGTGTTGTTATAACACACTAATTGCTTTCAGACCCTTTTATTTACCGTCTCCTTCAGCACAGGTGTATTTCACTAACCTGATCGTATAAACATGCTTCATTGCAAATTATTAGCCTTACTACTTCATTTTATCAGTAAACCAAAATAAATATGAACACAACCTCTTTCTTTTCCTAGCATCCAGCCCTAGGGAGTACTGACAACTGGCAAAGTGGCCGTGTCTCCTATACTGAGTTCTACTAGACAGCCATTGGTTCACCAAATTTGGCAGATTGGGGTATGTCTACACTATGGGATTACTCCGAATTTACAGAATTCGATTTTTGCCAACCGATTGTATAAAGTCAAGTACATGCGGCCACACTAAGCACATTAATTCAGCGGTGTTCGTCCATGTACTGAAGTGTAAGGGGTCGGACTAACCCCTTCAGCATCTCCTGCTGGTCATCTGGGGAATCAGCTCACTCCAGTCCAGAGCACCCTCTGCAGGCCGGTGATCCGCCTTGTCCTTCACACTGGCCCCCGTGTCCCTCCCAGGACCCCGGTGCCCCTTGCTCTGGGTGCTGCCCCCTGGGAGTACCTACACACGCTGGGTCTCCCCTCCCAGGGGAACCCCCACCCACTAACCCCACCTCGCCTCAGAATAAGTCAGTGCCTACTGCCACTCACCATGTAGCCCCAATCCCTGGGGCAGACTGCAGTATCAGCCACTCATCACAGGTAAGGTTGGGTTTGGACCTGCTGCCTTGGCCTACACCTGGGTTGCCCTCTGCAACCCCCAGTACCCCTTGAACTAATACTAGGCCGCAGCCTGGGGCTTTCCAGGCTGGAGCTTCCCAGCTCCTCTGCCTTTCCCCAGCCCTGCTCCACTCAGGTACTCTGTCTTAGTTCCCTGCAGCCAGGCGCTTCTCTCTCTGAACACAGAGAGAGACTGGGCCTGAGCTCCTGGCTCCCTGCCTTTATAGGGCCAGCTAAGTCTGTTTGGGGCGTGGCCCCAGCTGCAGCCACTTCCCCCAATCAGCTTAGCCTTCACGCTGCCTGCTCCCTGAGCTATCTCAGGCCCTTCCAGGCAGGAGCAGGTATCCACCCTGCTACATGAGGCTAGCGTTGACTTCCAGAGCGTTGCGCTGTGGGTAGCTATCCCATAGTTCCTGCAGTCTCCCCCACCCATTGGAATACTGGGTTGAGATCCCAATGCCTGATGGGTCCAAAAATTTGTCACGGGTGGTTATGGGTAAATGTCATCAGTCAATCCTCCCTCCGTGAAAGCAACGGCAGACAATCATTTGGCCCCCTTTTTCCTGGATTGCCCGGGCAGATGCCATAGCATGGCAACCGTGGAGCCCGTTCAGCCTTTTTTCACTGTCACTGTATGTCTACTGGATGCTGCTGACAGACACGGTACTGCAGCGCTACACAGCAGTATCCCCTTGCCTTTGCAAGTTAGCAAAGATGGTTACCAGCCATACTATACCGTCTGCTGCTTTGCAAGTTGCCAAAGATGGTTACCAGTCATACCGTAGCATCTGCTGCTGTCATGGGTGCTCCTGGCTGGCCTTGGTGAAGTTGGTCAGGGGCGCCTGAACAAAAATGGGAATGACTCCCCAGGTCATTCTCTTCTTTAAGTTTTGTCTAATGGAGAGTCAGTCCTGCCTAGAATATCAGGCAAACCTACTAAAGAATCAGAGAGGCAAATGGCCGCTCCGGGTCAGAGCCCCAGACAGCCCGCAGAAATGATGAGCTGCATGCCATTCTAGGAGGTGCCCCTACAACAACCCCACCTGTTGCTTCCCTCCTCCCCCACCCCTCCCGGGCTACCTTGGCAGTTATCCCCCCATTTGTGTGATGAAGTAATAAAGAATGCATGAATTTGAAACAACACTGACTTTATTGCCTCTGCAAGCAGAGATCAAAGGGGGGAGGGGAGGGCGGTTGGCTTACAGCGAAGTAGAGTGAACCACCATTCTGCACTTGCTCAGCCTATAGCTGAAAATGGGAATCTGTGATAAGCACTAGGATAGAAGCACAGGCAGCGCTGAATCTCCATTTGTGTGTGGGCCTTTGGTTGACACTGGTAAAATACAAAATGTCCCAGGATATGTATGTAGGGGGACAGTTCTAAATGGCAGCTTTATTTTTTTTATTTGCAGCCAAATGTAGAGGTCTAACTATCTGATTGTGAGCCCTGGGAGCAAGGGATAGGCTGGGGTAGGTGCGACTGCACCGTGCTGTCTGACTGAGAGAGCAGCCTGAGGCAGAAGCCTCCAGCTGGCATGATATTCCAGGCAGGACTGAATCTCATTACACAAAACTTAAAGAAGAGAATGACCTGGAGTCAACCCAGAATTCAAATAGTTTTCAGAGAGTGCGGGAACTGTGGGATAGCTACAGTCATCAGTTGCCCCTCCCTCCGTGAGCGTCCATTTAATTCTTTGGCTTTCTGGTACGCTTGTCTCAGCTCCTTAAGCACTGTGTTGAGTCCCTGTTGTGGCCTCTCTCCATCATGGCTTTGGAGATTTTTTCAAATATTTTGCCATTTCGTCTTTTGGAATGGAGTTCTGATAGAATAGATTCATCTCCCCATACAGAGATCAGATTCAGTATCTCCCGTACGGTCCATGCTGGAGCTCTTTTTTGATTCTGGGACTGCATGGTCTCCTGTGCTGATGAGCTCTGCATGGTCACCTGTGCTGATCAGCATTCCATGCTGGGCAAACAGGAAATGAAATTCAAAAGTTCGCGGAGCTTTTCCTGTCTACCTGGCCAGTGCATCCGAGTTCAGATTGCTGTCGAGAGCGGTCACAATGGTGCACTGTGGGATAGCTCCCGGAGGCCAATACCGTCGAATTGTGTCCACACTAACCCTAATTCGAACTGGCAATGTCGATTTCAGCGCTACTCCCCTTGTCGGGAAGAGCCCTTTATGTCGACAAAAATGGCTTCGTTGTGTGGACGGGTGCAGGGTTAATTCGATTTAATGCTGCTAAATTCGACCTAAACTCATAGTGTAGACCAGGCCTTGGTAAATCAATTTTATTTTCTTCCTTCTGGTAGAAATCTTCTCTATGTTTTAGTACCCCTGGGAAGACGGGAGCGATATTTATATATAATCTACCTTGTTTTGGCTGTTAATACTTACAGACTGATCCTTCTTACCATGCTGAAGGCAAACAGAAAATCCTGTAATAACAGATCTATGGACCTTTCCCTATAGAAGAATAGGAAAACGTATCTGTGCTTTTCTGAACATTTCATGTCTTTGAATAATAATAAGGTCCCCAGATCTGGACCACCTTGGAGACAAATGAATCATCCAGAACTGAAATAGAAATCGACATCCACGGATTTGGGTTTCGTCATTAGGCAGAATTTGTAGTTTTAGAAAGTAGATTTGAATTATTTTAGCTGTCAAAGTTATTTCAAATGGAGGGAACTTCAGGAGGTGTGGCATTCTGCTGCAGACAGTGACTGAGAGGTTTGGTTCTGCTCCTATCCTGCAAGCAGGCTGAAGTACCCACTATAACAGAACTTGTTACTCAAAGAAAGGAAATTTTCAGATAAGCACAGATACATTTCCTATTTGTCATAGAGTGCAGGATTAATTTTCAAGTCCGTCTGGCATAGCCATGTTAGGATAAACCCTATAAACAAGCATAACCTCATGGGATTAAGATTACATAAACAAGTAGTGCAAGTGTTTCTCCAATCACATTGAATGTGCCACTGAAAATTTTCTTCCCATCCACTTGTGATCTTTGGAAAACTAGAGTGGACTTGCTCCCCAAACCTCACTCCAAACCTGAAAAAGGATAGCAAGAGAGGGGAAAAATCCTCACTCCTTATATGCACTGTATGTTCCATACCAGGCTTCTCTTAAAGATCCTGCTGCAAAGAGTGGCCATCAGTACCCACCCCATTCCTCCCTGCTAGAAGACCCCGGTGAGACTTCAAATGGCAGTCGGGGCAGATCATTGATCCTCCTTGAAGACATTCAAATTGGAGTTGCACAGCACGGGGGAGAGGGTGACAATTGTGGTGGTGTGTGTGTGGGGGGGGGTGTGAATGGGTGGATTCTTGTTGTGCAGGTTTATGTGGAAAGTGAACTTCCAGAGAACAGATAGGCATTTTTCTGCTCCACTATCTCTGTACTAAGCCATGCAAATTCTCATTTGTGTGAACTACATAAACTGGACATTGCAGAGTATGCAGATCTCAAACAGGGAGTTTCTATACACTTTACTTTGGGAATTATACCATTTAATATTTAAAAAAAAATCCAAACTGTTTTGACATTTTAGACTGGAAAGTGTTAACATGGATTTATAGAATGTATGTTTTATAATGTTTTTTATACTGAAGTTGGGCTTGATCCATACCTATATTTGTGATACATAAGTTTTTGTGTCAATTTGCCTGTTTTAGAGGTGTCACTTCATACAATGTATACATATTTCTGTTTTTTTTCACAGATCTTTTTGTGTGGATTTGGCTAAGGCAGAATTTTCATAGCCATTCTTCTGGCAAATATTGTCAATACTTAGCTCATATGAATGATCAGCTGTAGGTTTCTAATTATTATATTTTGTTTTCATGTGATTTGGTCTGGTCGTTGACTCCAGTTCAAGTTTCCTACCCATTTCTTTTCTTGTGTTACTTAAAAATATATTATTATTAATAAATGTGTTCTAATTTTATATCCAGTATTACATTGTTGGAAATGCAATGCAGTCATATATCACATGCAATATTTTGTACTTGACCAATATACAGTGCAATATTTTGCAGTTAGTTTAGAGCATTTAATGACATTTAACATACATCTCAGTTAAATGATGGGCATATGAGAAGCTGTTGTTGGGGGGAGGAAGGCAGGGTTTGCTGGGACATAGTGCTTAGATTTTGCTATGCCTTGGTCAACAAGTCAGAGATGATGACACCTTCAATTTCACTGAGATGTGTGCCATATGTCATAAACTGCTGGATTTCTTTTCTCATTTTATATAAACAATTTGCATTAATTTATATTGTCTGAAATGCTGCAGTCTGAAATAATTACAATAAATAAAATATATTTACAAGATATTGTGCTAATTTATGTTATCTTTTATTTGGCATAACTATTAAATAATGATGATTATTCATACTATGTGTGCCACAGATTTTCCACCTTCAGCCTTGGCTCCTTCCATCAACTACCTTGCATATTATCAGTCCAGCTAATGACATTAAGGGAATTCAGCCATCTTTCTGATGATGGACTAAGGTTAAACCATTTTGCCTGGTTTGTTAGATGTCAGCAACCTTGATACAGTTGGTAAATTACTGATATAGTTCTCTGACAGACAAACTTCCATGGGTCTTTTCCTTCCCTTAGAAATATTCCAGCTGGCAGTAATGAGAATTTGCTGTTCTTTCCCAAGGGCATTTGTTTGTGGGTTTCCACAGGGTTTAGTCTTGTCACTGATCTTTTTCAATTTATGTGTGCAGCCACTATGGGCGATAGGAAGATGATATGGTGTGGAATCCCTCCAGTATTAGGATGATAATTAGAGCTGCATTTTCTTTATATCAAACCTGGATGATGCAGTTTCCCAGTGTCTCATGTAGGTGAAGAAGTGGATAGGAATTAGCTGGCACAGATGTTTGTAATCCAGATTAAATGGGAGCAATGTCTTTTTGCATCTGTAGTTAGAATCTATATAAACTTTACATGGTCCAAGTCTCAGTTATCTCAGATAGTGCCTCTTACTTTGTCTGTATTGGAAGCTGATCTGTATTGGGTTTCTCTTGCTACCTGTCCCTGGAGCTAAATTCTTCAGAGTCGGTAACAGAGTTTTCTCAGCAGTGAAATTTCTGGATCTCTGGAGTACACTCTCTCTCTCCCTCCAGGGTTCAAGTTGCATGTAATGTAAGATTTAACTATTTAATTTAGCCTCTGAAGGATATTTTGTTTTGTTAAATAGTGAGGATTTAGGATTGGTTTTATAGTAGAGCAATGTGAAGAGAGTGTTCACTAGTGGCCTCTGAATTCAAAAGTTGTTTTTATTATTTTATGATCTTTTGTTTTTATTAGTGGAAGATGCCAGGTGGGTGCCAATGAAAAATTCAAAATAAATAAAAAAAGATGAGTCTCTTCATTCATTTTAGTCTATTCATTGGTTTTAGGATAAAAAGGTCTCCAGAAAGTGTCACAAACCCACATAGCTTCCCTGAGTGATGAAATTTGCAATGGGTCTCCAATTTAGATGACAGTTACAGTATATTTAGTCACATGAAAGCAGATAACTCCCTATTGACTACATATATTAGGAGGCTTATATGGGGTTTTTTATTCTAGCAAATCTATAAAATCTTTTTTGTTCCTGAACTTTATTGATTTTATGCTAGATTCTGAGCTGTAGTATATAGATAATTACCGGTTAGAAACTGCCATTTGTGGTCACATTATGCCCCTTAGTCTTTATCTTGAAGCACAGGCAGACGTCAGTAGCCTTGCAAGGTTTCTTAGAAATCTGTTGAATTTCAAATTGCTTAGGCAAAAACTCAAGACTTCTAACAATTTGATGTATTTTTACTCAAAGTAGAATCTATATTTAAATAAAAAATTACAGAATGTAAAATAAAGATGGCTGTAAGATAGTGCTTGCAAATTTAAATGAATGAACTGTTCTTTTATTTAGTTTTGAAGGACTGCTGATTGACTTGGTTCACTCTTCTAAAAGCTAATGTAGACCAATGTACATTCAATTCTTTGTTCATATGAAATACTGAGGTGGTCAATTAGAATATGAATTGTACTTTATATGCCTTTTCACAGACTAATGAGAAAACAGAGCATGTTTCTTTAGAATTTTTTATTTGCAATTGCCTACCATTGCCGTGGATTTCATTTCAAGACCACAAGGTCTGTGGATCTTTACATGCAAAAGTTTTGGAATGTCCAGTTGCACTTTCAGGCCTGGTCTACACTAGGCGTTTATGTCGAAGTTAGCGCCGTTACATCGAATTAACCCTGCACCCGTCCACACTGCGATGCTATTTAGTTCGACATAGAGGTCTCTTTAATTCGACTTCTGTACTCCTCCCCGACGAGGGGAGTAGCGCCAAATTCGACATGGCCATGTCGAATTAGGCTAGGTGTGGATGGAAATCGACGCTAATAGCTCCGGGAGCTATCCCACAGTGCACCACTCTGTTGACGCTCTGGACAGCAGTGCGAGCTCATATGCTCTGACCAGCCACACAGGAAAAGCCCCGGGAAAATTTGAATTGGAATTCCTTTTCCTGTCTGGCCAGTTTGAATCTCATTTCCTGTCTGGACATCGTGGCGAGCACAGCAGCACTGGCAACGATGCAGAGCTCTCCAGCAGTGATGGCCGTGCAGTCTGTGAATAGAAAGAGGGCCCCAGCATGGACTGATCGGGAAGTCTTGGATCTCATCGCTGTGTGGGGCGATGAGTCCGTGCTTTCCGAGCTGCGATCCAAAAGACGGAATGCAAAGATGTACGAGAAGATCTCTAAAGACATGGCAGAGAGAGGATACAGCCGGGATGCAACGCAGTGCCGCGTGAAAATCAAGGAGCTGAGACAAGGCTACCAGAAGACCAAAGAGGCAAACGGACACTCCGGATCCCATCCCCAGACATCCCGTTTCTACGAGGCACTGCATTCCATCCTCGGTGCGGCCGCCACCACTACCCCACCAGTGACGGTGGACTCTGAGGATGGGGTAGTGTCCACGGCCGGTTCCTCGGACATGTTAGGGGACGTGGAAGATGAGGAAGGAGATGAGGAGGGCGAGGCAGTCGGCAGCGCTCACAACGCTGATTTCCCCGACAGCCAGGATCTCTTCATCACCCTTACAGAGATTCCCTACGAAGCGTCACCAGCCATTACCCCGGACACAGAATCTGGTGAAGGATCAGCCAGTAAGTGTTGTAAACATCTAAACATTTATTTTTAACAAAACAGGAATATTAACAATTTAAAGAATGGGTTGTTCATGATTAGTGTGCCCTATGCGCTTAACGGTTTAGTCATGGGCAGTGCAAGTTTTGAAAAAAAATCTAGCAATGTCCGGTTTTCAGTGATTGTCCTGCACAAGCCGCTCTACTGTTTATTCCCTGCTACTGCAGCTACAGTAAAATGCGGTCTATATGTCCGGGGATAGAGCAGTAGTCCTCCTGGGATATCTCCACGAAGCTCTCCTGGAGGTAACTTGAAAGCCGTTCCATGAGGTTCCTGGGGAGAGCGGCCTTATTGGGTCCTCCGAAGTACGAGACGTTGCTGCGCCACGAGACTATCACGTACTCGGGAATCATTGCTCTGCACAGCAGGGCGGCATACGGCCCTGGTCTTTGGAGGCTTTCCCGGAGCATTCTCTGTCTGTCGCTCTCAGAGATCCTCATCAGGGTGATGTCGCCCATGGTGACCTGCTTTTAATTAGGTAGGGGAATGTTAGTGTTGGGACTGCTTTCCCGTTCCTTGACAGAACTGTAACCGCTGGTTTTTAGCCACACGGTGGAGGCAGGAGAGGGGCAGCCGAAAGGGATCGTTCCCGGGGACAGCCGCGAGGGGGTGGGACAGGGGCAGAGTTCCCGCTTGCCGGATTGCTGGCTGCAGGAACTGACATAGCTTTAAATGTGAAATGAGGCCAGTGGTAATCTAAAAGTTTTAAACTGCCACAAGTGTACGGCTTACCATGTCTGCCTGCAACAGAAATTCCGTTGTGCTGCCCCGCTTCTCAAATGTGCTGTGCAAGACCCCAGGCACTGAATGCGAAGGCCGAAAATTCGACCTTGTGCTGAGTGCGCATGTGATAGGTGCTGTGCATGGTCTTGTTCACAGAGAAAGACTATGTTCTTTGTTCACAACTACATTTTTCTTTCTGAGGAATTCACTCCCTTTTTCCCATTTCCACAGCCCCATCTGCGACTGTCTCACAACCTAGCCTGGAATCACACTCCCAGAGGCTAGCGCGGATTAGGCGTAGGAAGAGGAGGACACGGGAGGACATGTTCTCTGAGCTTATGGCCTGTTCCCAAGCCCAGGCAGCACAGCAGACCCAGTGGCGGGAGAACTTGACCCGAATGCACCAAGCCAACATGGATCGGGAGGAGAGGTGGCGGCAGGAAGACCAGCAGGCGACTCAAACGCTGCTTGGACTACTGAGGGAGCAAACGGACACGCTCCGGCGCCTTGTGGATGTTCTGCAGAAACGGAGGCAGGAGGACAGAGCCCCGCTGCAGTCCATCTATAACCGCCCTCCCCTGCCACCAAGTCCCATACCCACCTCACCCAAAGTGCAAAGAAGGAGAGGCGGCAGAGTCCCTGCTAACTCTCACTCCACCCCTGCAGAGAGCTCTAGTAGCAGAAGGCTCTCGTTTCCCAAAATTTGAACAGTTCTTTCCTTCCCGCCTGACACAAGCCCCCGTCCAAGTTTCACCTCCCAATGCCATGTGTAGTTGATAATAAAAAATACGTTTCTGTAAACTACTGTTTCAATCATGTTCTTTTGGAGGAGGATGGGAAAGGGGGTTGGTAATTGGACAGGACAGTCACCTTTGGCAGGGTACATAGTCGGGGGCAGGCACAGCAGCAGGGCACATACACAGTGCAGTGATGCAGTGACTAGTTACCCTGGTTAGTCTGGGAGGTTGTTTTCATGTTATGTGGTGGGGGGTGGGTTGCTCTGTGACTTTGTGGCAGGGGAGGGCAGTTACAGATCTTAAGCGGCGGTCCTTAGGCAGGATCACAGAGCCACACAGCAGGGGATCTGTAACCATCCTCCCCCTGCCACAAAGTCACATAGACCCCCCTATACACACAGTCCCGATCAGGAGGGGTGACAGGCTCCGTTGAAACAACCATCCCACCGCAGCGGAGCCTGTCAATCCTTGAGTTTAGAAGCTGCATTCGCGTCACTACACTACACCCGCTCCGCACCACAGTCTGCGTCCCAGTTTTAAAAAATTCCCGCGAAAACAGTATTAAAGAAAATGGTGTGCTTTAACAAAGTTGAACTATTTTTATTTCGCAACGTGTGTTGGAAGGGGGGTGAAGGGGGTATGTAACTGGATAGGATAGTCAACATTACCTGGGTAAAGAAACGGGGGCAGGTTTAGCTTCTCAGTACACAAACTTTAAAGTCACAGGTTACCCTGCTCACTGAGGAACTTTGCTTTCAAAGCCTCCCGGATGCACAGCGCTTCACGCTGGTCTCTTCTAATCGCCCGGCTGTCTGGCTGTGAGTAATCAGCAGCCAGGCTATTTTCCTCAACCTCCCACCCCGCCATAAAGGTCTCCCCCTTGCTCTCACAGAGATTGTGGAGCACACAGCAAGCTGCTATAACAATGGGGATATTGGTTTCGCTGAGATCACAGCAAGTCAGTAAGCTTCTCCATCTCCCCTTGAGACGGCCAAAAGCACACTCCACCACCATTCTGCACTTGCTCAGCCGGTAGTTGAAGAGTTCTTTTTCAGTGTCCAGGGCGCCAGTATAGGGCTTCATGAGCCAGGGCATTAGCGGGTAGGCTGGGTCCCCGAGGATGACTATAGGCATCTCCACATCCCCAACAGTTATTTTGTGGTCCGGGAAGTAAATACCTTGTTGCAGCCGTCTAAACAGACCAGAGTTCCTGAAAACACGAGCGTCATGAACCTTTCCCGGCCATCCCACGTAGATGTTGGTAAAACGTCCCCTGTGGTCCACCAGTGCTTGCAGCACCATGGAAAAGTAGCCCTTTCGGTTAATGTACTGGGTGGCCTGGTGGTCCGGTGCCAGGATAGGGATGTGAGTTCCATCTATGGCCCCACCGCAGTTTGGGAATCCCATCGCTGCGAAGCCATCTATGATCGCCTCCACGTTTCCCAGGGTCACTACCTTTGGCAGCAGTACATCAACGATTGCCTTGGCTACTTGCATCACAACAACCCCCACGGTAGATTTGCCCACCCCAAACTGGTTCGCGACTGACCGGTAGCTGTCTGGCGTTGCAAGCTTTCAGAGGGCTATGGCCACTCGCTTCTGTACACTCAGTGCAGCTCGCAACCGGGTGTCACTGCGCTTCAGGGCAGGGGACAGCAACTCACAAAGTTCAAGGAAAGTTCCCTTCCGCATGCGAAAGTTTCGCAGCCACTGGGATTCATCCCAGACCTGCAGCACTATGCGGTCCCACCACTCAGTGCTTGTTTCCCGTGCCCAGAATCGCCGTTCCACGGCATCAACATGACCCATTGCCACCGCGATGTCCTCGGCGCTGGGTCCCCTGCTTTCTGACAGGTCCGTGCTACTCTCAGACTTCAGGACATCACCGCGGTGCCGTAGCCTCCTCGCCTGACTTTTCTGCATCTGCCTCAGGGAAACCTGTATGATAAGCTGCGAGGCATTGAGAGCGGCCACAACTGCAGCGATGGTCGCAGCGTGCTCCATGCTCGCAGTGCTGTGGCGTCCGCGCTGTCAATGACTGGAAAAGTGCGCAAAATGATTTCCCGCCGGCGCTTTCAGGGAGGGAGGGCAGGAGTGATGGACGGATGACGACAGTTACCCAAAAGCTCCCTCGACACATTTTGTTACCCAGAAGGCATTGCCGGCTACACCCAGAATTCCAATGGGCAGAGGGGACTGCGGGAACTGTGGGATAGCTGACCACAGTGCACCGCTTCGAATGTCGACGCTTTCACCATTAGTGTGGACGCACAAAGTCGAATTACTGTCCTTAGTGTGGACACACACGTTCGAATTTGCAATATCGATTACAAAAATTCGATGCAAGTAAAATCGAACTACTCTCGTAGTGTAGACAAGGCCTCAGAATTGCAGAAGTTTAAGAAACAAATCAACATATTCTTGGAACATCTTTTTTTCCCCTAAGGTCTCCTGTTTTGCCATATACAACTGTATGGCTTTAGCAAAACTTCCAGGAGGCCAGTTGCTTATTATAAGTATCCTCCTTTGCTAACTTTGAACCCTCTGTTGTTTCTCCTGATACTGCAGTCTTCTGTCTTTGCAAAGACCATTTTGAATTTGTCTGGTCTTCATGGAAAGTACTTCCACATTCTATTTTTTTTAATATATTTATGTATGTAGTGTATTATACATAAATATGAAAATTACTTGAGCCAACTGTTTCTGCAACAAGCATGCTTGAATGCTAGCAAGATGAACAACTATGTAAATCTTTAATCTTTGCATCAGATTCTTTTTATTCCTTCTTCACTTTGAGCTGTACAGTATTTAAATTTCACATTTCATCTGTCTTTCATACAATATACATTCCTTGCATATCTTTTCTCATTATCTCTTAAGTATTTTCATTAACCAACATTCCTTATTTAAAATTAAAACATGCATTACCATGACACTTGGTGATTACAGTTTCCTAGCAACTGCACTTCTTCTTAAACTGCCTTTTGTAAACTGAAAGGGTCTGTATAAAGTTGACACCACCTTTCTATGGACTTAAGCTAGAATTCTTAATTATATCCTTTTTTAACCTTGAGGATGGCACCAGGAAAGAGAACTGTGAGTACTGTTAGGGCTGATAGTCTTTATTTGGCTAGCCACTAGAAAGCAACATAATCACTCTTAAGCAAGCCAGGCATTCCATATAATACATGGCAATGGAACAGTGTGTAGATTAAGGCCAGGTCTGAAAAGGTGTGTTGGAATAGCTATTCTGGTTTTGCAAATGTAGCTTATTTTGTTTGCTGAATCAGCATAAACTATGCTGGCAAAAGCACATTTTTGCCCTGTTAAACTGTCTACACTAAAGCTTTTGCTGGTAGAGAAATGTTACAAAAAGCCAGACCCCTGACTTGCATTGCTTGCTAGAAAATATTCTACTATAACCCTGGCCTAAGATAAAAGGCTTGTTGATAAGAATGGATTAGCTAACACTTTTGAAAAGTGTAGTCTAGAGAAGGGATAACACTGTTAAAACAAGCTAAACTAGCCCATTTAAAGCCTAGATCAGAATCCCAGGTTTAACTCTGCCAGTTTGTCATGTGTTATTGTTATTTGTATTGCAGTAACACCTAGGACTCCATTTGCTAGGTGCTGTACAAACATAGAGGAAAAAAATGTTCCCTGTGCCAGAGAGCTAACAATCTAAGTATAAACAGGGCCGGCTCTAGGATTTTTGCCACCCAAAGCAAACACAATTTTGGCCACCCCCCCACCCCCCGTCTTTAATTACCCCACCCCCGGCCACGCCTCAACTCCGCCCCTTCCCCAAATCCCCAGCCCTGCCTCCTCCCCCAAAGGCTCTCAAGCCTAGGAGGGAGGGAGGGGGAGAAGCGGCGCGCGAAACGGCTGCTCGGGATCTCCCCCTCCCTCCCAGGTTTGAGAGCCTGGGAGGGAGGGGGATACTCCAAGTGGCCGCGGCGCGGGCGCCGCTTCTGCCCCTCCCTCCCAGGCGCCCAAGCCTGGGAGGGAGGGGGAGCAGCGGCGCGCGAAACGGCCGCTCGGGATCTCCCCCTCCCTCCCAGGTTTGAGAGCCTGGGAGGGAGGGGGAGACCCTGAGCCGCTGCGGCGCACGAAACAGCTGATTTGCGCGCCGCTGCTCCCCCTCCCTCCCAGGCGCCCACTTGGAGTATCCCCCTCCCTCCCAGGCTCTCAAACCTGGGAGGGAGGGGGAGATCCCGAGCGGCCGTTTCGCGCGCCGCTGCTCCCCCTCCCTCCCAGGTTTGAGAGCCTGGGAGGGAGGGCGAGTAGCGGCGCGCGAATCAGCTGTTTCGCGCGCCGTGGCAGCAGCAACAGAGGTGAGCTAGGGCGGCCGGGGCACATTTTTAAGGGCGGCATTCTGGCGCCGGCCATGCCACCCCTAAAAATGTGCCGCCCCAAGCACCAGCTTGTTTTGCTGGTGCCTAGAGGCGGCCCTGAGTATAAAACAAGACAACAAGTGTGCACAGAGAGATGGATGGGGACCACAAGAAAACAGACAATATTGGTCAGCGTGATAGGCAGCGGTTTCAGCAAACCAGGTGTCTAACTGTTGTCAAGTTTTGTAAACATCACAAGTAAGAATAGTTTGAGAGAGGATAATGAGTTTGTTTTGCAGTTATTTAAGGGAGCTACTGTGACAGTGTACCCCATAAGGCTTTATGGGGAGGGGGTGCTTATAAAAGTATGTATGACATAACTGGAATATGTTTTGTGCTGCCTGTGCCATGTAACATATTTCCGTAAGGGTTATGATCCACTATATCTATTCATCCTATTTGTACGTATATATCATTTTCTACTCGAGCTTAAGAATATGGGCTGTATGCTTGCCTGATTTCTAAGTAAGCTTTGTGAGGCATTTGGTCAGCTTCTTTAGGAAGGAATTTGCCAGGTTAAGTACCTGATCAGGAGACACTTAGGGAACAATGCATCTTGGAATGCTCCAATCCACATGAGAAGTCTTCCTGGAGACATGCAAGATGCCATGTGGACAATGGCGTCGGCCTGCAAAGACTGAGTCATGCAGGGGCATGTGACTTGCCCAGGTGACTCCAAAACTCCATCTTGGAGCTGGGCTTTGCATAGGAGGGAGGAGGGGGATCTCCACCCACAAGAGAGAGTCTACTTAAACCTGTGGGAGACCCCTCCATGTTGTCTTCAGCTGGCTAAAGAAGGAGCCTCTCCACACACACCCCAGGATACTTGAAGGAGACTGAAACAAAGGACAGTAACTACAGGGGGTGTGAGTGATTGCTGGACCCAGGCTAAAAGGAGATTAGCCTGTAAAAGGGAGCATTCTGGAACTGGTGAGGAAATTATCTGTATTCAGTTTGATTAGGCATAGATCTGCGCATTTTATTTTATTTTGCTTGGTGACTTACTTTGTTCTGTCTTTTACTACTTTGAACCACTTATATCCTACTGTCTGTATTTAATAAAATCACTTCTTATTTAGTAATTTACTCAGAGTATGTATTAATACCTGGGGGAGCAAACAACTGTGCAAATCTCTCTATCAGTGTTATAGAGGGCAAACAATTTATGAGTTTGCCCTGCATAAGCTTTATGCAGGGTAAAACGGATTTATCTGGGTTTAGACCCCACTGGGAGTTGAGCATCTGAGTGCTAAAGACAAGCACTCTACTGTGAGCTGTTTTCAGGTAAACTTGCAGCTTTGGGACAAGTGAGTCAGACCCTGGATCTGTGTCTGGAGCCAAACAGGAGTGTCTGGCTCAGCAAGACAGGGTGCTGGAGTCCTGAGCTGGCAGGGAAAACAGAAGCAGGGGTAGTCTTTGCACATCGGGTGGCAGCTCCCAAGGGGGTTTCTGTGATCCAACCCGTCACAGCTACTCCTAAGCCTGAGAGGCAATATGGGAGAAAGCATACGGATGAGTATTTGGAAATTTTACCAATGGGAGATAAAAGCTGGTGTCATTGGCTGATTGGATGTGGGAGTTGACATGTCAAAAGTGAATGAGAGGTGGTAAGTAGGATGGGACATGAAAGGCATTGAAATATAATACCTTTTCTTGATGCATGGAGAAAGGGGAGCCAGTGCAGGGATGCAAAGAGAGGGCTGACATTGTCAAAACAATGAGCTAGGAAAATGATCTTTGCAGGTGCATTTTGAATGGATATGAGCAGGGCAAGAAAAGGGGTTAGAAAAGAATATGTTGCAGTAAATAGCAAGAGTGGTGACCAGTAAGTGCCTGGTATTAAATGAGGGTATTGATATAATAGGTATCACAGAAACTTGGTGGCACAAAGATAATCAATCTGACATGGTAATACCCAGGTTTAAAATATATAGGAATGGTGGAGTAGGTCATGCTGGTTGGGGAGTGGCACTATATGTGAAAGAAAGCATAGTCAAATATAGTAAAAATCTTAAATGAATAAAACTGTACCATAGAATCTATGCATAGAAATGCCATGCTTGAATAATAAGAATGTAACATTAGGAATATATTACCGACCACCTGACTAGGGTGGTGAAGGTGATTGTAAAATGCTCAGGGAGATTAGACAGGATACAAAAATAGAAAACTCAGTAATAATGGGGGATTTCAACTAGCCCCATATTGACTGGGTACATCTCACCTCAGGTTAGGATGCAGGGATAGTTTCTTAGCACCATTTCTCAGCACCATTAATGACTGCTTCTTGGAGCAGCTAGTCCTAGTACCCACAAGGGAAGAGACAATTCTTGATTGTTCTAAGTGGTGCACAGGATCTGCTCCAAGAGGGGAATATAGTTGAACCACTCAGCAATAGTGACCATAATGTAATTAAATTTAACATCCTAGGGCAGGGGTCGGCAACCTCTGGCCGATTGCGGCTCCCACAGGCCGCGATTTGCCATCCCAGGCCAATGGGGGCAGCGGGAGGCGGCGCATGCCAAGGGATATGCTGGCCGCGGCTTCCCGCCACCCTCATTGGCCTGGAGCAGTGAACCGCGGCCAGTGGGAGCCGCGATCGGCCAAACCTGCCGACGCGGCAGGTAAACAAACGGGCCCGGCCCGCCAGGGTACTTACCCTGGTGAGCAGTGTGCAAGAGGTTGCCGACCCCTGTCCTTGGGAGTGTGTGTGGGGGGGGAGGGGATACCAAAGAAGCTCACCACAGTAGCATTTAACTTCATCAAGGAGAAATACAAAAAATGAGGAAGCTATTTAAATGGTTATCAAAAAGCACAGTAGCAAGAGTGACATGCCTGCAAGCTGTATAGAAACTTTTAAAAAACACCATAATAGAGGCTTAAATTAAATGTATACCCAAAATTAAAAAAAAAAAAAAAACTGAAAAGGAAACAAAACAAAAAAAATTGCCACCTTGGCTAAACAGATTAGAAGAAATGGTTAGAGATAAAAAGGCATTCTTTAAAAAATGAAAGTTGAATAAATCCTATTGAGGAAAATAGAAAGGAACTCTGGCAAATCTAGTGTAAAAGTATAATTAGGCTGCCAAAAAAGAACTAAAAGAGCAACTAGCAAAAAACACAAAAACGAACAGCAATTTTTTAAAGTACAGTGGAAGCCCGCTATAATGCAATAATTGGGGTCCAAAAAATTCGATCACGGTAAATGCAAGGTTGGGTTATAGCGGGGTTCCACTGTACTTGTGTTCAGCTTCCAGTTTCAACTTACAACCATTAAGGAAGTTTTGTCCAAGGCAGGACGAGCAGGACGTCGAGAAAAAAGAAAAGGACAGCCAGAGCGGCGAAGCAAAACAACAACAACAACAACAAAACAGGGCACAAACTTTTGTTGCCACTTACTTGGCGGCTCGAGGCTGCCTCCTCTGGCCGCGCTGGTGAGCCTCTGGGCGGATGGTGGCTGCACTCTGGCTAGCGGGACTCCCTGCCCTTCAGACATGCCCTGGGCTGCAGAGTACGCGCCCCAGATAGCAGGAATTCTGAAATTGCAAGACTACTAACTGTGGTATGTAACTTATTGCTTAAATCAGCTTCTGTGCCAGGTGACTGGAGTATAGCTAATGTGATGCAGATTTTAAAAAAGGCTCCAGAGGCAATCATGGCAATTACATGCTGGTAAGCCTAACTTTAGTAAAGAACAGAATTTTCAGACACATAGATTAACATGATTTGTTGGGAAAGAGACAACATGGCTATTGTAAAAGGAAATTACGTCTCACCAATTTATTAGAATTCTTTAGGGGGCAACAAACTTGGACCAGGGTGATCCACTGATCAATGGATATAGTGTACTTGGACTTTCAGAAAGCCTCTGATGAGGTCTCTCACCAGAAGCTCGTAAGCAAAGT
The DNA here is from genome assembly GCF_011386835.1 of Chrysemys picta bellii. Classification (NCBI taxonomy): domain Eukaryota; kingdom Metazoa; phylum Chordata; order Testudines; family Emydidae; genus Chrysemys; species Chrysemys picta. Next base: position 145,450,620 of record NC_088792.1, read on the forward strand.
AAGAAGACATGGGATAAGATTTATTAATTCCTTTATTTTTATCCACCCTGTCCCATGCAGAATATTTGCCTGCACACAATCAAATTAGGCACCTATCTGGCCACTTGCATACATAAACACCTGACTTGTGCAGGCATTTGGGGTTAATTTGTTTGCATAAATTAAGCATACATACAAATATATGCAACCAGTTGGCCCTATATATTTTTGAGAATCTGATCATACAATAAATGCACAACAGTGAGCTCATTGCAAAGTTTACTTGCAAATGGGGGTGTGGGTGAAATTTTATGGCTCCACAAAAAATGGCAGAATTATAATTATAACTAAACATTTATGAAATAAATCAAAGACAAGAGATCATTCAACAAAGGCTCAAGTTAAAATCTGAACTCAAAATTACACTTTCAAGCCTTGCAGCACATACATTTTACAGGGGCAGAAAACTAAAACAAAATATGTTGAAAATATGCATCATATAAGAACAGATAAAACAATTAATTTGAACAGCAACATTTCAGGGTTGTTACAATATTATGTAACATATTAGAGAGGATAGAGAAGAAAAGATCAAACAATAATTCATAGCCCATCTGCTCCAAATATATCATAAATATAAAAACCTCCCATCAGATATTACCAATATGTGGCAGACAAAATAAAGGTATCAACACTGTAGAAGTTCAGCTTACCTCATCAGTTTATACAACAGTTGCCTAGAGACTGGAGGCAAATGAATTTGACGCTGACATTTTAACATCAGGGAATGACAGCTGAACTTGTCTATACTTGGGAAGCTTTTATTTATCAATTATGGTCAGAATAGAAGAATACTTGGACAAATAGACAGTGGTCAAAAACAGCTAACATAGTTTCATTTAATGAATCTGATTAACTTATTTGAAGAGGTAATAATGGTAAGTGGGGTGCTACATTTATCAGTGGTAAATCCAATGATTTTATACTATGAACCGGAGGAAGAAAAACTAACAAGGAATTTGCAGAAAACACTAAATTGGTTGGAGTAACCAATACTGAAGGGGATAGAGATTGATTTCCAAGAGACTAGGAAAAATAGGACACAAACTAAGTAGGAGTTCCTGCAGATTAACATGAAAAAAAGTAAAGTAGGTGTGCCTTAAATGGCAAAAGTCTACAAAACACTGATCAGAAAAATAAAAGGGGATAGAGTAAACTTAAAGCTTTTAGCCCAATGTCTGGCATCGCTTAAAACAAATATGCTGCCTACTAGAACGGAAATTTAGGCACACGCACAATTAGAAGTCACCATAAATACAGTTTTATAAGAAGAGCAGCAACGGGCAACAGCCCATGCATGCTAAGAGCTCTTGCATTGAGCTTCACTCATGTCAGGGCTGGAGTTCCCAGGTTACAACAGTATGCTACTGTTAGTGGAACACACCATTACAGACAGATTAAACTCAAGGTTTGTTCAAAGAGGCTGGTGAGACAATACCCGAAGCTATTGTGAACACTTTGAATGTCAATGGAAAGATAAAAGGGTATTGAAATATGTGTGAAGATGGCAAAACTTGCATGAATAAAAGCAATAGAGTATGACAACAAAAAGAGATTAGGAAATCTTGGGCTGTTAGGGATGTGATGGTTCTTCAATTTGATACAGATAAAAATTCTGGTATTTTACTGGTATTTGTATTTCAGCAGTTATGGGGTGAGGGGAGAAAATGGACATGGATCAGTGGAGAAATGCCTGCCATCAAATCACACCTATCATTTCAGCTTTGCTTCCAAGAGCTGGATATGGTTCCAGTTGATCCTGAAATATTTCTCTCATACCTACCAAGTTTTGGAGACCTGGATTCATCAACTATCATGATCACTTCTACCACTGTTCAGATTCATACTAGTCTGTAGCCAGTTCTCTGCCTCCAAACAAAAAACTTAGCTCTATTGAATTCTGAGTTTGTATTAACTAAAAAAATAACTAAGAAGAGACATTATTTTTCTGTATTGAGAGCTGAGAGATGTAAATGATGGATGTCACAAAACTGTTTGAGAGGATAAGAGGCTCAAACATAAGAGGATGTGAACTAAAAAATAACAAACTGATGTACTTCATGGGAGTTTAGAAGAAGGTTCTTTATAAAGAAGAAGAAGAAGAAGAATAGACGGTGCATACAAAAACATACTAGCTAAATATTGTCAGTGGGTAGCCTTAAAGGAACATATGACCTCCTTCCATCATGATTTTTTTGTTGGCAGTTAAATAGTAATAAAAGTTTTACATTTCATGTCAGCCTCTGCTTTATAGCTGCCATTGTTTTCTCTCTGGAAAGAGTTTCATGCCAGGCTGGTTTAACAAGGTAACGATATATTTGAAAGTCAACTTTGTCAAAAAAAAAATCGAAAGAAATAAAACACTTTTAATAAAATCTATTTTTGTAGGAAATAGCTAGAACTTGCATAACAATCCTAAAAATGGTAAACTAAGTAATGATTTTTTTTTCTATTTAATAAAACTGCAAATTTGGTGGCCTTTAAGCCTGAAAACTATTTTGATGGATGAATGTTAAGACACTTTAATTATCTGTTTTTGGGACAGTGTCTCTTTGGTCTTTTCATCTTGATTCAATGTTTGCCACCATTCATGCATTTTTTTGATCTGTGTGCCATGTTTATCCAATCTGTACATGCTGTCACTGGTAGTGTTATCATTCCTGAAAGATGTGGTTTTATCTTGTTTTCTACTCCAGATTGAAATGTAAATGAACCTTCTACTTGTCTTTTATTCACACTTTCACTCTGTGCATATTTTATGCGCTAAAGACTTATCAGACTTATTTGTAAATTGGTAGCCCCCAGTGCCCACCTTGGATTTCATCTCAGGATTTGGTCTGTTGGCTAGGTCACTGATAGTTGAAGCATGACAGACTTGGGGATTGAATTTAAAAGAGAATCAAAGAGGTGAGAAGATGGGGTTTGGTTCAATAATATTATATAAATATTCATTTCCTTTTATTTTATCCCAGGTGAATACAACTGAGACCAGTTTTAATGATTTAACGTTGTCATCATCGTCTTCTTCAGTGCTTAGCTGAATGGTTGGCTGTAGTGATTGTTCGCCATTCGGTCCATTTCTGTGTGGCCACAACGGTTTGATAGGCCAAAAGTCAAACATAGGAACAGACTTGATCCATCCATGCAATAGGGGGTCTGCCTTTGGGCTGCCTCTGTTCCTCGGTTGGTAGAATTTTATCCCCGGAGAACGGCGCTCGTTGGAACATCTTGCAGTATTCTGGCAACATGTTTGAAAAGCATAAAATGCCGGCTGTGGACAATGGCCCCAGTAGATTGTAAACGTCTGTGTTACGAATGAAGTCGTTCCACTTTATGCCCTATATACAATGTCAGCATGTTGTGTGAAAAGCCTCCCACTTTGCCCAGTCTGAGCAGCATAGTGTCCATGTTTTGCAACTGTAACACAGTACGGAGAGGATACAGCTTGAATAGATCCTGAACTCAGATGTCATGTCAGGATTATGTTGATTCCAGATTTTTTGTAAACGACCCATGGCAGACCCTGCAATGCCAATCTGGTGAAGAACCTCCATATGAGAGTTGGAGGGCCTGGTGAGTATAGAACCCAAATAGCAAAAGCTGGAGACTGCTTTGACAGTTTCATTATGCAAAGAGATTGGAGTCGTAGGTGAACCTGATCCTAAGTTTTGTAACTTTGTCTTTGACCACAAAACACGAAGCCAACCTTGTCTAATATAATTAAAGTAAAATGAGGGCTTTAACAATGTAGTAAAGTGTTTAATATTTATTCTATAAGACTTGGAGAGGTTTTTTTATTTTATTTTATTTGAAAATTTGTGACATTAGAAGATACTTTTGTTCTATTTATTTAAAGGGATCTCCTGCGGGGGGGAGTATGCTACTGTTATTCATGGCCTGATTTTGACATGTGCTGAAAAACAGCATGTAGTGTTCTTAAAGCAATACAATCTTGGGTTGCAGTGAAATGTCTTTCTTTAACTATTATATGAGCAACATAATGGATGAAACCTAATTTGGGGTCTGACTCAGAAAATCTGTAAACTCTATGTCTTCATATCTCGCTAGGGAACAATTCACATTGAAATCAGTTGACTAAAGTCTTTTCCCTTTGGGACATTTGTTCTAGTTAATGGCAGGTGGATGTCAAGTATTCTGGAGGTTCAGTTTGGATAAGTCACTAAAAGTTTGGATAATTACTGAAAATGGATCACAATTTAGCTGAACATTTAAGGACATCTCTCCTCCCTTCATGGCATCCCATCTCTCTCCCTTCCCTCCCCCCCTTCATTTTAATCCATGCAGGTCCTCTTTCCTTCTTTTTGCTATCCCACGGTTCCTTTCCTTTCATCCTTAATGTACTTCCATTTCTCAGAGTGCAATCAGCTCTTCATCTAATTCCCACCTAGAATTGGTTCACTGGGCCAACTTAACCATGAAGTGAGTGAGTGCATCTCTCCCAAAGTCTCTGGGTAATATTCAGAACTCATTCATAAAGAGTGGTATTATTTTGAAAAGAGTATATCTTGCACTGATAAGTTATTCAGGAAGTGTGCAAAATAAGTGTAACATCCATAATAAAGATGAGGAAGAGGTTGTATCAGGAAAAGCCGCTGCAGCCAGCAGGAGGATGTAAGATAAAACAGGCTCTAGCAACTTTAACTTGTATTGCTCCATCCCCCACGTTTACGGGAACCAATTCATTCCTGAGGTGAATGGATGCCACTCCCATTGATTTTAACAGGAGTTGTGCCTACTTATTTTGAATGCTTTGTTTAGTCCTTAGAGAATACAAAAGTTGTTGAATTGCATTCATTTAGCTCCCTGATGAATAGGGATTTTATTTTTTTATTTGAAAATCCACGGCAGTGTCATGTGTAAAGTTGTGATTTTAATGGCCTACGCATGGAATTCAGTTAGCAAAAGTTCATTGATACATTCCTTTGCATAAAACCATGTTCTGAGTCTCTCTCACTGCCCAATAAAAAATAAACAAAAAACCGTGCTGGGATTTACTCTGGCAGCTGCAGATTTTCTCCTTCCTCTCTTTCTTCCTCCCACTCAGTGCTTCTCTGCCCACCATACTGACTCACCTGCTGCAGACCTGGTGTCCAGTTTTATGCAAAACAGCACCATTGTCACTTGAGACATGAGCAACCCACGCAGTCTCTGCGCAGAGGTGGAAGTGTGTACCTGCCACTGAGTCTCCCATGAACTGCTGCAATTTTTTAAAACAACAGCATAGAGGTGGAAGTGGCATGCCCCAGTTTTGTACTTTGTGCGCCTCGAAGAAGTACAGCAGTGTCATGTTGGGATAGCAGTTTGGGAAAGACAAGGTGGCCAATGAGTGATTCCATTTCCTTTCTGAGATTGCAGCTGCTCGTGTTCAAGCGCCAGTGGCACTGTCTTACATAAAACCGGCCACCAAGTGCACAGCAGGTGAGCCAGCTTGGAGGACAGGTGGGCACCAAGAGGGAGAGAAAAGGCTGCAGGTGCTAGAATAAATCACAGCAGTTCAGGAAGGAACTTGGTGGCCAGTTACATGATCTCCTGGCTATGAGCTACAAGTCGCATTGAGCACGAGTTTGGCAAGCACAGATTTCCACTTCCAGCTCCCTGCTATTGGAAAAACCATGGTATTGAGCTAATTTTGTGATGTACAAGCACACCCACCATGAAATTGTGATTTTTCTCAGTTCCCTACTCACCGAATGCAAAACCTGTACTATTGACACTGTTTTACCACTTAATCCCTTTTTCTGATTCATTTATACCAGACATGTAACTCGTAGCACTATTTAAATAGCTGTTGTAGTTGGCCTTCTGAGCCCATTCCTTCATCAATATGTGCTTTAGTCTTGAGAGAAAACAATAAATTAAATGAAAATAGAATCGTCCCCATTTTTGAGAGATATCATGAACATAGTTTAAGAAAAAAACCTGCAGTTCACATAATATTAAATTAGAACAAAAAGGAACCACAATTTAATTTGTAACTAGTTCTCCTGACTTGCTTTTATATACACAGCTATAACCCCATTGAACTCACTAGTATTAGTGAAATCAGAAATTGATCTGTTATGTGAGAATCTGGTGGTAAAGATTAAACTTTATTTATCCCCAAAGTTTGCTTGATTCCACTTTAAAAATAAACAAACAAAAATGTTCCTGATAAAAATCCCTACTGATTTGTTTCCTTCATTAAACAACATTCACTCTGAACTTCTCCATTTTATACATTTTGACTCAATAATTTTCCTGTGACATTATGTCCGATAATAGCACACACATTTTTCTGTCTTCCCCATACACCACTCTGTAATTAATTAAAAAAACTGCTTAAAATGTATTATGCAGAACTGTTTTACAAAACAGGCCTAGTCTTCCCGATGATCACAAAAACATTTTCTAGTGGTCTTCAGATTGTATTCTACAAGGCTGACCTGTTCCTGGCTGACCTTCCTTGCCACATTCCTATTTGGTTGCCAGCCAGCCAATACAGAGATTGTAAAGGAACCTATTCACAGATTGAAATCTAAGTAGATGTCAGGTGCTTTCCCATTTCCAGTGATTAGTTATTACTTAAATACCACTTCAGACATATGGGGATGATCATTTTGTATTCAGTTTTTCTGATGAGCCACTCTTCACTGGGCTGGCTGCTATATAGGCTAGCTAATGTAACATGAAGATGGTAATACTTGTATATTGCAAATAAGCAACCTTTTCATAAACTTGACTTAACAGCTTTCATTTAGGATTACCATCCTCAAGTCAAAGTCTTTTTATCTTTATTTTATGATAATTTTGTTGTTCCCCACCAAAACCATTCTGAAGCAGCATCTTCTTTTTTTTCCCCCTTAGCAGTGATTCTTTTAGTTTCCTTCTGACTTTTGGAACCTGTAAAATCAAAGTTGTCCCTCTGGGAGAGGGAAGAAGGGCAATTAGCCTTACTCATACATTCTGCTGAGGCAGATAGATCCAACCCTAAGCTACTACTTCTGTTGCCAGTTAAAAAAAAAAATCATCTTTGAAGCAGAACTTGGCATGTTAGATCAAACCTCCTTGTGACTTGAGGAGGAGTCTGTAGCATCTTTGAATGTTACTTTATAAAATGATCTATCAGTCAATAACAATCATCTACAACAACCATTCTCTGTGTCTTGAAAACTCTTTTGATCTTTTGGTGTTGTAGGCATTCATACTGGAGGAGTGAAAAGCAAACCACAACACTTTTACACCCCACACAAGTTTTTATCTGTGAATGGTTCATGTTTCGGAACACTTGACCATTTTTCACCTTGAGCAGGTCTAGTCAGATCACTGAACCTTTTAAATGCCCCTTGAGCCTTGAAAAAATACTGTCAAAATTGTTAGGCCATAAAACTGACCAGTCTTAACAGTGGCACTGTTTTTAAGTCCGTACTTTCATGAGTGTATCCTGGCTTTGTGATCTTTGTTGTTTAATGTTAAATCATTTTTATTGCAAGACACTCAGTCTGCGGTAATCACAGAAGGCTGTTAGTGCACAGGGCTGCATGACTGTTACACAGTAAAAGGCAATATAAATTACCTCTTCAGAGGAATTTCAAATAAGGGTTGCAACTAAAGAGATAATATTCAATAATGTTAGGAGCCAATGTTGGTAGATGATTTCTTGACCATGATGTCTTTCTCAACATAACTGAAAAATGGGATCCGTGTGCCCAAATATTTGTATGCAAGTCATTCTTGAAGTTTGTTGTTTTTCTCAATTAATAACAATGTAAACACATAAAGATAAAACGTATGCAGTCCTCCCTTTTTCACAGAGATAGAACAATGATGAGTGTTTGTAATGATTGATTTTGGGGGAAAGAATAAGAAAGTTCTTCTGAAGATGCAAGGGAACAAATTTAACAAAGGGACCACTGACAAAGTAATTAGATATTTTGTATTAACCACAATGCCATTTGACTTTTAAGAGTCCGTTCCAAAATTAGAAAGTCTTTGGACATACCATTTAGTCATTAAATATTACATATTCTGGACGTAGTATGCCCTTAAAAAGTCACAAGGATATATTTAAAATGTGAAAAAGAGGTTTAGCCAATACTAAAGTGACACAGCCACTGTTCACCATGACATAAGAACTCATTCTTGGATACTCTTTTCCAGAGTAAGTTGTTCTCCCTTCATTTTCCATGAGGATGGGCATAATTATTCACTAACAAGAAGACAAGTAATTCTGTGCTAGATGCATTTGGAGATATTTCATGTTGTAGTGACTAGAAGTAATGTTGAAATCGAGAAGGTTATGGTCTTTGTGGAAGAACTATCTCTGTTGTAGCCATTTAAACATATTGTTTCACAGGGGATGTATATTCAGATAGGGCAGATGGCAACATTTCTCGAAACATCTGTTGCTCATCATTCTTCCGCACAGCAAGCCAGATGCTGTTGACAACTTGTATGTAAATCATGCTGACAATTTGTTCAATGTCTTTCCTGCTGAGACTGAGGTTGTCCTGGTCATATCATTTATCAGATAAAGGAGATACTATAGTCCCGCAAGAATGGTTCCAAATGTTTTTTTGGCCAATGAACAATAGCAGTCATTAAATCAATGAAACAATTTATCTACCTTGAATTTATCTCTGTTTTACAGCAGGGATTATTACCCCTTCTCTCCCTGGTGCTGTGTGAAGATGAACATTGATATTAAATGTTTTCCAGAATAGAAAAATGCTAAATTGCTTCCTGTGATTGTTCTTAGCCTTCCCCTTGTATTATTTATTTATTCATTTATTTATTTATTTTTAGTGACATTGGCAGATATTTCTGTGACCTTGCATTTTTAAATTACTTTCATCTCAAGAATGTGACATATGAGAGGGAAATTATGCATGTATTACTATATAAATGTCAGGCTTTTTAGTTTGCAAATGCCTTCTATAAAATATTCACATTACAGGAGGTTGATTTACAACCCATTTCAGACTAGGATCTATCTAAGTCTAATTTTATACCCTAGATGCAGCAACTTCTTGATACTGTTGGGGGGCGGGGACTTTAATTAACCTAGCAACCCAAGTACTAAACTGAAATTATTGGCATTTAATAGATTATTACAGCATTGCTAAACAACCTTAATTGGACAGCATGGTGTTGTAAAGACCAAAAAGAATTGTATTTACACACAATGATATCATAGTATATAAGTATTAAGAGTTTGATAAGTGCTACCCTTACTAATACAACTCGTGTGAGCAAGTGCCACTAACCCGAGTAAATGTAGCACAATATAGCTGCAAGATTCTGATCTGGGAAGGACTTTGCTGTATTAAAGTAAAATCCTGCAAGATGCTGAGCCTTTCCCGGTAAGTGCTGAGAATACTCAACTTTAATGAACTTAAATGAGAGAGAGAGAGAGAAACTCTGATTATCTTGCATGAGGGGCCTATTATTTCATAAGTTTGGGTTTTTCTGTTGTCTATGTTGTGCACAGAAAACTCCAAATCTTTTGTTACATTTAACTTTTTAAAATAATCAATATTTTATTTCTTCAAACTAAAAAAAAAAAAAGAAGCACATACAAATCCAAACAAAGCCAAGAAATACAATGTGCAAATAGATGGTAAATCCAGTAGGCAAGATCTTACTCTTGTTGCCCCTGTGAATGGTTATGCTGACTTCATTGGAACTACTTTTGTGATTAAGGTCAGCAGTATTTGGTCCACCTTCTAAAACAGTTCTATACACAGAACTTGGAAAGCTTGGTCATACTTGGAAAGCTTTGGGAAGATCTGTGGCTCCCTATGCTGACAGGAGGCACAGATGAACACGTGATCCCATTGAGAGCAATGGGAGAAGGCAGCCATTTTTAAAGAGAGCAGTTCTTTATGGCATTCTCTATAGAAGAACATTAAACTCCAGTTATGAGGAATAACAGAATAAAATTGCCATTAACACTAAAAAATCTGGAAATGTTGCCTACATATAATACTTCAGTGAGTTTAAACTACATGGGAAGTCTGAAGCTTCTATGTTAGTCTTTAATTCAGGACAAAAAAGTGTCTGATGCTGGGTGCTAAATTTCTTAAGGGACCAATTTTAAAATTAATTGTAACGCCTAAACTAATTAGCAGATTTTCTTGTAGATTCTGGGAAAATCAATTTTTTACTCAAAGGCTGAAGCCCTGCATTAAGTGCAAAACTGAACTCAACTGTTATGGAGCTGAAACTGGTGCCTTCAGTCTTTCCCCATTTCTATCTATTCTAAAGCAACAATGCATGCCTCCATAAAGCTTTTCACGTGACTGATTGCCATTTTCAAAGTAATTTCCTTGTGTTTTATTGAAAAGAAATGTAGGAATGAACTTAAATATTCTAATTTTCTTCTTAAAATATAATATGTTAAAATCCAGGTAAGATTCGGTAATCCCTGAACATGCAAAACTCCCATGTAGAGACTTTTGAAAGAAGTTTTGGATGCATAAATAATACTGGGTCGTGCAAACTTAAAAAGGATTATCTTGCTGATAAATAGTATAAAGTACTGCCAGTTTCTCTCTCTTTCCACTCTCCTCCCTCATGTCCAAGTGTGTGTTTCTAATATTTTTTAAAGGAGGTTAGTTTGCTGAGGGAGTACTTACCAAGATGATACCCACTCAATGAAAATTAAATCTGTTTTCTCCTGGGGTGGAAAGGTTGAATGGAGGAAGCTTAACTGAATACTAAACCTGGCACAAGCTGAAGTGTCAGTAGGCTTCCATAAATACAAGATTAACTTTAGAAGTTCAGCAGGAGAGAGTAGTTCAAACCAATCATTTGGGGGCATACATTACATTTTATGAAAAGGTGGAACATATTTTAATTCATTCTGTCTCAACAAGGATTAAGAATCAGAAAGTACAAGGCAAATGGTACCTCAGCCTTTGTTAGCACAGTAGATACTGCTGGCATGGCTTTAAAAATAGCCCATGTTAGGGCTTATCAAGGCCCACAATGAAAGTCCAAGATCTTTCTTCATTTTTGTATTTAAATTATTATACCATATAACTAATTTTGCCTTACAGTTGAAATATTATGGCTGCTTAATGGAGCTGTTTTATATTTAAATAAAATAACATTTTATTCTGTTCTATGAGAATCTCAATGCTTACCAAAGATAATGCACTGTTACCATAGAATTATGATATTTTAAACCCAGGAGTCAGTTCTTAGAACACATGATTAGAAATAAAATAGTGGTCATATGGACCACAAGGTAGGGCCTTGATCCTGAAAACATGCACATAAGTAACTATACACATATAAGTAGTCTCTTTGAAATTCAGTGGAGCTACTGGTGTGTAAATGTTTACAGATGATATGTCAACATATTTCAGTTTTCGCCAAAGAGATTTCGTCTGCCATCATTGTGCGAATAGATTATATTCAGCATAATAGGAGCTATACACATGCATCAATAAGAAATTAACCACCTCAACTGCATTTTGTCCACATACATATTTGTGCAACCCCATGGAGCTGAGAGTTCACACAGGTGTAACTAAAGCTAGAAATGTCTAGTGAAGTTTAAAATATTCCTTCAGTCTCCTCACTAAAATACAACACCCATGTTTAAATGAAGAATAAGCTAAATAAAACTCACTCAATTATTCATTGTGTAGGCTATGGTACAAAAGTAATCTTTTCACAAAACAGATAATATTTTTTATAATCCAGTAATTGAATTCATTCAGTCTTTCTGCCATCTCATCTTGCTTGTATTCAATAGGCTTAGTCTCATTCTGCCCATTCCATAACTTTTTAAAAGTTTGCTGTTTTTCCCACTGTTGTTCAAGATTTTATATTTGAAGAGGGTCTAAAATGTTCATTTATTTATCTAGAATTTATGAAAAGTTCTTCTTTGAATAGTGGTTGCTGTGGGTATGCATGTGCTCCAGGTGCCTGAGATTGGAGAATGGTTGCAAGCAGTGTCCATTGGTCCATGCCTGCACCTCTGCTCTCTTCAGACTCTGTACCAAGAGTATAAAGGGTGGAGTGGACCAATCATCTCTTCAGTTCCTTCTTACTGCCACATGGCCTGAATTGGAACCTCCAGTGTGCAGAGTTTCTTCTTTTTTTCTCCAGCCTTGTGTTCAAACCTGTAAATATTTCAGTTTGTCAGTTTTATCTTTCATTTTAGTGTAAATATTTTTTTAAATAATATAATTAGTGCTGGTTCCCAATGTGGGAATTGGATAATGGCCAGAACACCAGGCTTTAAAAACTGTCTCTCCTGTCCTCACTCCTTCTCTGTCAGTGATGACTACCAGTGCTGCCTATACTTCCTCAGGGAAGCGAATATATCTGCCAGATGAATTATCTGTTCTCCCCTTCCCTAGCTGTGAGGCATGGAAATCTGGCTTAAAAAATACCTCACAGAAAAAGCTGTGAGGCCCAGTCAGATGTCTGCTGTGGAATCTCGCCCTATATATCAGCCAAAGTCAGCGAGGAATGTGCCTCCTAGAACAAAGCCTGACTCAGGAGCAAGGGAGATCACACTTGGAGACCCTCTATCAGGGTTTCGTCCAGAGACTAAGGAATGCTCTCATAAGCGAAAGAGGAGATCCTCCCCTAATTCCACTCCGAAGAGGATAGATCCAACCCTGGCCAAGTCTTCAGGCTCTACCACCAAAGACTTTAAAATATCATAAGTCCCAGGGCAATGACAAAAAGGCTCATAAGAGCATGACTGCGTTGGTACAGACTCTGCACTGGTAATGATGCCACTGGTACCATCCAAGTCGAAAGACCATGAACTAGAGAAATGTACCTGTCGGGAAACTCAGCCACCAGCGCTAGCAGCACAACCCTTATGGACCCACCAACCCAGGTGGAGCCTGATGCATGTAAAACTAAGCTAGCGTAAAATATGTACCATAGGAAGCAACCTGTTTTCGCAGTGAAATGACCACCTAGCTGGAGTTTTTTTGTTTGGTTGGTTGTTTTTTTTGGTCTCTAACATCATGATTTACTCATGGTTTCCACTATTGCTTGAAACTAAATTCCACACTTGGTTTTTCTACTTCAGGTCAATTTTTGCTGTCTTCGCATTGCTCAGTTTCACTTTCAGGCTTTATACATTTGTTGAATCCTGTATTCTGTACTTACTTTCATTTAAACTTGTTTCCCACTTTAACAACACTCAGAAAAAAAAAATCGGTCTTGCACCTTATTGACCTTATTTAATTTATCTTATTCTACAAAGTATTCATGATTCTCGGAAATGATTCTCATTTCTTGTAACAATTATCTGGACATCTTTTACAGTAATACTGTTTGTTCATCTTTGCAATGAATATTTCTCTAGGTAAACTTATCAGATCACCCCCTTTATTTTTTTCCACAAAAGTATTGAAAGGAATTGGAAAGCCATCATAAGTAGCCAAATAACTGTCATAAGGAAGTTAATTGAGTCTAAGTAGCATCACTTTCTCTCCTAGATCTTGCAGAAGGGTGTTGTGGGACTAAGGTATTGCTGGCCAGGTAGAGACATAACTGGGGGAGAGTTGTTCAATGAAAATTATCATCCCCCAACACAGTTACGGAACTTGGTAAGGCAAAGAATTTAGCAAGATTTAAAGAGGGATTGGACTTTTATATTGATAAAAATATCCAGAGTTGTAATAGTTAATGCTAACAAAGAAGGAAGATAAAATCTCTTGTTTAAGGGCTTACACCAGTATTTAATAGGGGTTAGGCTAAAACCTTCATGGGTGTAGAATATTCCACATCTGCTTCCTAGGGAGGTTTTTGCACCTTCCTCTGAAGCATCTGATGCTGACCATAGTTGGAGACAGGATACTGGATTAGATGAGCCACAGGTCTGACCTAGTCTGGCAGTTCCTATGTACTGGGAAATACACATCGGAAATAGTGGAATGGCCAGCATGAAATCTTATGGATTTTTTGTTCCAGCAATCTTGAGGAGTGGTGGGAGTAGGGAGGCAGGTTGTAATTTGTGGGCGAAGTTAGGTAGGAATGCACTGACAACATGGTTTCTAATGAGCTCATGTTGCCAGGGGGTTGGAGTGCAAAGAGTGCTGCAGATGTCCCAGAACTTTGCACCTGCCACTAGATGCAAAGGATTTTACATCGTACCTTCTTTGGCTTTCTTGCTACCATAGGAGATAATGCGGTGAAAACTGCAAGACCTCAGTGCCATGGAGTTAACAGCACAAATTTGGCCCTCTCATGAGATTTTATTTAGGAGGAAAAAATCTGCTCCTCTACACTAAAGCTGTGAGCGGTAGCAGGATAAGCATGTCAACATGGATTCACTTCAGGTGATGTGGAAAAGCGTTCTAAGAGGTCAGTTATGGGATGGCATGAGTCTTAGATTTTTAGCAGTCCCCTTACTCTTGGCTTTCTTCTCTCATATGCACAGCTCCACTGAAAATAACAGAAGCCTCTCATTCATTTCTTTCATTTGGAATATGTGGTTCATTTCAGCTGGGCTCCAAACAGCTATCCCAGCTGAGTAGCTTACTCTGCAACCTGTGGATATGTTTTGTATCCACAGGTAGATAACTGGATAAAGGTTTACATTTCTTTATCTAAGTTTCTTTTCAAATTGTTTCAGACTGATTTCTATTGGGAGCTTTGTGCCCTTTTCATATCTTTACCACAGGGATCCTTACAGAATCAATATTGCCAAATAAGCCATCTTCTGCTGTTAGGTTTGTTCTAGGATTGGTTTGTCTCCTATCTTGGATCCTTCTATTGTTGGATTATTCCTAGTTGAGAATCCTTCATAATAGCTATGGTTATTTTTAGTGGGGCATTTGTAGTCTTAAATTGTTTACCAATTGAAATCGTAGCAGTTTCTGGTTCTTTACACTTAATAGAAATAGCCAATAGCTGAATAGTTACCAACTGTCATCATTCCAACTCCTTGTCCTTTTAAACGGAAGAATTTCCCAATGGTAATTATTACAACCTGGGAATTTTCTAAGAAGGAGTACAAGAAACATTCATATCTTGGAAATTACCTAAGACTCAATGAAATTCAATGGAGATGATCATCCATGTCAAAATTACCTAAATTATGAAATGTGGTAGGACTCATGATGGTTGGCAACACTCTTGTCCTTGAGCATAAAAGGCTTGGGGCTCATGTTTATTGTTTGTGCTACAGTGCAGTAGGAGGGGAGAGCAGAAGTAGTGAGGAATATAATCTTTTCAGTAAGTTGTAATGCTGTGTCCATCTTGAATAGCTAACTTTCTAGGTGAAAGTTAAGGATCTCATGGTACTTTGAACAAGTCCCATAGGTGATAAACTCATATGGCCAATATGACCCATCTCAGTAAAAATAAATCTCATGCATAACCTGTTACTAAGCTCTTAAAGGCTAATGTGATTATCTGCATAACAGTGGGGCTAGAGTTTATTTATTTATTATGGGTAACTCTGCACTGGGAGTTAAGCAGATTTTTACTGCCGAGGGTAGCATTAGAGTTATTCTAAATGCATGCCAAAACAGCTGCATACATTCTCTTTTGAGCATTCCTGTGCAAGCGAGAGATATTAACACCCACATGGGAGATTTTAGAAGTTGTGCATATCCATTTGTCCAAATGTGTTTTGTGCCTGTAAATTCAGAACCTGTGCTCGTATGTGTTACTGCTTGAAAAAAGTGCACAACGGTTCATGCACACAAAGTGAGTTAATAGTTTGGAAATTTGCCCACAAATTAATTTTACCTATTTGTTCTTTTGCTTTTTGAGCAATCCTCCCAGTGAATGTGTTTGCTAGAATATGCACAAAAAGCAAATGCAAAAGTAGAAAGAACACAGATGGAACAATTCAACTTCATTTTGAGCTAGTGTGTCCATGGGGAGTTGTTTGAGGTATTTGCCCTGCCTGATTATAAATATGTAACAACTTTGAGGTAGCATCATATTTTAATTCAGCTGCTAGATACTTTAGACTGTATGTGGATTCAAAAAGAAGTTTCTTTGGAGAAATTTTAACATATTGGGCCCCTGACATGGTTCTTTGACTAGGCAGCTGAAGGATTCACCTACTCTGAGGGAAACCCCAGGTGGTATAGAGCTGGCATAGGTATAGTGGGAACGGGCTTGGCCAGACGGCTTTCTATGCTCTGGTGATCCACAGCAGGTGTGATGGCCTCCCGGGGAGACATTACAAGCTGATACTAGCCCTAAGTGTGCATTAACTAGCCTTGTGGACTAAACTAGCCTTAGGGTTTGGGAAAAGGAGGTGTGAAGACTGCTTAAAACCTCCTTCCAATACCCCCCAAGTCCCAGAGCCCTAAACACAGCCCAGCCAGAAAATGTATTGGGGCCCATTTAAATACAAATAATTCTCTTCTAAAAACAGTTTTCACTCATTCACTCACCCACACTGATTTTTTTTTGTATATAGATGCACAATTCTCCGGGTATTTCAGGGTATTGGTTTTCAGTCAAATGAGGGAACTGACAGCAGATCCCCTTCCAGAAACAGGACGATTTACAGAAGAGCTTTTGGACATGTCTTTTCTAGGAAGTTTATTATACCTGAACAAAAGTTTGTATATTCTGTGTTTAAATGATTTCAAATAGTTTCCTCTGGAAATTTAACTGAAACTGAATGCTCTTATTTTGAACTATTTAAAAAATTACCAGTATTCAAGTTTAAATAATCTCATTCCTTACAAGGACAAATCATTCTTAAATAATAGAGGATGTGTGTGTGCTTTATAAGGGTAAATCATATATTTAGTATGGAATAGTACTAAAGTCAGAAATTTAAGAATGTCAGCTGGGAAGTGCTCAATACACCTCTGTATACAGCATTAACCTAATATGAAACAGAAATAGGAACAGTCTGAAAACAAACATGTGCAAGGATCTTCTCATTACTGTTGCTGGGGCATTCAACAAATTGTGTTATAACAATTTGTCAAAAGAAATTTTTGTTTTCCTTGCATGAATGATTTGTTTCAGTTACTGCAGGTTTTACATTTCCCTGCTTTGTCAAAATCAAGCATTTAAATTCAACTTTATTGCTACAATGATCAACATTTTTCATGCACTATGTGAAAAATTAGAATACTACAAAGAATATGTGCAGTACTCTCTTCATGCAAAAAGAACAGGAGTACTTGTGGCACCTTAGAGACTAACAAATTTATTAGAGCATAAGCTTTCGTGGACTACAGCCCACTTCTTCGGATGCAAAGACACCTTGGAACAGTTTATGTGAAACCACAGTACTTCTAAGTAAACTTAAAGTTTTGATTTTTTGTTAAGTGCATGTAAATCAGCAGATTCATAGCTACATTGCAAATAAGTAGTAATTGTGACGAGTTGTCACCCCTGGGGTGCAGTCTGGGAGCAGTGGTGATTTCTGTGACCCCCTAGCCCCCCAGCTGGGCAGGCCTCTCTCACATTGCTTTGCTGGTGATTCACCCAACCTCTCCAGGCCCTGTTATCACCCAACATGACACCACACATCCAACTGAACTACCTGAAAGCTTTACTTAAACCAGTGCTTCTCAAAGCCGGTTCGTCGCTTGTTCAGGGAAGGGCGGCCAGCACATCCCTCGGCCCGCACCACTTCCCGCAGCCCCCATTGGCCTGGAGTGGTGAACTGCAGCCAGTGGGAGCCGTGATCGGCCGAACCTGTGGATGTGGCAGGTAAACAAACCAGCCTGGACCGCCAGGGGCTTTCCCTGAACAAGTGGCGGACCGGCTTTGAGAAGCACTGACTTAAGCCACTCAAAGATAGACAGGATACAACAGCCAATTCCCCAGCTCCCCAGCCTGCCACCTTGCAGGAGTATAAACTCAGAATTATACCGTCTCGCATTGCACAGGGATCTGTACAATGTAAGATCATTAATATATTCGCTTCCACCTTGATGTGGGAAAGATATCCAACAGCCTTTGTTCACAGAGCTGAGATTTTCCCCGACACTTTACTCAGAACACACTGGTTAAGATAAAGCATAAAACAAGTTTATTAACTGCAGGAAGATAAATTTAAGTGATTGTAAGTGAGAGCATACATATCAAAGCAGATTACCTAGTAAATAAACAAAACTGCAAACTAAACCTAAAATATCAGATAGGATTTCAATCAGTAATCTCTCACCCTGACTGATGATACAGGCAGGCTTGCAGATTCTTAAGACACAAACTGCATTTGCTTTGCAGTTTGGGTTCCCCTCCCCTGTTCCAAGTCCTTTGTCTTTCAGAGTTTCTTTCAGGTGTTGAGTTGTGGGGCAGTAAAGACAAATTATGATGTCACTCCCCACTTTATATAGTCCCTCCCTATATTTTAAAACCCTTTGTTTTAAGATAAGTTCCCCACCCAGATTGTGGGAAAATACAGGTACCAAAATGGAGTTCAGTGTCATGTGGTTTGGTCACATGCCCTTGCATGCCTTGCTAGGTCAGGGCAGCTATTACTCAGAAGTTGGGTGAAAGCTCTTCCATGGTCCATTGTCTTTGTTGATGAGCCATTAGCACTGTCTAGCTCAGTGTTTCTCAAACTGGGGCTGCCGCTTGTGTAGGGAAAGCCCCTGGTGGGTCAGGCCCATTTGTTTACCTGCCCCGTCTGCAGGTCCGGCCGATCGCGGTTTCCTCTGGCCGTGGTTTGCCACTCCAGACCAATGGGGGCATCTGGAAGTGATGCAGGCCGGCACCCCCATTGGTCTGGAGTGGTGAACCGCGGCCAGTGGGAGCCGTGATCGGCCGGACCTGTGGACGAGGCAGATAAACAAACCGCTCGGCCCGCCAGGGGCTTTCCCTACACAAGTGGTGGCCCCAGTTTGAGAAACACTGGTATAGCTTCTTCATTGTTGTATCTGAAAGGCTAGTTGTGGTTGTTACCCAGAGTAAGCACATTTGAAATACAGATACATAGTCAATATCCATAACTCCAGATTAAAAAATGATACATGAATACAAATAGGATAATCACATTCAGCAAGTCATAACTTTTTCATAGATACCTCACACGACATATCTTGTACAAGATACAGCATAATTATATCATAATCATATCATAATCATATCACTATGATGAATATGGGGGAGGGCAGTGTCAAAGTAATCTCTCTCAAACGTCCCTCATGGAGTAGGAATTCCCACATTTAGGCCATTTTTCTGGCCTCATCCTGCCCGACTATCTGATAGCATGATGGAAGTCCAAGCGGACTAGAGACAGCAGACCAAAATCAAATCTGGGCTTAAGAAGTGAGCTGAGTGAGATAAATGACCTCTTACATCAGGGCTGAACTTGACCCAGCACTTACAGCACTCTGAACCAGACATGCTTTATCTACACACTTCACATGTGCTGCTTCAATACATGAATAAAATGTATTTAGGGATCCACTTTTTGCAAAACGAACTAAGGGCCAGATTTTTAAAGTTATTTACACCTAGGCATTTTAAAAATCCCTGTAGGCACTTACTTACATCTTTGTGAAATGTTGAGTGCAGATGGAAAGAATGCTGCACAATGCTCTGCTAATCTACTAGGAATACAAGGTCTTTCAAAAGGGCAAGATAAAGGAGTATCTAAAGAGTAGTAAAAAGTCTTTTAGAAAACTTTTTCTTCCAAGAAGACTTTGAGGTGTCAACATTTCACCAGTTCCATCTTGAAAATCTAATCAGGTGTTAATATTTAACATATTTTTCCTTTGGCCAGTCAAATTAGTGAAATTTCAGAAAACATTGTGACAATTTCACTGTTCATATGGGATCAAGAAATGAAACAAAAATTGAGAGGAAGATCCTAAACTGGGTTTGAATTGTCATAGCTCCACAATGGAGCTGTGATAATTCAGAGACCATCTGAGGATTTGCCATTGAGAATTTCATACCTTGTTTTCCTCTATATTCCTCATGTTTCCTTTCCCTCTCTTTCTCTCTGCCCCTTCCCTTCCTCTGGAAGAGCTGAAAATCTGATGTCAGAGTTTTTTATATTTGTAGTTCCCTCTGTGGAGGAAAGACTACATTAGTGATATCCAGCTCTAACCAACTGAGCTACTCTATTTCAGAGAGCATTGAAGGAAGCAGTTTGAGTGCCACTGGGAAAGAAATTAAAGATTAGAGGAGAAAGAAAAATAGACTTACCACGTTCATGGGCTATTAGTTTTAGATTCAGATGATGATGTGTGGTCTGGTACAATTCTGTGACAAGCACGTTTCTTCACATGGAGCCAATTCTGCCCTGTATAACACTGGATTAAATCCATAATAATCATATTGAAGTCAGTAGCATTACTCCAAATTTACACAGGTAAGAAAGCATTGCTTTGTGAGTAAGAGACTGCACTGGAATCCAAGCTTTCTGGATTTTATCCCCAGCTCTGTCACAGGCTTCCTGTGTGTTCTTGGGAAAGTCACTACTGTTCAGATTTTTAAAGGTATTTCGGCACCTAAAGAGGCAGATAGGTGCCTAAGTCCACCACTGGTACTTTTAAAACTGCCGCCTGGCTGGTTCCTAAGTCCCCCTAGGCACCTACTTTGCTGCCCATTAATGCCAAATGTTAAACCTCAGCATCCCAAGCTCTGCTGCTGCCCCAGCCTTGAGAAATGGGGCCGATACCTAGGGACAGTCACAGACTTACCTAGCAGTACTTCTGCACAATTACATCTGCCACCTCCTGGTCCTCTTGTTGATATGGAGGTGCCTAAGCAACTAAGTAGCATTTTTAAATCAGGTGGGGGAATGCCCTAACATGCTGTCCGGGGCCATCGCATAGACCTGCTCACGTCACGCTGAACACATGGCATTTGGTAGAGCCCAGCAGCGGGACTGTGATCCTGTGGATCCCACGGGACCCGCTACCACAACAGTGGGAATGGGTAAAATGTACTTTGTTGTGGGTGAGATTGGGTGATCAAAAAAAACAGACTGCGGTAATTTGTGGGAAAACACTTTAAAAAAAATAATAAAGGTTTTAATACTTACTTTTAAGTGAGGGATAGAAAGAGATTTGATGTCTATGTTAACAGGAGTTAAAGTATTTTTTGCAAGGTTTAAGCGAGATTTGTTTTATTCTTTTAGTAGTAAAAATTATGTCCAAATTCTGTTTATATAATATATTAACCAACTTTTTTTTTTAAGTAGCATGAGGGAAATCTGTTTATCTTGCAGGATCTAAAGTTTTTATGGATGGGAGTGGAATAAAAATGCAAGAAACAATGTGGGAGTGGGTAGGAGTGGGTATTGTGGAGCAGGACGGAAGTGGGATTAAAAAAGTCCAGCACAGGACTCTAGCGTCTGGCATAGACCACACCTGATAAGTAACAGCAAAAAGCAGTGTTCAAAAGGTGGCAGTGGAAATAAATGTCAGGTGAGCATGACATAGTGATTGAGCATGAGCCAGCCAGACAGAAATGTGAGTTGGTAGAAAATTTTCAGTTAGACAGAGATAGGTTGTAGGATAGCTGAGCAGGGATGGGTATTGGGGAATAAAACCTTTTTCTCTCATCCAGCATTGCAGTAAGTAGTGGAAATGTCCTTGTAAAATGTAATGGCTACAAAAGTTAAAGCTGTTTATGGTTTGTGGAGCTGTTGTTTCAGAGACACAGCTGTTTGTAGGGGCTGGCCAAGTTGCTGTGTGCAGGTTGCTGTGCCTGGGTAAAATGTCCATTTAGGCACAGTGGCACTCATCCTGGCTTTTAAAAATCCCATATATAGGAACTTGCATGGTCCCCTGTGAGTGAATGGAGAAATTGGTATTTAACTGGCACTTGCCCCAGCTTCAAAGTTCTGCTAAGCAATGGGTCACTGAAGAAGTTCAGCCATGTGCGCTGACTGGGACAGCGCCTAAATACCTTTAAAAATCTAGGCCTTGATCTTTCTATACCTCCATTTTTCATTTGTTAAATAGGGATAATATAATATCCTACCCTTTTTTCTGCTTGTCTATTTAGATTGTAAGCCTTTGGGACACTGGCTATTTTAGAAAGACAAGTAGTTCTGAAATAAACAAGCAAAATTAAGAACAAGCATTTATAGAAACCATAATTTGTTTTAAGGTACGAATCTTACATAATTTCTGCATTATCTGTTTGTATTCATGTTTTGTGTCTCATCTTACATTATAAGCATTAGTGCAGGGACTGTGTGCCTGGAGTCTCTTAGCACTGCCTCAGTACAAGTAATACATAATAATAATAATAATAGCTTTCTCTGCAGTTTTGTTGTGTACTGCACTTAAAATCTTTGTCACACATTTCAGTTATGCAGGGCTGGGAGCTGAAAGTTCTGTCAAGTCATATTCAAGTCATACACTTTAGATAACTGAGAGCATGAATCTCAAAATAGATCCCTTTACTTCAGTACCTTGACTGTATACTAGTCTTCAGTTGGTTTTTATGTTGTTGATTTGTTTTCTATTATTTCCCCACTCATAATTTCCCAATGGTATCTTTCTGCGATTTTTGGTTGCTTTTTTGCTCAAGGCATATCGCACCCTAGCAGTGAGGCTTGATTTGAGGGAATTTTATTGCTTAGCTAAATTATACCTAAAAATAGTGGTTTCCTAAATGGAATATTTTAAAAATAGTACCCTATGGGAGTTGATAATACATATATAACTTCAGCATTTGTGAAATCACTATAGTACTCTGCTTTATAACTCTCACTATTGTGTCTTACAGTGTGCGTTGTAACAGCTTGTTCTGTGATCAAGTATTTAATACTCTTACATCTTATATAAGTATTCTATCCATCTTATTAAAATAGCAATAACCATTAAAAAGTGCTGTGTTTATCTTTTTAATATTGCAGTAACCATTAGAAAGATGATCTATATATCTTATTAATATAACTATAACCATTAAACTATTTTAATATTAATAAAAGTGTGTAAAATAAACGTCAGCCTTATATACAGCAGTAATGGCTTTTGTGTATACAGTACATCTACTTTAATGTTATCATAAAAAAGGAAATATTGTTCAATAAATATAGAAAAAAGGACATTTTTATACAGTGTGAAAGTAGTTAAAAAAGCCCACAAAAATCCAGCCAGAAAAAAACAAGTGTGTGTACAGAAGAATACTGTAGTTATTCTAAATATCTACATACCACAGTTATGCTAGTGACATCAGTGTGATAAATTGAAAACTCGTGTGTTGAATTGCATTTATCATGCAAAACTGACACTTTCACCTGCACTCTCTCCACTAATCCATCTCCACTGGAATTGATACTAACACTGAAAAATCTCTGATCAGCTTCAAATATGCACCATTTAAATATTGGGACTTGAAGGAGGAGGAGAACGGCCAGAAAAGTTTCCTTTTTTCACTCCCATGTATGGAACTTCACCCCCCACAATTATGATAGCCCATGGCCTTGGAGTTCCAATGTGCAGTTCTGCACCACTGAAGGGCTTAAATTCTGATGTCTCACAAGTCCCAGCTTTCCAGCAAGACAAGCACTTGGTTCTTCTAGCCTTGGAAAATTCAAAATATCAGACTCTGAAATGGTAGCATTGTTAGAGATGGAAAAGCTATTTAAAATGTGTTTAGAAGTTTATAAATTGTATTAGTTATGTTTCCCCCCTTGTTCACATAGATCTATACAGTTGGACTAGTGTTATGAAAGGAGCGTTATTATTTCAAGTGGATAGATACAGAAAATAAAGTACCTATTAAAAAATATCTAAAGTTAATCTTGAAATATTTTTGTTAGTTAATGCACAACCTATGATTATGTAGGCCCTTATACAAACTCTTATATGCATGCTTAATTTTACTTCTGTAAACTTCTCATTGTAGTAAACTTCAGCACATGTGCACATATCAGTATGGTCAGAGATGATTGTCTGCCCAGAAATTGTATAGCCTTTTTTTGCTGGATGATTTGCAGCACTCACTCATAGCTTTACTGATTAATAGACATATGTGTTATATATATGTCTATTAATATATATATATATATATATATATATATATATATATCTCCACAAAAATAGTATTGTTGAAGAAAATTAAGAATTTGAACATAAAATTTTATAGGGAAATGAATATTAAAATATCTTCAGAGTTCATAAGATGTCTTAAATATAGGTACATGTGTAAAATATTACATTGCCTTTTCCAAAAAGGATCTTACTTTTCAGCATGATTATCTGTACCTGTAGAGAATCTCCCACAAAGTAACAGAGAGTTCTGTGGCACCTTTAAGACTAACAGATGTACTGGAGCATAAGCTTTCGTGGGTGAATGCCCACTTCGTCGGATGCAAGTGTGACCTTGGGGAAAAGTGCAGTAAGGAACCAGTCAGAGAATGCAGCCTGTAGGAGCAGCTGCAGAAGCTGCTTTGGACATTTAGAGAACTTTCTACAGTTTTGACTGGACTTATCTTTGCTTTGTGCTCATTGGCTGTTTACTCCAACCCTCTCCATCCCGTACAGCCTCTTACTTGGAGCTTGTGTATGCGAAGAGTTAGTGCATGGTAAGTTGGGATGTCAATCTACACTGCTCTAGCCTGCCGCACACTAGGTCGCCGTGTGGATCCTGCTACCATGCACTAAAAGTTCCTTAATGCTCTTTGAAATAGTGCTCTTTGGAATAGGGGCTGTCAGCTACTCTGGGTTTGTGCAGTGCCAAGTGCAATGGGGCCCCGTTCTTGGTTGGTCCTTAGGTACTACCATAACAAACATAATTGTAATAATAATAATATTTGCACATTTCCAGTCTCTAATTGATTACAATAGAGTTCTGGGTGCACTAGAAATGCAGATTTGAGCCCGAAGGGAGTGTATGTGTTTGAATGTTGATATGATTTGCTAATTGACCTTTTCTTTTCCTTTTCCTCTTTATTTTGCTATTAATGTTAACAGTATTTTCCCATATATTATTTAGTTTTTGTCTCTAAGAAGTTATCTATTAAATCATTTGGCAGCATCTGACCCTTTGACCCTTGTCTGTTTAATTGATTAATATTTATTATTTTTGGTGTGTTACTTGCAGTATCAGGTTAATGAAATCATTTTGAATCATGGACAGACAATTTACTTTAAATCAGAGGGGTAGCCATGTTAGTCTGTATCCACAAAAACAACGAGGCGTCCGGTGGCATCTTAAAGACTAACAGATTTATTTGGGCATAAGCTTTTATGGGTAAAAAATCCCACTTCTTCAGATGCATGGGGTGACTTCAATTTACTTTACGTGCGCTGTAACTGAGTTTAGTTTTGAATAGAAATTATTTTTTCTCAAGGAAATATATACAGTATAAAACTGTGTCTTTACCACATTCCTCAGACTAAGTTTAAATGGGGTGGGGGACAGAGGTCCAGACTTCCACAGTGTTCATGCCTGACTTCAGAAAAAAACCAGGAGAGGATCACATTTTAATTTAAAATTAATCACTGCCTCTAGAGCTGAAAATGTTTACAGTTAATGAAGGGAAAGAATGGCCATAGGAATTGTGTGTAACTTTCTGTGCAATACAATGAATAAACAAGTACATATATGCTATTGAATGGGATAAATATTTCAATGAATTAATACGTTTTTGATAAATGAAATAGTTTCAGCGGAAAGAGAGAAACTGATGCTGAGCATTTTCTACTGCAATCTGAAAAAGCAGCTGTGATTCTCTGTGTCGTGGAATTTTGGAATCCAATTCACAGTAACAAAAAGGTTAAAAATGGTGTGATGATATGTGCTGGTTCAGTTTCACTATGGTATATGGAAAGAAGAAAAGTGGACTTATGCAGATACATATTTATTTATAGTAGAATAATGTATGTTAATGTGAACTGCTCTAATATGGAATCAGAAGTATACTTGTCAGTGTTTAAGAAGAAAAGCACATGATACTTTAATAATATGCCAAACAACAGATAACTGCCCTAACATTAAGTTGAACGAGACCTCAATTAATATTTTGGCAAAGCCTAGCAACATATCACTCAGTTGTACTTGTCACAGGTGTGACTGATGTTTAATTAAACCAGCTTGACGAAGATGAAACTGCCAAAATCCCATCAGAATAATGATTTATGCACTCTACATATAACAGTTTCGTCTGTTTTGACAAGGTTTCAGTCCACACTGGTACCTTCACTATAAGGAGGAAAAAGGAGTTTGAGAGATGAAAGAAACTTTAAATGTGCAAAGTGCCAAATGGAGTATCATACTAGTGAAGGGGTATTGCTGTATATTACTTAAGAACACCAGTTTGTCACATAGCAATTACGGCCTCTTTCAAGAGCATGTTCACAATGGAAATACATCAATTGAGAAAATGGGGAAACAGCAACTGTAGCTGTGGCCAGACCATTGATCTTGAGTTTATGGATTTAAAAAGAAATGTAACCCATTAGCTTCTCACTCAAGAGCTAGGGCCGGATTGTGATGGCTCTTGTGGGGGCGCAGGTGAGAAGCATCTCGTCCCCGCCCACCTTGTGTGGCTGCACAAGAGCCACTCACGGTAGCAGTCCCTGTGTGTTCAGGACTGCTTACTGCTGCCCTTCCTTGAGTGGGAGCAGAATGCCAAACAGCAGAGGGAGAAGGAGGAGGTAGGGCCATGACTCTCACCTAACTCCTGCACTGGCTAGGGGAGCAGGGCCAACTTGTTGGGGGACCAATCTGCAACACGTGCATGGAGTGGATCTAGGAGATGTCATGCTGCCCAAGGCACTATCTTTCTATTGCTTATACTGTGTTGGAGCAGTTCTGCATCACCCCATAGTCAGGATTGTGGCATAAATGCTATATTCTAGCATCTAATATTTACCTGTATTTCATGGCAGCTGAATGATTACCATCACTTAGTTGTTTAGATAGCACGTTGCACTGTTTAAGTGAAATAAAGTATGGATAAATGGATAAAGTGAGTTAACATCATATCTCAGGATCAGGATCATTTCAACACCTTTTTTTCAAGATAGGTTCCAGGTTTGCTGCCCTCCTGTATAGTCCTTATGACAATCGATTCTCAGGATTCACTCTAGTGGCCAGCCCTCTCTGCTGTAAATAGAATGCATGTGGTTCACAACCGTTATGCTTTTAGTACTTTACTGTTGGCACTTTGCACAGTAAATTGAATAGTAATCCGCTATAGTCTAACCTTAAAGTGAAACAACTCCATTGTTGCAGTCCTCCAAGTGCTGTCAGTTGGCTTATGACTAATTGAAAGTTCCTTGTGGTAGCTGTTTCTGTTTCAGTGAACCTATAGATACTTTGAAACACCATTTGAACGCGCATTTTTGATCAAATACTAATGTCTCTTTCTTTCTCACTGTGTTAGTGTTTTGGGGGTTTCTCCCTCTATTCTCCACTGGGCACTTTTTAATAGAATTTGCAGCATTTCTTTTCTTATACACCTCTACCCTGATATAACGTCCTTGGGAGTCAAAAAATCTTACCACGTTATAAGTGAAACTGCGTTATATCAAACTTGCTTTGATCCACCAGAGTACACAGCTCCGCCCCCCCCCCCCCCCCCCGGAGCACTGCTTTACCGCGTTATATCTGAATTTGTGTTATATTGGGGTAGAGGTGTAGTAGATGACACTGCATTCTTTCTCTTAAATGATAATCCATCACATTCAGTACACTCCTCTCTGAAAACATTGTACTCTAATCATGTGTGCTGCTTTCTTTTTAGCTATCCCTAATTCACGTTGTTACGTTTACAAAGTAAGGTCTTTTGTCAACCGCATCTTACATGTATACAGCATTTTTGGGTACTGCATTTTCAGGCCACTGAAAATATTTTCTCAGAAAATACATCCACTATATCAATGTTCTTTTGTTTACCAATTTTCATTTGATATTTTTAAGCAACGAGCCAGAATTGATTCACTAGTCCTAGGTTTAACTTTATCTACAGTAAAGCTTCCAATAAATACCAATATATTGTTACTTGTTTGTAACAATGCTGCATCAAACACCTGTTTAAATTTGTATGTGGAAAAATCCTGTATCATGTAGGTTTTTTTTGATTCGTGCCTGTACTGTGTGCATGTTGTTTATAATAATCTCAAACCAAAAATCTGATGGCCAAAATTTCCAAAGCAGCCTACAGCTGAGTAAATATGATCTTAGGTTTCTAGATATATGCATGCTGCAGTCACACTTTATATTAAGTTTATATTTAAAAATACCTCATAAAAGGGTTAATAAATTATTAATATATGGTTTAATGAATGGGTAATTAATTGTTATAGAGTCTAACAGATCATTATGTTGCTTTTAACCATGGCCTAAAACCATCTGTAACACCTTCTATTGCTTATAAATATATGTAACATATATATACTACTCATGTCTTAAAGATCCTTAAGGCAGTTATTAATCATGTATTAATGCTTTGAAAACATAACCTTTATATAATATGTGATCCATGCTACTGTAAGTAGATATCTGCCCAAGTTACATGTGTATTTTCCTGCGTAGCATACCTGCAAATAAGTGTAAAAAAGCAAAACACTTTTTGCTGAGTATCTACTATTTTCATTGTTTAGATGTGATATTTTATGGCCAAGAAGCATTGAGCTATTCAAGATCATTTTAAATAACTGTGAATAGAAAGTTCTAGAAAGAAAAAAAATCAGGGGAACAGTACATGTGATAAATAGTCTATTAACGAAAAACTCAGTGTGTGACTTTTCTGTCACACCAGTTTTACACTAGCATTTCTTAATCTCAGTAGAGTTAATCCTATTTTACACTAGTGTATGAAGGAGCAGAATCATACCCTGTGTCTTTAGATATGGTTTCAGAGAATAGCTTGATGTAGTTACACTCCAGCACACTTAGCTTCAAGCAGTTAAGGATTTGCAAAATAAACTAGAATCTCAAATGGCAAAAAAAGCTTGGATGCATTTAAAAGGGAAATTAAAATGAATGCTCACTAATCTAATGTGTATCAGTCAGAAGCAAGAAATCCTTTTTCATAGTGAGGTGAACATTTTAGAAAATCCTCAGAAGATGCTAATCTTCAGGGTTTGGGTTCTAACTGAGGAACTGAAGGTCCTTATCCATAAAATAATCTTTTGGCTATTCTTAAATCTTCATTGGTTATAAAGGGCCAGATTGTCGCTTTGAGGCAGGGCCTGCACCTGAGAGATGGGTGGTGGTACTGTGTTGGAATTGGAGCCTCAGAAGGAATTGCGTTATTCACACAGACGGCATGACTCTATTCACTGAAATTGCCTTTAAAAATTGTTTTTAAAAGCATGGTAAATTATGTGTAGACAGGGTTTAAAGGATATCTTAAAGATCTGTGACTAGATTTAACTTCTACTACTTTTTCTTGTATGTGGAAATGACATTTTTCACTGCCAAACTAGAGGGGACTGTCTTTTGGGGCTTATTTCTTCCATGTACAGATTAATCATCCAAAACATGAAAAAATGTGTCCTGTTTCACATGGTTGAGGCTATAATTTTGGCATAGAAATTGTTAGTAAATTTCAAGGCAGAGGTTCAGGAAAAAATGACGAGTCACGGCGATGCCACTCAGGTTTGGCCAGTCCACCCCTCCATAGATGAAGTTAGAGGGGTGGACAAGCCAAACTTGAATGGCACTGTAACCCCCTACTCCAGATCACAGCACCACTTGGTTTCATAGACCGCATTCAAATTCACAATTTCCATGACAAAATGTAGCTGTGGTGATGGTTGACCTAGTAGTTAAGTGAAGACATGCCACTCAGAATGGTCTTCCTCTGTTTCACAATCACATTTCATCCAGTCTAGTTCATACACTTTTTTAGTCTTATATATTTCTTACTGAAAGTTTGCGTCCTGTCAGTAGTCTGGGATTCACTGTTTTTATATTTCATTATATGCTGGATTGGCATAAGGATTAAATACAAACTCCTGGCCAGATTTTCAAAGGTATTTAGTTGCCTAAAGATGCAGTTGGATGCCAAGTGGGATTTACAAATGCACCCAAGCAGGTTAGGTGCCTATCTCCTATTGATTTAAATGAGAATGAAGTGCCTGATTAGGAACTTATGAAAATCCTGCTAGGTACCTATCTGCATTTTAAGGCACCTAAATTCCTTTGAACATCTGGCCCTCATTTAAGTGTGTATGCAAACTACACTATACTTCCAAACTTTGTTGTGAAAGAACTGTGAAAATTCTGTGCTGGTTTACACTCTCTAAGTTTGAGCGTATGTAGTCAGTCCATCTTCAGATTTGTAGCTACTAGAAGCCATTGTAAGGCTATTAGGTTATAAATATTCTTTGACTCCACTGGAAAACCCAGTTGAAAATTATTGTGCTGCTGATCTTTGATACAGCAAGTCCAGTTTTTATGACTGAGGAGCTCCTCTGTTGGAGAGCAGCTACCTTGTCTCACTTCCAGAATGTTAAATTTTCTCTGGATGCAGGAGGGTTAATCACTTAAGGAAAGCTACTGCCATATTTGTTTAGATGGGCTATATGCTGTGTCTGTTTCCTCCACAAATATTGTACCCACCATCAACAGGGCAACTGTTTGCTGTGCAAATAATGGATGAAGCTTTGGAAGGGGGAGGAAAGAGAGACAGTGTCCTGGCTGATTTTCATGCTTTCCTACTGCCTCACAGCTTCTAATTGTCAGTAGTTATCGTAGCTGGTTCTCAGATTCTGTCTATGTATATCTCTCTTGCTTATAATTAGAGAGGAGTTAGGAGGGCAGGTAACAGGCTGTAGATATAAAACATATCAGCATTTCCATCCACTGGGCTGCTATTCAAGACAGTTTTGTCACAGGCACCAAAAATGCTATCTCCTGAAGTTAGTTTCTTTTGTTTCTCAGGGCTTGTCTACACTTACCAGGGGATAGACAAGTGCGATCGATGCATCGGCAGTTGATTTAGCGGATCTAGCGAAGACCTGCTAAATTGACCACAGATCGCTCTCCTGGCGACTCCTGTACTCCACTGGATCGAGAAGAGTAGGGAGAGTTGATGGGAGAGCATCTCCCGTTGACATTGCATAGTGCAGACCCCGCGGTAAGTAGATCTAAGTTATGTTGATTTAAGTTACGCTATTCACATAACTCAAATTGCATAGCTTAGATTGAATTTCCCCTGTAGTGTAGACAAAATGTCAGAAGCAGGCTCTGCTAATAACCAACTGAGGTTATTACTAAATAAACTGTGTATCATATGTCCCTCTGTTCTGGTGTCTAACCACACTATTACTAGAGGTTTCTTGTTACTGGTAACCATCTTGCTCTCTCTTTTGTTCGTTCCATTTATTCAATTATGTCACCATAAGGTTTTCTTTCTTACCACATTTGACTGTGTCCAATCCTTGCTTAGATGGGAAACATTAATTAAATGTAGTGTCCCATTGTCATCCCTGTCATTTTTTTTTATGGGAGACACTAGTATTATGGGTGGCCAGGGCCAGGTACAACTAAGGTAGGAGGCTTAGGTTGTATTTCTGACCTTGCAGTTAACCTGATTCTGATGTTAGATATTTTTCATATGTGCACATGAAAGGTGACTGATACTGTACTACCCCTTCTTATTCAACTAAAAAAAAAATGGCAAGAAAGGTATATTTTTTTCAGGGAACTCAGACTACTATACAAAAGTGGGGGTGGAGTATAGAGACTCCCACTGGTCTATCACCAACACATCACTCACTTTCAGTACTTGGCTACAGTATTTGTTGTTTTTGTATGTTAGAATTTGAATCCAGTCTGGAATTGGATTACCAGTGCCACATGCATTATCAATGATGATTGAAATAGTAGACAGCTAGACACTTCTGACTGGGAATCTGGCTCTGAAGCAAACCATAACAAAGGTGCACATGTGGCCTCTTAGTCACTTCAATTCTTGCCCATCTGTGTGGATGTCCTTTTGCTCACTCACAAGTTAGTCAGGCTTGCACTAGGGTCCTGCAAATTATTTTTGAAACTGGCAGTTTGCATTATACAAGTGCCAGTTCTGCAGGTAATCCTCCTTACATTTGATCACATCTGTTCAGTTATGAGCCAAAACATAATAAATGAACAGTAGAACAAAGCAATAGTTTACAGGCACTCAACCCTTGCTCAAGACAGTTTGCATAGCAGGTGGTATTTGAGAGTGCTATGCAACAGACTTGCGGTGTCAACTTGAATGCAATAGAAAAGAGCTGACTACATCCACTCTGTAAGAGGGAGCAACACCATGCTGTATAACCATAGATAAACAGGAGGCAAAGTAAACCACAAAAAAGTCAGCGCCCACAAGCTTTCTTGTTTTTCATGAAAATTGAGGAAGCAATTAAAGGGACATTACATCTGCT
Source organism: Chrysemys picta bellii (assembly GCF_011386835.1). Taxonomy (NCBI): domain Eukaryota; kingdom Metazoa; phylum Chordata; order Testudines; family Emydidae; genus Chrysemys; species Chrysemys picta. The sequence continues at coordinate 145,482,920 of NC_088792.1, forward strand.
GATCAACAACTTGGTGTTAAATGACCTCTCATGTGAGATTGTATTTAGAGAGAACTCTTATTATATGTGTTGTGCATTGAAAACTGTATTAACATTGTAAGCTATCACTTTAGATGCTCAGGGTTTTTCCTGGTGCTGCTTGCTCTGTAAGGAAACCTGCCATCTGGCTCTAACTGGCAGCACTCACTCTGCAAAGATCCAGCCTAGGTCAAGTTGTAGTGAGTTGTATCTGTTCTGCATTAGGGAGCAGCCTGCTTTTTCTTTCTGTTTTTGATAACTGTATGTTAGAGTTCTGGATTTTAAGAAATACAATAGTGTTATGTTGCAATCTTCCCGAACAAGCATTTTATGTTTTTAATCTAATGTCTCCGTTTGTATGCCATGAACATAACAATATGTAGATCATTTTAATCTCTCTCTCACCCAGTTTCAGTGTAAAAGTATATCACCAAGGGCAAGTTCTACTCTCTTCTAGTTACCTGCCAGACCCACTGAAATCAGAGGACCACATCTAGATTTCTGTTACACCTGTGCAAATCTAGAGCAATTGCACAGAAACCAATGAAGTTACTTTCAATTTACCCAGGTGAAAATGAGATCAGATTCTGGCCCAATGGGAGTTACATGCATATAACTGAAGATAAAGCTGATCTTGAAATATTTAGCAAATAATGTAATTTTCCCCTAAAACTTCCTCTTCCCCCAATAATCCGACCATAGTGCATAAGTGTGTCCAAGGGCTTTGCATAAGCCCTGCACAATTGGATGAATTTATTGACCTTCTGTCATGACATATATATTCTTCTTTCTTTCCATAGATGCAACTCCCTTTAATGTCAGTGGAAGCTCCTCGATGCTTGCCCAACAAGTATATGGCATATATTTTCACCGGTGAGGTTGCCTTGTCCCCTGGTTGTTATACTAACACCTCAAATCTCCAATGATTAGCATTCCTTATTTGTATGTTTTTGATTTAATATAAATATATTGAGATTTAAAAAAACAAAAACTGGTCATCACCCCACTTACAATTATAATTTTACCTATTTGGATGGTGTACAATGACATTGAATGTGACACATTGCCCTCGGAAGCTCATAATTACAGTAATAATCTTCAACTCCTTCATCCTACTTTGGGAAAAATACCTAATAATCTTTTAACTACCTTAAGGAGCTTTAAGAACTTTTTCCAACTAGAAGCTTCTTAATCTGAGTTTTATATAACAAATCATCCTTTTTTTAATTGTCTTAATCTTTATTCTGCCCAGTGAGAGCAGACATGTCAATCAGTCATTATATCCATTTATAAAATAGACATTATGAAAGGAGAAACTTAATTGACTTTATCAGGTTTTCATCCCCATATTTTTCAAAGGCACTTTATAAAGGTTAGAATGATACCAGACAGCAAGTTTCTCTCATAGGAAACCTATACTTCACAGCCTTCTGCAGCAGTTGATCTAGTTTCCCTGAACAGCAACCATGAGGTCTGAGAGCATCCAGTAGACTCTTGGGACATTCCAAAACCTGCAGTCAATGGAAAGCCGGAACAAAAAGTTTCTTTTGTGCGGCTATAAAAGTGACCAGGTTTCAGCAGGGTCAAACATCCTTACCTTAGTTTTTCTTAGTGCAAAATGTGGCTGACCATATTTTAGCTAACTGATTCTTCTGAGTGGTTTTCTATGTAGCCATGGTACAGTATTCGTAGTCTCAAGGTAACAAAGGTGGAGAACAGCAGTGATAAGATTTGCCTGTAAAAGGAACAGGCAGGGTTTCACAGTCATCTGAAAATGAATGAAGGCAGTTCTGGGACACTTGTAATTGAAGCATGTCTCAATCTTTTAAACCTAGCAGAGTTATTAGAGAGGGCTGCATACAGTGTGATCTGGAGGTGGAAGGGGAAAGGGGCAGTTTGCCCTGATCCCCCCCCATTTGAGAGCCCCCCTGCCCCCGAAACTGAGTGGACTTGTGACCTAGTGCCTGGGATCGCAGTACCACTGAGGTTTGGCCCAGCTGATGGATGGAGGGGTGATCAGACCAAATTTGAGTGAGTGGTGTTGCAACTTGATGCAAACTTGAGTGGCATTGCAACCCTGTGCGCCAGGTCTCAATGCCACTCACTCAGATTTGGCCCGTCTGTCCCTCCATTGTGATGGAGAGGCAATCAGGACAAACCTAAGTGGAGCTATGACCCCATGCGCCAAGTTTCAATGTCCAGAGCAAGGACCATTCCTGAAGGACAAAACCCACGACTGCAGGGTTAGTGCATGACAGGCCCACTCTCCAACTTCACCCCTTCCAAGACTTCCCCTCAGCGGGAATTTTTTTGGAAGAATGGCAGGGTCTCAGTTTCAGATCTTTCCCAGGGCCAAGTGTGGACCTTGCTGAATATTGTCACCATTATTATATCTAATAGTCTTGGAGCCTCTTGTAGAATTGCGGGAGTTGCAATGTAGGGAGTCAAACATAAGGCATTTTAGATTATATCATTTTAGTGCTAACTAGCTCAGTAAAATCAACAGATTATTTTATGTAACCTTTTAATGAACTTTTATTGAAACATAAATTTACAAAAAAAAATGAAGCACTCCCCTTTTCTCAATTCTTCCCTAATACCTTACTACATAAATAAAATTTCTTATATCTACTATAGGGCATGGAGTGCTTGGGTATATTGTTAAACAAAGGACTAAAAATATAGTTAAAGACAATATCATTCCAGTAGTCCAACCACACATATGGAGTAAATTAATGCTCAATTGTGGGGTTGAACCCAAACTGTCAAAGTGATAGCAGTTCTGCAGCTGAATTACTTACTTAGTATGCTTCACTTAAAATTTCACTGACTGACTTGAAAATAATTCAGCACATGATCAAACCTTTTTATGGGAAAGGAAAAGTTAAAATAGAAAGATCAGAAGCTCATAAAACAAAAGGTGGCTCTAGGCTTCTAAATATAGCAGTGTATTGTATTGCAAATTGCCTCCCTGTCTTGTATCTACTGAGTCACTTCTTACCTAGATACATTTAAAAGGTCTAGACATTTTACATTTTAATCAAGTCCTGGTTAGTTGCCCCAAAGAAGAAAATATTAAGCTTAATGTTAAAGTACAGATAAGATGCTTGGGTGAGTGCATATATGTTGATTTACATTTTGCCCAGAACTAACCTATTGTTCCACCTAAAACAATGCTAAAATAAAATTGCAGGATAAGTTATTTAATTGGGAATTGGTTGGGATTACTCACGCATTTATATCTGGAGGATTTATCAGCTTTCATTTTAGAATGAGTTCAAGTTGTCTTGCTTGTCAAAAGCACAGGAGCCATCTTCTAGGGCTCTTTCAATACCAATTTTTATCTTTCTCTCAGGTAGCCACAAAATTGTATGCAATGTTTCTTGGGCTACTTCTGCTTGTGAATCTCATTCTCTTAAAACAGAGGTGGGAGTGTGAATTTACTGTGTTTTAATGAGAGATCATGGCTATTCCAAAATATTGGAAAATGTTACAAGATCTGCTTGAGAATCTAAAATCAATCTATTATACTCTGTCCCCATTTTACAAATGTGGTGTATTGAAATATGATGTTACTAGAAGTGTGGGAATCAAAGTGGTAAATTTATCACAGATTATTGGCAAAAATAAAAAATTGGTCACATATTATAGAAATGGCATGGCATTATCATTTGCCAGTAGCCAGCACATTTTTTCTTCAGTGAACTGGACTACCAAGAATTAAAAAAAAAAAAAAAAACCACCAAAAACGCAAAAGCCAACCAAAAAACAAAAACAAAAAAACAAAAAACCTGCAGTTGCCCTGGACTATGTAAGGAGATTGATCCTTAGGGGATCAAAAAGGAAAAGCACTTTTTGTCCACTGTTTAAAAAGTGGCATATTGAATGGTGGAGATAAATATAGCTGAACTGCTTGGTAATAACAACCAGAATGTAATTAAATTTAACATCCTTGTAGGGATGGGGGAAATATCAAAGAAGCCTGCCACAGTAGCATTTAAGTTCAAAAGGGGGAACTGTGCAAAGATGAGGAGGCTAGCTAAATGGAAATTAAAACGAACAGTCACAAGAAAGAAATGCCTGCAAGCTCATTGGAAATTATTTAAGAAAACCATAACAGAGGCTTAAATTATATGTATATCCCAAATACAAAACAAACTAAAACAATTAAGAGGACCAAAATCCATTTCCCAATAGCTAAACAACAAAGTAAAAGAGGCAGATAGAGACAAAAAAGACATCCTTTAAAAACTGGAAGTCAAATCCTACTGAGGAAAATAGAACGGATCATAAACTCTGGTAAGTCAAGTGTAAAAGTATAATTAGGAAGGCTAAAACAGTTTTTTGTGTATTTTGCTAGTTGCTCTTGACATTCTAACAGCATCTTTTAAGTATATCAGAAGCAGGAAGCCTACCCAAACAATCAGCGGGGACACTGGACGATCGAGGTGCTAAAGGAGGACCCAAGTAAGACAAGGCTGTTGCAGAGAAGCCAGATCAATTCTTTTCATTGCTCTTCAATGCAAGGGATGAGAGACAGAGTCCCACACCTGGGTCAATCTTTTTAGGTAAGAAATCTGAGGAACTGTCCCAGATTGAGGTGTTAATAGAGGAGGTTTTTGAACTACTCAATAAATTAAATAGTAATAAGTCACCAGGACCATGTGGTATTCACCCAAGAGTTCTGAAGGAACTTAAATATGAAACCGCAGAACTACTAACTACGGTATGTAACCTACTGCTGAAATTAGCCTCTACCCAATGATGGCAGATAGCTAATGTAATGCTGCTTTTTAAAAACTGTTCCAGAGGCGGTTCTGGCAATTACAGGCTGGTAAGCCTAACTTCAGTACCAGGCAAATTGGTTGAAACTATAATATAGAACAAAATTATCAGAGACATAGATGAACATGATACGTTGGTGAGGAGTCAACACAGCTTTTGTAAAGGAAAATCATGCTTCAACAATCCTTTTAGAATTCTTTGAGGGTGCCGGGTGGGGGGGTCAATAAATGTGTAGACAAGGGTGATCCAGTCAACATTGTGTACTTGAACTTCCAGAAAGCCTCACCAAAGGTACTTAAGCAAAGTAAGGAGATATGTGGTAAGAGGGAAGGTCCTCTCATGGATCAGTAAGTGGTGAGAAGATGGGCAATAAAGGGTAGGAATAAATGGTCACAGTGGAGAGAGGTAAATGGGGATTCCCTAAAGATCTGTGCTGGGACCATTGCTGTTTAACGTATTCATAAATGATCTGGATAAAAGGGTAAACAGTTAGCTGGCAAAACATGCAGATGATACAATATTACTCAAGATAGTTAAGTCCAAAGCGGACCATGAAGGGATCTCACAAAACTGGGTGATTGGGCAAGAAAATGACAGATGAATTTCAATATTGAGAAATACAAAGTAATGCACATTGGGAAACATATCCCAACTATACATGCAAAAGAAAGAGATCTTGAAGTTAGTTTGGGTAGTTCTTTTAAAACATTGCTCAATGTGCAGCAGCAGACAAAAAAGTGAACAAAATGTTAGAAATCCTTAGGAAAGGGATAGATAATGAGACAGAAAATATCATAATGCCACTATATAAATCCATGGTACTCCCACACCTTGAATACTGTGTGCAGTTCTGGTTGTCCCATCTCAGAAAAGATACATTAGAATTAATGTTATTTACTCCTGCTCATAACACAAGAACTAGGGATCACCAAATGAAATTAATAGACAGCAGGTTTAAAACAAACAAAAGGAAGTATTTTTTTTCACACAATGCACAGTCAACCTGTGGAACTCCTTGCCATAGGATGTTGTGAAGGCCAAGACTATAGCAGGGTTCAAAAAAGAACTAGATAAATTCATGGAGTATAGGTCCATCAATGGTTATTAGCCAAGATGGACAGGGATGGTGCCCCTAGCCTCTATTTGCCAGAAGCTGGGAATGGGCGACAGGAAATAGATCACTTGATGATTACCTGTTCTGTTCATTCCCTCTGGGGCACCTGGAATTGGCCACTGTCAGAAGACAGGATACTGGGCTAGATGGACCTTTGGTCTGACCCATTATAGCTGCTCTTATGTTCTAAAAATACAGAGAAGGGCAATAGAAGTGATTAGGACTATGGAACAGCTTCTGTATGAGGAGAGGTTAAAAACATTTGGACTGTTCAGCTTGGAAAAGAGAAAACTAAAGGGGGATATGATAGAGGTCTATAAAATCATGAATGGTGTGTTATTCATCTCTTCACATAACACATGAATCAGGGGTCCCCCAATTAAATTAATAGGCAGTAGGTTTAAAATAAACAAAAGGAAGTACTTCTTCACACAACCTATGGACCTAATTGCCAGGGGATGTTGTGTAGGCCAAAAGGTTTTTTTTAAAGAGTTGTATAACTTCATGGAGGATATGTCCATCAATGGCTATTAGCCAAGATGGTCAGGGATGCAAGCCCGTGCTCTGGGTGTCCCTAAACCTCTGACTGCTAAAAGCTAGGACTGAATGGCAGTAGATGGATCACTAGATATATTGCTCTGTTCTGTTCACTCCCTCTGAAGCATCTGGCACTAGCCACTGTTGGAAGATAGGAAACTGGGCTAAATGGACCATTGGTCTTACCCAGTATGGCCATTCTTATGTTCTTATAAAGACAAAAAAACCAATTCCTAACCAAATTGTTATAATTGCAAACTTTCCATGCTACAGCCTGAAGGAGGCAGGAAGGAAATTCTACATGCCCCTCCCATCCTCCTTTGGTTTCTGGCCTAAAGGAGAGAGCAAGTGTCATGAGCTTCCAAATACCCTCTGGGACAGAGTAGCTGTAAGGAAAGCAAGCTCTAAGGCCATGGATATTAGGGAATCTTCACAAAGGGACGGCCACTCTGTGCTGCTGCCGCCTGCAGTATGGCAATATGATTCCTTGGGAAGTTTATGTTATGATCTCTTTCTCATTCCTGTGCCATTCCTGTTCTGCATGGGGGCGGGGAAATGCCATTAAGGTAAATTAATGCTGTTTCCAGTGTTATTTACTAACCCACAGAATTCCTTTTGGAATTTCACTGAGGTTTGATGATAGCATACTCCATAGAGCAACTGCTTCCAGTTCTATCCTCCTCCTGCCCTGGCATACTCTCTCTCTCCCCCCAAAGCTGCAGATCTGCAAATATGTGATGTAAGCTCAGGAAGAGATTAAACAATCAACAGATCGTCTGCTCTTTTGTTTTGCTGCTAAGACATTTCCACCACTTGCTATTCTCCTCTACTCACCTCTGGGCTGTTGAGCAAAATGGGGAACATCTGGCTCTCAGTATGGGTGAACTCATTAAGGCTAAAAGTAAGAACTATCTGACTTAATCTTCACCCCAAACCTGGACATTATTGAGGTCTGAAACATTTTATTAGGTTCTGTCATAAACAAATAGTTAAGGGTTAATACCTCTTTTACCTGTAAAGGGTTAAGAAGTTCACCTAGCCTCGCTGACACCTGACCAGAGGAACCAATGGGGGGACAAAATGTTTCAAAAGGAAGGAGGGAAGTTCCCTTTGTCTGGGTCAGTTTCACTTTTGACGGAGTGGGAAAGCTCCAGAATTCAGCCTCTTATCAAGTAGTGAGTATTAGTGAAGGGAATAAATAGGTTTATGTTCGTTTGTAACTTGTCTTGTGCATTAGGGGAATAATCAAATTGGGTATTCTTTTGTGTAACTAAGTTTTGCCCAGGGGAACATCCTCTGTGTTTTGAATCTGTTGTCTGTGAGAGTAGCTGGTATGCTAATCTCTCCCAGAGGTTTGTCTTTCACCTTTCTTTTCTTTAATTAAAAGCCTTCTTTTTAAGAACCTGATTGATTTTTCCCTGTTTTTTAAGATCCAAGGGGATTGGGTCTGGACTCACCAGGGATTGGTGGGGGGAAAGAAGGAGGATGGTTAAATTCTCCTTGTGTTAAGATCCAAGGGGGTTGGACTGGTGTTCACCAGGGAATTGGTGGAGGAGTCTCTTAAGGCTTCCCAGGGAGGGAAAGGTTTTTTGGGGGAAGACAGAGTTTCCCAAATAACTCATAAATCATTTGGGTGGTGGCAGCCAGACCAGATCTAAGCTGTTAATTGAGCTTAGGGGTTCACATGCAGGTCCCCACATCGGTACCCTAAAGTTCAGAGTGGGGGTGAAACCTATGACAGGTTCTAATTGTTGTTTGTTTATTTTTATGTTTGCCTGCCTCTGTACTTCCTGGATTTGGATGAGATCAAAAGCTTAGGCTTGTGAGTGAAATGCTAAACTGAGATATCACAAGAGAGCTAGTTCTGTTGGCATTTCTGACCCAACTAAAAACAGATACTATGGGAAATCACCTGAAAGTCAGATCTCTTGATATTTCCAATCTGCTTTCCAGACTTAGGGCCCTATTTTCTTCGATTTATTCAGTGGAATTTCAAAGCACAGAAAAACTGCAGGATTAGGCCCAAAAGAGGTTCAGATAAGCTGCAAATGTAATCATTCACACTTTTCTGTGCTTATCAAAACTGAACTGAACATTTGAACTGTTTGAGATTCACCCTTCACTAACGTGGAAGAAATGACATCAGCCTGGCAATGAAAGAAGCCATCTGCCATCTCAGTCAGTAATGCTACATGACCTTCCATTGTTATATTATTCTCCATGTAGATTTATATTTTAATATTTCATATGGCAACAGCACTGCACAAAGAGTCAGTGGAATTCATTAGTCAGCTTGTATAATTTTGTAAAAAGAATAATTTTAAATTTAAACTCCACTTGCAGCTTGAATTCCTGTTCATTCATGTCACAGGGTTTAAGCACTAGGAGAAAACTACAGTGCTGCATGCTCCTGTCTGACAAGTACTGTATGCCATATTCTTTCTAAATAAAGAATCGTTTTTCATTTAATAAATGGCATAAGTCAGTATTTTGTGTGGTAAATGGCTTAAAATGTAAGAATAGCTGATAGTGATTTAAGAAGACCAGTAATTGCAATTGATTATAGGGCAGCATCAGTTCCCCTCAAGTTAAGGTTGAGAAACCCTTTCTTTTTAAAGGATGATTATTTTAAGTGTTCTAAAATTAACAGGGCTACTCAGAGTGCCATGAAACTTGATGTGCTCAAGAAGGTGTAGGGTAAGGCTAGTGATCCAAATTTGAGGTCATTGGGGTTTCTGAGATACAGCCCCATAGCAAAGAAAAATAATAATAATAATGCATAATCCACCTTTTGTTAAGTTTGAGTTTCTACCAATGTGTTTTGCACACACCTGGGCAGTGGTGCTGGAACAATTTGTATAGTGGGGGTGCGGGCAGCCATTGAACCAAACTATAAACCCTGCATATGATAGAAACCACTTCAAGCCAGGGGGTACGGCAGCACCGCCAGCACCTGTAGTTCCAGCACCTATCCACCTGGGGCTTAAACTATGGCTCTTATTGGGCCCAAAGCTAGTGTTTGGCATTCACTACCTCTTTGGGAATGCAATATTGAAAATGTTATTTAATAAACAATAAAGCTGTACAAATTGGCTTGAGCCTAATGCCCAGACACCAAGTGGATTACAATGTGCATGTGCAGCAGAGTACCCAAGAGGGTTGCTAGCCAAGTAGTTTTTAAATGAACTGGATAGTGTAAAAGTTATGTAAGTGGGTTACTCATTTGCATAAATCTGAGACTAGATGAATGGAATAATATGCATTAGCTGGGGAAGTAGAGAGGATCTTTATTTTGTCTGATATTAGTGTTCTTTGTTTTGACATCCCTGTTCCAGTCCTGTCACCCTAATTACTGAAAAAAATTATCCTGTGAGGTTTAAGGGCTTCTAACACTTAGACCAAATTGCCTTTTATATAAGATTAACTAAAAATGTTGCATTGTGTCACTGTATTTAATATGTCTGCAGTAACAAATCTAAAAGATTTTGCAAATTCAAAATATAATGCCAAGTCCCTTGCCCACACAATATTCCTTTTTATTCTTTTAAATTGTTTCATGATTTTGTGTTTATATAAGGTGGCAGATTGTACTTCTGGGGGAATTCTGTACCACTGTGCATGTGCTGAATTCATGCCCCCCACAGATTCCTTTGCTTCCCCGCAGAAAAACGATTTTCTGACAGGAAAGCGAAGGGAAACCGCAAGAGTTGTCATGTGCTGCTCCCCAGCTGTGTGGGTGCATTGTTTTGGGCTCCCAGAGCAGCCAGTGGAGTAGTAAATCACTGTGGGGGTGGGGCTGGGGACGCCCCAGCCAGTGGCTCCTACCCTGTGCCAGGCTCAGCTACTAGTCCAGGCTGGGCTGGGGAGGACAGGACTTCCTCTTTCCCTGCAAGGAGCTGCCATGGCTGAATCAGACCCACCCCCAGAAACCTCTCTGGCTGCAGGAAGCACCACACACACACACACGCACTTCCTGCCCCCATCTCTCCTCAGCTGTGGGGGTGGGGAGTGGGGTCACTGTATGGGGAGCTGCTTCCCGATCCACCCAACCCCCATGCATCCAGATTGCACCGCCAAGCCTCACCCCCTACACCCAGAACTCTTGCCACTGGCCTCCCTGAACCTGAACCCACACCCTGACAAGCCTCACCCACTGCACCCAGACCCCCCCTCCCGCCAAGCCCCATCTCCCTGCATCTGGACCCCATCTCTGCACCCAGACTGCTCCCTGCACTCAAACCCCCTCCCAACAAACCCCAGCCCACCTGCACCTGGAGCATTTTGACTAGCCCACTGCACCCAGACTCCCACCCCACTGAACCCCACCAAGCCAGCACCTGCCCCCCCCCAATGATCACTCCACACCTAGACGCCTCCTGCTGAGCCCCAACCACCTTCACCTGGACCCCCTTGCATAGTCTCATTGTGTCTGCACCTAGAACCCCCCCCCCACCAACAAGCCCCTGTTCATCCAGATCTAACTCTGACCTCCAACCCCCACAAAGCCCCCCACACTCAGATTGCCCAACACAGAACTCTATCAATCCATGATCAACACTGGATCTCCCTGCTGGGCTGAGTCTGTCTGCCTAAACCTAGTGTGCTTGGAATGGAGGGGCAGGGCCCCAGGGTGTTTCTGGGACAGTCCTGGTCCTTGTGCTGTGTCAGAGTCGGGTGCAACTTTACTGCCGAGTCCGTATCCAGAGGATGGGGACAGGACTCAGGGTGATCTCCTACCTCTGTGTACTCAGTGGCCTTTGCTTCCCACTGCCATGCTGGAACCACCACATTTATTTATTGACAAAAATTGCAGAATTTTAATTTTTTTGGTGCAGAATACCCTCAGGAGTAAGATTGTCAGCAGTGAAGTCTTATGTCTTCTGTTTATCTGCAGCAGGAGAGGTTATGGGCCCTGCTCAACCAAGTTATCTCAATACTAAATTAAAGGAATCATGCTTGGAGATAAATGCAGTCAATCATCATATCCATTCAGTCTTTTTCATGTGTGCTGACAAGGGTGTCAATTGTTGTGATTATGGTTTGTCATATCAACACTTGTCTACTGGAAACTGGACTGAAACTACTAAACTCATTTTACATAGTCATTGAACAGCCTTATGATGATAACTTTCACTTCTGTTTTACAGTAAGATCTATTTTAGTGTATTTTTTTCTTCCAAATGTGTGTGTGTCTATATATAATCTCCTTCCACTCACAAGTTTCACTCTTGAGGGTAATATATTTCTTGAGAGGTCATAATGAATAGTGAGTCAATCCTATGAAGACCTTTGAAGGAGCGAAACCATGAATTCCATGGGGACCCAGTGAAGAAAGCAGGACATTGGGTAATGTGTTTTTGGCACCCTCTGTTGTATACTGGATAATTTGCTTTGTTCTGAACCAACTGTAGCATTTTTAAGGTCATCAGCGTCTTTCCTAAGTAGAGTATATTACAATAATCACATCTAGAGGTTATGAATATATAAATCGCCTTGACTAAGTCCAAATCTAACATGAAATTGTGCAGTCTCCTTGACAATCGTAGATGAAAACGTGTATTTCATGGCTGTAGCTGTTTTGGTACCCAGGCACAGGAGAAAACAGGAGCCTAAGAGAACACTGAGATTGCAGGGAGTCCTAACAACCTGAGGGTGGATATTTTCAGTAGAGGGCTGATGTTATAGAGAGTAGTGAGTTTTAACTGCTCCCCTTACCTCACCATTATCACCTTAGTTTCTTAGGATTCAGTTTTAGCCCACTGTTTTCACTGAGTTGCTTATCCTAACCAGGATTTTGGATAGCTAGGAGATGGTTCTTTTTCCCTCTCTTCTGAAGGTGATGTAGATTTGGTTATCACGTGAAAATTCCTGACATTTTAGTCTGTTCCACAGCTGACATAGCTCTTCATTATTCAGAGCTGGTAGCCCCATACTTCCCATTCAGATGCCCCTTATCATTTTTTTATGACTTTTTTTCAAACTTTAAACAGTTGAGATGAAATTTTTCATGCTTGATGTCTGCCTTATACTATTATTTATTTTGTTTTATTTTATTTAAAAAAAAAATCAGCCAGAGCAGTTCAGCCATTTCTGAAAACAAGGCTAGAAAAGGGTTTCTCTGGGTGCGGCACACCTCCTGAGGAATGTCTAGTCAAGTTCATCTGGGCCTTAACCGAACTTGTCACCTTTGGTCGAGGGGTATATTAGAGCTGCCCACTGGCTGGCCAGCTCTGTACCATTGATATCAAAGTCCTCCCTCTGTCTCTTACACAAGAGGGTGATGAGGTTGGTGCTTTGGTAGCAGTGGTTATGGGTTGTCCTGTTGGTGTATGCTGATGACATGCTCTTTGTGGTCCAGGAGCTGGGATACCTGGTATGGATGGAGGCTTGCTAAACCATCTGCTTGGTGAACTACTCTGCCTGCCTCAACTGGGTCAAGAATTCTGGCCTGACAGTGGGGAACAGGAACTATGTTGGCTCCCTCCCACCCACACTCTGTGCTATCCAGTGGGGCACATGTCCACTGTTCTATCTGGGAGTGTACCTTTCTGCCATCAATCTCTCCCCCCTGGAAAATTGAATTGACCTAGATGCTAGTGTGTCTGACAAGTTGCAGAGGTGGATGGGGCTGTTCCTGTGCCTTTTGCTTCTTGTGAGAGTGCTGGTGATCAACCAGTTGATCCTGTCCATTTGTGGCACTGGTTCAACACGTTGAGCCTTCCCCCAGGAACCCTCCTGAAGATCCTGGAATTTTTCTGCATGGGGCTGCACTGGGTCTCTGTGGGTGCCCTGAACCACCTCCTGAGGGAGGGTGGACAGGGACTGTTCTGAATCTGCAGCCAGGTCCATACTTTAAGCCTCCAGGCCTTGCAGAGACTCCTTTACAGAGTAGGTAGTCCGTCCTGGAGCCTGCTGTCTCATGCCTTCCTGCACCATCTCAGAGAGCTCTGGTGTGACCGGGCAGCTCTTTTATCTGTGCCTGAAAGGTCTCCCCTGAGACATCTCTGTGCTGCCATCCTTACACCAGGACCTCCTCAGGACCTGGAGGCCAGTCTCAGTGACCAGGTCTGTAGTGGCTGCCAAGGGGCCGAACCTCCTCACAGAACCCCTATTACAGAACCACCATCTATGTATGCAGATGGTGGAATCACCCTTTGTGTCCTGAAAGATGGTCTTGGCTGGTATCATCAGATCCTCCTGGACTATGATTGGAGAGACGGGGTGGACCCCATAGTGCCCAGCCAGTGCATGGGGCTGTTCACCCCACCTATCATCTTTCATGTGCTCCAGGAGGTGAGGCAGCCTTGACATCTGGTTCTCTTGATTTTCTTGAGAGAGTCTTGCAGGAGGGTGCTTCCCATCCATCTCTCACCGCTGGCCCTCCAGAACTCAACATCAGGCCACTGCCCTGCATGCCTCCACAGCCACCCCTAAATGCCACCTGAGTTGACTGAACATCCAGCTGATTTGCCTCTGAATTGTACCCAGGGAACATTCGTGCTTTATACCATCCTCTTCCTCACACTCTTCCCACCTTGACACCAAGTGGTGTGGGATCTGCTGTCAACTGAGGAGGGCAGGGAACCCGGTGGGCCAGTCTGTACTCCATTCTGGTTCAATGGTCCCCCAGTGATATTATTTGGTGGCCTCTCCACGGAGCTGTGAGCATGGGCATGTACCTGGCGCAATTCACCAACTCTTCCAACACTTGACCCTTCTGCTGTGAGTGGGAGACCTGGCATATATCAGTTTGCAGCCTTTATTTCAGCTCCTCCTGAACATAATAATGGCTATATTGGGTCAGACCAAAGGCCCATCTAGCCCCGTATCCGGTCTTCTGGCAGTTGCCAATGCCAGATGCTCCAGCAAGAATGAGCAAAACAGGGCAATTATTGTATATCCATCCCCTGTCATCTAATCCCAGCATCTGGCAGTCAGAGTCTGAGACACCGAGAGCATGGGGTTGCATTCCTGACCATCATGGCTAATAGCCATTGGTGGGCCTATGCTCCGTCAACTTATCTAATTATTTTTATTTATTTATTGAACACAGTTATAGCTTTGGCCTTCATGCTATCCCTAGCAATGCGTTTCAATGAGTACTTGTGTGAAGAAGTACTTCCTATTGTTTGTTTAAAACCTGCTACCTATTCATTTCATTGGGTGACCTTACTGAGGTACTGGCTGCACTTCTCTCTGCCCTTCCTCATTGAAGGATACCCCATCTGTGGCCCCACAAAGTGAGAGGATCTCTTTGTCAACCTCCTCCTTTTTGCTGGCCAAGATGGCCATCCATCATACCTGGAGGGGGAAGGTGGATGGAGTGGAGGGTGCTCTGTTACTGTGGGGCCTGTTTCTGATCCCTTATCCAATCATGCTTCTTGGCAGAATTCCTCTGGGCAATGTCCACTGACTCCTTAGATGCCTTTGAGGAGCAGTGAGCACTGTTGGGGGTTCTCTCCCAGTTTTCCTTATCTAAGGATCCCTGATTTTTAACCTTTGACCTCACTCCTGTCCCTTTTTTCTTTCATTTGTGGTCCTCGGTATTCAGTTGTGACCTGGGTCCAATGGCTGCTCCCCCTCATTTGAGGGGGTGGGCCTGTAGCTTTGGGTGGGCCTAGACCCACCTGTCCTAATACCCACAAATAGTATACACCTTCCAACCACTGCAGAGTCCCAGAGATGACAACCTCCTATATTACACCACCCTGATTCATCCACAGAGCAGATGCATCCCCTATACTGATAGAAAAAGAGTCATGTGGAAAACAGAATATCTGATTATATAATGAAAAACTATATCATAGTGCGTACACACAAGAGGACTGAATCAAGTGTTGCATGGACAACTGTAATTATGTAATTTTCCTAATTTTTGGGTGGTTGACTTTGCAACCCTAATGTTCTTTTAGTATAGATTTTTTTTTTTACATATAATGTAGTTGTTGTAGAGGATGGATTCCCATGGGACTCCATGGGTAGGGAAAGTTGAGATAGAAAAGCATATGCTCATCAGAACTCACCGTGGGTGGGCTGACTTTCAGTAGAGAAGTGCTGCCAAAGCTCCATCTGAAGTCAATGGAAGCTGCAACCTCTTAGTCCTTATAGTTTTTTCAGTTAGTGCAGGGTGAAAACTTTGCTTCCCTTCAGGGAACCACATCAACTTTAAAATAATTACCTGAGACAGGCACAAGGCCTACATGAGCACTGTGGGAGAATGGCTGCTGCATCTCCTTGCTAAGGGTGCGGTACAAACTAAGTTCAGGTGGCTGGTGCAGAGAGAGTGGAGCCCAAGACTTTCCCCCTTCCTTTCGTTCTTTGGAGAGGTGAGTGCCAGCAGTGACATTAGCCTGGAGCAGTCCTTGGCTGTGTAAGGACTGCCATTGTACTCAGATGTGCAAATAGTGGGAAGACTTCTGCTTTCTCTCCTCGGATTTGCTGTGCACACACGTGGAGTGAGGCACAATTGAGTCCTCAGAATCAGAAGGCTGCTTTTATAAGAACTATTCCTCAGATGTTGTAATTAAGGGTAAAAAATAAAAAAAATAAAAACCTTTTTGTTTTTTTTCCCTGTCTTGCAGGCTCATTTATACAGAGGCTGCTCTGAGAAGATGATGTTCAGATGGTTTCCATATATCTTTAATATAATTGTGCATAGTTCTTGTCAAGAGTTCTTCTGCTGGAACTGTCATCTTAAAAGGTTACTGTGACATTTCCAAAATTTTCGGTTGCAAATATGAATGAAACGTGTTTTCTCCATATTTTTGGTATGGAACTTGATATTTTACACAGCTAAAATTTCTATTTATTATTTTTATTATATTGCTAAGATTAATTTTATCAAGTTAGTCTGAAGGTTGAACTAAAAATAAAGCAAACAAAAACCAAACAATGCTTTCAATCTAGACATATAGTTTTAACCACAGCAATTTATTTTTCAAGCTGACCTTCCAAACTGCTGAGGAAAACTTAGAAGTAACTTTGGCTTTTTGCTTTATTGCTATTGTCAATGCATCAAATATACTATGTAGAAGAAAAAGAAACATGTCCCTACATGCATAGTGTGGAGGGGAGGAGTTGGTAAACATTTGTGTATAAATATGTCCCCTCCCAACATAGCACATACTAGCGTCTTTGCACCAAATTTGCATCAACGTCTGCTACTAAATGAGGTGCTGCTTATAGCAGATTGTGCACAACTTCATGATATGAGATTTTGTTATCTTATGTGCTTTCATCATCAGTGAAATAGTGAAAAAGGTTGACATAAAATTATCATTAGGCTCCAGGGTAAACACTACATTTGAAATATCGCTGACTTGGTTTACAATTGGCTCACAGTTTGGGTACATCCACACTATTACTACAACTGTGGTTTGTAACCATTTGGCGGCATGGTCAGTGTAACCGATTACAAGTAACATGGTTCAGCATATGTCCAGAAGCTTTTCTGCCATTACAACCATGTTTTATGTCCAAATCTAGTTCTCTGCCTGACACTGTTTTGTTTGCTTGTTTGCAGTGATGGTCCCAAGATTAGAGAGAGACAAGATGGGTGAGGTAATATCTTTTACTGGACCCACTTCTGCTGGTGAAAGAGACAAGCTTTCAAGCTACACAGAGCTCTTTAAATATGTTCTGGGAACCTATCCCATTGTGCTTCAGCAGAAGATGCCTGTGACAACAACTGGATATTTTAAAGAACCTTGCTCCCCACATTTCTATCTGCATTAATGGATTTCTTATAAAAATCCCATAATTCTCTGGATCACAGTTTCATATCCTGGAGACCTTCCTGTCACATTAGGCTGCTGCATCCTCTATTTTATGGAATCTTGTGCTTGGCTTCCTGGAAATTAACTAGAGTAGAAATGCTAATACAACTGTGGTATGTGAAAATGAGGCAGAGGCAAATTAAGATGTTTATGCCAAATTGAGGAGGACAGAGTGGACCATGCCAAGCTCTACCAGCTGGTGGTATTATGTTGTGGTTGTCTTAATTCAAAGTAAGTAATTGAAACACTATATAGACTGAGGCCAGAAGGGACCATCATGATCATCTAGTCCAGGGGTTGGCAACGTTCGGCACGCGGCTCGCCAGGTTAAGCACCCTGGAGGGTCGGGCCAGTTTTATTTACCTGCTGACGCGGCAGGTTCGGCCGATCGCGGCCCCCACTGGCCGCGGTTCGCTGTCCCGGGCCAATGGGGGTGGCGAGAAGCGGCGCAGGCGAGCGATGTGCTGGCCGCGGCTTCTCGCCGCCCCCATTGGCCCGGGACGGCGAACCGCGGCCAGTGGGGGCCGCGATCGGCCGAACCTGCCGCGTCAGCAGGTAAATAAAACTGGCCCGGCCCGCCAGGGTGCTTACCCTGGCGAGCCGCATGCCAAACATTGCCGACCCCTGATCTAGTCTGACCTCCTGCATGTCACATGCCACAGAACCCCACCCACCCACTCCTGAAGTAGGTCCATAATCTATGACCAAGCCCACTTATTACATTCTATGTGTGGAACTGGCCGCAGCCTTACAGTGCAAAGCCACCATTGTTGAGAATTTATATCTCTGCCAACAAGCAGGTTGTCATAGCAGTATTGAAACTGGCCAAGAATACAGATTACTTCTTCTTCAAGAGCTCTTTGGCCTGGTGAAGTCCACAGTGGGAGATATCGTCGTGGAGGTGTGCATTGCCTTAAAGCATGTTCTACTGACCAACCTGATCAAATATGTCAGTGTTCCTGAGGTAACTGAAAGCTCTGAACATAATCAGCACTTCCAAAACTGTGCTAGGGCTATTGATGGAACTCTCTTCCCAGCTCTTGACTTTAATAAACAGACCAGTGTTCTACAGCAGTAAATAACACTACTTTATGGGTATGCAGCCTTGTGGATCGCAGAGGATGTTTCATCGGTGTAAACACTGGTTTGTCAGACCAGGTTCATGATACAAGAATGTTAAAGTTTATATGGGAAGAGAGACTGTTCCCACCCTACCTCAGCAAAGCAGGGCTATTAGTCCAGCTTGTTGAAATTTAAAATAAAATAATAAATAAAACACACCTAATCAAAATTTTCTGCTTTTTTCAAACATAAGTTTTCATTAAACCATTTAATTTGTAGTCAGAATAATTATGGGGTATTTTTAATGTCAATGGAAATGTTCAGTGAAAAAAATTAGACTGACTGTCCTTCAAAATGTTTTGTTTGTTTTGGTTTTTCATTTCATTTTGTATTTTTCAGGTATTTTTTTTTTAATTGCTAGTTCTGAGGGGCCACCTTGGTAACATGGTGAGATTTTTTTAATTTTATTTATTTTTAGTTTTGACATTAAAATGAATTCCTTTTTTTAAAAAATGCAAATTTTGAAAACCCAAATAATTTTTAAATTCAGTAGAAAATTGTTTGAATGAAACTAGAACCATTTTAAAAAAGTGACATGAAAATACCTTTGACATTTCTTTTTGTTTGATTTGGTAGGTTTTAGATATCCTTGCTGTTTTTGTGCTATGATTCTTGGTCTGCCCTTTGCTTCCCAGGTAATGAGGATGTTGATGAAAGTACTTTGGCTCTCCCTCCACCACCTAGGTATGCCTGTGAGGAACTTGAGAGGTGATGGAGATGGCTACATGGAGCAAAATGACACTGACCAAAGTACATCCCTATGGTCACAGCTGCTTGCTGTGTGCTCTATAACAACTAAGAATAGAATGGAGAATGTTACACGGGCATATGGGATACTGGACCTGCATATGGCCTATTTGTTTAGCCCAGTGTGAGCTTTGGGCCTATTATGCTGATCAGGTGAGCATGATTAAGGGTTGGCCTGTAGCTATTGAATTCAGCACCATAGTTTGGTCACAATGACACTCATGGAAGGAGGACAAGGAGCATAATCTCTAGCTGATGTGTTATTATTTTACCTTTTAAAACTGATTGATTTGATGTCAGGCAGTCACCAGTGTATATAAAATGAAGTATTCCATTAACAGTGTGTCCATAACTTTGCGATACTCAGAGAAATGTTATTAAAGAATGTGAGTTTTACTAGAAGGACAAGCCAATTTGGAAACTACAAACTGGGGCAAAAAGTGCAGCCATGCTTCTTGCTTTTACGGTGCCCCATCTTTCTATGTAGCTTAGTTTGTAATGAGTGCCATAAGCACAGGACTCAGCACAGGAACTGTATAGCCAATGCAGAATTTTTTGCAGGCATCATTGTAGAAGTGAGTTTTAAGAAGAGTAGTGTAGCAGCTTTGGAGGATTTTGTCAGGCCTTTCCATGAGGAGCAGCATGAGAGAAAGTACAAAGGTCTTTGTGGCAGTTGAGATTGACTTTATTGGTGAGGGTCAGTAACTCAATAACATATAGGAAATGATGGGTGTGGGGAGGGAGCAGTGATGACAAGTAGTGTGTGTTTGAACTCTACTGCTGAGGAGTCTGTAATCTGAGACAACAATCATTTTATGCAAAGGGAAGATTCTCTGCACTTCAAGGGAGATGGGTGGGCTGGGGCTGTGATAAATGAAGGGGAGGGGGAGCTCCCTTTTATGAACACCCAGCCGGCCAGTAGTTATGAAATCCCTCTTAGTAGCTGTTCTCTAATTGCTCTACCTGCAAAGGGTAAAAAAGTCTCACTGCTATGCATAGGTAAAAAGAAGGGAGTGGGCACCTGGCCAAAAAAGCCAATGGGAAGGCTAGAACTTTTTAAAATTAAGAAAAGACTCCCCTCTTGTCTATCTGTTGTTGTTCTCCTGGGCAGAGGCGGACAGGGTAGCAGCTATGCTGTAAGAAGCTTGAGTCAGATATGAAAAAATAATCAGTATCATACCTAGAAACTACTCATTTAAAACCCCAGATATGTAAGTAGATCAGGAAATGTCTAGGAAGACGCGATTAGGTTTATACCTTTTATTTCGTTATGGCTGTGGATTCCTCAGAGCTAACCCGAGGTGCTTTTGTTTTGCTTGTAACCTTTAAGCTGGACCTCATAAAAGCTATTCTTGGTGTTTAATCCATGTAGTTGCTCTTATAAAATCCTGCAATAGCCTGAGTATTTTCTTTCTTTTTTTTTTCATTAATAACATTTATCTTTTTTAAGAACAGAATTGGATTTTTGTTTCTTAAGAGATTTGTGCACACACAGTTTAATTAGCTGGTGGCAAACTGATTTCCTTTTTTTTTCCCCTCAGCTCTTCCCCGGAGGGGGGAATGAAAGGGCTTGCAGGTACCCCACAGGAAGGAATTCCCAAGTGCGCCTTCCTGGGCTCTCAAAGGGATACTGCAATTGGGTGATGACAGCATCTGCCAATCCAAGGTCAGAGAAAAGCTGTAACCTTGGGAGTTTAATACAAGCCTCGAGTGTCCGATATTAATTTTTAGAATCCTTGCGGGCCCCACTTTCTGCACTCGAAGTGCCATAGTGGGGAATTAGCCATGACAGGAGGATATAAAAATGACTGGACTGGCAAGATGCTGATTCATTTTGTAGTAGGTGGGTGGATGGATTGATATCTGCATGGAACAGGTAATGGATAGATTGGGAAAGAATTGATGGATGTAGGTGGAACTGTGCAGCGGAGTGAACTCATTTGGGTATTTTATGTGCATTTTATTTCCTGCCCCTAGCTTGTTAGGATACCTTCCTCCTGAAGACACCACAATGTGTCTGATGAATCAGTGTTGTCATTCTGAAAGGTTTCAGAGTAGCAGCCGTGTTAGTCTGTATCCGCAAAAAGAAGAACAGGAGGACTTGTGGCACCTTAGAGACTAACAAATTTATTAGAGCATAAGCTTTCGTGGACTACAGCCCACTTCTTCGGATGCATATATCATCATATGCATCCGAAGAAGTGGGCTGTAGTCCACGAAAGCTTATGCTCTAATAAATTTGTTAGTCTCTAAGGTGCCACAAGTCCTCCTGTTGTCATTCTGTAAATCACTGAGGAAAGGAGGTAGGTCCATGAGAAGATTTTATTTTACAAACTCCCCATTTTCCACCCGATTTCCTGTGATCAAGGGTTTGGTGGGAGGTTAGGTTGGGGACAGAAACTCAGTGGTTGGGGGCCATAGGGTGATTGAGTTTAGATGAGTATCTGAATTCTTGGATACTTAGCTGATCTAAACTGTAAACCTTTTGAAGTTCCACCTTCACTACAATTTGTAGGTATTTTTGCTGTGTTGGGACTGGTTTCCTCTATGATCATTTATGTCATATGAGCACACAGACAATTGCCCTCAACAACAACAAAATGTATTGTTATTAAATCTCGGCTCTGTCTTACATTCTGCTATATGAATTTTGACAAATTTGACTGAGTCTATTTGATATATAATCTGGATCCATAATTACTGGTTCCCTGCATTCATCTATGTGTATTTTGGTTATGTATACTTATTAAAATAACTATTTTCTAAGACTACTAACAGAAAGATTGTGGCTAACATGGTCCCTAACAGGTAAAAGCTGTATTTTTAGTTCCACTCCCCTCTCAAATTTTAGTACTCAACAATTGTGCCACGTTTTTCATCAGGGAAAGTGTTCTCAATATCTTTGCAGTGATGAAGAAGCATTTCCTCTCTGTTAATTTTCATAAATATTGTAATGCAAATCAAAATATTGCATGTCTTTAAAGAATAATTTTTTCCTGTTTGCTAACTAAATGCTGGAACTCTTTTTGAATGAGCAGTATACAGAAGAGTTGGCTGGATTTATACTCGCATAAGTTTGACTTTGATCCAAATATGCAGTTATATATTTTTTCTATGCAGTCTTGTATATACACTGTAAACATACATCCTCACTTCTTCTGTGTTGCACATGCAACTCCCCTTTATATTAAATGAAGACTTACTATCCTCCATTTAGAGAAGAATTGATATCAGTATTTAAACTTGATCTTTGGGTATTGTATCCACTTGTAATTAAATTAATGTTGTTATTCTTGCTATTACAGGGAAACTTGGGAAATCTGTATGTGAAAATAAAAGTTGCCTCAAAGAAACTTTAATCTTCTGCATTTGGAATTTACTCAGTTCTGCAGATGACCTACGGGTAAGTCACATTCACTTAGCATTTATAAACCACAAATGGGATGGGAGACTAAGAGCAATTTTTTTCTTTCAGCTACACCATTTAACCTACAGTAACATCATTAAAGTCAATAGATTTTATATCCCTGTAACTGAGTAGACTTTTGTTCTAAAACTAGAAGGCAAATCAGCTTTTGTGTTTTGTGCCGAAATAACCATAGAAAAGGGTAGCTGTTCAAATGATCTAAGTAGTTGTTAAATAGCTTTGAACTGATGATTTTTGACATATTTTGTATCAGATAAAATAGAAAATGCTATCTATCACTCTGCATTCTTCTTGAGCTAAAATCAATTTAAATAAAGGGAATCAAGGGTGGAATCAATCTGCATGGTTTTTTACAATTCAAAGATTTAACTTATTAAAAGTTTGACCTTTCTACACTGAAGGAACTATA
The DNA here is from genome assembly GCF_011386835.1 of Chrysemys picta bellii. Lineage (NCBI taxonomy): Eukaryota > Metazoa > Chordata > Testudines > Emydidae > Chrysemys > Chrysemys picta. The sequence continues at coordinate 145,505,854 of NC_088792.1, forward strand.
ATGACTATAACTACTTTTTATTTTCTCAACTGCACTGGTAAGCACTCCATTAAGTAAAAAAGATTTGTGCTGTAATAAGAATGTCATATTACATCTCTCCAAAAGTGAATATTGTTACAATATTTGTTGAATTTATGCCAGTAAGAAAATTGGAAAAAGTTACACTACACAAATGTTCATTCCACCAAATATATGTACAATTTTTTCCACTTTAAAAGCTCTGGAAAATATTTCATTGTCAAATAATCTTTGATTTTTCCACAAACAAATTTGTATCATCTAAAGTTTGAGGGAGAGTCAGAGAACCAAGATCTCTTGAGTACCTGCTCTGTTCTGTAATCATTAGACCCTGTTATTAGATTATAACTTTTGAGTTTCCTATTTTTTTTTTTTTTTTAGTTTACCTCTAGAAGACACTAGAACTCAACTGAAGCATTTTAGTAAAAACTAGAGTGGTGGGGGGTGCCTGTATTGTGGACAGATATTTTCAGTGCTGTCAGTCTGTAATCCTTTTGAAAAGGAAATTCACCTTTAAATTAGACAATCTAATAAACTATAGCTTTGTAATCAGTTAAGGTGCCTTAACAAAAAGAAAATAACTTTTTTTTGTTTAACTATTTTTTTTCCACGTCAACTGTTATAGTTGGATTAACCTCAGTTGCTTTAATCGGACTCTGGACCAGCAAAAGGGAAGCTACACTAGAGATATTGAAGCCCCAAGTAGTCCTTGCATTTGAGTAGTCCTATTGATTTAAAGTCTAATATTGCAAATCACATGACTTAAACTCATTGTATTCTTGAAATAGGACTTGTTTTCCCAGCGGTGCTGCTTCCCACCTTCTTAGTCACCGTTGAAAATTTTTTGTTTTATTTTTTCCTTATCAAATGAATGGACACCCAATCTTCTCCATCTGAACACATTCAAAATTTTGGTGGGAAATGCTTGGTTAAATATAGACAGCATAAAAATGGCTGGAGTAAGCACTGTTGTTACAGAAGTAACTGCATTCTCTCCTTCAGCCTGAGTATGTAGATAGCTTCTTGGAGGGGAAGGATTCACAATTCATCTCCCAGAACAGGCAACATAGTTGTAAAAACTGGTTTATTTCTTAAAAATAAATACAAAAATATAAATATAAAACATTGGCAGATAGAATTTGATGAAATGAAGTTGCACAAACTTTTTTTAAACCAGCTGCATATCACACGTATTAACACCACATGTACATTTTTTTTAAATTTTAATGTACAGAACTGGACATACTTTTTTTTTTCTTTGCCTTCTTAAAAGCTGCACTTGCAAGGGTAGGACATGTACCTAACAAAAGCGGCTTGTACATGAGGTTGCTTAAGGGAATATCACCCTGTTCAAGCTTCTGAAAGTACTTTTACTTACTAAAATGGACAACACTGAATTTCCATAGCTTTGGCTCTTGGAAGGTGATTAAATAAAATGCTGTATATATTCCGTGACATCCTACTAGAAAGAATGAATGACAATGAACAAATTAGAAAGAAAACCATTGTGCTGAGTGGCAGGAAAATTTTCCTGAATGTTAAATATTGTTGAGTGGAGAAGGTGTCTGTAAAATTACTTCCTCTCAAATGGACCCTATTGGAGGTTAAGAAGTGTCTTTGTCACTTTCTCCTCCACCATACATTTCAGCTAGCTTATTAAACCGAGGGCCCCATTCTCTGAGGTAATCGTAGTTTTGGTCTCCTTCAGTAGTACCTGACTCTAAGGAACTCAAGGATTCAGCTATAGAATCATTTCCTTCGTAGGCGTAGGTTGCAAGTGAATCATATGGTGGTGCAGAGGGATCAATATCATGCTCCTTTAGCCTTTGGTTAATGAAATCTCGGACATCTGTATTATTTGGTGCTGAAGGAGTCCTCCGTGGTATAAATAATGTTTCAGGAATAATATCTCGTCGAAGCTTCTTATCTTCAATAGCTGCAGGATTTCTCAGTGTGCCAATATCAAAGGCTTGAGTGTCTTCCTCTCCACCGCCTTCATCATTATAACTCACAATGTTGTCTCTGATGTCCTCTTTAGACAGGATCAGAGGCTCTTTCTTTCGCTGCCTCTTCAGAGCAGCAAATAGCACCACTATAACTTAAAAAAAAACAACAGAAGAGCAGATAGATAAACTAAAGATCTCAATTTAACAATTTCTCAGTGGCAAGCTCAGCAGACACAATAGCTTTACTTTACCTAAGTTTTACCAACTAAGCTTAAGAGTCCCTGAAACAGCAATGATTCCATCCTGTTTTTTGATTACCTTACCATGTATCGTGTAAAACCTCTCTTGTGCTTAAGACAGGATGCACTCAGAATAAGATCTTTTCTGTATCTTTGAATAGGGACATTGGTTTGGTCTGAAAATGGCCAGGTCTGCTTTGATGGTGAGGGAGACTATTTTTGCAAGTTTCAAGCAGACTGCTCAAACTGTGCTTGAGTTGCAGTTAATTAAATATTACTTTGAAAAATCATAAAATTCAATCTTGGTATCCTTCCACTCCAAACAGCTTCTTTCTGATCACTTTATGTAAAGTTAAACATTTGTGAAGTAGTGCACAGGAATCTACTTGACAATAATATATCATCAAAATATTGCTGACTGATGTCTCTATTCTAATGGTGATTTTGTATGAGAAATAGTGTGTTTATGTTTTATGGCTGGATGCAGTTAGAGAGAACATAGGTATCACTTTTTATTGTTTGTAGTGAGCACATATTCTTTTAGTATAAGAAAGAGGAACTCCTTCTAATGAACCTGGAATTTAAATTACCTTGTTTCTATCTCCCCTATGAAAACACACTCACTTGAACACATATTATACTATATAAATATGAAGTATAATTGTTTCAATTAAGCAATAATGTTTTAATTTAGAAGACATTTCACTTTGTTTCCAAAGATACTGATTACTTTTTAGCGTGGCTTAATAATTTTTATGAATAATAGGCATTCAGCCCATTTTTGGTTTGCCAATAATTTGTGAACGGAGCTTGATTTTTTTATGAGTGTATTTGGCAGGTACTCACAAAATAGCTTAGATGACTAATGTTCAGTCTACAGTGGTTTCCACCAGGTTTGCCAACTGTTCATTATAAATTGTGTTGTTTGGTCATTTAAATTATACAACATTACCTCAGTATTTGAACTTAACTACTAACAAAGACAAATAGTTTTTGCTTTTTTTTAAACAAATCTATTCATGTTAAATTTATAATTAAACTTTCAGGAAATGTCAACATTTTTACATAGAAGAAAAACTCATAGTGAGATGAACATTTAGGGCCTAATCCAAAATACATTGAAACCAATTAATTCTATCATCTAATATAGATTCATAGATTTTAGGACTGGAAGGGACTTTGAGAGGTCATCGAGTCCAGTCCCCTGCTCTCACGGCAGGACCAAATACTGTCTAGACCATCCCTGATAGACAGATATGAAAACGATTAATCTCAGTGAGCTTCTGCTCAGACTCTTAGTCACCAAGGTATTTGTGAATCAACCAGTTTTAATGGACACAAGCAATAAGATTGCAGTCAACTCATAAATGGGATTTCCTAGGGACTAGGAAATTTGATGAAACCTCTTGACCCAAACTGCACTATTCATAATTTAGTTGACTACAGGCTTGCGTGTATGAAACACTGAGCCACCTAATAAGTAAAACTGGTTCAATTACTTTTTTTTTCAATCAGAAAGTGTGTCTTCCTCTAACGCTTTTTTTTTTCTGCAGGAAAAATGCTATTTTTGACAGAAAAATTAAATTTTCTGATTGGAAAAAATAAGTTATTTTGAATCAGCATTTCAAAATAAAATGAATTTTTTTTCTTTTTGTTTTTAGAAAACAAAATATATTTATTCCATTTTGATTTGGGTATTTTCAGGGTTTTTCCCTCCCTCTTTTCCACTGGAAAAACAGGCTGGTGGAAACCACTCTCTAAATATTTGCAGTTGGAAAAACATTTTCTTTCATTTTTAACTTTAATGCTTTCATGAACTGGAAGTGCATAGAAGTACCTGTTCTGATATTAACTTTAATACCAGCATAAAGTGTACTGGCTTCCCACCTTCTTTTCAAGTGAGGGAAAATAACGGAGAAAGAAATCTAACAATACTCAATTATTTTTGTTTTCAAAAACTGAACCTATGGACATTATTTCAAAATGTCTTGTAGAAAACAGACACTTAAATGGGGAAATTTACCCCCTGGGATAACAATGCCATTTCCCTTCTAAAGATTAGAATCCTAATTCTAAAAGATAAGCACCTTCTGTGATGTGTGCTGAGAAATTACAGTTGTATGACTGCCACTTGAGTAAAACTAGCAGGTTTTGACTCCATGTGTGACACTTCCAGACCAGGTGCTAGCTCATGCCAAAGCACCAGGTCAATTCAGTTTTGTATTAGTATAGATCAAATTGATTGTATAAGAGTGTATTTGGTGTTTAAACTGCATTAAAAGAAGTGGGATGTTACCTGCATTGTTTTCACTTACCTGTATACCATTATAATGTACTAGCAAACATTTTACATGTTGTATACCCCTGTAACTAAATAACCCATCAACCAAGGAAGAAGTCTTGTCAATGCAAATGAAGAATTTTAACAGAAAAGTGTGAATTTCAAAGCAAGTGGTCACTGTGTGTTATAACCCCTTGGAGAATAACATGGGGGGGAAAGGAGTCCAGGAGAGCTGGCTGTATTTTAAAGAATCCTTACTGAAGTTGCAGGAAAAAAACATCCCAATGTGTAGAAAGAATAAGAATAAATATGGCAGGCGACCAGCTTGGCTTAACAGTGAAATCCTTGCTGATCTTAAACGCAAAAAAGAAGCTTACAAGAAGTGGAAGATTGGACAAATGACCAGGGAGGAGTATAAAAATATTGCTCAGGCGTGCAGGAGTGAAATCAGGAAGCCCAAAGCACACTTGGAGTTGCAGTTAGCAAGAGATGTTAAGAGTAACAAGAAGGGTTTCTTCAGGTATGTAAGCAACAAGAAGAAAGTCAAGGAAAGTGTGGGCCCCTTACTGAATGAGGGAGGCAACCTAGTGACAGAGGATGTGGAAAAAGCTAATGTACTCAATGCTTTTTTTGCTTGTCTTCACAAACAAGGTCAGCTCCCAGACTGCTGCACTGGGCAGCACAGCATGGGGAGGAGGTGACCAGCCCTCTGTGGAGAAAGAAGTGGTTCGGGACTATTTAGAAAAACTAGACGAGCACAGGTCCATGGGGCCGGATGTGCTGCATCCGAGGGTGCTAAAGGAGTTGGCGGATGTGATTGCGGAGCCATTGGTCATTATCTTTGAAAATTCATGGTGATCGGGGGAGAGGCTAATCTTTAAAAAAGGGAAGAAGGCCTGTCAGTCTCACCTCTGTCCCAGGAAAAATCATGGAGCAGGTCCTCAAGGAATCAATTTTGAAGCACTTAGAGGAGAGACAAGTGATCAGGAACAGTCAGCATGGCTTCACCAAGGGCAAGTCATGCCTGACTAACCTAATTACCTTCTATGAGGAGATAACTGGCTCTGTGGATGAGGGGAAATCTGTGGACATGTTATTCCTTGACTTTAGCAAAGCTTTTGATAGGGTCTCCCACAGTATTCTTGCCAGCAAGTTAAAGAAGCATGGGCTGGCTGAATGGACTATAAGGTGGACAGAAAGCTGGCTAGATCATCGGGCTCAATGGGTAGTGATCAATGGCTCCATGTCTAATTGGCAGCCGGTATCAAGCAGAGTGCCCCAAGGGTCGGTCCTGGGGCTGGTTTTCTTCAATAGCTTCATTAATGGTTTGGAGGATGGCGTGGATTGCACCCTCAGCAAGTTTTCAGATGACACTAAACTGGGAGGAGTGGCAGATACATTGGAGGGTAGGGACAGGATACAGAAGGTCCTAGACAAATTAGAGGATTGGGCCAAAAGAAATCTGATGAGGTTCAACAAGGAAAAGTGCAGAGTCCTGCACTTTGGACGAAAGAATCCCATGCGCTGTTACAGATTAGGGACCGAATGCCTAGGAAGCAGTTCCACAGAAAAGGACCTAGGGGTTACAGTGGACAAGAAGCTGGATATGAGTCAGTGTGCCCTTGTTGCAAAGAAGGCTAATGGCATTTTGGGCTGTATAAGTAGGGTCATTGCCAGCAGATCGAGGGATGTGATCATTCCCCTCTGTTCGGCATTGGTGAGGCCTCATCTAGAGTACTGTGTCCAATTTTGGGCCCCACACTACAAGAAGGATGTGGAAAAATTGGGAAGAGTCCAGCGGAGGGCAACAAAAATGATTAGGGGGCTGGAGCACATGACTTATGAGGAGAGGCTGAGGGAACTGGGATTGTTTAGTCTGCAGAAGAGAAGAATGAGGGGGGATTTGATAGCTGCTTTGAACTACCTGAAAGGGGGTTCCAAAGAAGATGGAGCTCGGCTGTTCTCAGTGGTACCAGATGACGGAACAAGGAATAATGGTCTCAAGTTGCAGTGGGGGTGGTTTAGGTTGGATATTAGGAAAAACTTTTCATTAGGAGGGTGGTGAAGCACTGGAATGGGTTACCTAGGGAGGTGGTGGAATCTCCTTCCTTAGAGGTTTTTAAGGTCAGGCTTGACAAAGCCCTGGCTGGGATGATTTAGTTGGGGATTAGGTCCTGCTTTGAGCAGGGGGTTGGACTAGATGTCCTCGTGAGGTCCCTTCCAACCCTGATATTCTATGATTCTATGATCAGAGATCAAAGACTCAAAATGCATTCCTCACTCTGTCATCAAAGGAAAAGCCTACGTAGGTAGTGACAGTGTCATCTTGTTTTCTGTGAGAAGAGGTTACAAGTATGGATTTAAGGAAAGATTTCTGGACTATTTGAATTCTTACAGGGAAGTATGCCAGATGCAAAGTGGAGATCCCCAGAGATAATCTGGGTACCCAGAAAAGACTTTTGGGACATTAGCAGTTTATTATATCACTGCCACCATTTGGAATTAAAAAACTGTGACTCACTTATACATATATTTTACCTGCTTTAATCTCTTAACTCTCTCTTCTTTTTGTTAGTTTACTATAGAATTGACTACCAGTGTTATCTTTGATGAAAAATCTAGAGTACCAATTAATCTGGGGTAAGTGACTGGTCTCTCGGGACTGGGAGCAACCTGATGTGATTTTGTTTGTTTGTGACGTTTTATCATAAAGTCCAGTTTGTATGGGTGGCAAGATAGATTGGAGAGTCTGTCTGTGACTCCATGCTAAGACGGGCATAGTGATCCAGGAGTTCACCTTTGATAATGGTTTGGTGAAATCTATTATAGAACACACCACCAGCTTGGGGTGTCTGCCCTGAGATAGGCACTCACAGTTGTGAGCCACTCCAGACTACACAACACCATGCACATATGCAATTTGCATGGCCATACTGCAGAGAATCCCAAACTACAATTCATTAATGGTTTCTTTGTGTCAACTTTGAAATAAGGTCATAACAGTAAGCATGTTTGTTTACTGATGTAGTCCTATGAATAACTTTGAAATAAGGTCATATTAATTTCTCTCAGGATCAGGTTTGGTGCTGCAAGTAACAGTATTTCTGACTCTAAACTCTAACAGCTTTTGTGATGTGCCACAGAAACTTACACATATGTCAAACAAAAATATGATACCAATAAATACAGAACAACTCTAGCAACATAATATAAAGCCTTATTGAAATGTTAAGTAAAGAATCAAGTATTTAAAATTATTTCCTTGATTATCATACAGACTAAAATCATCAATTGCCTTCCTGACCATTGCTGCCATGGGGGGACCGGACTAGTTCCTTCCCTCCTGCCCCTCTTCAGCAATACTTAGCAGGGATGCTGGCCCTAGACACCAATTTGAATCTTAAAACCAGTCCATAAATGTAAAGCTATGCTAATGCACCCATCAGCGTGAATCTAAATTTAGTGAACAGCCTGCGACAGCTGCTCTTTCATAGGTCCTGGACTGCAACCCATGCACTACATCTTAACTAATCTACTTTTCTCTCCTAACCAGCAGATTGGTAATGATCCTGGAAAGTCAGGCTACCCACCCTAAGACCCGAGTGTAGGTGGCTTGTGTTCCTTACAAATGAGAGGCTCTTCTCTGAAAAGTGACTCTAAAATGACATGATGTGATTGCGAGGTTGCCATCTCCCATGACAACAGTTTCAAATAAAGCATCTTTTTATTTATAAAGAGCTTTAAAAATAAACACCACCAGCAATAACAAAAATCTGCTAGCCCTGGAAACTTATCTGTGGCTATGAGACCTAAGCTGTGTTGTTTTATTCTCACAAATGAACATCCATTACTGCAGCCCATGGTGTCCTCAGTTACACCTATGCAACCCATGTGACTTCAGGGAGTCTGCACAAGTGTAACTGATTGGAACATGACAATGCATTGTTGCTGGTGATGAACAAGGAGGAGTATAATCCAAGTCCTGCTCTCAAACACCTGAAGGTGCTTAAGTAGTAATAAGTCAAAATAAGCAGTTCTCACTATGAAGTCAAGGAGCTGATTTGTTGAGTAAAAATTATTTTTCTGAGTTACAACATACATCAGTTTCTGACTCCTGACTAGATACCCATCTGGGGAGGAGTTAGAAATCATAATGAAAACAAATGCAGAGCAGAGAAACTTGCCTTTGTCTTCACAGACAAGGTCAGCTCCTAAACTGCTGCACTGGGCAGCATAGTATGGGGAGGAGGTGAGCAGCCCTCAGTGGTGAAAGAACAGGTTAAGGACTATTTAGAAAAGCTGGACATGCACAATTGAGGTCCAGATCTAACGCATCCGAGGGTGATGAGGGAGTTGGCTGATGTGATTGCAGAGCCATTAGCCATTATCTTTCAAAACTCATGGTGATGTCCCAGACGATTGGAAAAAGGCAAATATAGTGCCCATCTTTAAAAAGGGAAGAAGGAGAATCTGGGGAACTACAGACCATTCAGCCTCACCTCAGTCACTGGAAAAATCATGGAGCGGGTCCTCAAGGAATACATTTTGAAGCACTTGGAGAAGAAGAAGGTGATCAGGAACAGTCAACATGGATTCACCAAGGGCAAGTCATGCCTGACCAACCTGATGGCCTTTTACAATGAGATAACTGGCTCTGTGGATATGGGGAAAGTGGTGGACGTGATATATCTTGACTTTAGGAAAGCTTTTGATACAGTCTCCCACAGTATACTTGCCAGCAAGTTAAAGTGTGGATGGATGAATGGACTATAAGGTGGAGAAAAAGCTGGCTAGATCGTCAGGCTCAACAGGTAGTGATCAATGGCTCGATGTCTAGTTGGCAGCTGGTATAAAGCAGAGTGTCCTAGTGTCCTGGGGATGGTTTTGTTCAATATTTTAATTAATGATCTGGAAGATGGGATGGATTGCACCCTCAGCAAGTTTGCGGATGACACTAAGCTGGGGGGCAGAGGTAGATATGCTGGAGGGTAGGGATAGGGTCCAAAGTGACCTAGACAATTGGAGGAGTGGGCCAAAAGAAATCTGATGAGGGTCAACAAGGACAAGTGCAGAGTCCTGCACTTAGGATGGAAGAATCCCATGCACTGCTAGAGGATCGAGGCCGACTGGCAGTTCTGCAGAAAAGGACCTGGGGATTATGGTGGACGAGAAGCTGGATATATGTCAACAGTGTGCCCTTGTTGCCAAGAAGGCTAACGGCATATTGGGCTGCATTAGTAGGATCATTACCAGCAGATTGAGGGAAGTGATTATTCCCCTCTATTCGGCACTGGTGAGGCCACATCTGGAGTATTATGTCCAGTTTTGGGCCCCCCACTACAGAAAGGAGGTGGACAAATTGGAGAGAGTTCAGCAGAGGGCAACGGAAATTATTAGGGGGCTGGGGCACACGACTTATGAGTAAAGGCTGGGAGAACTGGGCTTATTTAGTCTGCAGAAGAGAAGAGTGAGGGGGGTTTCCAAAGAGGATGGAGCTAGGCTGTTCCAAGTGGTGGCAGATGACAGAACAAGGAGCGATGGTCTCAAGTTGCAGTGGGGGAGGTCTAAGTTGGATATTAGGAAAAAACTATTTCACTAGGTGGGTGGTGAATCACTGGAATGGATTACCTAGGGAGGTGGACTGTTTTTAAGGCCCGGCTTGACAAAGCCCTGGCTGGGATGTTTTAGTTGGGTTTGGTCCTGATTTGAGCAGGGGGTTGGACAGATGACCACCTGAGGTCCTTTCCAACCCTAATCGTCTATGATTCTATGAAGATAACCACTGAAATTCAGTGTTCTGCCTAATGCAGATCAATTGAGTGGCCAATCATATGCCTACATATAATTAGAAATAGGCTGAACCTGGAAATGTTGTTTATCACCCTGCAAAAAAGAAATCTAAACATTAACACCCATAAGAACAATCTAATGAACCCTTCCTTTTTTTAGAGAAGAAATGGCTACTGTCATATTCAGGAGTGAGTCACATCCTCCAGGCTCTCCATGGGCACTTTTCCCCAGACTGGCTAACTTCACGGCTTGCCCCTCTTTCGACTGGGGCACCCCTATTCCCATCTTTGCAGCCCCTGTCAAATGCACTCCTCAAATGGCAGTGCCCCTCTTTCCAAATGTTTTAACACTACAGGCCCAACTGTGTTTGTTGGCATCTGTAAGAAATTTGCCTTTAATAAGCTGCTAGTGGCATGCCTCCAAAAGTGACTCAAAAAGAGCTTCTTCAAACAAAAAGTAGGGCTGTCAATTAATCACAGTTAACTCATGCGATTAACTCAAAAAATTAATCACGGTTAATTGCACTTTTAAAACAATAGAATACCAATTGAAATTTATTAAATATTTTTGGATGTGTTCCACATTTTCAAATATATTGATTTCACTTAAAATACACAATACAAAATGTACAGTGCTCACTTTATATTATTATTTTTGATTACAAATATTTGCACTGTAAAAATGATAAAAGAAATTGTATTTTTCAATTCACCTCCTTCAAGTACTGTAGTGCAATTTCTTTATTGTGAAAGTGCAACTTACAAATGTAGATTTTTTTGTTACATAACTGCACTCAAAAAAACAAAACAATGTAAAACTTTGAACCTACAAGTACACTCAGTCCTACTGCTTGTTCAGCCAATCGCTAAGACAAACAAGTTTGTTTACATTTCCCGGACATAATGCTGCCCGCTTCTTATTTACAATGTCACCTGAAAGTCAGAACAGGTGTTTGCGTGGCACTTTTGTAGCCAGCATTGCAAGATATTTACTTGCCAGATATGCTAAACATTCGTATGCTCCTTCCTGCTTCGGCCACCATTCCAGAGGACATGCTTTCATGCTGATGACGCTCATTAAAAAAAATGTGTTAATTAAATTTGTGACTGAACTCCTTGGGGGAGAATTATATTTTTCCTGCTTGCGTTTTACCCACATTTTGCCATATATTTCATGTTATAGCAGTGTCAGATGATGACCCAGCAAATGTTGTTCGTTTTAAGAACACTTTCACTGCAGATTTGACAAAATGCAAAGAAGGTACCAATGTGAGATTTTGAAAGATAGGTACAGCACTCGACCCAAGGTTTAAGAATCTGAAGTGCCGTCCAAAATCTGAGAGGGGCAAGGTGTGGAACATGCTTTCAGAAGCCTTAAAAGAGCCACACTCTGATGCGGAAACTGCAGAACCGAACCACCAAAAAAGAAAATCAACCTTCTGCTAGCGGCAGCTGACTCAGATGATGAAAATGAATTTGCGTTGGTCTGCACTGCTTTGGATTGTTATCGAGCAGAACCCGTCATCGGCACGGACGCATGTCCTCTGTAATGGTGGTTGAAGCATGAAGGGACACATGAATCTTTAGTGCATCTGGCACGTAAATATCTTGCGACACCAGCTACAACAGTGCCATGCAAACACCTGTTGTCTCTTTTTCAGGTGACATTGTAAACAAGAGGCAGCATTATCTCCTGCAAATGTAAACAAACTTGTTTGTCTGAGCGATTGGTTGAACAAGTTGGACTGAGTGGACTTGTAGGTTCTAAAGTTTTACATTGTTTTATACTTGGGTGAAGTTTTTTTTTAACATAATTCTACATTTGTAAGTTCAATAATACAAATGATGTTGTGCAATCACTTTAATAGGTGAATTGAAAAATACTACTACTTTTGTTTTTTACTATGCAAATATTTGTAATAAAAAAATAATAACATAAAGGGAGCACTGTACACTTTGTATTCTGTGTGGTAATTGAAATCAATATATTTGAAAATGTAGAAAACATCCAAATTATTTACATAAATTGTATTCTATTATTCTTTAACAGTGCGATTAATCACGATGAATTTTTTTAATCGCTTGACAGCCCTAAAAAAATTATTGCCTATTCAATAAAAGATACATAACTAGCAAGGAGAAGGGTTTAAACAAGTGTGTGTATACATCTTGTCACCTAAATTTTACTCTTTCCTTGGCAGTTTCCACTTAGCCCAGCTGCCTCCATCTCTGAGATGGGAGAGAGAGACTGCCCTGCAGTTTTCTCTTAACCTTTTAGCCTAATTGGAGCCAGCCAGATTTCCCAATGAATAGCTTCCCCTACTCTTTCCTTAAGGACCTTGGTATTCTTTTCTGGTGGTAACTTATCTTTGTCATTGTTTTGTTTTCCTCTTAACAGCCTTGTTTGATTTAATTCCATATAGTCAGGCAGGATAATATCAAGTAGATAAACTGAGGTGCATCTGATGTTAATATAAAATAATAGACAACTCCCTCCTCCTCCACAGCTAGTTACATCAATTCACCAAATTGGCTTCTGAAAAAATATTTCAACATTATATTGGGCAATTTTGCATAAGACAAACCCCTGTGGTGATCTTGTATGTTCCTAAAAATACCTGTGCTTTATTATTACAAAGGCATCAGCTGAGCTTCTTTTTGCCATTTGTAACATAATTACCCTGATAAATCAAACTATCGTAAGGTATTTCTACTTTCAGACTAAGGTTCCTAGTTTTCCAAAATTTGTTCACTCCCCTATACACCACAGGAGACATAAAAGTTCAAATTTAAAATTTAGGACATTTAGGTTTCCGAAAACACTGCAATATCATTACAAAGAATAATTTACTCTTCAGTTCATAAGACACAAAATTATGGTGTGACTCAATGTTAAAGACACATTAAATCAGGTTTCTCCTATGGCCCAGTAAAGGATCACTTGCACTAAAGCTCACTATATAAGAAAGGGAAAGACTTATGAAATGCATGATAGAAGATAACATTAAATGTAATGTTCTTATTTGACGACTAAAAGTCTGTGCAAACAAATTCCATGTACGGCATGATAGCAGGGGATCACGCTCTAACCTATTGCACTGAACTGAATCAGTGAAAGTTACTCTGGATTTACCAGTGTAAAGGGCAAAATTTGGCCCTTTACAGAATATTCCCTGAGCTTTTTTTCATGTGCATGAGAGAACTAAAAAGAGGTACATCTATTATCAATACAACAAACCAAACACATATTTTAATATTTGAAATGTTAGCATCATAAGCATATTAAGTATTTTGAGGCATTCCATGGCAAAGTAAATAAAGTTTACATAAAATAACATTGGTCATGGGCCAGGCTTTTTGTGTCTTCTCATGGAACACACACTGAAATTGTCACCTTTACTTCATCCCTTTGGAAATAAAGTACTTGAGGAGTGTCCTGGCCTCCATTTAGTTCTCACAAGATCTACTGGTTTCAGGGGGTAAACTCCACCAGTTCATAGAGAAAGGAACACTGCTTCCCTAAGAAGGATGAATCACTATGTGAACTTAAGATGAAAAATATTGATCAGTTTGCTTGGCTCTCACAACCATTTCTAATACATTTTCTATTAGAAAGTGGTATAGATAATGGTTTCAATGCGTAAAGGGGTAAAAGTATCTCAAATTATTTATCTGCTTAAAAGTACATTTTACAATTCTCTGCCAGTAAATGCCAAAAACTGAAGTCCCAGTTCAATTATTTGACTTTGCTATGTAGTTTAACCCTCTTAGCCATTTTTAAGGGAACAACTTCACTGTAGTATATAGGTACTGCCATTTGCGTACTGAAATTTGTTGAAACAATTTAACAACCTGAGAGTTTTCATTCTTAGTCACCTAGATGTTTTACTACATCTGAGTTCATCATAGCATAAACTGTTTCCACTGTATTACAGTAGTTTTGAATCTTGCATCAGAAAACACAATCACTAATATTTCAAAACTACGTAGCTTGCAATTGGTCAGGCCTCTATATCTCTGAAGTATTCGTTCATTTGGGAAAAGATGCATTTTTCTATAACTTACCTAGAAGTATAATGATGCAGAGAAGAATAGCAATTAGAGCACCAGTGCTGAGGCCAGCAGGAAGGAGCAAGGCCTCAGCATTACAGGACTGCATGTTACCACGGTTGTCGCAGGTGCACACTCGAATTGTCAGAGTGCCAGTGCTACTCTGGATTGGGTAGTCATTGTCCGATATCACCACTGGCAGGAAATAGGTGCTTATTTCATGTCTACTGAAGCCATTTCTTCTTGTCAAAATTCTGGCAGTGTTATCTATATCAGTTAAAAATATTTTTATATATTACTAATGTGTAATATACAACTATAAAATTCATAGTATATATAACATAAACATTTTTTATCAGAGTTTTTGGTTCACTATGTTATTTTGGAAAGTGTGCTTCCTTAACATCTGAGATCAGGCTTTTTTCTACTGGCATTTCAACTTGACCAAAAGGCTGCTTCGCCTCTCTCTTCCCCTCAACATGCTGTTGCCCAATGCATTGTATTCCTCAGTATCTCAAGCTGAAATGTGATTGGAAGAGTGATTAACACAGGCATTCAGAAGATCAAAATGCAATACTGTATTCCTAAACAGTTTAGACATGAGAATGTACTCCAGATACTGTATATGTGCCAAGTAGTACAGTCTTATCATGCTGTTATTAATCTGTAGTGTAAACAGTAGCATTAAATCCTGTGCAAATAGCCTCCCTGCAAGTGAGAGATGCCAGGAGGGCTGCTGCTCTTTCTACTAATACAGGACAAAAATACAAAAACAAGAAATAAGGGCAAATGTTTCCTCTTTGATCAGAATAGTCAGTCTCTGCTAGATAAGCATTATCTGTACTGCCAGCTGACTTCCCGTAGAAGTTAATGAGTTTTACCCATCTACAAAAAGTATAGAATATCATTAGAAATGGATAAGATATATTTTCTTAGAGCCCATCCTCTGCATAGGCCGGATCTATTCCCCAGGATATATCCTCTATTAAAATATTGCACTTGGTTTGAGCTAGAAGGCTGAGAGAAGTGAAGAACATTCTATTGTATGCACTCTAGAATGTTCCTTTACAGCTCCTCCCATCTGATGTCACCCTGGTTTCAGATCTTTTTATGCTGGTTGATTTCATAATTCTAACACAAGCCAAACAGACTATGGATGAGTGCTCATGTCCCATTTCCCCAACAAAAGACACACTCCTAAAAGCTTTTCCTGGCAACAGTCAGAAAAAAAAAAGACAAATGAACAAAAAGAAACCCAAAGTGGCTATCCACTTGGAGTCATCGGTCTCATTCAGCTTTACAAAGGAGCAAAGACAGAAGACTAAGAAGCGAGTCCCTTTGGTCAAGCTTCCTCTGCTCCCATTCTCTCCTCATTGCACTCCCTCCTCAAAAAATCAGGCATTAGCTTAGCCTCTGCTATACATTGCCTCTGACCCACAACCCAAACTAATTTGATGTTTTATTTAGCTCCTGTTCTTGTCATGTTATTCTCTGTTGCTCCCCCTTCACCAGTTGTTACAGACTCTCCATTGTTTGTACATAGGCAGAGGAACTTTTCTCAGTGGTGGTGCCTGGGGGTGCAGGAGGCTGTGGAGGCTTACTAAGGCTAGAACGATTTTTCTTTTCACTTTGAGTCTAGGATTCTGTGAGCTTAAACTAAAGATGACTAGGTGAATTAAGTTTATATAAAGTGAAATCTTCTGCAGGTCGAGGACAGCTGACAATCTTCTGGGGATAGTAGGCATTTACCTACCTCCAAACTCTCTTCTGAGTTGAGACTCTACAATTTCCCATTTATGACTTACCTCTACATAGCATACGTTAATTCATTTATTTCCAGATAAGGGGCTTAATGATGAGAACAGATCAATGCCATTTGGTTTTGAATGTGCATGGATGAAGTAAGCCTCCAATGATTACAGGTCTGTGTCCTTTATATAACTTCAGTGAATTTATATTTTGGTTATGGTGTACTAAATGTATCTGTAGACTACATGTAGTGGTTATATCCATGTCACAGAGAGCATTTATCATGACCCTTCAACTGCTGCATCTACTCCCCACTAATCCATTGCTACTGGGACTACTTAAACATTCCAGACTCCTGAGCAGCTTCATACAGTTTAAGGTCCAATGTCCTGTGACCCAAGGGACACACAATTTGATACTATCAAAATGGAGAAGATTCCTAACCACCTAAAAAGGGAAAATGCTGTTTCTTGCCTTAGAAAGACCCCCCGATATCAGGTTTCAGTGCTATTTTCAAAATCACCTAGTGGATTTAGACACCCAATTCCCATGAATTTCAATGGCAATTGTAAAAAGAAGAACAGGAATACTTGTGGCACCTTAGAGACTAACAAATTTATTAGAGCATAAGCTTTCGTGGACTACAGCCCACTTCTTCGCAGCTAGTCTTCTAAGCCATTTTAAAAGCCTGAAGTTGTAGCATTCAGACTTCCAAGTCTGATCTCTTCAGACCTGTCTCATTGCTCCTTGTGCTCCCATATCTCTTCTAATTAGATTGTGAGTTCTGGAGGCAGGGTCTGTCTGTACAGAGCCTATCATTGTGGGTCCCTGCTCTATGATTGGGGCTGCTAAGCACCACCATCTTCTAGAGGTAAAACTAAATGTTGTGTCCCCATTTGGGAAACTGTTTTAATAATATAAATACGTAAGAGCTGATGAAGACTCAGCAGTCTTGATTCACAGTCTGAACTTCTTTCTAGTTTTAGATATAGTGCGGGTTAACATGACTCTCCTGATTGTTCCTTAAGGTTCAGTTTGTAACAATCCTCAAACCAAAAGATGACAAAATCACCATGCTTTAAAAACATGTAAAGCCACCAAATGCAACTGAAATCTTGATCCAGATTTACTTCAACATAAGCTTACATTTTGGGTTTGTAAAATATTGAAATCTTTACTCTTCTTTTAAAATAAAGGAAATTATTTCCATCAGATTGTTGATACCCAATTTTCCATCATATATCCCATAAGTGTTGCCATGGACAAGAAGAAAGGGTCATAAGCACAGTAAGGTTATAGGCAACTCCACAGTAGTAACATTAATTTTGTCTGCTATCTATATGAGGTTCAGTGGCCTGTGAAGGCCCAGTCCTTTCTTCCAGTTAACAGGTCTTAACTTTTGCAAACACAAGTTCAAATGTTTCAGAAAAATACCTGTAATATGTTAGGAATGAAAGCTAAATCTTATACCACGGGCAAGCTCTGTATTTTACCTTCATTATCTTGAACAGTAAAGTTTGGGTTAACAGCAGCTAAACTGAAGAAAAATTTTTGTCCTCCAAGGGGGTCGTCTTTGTCTACTGCACTTATGGTCTGTATTAGCTGCAGACAAGGAAAATCAAAAATAAGCAGGCATTGTAATACAGTTATCTGGTTACTTCAAGGAACAGTGCCAGCTTTAAAAAAAATCCATATTTATAAAAAAACTATGGTATAAATAATACCATCTAATATGATAACTGATCAAATGTACCTTTCATCATATATGCTGCTTCTTTTCCTGATGAAATGCAAAAAATAAAGTAGTAAGTAACCTAGCTCATTGGTCCAGAGTTTGGATTCCAAACACTGCAAAGCAAAGTTTAAACCCAGTATTTATAAAATCAAAACTACCACCTCCCCATAATATTTTGAACCGCTACCTACCTTTGCCCCTTACACGTTTCACTGTATATTTTTAGCAGTATATACAATAGCAATTCTGATTAAATTAATACACTTAAAACATATACAAAGAACTGGCCAAAATCTTTCACAGGAAAATATCAGTTTCAAAACAAAAATATTCATTACAGTTCAAACTGAAATTTGTATTTTATTTAAATGTTTGAAAACTGAAAATAATATGAACGTTTTAATTTCCTCCCCCTACCACATTGAATGTAATTTTTTTTTCATTATCTCCTTTTTTTTCCCCTACTCTAACTTTTCAACACTTCTTCAACTTTGGAAAAGTTAGGTTGACAAAAGCAAAAATGAAACACTAACTCTGCCACTGTAACTCTTCCAAATCTGAGGAAGTTGCAAGAGGAAGAGGGGTTAAATGAAAAACCCTTGGACTTTAATTTGGTTGCACTCAGTGGCAAAAAGGTAGAAGATGGGGGAAACAAAAACTGTTTAATGTCAAACACTGCAAAACAGAAACCACTTTGAAATTTCTAAATGTGTAATGAAATTCATTTGTCCATTTCTCAGCACAGAAAATCATGTAAATTAAGAGTTTATGAGGGAAAAAATTGTTTACCATGACTCTCAAACATTCTATTCAAAATGCTAAAACACATACACCTTTATCGCCCCTAGCTGGGATCTGAGATCCTGGGTAGATCTCATAACTTAGGCTGCATCAGAATACTTGGGTTGCAGACTTCCAAAGAAAGCCTGTTGTAGGCATTGCAGGAAGTATGGTGATTCCCTGCCATTCTTCTATTTAAGTATGCAGTGAACCAGTGTAGTTTGTCATTGAAACTTACTGGTCGTTAGCTATGGCAAATGCCATCGCTTAGCTGTAACCCTGAGATCTTTGCTGCTTCATCCCAGGGTAACTTCCAGTCACATAGCCTCAGTTACTACTCTATGCTGATGGTTACCAGAACTACCTCTCCACTGACTGACATCTCGCCTTCAATGTTCCATTGTCTACTCAAGCTCAACTTGGCAAAAACTGAAGTTTCTTCTAGAACCCTCCCACATATCCTCCCGGCTCCATTACTGTTGTCAGGTATACAATCTGACCTGCTCCACAAGTCTGCAATCTACCTGTCATTTTTGACATCTCTCCTGTGACATGCTAAATCCTGCTTTCTTTGTCTCTCTAGAATTTCCAAAATGTATCTGTTTTCTTCATGCCTACCATTAAAACACTTGTAAAGTAATATCATCCTTTGCCTTAGCAATGGCAACCTCCTCTCTGTGGCCTTCCAAACATTCATCTAACTCCCCACTTCTCTCCTCCAGTCCTTCCAAACCACAGAGTACATGCCTCGGCCTGTGCTGCTTCCCGCAGCTCTCATTGTCCTGGAGCGGTGAACCGCGGCCAGTGTGAGCTGCGATCGACCAAACCTGCAGATGCAGCAGGTAAACAAACCGGCCCGGACCGCCAGGTGCTTTCCCTGAACAAGTGGCGGCCCGACTTTGAGAAGCACTGGTATAGACCATTTCAGTACATAAGCCAGCCACTAGCTGATCAGTATTAGGAAGAAACTTCCCTTGTGGGCAATTTATTCCAAAATAGTTCACTGCAGTGTTCCTTAAATCTTCCTGGTACTGACCACTGTACTGGAGTAAATGGACCACTGATCTAAAATCTGGTGTGCAGATTCCTGTGTATCTGTGTGGCATGAGTTGCATGACTATCTGGAAACAAAATAGAGTAAGGCTTGGAGAGCTGTAAAAAACACAATACTGAAAGAAGAAAGTCTAATCTCATTACAACTTAAAACACATGGGAGATATAAATAGAAAGGAAGGTCACAGAAGGAACTAAAGTAAGAAATAATTGGAAGAGATGAGAGATTAATAAGAAAGATGTTTGAGTGAATGAATCACTGAGAAATAATGACAGAAAAAAAGCAAAGATATCATGCTACTAAGGAATCAAAGGCAATAAGAGTGTCCTATAAATACATTCAGAAAAGAATAATGGCAGAAAATAAAATTGCTACAACTTAAAAAAGAGACGAGGACTGTGAATTTTTAAATAAATCTATTTGAACTTAGCTTATACTAAAAAGGCTAATGATAACAAGGACATCGGAGAATTCTAATCAGGGAAACTGTTGGATATGATAGTTGCAGATGCCAAGAGCAAAGGATAAACAAATAGATGGTAAAACTATATTTGATAAAACAAAAAAGATATACATGTCTGGATCTGGATGAAATGCACTACAGAGTTTAACAAACACTGGGTCTTTTCTACTAATTCTTTATAATCTGCAATAAATTAAGACAGTCAGAAGAGAGAACCAACAACTAAAAAAACCCCCAAAACATACTTTATGAAGTTTAGTGACGAAAAATCCATGAATTAGACAATTAGATGGATATGTTTTTCAGGTATAATATTTGCACATAGGATAAGGGAGTCTGTATAGATCTGGTAAAGGAGAGTCTAATAACTGACAAGCAGTTTTGGTTTATTGAGCCCTGATCCTGAAAACCAAATTTAAAAGTCTCCATCATAGTTAGTGATTCAACAGCTACTCAAGACTCTGTGCAAGTAAGGCCACGAGGGCTCCTAAACCCTGCTCTGAGGACCATGCTGGAAGAAGCAGCCTGTCCTCTCTCAATGGAAAGAAAAAATGGCAAGACAGCAATCAATATCTGGAATAGATTTGACTGTATTTGCCCTAACCCAAATGATTTCTCTGCTGAACGCAGCCCTCCTTCACAGAGGAAAGAAGTGGTAGGGATCCTTTCCAGCCTGTGGGCAGGTGAAAGGCTGTTTACGCTGCCCCACCTCCAGAATGTCACAGGAGAACTGTAATTCCATGCTTCCCTTGGCATGCACACCATCTAACTGGCTGTAGGTTTGTTTGTCTCTCTGATTATATGGTGGGGTGTACAGGGTAGTTGGAGACTGGAGGATAAAGGGGAAGTTGGAGGAGTGGAGCAAGGATGATTCGGAAGAGGAGGAAAACAATCAAGACTCCTACTCAGCATCATCTCATACTTATACATTATGTTTCTATGGTGTTTGTCTATGCCTTTGTCTGTCTTTTGAATTTATAGTGTAAGCTCTTTGGGGTTTTTCAGTAGGTTTGGAAAATGTTGAGCATATGTTAAATGCTATCACAATAGCTCACATATTAATATATTGAATTCTCTTATTCAATATATTAGATTTCAAGAAGCCAGTCAACATAATGTCACAGATTAAACATATAAAGAAATTAAATACCCAACTACATAAAATACCATATTCTAGCATGGGGTTGAACATTTTTTGATAAACAGTGGTCAGTGGGGAAGACTATTATCAGTGAGGTCTAAATTTGACTATATGTCATTTTTAATTATGGTCACAAAAAAGGAGGAACTAATATACAAGAGGACAGAATTAAATTAGCAATGACCCAGAGAGATTAAGTTGTGTGTATCATAACCATAGTCAGTAGCAGTGAATGTACAGTTATAAAACCAATCAGAAAAATAAATAAAATGGGATACCATCTGGAAATAAAGGCATCCAAGAAATTAACTATTTTCAGATAAGTCTGCATTCCTCCTCCGTACTCTCTTCAACAGTACTGTGATGTGTACATGCCACTGGTACCACTGATGCCACTTTTGAGGGCATTTATTCTTGGATTAATGTGTGTGGAACACACAATACAGTAATAGGGAAACTGATGGGTTTCCAACAGCCCTAATGGATAGCTGCGTAGTAGGAACTAGACATTCAGCAGCAGAGTCGTTTCACTTTAATCAAATATATTTTTCTGTATTATTTTGTTTGGTTTCTATAAAAACAGTTCAGATATTAACATCTTTTATATTTTTGTTTGATTCACCCACAGAAAATGTTTGGGAGATAAACTGTCATTTACATAAAAATTGCTGTTTCTAAACCTGATAAATATTAATTCAAAGTACAATTGAGCTCCATAGTATGGACCTCTTTTTGAAAAAAAAAAAAAATCTAATTTGATTACCAATTATTTCTAGCATGTTGCTTTCTTCTGGGAAGATAACACTGAAACCAATTAAGAACACATCTTTCAGACCTATATACTTAGGCATCTAAAGCAACAAAACAAAAACTGATCCACGGATGCAAAAGCTTAAGAGTAAAATTAACAGAGCTCCTGTAGAAAGCCATTTCTGTAAAAGTAAAGAAAAGTAATTTGTTAATTTACATGCTGGCGCAATTGTAAAGTATTATTGTGGAGGTCTAAAGACTGATTTACTGACAGCCATTCTTTTCCTTCATTTTGTTTCATAAACTGTACTAGAAGCACTCTTTCTCAAGCAGCATGCTCTCTCGAGCATTTTTAAAATATGGCCTAAAACTGAGTGCCATAGTAAAACCAAATAGCTTAAAGTATTTACAGAAAGCATACCTGTCCAGCTCTTGCATTTTCACATACAAAAGTATCATAGAATACGGCAAACTGCGGGGCATTGTCATTAACATCCAAAATTCGAACATAAACAGAAACACGAGTGGTATCTTTGGGATTGTCTGCCAAAAGAAAAGAAATGAAAACAGAAAGAAGTGATTTCTTGCTCTCATTTAAAAAAAACAAGTTTGTTTTCTTTAAAATTCTTCCAGGGCTCAGCATTCAAGTCAGATCCTCAGCTGGTGTAATTTGGCATAGCTCCCTGGTCTCATACTAGGTAAGGATCAGGCTACGTCAGTGTTCAGAACAGATTTTGCTTAGTGCCAAAAACAAATTCATTTACTGGTATCTAGTGCGCAATTAAGCTGTTTACATGAAGATAAACACTACTTCTATTAATGAAATAAGCAAATGTAATATATAAAAAGTATCTCTATTAGTATAATCAAATGACAATTGTTTTTGTTGGGCTCAAGAGTATTGTTCTGCTGGAAGTTTGTTTTTTAAAACAAAATGCAATGGATGTTATCGAATTTGTTTAACACTGAGGAGCTGTCACTGGTTGGCGACAAACATATTCTAAAAGGATATTCTCAGGATCCGATTTTCCTTTCACTTCCCCTTTTATAAATCAGTAGAACAAAGGTGGCACGCGAGCCGATATTTGATGGCACGCAGCGGCAGGCTGAGTGGCTCAGCCCACCACCACTCTGGGGTTCCGGCTGCTGCCCCGTTGCCAGCCGGGGTCCCGGCCACTGGCCCCACTCAGTGCCCGCTGCTGGCCTGGGGACCCCCAAGGAACCCCAGGCTGGCAGCGAGCTGAGCAGGCCAGCGGCTGAGACCCCGGCTGGCGGGAGCCAGCGCCCGCTGCCGGCCTGGGGTTCCATTCACTCAGCTGGCAGCGGGCTGGGTGGGGGGCTGAGCGGCTCAGTCCACTGCCGGTCTAGGGTTCCAGCAGCACTCAGCCTGCTGCTGGTCTGGGGTTCTGACTGCTGCCCCTTGCCAGTCGGGGTCCCAGCCGCTGGCCCCACTCAGCCTCCTTCCAGTTTGGTTGAGCAGACCCCCCAGGCTGGTAGCGGGCTGAGGCCGGCCGGTGGCTGGGATCCCGGCTGGCAGGAGCTGGTGGACAGAAACCCAGACCAGCCCGCTGATGGTCTGGGGTCCCGGCCACCGGCACTGCTCAGCCCACCGCCGGTCTGAGTTAATGGAACCCCAGGCTGGCAGCGGGCTGAGTGGTGCCCGCAGCCGGGATCTCAGACCGGCAGCGGACTGAGCTGCTCAGCCCACTGCCAGTCTAAGGTCCCGGCCACCGGCCCCCGTTCAGCCCAGACTAGACCGGCAGTGTGAGCAGGGCCTGGGAGTCTTGTCTGGGGTTCCAGCCACCAGCCCCGCTCAACTTGCTGCCGGTCTGGGGTTCCATTCACTCAGCTGGCAGCGGGCTGAGCGGGGCCGGTGGCGGGCTGAGCGGGGCCGGTGGCCGGGACCCCAGACCGGAAGCGGGTTGAGACGCTCACCCTCCCCCCCCCCAACCCCACTCAGCCCACCACCGGCCCACTTAGCCCACTGCTGGCTGAGTGAATGGAACCCCAGACCGGCAGCGAGCTGAGTGGGGCTGGTGGCTGGAACCCCAGACAAGGATCCCAGGCAAGGATCACACTAAATTGATAAGATCTGCATTTTAATTTTATTTTAAATGAAGCTTCTTAAATATTTTAAAAACCTTATTTATTTTAAATACAACAATATTTATATAATATAGATATAGAGAGAGATCTTCTACAAACGTTAAAATGTATTACTGGCACAGGAAACCTTAAATTACAGTGAACTTGGCACTGTAGACACTTAATTAAAGAAAAAAATATTACACCAGTGTAAAACTGGTGTGAGTCAGAATAGAATCACGGGCTACATGTTTAAATTACTGTAAGAAAAAAATATAAATTTATAATAGCTGTTTTTTAAATCAACCAAATAAAGAGCTTATATTCCCACTGACTTCTGTGGGAGTAGGATTGGATGCAAATTTGCAGCACTAAACTGAATAGGGTTTTATTTGTTTTTAATTTTTGAGGTACTTACTCTTTAGTGCAAGGCAATCATGCATACATCACCCATTTCTGAGAACTCCTCTACCGAACTATATTAATAATTTATATGTTTTTGCATTGTTCTGGAAACAATGAAGATGGATCCTGAATCATTGTATTGACTGGGTATATGACATGCTGTGGTATCTTGGGAGCAATCTGTGAAGAATTCAGGTTATGGTTCCACTGTATTTCAGTATCAGTGTTTGTAGCTATGTCTACTTGACATAGTAAATTTCTTTAAAATGGCAAACAGAACAAAAATCTGAACATCATGAAAAACAATGTCCTAAATATTCCAATATTGCCTTTTCTCTTCAAAGAAGCTCAGAAATACATTATAAAGGGATGGTGACTGTAGAATCTGGCAGGTATGAATTTCAAGCAATTATTATGCAGATTGATTGCCCTTAAAAGACCTGACCTTTTCCAAAAATATTAGTATACCTTTTTAGAGAGACCTAATTACAACAACTAAGTTGAGAAGTTAAATTCTCTCAAAATATCCTCACAAAGAAATGAGTTTAATAGTTCAGTTTAAGCACAGAAGGGCCTTCAATCTCCACAGTATGAAAATACTATGGAATAACACATTTATCACAGTGGCCAGCAGTCTGAAGAATGGTGGCACCAGCCATGTTTATCATCAGAAAGTATTGCTTTTACCAGTGATATAGTGCTTACCCTAAAACAGAGAATTTAATAATGAATGCTCCCCATGAGTTGACTTGAAGAACCTCAGATTTTTTTTGTCACCTAAAATCTTTTGGGTCAGTGGGACTGGAATTAGGTGCAATGATGTAGTAATCTTAATGCTACCTCGGGTTTATTCTGTTTACTTGTAATCAAAATGGATTCTTGTAAATGTCTGAGATGAATGAAAAGATGTATAGAGCACCAGCAGTTGGACTTAACGCTATTTATTTTTAAGAAATTTATTCTGAGTGCCAGAAGTATTTAAATCATTTTTTAAACGAAGGAAAACTAAAAAGATTTGGCTTACTGATCTCGGCTGCTATAACACTAAGATTGTGCCACTGTGATATCTCGCGGTCAAGTGGTTTGGAAGTGTAGATGGATCCATTTCCAGAGTGTATATTAAATATTCTGTCAAGATCAGTATGACGATCCAAAGAAAATCTAAACATGATAAAGGAAGAAAAAAATTGTTATGTAAGTGATTGAAAATGAAAAGAAGCAACTTTACCTTACAATATATCTGTATAACATTCAAATTCTTTACACATTCTATCAGAAATGATAGATGAGATAATTTAGATGAAATAAATGCTTAGTTACTGCAAGTTTAAGCTTTTTAAAATGCTGTGCAGGTCATCTGTTAGTTACGTTGATGACTGTCCCTGAAACTAAAAACAAAAATACTTAAAATAATTCTTAAAATATTAACCTAATACACAGAAAAATACAAATCCTAAGAATGATCTCAATATAGATTTATCAATTATATTTACTCTTGCAATTTATTCTGTAACTTTCATAGGCTTCTGTGAATATTTTCTTTTTAACTAAATGATATTGTATTAAAATATGAATAATTATAGGGAGTGGGGGGAAAACATTGTTTAAATCAGTAATTAAACACTTTTTTCCTGAGAGGAAAATTCTCTTTCAGTTTGAAAAAACATGTCAGACTGATGACTCATTTCTGAGCTTTTTGAAATAACTGTTTCAAGCTTTCACCTCCTAGTTTAATGTAGATTTATTTAAAAGAAATCAAGTTCTAAAAAAATCAAAATAAAAAATGTTAAAAGTATGTTAACTGGCAGGATTTTCAGTTTTAATGAAGCTACTGATATTAAGAAACCTTGTACAGTACTGCAAAGCCTTTGTCTTGCAAATACTCATATGGGCAAACCTTCCATTGACTTGTAGAGAAAGTCATTTTGTCACATGGTGGCAAACTGAAATCAATAATCAGATTGCTCTCTGATTCTTTGCATTTAGGACCCAAACCTGCATTTCTCCTGCACCCAAAATTGCCCCTAAAGTCAGTGATGGGTTGGAGGTAAATGAAGGATCAGGGCCTTTTGATGGGTGTATCATGGGATTTCCAAAAGCACTGAAGGTTTGTCTAACTCTTCATTTATTGGGAGCATAGTTAGGCCAACACTGAGTTCTTTTTAAAACCCTGTTCAGTACCTCTAATAGTATGCAGGTATGATCTTGTTTGGAGAATCATCCAAGAGTTTGGGTGCTTTTGTGAAGGTACATGATCTAGAACCTTCACAAAACCCTGTCTTTGTATTCCCAGTGTTTACTGATTTCACCAGGCTGGAAATAGTGTACCATGGGAATAGCCTTTCTCACGATATTTTGATGCTTCCAGTCCCAATTAAACTAGGAAGTGTAGAGGTATGCAAAAATGACAGAAATAAAATAAACCGATATGAACATTTTGAAACCACACAAAATATTTGCTTCAAAGATGGGGTAAAAGGTTTGTGTTAGTTCTGAACCAGGTGGCCAAATTACAAGTTATAATTAAGGAAAATTCCCTAGTGCCTGGCAAGTTTTGGTGAAATTATATTTCATCAATATGTCTATATTTCCTAGCAGTGATTCTGTAGCCATCAACGTATTTTTTTAATGTGGAGAAAAGTCAAGTTCGATAGTACAGGTGATGCAGCTGTTTGAGTTACTTCTCACATCACAGTTCCATAACCCAGATAAATAAGATTCAATCCTATTATCTTTATAAGCCCAAAATATTTGGTTATGTATGTGTTATGTAACCATACACCTTCTACATCATCCCAGTGTTCTTAAAAGCCTGCAGATGCTACTGTTGATCTTCTAAATCCCAGACAATAGCCCTATTGCTACTCAAGTCTGTTAAAAAAAGAATAGTGCCACAGGAAGCAGCAGGCCACACAGTTTATCTGTAGTTGTAGCCTATTTTCACTTTAAAAATCGTATTTCTATGAAAGGGAAGAGCTGAGCTACAGACTTCAGATACAACACTGAGTTTTGAATCCTACCTAAAATTCGGGGTGTTTGGATCTTGGCTTTGGTTTGGACTATTTGGGTATGCCTATACAGCCTGCAGCAGCTAGCCTCCCAGCTCAGATCGACAAACGCAGGCTCACAGGGCATGCGCTGCTATGCTAAAAATTGCTGTGTAGATATTGGGGCTCATGTTGGAGCTCAGGCTCAGAAACCTAGGGAGAGAGTTGGGCTTTAGAGCCTGAGCTCCAGCCCAAGCTGCAATTTCTAAGTGCTATCTAGACAGCTAGTTTTAGCATAGTAGCACAAGCCCACAAGCCCCTCAAACTGGGCAAGGAGGTTTGCTGCCCCAGGATGTGTAGGCATACCCTTTTAGAGGTAAAGATTGCATGTAGAATGCAGATCTGGACCTGGATTCAGATTACACCAAGCTTTGGAAGAGGGCGGCTCATCTCCATTAGTTAAAACAACAAGAAAAAAGAAACATAGGCAACTTCTTAAGCTGCCCAATTTTTTCTTTTTTAAATAGCAAATCTCATTAAAGCTTTATCCAGGCTAACCTTATTACAAAAGGACACAACCCGTCTAAATAAAGAAGGCAAAATATTAGCTATCCATTGTCTCCTGTAATATCTGCTATTCTATAGCTGTCTGGTGATGGTTTGGTAGTAACTAAAATGTTATAATCTTCATTTTGAAGAGCTGTATTCTTTGAATAGAAGTGTGAGGCTATTATTGAAATTAATAGAGTCAACATATGCACACTGGAGGGCTGAATTTGACCCCTACTATGGAATTTGTTAGTTTTTTCCAGCAGAAAACAGAAATAACAAAAAAGGTAAAGAATCATACACATTTATATGTTCTACTACCATATATGTGGAAAGTCCTGCCTTGATCTGTTCCTTGAACAACTTAAATCAAGACTCGTTGATTCTTTTCACTTTTTTTCTTTAAAGCTCTGCCATTACGCCCATTAGTTCACGTGTCTTGCCTGTACTGAATTACCTTTTGTCATTCAGTGGAAGAAACACTAACATGACAGAGAGTGATGATGTGACAGCATCTTCAGTCTATTATGCTATATCAATAATAGAGCATGACGGGGGCAAATAGCTTATTCTGTTGAAGTGGTTCCATTCATCAAGCTGCGTCAGAGACAACACAAGTGAAACCACCATCATTGTTCCTTTTAAGATCACGGATTCTAAAACCTGACTACTTAGATTTTCAGTTGTCACATGAAGTTAGAATCGATAAAGGAGAAATATTTAAATCCATTGTCAATACTGTGTGCTTCAGAGGTTCAAAATTTTCATCTGCTATCTTACTCTTCCACCCAGAGTAGTCATCATAAGTGAGGCTGCAATTCAGTTTTCTTTACAAGCCCAGTTTTACCATCCTTCAAAATCTACAAACAAAGAAATATTGGCCTCATAGATGGTAAATGATGCTTTGTGTCTACCATATTTGAAGTAAATCAGACAAGACATACACATATTTTGACACATTTGTCAAATGCAACCAAAGTCCTAATAGTCTTCTAAAACTTAGTGCTCAGAGATTGGTTTGGGTTTCCTGCATGGACTCGAGGTAGGCTTCCTGATTTTTTTTTTCCATCCAGTATGTGGAAGCATGTTATATTTTCTTGTTGGAGTGTTCCATTCTGGAATATGTAAGGCGCAGGAGATACTTCCTCCGTTTTTTGAGGTCTGCTTAGCTGTTCAGCATATTTGGAATAATATGTAGTGGTCAGAGAAACACTACATCCCCCACAATCTCTCTACCACAGAGAGGATTGGTATGCAGTCCCTGAAATCCAACCACATAGTGCAGACAAAGGAGGCACAATCCTAGTCTTTGAAACTGATGGCTTCATCAACGAGGCCAACAGAAAGCTCTTGACATCACCTACTAAAAAGAACTCAAAGACCACCCAACACCAGTGCACAAAGGAATTTAAAGATACCATCAAATCCTTCCCCAACAGTCCAAGAAAAAGCTCTACAGCCTCATCGCCCAGGGACCTTCTACATGCATCCCAAGATACACAAACAAGGGAACCCAGACAGACCCATCATAATCTGGCCACAGTACTCTCACTGAAGGAATATCAGGACTCTCAGAAGTCCTCCTCAAATCACTCACAGCACAAAGGGCCAACTTGTGCCAAGACATGACTGACTTTCTCCAGAAACTCTGCAATATTAACAACCCCTCTCCCCCCCCAAATGCCATCCTTGCCCCCAGGGATGTCACCTCACTATAGACCAACATTCCTCACCATGAGGGCATTGCTGCCTGCCTAAAATTCCTACAAGACAATGTACAAAACTTGGACATCACCCACACCAACTTCCTGTTTAACAACAAACACTTTGTTCAAACCATGGAAACAGTCATAGGTACTAGGATGGCTCTCCAATACAGCAACCTCTTCATGGGCCACTTTGAGGAAGAATTTGTCGAAAAATGCATCACAAAACCAGCAATATACAAGTGCGTCTCCAATATATTGTTGGTTTGGTTGTACATGACACATCAATGATATTTTCATCTTCTGGACAGACAACCTATACTTCCTCATGAATTTCAACAACCACCCAATCCATCAAACTCTCTCTAGAATACACCCACATCAACATCAACTTCCTGGACATCATGATCAGCTTCAATATTGACACCCTACAAACAACTATATACAAGAAACCCACAGGTCACTACATTTACGTACACACCAAGAAATCTTATTTACAGCCAGGTACTCGGATACCACAGAATTAGCTCTGCAGAGAAAGTCTGGGATACACATTTACCTAAGAGGTAAATGATATAA
Organism: Chrysemys picta bellii; assembly: GCF_011386835.1. Taxonomy (NCBI): domain Eukaryota; kingdom Metazoa; phylum Chordata; order Testudines; family Emydidae; genus Chrysemys; species Chrysemys picta. Next base: position 145,536,160 of record NC_088792.1, read on the forward strand.
TGGAAAGGGACACCCAAATACCCAGGAGAACCTGTGTCAATACAAACAAAAATTCCACTGACTGCACACCCCTAGTTGTCATGTGCTGCCCCATGTTAGAACCCATATGGGGTATCACTAAACAATCACATCCCATACTTGATGGGGACCACATCCTAAAGTAAATTTTCCCCAAACCCCCTCAGATAGTCTTCAATCATCACCTGCGGTGAAAACTTTTCACACAAGATCACTCCATGTATGACCTCTCAGTTCTCATCCTCAAAGGAAATCTGCATAATACTTTTAAAAGACTATCCAGGGAATGTAAATTCCTAACTTTGTTAGACATTAAAAAATACAGACTGAACAGAGACACTGGTTTTATGGTTCATTACAACAGTTTGTAACACACCCCACAAGCTGCTAACCCTTACCTGTCCACTTTATTTTAAGTGGTCTCCTACAACCTGTGTGAACCCCATAGGTGTATCAATCTGTCCTGACTTGTAATTAGTTCAGACAGCCTTGTTACCTTCTCAAGACCTGAGGACAAATGCTTGAAAGCTTGTCTCTTCCACCAACAAAAGTTGCTCCAATAAAAGATATTTAAAAGATATTACTTCATCTAATTTATCTCTCTTCTAAAGTTTACACTTGTTGGGAGGGGAGGCAGAACCAAGTCAAAAGGAGAGTGGTAAAACTTAGTGGAATCAGCTCAATGAAGGAAGGCAGACCTGCTCCTATGGACCTTAGGAGGATTATAGAAGAAAGGGGAGTAGCCTAGAGTGGGATTTCATCCTATCATTGGATCCCCTGAGCTTGACATGAGAAAATATTAGGAGGTTCAACAGCCCCCACCCTCCCATGGACCATAGGCTTATCAGGGGTCTCTAAACCCCACAGGCTTAGGCACAGGAGGGCCTGGAAAGCTTACCTAGGCTCATCTAGGGCTTGAAAGTGGTGGTGGAGAATTGGGGTGGTGCCAACAAGCCTCCTGGAGATGTATTGGTGGGCAATAATGAGGACCCTAAGGCTCACAGTAGGAGGCAAGGGTAGATCAACTTGCAGAGGCCCACCGCAAGGGAAGTTCTACAGTTTTGAGGCTCAGAAGGGCTGATGAACTGCCTAAAGAGTTACCAGGGAGCTTATGCATGCACCCAGGTAAAGATCACCTCCTGTGTATCTCCTACAGTCTGCAGATGAGGGGCTCTCCCTTGTGAACATTAGTAGTTGTACAGAAGAAGGGTTCTTCTCCTTCAGACCTCAGAAATTCCTCCCTGCTCTCCTCTCCCCAGTCCCAGGGTGGAAAAGCTACCTCAACATTCATCAACTGCAATTTGAAAGGGAAACCATTTTCTCCACACATTTTCTTGTTTGTTTTTGTATTTTTTTTTTTAATCACGAGGTATATAGAGAGACCATGACATTACCTGATAGGGCTTGAAGCAGAATCAGGATCCCGTGCCATCACAGTTCCTATGATTGTCCCCACCTCGATATCTTCATGCACCTCAAAAAGGTAAGAGGATCTGCTGAAGACAGGAGGTTCATCCACATCTTCCACAGAGATTTTTACAATTGTAGTATCTTTAAAAGGCCCCAGATAATAAAATCGTGGATCCACATGGGTATTCTCAGCCTCTACTTTCAGTGTATAAAGCCTTCTGGTCTCATAGTCCAGTGGCTATGGGGAAGGAAAAGGGGAAATAAACTTTATTAAATTACACTGTATGCATTGGATACATAGGGGAAGTAAAGACATAATGGGCCAAATCATCAGCTGATGTAAAATGGTATAACTCCACTGTGATTAATAGGTGCTAATGGCACTCAGAACCTCACAGGAAAATCCAGAGAGTCGTTTTCCACAGCTCTACAGAATAGGGACCCAGTTCCTTAAGTAACCAAAATGTCCATTGACTTCAGTGGGAATCATCACTTATTATTACCGGTACTTGTATTACAGTAGCACCTGCAGCTAGGTAGAACTGCTTAGTGTAAATCTGAAAAAATTCCAAAAGTGAAACGTATTAATTGCTATTCTCAAAACAGATTTTTCTGTACAAACTTTCACCTACAAACTTATCAACTGTTCGATGAATTTTGCTGATGTTTCACAAATACAGGATCAAATCTGACAAGCATTCCACACCTAGACCTTCTATTGAAGCGAATGGGACTTGTGCTAGTGGAACAATTGCAGCATCAGGGCCATAATGCCAAATTTCTTCAGGAAACATTTGCAGGAAGGTGAACATAGATGAACATGATATGTTGGAAAAGAGTAAGTGGCTTTTGTAAAGGGGAATCGTGTCACACCAATCTATTAGAATTCTTTGAGAAGGTTCTACAAACAAACGGGGTCCCTCACCAAAGGCTTTTAAGCAAAGTAAGCAGTCTTGGCATAAGAGGGAGAGTTATCTCCTGGATTAGTAACTGGTTAAAAGAAAGGAAACAAAGGGTAAGAATAAATAGTCAGTCTTCTCAGTGGAGAGAGGTAAATAGCACAGTCCAGGATCTGCACTGGGACCAGAGCAGTTCCATATATTGATAAATGGTCTGGAAAAAGCTGTATGCAGTGAGGTGGCAAAGTTTGCAGACAATATAAAATTACTAACGATAGTTAAGTCTGAAGCTGACTGTGAAGAGTTGCACAGGGTTATCACAAAACTGAGTGACTGCTCAAGAAAATGGCAGATGAAATTCAATATTGATAAATGCAAAGTAATGCACACTGGACGCATAATCCCAGCTATACATACAAAATGATGGGGTCTAAATTAGCTGTTACCACTTAAGAAAGAGATCTTGGAGTCATTGTGGATAGTTCATCTGTTCATGTGCAGCAGCAGACAAAAAAGCTAACAGAACGGTCTAAGTCATGAATGGCATGGAGCAAATGAATAAAGGAGTGATATTTATCCCTTCGCATAACACCAGAACCAGACATCACCCAATGAAATTAACAGCAGGCATTTTAAAACAAACATAGGGAAGTAATTCTTCACACAGCACACAGTCAACCTGTGGAACTCATTGCCAGGGGAAGCAGTGAAGGCCAAAAGGATAATTTGGTTCAAAAAAGAAGTAGGTAAGTTCACAGAGGATAGGTCCATCACTGGCTATTAGTAAAGATGGTCAGGGATACAATCCTATGCTCTGAGTGTCCCTGAACCTCTGACTGCTAGAAGCTGGGACTTGGACAAGAGGGGATGGATCACTTCATAATTGCCCTGTTGTGTTCATGCCCTCTGAAGCATCTGGCATCATCCACTATCAGAATACTGGACTAGATGGACCATTGGTCTGACCAAGTGTGGCCATTCTTATGTGGAAAAGGCATGTACATACACTTGTCTGAGTTTTATTGCTTAAGGAGAAATAAATTTAAACAGACCTAAGCCGCCAACTGTAATTTTGCAAAAAAAAAATTTTTGAACCAAAGATTTAAAACCTTACTGGGAAAAAATCAGTACTTAATCCTGCTCATTTTCATTGAATTTCATGAATCCAAGATCAGAGAATTTTTTGCAAAATAGATTTGACATTTTGTCAGCAGCTACTTTTAAAATGAAAAGAGAAGGGTTCAGGGTTATAATTAGAATCCATTTTGTGTAGACATTCCCCAATTTCGCTGCAACTGTCACAGATGAAAAGTGGTAGCTAATTAATGATATAGAGAGAATGAGCAGGCTGAGAATTTACCTGTCTGACTGCAGAGCAGACTTCATTAGCTCACACAAAACAACGGGGATATATCAAACCCGTGGTTTTCACTTATCAAAATGGATTCTAGAGGCTCATTTAAAAATTCCCCTCCCCACTAAAACTTATAAAATTAGTGCTCATGAAAGATGCCAAGCTGACAGCTTTGGGGATTTAAATATTCTCTGTATCAGCAGAAGAGGTATAGTACAGGCAATGGAAACTTTCTTCCTCATTCTCTGCTCCACCTTGTTATGAAGAGAAATCAGAGTAGAAGGAAGAGTAATTATGTCTCCAAGCCCATTCTCGATGCCTTTTTACTGAGACTGCCACTGAAGATACCAGTTGAAATGCAGCAATTTGTCCACAAGGAATTGAAACTCAGAAATGGCTATCTGATAATAATAATTTGCAGCATGTAATGATGCAAGCTGGGTATGAACCCATCAGTTGGAAGTGAAAGGCCTTGCAGCTCATTACCAAATCCCCTGAGCAATGCAGTCCACCACATGTATGATTTTAAACCCCAAGTCAACAAAATACCTAAACAAGTGCTTACCTTTCAGCACCTTAGGCCAGGTCTACACTACAGATCTATATTGGTGTAATGACATCACTCAAATGTGAAAAATCCACACCCTTGAGCGATGCAGTTTTACTCACCTAACCCCCTACCCTCCTTGTAGACAGCGCTACATCGATGGGAGAGCTTCTCCCATCAACATAGCTGCCGCCTCTCCAGGAGATGGATTAACTACACTGACAAGAGAAGCTCTCCCGTCGGCGTAGTAGCATCTTCACGAAAGCACTACAGCAGCATAGCTGCAGTGGTGCACCACTGTAGCACTGTACACAAAGACAAGTCCTAAGATATCCCATCCCTATTCAGGAAGGCACTCAAGCATGTACTTAAATTTCATTATAATTAATGCTGAATGGGGCCCTTAATCTACATTTTGGGTGGAGTAGCAGAAGATCAATTGTGTGTTAGTTGTTCACTACTGGAAGATGCACTGGAAATCCTCAATTAGAACTGGTTGAATAATATAAAAATTGACTTGTGAATATTTTCACAAATACACACACAGTGAGTTTGGTTCCCTGTTATTTGTGGGGCAATATTATTCATTTTCATTCATGAAGAAGAGCACGAATCCTTAAAAGTCCAAAAGCTGTAACACACATAATTATTAGTCCAGAAATGTGTTCTTTGTTATGAGCTATTTGTGATGGATTTGGAACTGCTCTGTAATAATTTATGAATTCTATGCGTAGGCCTGGTTATTGGGGTGTTTTATTTAAGACTATATTGGTTTAACTCAACAGGAATCTGCCTGGAAAAAAAAAGGCAGGAAGAAAAAGAATGGCTCAAAATAAGCCACCTCTTAGCAAACATGTAAGAGTTAAACAATATTGGGATCATTAACTTGAATGATTGTGCCTCCTTTCCGACCAACCCACAAAAATGGTTTTGATCAGAACAGGTAAAGGCCTATGAACACAAAAGGATGAAAGAACTCTGACAGGATTAAAAGGGCCTTCTCTCAAAAGAGAGGTGGTAGTTGCTCAGGGAAAGCAGTCTGAGGCATACAACCCCATTGTAGGGTCTGAAGAAGTTAGTTCTGCCTACGTTACTATCAGGGGATGATACCAGTCTAGGTAAGACAGTCATATGTGTGGATTGTTCGTTGTTTTAAAATTCTCCTTTTCTCTGTAACGTTTTGTCCCTCCTGATACAATAAATAGTACTTTGGTGTTAAGAAGGCCGTCTGGTCACTATCTGATCAAAGACTCCTAAAGGGAAAAACTGCAGGTGCCTGAGCTCAGTCAGGCATGCAGCGTAATAACAGTTTATACACAGCATGCTGTAGCCCAGGGCCTGGTCTAGGAATCAGAGAAATTGTGAAATTCCACCCTGCGATATGTAGAGGAAAGATGCCTGAGATCTTAGGGGACATACTAAGACAGAAAGAGGACAAATGTCCAGCTAGCCCTGTAACCATAATTCATTATTCTCCCATTTATAAAGTTTGAGTGGTCTAATCAGAGAGCATGAACAGAACTATACAACTGTGTGACTTAGATGACTAAAATACATTATGAATAATCAATAGCAAATAGTCAAATTCAATAGTTTATGAACAACCCAAAGGCTCAAATTTGTTCCCATAAACTCTCAATGAATACTTCTATGTAAAACAAATATATTCACAAAAACTAGGAGGAGCTCATGAACACTTCTGAAACAGGTGGAAAAAATGAGCTACTATGTCAGTTAAATTATTTGCAACAAGCTAACTCTACCACCAATACAAATCAAACAACTTTAGGACTGATCCATAATCCTTATACAAGAATAAGAATACTCTGAGCTCTCACCTTATGCCTTGTTCAATGAGTCACAAGTTCCAGCAAAAACATTAAAAGCAAAATATTTTTGGCTCATTTATAAATGTATGTGCTCTGAAGCACCAGAGGAAGAGGAACACTTGATGCTTCCAAGAAGTATGAAATTCATAATGCTTCTGGGTCTTGGGGAAAATGGTGTGAACTGAGGACTCTGTTTGGAAATTTGCAGGAATGATGACCTGATCATAAAATTGGACTAAACAAAGCATGTGTGCACATACATGACAATGTCTTTCCTACATTTTCACTGTGAAAATGACACACAGCTGAAACTAAGGGTATGTCTACACTTGAAAAGCAACAACTGTGCTGCTGTAGTGTAGATAGTTACTACAGTGACGGAAGGCATTCTTCCATTGCTGTAGTAAATCCACCTCTCCAAGATGTGGTAGGTAGGTCAACTTCTGTTGAATTCTTCTGTCAAGCTACCTGTGTCTACACCGGAGCTTAAGCTTACTTAACTACATCGCACAGGGCATGAAATTTTTCACAGCCCTGCCCGAGCAATGTAGTTAAGCTGATCTAACTTTGTAATGTAGACCAGTGCTAAGAAATCCACAGTGCTCTAGCTATGGTTAGGCATTCAACTGTCTTAGGTATTTTAGAAAATCCCACACTCTTAACTGCTGTTATTATTCTGTAAAGATTGCATGCTACTAAGCCCTGGCTGGCAGTTACTGATTGTGATGCGGTTGCCCTGTGATACTACAGTTATAAAAAAAGAGTTACTGTGCACTTGTATTTTGGATACAGTAATTCCCTATACTATAGCAGTACAGTATTTCTCTGAAATACACTGAAACCTGTTTCTAGTACCTGCTGAAAAACTGTGAGTCAAACATCAAACAAACTTGTACTAAAATCAGTGATGATCGTGGCAGTATATTGGAGATGGCCCTTTATACTCCTACTTCTCAGTAATAGCTCAAATACCAATTATTTCCTATTCTAAGTACAGGGAAACAGTACAAGCTCTAAGATACAGCTCTGTGGTAGCTCTTGCAAGTGTTTAATGTACAACACTGGGATTTACATCAGTCCTCTATACCAAAATCATTCAGTGGTTGTTACTGATTATAGACACCTTGCGCACAGTTATGATGCCTTCCTGTGTGTCCTTCTGTGTCACAATGTCAAACATATCTGTTCCATCGCCATCAACTATTCTGTATTCCATTTCTGCATTTTTCCCAGTGTCAGCATCAGTGGCTTTTACACTGCCAATGGCAGTGCCAACTGGGGAAGATTCTGGAATGCGGAGGTGGATGGTGTCTGCAAAGAAAAAGAAGCAGAACAAGTTAAGATATGCACAGCAAGTTTTAGAAAGTGCATTATGATACAGTCTTTAATTATATTATCATATACTATTTGTTCTGCAAGAATTCTGCTTCATTCAGTAGAGAGGGGAGAACAGGATTCTATTCTTGACTCTGCCATAGACTTCCTAGGTTATGTTATGCAAATCTATATAAATGCATATAGATAAGTGGGACAAATTAAAGTGGTGCAGACAAACTTCATTCTGATATTTTCTGACCTACATGCTTGACTTTGCAACCTTAGTGTTCTTTTAATATAATATTACATAGTGTTAGTACGTTTCAGATACTAATAATCACTCTACTTCTGTATGACTAAATATGCAAAATATTCAATCATACTCTGTAGGATAGGTATTTATTATAGATACAGAATATTCATTTTTCATGTGTCCCACAATCATTTTGTTTCACTTATTCCTGTGTCCGTAGCTACAGCCTTGGAAACTCACAAATGTAATTCTTTCCTTTGATTAATCAGAGGACTTTTTCCCCTTAAAAGCATCTATCTATTGCTCATTAACTAAACATTCCTATTAATATTTAAAACATTAAAAATTATAGTATAATTTCTTTGTTACACTTTACTTTATGCCTAATACTAAAAGGGCTGTAATCATAAAATACCCAATTGCTAAAATGACATTTAATTCTAAGACACAAAGTAGACCTATTTTAAAATCCTTATAATTGAATGGCAAACACTTTTCAGATTCTAAATACTAAGGGTGATATCCTGACTGAGCTCCTTGAAGAAAGAACCATTTTTTAGTTAATTTTTAAATCTACTTTGACACCACAGAAAAATTTAAATAGAGTTATTCCTATTTATTTGGTGAATAAAGTAAAAAATATGTATTGATTTGTACTTTTAAAATGAATCAAATTGGCACTAGCCTTGGTGCTTTCATTTTCATATTCTAGTTATAAAATTTCACTGGCATAAATATTTGCAAAAAGCATATTTTAAAGCCAACTGCATAACTATTCACAGAAACCAGATTTTAAATTCTCACATACATATATTTGCACGAGAAGTGCTTTCACTTTCATTCTGTCAAGGAACAAAAAGAATCACCTGACTTCTCTGACCAATCACACATAAGTGACCATTTGAAATTCAAGTATTTATCATCAATCCATATGGTAAAAAATTCAAGAAGATATGGCAAATAGATCTGAATAACAAACAAGTTCCAGGAAACTGCAAACAGCTCATGAAACTCCCATGAGAAAAAAAGGGTAGCTAGTTTTGTTAAATCAATTTTTATAGCAAATTAAACATTCAGCACTACTGTTAAAATTGAATGCACAAAAAAACACCCCTTTTTTATTAGTATTGTACTACCTAAACTGTTTCAACAGCATCCCTACACCTTTAGCATAGTACTGACAAACAACCATGACGGTAAAACAATAAATATCAAAAAAGAAATAAAACAGAGTTTTACTATACAGTCCAGCATTCTGGGTCCTATCTATGCCATTAAAGTGTAAGTGTAGGAAGAGGTCATTATCCTCATCTGCCAGGACCTTGAGGAGCCACATTGTGCATTAAGCAGCATTTTTTTTAAAGGATTTTTTTTTAATTGATACAGATGCTGCTATGACAATACCCTGTTTCAAAGAGACAAAGAGTCCTGTGGCACCTTATAGACAAACAGACGTATTGGAGTATAAGCTTTCGTGGGCAAATACCCACTTCATCAGATGAATATAGTGGAGATTTCCAGAGGCAGGTATAAATATGCAGGCTAGAATCAGCCTAGAGATACTAGAAGTGGGCCTCATCCTCCCTGATTGAACTAACCTCGTTATCTCTAGACTGATTCTTGCCTGCATATTTATACCTGCCTCTGGAAATCTCCACATTCATCTGACGAAGTGGGTATTCACCCACGAAAGCTTATGCTCCAATACGTCTGTTAGTCTATAAGGTTCCACGGGACTCTTTGTCGCTTTTTACAGATCCAGACTAACATGGCTACCCCTCTGATATTGCTGCAAAGAGGAAATCTAAGATAGTTACACTGTATACCGACTACCCATAAAAACCTTGTTTTCCAGTGGCTTTAGTTAACTAAGTAATGTTACCACAATATTTCCTATGCACTCTCTATGCTAAACATGGTGAACTAGGGGGAAATATTAAGTTTACATTATCTAAGGCAAAACTACTGTACAAAGAAAAGAGATGAACATGACACTCACAAGATGGCTCATCCAGTAACACAGTGATGCCTTACATCATAGTGCGGTATGGATTCAGTATTGATGCAGAGGAGTTTGTTGATGAGATGTATCCTGATAAATTAGCAACCCCAAGTCGTGAAAAACTTTGGCTTTTCCATGTGGGTCTCTCATGCAAATACAAACATTTCTGAGTTTGAGAGATCTGACAGGATCACAGTAGCAAGGACTTTAGCATTGCTTGTTTTGTCTATATGTAGCTTATATTAATTAGTAATGGGGGAATCTCCAAGGTTTGGAGCTTCAGTTGAGGAAAGCATCCAAACGTTCAGCTGCTTATCCAAACCTGTTGAAATCTCATTCCCTCACTAAAAATAAGTCCATGGCTCTCTCCTATCCCTTACTCTTGTCCCATCTATATCCATTCTCCTTTTGCTAATACTGTTGCAGAAAGTGCCAGAATTCTGAAATGGGAAAAAACTGACTTGGGCCCAGCAGACTAGAAATCTAGGTTTTACGTGATTGTGGGATGGTGATGTGCCCCCAAGCAAGCAGGATCGTTAAGGGATGCCAGTGGTGGACATGTTCCCCCAAAGAAAGGCATAAGAAGAATTGGGAAGGTCACTGGCAAACTTCTTTTGTCAATAAAGCTGCGGGAAGACCTAGGCAAGTCACTTGGTGGTTGCTCCTGATACTTAACAGAATGGTAGAAAGATTAAATAGGGTTTGCCAGGGGAGAAGTGGACTCCTTTTGAGGAGATCCATATCAAGGAAACCATCTGGTTCATTGTGAGGTTCAAGCTTATTCTTATTTTTAGGAATTAGTTTTTCTATCCCAGTTATTATATAGTGTTTGCCCAATGTAATTTAAACTTTGACATATTGGCTTTAGATTGTACCCACTTAGTGAAAAGCCATCAACCACCGTACCACAGAAGACAGAACACTAAGTCAAACTACATTTCTCATAGATTCATGGGGTTTGGGGTATGCCGTTACAGGATGCACAATGGTGATTGAGTATTGTATCACCAAAGTGCACTTAGCTCTGTTTACTAATATGTTTCTTGACACTCTTGCACCTCAGTGTTTTCAGCTCCATGATTTAGCTCATATTTACTTTGTCATTTTCATTACCCTTCTGTAATATTTAAATCTGTGTACTTTGCTACATTAGTACATAATCTCTCTATAATCTGTTAATGGTTCAAAAATGACAATGAAATCCCACTGCTCATATTTATAAAATAAATATTTATTCAGTGCTGTGAGAGACCGTGAGGAAAGACCATATGTCCCATAACATTTCACGAGAAAGTACACATGAAGGGGAAGACTTAAGGGTGCCATGGCAACATTTAGTCTCATTTTCCATATTCTTAGGTGTTTAAAACAGACTATAGAAGTTACTTCAATTTTTAATTTATTTTTTTCAATGAATATAGCTATGTTCTAACTGTTTTTCATTTTAAAATTTTAAAATGCTTTGTGGTGCATAAGAAACACTCATTGAACTTTGTTCTGCACTGCCTTTAATACATAGAACACCATCCCCAAAGCCAGACTAACTCCACTCCTTTGAATCCCTTTGCAAGTCCACTTCTTAATGCCTATAATACATTGGCCAACAGATAATGGATCGCTTGAAGGGTTATTTGGAATGGGGGCTAGCGGTGGGGGAGATAAATGGAACTACCAAGATATCTGTATATCATCATCCTGACCTGGTCTATGGTACTTATCACCACAGTATCAGACCACTCCCCCACCCCCTTCTGTCTTTTTGTTTGTCTTACAGTTTAAATTCGTTGGGGCATGAACTCACTATGGGTTAAATTGTGCCTTTAGGCACAAATCAGAGCAAAAGGCGGAACATAATTGGCAACACGCAGGCTTATATAGCCCTGTCAGGCTCTGTGCCTCAGAGACTAGTCTGAGACTCCTCCTTCCTCCTCAATTTACTAAGTACCAGTACCAGCAGCCAACTATGACGCTCCTGCATCCACTCAGCTGTGATGGCCAATGTATTTAAAGGTGAGAGGGGAAGGGAATGGGAGGAGCTCCACCGACTCCTTGTCCATCTACTCTGGAGTATATATGTGGGGAGGGGAAATAGTGAGCAGGCCACATCCACTTACTCCTGTGCATCCAAGCCCAATTAGCCTGCATAAGGGAGGGGGAGAGAGGAGAGAGAGTGTGTGTGTATGTCTGTGTTTGGCATGTAGTCTAATGATAACGTTTTCTAAAGTCACTTTTGAAAATGGGACTTAGGCTCATAAATCAATCCAGTGCTTTTGAAATTTTGACTCCAACACACTATATAGCCCTATGTGTTTGAACTGCACCTAGCACAACGAGACCCTGACCTGCAATCCAAATAAAGAAAAATGAGAGCACGTACTATACAATATTGTAATACTTATACTCAAAACGAGTATTATACTAAAATACTTGTGTGTAGCATGCCACAGAGACATGTTAGCGTGGGAGAGTTTAAGCCCTGCTGCTATCTGGGCTTATTTTCTCACACCAAAAGCTATAGCACAGTCAATAATTTCTTGACTATTAACCTTTCTAAAGTTCTATCGCTTGCTACACTATACTCAACCAGAACAACTTGTATTTAAATTACAGAGGGGAAAGATCTGTGAATTGCACTAGCTTTGTGGGTCCAGAGAACTCAAACAAATTAACTTTGTTGTTTTTATCAGCTAGGATGATCCCAAAACAAAGCTCCACTTCTGAATATAACTGAAGTTAGTGAAAGTGTGTGGATCGATCCAAACATGACCTTTGCGGTCCCTTCTAATCTTATGATTCTATGCTTGTGGCTTAAGCCCATTTCCTGAAAAATAGCAGCAGCAGCTCAAAACCTAGTGTTACATGTCTGTCCAACAGTGGGGATCCTGCTCCCAAAGTGACAGTTATCTGCTTGTGGATGTCCATGTGGGAAACTAGGCAATTTTTTGTAGCATAAGGGAGAGATTTACATAAGCACTTAAGGGATTTAGGAGCAAAAGGCCCATTGAAAGTCACAAATCCCAGCAATTTCTAAATTCAATTGTGGGCATAGGAGCTGGCTAACGTAACTGAATTTGTATTGGATATTCTTATTGGTAAATATCACATGGGACCCGAGGTAGAATTGTCTAATTACACTTGCATCATCTTGTAACTAAACAGAATGAGCTTTAGCTAAAGTCTTAGTAGCAACTGTTGTTCCCAATCATGAGATGAGCACTTGAGAAATTGTGCATGCACTCTCTGAGAAATGGCCTGGGATTTGAAAGATGTTCATGTTTCTCTAAATGTTCCACAAAAGGATGCTCTGGCATAATAAGTTATCTGAAATGCAGCTGTTCATGGCATCATGGTTAGTCATGTCAAAATCACAACCAAACCAACATGCTGGATTTGTCCACAGCTCTGAAATCAGTTCCCTAAGGGACACGTTTACTAAAAGCTTAACTGAGCAGTTTATTAGTGAAACCTATTAATACCTAAATAAAACCTAAATAATTTGCTGGGATATGTAATGACAATGTACCATCATCAAATACTGGTTAGTCATAACAATCCAAACACAACACAAAAACTGAAGTTATGCATTTCATTTTTCACAGTACTCTAATTAGTTCTTTATATTCTCTACATGTAGCTGTTCTAGGATAAGACATCTTTCTTTTCCATCACAAAATGCATTTTTTCCATGTCAAAATCACAAGTGGATTGACATGCTGAAGTGGTATATGCGGACTCCAATCCTTGGTTGCACTCAAGTTACTTATGCCACTTTGTTGCCACAAAGTGATGCTAAAGCCACCTTAGCTGGCCATTCCTCCATCATATGGTGATCCTTATGTTCCTACTCAACCTTCCTTCCTTACAGATGGGAAAAGGGGTGTTACCAGAGCATTCCAGCACATTGGTGTTCCCCATCTTCCAGACCACTTCCTTGTGGCTGTTATCAGGTTACTCTAATTTATACCCTGGGACCAGCACCTGGTTGGTCTAGGACTGGGTACCCTTTGGGCTCCCAACTGAGCTGCACCAAATGACCTATGCCTGCAGCTGATGATTGAGCTCACTGGGTATTAACAGTGATCAGTACCCTGAAGTATCCACAGTAAACACTCCATAATGGACATCAGTGTTGTCTTCACTGGTTTCAGAAAACAGATGTTTATCTAATAAATTTATGAATCTAGTGAGACTGTCCAAATCATGAATCTGAAAAAAATGTCTGATTAATATGACAGATTTATGATTATAAATTCATTAATACAGTAAGAGACTGTCAATTTCTTTAAGCTCATAGACATATGAAGAAGTCAAGAATCATTTTAATGTTTATTTGCAAGTTTTAGATGCAATTTAAAGATTTTTTTTAAATCAATACTACTTTAGTAGTGTCATGAATCTGGCAAGTTTTCAATCAATTTCATGAACGCTTTAAGATTTGTGTGTGTCTGGTGTAATGTACTCCATGTCTAACAAAGCAGTTGCAGGTATCAGCAGAAAGAGAGGGGTAGCCATAAAAATATCTCCAACTGCAAAGTAATACAGTAAACATTTGCTATAGATGAAGGGCCTTATAATCACTTCCAATTGAAGTCAATGGAAAGATGCCTACTGACTTCTCTGGGAGTTGGATCAGGCCGCAAGTGAATACAATTAATATAAAAAACTAAAAAGTCATAGGTATTCAATGAAGAATTCAGTTATAGCAGTTCTATAAAGTCCACTCAGACTCTCAAGACAACATTCTGGCCCGTGGTAAAGGGGGGGAAAAAAAGGAATAAACAGAAATAAGCAGCTGCATCTATATTTAGTGCCTAAATACTATACTAAATATAACTGCTGAAGCCAATCTATGAGGCTTTTGCCCTGCAGTTTGTAGTGCAGACAGCACCTAGAATATCTTCTGCAGTAGTCTGCAAAACTGCTGAGACCAGCAGGATGTAATACTTTCATGCACAAAGCATCAGAGGTGCCACGATCCTGTATGTACAATATGCATCTACAGAGAAGTTAACATATCAAAAGAATCGCTGTGGAAAAGTGAAAGTAGATAGCAAGTGACAGGTGAGTGGCAAATTCTACCCAGGGGAAATAATTGTAAGTATCCAGAATTGTCTTTGATTTATCTGTTTTGAATTTTCAGATGAAGTTATTTCTCAATGTAGTCACATGCTATTAAATACAAACAGTAGACAAATGGCTACATATTAACTGCAGTGGTAGCAGAGAATTTAGAAAAATACACTGCATGTAATTTCATAATGAACGTGCTGAAGTCTGAGGTAATGGCCCTGATTCTCCTGTGTCAGTAAAGAATTTAGATGCAACACCTGCAATCTCAAAAGCAGGGAAGCTTTGTCTGGACTGGCAGGAAAAAGGGGCAGTGGCTCCTTTACGGGTTCCCTCTCCTTTGAGGGCTGGGAGTGGAGTGATCAGCAAGGGGTGGGAAGGAATCACCTGAGCTGGTGGGTGGGCAAAGTGGGGCTCAAGTAAGTAATTGGTCCCTGTGCACGAGGGGGTGGGGAAGCCAAGATAATTCCTGGCTCCTCCTTGTGGTATTTCGTGCAGGCACTGATTGCAGAGGGGATACAGTTCTGTAATCAGCAGGAGTTGGAAGGGAATTTAAAGGAAGATATTCCATGAAGAAGCTGGACACTGAACTGGGGCTCTTAACATTTGGCACAGCAAGGCAAAGCCCATCTTTCACCAGCCCTGCCATTGAGTGCCAACAACAGGCTGGGAAGAAGCTGTGGAAGGGTGTGGGGACTAAAGACAGCCTTGCATGAGGTGCAAAATGATTAAGGCGGGAATCATGACCTGCACTGTATAAGTTATTGCTGGACAGTTCCCAGAGGAATTAAGCTAATAAAGTTGTGGCCTAATTAAACCACATCACTTGCATCTCATCTTTCTTCCTGTGTGTCCAAGACAATTATGCACTGCCTGCTATTTCTTAATGAACTTGCTGAAGTCCGAGATATTGGGCCTGACTCTCCTCTGTTGTATACCAATGCAAGTCAGGCATAACATCATTGAAGTTAATGGAGTTGCACCAGGATAAAAGTAGTGGGAGAGAAGAATGGGAATTATTTGCTGTTACAGAATCTTGGGCACTCTATAAATGTTCTGGCTGCAATATATGCAAAATGTTTTAAATAGGTAGTAAAATGTTCACCTACGTAAACCATCCTACCACAAAGAATTTTCAAGGAATATTCTAACAAGTTTGCAATATAAAGACTCTAACAATTACAGGTTACATAAATAGAGGCTAATAATGGTTTCCTATTCTAGTTTGAGACTATGAAGGCTTGAAAGCTGTACTATCACAAAAAGGTTAAAAAAGCAGTATAAAGTGCTTGGATAAGTTTAAGCTGTCAAAAACAGCGATGTTAAATGCCATTCATATTCACTTTGTGAGGTTCTCTGCATATCAGCTTTTTATAGCACTGTCTATACAAATACAGATCTGTCTGGATTTCCTTCAGGTAATTCCTCCCCAGAGTTGGGGTCTTCATGATTAAATGTTTAAGCAGGGACTACAGTGCACCTATTTCCTCCTTGCTAAAATTAATACATGTTTTGTTTTCCAGTAAGAATTAAAAATGGTTAATCTATAGGCAACAGGAAAGAAAGAATTGCTTTAATGCTCTTATGGTTCTGCACCCCCCACCCCAAATAATCCTGAAAGGTATCCCAGGTTTCCTTTTGTTATATTTGATCATGTAACCATTTCCCTGAACAAAGGAGTACTGTAACATTTAATTTTCTACTTTAATAACAGTGAATAAATCTGTACATAAGCCTTTTGTTCATGTGTGCCCCATAATCTAGATTTACTTTAAATTAAACCAGATGGCGATTGCTTAACTCTTTAATTCTGAAGCTTTTGTTGTGCAGGAAGACTATTAAATGTTGCTTACTCTGGGGGAATCGCGGTGGATTGTCGTTGACATCAGTCAGTGTGATGTTCACCGTAGTGGTCCCTGATAATCCACCCATCTGGCCTCCCATGTCTTTTGCCTGGATAACTACTTGGTACTGCTCCCTGTTTTCTCTGTTCATGTTTGGCAAAGCAGTCCTGATGATGCCTTTAGGAAAACATGTAAGCAATCGTTATCCATCCCTGCATTTTTGACATGCACAGTACCACGATACTGAGTCTTTTCAATGTGTCTTTAAAAACATATTTTTCAAGCGTGCATCCACTATCAATGCAATCCAATTATCTGTGTATCTCTGTGAAGAGTCTTCAATACAGCTTCTCTCTCTCTATGTACAATGATAGAAACAAAAACATTAGTACTACATTACAATTTTCTAGTTCCTACCCAAAACAATACAAGTAACTTATGTTTTATTTAGGTAGCTGTAATATAGATGGCTTTCACATTTATTACAAGGATTGTAAGTTACTGAAACACATGAAGTAAGAAACATTGTAGCCCTTCTCTGCTTGGCTTTGTACAAATCTGCTCTATTTTTGGTGAGTTTTCTAGAAGAAAGAAAACTACTAAGCTTGTGGTAGACGAAAACAATATCAGCTTCCTGACCTGTTTCTGGCTCCACAGAGAAATATGGCTGTCCCTGAAGTATGCTGTAGATGACACGGGCACTGTTTCCATATGAAGGGTCATCGGCATCAGTAGCTGTGACTTGCACCACAGAAGTACCTGTAGTATCCAAATTCAGCTTAGTTCTGCATGTCACCAGAAGGAGGAGCAAAAGCACTAGTTTTTATTCAAATCCCATTGAAATTTTCATTGACTCCTGCACCACAGGGACCTCAGTTTGTTCATCTACATATAAATTTGTGGTCAATTTAAAAAAAAAAGTATTTACTTATTCAAGTTTTAGGATCTAGTACGAAGCAGTTTGGAACTTGTTTCCTTAAATCTGAATAGATGATCAGAACGAAGTTAGTACAGTCAAACCAGAACAGCAGGAGAGTTTAATGCATATCCTTACATGATTATTATTGGCTAATAACCATTGTTTTCTTTTAGGTTTTTGAATATAAACAAGTGTCTGTGTTTCAGTGACACCAGATTGTCTCATAAATCTTTCTGTGCACTGATATCAATGCATTATACAAAGATCCAGGAATATTAAAGGGACAGCAGATTGAATGGTTCACCCAGATCTGCACTTCTCACCCTGGTGGCAAGAAGGAGATATAAGCCACCATTGCCTCTCCACTCTAAAGAGAAAAACAAATACATATTACATAAAACATGCATATTTATCTAAAAGATACATTTTGAAATGTCTTAATCTTCTACACTTCATGGAATAGCATTGCCATGTCAAACTTTTCTGCGAAATAATCCCTCCCCAAACCCTTCAAGTATCGTCACTATTATTTCTTTTTATTTCTTCTTATTATTCCCCATCCCGTTGAACTCCAAATGATGGCACGTCTAGTGATGGGGATTATCATGATTGTTTCCTATCTATTGTAGCTCCATATACTGCACACACATATATACTTTTGCTTCTCTTGTTCTGAATTAAAAAATCATCTATCACCATGGGATCTGCCCTCTTGGCTAGCCATTGGATTTCTTGGGGACAGGAAGTCCTTCAGATACATTTCTTCTCCTGTTCCAGTTATCTTCCCTCTCTTGCATACCTTCACCACATCATTGCATAATATTGACACCTGTGACAACAGCAACCAGAATCAGTTTTCTGTCCTTTTACTGATCTACACTAACCACTGATCCTAAAAGCAATTGTCATGGCAGGGTGTATGGGATAAAGGTTACGCTGTTACTTTGCATGGAGCGCGATTCTCTAAAGGTGCTAAGCACTCTGATCCTGACCTAGCAAATTACTTAAGCACATGATTAACTTTAAGCATGTGAGTAGTCCTGCTGATGTCAATGGAACTATACATATGCTGAATGTTAAGCACATCCATAAGTGCTTTGCTGGACCAGAACTAGAAAGCTCAGCATCTTGCAGAATTCAGTCCCTACAGAGCAAACAAGAAATGACTGAGCAAGGGGTACCTCTAAAATAAGGCAAGAGCATGTTGGGGGGAACATGCTTTTTTATGTTGATGTTCATATGAACACTTAAAAATAGAATGCAGAATTCATTTAAGAAAATGGTATTGGGAATAGAAATCATAGAAAAAATGGCTCCACGTGGAGACTGGACAAACACAGACAAACATCTGGAATACCTTCTGTTATACTAATGATTCCTAAAGACCATGTCCACATGAAGCAGAAAACTGAAAATCTAGAAAATTCTTTGACATATACTAATCTACAGATTTCCTTAGTGACGCTGAAAAACCATCTTGGGAACTGATAAAAGGTAAGGCTGTTCTTTTAGACAAGGTACCTTTTTAACCCTGTAAATTAAGAAGAGAGCCACATGTGCGTCTAGATGATGGAAGGAACCAGACCAGAGACTGACTCAGCTGTTTGTGACACTATTACATCTTTTGGCACAGAGTAGATTTTGAGGGGTACAGTGCTCATAATTTCAGACCCAGTAGCAAAAGTTAAGTTTTAAGACTCTGATCCTTCAATTTATTGTGTGTGGATGGACTGCTGAATCTGCATGCAACAAATTTCAGGTCAGGCTTAGGTTCCTGATCCCAAACAGCATAGGTGTGAAGTATTGCACATCCAAGGCAAAGATAAACAATGACGAGCACTATTGCATTAATGCAAGTGACACATTAACGAGGAGAAGGAGTCAAGCCTCAGAGACAATGCATACATAAGTTCCTGATTAGCATGATGAAGGTTTCTTTTTAGACCATGTCTCCTGAGATATGCTCATTCTCTACCCTGGCCTTGCCCCCTTTCTTACCCCGTGCATTCACAAAGAAGGGAGTGGTCACAAAGGGGCTTGACATATACTGCTACCAAGCATGGAAGCCACTGTTTAGAGCTTAAATCTGTGCTGGAGCACAACTTTGCACACTCTTCTGTATATATCAGAACAGCTTGCAAGATCAGGGCCTATATCACAATGGTGTAACACATTATGCAGTGGAGAGAACGATCGTTAAATTCCCAATTCATGCAAGGCAATATCTGTTCCTCCTCTTTAAGCAGCAGTTTATAGACTTACTAGCTGAATTATCTCTCTTTATTTCCTTTTAAGAGCTGAGTGAAATTGGAGATGCTCATATATACATATGTTTTATACAGACCAATTAGCAGCATTTATGAAAAGGAAGTCAAATATGTTGCAATTGGATTCTCTTCCTGTTTCTACCAAAACTAAAATAGGTCTGTCAGAGTTCTCGCTGGAGGGTAATCTGGAGGAAAAATTAGAGAATATACATATAATTTCTGAATCCTTAGCAGAACTCGACCTTTGAGTGTTATTTGATTGAATTTTGAAGGGTAATAAGACTCTGGATACTGGATATTATTTCTTCTTCCTATATGATGATGCATTTTTATTTTGATTTATGGTATGAATGCTAATGAGAGGATTAAATTAATGGACATTGAAGTGAAGTTACAGTAAAAAATTGTCCATTTTTCTTTCTCCAATTTTCTTTTCAATAGCATGTGAATACTCTACATATCTCTTCATGGCTTTGCAACCTGAATGAATGAGGGGAAAGTTGATGCTCAGTGTTTTCCTACATATAAAAGCAATTTAGCGAAACAATGTGAAGAATTATGCCCTTCCTTATAATCAATATTTTAAAAAGTTACAGAGCAACCTTAAAAATGTAGAAATACAAATATTTGAAACTGCCAGCTTGCACTACATTTTTGCTATGCTTCTAAAGAAACAGAGCTTTCTAAGTAATAGGACATTTATTGCTTTAAATTCCATTTTTGATTATTTGTTGTTAAATTAGTTCTTAACTCTGAACAGCTTGTTGTAAACTTTTAAAAAGTCAAGAATGCATGCCTTTTTGAAAGACATGTTTTAGTTAAACATCAGTTGTTTGGCTGAGGACAGGACTAAATGGGTGAAATGCTATGGCCTGTATTATACAGGAGGTCAGACTAGATCAGAGATTCTCAACCTATGGTCCATGGACCACCAGTGGTCTGTTAGGTTCATTCAGGTGATCAGTGGATAGTTCCCTCTAAAGTGTGCGCCTGGGCAGTCACACACAAGAGAATGAAGGGCTACCCACCTAATTAGTGGAGCCACGCAGGCGTGGTTCCACTAATTAGGTGCCTGGACCCTGGAGAAGACGCACATGTAAGGTGAGGTGCTGGCCTTGGGGGGAAATAGGGGATAGGTGGGAGGGGGCAGTGGGTTGAGAAGAGAGGGCAGGGGGAATTTGGGATGTGCAGGACTGTGGCGGCCAGAGAAAGAGGCGACTTTCCACAGCTTCAGGGCTGTGGCTGCCGGGGAGAGAGACGGCCCTCCTTCCCAGCCTCAGCTCAGGGGCTGCTGCGGTGTGGGAGACAGGGCACATCCATCGCATTAGAAAGATAAAACTACTGATATTAAAATATGAATTGTGTGCTTTTATTTGTAGAACAAAAAAATGTTAATTATTATTAAGATTTTTTTTATATAGCACTTTTATCCAAAGTGCTTTACAATAGTTAGCTAACGGTACAAACAACATTTCGAAAGATCATTACGTGGGCTGCCAAGACCCTCACCAATTTTCAGGTGGTCTGCAAAGAAAAAAGTTTGAGAACCACTGGACTAGATAATCTATAGGTCCCTTCTGGGTTTTTTGTTGTTGTTGTTGTTGTTTTTTAAAATCTATGCATTTATTTCTTTTCTTCTGGATCTTATAGCATGCCTTTCTGAGAGCTTTGCTCCACCAGTTGTGTTTCTCAAGGTGCACAGACAACATCTGACTCCATTTTCATTTGAAACCACACCACATTAAGCATGGAATAAATAATTTTGGATACCTTCCCTCTACCTCTGTCACCTCCATACCTGTAGTGACCAGTGTTGCAAAGTGTCCCCAGTGCAGTTTCACACCATGCTGGAACTCTGAGCAAGCATCCCAATCCAAGTAGACAGATTCAGGCTAGCCCAGCTTGTGCAGTAAAAACAGCAGTGTGAATGTTGTAAAAAGCAACAGAGAGTCCTGTGGCACCTTTAAGACTAACAGATATATTGGAGCATAAGCTTTGGTGGGTGAATGCCCATTTCGTCGGATGCAATGCAACTTCGTCGTGTGGATGTTGTGGCACCAGCTGAGAATTAGGTTAGTCACTTGAGCTTGGACCCAGGAGGTCAGGCGGGCTCGAGAGCCTGTGCTGCCGCTCCAGCCGTAATGTCCACATTGCTATTTTTAGCACATTGGCTTGAACCGAGCTAGCACAAGTCTGTCTACTCAGGCCGGAAAGCATGTTCCCAGTTGCAGTGTAAACACACACACACACAGTCCTTCTGAAGGCCATATATTTGACCCTGTTCCGACTGAAATCAATAGGAGCAGGCTTGGGCTTTGCATCAATTCACTCATTACCAGATAGTGTCATGCTGAGGGCAATGTGGAGCCACATCACCCGCTGTGGGGTGGAGGGCAGGTTTGGTGAGGGATTGAATTTTTCAATGCTGTACCACCTCTTTGGATGGTGCTGCCTGTTTCCCTTTGTTCACCCGGCCAGTTGCTACGTGGTGGTTGGGGGGGCAAAGCATGAACTCTGTTAAACTTGTGCCTCCTTTGGATGTAGGAGATATTGCTGGGGTCTGGCCCTTGCACAGGGGTGGTAGCAGGGGGGATAAAAGTAAAGTAAAGCTCCTTGCACCCTCTCCATGCACCACACAGGGATCAGACACAATCTCAACTACAATAAGGATCTTGAGATTAACCAAACAGAAAAAAAGACTAATTTAGTTACATAATATATTCCCAATGCATCCGAAGAAGTGGGTATTCACCCACGAAAGCTCATGCTCCTATACGTCTGTTAGTCTATAAGGTGCCACAAGACTCTTTGCTGCTTTTACAGATCCAGACTAACATGGCTACCCCTTTGATACTTATTCCCAATGAATAATTCTACCAGCTCAAGTTATGATTTGTTCTAACCTGCAGCCTTATTGTCTTCTATTTTGCTATGCTGAATTGCATGAGTGTCTAATCAGCCCCCAAAAATAATTTATTCAGATCAATTTGAATGTGTTAGCTGCTTTCCTTTATGTTTCATCTGCACATTTAGCCACTTTTGAAACAAAACCCTCTTTCAGGCTATTCAGGGTATGTAAAAGTGGACCTTGACTGCCCCTTCCAATACTACCTAGTCATTACCTCTCTCAAATGATAGTTACCTCTTGAGAAACCATTTGTTTCTCATCTGGTAGCCAATTTTTAATCCATTTCAATAGCTCTCCCATGTACTAGTCTTTATAGATCAAATTTTTGTGGATCAGTCTTTTGTGGGAATAGTATCAAAAGCTTTTCTGAAATCCAAGCAAAATGATTGCACATCCTTCGCTTCCCCTTTGTTTGCCAATTCAGTCATGTACTGAAAAATACTGAAACAAATTTATCAGACCTCTTTTGCCTGGTCCACACTAACCCCCCACTTCGGACTAAGGTATGCAAATTCAGCTACGTTAATAACGTAGCTGAATTCGAAGTACCTTAGTCCGAACTTACCGCGGGTCCAGACGCGGCAGGCAGGCTCCCCCGTCGATGCCGCGTACTCCTCTCGCTTAGCTGGAGTACCGGCGTCGACGGCAAGCACTTCCGGGATCGATCCCAGAAGATCGATCGCTTACATCCGGACCAGGAAGTAAGTATAGACGTACCCTTAGTGTTGCATAGTCTTTCATCAATGTTTCCATTTTAAAACGAAGTCAGCTTAGGTAACCCATGAAAATAGGTTGCATTTTTGATGTTCGGTGATATGGTACACCATTTTAGATGGGTAAGTGTCTCATGGCATTACTGAAATAAATAGCAGATCTGATTCTCCTCCTTTTACTTACACCTGGTATAAATCAGGAATAACTATCAAATTAATGGAAAATTTGTAAGAGAGAAGAATCATGTCCAGTGCACTTAAGAGACATTTCCCAGTGAAAGAAGAACTGTAAATACTCTGCTCTATGCAGCCTTCAAGTTAAATCCTGTCCCTTGGATGTACATATATAACTCCTGATGAAATTGGTAAGAGGCAGAGCTACATGTTGAGAGCAAACTCTGACTCTTACGTTATAAAGCTGAGACTACCATTGTATGGTAGGACATAAAAGGGCCAGGATTCACCAAGCACACTCCAACTACTCTGTAAATAGACCAAAGTAGCTGGAATGTACTGGTGAATCTGGTACATTATATATAATTTATAGAATAATTGCATTAATCCAATTTTACCCTGCGATAACTCCACGTTTTATGCCACACAGTGGAGTAATCCACTGCTGAATCAGGCCAATAGCGTTTACATAATATAACTAAATAGCCATCTGCTAGAATATTATAGCTCTCAGAAGGCATGTCTGAAAATAATTGTAATGATACCTTTTGAACATCTTTAAAGTCTGACCTAAACTGGGTATAATAATATTAATACACTTCACACTTTATAGTGCTTTCCATGTAAGCATCTTAAAACACTTTACAAATATTCATGAATTTAACCTTTAAATTAGGTAAGGATCAGACAGGATAATTCACAAGAAGAAAGTCGTATAGGAAATGCATGGCAGAGCTTGGACAAGAAGTCAGACCGTCTCCCTCCCAGTTCTGTGCATTAACTACACACTAAGCTCCCTTCTGCTGGAGTATCTATACAAACAGCATGCTGAAATAGCAGAAATCTATCTGCTGTTTCTAGAGAAAAAGAGGGGAAATAATTGCATATGCTTTCCAGTTTGTTAATTTTTGAAATGTGAGCGCTATATTACATGCAGCAAATTAAGTGGAGAGGAGATAGACTCAGTGAAAGTAATGTCAGAAAGAGCATTTAGGTACCTGGCATTCGAGTAAGTGGGCAAAAAGGTGCTGGAGACAAGCATAGCACTAGAGATTGTGTAAACCTTTTTGGGTGGCCTTTCAAAAAAATAACATAATAATCATTATTCCTTGGATTTTTCTGCTGCTGACTGTAGATTTTATTTTAGTGTCCAGTGGATTGAAAAAGTGTTTGGTAAGAAATGTGAAGATGGAATGTAATCATATGAGCCATTAAAACCTGTCATTCTGAGATTCTAGCTGAGCAGATGCAGGAGGGTTTTGCTGGGGAATTAGCAGAAAGAAGTAAAGAAAAAATAAAAATATCCAAAGTGTTAGCATGGTGAGTGATTTAAATAAGAAGGGAATGCTATAGAAAACAATAATTGCTGATATTTTAGCAGTGGGAAAAGGGGACGTATCATACTAATGAGAGAATGAACAAAAAACCTGGGGAGCAAGTAGAGCAGTGGCAGCTATAAATAGTCTCTATTGGTCTTCTGAAGAAAAAGACAAAAGGAAAACTATGTCTAAAGATGACAGGCTAACTGTGGGATGCCCAAGTTGCGGTCCACATGTAAACCCAGAGGGAGGTTACACCTTTATGAAGTGCACGTTGATATCCATAATGTAGGAAGGCAGAATTGATTAGAGGGCTAGAAGAACAACTAGGAAGGATGATAGCCATCAGAGATGTGAAGAAAATCATAGCTTGGGGAATTCATAGGCGGTGCTGCTAAACCCTGAAGATATGAGGTGAGATAAGGCTAAGGGAGTGATTAAAGAACAGAATTCCTTGGCTGGAAATGATGAATAGAGAAGAATAATTGAAAGGAAAGAAAGGATGAGATCATAAAAGGAATCATCAGGTTTAAAATCAGAAATGTCTATTCTTGTCTGAAGGATATTAGCAGAGAGTCCAAAGGAAAAAGCACAGGGAAGAAAATGGATTTATCTGCAGCCATGAGAAGAAACCCTCAGTGAAACATGAGAAACACCAAGAAGACAGGAAAGAACAAAGAAGAAAGTTATAAGTGGTAATCCTTTGGGACTCAGTGAGGAAAAGAATGAAGGAAGAGGATATGTACAGTAATCTACACAAAGACATCAGGGCAGCGGGCAGCCTTACTGGGATACTGACCTAAATGCAAGGTCCTCATCTTTGCCCATGACCCTCACAGAGGAAAAATGAACAAGGTAATACGGGTCATGAACAAAAGACTAAAATAGGTAATACTGCAGGGTGACATTCTCAGACATTTCTCTCATACCACAACCAGAGGCAGAATTCCTAAATGCACAAGGAATGCACTAGCTACTACCCCAACCTAAGGAAGAGCAGCATATTGCTGCATGCATGTCCAGGTAGCTCCACAGTTTGATATACTCGGGGACTAATCCTGAGTCCTTTCCTATTCTCTTTGGAGTATTTCATGATCAAAGGGATACTAGGAGGGAACAGTCCCTGTGCTCCAGGGATAGGGTGACCAAATAACAAGCGTCAAATATTGGGACACTTTTTTTTTTCCAGGGGAGGTGGGTGGCAGGAAAGGGAAATAGTTGACTACATAAGGCAAAGCCCCTAATATTGGGACAGTCCCAATAATATTGGGATATCCGTTCGCCCTATCCAGGAAGAACCAGAATTTTAACTACGTCTTACTGCTGCCTCTTCCACCCTTTTCCTACTTGTGCACTCATGGAGCTGCAGGGCACATATCTGGACTACTGTGAAGAATGCAGACGGTTTGGTAATGACACTCTTCACTTGTGCAAATTGTGAAAAATCCTGGGGGCTAAAAACTTGACAGGTTTGTTTGAAGGATAGGGAATGGTACATGAAATCTTAGTAAAATGTTAGAACTAAAAAGGGCCATAGAAAGATGTACCCAAGAGTCCGGGTACTGTTAGAGTAAACTGCAGAACAGTTATTGGTTATTTTTAAGAATTCTTGGAAAAAAAGAGATGAGACCTTATAAAGAAATTCTGTAGATATTAATAGGGCTGAATGTAATAGGAATCCATAGAACACTAAAAACTTCTTCATTAAATTCTATCAGATGCTTAAGAGAGCCTATAGAAAGGATATGATTTTCTATTAAATTTACAGGACTTTCTCATAAAGGACAATTATTCCAGAAACAGAGTAAAAAGATAATATGTGATATTATGGTTATGGCTGAGATGGCACTTTCAGCCTAGGTTCAATGATTTGTAACTTTATTTGGAAAAAAAATGGACCTTATTCTTCCCAGTGCTTAAAGAGGTCTGAAAAAAAAAAGGAGTCAACAAAAATCTGGAAATGGCAGCTCTGGTAAGGCAGTTATTAAAGTGCACCCCTCCGTCATGTGGCTCAATTTTTATTTTTTTTTATTCTATTTTATTTATTGAATAGGGTCTGTGACCCACTCCCTATTTTAAGCACTTTCACCTTGTGCCTTGTGTAATTTTTATGCTTGTGCTAAATGGGCATAAAATGCTACTGTTATGGGTTGAGTTAAACCTCCTTTAAACTGATGGTTGTCATATCTGCCTTTTATTATTGATACATGTAAGAAACAATTAAGCTTCTTTATGGAACCAGATAGAAGAAACAATAACAGCCTTCACCCAAATCAAAGGCACATCACCGCCCGAAACACAGGCAACTGCAAGACATATAAGCAAAGGGGTTTGCCTGTATTGTTTGGTGGTGATGTCTGTGCCTGTCTCTGAGAGAGAAGCAGGAGAAACAGCACAGAAGCTGAGAGGGAAGCAGCAGAAAGCCAAGGTCACACCTAGAACAAGCACTGGGAACACTGCAGAAATGCCTGGAGAGAGCTTTTGGGCTAGGTGTTGAGCGGGCTAGGGGCTTGGAACTGTGAGAAAAAAAGCTCTTCTGTTGTTTAAATCCTGCTGTGTTCAGGGAAACAAGATATGCTGTACTTTCTTAGTAAATAAGCATAACTGCATCAATATTAGCTTAATTGTTTCTTACATGTATCAATAAATGAAACAAACCACTAATTTTAGCTAAGTACTTGGGTTAAAAGCGGGTAGCACTATTACCATGAATGTGAGTGCAAAATTCTGATTTGGCAGCATTTTACATCCACTTTGCACAGCAGTAAAAAGTCAGGCCCTATGCTTTCAGCTGAAAAATCATATGGATTATTTCAGCCTGTTAGAAAATTGCCCTTGAATTTGTATTTATACTGCCTGGAGCCTAGAAAAAAATCCTGCTGGCAACTCACAAACAGAAAAAAGACTACATTTGTGAAATAAAATTGTTCACAGTTAATTGTTTGAGTAGCTGTTATAACTGAGCTAAAACAGTGGTCCAAATCTGCTCTTTACTCACAGAATTTTGTCCTATTAACTTCCATAGGACTACTTGTGTAAGTAAAAGGGGCATGATTTGATCCACTATACTCAGAATACACAAATTTTGCTTTCTGTGATAACTAGTGCATATTCCAAGTATATAAATATTATCCATCCACCTTCATCATTTGTACTGGATTGAGCCTAGCAGATGCAGTACTCTTTTTTTGCAGTGCAGCGGTTTCAAAGGTTGTTTACCTGGTGACATGAAGTACATACTGGCACCTACAGACCCAGAGAGTGCAAAACTTTGAACTGAATGTGAGGTCTAATGATTGCACATGAAACTATACGTCACGAATATCTCAGATGCATTTACAGGAAAGGGGCTTTTTTGTAATTGAGAGCCAACCAGTTGAAACTGAACATGGAATCATTCACATTAGGTATTGTACATTAGGAAAATACTTTAAATGAAGGCTTGAATCACTTTCATTAAATGTATCCAAAAATAGTATATATAGCCTAATGGGATGTCTTTTAGAGAAAGATTGTGAGAATGGGACTGATGATGTGAGATATCTTTTCCAATCCCAGCTCCTTCCATATGACTTCCTTTCCATATGATACAGAACTTTTCTGTCAAAATCTTCTCCTTAATTGAAGCTGCATGACATTTGCTGAGACTTATGATACTAGAAAAGCTCTAATTTATATATACACATTAATTGTGTGTTCCATTTTAAAATCACTGAAGCTAAATAACCTTGTTGTGATCCCTTCATCATTCAAACTAGTTTTGTAGGGTCCCAATTAGGGCTGTTGATTAATTACAGCTAACTCACATGATTAATTAAAAAAATAATTGTGATTAATCAGTTTTAATCGCACTGTTAAACAATAGAATACCAATTGAAATTGATTAAATATTGTGAATGTTTTTCTACATTTTCATAAATATTTTATTCTGTGTTGTAACTGAAATCAAAGTGTATTTTATTCTTGATTACAAATATTTGCACTGCAAAAATGATAAACAAAAGAATTAATATTTTTCAATTCATCTCATACAAGTAATGTAGTGCAATCTCTGTGTGGTGAAAGTGCAACTTACAAATGTAGACTTTTTTTGTTACATAACTGCACTCAAAAACAAAACAATGTAAAACTGCGGAGCCTACAAGTCCACTCAGTCCTACTTCTTGTTCAGCCAATTGCTAAGACAAACAAGTTTGTTTACATTTACAGGAGATAATACTGCCCTCTTCTTATTTACCATGTCACCAGAAAGTGAGAACAGGCATTTGCATGGCACTTTTGTAGCTGGCATTGCAAGGTATTTACATGCCACATATACTAAACTTTCATATGCCCCTTCATGCTTCGGCCACCATTCCAGAGGACACGCTTCCATGCTGATGATGCTCATTAAAAAAATAATGTGTTAATTAAATTTGTGACTGAACTACTTGGAGGAGAATTGTATGTCCCCTGCTCTGTTTTACCCACATTCTGCCATATATTTCATGTTATAGTAGTCTCAGATGATGACCCAGGACATGTTGTTCATTTTAAGAACACTTTAACTGCAGATATGATAAAACACAAAGAAGGTACCAATGTGCGATTTTGAAAGATAGCTACAGCACTCCACCCAAGGTTTAAGAATATGAAGTGCCTTCGAAAATCTGAGAGGGACGAGGTGTGGAGCATACTTTCAAAAGTCTTAAAAGAGCAACATTCCAATGAGGAAACTACAGGACCCGAACCACCAAAAAAGAAAGTCAACCTTCTGCTGGTGGCATCTGACTCAGATAATGAAAATGAACATGCGTCGGCCCACACTGCTTTGGATTGTTATAGAGCAGAACCCATCATCAGCATGGACACATGTCCCCTGGAATGGTGGTTGAAGCATGAAGGGACACATGAATCTTTAGCACATCTGGCACGTAAATACCTTGTGATGCCGGCTACAACAGTGCCATTGCAGTGCCCGTTCTCATTTTCAGGTGACTTTGTAAACAAGAAGCAGGCAGCATTATCTCCTGCAAATGTAAACAAACTTGTTTGTCAGAGTGATTGGCTGAGCAAGAAATAGGACTGAGTGGACTTTCAGTCGCTAAAGTTTTACATTGTTTTATTTTTGAATGCAGTTATTTTTTGTACATAATTCTACATTTTTAAGTTCAACTTTCATGATAAAGAAATTGAACTACCGTACTTGTATTAAGTGAATTGAAAAATACTATTTCTTTTGTTTTTCTTTTACAGTGCAAGTAATTGTAATCAAAAATAAATATAAAGTGAGCTCTGTGCACTTTGTATTCTGTGCTGTAATTGAAATCAATATATTTGAAAATGTAGACAACATCCACAAATATTTAAATAAATGGTATTCTATTATTGTTTAACAGTGCGATTAATCACAATTATTTTTTTTTAATCGCTTGACAGTCCTAGCCCCAAGTGTCTTCACGGATAATGCATTACTGTTTTTTTAAATAAACATTGCTTGGTCAATGATGAAACTCTGAGATGATGGGAGGTTTAGACTACATGGTAGATGCATCTAGTTAGATGCAGTTAACAGGATGATGCTCCCACACAGTTCTGTAAGGTTCTCTGCAGGTTCTTATCTTCTAGTGTCCATGTCTTCTTCTGTTCATTGTAAATACTAATGAGGGTCAGTGAGGTCTCTCAAAACATTATATGATATACTTGTAAGTCATACTTTAGTAGCCACTGAAAAGTCAACATTTACCAACAGATTCCACAATTACTCAAGTTATATTGTATTCTAAATGTAGTAGGAAACTGGTATCACATATACAATTGTATGATAATCTGGCAAATAGTGAATTTTTAATATTGACCACTTGTTATCATAAAACATTCTTCTGTAAAATTGTTATCATCATATGGAGGACTGTTCTATACGTTTGAGCAGGTTAGCTGACATGATGCTGATCACAACACTGCAGTCTGCATACACCAGGACAAATTGAATTCAGCATCTTGTCAACTAATTGTGATTCTGAATGTTATTTGTACTGGCTTACATTTACCTCAGAGTCATTCTCAGCACGTAGCACAGTGTGTAACTGTACTTTTATTTCCTTCCATTGGAGTCTGCCTATCAACTGCTCATCACCTGCCCATGTACCAATCATGAGTAAAAATAAGAAGGAGAACTGGCAAAGCTCTTGCCTGAGAACCAGGACAGAGGGTGAAATGAAGCATATAGACAACAAGGAAGCCACTTCAGATTCCGACTACCACCAGCCACAGGCAAGATGTGGGAGAACCAGAAGGATAACAACAAAGTCCAACCCCCCCCAAAAATGCAAAGAGGGGAACAAAGGCAGAGAATGAACAGAAGCTTCTTCAGGACTGTATCTGTTGTCAGTGCACCAGCATGAGGAGACAGGAGCAAGGGAGTATAGCTCCTCAGCCACAGAACCCATGAGAGAGAAGGCAGACTAGTGGGGCTTCGATTTATAAAAAAGAAAGGAAACACTCCACTGAAGTTTTTGTCAAAGGCTTCCCCACTCACCTTTCCCTGCAGATTTCAGGGAGGGATACAATTTACCTGGACCAAACCATGAATTATGTATCACATCTTTTCATTCAAATTCCAACAAAGTTTGAATTAATGTATTTAAGATTATAAATAGACAAAAGCTCCATCCATAAAATGTGTATCTGGATCTGGTTGCAGAGTCTGAACCCTGAACTCTGCACCAGATGTAGGGTTTTCTCACAGGCCTATTTCTAATTTTAAACAGAGAAAAGTAATAATATTACTTACCTTCTGTGTGAAAATCAGGACTTAACTGACTTTATAATAGTTGGGGAAATCATTACTTTAAAGATCATAGTTAAAAGTATGTCCTTACACCAGAAATCACTACTTACCAACTACTGACATTTCAGGAACACTAGCAGTATATATTTCTTCTGGAAATGTTGGTTCATTGTCATTAATGTCATGGATTTTTATGACAAACTCTGATTCAGGCTCCACTGGCCTCAGAGTTCTTCTGTTAATAGCCTGGGCACGAAGAGTGTAAAAGGCTTTCTCCTCCCTATCAATCCTCCGAGTGGCATGAATGTCACCTGTTTTCTCATCAATAATAAAAAGAGTACCAGCCCCATCTCCTGATAAAATGTACTTGAGAGACCCATCTCCCTTGTCCTGGTCAGAGTGAAGCTAGAGGAGAGAGAGAGAGAGAGAGAGAGAGAGAGAAAATATTTTTAAAAAGGGGGTCAGTTTTTTTAAGACATGAAGTCATTCTGCATGCAAAAAAACAAGATGAGGACTGAAAAAAACACTCATTTTCTATTTACATTGACTTGGCACATTGCAGTCATTGTGCTGTATTAAAGCATTCACATCTCCCTTACTTAACACAAAGAGTCATTTCACTAGACTGATGTGGCAGATTTTAGTTTTCCAGCAACACCTGTTCTCTGCTGTGAAACGTTTGTGCCACAAATCTTAAAGACGAATTTTATGTTAATGTTGACCTTTTCTTTCCTTGAAGAGAGCCTATTAAAAATTCACAACCTGCTGTGTTAGTTGTAAATTGACTAAGCAGATAAAGGACATGGCAGGATACATGACAATTAAGGAAAACAGAACAACTGGTGGTGTGTCACACAATTTTTAATTTTTTTATTTCTTATTATTTATGTTTCCTTCTCCTAAACTGGAGTACATTTCAGTGTAACTCATTATCACTTTTATGCCCTTCAAATAGTTTAAATGGGTTAAATCAAAAAGCAACAGATTCATTAAGCAATCAGTATTGATTTAAATCAGATTATCTAGAAATCTTTCTTTACTAATGACTTCTAACACTGGAAGAGCCCTAATGCAAAACGTTTTGCTATTTTTTACTGTACTGAAATGCAATTGGCTAAGCCAGAATGTTACACTGAACACCACCTCCCCGCTTCCTGTAACACAATTCCCTGCTATCTCATTGAGTCAGTTATGTCTGATTTGCAGAACTGAATAATTCAATTTATTTTCACCCTGAAATGTATATTTTAAATTTTGCAGATGTGTCATATCTGATAAAGGCCCCAATATTATTTTTTTAAAGCATCTCTAATCTGCTTCTGATTTTGTGGCCACGATGTTGAGCATGGAATTTTGAAAAAAAAAAAAATGACCACCAACTCTTTAAGCCCATTTAGTGAGTTCAAGCAAGCATTGGCAAAATTTATGATCATTGTAAGCATGCAGTTACAAGCCTCACTAACTTATGTGTGCATTTAATGACACTGTACATAATAGTTAACAACAATAACATTAATTTATAGGTGCAAACAGTTGGACATCTAAACACTATAAAATGTGTCCACACTTATTTGCATCATCACATTTGTTCAAACATTTATTTATAGGCACAAAATTGTAGCAACAAAATCAAAGTTCACTTAAAAAAAATGATCAGGCCACAAGAGTTCGAATGATCCAAAAAGTTTTACACATGAAATAAAACTAGTGCAGCACTTTGGGCTTTTTCCTCGTATTCTAACTATAGTTAAGGAAAACAGCATAGCAATATTAAAGTAGCATTGACTACTTATAAGAATACCATCTTCAATCATATAAGCTAGGATAACGAAAAGATGTTCATGCTTAGGGAATAAACTGATCACACACTTAGATCAGGTATAAATATTCCTCTATGGTATCCAGTTATTACATGTGTTTTCCTGGTGCACTATGTTGCTTTCATATTTTCCTCTAAAGAATCTATTTCAGGCCAATATCAGAGGCAAAATTCTAGACTAGATGGACCACTGGTCTGCTCTGATGTAGCAATCCTCAGGTGTCCGTGCAGAAGCCAAATGAGTTCAATGGAGCAGAGGGATGAAGTAAAGGTCAGAGGATTAATTACTCTTGCTGTGGTATATTTGCAGAAGCTGAATCTTTCCCACACACTCATAATGAGCAGATCCTGGAGAAGGGAAGGAACTCATGCAGGATCTAGGATCAAAGCCATTATCAGCTTAGAAACTGAGAAACTTAAAAAATTGATTAAATGTTATTGAACTTTGATTAGAGTCATTTTCCCATTCTCTCTCTTGATTCACAATAACTAACAGTAAGCGTAAGCACGGAGCAAAGAATTACAGATTAAATTTTGCTTGAGCTAAAAATAAACAGTGTACACAAAACAAATGTTTGTCATACATCTCCCTTTTTCTACAAAAAAGGAAGACAGTCAGGGACAGCTGGCACCATCTAACAGGAAGAAAGCAAGGAAGGTAATTCTAGGGGAAGTCTCTTCTACGTAAGCTCCAAGTCCTCTTCTTTCTCCCTCCAGTTTCTTTGCCCTTACAACTTGGAAGTCTCAACCTCTCCTCAGGCTCCTTCTCTTCCACCTCTTCATTGCTTTCTAATTTTCTTCCCTGGTTTTCTCCTAGACCTACCCAAGGACAAAAATAAAATCTCTCTGACAGTTCCTTCAGCTATGTGCTTCCGGGAGGGGAGGGAGGAGTGGCAGGGGGGGAGGAGGGCAGAGTCATGATACACACTATCCCTGGTGCTGTATCATGGAAGGAAGAAGAGACTGAGATAAATTGAATTACCAAAGAGTAACTCTTGTTTTGAAGTAGTTTTTTGGCATGCAAACAAATGTGTCTGCAAACATCTGGGGTACATGGTCCCAACCATGCAGGAAGAAACACAAGATGCAAGGGATGTGGTTACATTAGGCCACAGCTTTATTAATGCACCTGGGAACTATCCAGCAATAACTTGTACAATACATGTCATCATTCCTTCCCAAAAAGTGCCCACCAATTTGAGAGATGCTGTCAGCTCTCCCTGCTGAGGCCCCACCACCCTCCTGCAATATGAGAGTTCTGGGGGTGGGGAAAAGGAGTTGTCTCCCTGCTGTACCAGATATAGGCGCCAACCCCTTCCTTAGCTTCAGTAGGGCATGCCTTCCCCTATGTTATGGTGGCCCTGCCTCGGGTGCCCTCCTATGGCAGGCCATGGCACAAAAAGTGTGCCTACCTCAGTATCCCCTTTTCTTCTAGAGT
The DNA here is from genome assembly GCF_011386835.1 of Chrysemys picta bellii. Taxonomy (NCBI): domain Eukaryota; kingdom Metazoa; phylum Chordata; order Testudines; family Emydidae; genus Chrysemys; species Chrysemys picta. The sequence goes on from NC_088792.1 coordinate 145,571,026, forward strand.
CCCCAATAACTCCAGACATGCTTCTACACGTAAATGGCCCTTTTGTGGAGTTAGTTTATTACAAAAGTCCCACAATCATAATTAAAATTCCCCAGCACAGTCCAAATAGTACATTCACTCTTTCAAGTCCCTACAGTCCATCAATACACCAAATACAGCTCTGGCTCTTCTCACTGTGTCCCAGCTCCCCAATGCAGCTTTGACTTCTCTCACTGCACCTCATAACCGCCCCGTTAGCTGGGGTATTTCTCTGCCCTGTTTCCCTATAGTTCCAGCTCCTGCCCAGAGACATCAGTGAACTCACCCCTCCATCATCCCCCAGACTTCAGCCTTCCAGCTCAGAGAGCCAGCAGGCATCTCCCTCTGTTGCTCTGAGCCTTCATTCCTTTCTGGATGTGGCTCGGTGTCCTGGGGAAGTTTGTAGGTGGAGCCCTCTCAAGTGCCTCATGTTTTCATCAGCCTGGTCTGGTTTGCTGCTCACTAGGAAACTTTCCCTGCTCCCACCTTCAAGGGCAGCCCCTTCCTGAAGCTCTCAGCCCAACTCTGCCTTTCTTCTGAGCTCTCTTATTCTCTGAACTCTGGATTCCAAACTCTGTTGCCTTTGGACTGCCTGTCATTTATAACTCCCTGGGGCATCCCCGCTCTCCCCATTACACCAAACTAGGGTGCAGCAGGACTGCAACAGAAGAAGCTGGCCCAATTTCATTTAAGGGGCCAGGTACCATGTTACACTTCCCTAAATGCACTTCCAATTCTGGTTTATCAGAAAACTGGACCCCCCCTGGAACAAATACTTCCACTTGACAATTGCCACCTGCTAAGTTGTGACAACTTGAATGATACTTCCTGACCCTACCCCCATGAGATCCTGGAGCTGCTGTGGAGTAGGTGAAAAAAACTCGCGCCTGCCCCAGCCAATCTGGCTATGAGCGAAAAATTCTTCCTCAGTCCCAAAAAGGTTAGTTGTACAAGTCCCCCAGCAAACCAAAAAACCTGGTTCTATGCTGATCCAATTAGAAAAAAGGGTTCTGACTGGAGTTCTGACTGGAGAGGAAAGTTATATATACCTTTCCTCTCCCCTAGGTGCTCAGGGACCCAGTGTTGGCAGATAATTACAGTATTTACACTACATATTTACTAGGTTGAATCCTGAAAAGTTTCCAAGCCAAAAAAAAAAGGTTTGGAACTTGGACTGTACCTATTTTTCATATTGCTTGACACTCTGGATAAAGCCAATACAGAATGGAGATAGACATAGAGTTTCCCATTTCTTTATAGTAGGGCTGTTCATAATAGTCACAATAGTACTTTAAACTATTTTGTTATGAATTTAAAATGGGACTCTATTTCTCCAAAAGGATCACAAACCTATGCTCAGTTTCTGAGATTTGTCATATTTCAAATGGTCTCTCAGCTGCTATGCAAAAAGTACTTAATAAACTGCTGATGAAAATGTACTACATTTGGGAAAAGCCACAGCATTTAGTCAACAAAGAGTGTCTTCCTGTACAGCACCCAAATGCACCAGAAGTAGTTAAATAAAGGACTTTGAGGATACACCTATGAATGTTGGTGGTGGCTGGCTGCCCTACTGCAGAGCAGAATATTTAGAAAGAGGTTGAAGTTCCCACACTTAACATAAAGACTTCAGAAGAACTCCTGGGAGGACCTATCACCATGGTGTTACAGACACTGCAGGGGCAGTATGCTGGCACCCAATCCTACTCCAACACCAAGCACACATTACTGTAGGGTGCTCACTCTCCCCTTAAGCTTCATGGTCTGTAGGTCAATCTACAGGTGGCAATTAGAGGAGAAAAGCAGTAAAACACACAGAAGTGAGGTGAGGACGTAGACTGTATTCTAGCTCATTCTGTAAGCACTGCCACATGTCAAAAATGAAATCACTTCTGCAAGGTGCTACAGCCTTACTCTGTTGTGAGATCAAAAGCAGGTCCTCTGACACTGACTTCACACACATAGCATAGTTTCAAAGAAAAAAAAAGAAAAAAACCCCTTCTTTTTAGTAAGATGGCCACCTATAATGCTAATATCAGAAATGTCCATTATAAATGATGTTTTGGGGAAAAAAACCTCGAAATACTGAATTATTTTAATTAGTTCTATGACAATTTAAAGATATTGTCCCAAGTGAAATGTGATTTGTCTTTTCCAGACTAGCAGGGAAGTTGGAAAAAATAAGATGGTGAAGTTTTCCTGTATACTACTTTAAGTGTAAAACATTTCATATAGCTCTTTTGGCTAATGGGCATCTGTGTTTCATGACAGCCAAGCTGAGAAAGGAAGAGACATCTGTTTCACTTAGCAATTTTGTCTCACAAAACAATCAGCTGTGAAGATGTGGTTTTGTTTCTATATCCATACTTGATATTTTGCAAACCAATGAATTTCTTGTTTACTTCTCACAGGAGCACTTTACTTTTCAGTGGTCACCACTGTATAATTTATCTTACTAGACAAATATCAGAATATCTGCTGTATTTTTTTTTCAACAGGTCTGACTCACTGTACAGCAACTGCAATTACCATGTGTCACAGCTCTGTGCATTTAGTTATAAATGAGATTAAAATACTTTGTTTACCTGAAAACACATTCATTAGAGCACTATCACTTACTACTATAAGGCAGTATTATTAAAATGAATGCAGTGTAATAAATACTGGACAATGTTTGGAAAGATGTAGCAATAAGTCTATTAGGTGTATGGCTTTTATAGAAACTTTATTAGCAGTGCAATAGAGAAAGATACACAACAGCTAGAAAATGTAATTGAGTTACATAAAATAGAGCTAATTCAGACTCAATCACCATCACCACCCCCACCCCCCTTTCATGGAAAAGACAAATATGTAAAGATGATAGACTAATAAGTCTCTAGAGCAATTTCCATTCAGTTATACCTCTAGAGTTCTGCAGTATCTTCAGTAAAGTCCATAGAGTTACTTTAGATTTACACCAGTGTAGTTCTAGTTTGAAAAGTGACTTGAAAATTACACTGGAGGTTTTCATCTTTATTGCCTTTCAATGATTCTAGAATCAAATCTGCTCACTCTATAAGTAAAAAGATTTGTCTTCCTTAATTGCCAGCCCTCCAAGCTCCCCATGGAATCTGAAAGTTGGGTTCTTTCTGTAGCACTAACAGAAGTAAAAAAATTGAAACCTACTTCCATCAGAAAAGCCAGAAGATACTACTCTGAACAACATAAGGAGCAGATCGACTGAGTAAGAAGGTGCCATTTTCACATGCAAGAAAATGTGGAATACTGGAATAGCTAATAATAATGGCAAGTATTCTGTTGTAAGGATTAATACAATTTGTTTCTATTCAAATTACAGATTCAAAGGTCGTTATCTGAATTTTATTTAATGTAAAATTCAGAGTATCAAGATACAAATAATAAGAATGTATGTAGTCACTTTTCAGATTAGAACAGTACTACAAATAAAATCTATCAACTGAATTCTTACATTAAACTTCAATTCATTTCAAGCCCATTTTCATCTTGTTTTACTGCCCAGTAATATATAAGAAACTCCCCTGTATAAAACTAATCTTCACTTTTTTCCTCAGCAGTTTTCACCAAATAAAACAGACTATTCAGTTCTACCGTCCCAAATGCATTTTTACTTCCTATAACTTGCAATAATATCTCTGTACAGTGTATATCTTCAGTAGCATGTACACCAACAATAAAACCTACATATGAAATTCAGATCTAGAAAATGTCCTGAATTTTCTACAGTTTTGAACAGTAATTTCACATGGAATGTTTAACTCCATCTTTATTTGTTAGCTTCTTTCTATTTAATTATATTGGCTATATGAATTAAATCATATATTGGAGGAAGTGTTCTCACCTATGCTGTAATTCTTTGCCCTAAACATTGATATTCCGAAGTAAAAAAGGAGCATCAAACCTTTTATTTTTTCATTCATCTCTTTTCTGAACACTCTGTAGTATAGTAGTACTCTCCTTGCAATTACCTCCTACAGGAAGGCTTACTTATAAAATACAAAAGCAGACCCTAATTCTAATAACTATGGTATTAAAGAACAGTTATTTCCCCTAACTCTCAAAACATAAGGTATTAAAACTTGTCAGCTAATTTCCCTTTGTACCAGCCTAGAAGACAAGATCTACAACAGATGTGGCAAAACCATTTCTCCTTTCCCTTTTCTCTTTTTAGAGTATCTATCCTCCACAATCTTCTCCCTAAGTGCTGAGTTTTAAGTGAAGCAGCTTGGTGCCAGATCTCATTCATTTGTAATGAGACTCACTTATTTTGACTTATTCTGAAGATAGTTTTTAAAGTAACTCTCTTGTCTGATGAAGGATTTTGCACTGTGTTTCAATGAGATACTTACAGTCTCACTCTTAATCTACTGAATCTCGTTCATTTATGTTGTCACAGCTTGCAAGTCCTGTGCTATTGCATGTTATTTAAAAGAGGTGAGAAACGGAGAGAAAAAATGCATATCTGAAAGAGCAATTTTGTGGGACTGGGGAAGATGAAGAGAGAACAAAGTTAAAAGAAAGTACAGCAACTGCATCTTGGCTGGGAGCTAAGAAAAGCTTTGAAATACTCTTACTTGTTCAGAACAGACAAACACAAATACTCCACTCTGCACTGCACTGCACAGCCAAGGTTAGATTAGTTGATTTCAGTTTGGATTCATGTGCCAAATTTACCTCTGGTGTAAACCCACTCAAGTTATTCGGGAGAGAGGGGAGAAAAATTGAACAAACCCCATAAGTCTCTTTAACCCATTGTTAACTACTGCTCTCCAGCATGACGTCTGTTGCTGGCTGATGACTCCTTGCTGTTGTAGGCTTCGAACTTCATAGGAGCAACAGAGGCTTCATCATGAGTGTGTTAAATCAGTGCCACCCTGGCTATGCCCCTCCCCAGGTTAAGCCCATCTAGCAGAGGGGGAAGTTGCAGCTGCCTTGTGCTGCCACAACTACTCTGGCAGAGGCATTCTCATTCTGGCAGAGCCAGTGGGACCTAGGGATTAATTTGATACCATGCACCAATAATAGTTGAGCGTTATCAGGCCACTGTTTAATTTTCCTTCCATTGTTTAGTGCAAAAAGTAAAATATTACGGTAAGTTCTCCTTTTAAAACAGCACAAGATCAGAAGTAGATCAGTGCAGAATATGTACGTAACCTGTACCTGATAATGGTTCAAGCCAATAGGAAAGGACACACTGTGAGGTTTTCCTTGTGGAGTTTCTCCCACATTATTCTGGCAGGGTAGCTGTGTTTGCCATGGACTGAGCTGTAGGGCTGACCCACAAACCCTGCTGATCTATAAGAGGCAAGAACCATCCACATAATGACTTGGTCTCCTCATTGACTCTGAAGCCCAGTTTCCCTTTCCCACTCCCTAGAAGCTAGGACCAACCCCAGCCATGATCAGGGCTACTGCACAACTCTTAAACAGGCTTCCTGTGACAGAGGGGTTTCGATGGTAAACGTAAAGCAATCTCAAGCTAGATCAAGTCTCTTAGGTGTTCTTCACATAGCTATTGGGCAAGGTGATGTACATCCTTTGGCCCGACCCCTTCCCAACTTGGGACTGTCCACTGCCTTTCTCTTCCCTCCTTAAGGATCTCAGCACACTGTGTGGGATCTCATGGAAGGGTTGTGGAGGGGGGGAAGATGCTACTTATGACTAGGATTTTACATTTCCTTATACTCATTATTGTATAGTTTATATGTTTCAACATTGGAATGTTTTTTTTTTTGCTGGCATGTTAGTTTCTGGAGCTGCAAACCCTTATAGAGTATAATTGAAAGTTGTCCATTTTGAAAAGAGTTGACCAGGTTTCAAGAGCATATCCCCACTCAGCCAAGCATTCAGCAACAATCTACATAAATTAGTCTCAGGTGAATTAGGAAGCTTAATGTGCTGAAACCCAAAGCAGCCCTTTCTTTCACTGCACTGGAAACTCCAAAAACACAGGAAAGAAAAAAATATTAATCTACACAGGCTTTTCAGTAAGGACAACAATCAAAGAGGTAATTAAGCAACAGTTTGAGGAAACCTTCATGCCAACAATAAGCAACATGTTTTTTATTAGATAGCTTAAATATGACTTTATAAAGGAGCTTAGGTATTAACCAAATAACCATTAAAACAGCATTAGCCTTCGTACATCTTATTACACAATTTGCATTATGTATAAACATCATTAAGTCCTTTTCTTTTTAAATGAATGCAAAACTTCATTAACATCAATGCGTCTTAGCTCTTTTGGCTATTGCTGGAGGCTCACAGAAAAACACGGTTTTCTTTGTTTCCAAATAGAATCACTGTAAAACGTAAATTGTTAAGGGCTGGGCAAAACATTTACCTCTCTATCTTAAGTCAATGTTGTGTTCATGAACGTTCTGGAAACCAATTATAGTGGCACGGCAGCACCAGCTCTGCCAACACATAACAGACTTCCTATACCCCACAACCCTGTCAGTGCACCCCAACCCATGTGCAAACCCTGTACTGATCCACCAATTGATTTAGACTATGACTGCATTAGGGCAAGGACTCTTTGTTATTATACTGGCATGGGTACATTCTTGGGACAGCTGTCCTATGGCATTGCTCACCACTGCCCATGATACCAAGGCTACCCTCCTATTTGTAGTGCATTAGCTTTCATTGAGCTAATGTGAATATGTCTACTCAAGGTAGGTGGTGGGCTAGGAGGAGAGGGATGGCGAGAGGTCTTCCAGCTGCAGAAGGGGCAGAAAATTAAGATTTGTGGTCAGTAAGCCTTGGGTGGGTTGTTTGAGAAAATCTGTATTTTACTGGTCCCTCAGGGGTTTGGAAGGGAGTGGGAGGAGAAAGAAGTGGCAACTTCCTGATTTCAGCACAGATTAATGTGGTGTTTCCAAAGACACACAGCCCAGACGTTTGGAACTGACAATGCAGGTACCTTGACTGCTGAGGGAAAAGAAATATGTGTTATAATTTGCCTACTCTTCAGTATCTAACTGGTGAGCTAAGAAGTTGTGATCTTCCGGACACTAAGGTGATTCACTTGGGTGGAAGTGATCATAGTTTCATTCCTGGTATACATCTTATAAAATCTATCAGATTATATCTGGATTTGTATCCAGAAGCTGTGATAGTTGTCTCTGATTTGGCTGAGCATCTGAATATTCTCTACAGCAATAATATGAAAACTATTAATAAGCTATTAATAAGGTCTGTAACCTGCTTGTATTATCTCTCAGGGAGAGACACTGCCTGATTCAAATCCTGTCTAGTTTATAGAACTCAGATTGTGATTTTACTTTTATTTCTTAGGTAACCAACTTTGACCTGTACGCTTATTACTTATAATCACTTAAAATCTATCTTTCTGTAATTAAAAAATCTGTTTTATATTTTACCTAAAACAGTGCATTTTGGTTGAAGTGTTTGGGAAATTTACTCAGGTTGCAAGTCCTGATGCACGTCCACTTTCCTTTGTAGAAGTGGTGGACTGGGTAATAAACTTACACTGGTCAGGCTTCTGACCAGGGCAAGATGGTACAGCTCTGGGGTCCTCGGCTGGGGAGCTATGGGGGAATTGGCCAGAGCCTCTGTATTGTTACTTCATGAGTGGCTGGCAAAAGCATTCATATAACTCAGTTGGGTGTGTCCCTGTCTGTGGATAGGTTTATAGCTTATCACAATATCACAGTGTGAGAGGGAGCTCAGGTTGGTAAGACAAGGGCTCAGCGGTACCCCAGTTCCAGGCTGCACCCCAGGGAACCCATCACAGTAACTAAAATGGTTTACATTAAATCCTTACTTATTAATATAGCATCTTAGGAGGGTAAGATAAAAAATAGCTGTTCTTTCACCTTAATGATATAAATACGGACTTGATTCATATTCAGGATACCAAAGAGGATATTTTATTCCCAGACTACTTTTCAAATGAAACATCACAGGATGACTAAAATTAGAAATGCCCATCTTAGTCTTCTTATGATTTAGAAGTTGTACCCCACAGTATTTTCTTCAAAATGCTAGTTGCTGCCCTTGGTAATTTATGCCATACCTGCATCATTAACTGAAAAGTATATCCAAATTGTGCAAATCACAGTAACTGGCTCCACACTCTCACCAAAGCCTTCCACAAAGCATCTATGCCATTTTGGGGGCAGGATGAATTTTCTTGAAGCACACTTCATCACACTGTTCTCTTGCTCTTTCTATAATGGAATATATGATATTCACTCCATTGTGTTAAAAACAAAAACAACACCCCCCCACATACACACACACAAATCCTGCCTGAATTCTTGCACTCCTTGCTCAGCTTAGGTTGGTGACCTTGGCTTGCTGTTTTTGACATTCACTCAAAAAGCCTCCATTTGGTTTGCTTTTGCCTTCAGAACTATATATATCTACCTTCATGCCCCCTCTTAATCTCCTCTTTTCCAAACATAGGTCTAGTTTTTCAAACCCTTTTGAATAACTGAAATCCTTGAGTCCCTGTATCATTCTGTTTGCCCTTTTCACTTCTGTATTCTTTTTATAATGTGACCAAAATTGAGCACACTATTCTAAACATAGCCTCTCTAAACTACTCTCTCTCATTTTATCCAACTTGTATAAAGCCACTTGAGCTCTTTCCTTAAGGACGCTGCCAAGCCTTATTCCTAAAGATTAATGACCATTAATCAATAATCATCCTTCTTATTTTCAACTAAATGGCACTGCAACTCTTTCTCTCTTAGTCTTTGTTTCCCACCTCCGTTCCCACTTACTTTGTTTTCCAACTGTAGTGTAATTTTCCCTCTTCAGTTATAATTACTGACATTTCTATGGCTTTCATTACCTGTAGTATCCTTGCTTACAGATCATGGTTGATGTCATGTAGTTGGTAGCATGGTAGGTGTACTACAAGCCTTGAGGAGAGTGTAAATGGCACTTCTGGCCCTATTAGTTTTAGTACCCAGTGCATTCCAGGAAATATTCATCTATGAAAAAAATTCACCGTTTGGGTTGGCAGAAAGGAAAGACTGCAAATGCATATTTCTGGTGGGAATTCTGTGCCACTGTTCAAGCACAGAATTCATGTCCTTTGCAGATCCCTCCCCCCCCCCCCCCCCCCCGCCCTCACAGAATAATATATTCTGTTGGAAAGGTGCTCAAATTATACCTTTTTCCCACCAGGGGAAAGCAGCTGTGGCACCAGAAGAGAAGGCAGCTGGAACAGGGCCGGAGCAGCCAGCCATGGAGACAGAGGGGGAGAGGCTACCTTCTCACGGTGCCCTGCTTGTGGAGCCAGGTGAGGAGGCCTGGGATATAGAATCATAGCTGGAAGGGACCTCAAGAGGTCATTTAGTCCAGTCCCCTGCACTCAAGGCAGGGCTAAGTATTATCTAGACCAAGGGTTGGCAACCTCTGGCATGCGGCTCGTCAGGGCAAGCACCCTGGCAGGGGCCGGGCCAGTTTTTTTACCTGCCGCATCAGCAGGTTCGGCCGATCGCGGCTCCCACTGGCCGCGGTTCGCCACTCCAGGCCAATGGGGGCAGCGGGAAGTCGCAGCCAGCACATCCCTCAGCCCGTGCCACTTCCCACCACCTCCATTGGCCAGTGGGAGCCGCAATCGGCTGAACCTGCCGACATGGCAGGTAAACAAAATGGCCCAACCCGCCAGGGTGCTTACCCTGGCGAGCCGCATGCCAGAGGTTGCCGACCCCTGATCTAGACCATAGCTAACAGGTGTTTGTCGAACCTGCTCTTAAAAATCCCCAATGATGGAGATTCCACAACCTTCCTAGGCAACTTATTCCAGTGCTTAACCCCTCTGACAGTTAGGAAGATTTTCCTAATGTTCAACCTAAACCGCCCTTGCTGTAATTTAAGCCCATTGCTTCTTGTCCTATCCTCAGAGGTTAAGAAGAACAATTTTTCTCCCTCCTCCTTACAACCTTTTATGTACTTTAAAACTCATGTCCCCTCTCAGACTAAACAAACCCATTTTTTTTTCAATCTTCCCTCATAGGTAATGTTTTCTAGACCTTTAATCATTTTTGTTTCTCTTCTTTGGATTTTTTGCCAATTTGTCCACATACTTCTCTACATACTTCCTGAAATGTGGCACCCAGAACTGGACACAATACTCCAGTTGAGGCCTAATCAGCACGGAGTAGAATGGAAGAATTACTTCTCGTGTCTTGCTTACAATGCTCCTGCTAATACATTCCAGAATGATGTTTGCTTTTTTGCAACAGTGTTACACTGTTGACTCATATTTAGCTTATGATCCACTATGACTTCCGAATCCCTTTCACAGTACTCCTTCTTAGGCAATCATTTCCCATTTTGTATGTGTGCAACTGATTGTTCCTTCCTAAGTGGAGTACTTTGCATTTGTCCTTATTGAATTTCATCCTATTTACTTCAGACCATTTCTCCAGTTTGTCCAGATCATTTTGAATTTTAATTCTATCCTCCAAAGCACTTGCAACCTGTCCCGCAAGATGATTGGTATCATCCGCAAACTTTATAAGTGTACTCTTTATGCCATTATCTACATCATTGATGAATAGGGTGACCAGATGAGAGGAAGAAAATATCGGGAAACCACGGGGGGGGGGGGGGGAAAGGGGGTGTCCGCTGGCAGAGCAAAAAAAAAAAAAGCCGAGTGCTGCCGGCGGACAAAGAAAACAACAGCAAAAAACTGCCGGGGGAGCGAAATATTGGGACAAATTGCGACCCGACCAGAGATCGGTTGGGACGCAGGACAAATGCCTAAAAATCAGGACGGTCCCAATTTTATCGGGATGTCTGGTCACCCTATTGATGAAGATATTGAACAGAACCGGACCCAGAACCGATCCCTGCGGGATCCCACTTGTTATGCTCTTCCAGCTTGACTGTGAATGACTGATAACTAATGGGAATGGTTTTCCAACCAGTTATGCACCCACCTCATAGTAGTTCCATCTAGGTTGTATTTCTCTAGTTTGTTTATAAGAAGGTCATGTGAGAAAGTATTAAAAGCCTTACTAAAGTCAAGATATACCACATCTACCGCTTCCCCCCAATCCACAAGGCTTGTTACCCTGTCAAAAAAAGCTATCAGGTTGGTTTGACATGATTTGTTCTTGACAAATCCATGCTGACTCTTACTTATCACCTCATTATCTTCTAGGTGTTTGCAAATTGATTTCTTAATTATTTGCTCCATTATCTTTCTGAGTACAGCAGTTAAACTGACTGATCTGTAATTCCCGGGGTTGTCCTTTTTTCCCTTTTTATAGATGGGTACTATATTTGCCCTCTTCCAGTTTTCTAGAATGTCTCCCTTCTTCCATGACTTTTCAAAGATAATTGCTAATGGCTCAGTCAATCAGCTCCTTGAGTATTCTAGGATGCATTTAATCAGGCCCTGGTGATTTGAAGACATCTAAATTGTCTAAGTAATTTTTGACTTGTTCTTTCCTACCTCATTTTCACTGGTATTCACTATGTTAGATGTCCAATCACCACCAACCTCCTTGGTGAAAACCAAAACAAAGAAGTCATTAAGCACCTCTGCCATTTCCACATTTTCTTTTATTGTCTTTCCCCCCTCATTGAGTAACAGGCCTACTCTGTCCTTGGTCTTCCTCTTGCTTCTAATGTATTGGGGGAGATGGACAGCGTGGATCACATGGGGTTGCTGGGGAGTAACATTGATTGGGGTTCAGAAGGGTTAGTGGGAAAGACAAATTGGGGAGTGGACACAAGAACTAGTGGGATGGCAGCACTGAGTGAGGGGCTGAATGGGAGCATGGGTGCAGGGCCACATGGGGATGGAGGGAGAAGGAGTGGCTGAATGGAGTTGTAGGGACACATAGGGATGGGGCAGACTAGGGGTCAACCAGGATCTGCATGGGGGAGAATCCTCAACTCCGTAAAAATCTCTCCTCCTCTAAGACCCCCGCCCCCGCATTCTATACTTCTCCCACCAACATTCAACAACACTCAAAGTTCACTCCCAGGCTCCTGCCCAGCAATTTCTTCCCTCTCCTGCAGCTCCTCCATTATCTCTGACTCCCCCCAAGCCTTTTTCACTGCTTCTGAGGGGTGCAGGAAATGTGTTTCTGTATTGCAGTTTAAATGAATTATTACTCAGAGTTTGGTATTAATATGCCTAGTAAGGAATTTATTCATCAAAAAACATTTCCCAAATCTTTTTTGTTGTCTGTATTGTTACAGACATACTTGCTGACAAGTATTTTGAAATAAATTACCAAAATAATTGAAACTGGTGTGATTATATTGTGTTATTTTGACAAATAAGATATGCAGAACTTTAAAATATCGTGCACAGAATTTTGAAGTTTTTAGCTCAGAGTTCCCCCAGGCATAATCATTCCTGAGACCCCTCCGATTTTTCTCAAATCGCAACTCCACATTTAACCCTCTGCATTCCTCCAACTCTGCATTCCTTAGTGGCCCTCTCACCATTATTCCTTAATTTGCCTATAGTCTGCTAGCATTAATATTACTTCTGATCCACTGAATGGTCTCTATTAGGATGCACCCATCAGGGACTGATTAAAAGGATATTAAGAGCACCTGTCTAATTGCTCCTCAATTAAGCTATTCACTTGTCTGGCTCCTTATCCTTCCAGGATGACCCAAAATACTCTCCTGGGCTTTAAGGATTACTCCAACATATAGGGGGCACCTAAAGAGGAGATGGCAATCTCATTACATCATCATACAACTTAATTATCTTACTGTTCAATATTTCTTCTAAATAATAGATATTTACAGAGAACAAAACATCTTCTAGTACTGATCTGTGTGACAAAACAATTAGGGGGCTGGGGCACATGACTTATGAAGAGAACTGAGGGAACTGGGATTATTTAGTCTGCAGAAGAGAAGAATGAAGGGGGATTTGATAGTTGCTTTCAACTACCTGAAAGGGGGTTCCAAAGAGGATGGATCGAGACTGTTCTCAGTAGTACCAGATGACAGAACAAGGAGTAATGGTCTCAAGTTACAGTGGGGGAGGTTTAGGTTGGATATTAGAAAAAAACGTTTTCATTAGGAGAGTGGTAAAGCACTGGAATGGTTTACCTAGGGAGGTGGAATCTCCTTCCTTAGAGATTTTTAAGATCAGTCTTGAAAAAGCCCTGGCTGGGATGATTTAGTTGGGGATTGGTCCTGCTTTGAGCAGGGGGTTGGACTAGATACCTCCTGAGGTCCCTTCCAACCTTGATGCTCTATGATTCTATGACATTCCACCATTCAAACTATATCTTCCCTAAATGCTTTCCCTGTGTATTAATATCCAGCCATGTCCATTTAGCCACTCATGCAGGTCAATACTGATAACATATTTACTTACACTAAATTAGAGATTCATTTTTTTCTGGCACTTTATTAAATGCTTTACTAAATTTGAAGTAAATGGCATCCACCTTTACTTCATCAGCTTTTTTTATTAGCTTCCTCAAAAGTGATAAAAATATGTCATGATTGTATTTTCTTAGATTCATACTATATTTGAGTACATTATATTTACATAAATTATAACTCCCTAGATGTTCTCTCTCTCTCTCTTTTTTTTTTTTTTTTTTACTACTGGTTTACTTTGATGTTTTCTGCTCAATTTCCTTCAATGCTCATCTCATTCTGTCAGAATTTGCTTTTGTGAAATTCAAAATCGTTGTTTATCTCCTTTCTGTTATCATTTTAACCTTTATTACTAACCTAACTAGATTACAACCATGATTGCTTAGGCAATAACAACAGTGTTTAGCCTTTATATTCTTCCTGATACAGTATTTTCAAAGCTCTGTATACATTTTATTACTCTCAACACCTTTGTGAGTTTGATGAGTATTGGGATTGTCAATTTACATGCGGAGTAAGTAAGGCACAAAGAAGTGATTTGATTTGATCAACCTCTCACAGCAAGTCAATATGTATTCTTCACCTTCCTGTTTTGTATGCACTCAGCATAAGCACCCAAATTTCCTGAAGCACACACTCATGTATGTATGGAAACACATAAACCTCAAAATACACATGGCACAAACAATTACATCAGGATTGCATTTGCCTCAGATGAAAACATGCAAAAGTGCATGCATACATTGGAACATTTGGTGAATAATGTGCAAGAAAGAAGGCCCTGCACTGTTTCATGTCTGCATATTTCTTACTTAGTTTATTCCTTCTATTCAATGTCTCCTGTACGGTATTACATATCATTAACCTATTCTGAGCAATAAAAGCCTTTTAGAAAAAAAAACAATAAAAGCATTTTCATAATATAGAATAGTTCCGAAATACAAAAGGGGAGGGTCTATTTTCCTCCACAGTTGTTTTTGGCAGAGAAGAATAAAGCCTTGTTGCATGACCACGTATTTCTTATCAAGAATCCACATTAACAATTATTCCAAATGGGAACCCTGCCCATTTTTTCTAAAATACCACACTTGCATACCAGTACTTTTACTATAAAACAAATCTTGCATCCATTACCTAGTTCTTACTCAGACAGGACAACCCATTGGTTTCCAGATCTATTGGTTTCTAGTTCCAGCTTGTCCCCTATTTGTATGGGCAGACCGCAGGGCTGGGTGCACTGTGGAAGCACTATGCCTACCTCTCAGCGTGTATTAATTTAAATCAAAGTGATTTACATTACTTATTTTAATTATGATTTAAATCAGCAAGCAGGAAACCTTGATTTAAATAATCGATTTTAAATGTGTTTTGCATTTGAACTTTTTATTTTCCTAAAGAAAGGATGATTCTCACTAGTTGGTAACCATGAAAACATGTTACCAAGTATCAGAGGGGTAGCCGTGTAGGTCTGTATCCACAAAAACAACAACATTGTTGTTGTTTTTTAAACATGTTGATTTGCAAATATAGCCCTTATACTAAATTTGAAGCTTCTTTTTGCTAGCCAGGAAGATACTGCGTACGTATATACTTTTATTTAAGCAATTATATAGTTTAGTTTAAATGTATTACGATTTAATTTTTTTATGTTAGAAAATGGTGAATGATGCATTCTGATTATGTGGTGTCAACCTCTATTTGGATGGAAATCAATTGAAAAGACACAAAAATAGCATTTTTATTAGTAGTATGATTATTAATTAAAATTACCTTAAATGTGCTGGATCCATCGAAAAAGTTTATCAAAACGTATTACATTTAAAACTGATTTATTAAACAAAGGAAGTAATATCTGTAGTTAGTGAATTGAACTGATTGTTTCTGGTCACCATGTCCTTCAAAATTTCAGAACTAGTAGACCTCATCCTCTTACATCTAACTTTTTATTCAGTTTGGAAGAGGAAAATAAGCTTTTCAGCATTTTCATCTCTTAGTTGGTTTCTTAACTTGAAATGAACTAATCATCGAACTGAGCTAGCTGAATAAATTGAAATGAAGAAAATATTCTCTTTGTACCTGCAGAAGAGATTACTGCTGTCAAAAGCTGGTTCAGTACTTTGGTTCCAGCTTTGGTGCTTACCCCATGACTTCCACCAGTTCAGTGGTTTGACTTTCTTTAAAACTTGACAGCAAACATGTATTGCTTAATATTATGGTTTTTTATTTAAAGGATTTTAATAGATTATAATTAATTTAGGCCTAAATGTAATTTGTCAATTTCAAATTCCATTTTAAATGTTTTTTTTAAATGAACCTGTATTTAAACATTAAAATAAAATAAAAATCATTGTTTTGTATCCTCCCCACTAGCCCCTGGTGTACAAAGATGGGAGTGACTGGTATAATTCTCTAGCTGCTTTCTTTGACCGACGTGAGGAGCAACAATGATGAGCTCTATATCCAGCCACTACTGCTAGCCGTGAAGTCTCAGTAGTTTGGAGCTTTTGACAGAAAATTGTTTAAAGTAGGGCAACGATTGTCCAACTGTGGGTTGTGACCCCATTTTAATGGAGTCACCAGGACTGTCTTAGACTTGCTTGGGCCCAGGGCCAAAGCCAAAACCCGAGCCCCAACGCCCAGGGCTGAAATCCGAGTCCCACTGCCCAGGGCCAAAGCTGAAGCCCAAGGACTTCAGCCCTGGGTGACAGGGCTCAGGCTATAGACCCTCTGCCTGGGGCTGAAGTCCTTGGGGTGGTAGGGCTCAGGCTTTGACTTTGGCCCTGCCACCCAGGGGAGTGGGTCTCAGGCAGACACAGGCTTCAGTCCCCCCTCCTGGGGTCATGTAGTAATATTTTTTGTCAGAAAGAGGCCATGGTGCAATGAAGTTTGAGAACCCCTGAAGTAGAGAAAACAGTCATTGGGAAAAAGGCTGGCTCAGAAGTCACAGAAAATAATTGTAAAGAAAGGACAATATCATGCCCCCAAGATCCACATGAGGTGGTGACCCTGTGCATGCATTAGCCACTGCCACAATACCACTATGCCTTTCCATCGAAGGGGGAATCCATGTGATAGAAAAGTTCAGGGAAAGAGTTGGGTTGGGGACAAGGAGTGGAAACCCTTGCATTGGGTAGGGCAAGGCTAACAGACACATAATTGACTCTTCTGGCCCTATGGAGATGACCCAAGCAAAGGTAATAGGAGTTCGGTTCCATACTGCCTTTCCAAGAGAGTCTTTTCTATGAAGCAAAACCTTTTGAGGGTGACTCTTGGTCATGCGGCTGCACTGGCAGAGTGGGGGAGTCGGCTGCCGAAGTATAAGCTCATGCAGCATATAGATGCCTCTGACCTTCTGTTGATCTTCTGCCTTTGGAGTATAGGGGCAAGAGGTGAGGAGAGAGGATCAGCAGGATTTGGGGGGGGGGGGGGCTGCAGCCTGTTTCTTTTCCATTCTCATCTCTTTTCTCTTCTAGCATTTTCTGAATTTTCCAAAAATTCCAGACCTAATCCTGGAAACAGCTGAGCTCCCTGAAGTCAATGGTAGCTGGAGGTAGCACAGTACCTGCAAGATTTGCTCATCAGCATGCAAGTTCAAGCGATTAGTCTCTTGGCCATCACAGGTCTCACTCCCATTCTCTCAGATGGATGTCATTCTCAAACATGAAGTACACAGAAGCTGGTTTGAGGCTGCATATTTAAAACTGCCAAAGGGCAAAACAGGTAGTAGATGATACACACAATGCTCTGCACTGAGGAGCAATTCCTCCTTTAACCTCCTAAAAAATGAGCCATGAAAACAATCAAGAATGGGAACATACTCTAGGTTGAGACACACGAACCAACAGCAACATTAGTGGGGAACAGGGATGGGTGGGCTGTTGTGTGTGTTTATTCAGAAGAGCAATGTTCCTCTGTCCAATCAGGACAACAAATAATTTGAATTTAAATTATATATTGCCTCAAAAAACACAAGGGCGCTGTTTAATGCAGAATTTTATGTTTAAACATTGTTTATCAGCTGCACAGACAAAAATCCAGATATTAAAAATAAGACAAGACTTCCAGCAGAGACACATTTTTAAAAGATAAACAATCATTTTTTAACTTTTTAGACACATCCCCCTCCTGGGTATTTTATTGTAAGTGACTGATTTTCACTTACCAACACCCTCCACTCCTCATTGTTATCTGTGTATATAGGATTTTGAAAAGGTCATCTGCATTTGATAAAAGAAATACCCCTAAAGTGCCAGACTTTAAATTGCTGTTGAAACTGCAGGGTTTTCAGCTATTTATACATTTATAACTTCAAACAAGGTATATGTCAAACATTTCTGAAGCTTCCTTTTTTATTATGCTTTTAATTCCTGGAGTGAAAGACTATTGTGATGAAGTGGACTCTGCTTTTCCATAGCTACAGCTATGAATACATATCATCTCAGTTTAATCAGTTTTTTACTTTTTAGAAAATCCTTTTGTGATAGGCAGACATCACTTTAAAAGAAAGAAAGAAAAATATTTCCTAAGACACTAGTTTAAAGTATGAATATTGTTTTACATAGACTTCTTTCTTTCCTAAAGGAAAGAAAAGCCAGCCTATAGAAGCACATTATCATTTAAAAATCCTTGGTTGGAAACCACCCAACAGGATTGCAAGCCCCCAGCATGATGGTAGCTAAGTACATTTCACTGATGATTAATTCTCTTGTATGTCTGGTGGAAGGGTGCCCAATATCCACACAGTCTTCACTCTAAATCTCCCTGCCAGCTGATCAATGGAATTACATTTTTGTGCTGGCACTAGACTGAACTGATTGTCTCATTTAGAAATGAGATGCTGCAATGCCAGATCAATGCTACTGGTCGGTTATGAAGGAACATTTTAGAATGTTTTAAAGTAGTTTTCTTATAGGGATGAAAAAGGCAAATGGCAGAAACCCTAGAGTAACAGTTAGTGTGGCTATGTCAACTTCTCTATTTAATTTCAGTTAATTTATTAACATAGTAAACAACCTACTGAATATAGAATTGTCTATGTAATTAACATCTCTACCACTGCAAACATGCCTTCTCAGTTCAACTAAAACCATCTATCATTTATACTGTGCTCATCACCATAGTATGAGTGTCCCCAAGATCTTGCTTTCTCAGACTCATCCTGCCTATAGTTTGGAATTTCGGGATCTGATCCTGCAAGGTGCTCAGAATCTGTTGCTTGCTTTCTTTAAAACAAACAAACAATGGCTTGCACTCCAAGCGCATATATAGTATGAAAAACATGCAAAATTTAAAGGCAAAATCAGTTAAAATAAACTCTCCGGCACCTACCCGTCAAACCTAACAATTCCCTATTTAATCCACTTACACTTCCTTCATGGCCTGGATCAATATAAAAAGCTTACGGCACCTACATGATTGATAGGTTCAGATTCAGGAAGCCTGCCAAACAATTAGTGGGGCCATTGTGTGATCGAAGTACTAAAGGAGAACTCAAAGAAGACAAGGCCATTGCGGAGAAGTTAAATTAATTATTTGCATCGGGCTTCATTGCTGAAGATCTGAGGGAGATTCCCACACCTGAGCCATTCTTTTTAGGTGACAAATCTGAGGAACTGTCCTAGATTGAAGTGACAGTAGAACAGCTTTTGGAACAAATTGATAAACTAAACAGTAATAAGTCACCAGGACCAGATGGTATTCGCCCAAGGGTTCTGAAGGAACTCAAATATAAAATTGCAGAACTACTCACTGTGGTGTGTAACCTATTGCTTAAATCAGCTCTGTACCAGATAACTGGAGGATAGCTAAAGTAATGCAGCTTTTTTAGAAAAGCCTCCGGAGGTGATCTTGGCAACTACAGGCTGGTAAGCCTAACTTCAGTATCACACACATTGGTTGAAACTACAGTAAATAACAGAATTATTAGACACAGATGAATATGATATGTTGGGGAAGAGTCAATTTATTAGAATTGTTTGGGGGATCAACAGACAGGGTGACCCAGTCAATACAGTGTGCTTGGACTTTCAGAAAGCCTTTGGACAAAGTCACTCACAAAGGCTCTTAAGCAAAGTAAGTAATCATGAGATAAGACGAAAGGCCCTCTCATGGTTAAAATACAACAAACAAAAGGTAGTATAAACAGTCAGTTTTCACAGTGGAGAAAGATAAATAGTGGGGTTCCCCAAGAATCTGTACTTGGTTCAGTGCTATTCAAGTATTGATAAATAATCTGAAAAAGGGGGTAAATGTCGAGTTGGCAAAGTTTGTAGATGATACAAAATTACTCAAGACAGTTAAGTCCAAAGCTGACTGTGAAGAGTTACAAAGGGATCTCACAAAACTGGGTGACTGGGTAAGAAAATAGCAAATGAAATTAAATGTTGATAAATGCAAAGTAATGTACATTGGAAAACATAATCCCAACTATACATAAAAAGCGATGGGGCCTAAATGAGCTCCCACCAGTCAAGAAAAAGATGTTGGAGTCAATTTGGATAGTTCTCTGAAAACATCTGCTCACTGTGCAGTGGCAATTAAAAAAGCTAACAGAATGTTAAGAATCATTGGCAAATGGATAGATAAGAAGATAGAAAATATCATAATGCCATTATATAAATCCATGGTCACCCTATCTCAAAAAGATATATTAGAACTGGAAAAGGTGCAGAGAACCACAACAAAAATGATTATTCATATGGAAGCTGTTCCATACCCCTAGAGCAGGGGTGGGCAAACTACAGCCCACGGGACCGTCCTGCCTGGCCCCTGAGCTCCTGGCCCGGGAGGCTAGCCCCGGCCCCTCCCCTGCTGTTCCTCCTTTCCCGCAGCCTCAGCTTGCTCGCTCCGCTGCTGCCGCAATGCTCTGGGCGGCGGGGCTTTGAGCTCCTGGGGCAGCACAGCTGCAGAGCCCGGCCTGACCCAGTCTCTGTGCTGTGTGGTGGCGGTGGCAGCAGTGGAGGCAGCATGGCCCAGCTCCAGCCGGGCGGCGTGGCTGTAGCGCCGCCAGCCACTGGTGCTCCAGGCAGCGCGGTAAGAGGGCAGGGAGCATGGAGGGAGAGCTTGGATAGAGGGCAGGGGAGTTCGGGGTTGTGGTCAGGGGGCGGGGGTATGGATGGTGGTTGGGGGGAAACAGGAGGTTGAATGGGGGCAGGGGTCCTGGAGGGGAAGTCAGGAAGGAGGGGGGGTTGGATGGGGCGGCAGGGATTCCAGGGGCAGTCAGGGGACAGGGAGAAGGGGTAGTTGGATGGGGCAGAGGTCCTGGGGGGGGCAGTCAGGAATGAGAGGAGGGGTTGGATGGGGCGGCGGAGGTCCAGGGGCAGTCAGAGGACAGGGAGTGGGGGTGTGTGGATGGGGTAGGGGTCCCAGAGGGGCCATCAGAGAAAGGGGGGGGTTGGATAGGGCAGGAGTCCTGGGGGCGCAGATAGGAGGTGGGGGCTGGGCCACGACCCCCTCCCCTAACCGGCCCTCCATACAATTTATGAAACCCGATGCGGCCCTCAGGCCAAAAAGTTTGCCTGCCCCTGCCCTAGAGATTATAAAGATTGTGATTGTTCATTTTAGAAGAGAGCCAACTAAGGGGCATGGGATATGACAGATTTCTATAAAACTGCGAGTGGAGTAGAAAAAGTGATTAAGGAAATGCTATTTACCCTTCACATAACACCGGAACCAGGGCCATGCAATGAAATTAATAGACAGAAGGTTTAAAAGAAAAAAAAGGAAATACTTCTTCGTACAACACATTGTCAACCTGTGGAACTCATTGCCAGGGGTTTATAAAAAAAGAATTATATAAAGTTCATGGAGAATAGGTCCACCAGTGACTATTAGCCAAGATGGTCAGGGATGCAACCCTATGCTCCAGGTGTCCCTGAGCCTCTCTGCCAGAAACTGGGAATAGACAACAGGGGATGGATCACTCAATAATTGCCCTATTCTATTCATTGTCTCTGAAGCATCTGGCACCCTCCAGTGTCAGAAGACAGGATACTGGGTGAGATGTACCATTGGTGTGTTCCACTATGGCCATTCCTATGTTCTTATTCTGGCAGACTGGTGTAAGAGAGGAGGAAACCGAGTTTGTGAACACTGTACTAGTGCTTGTGAATGTTTTGCACTAGTTAAAGTGCCTAAATGGTCTTCAGATATAGAGAATGCAGGGCCAGAAAGTAGTCAGGTGCTGGAATAACAGCCCTTAAGGGGTCTATGGCATTTAGAGGATCTCTAAGATTGGTCTTGCCCAGAGAACTAATCCATCCAAACTTCCAGCCAACCTAAGTTAAACGCAAGGAAACTTTGTGCCCCCCACTTAACAGCTCAGACTTTCCCCATTATACTAAGTTGCCTTCTGGGAGAAAGCTTCTTAGCCTTCTAGCCTCCTTCCCTACAGCATTTGTTTGAATGTCCTTCCTTCCCTTCTAGCACTTCAGCAGCAGCTCGTTGGCCTATTCCCATCCTGCTTTTCCAGGTGCATGGTGAAGTAGTATACTATCCACTCTTCTTAATATAGGTCCCATAGAATTGTGGAGAAGTTGGCTTATAGTCAATATATTAAAAAAGGACTGCAGGATAGCCAATCATCCCTAATGACCAGGGCCGGCTCTAGCGTTTTTGCCGCCCCAAGCAGAAAAAAAAAGAAAAAAAAAGCCGCGACTGCAAGCGGCGGCAGCTCTACCAACGCTTCATTCTACGGTGGCAATTCAGCGGCAGGTTCTTCGCTCCGAGAGGGAGTGATGGCCCTGCCGCCGAATTGCCGCCGAATGGCTGGAGGTGCCGCCCCGCTCTTCATTGGCCGCCCCAGGCACCTGCTTGCTACGCTGGTGCCTGGAGCCGGCCCTGCTAATGACACCAAATGTGTGCTCGTTGGGGACAGCTAAAGGAGAACCCTAGGTTTCTCCTCCCAGAATACAGGTGAAAGCAAAGGAAGAGTCTGGGACTGCTAGCAGACAATCGGCTGAAATGAAATCTAGTGTCATGCTCAGTTGCCTGGTTTTGGACCCAACTAGAAGTTTTGCAGATTTCTGCCAAAGTTTTTGGTGTATCTGAAAAGAGTTTTGCAGGAGGCCTGAGATCATGTGCATGGTTTCTGGTTTTATTTAGCATGTTTACAGAGCTCTAGTTAGTGTTTTATCTTTCTTTTCAATCATTACTGCAAGATATCAAATATTTGGCTGTTTTATTAGAACAACATTGGCCAAATGATATTGGAGCACTGTTTTCCCTATACCTCTGATTAACAGACTGAAGACAAACAGGTCAACAAATTAACAACTCTCGTAGGCTGTGGCACAGCTTACAAATGTGACACACATGCCATTTAAAATAAGACCGGACAAAGCTCTGGAAAATATACCATTGGGAACAATCCTGCATTTTCAGGGGAATAGAGTTAGATTACCTAAACAAATCTTTTACATATATAGAGAGTTTTGACACTATGATATGATACAGCATGCACAGTTGTAAGTTTTGTAGCTGCATCTCCCTATTTCTGCTTAAATTCCTTTCTTTATGGCTAAATAGACTATACATTTTACCATCTGTAACATTATTGGACAAATTTCTGAATACTAACAGACTCTGTCCATATGTATTTTGTGTTTTCTTTCTCTAAACTTCATCAAGTTTTGATTGCTGCTGCTACTTCGATCTTTTTGGTCTTAGATAATTTCCCCCTCACTTTGGGTAGACTTGGGTATGAGCTGCAAAATTCAGAATTGTAGACAAACTCATTCAAATTTTGAGGGATTTGTGGATGCTAGTTTTGTTTTGGGCCCATCTTTCTTTTTCATTAAATCCATTGGGCTATTATTATATTATGACCCACATTCTGTATTTTCGTTTTCAGTCACTAAAAATTGTATTCATGGACTTTATGTATGTCTAGTATAAAGAAAGTACAATTATGCACTTTCATACTACTGTTACATTCCCTCTCATTGCACACGCTGTCACTTCTACTCTGTGATATTCTGTTTACTGATGCTTGCTTCTTTTGTGGTATATTGAAAACTGTGAAAATTACAAGTTATCACTTTAAATTTCAGGGGGGTTTCCTGCTCCTGCTTGCAGGCTAAGAAGCTCTGCAGGGAAGTGTGCAATCTGGGCCTAGGAGTCAGTTAACTGGCAGACAGCCTAGGATAAGGTGGGGTGGATTGTGTCTTTATGTTTTAGGGAGAGCCTGCCTTGTCTCTCTCTGGTTATAGGTTCTTGCATATTATCATTTTTATTTCTAACAAATAAAGTAGTGTTATGTTGCAACCTTCCAGCAAGAGTATTCTATGTTTTATCTAACTTCTCTGTGGTATGCCATGAAACATAACACTTTCTATTCTTGCGTAACTACTGGTAGGGTTGCCAACACTCCTATATTACAAGGGACATCCCTTATTTTTTCAACTCTGTACAACAGAGTTGCTGAGTGCTGCAAAAAGCATCAAGAAATACCCTAGCAAATGAAGATGAGTACTGATTATTAATTAATTAATTAATAACAAATAATACATAATAAATAATAACAATAATAGTAATAGGAGGAGAGGAAGGGCAGGGGTGCTAAGAAAACAGTCTCTTATTTTTGAAATACAATGTTGGCAACCCTACCTAATGGCCCAGTCAGATTTTTCTTATGGAATGTATTGAATATATAAACATTCCAATTTGTGACATAACTAATCCACTGGAGGTGTTGGTCCAAATCCTGCTCCTTTTACTCACATGGGTAATCTCCAGTGACCTGAGTGGTGACTGGTTGTGTGAACACAGTTGCCACTGGCTGAGAGTGATGTGTAGAACTGGGTGGAAAAAATGTGCAGTATTGTGATGGGGGAGAAAATCCAAAAATTGAGGTATTGCATCAAAATGTTCATGTTTTTCCTCCAAAATGAAGGGAGGGAGAAAACCACAGTTATTTTTGCCATGGAAAAATATGCAAGTTTTGCCTAACATATTTTTTTGAAAAAAGTCAATTTGATCCAAGGTTTGCTTATGTCTTTTTCTTTTATGTATATATGTATTTATTTTTGTTAAGAAACACCATGTCTAAAAAGGTGAAATTTCACCCTTAACTAAATTCACCAGATTTTCAAATTTTGCATGTGGGAATTCATGAAGCAAAACCAGATAGTTTTGGATAGTCCTATTGTGAGACATACACAACAGGGTAGAGTTTCCTGTATTATGAGAGTCCTACGAGATCCTATAACACCGACTATGATCTACACATGAAGAGAATAGGTTAAAGAGTCTTTTAGCTATAGAAGAGCTAAGTATTCCATTTTGTGCTGCAAAGTCTATCTCATAAATTCAGGGGCAGTAAGAGTCAGTGAGAGATGACAGGATGTGGAATATTACTGCCTTTCAACACTTTGCTTCAAAATCTGAGGACATCAATTTATTAACATATGAAACAAAAATATTTTCAATACCTACTCAGGTTAAATCAGGTAAAACTGGAAACTTTAAAGCTTAGTCTTTAACTAATGGTTAATTCTATTCAGCAGAATTAGGATAAAAAGTACCGTAAGCTTCATTTCAACAAACTACATCCTATACTGTGCACTCCTTTAATGTAAACTAATTAAAATTGTAAGTGATTTGTTTTCATTCTTCATTTGTGAGTGGCATTAGTGCTGATGTAAGAAAAGGACAGATTGATAGCAATGATTAAACCAATCATCATACTGTAAGTTTGCCAGAAAAGCTCCCACAAATGCCTTACAGTAACCATTACAACAGCTTCACCATTTCACTCTTTCATTGCTCTCAGGAAGAAACTGCCAAGTGTCAATCTATCTGGTAGCTTTTTGTTCTACAGGCAAAGGAGAACTAGGATTAGACTATCAAACTCATCTTCACTTAAGACTTGAACAAGATATGAACCCACACCTGTAGAGATGAAATTATAGTCCACTTACCCACTGCAAAACATTTAGCCACAACAACTTTATGAAATCAAACTAATTGCATAATTAAGTTGAAAAAGGAAAAGCTCCTGTCCTGAACCTGTAGCTGTAGTGTTTTCTCATGTGCATTCTTCTGTGTATGTTAATTTATCTTTTGTGATACATGTACATATAATAGCAGAAAAAATGAAGAGTTTTTCAAATCATTTCAGAACATTCACTATAGGTGTTCCCGGACACTTAATTACTATGAACGGGTTATAGTGTGTTGGGAAAAAGTTATTATAGCTGGCATAGATCTGTTCAGTACACACACACACACACACACACACACCAAGATGGGGGGGGGGGGAGCAGAGAGAGAGACCTATCTTTGAATACAAGTGTGAATTAAAATATTCTTGACAACAATGGTACTTCCTTAAGATGATAATTGTTAGAACAGTACTTTTGGTTCTGTAGGAAAAAGTCATTAATTTTTTTCTTCAGGTATATTTAGGATTAATCCAATTTTGCAGCAAAAGCTTGAAAATGACATGTCTTGTAACAGCACTTCTTTCTTAATAATAAATAAATAAATTTCACCTGGCACTAAAACAAAGGAGGAAATAAAGTAGGAATCAGTCCTTGGCACATTAAGAGGCTATATTAAGGTCATGTTACCCTTTCACCACAGCTAAAACAGAATAGAATTCTTAATCATTATTATAAAACAACAAATCTAGATAAAATGTCCGTGTGTCTGTTAGAATTTTAAACTTCAATTGGCTCAATCTCTGAGTCACCTCTCTGGAATTATGAAAAATTGCTTTGTTGTAGGCTATTATCTTCTATGATAGCATTACGAAGATTTTCCAGTAGATTCTATAATCCATATGTAAATCATATCCTCCTATAATGCCTTCCTTTTCTGGGTCTAATTTTCTCTAGTTTGCCAGAAAGGATAGTGTTAATAATGGAAACAAAAATATAGCTTTGACATAAATAAGCCATGCTTTAGTATTATCATCCATTTCAACTAGTACCCACAAAGTGCTAGACACCCCCATACAAACAAAGGAAGGCCTGGCCCCTTCCCCAGAGAGTTTACAATATGTAGTACAATGTTATTGGGGGGAAAACACAATTATTGAGTTTTTTTTTTTAATTTATCCTTCATTAAAAAATAAGTCACTTCATATATTATTTAGTAAAAACTCAGATTTACTGCAATATATTCAGAGCTGTTGTGTCTATCTCAGCAGGTCACAAATGTGCTTGAATAGCTGCTTTCTTAACATTAATTGGTGACATTTTGGTTCCTACTGAGTTAGGCATATCCTGTAACTTGCTCATGAAAATCTAGGCTACATTCCTATAATATTCTTCCAGTTGTATTTTCTGGAACCAGCTTAAATAATAATAAAGGCCACAAAACAAGCAATGTGCAAGCTGCATTCTGAACTTCATTCACAGGTTGGAATGCTTTCATTGGATATTATGATATGCAGCAGTCTTCAGCAGGGCCGGCTCTGGCTTTTTTGCCGCCCCAAGCAAAAAAAAAAAAAAAAAAAAAAAAACCTGCGGGGCGGCCGGAGCCAGGGTGCAGGGGAACTCCCTGCGCTGCAGACATGCCCTGGTCAGCGCAGTGCGCGCCCCGGCTAGCAGGGGAGAAGGGGGAGGGAGCGGGGGGAGAGAAAGAAGAGGGATGGCCAGGGCTTCCTTCAGACGGAGCGCTCGCCACGCAGCCCCTCCCACCGCTCTGCCTGCCGGGAGGGCTCCGCGCCACTCCGGTCAGCGGGCAGGGAAGGACATGGGCTGCCCTGCCGGGCTTGCTGCAGACCTGGCACCGGCTGGGGCAGACAGAGTGCGCAGCCCGCTCCCAGCAGGGCACTCCCCTCCTCTGCGCCGCTGCCTCCTACCCTGCGGCCAGAATGGCGAACCAATAAGAGGAAAAACCTGCAGGGCAGACGGAGCGGCGAAGCAAAAAAATCTATCTATCTATATATTTTGTTTGTTTGTTTAAATTGTTTTTCAATGGGAAAAAATGGGTTCTTATGAGAAAAAAAAAACACAAAAAGCTTTGCTTTCTACAGAAAGTTTCAATTTTTCAACACAATATTTATGCACCAGCTGGGCTCCATCTCCTGTAATGCACCACAGTATTCTTTCTTGGTGAGGGCAAGCTGTTCATCATGAGAAGAGATCATGATGCATTATGGGGAATGTAGCCTAGCTGGGGATCACAGCCCAGAGATGAAAATAGGGATATGAGGAGCATTTACAATTATGACTCCCATTGTTAGCCAAAATATTTCAGTTTTGAATGACAAATCAAAATTCTGTATATAATTTCAACAAAAAAACAAAAGTTTGGTTTTCTTTGAAGATTTTCATGAAACAAAATACCCATGTCTTTGAAGAAGCTCTATTGACAAAGGATTGGAGGGAAGCCGCCCCTTAGAATCTGCCGCCCTAAGCATCAGCTTGCTCAGCTGGTGCCTGGAGCCGGCCCTGGTCTTCAGATAGATATGCTAGAGATATGGATGCATACTAAGAGATGTGATTTACCACAGAGAATTTCACCCATGAGTTTAGGAAGCTAACACCTTTGATATCACAATCATGAAGAATCTGGTACTTCAGAGTCTGCATCTCTTCTGATCATCTCACTACTGCAGTCCTTATATTAACAGCATTTTGCATTTATAAAATTAGCTTATGGTAAACACTTTGACTTTGACGTTCTCCCCTTGGCAAACATTTTTCCTATATTCTTGGCCCATTTTAATTGAATGATTTGTTTCAATCTTACATTCCTCTTCACATACAGACCTCCTGCCCCCACTCCACACAAACTCAGGGGAAACTAGGACACAAGGGGTGTTTCCCCTCCCTAGGTGGCCTTTAGGGAAAACTGCAAAGAGGGACCAGCCAGAGACTCCAGCAGCAGAAGCAGCTTCAGACACTCAGAGAACTTTCTACAGCATTGATTGGATTTTCTCTGCCCTGTAATGATTGACTGTTTGCGTCAACCTACTCCCTCACAATCTCATCATCTCAGCTTCACTCCACACCTGCCCCTCATACCCTCATCTTGCCTGTCTCCATCATCTTTCTTTTCTTCAACTTCCCATCTCTCTTCCCTTTTCTTTCCATTTTGTTTAGCACCTCCTAACTACCCCAACACACACACACAATATTGTGGAACATCACATTGTTCAGTCTGCTTGTCTGTTCTACCCCTTCTCCCATCCTGTGTCTGTCTGGTCTATTTAGATTGCAAATTTTTCAGGGCAGGAACTGGCGGCTACTCTGTATAGTGGCTAGCAGCATAGGGACCCATTTTAAGCTGATCCTTAGGCACTAACATAATAAATAGGAGTAAAATTTATTTAAGAAATAAGGCTTCATTCCTCTTCTTCCCAGCCTCAGCCGTGAACCTTGAAAGGCGGATATGAATATATTAACTTTTAAAAAGGTGAAGACTTCAAAAAGAAATCTGAACTGTTTATTCTATGTCTGTGTTTTAGAAACAAGGGTTAAATAATGACACTTTTCTTGTTGTTCTGTTCTTATAGGCTGGTTGGCTCAGTAAAGCACCATAGAATGCATCTGCTGTAGAAGGTGGCTTTTCAGAAATATACTTTGATATATTTCCGCTGCTTTTCAGGTGGGATGTTCTGAATGTGCAGATTGGATTTATCCTTCTCACAAAGTAAATATACCAAACATGAAACTGCAACCTTATCTTTAACTGCCCTTCAAACCTCTTCTCAATTCTGCCCCTCTCTACTTATTTTCTCATGTCTCTTATCATTTTACTTCTCCCTGTTCTGATCCTTCATCAATGCCAGCCTCAATAAGCTGTTTGAATCTCCCCTCACAACCACCTTTGTCACTTTCCATATATATGGAAAACTCTTCCTGAACCAGCCCATAAGGCCATTATTGTCTTCCTCTTTAAATCCTTCCACAAGACCCATTTCTACCATTCTGCCCAGAAGAAAACTGACAACTAACAATGCCCAAGTAGGGGGGCGGTGGGGGACAGTAGATGTTTAAAAAAAATGTTTGTATTTTATTCCTCTCTGACAACTCAATATGTGACTTGTTGTCTTCAATTGTGAACACCTCAGAGCAAGGATCCTGTCCCTTTCTCCCCCTCAATGCTATACTGCCACAGTTGTAGTCAATGGGGGTGCTAGAACTGAAAATGCCTCCATGTAGAAAAGAGAGAGTTGCTAGCAAGGCATTCTCTTTGAGGTGCTCTTAACTTTTAAATTTACTCCACAGTTTCATTTACAATAGTCCATAACATTTGGTCTTTGAGCATGTTGCAGGCCTGTTTATTTCCCCAAGCCTTTTGGGAGGTAAGAATATGATGATGGGTGCTATTTGTGAGTGAGCTGGGGTATTGTGCAGAACTGTTTTCATCACCAATCATTTATGTTCTGTTTGGAATGAGGACGTGCTGCTGGCTTGGCTATGCAATTGTGTTTTTAATTCATGGCAAGAGTGCCTTCAGGTTGCGTAGGCACTTTTGACAGATGTATTATAAACAGAAATAAATATAAAAAAATGTCTGCATAGCACCCAGCACATTTTGGGTGCTCCTGTAAGTACAAGCAATAAATAATAGTCTTTAAAGGTCAGCATTGAAACTACATCAAGACAGAGAAATAAATAATAAATGGAAATAGTGGCTGACAAAGGCAATTTTATCACATTTAAGCTTCTGTCATTCTTGAACTCCTACTTGCCACTAACATTTCCTGGAAATTTTAATAAGTGTTGCCTCCCTCAAAAAAAAAAATGTAAGT
This sequence comes from Chrysemys picta bellii, assembly GCF_011386835.1. Taxonomy (NCBI): domain Eukaryota; kingdom Metazoa; phylum Chordata; order Testudines; family Emydidae; genus Chrysemys; species Chrysemys picta. The sequence goes on from NC_088792.1 coordinate 145,601,123, forward strand.
TTGCATTCAGTATATTCTCCACCCTTTAAAGAAAAAAGGACTATTATAATTATTTTCTCTTCTTTTTTGATGAACTTCAATCCTTCAGTCATAGATGCAACTATGATGCTTCATGGGAGAACTAAAAGAGAAATATTTAAAGAAACTACTAGGAATTTCCTTCCCCACATTATTTTCCAAAATAAAGTACTTTGTAAGTGAATTTTAATAGAAAGTAGGACTAAAAAAAAATTAGAATAAACCTACTTAGCTACCAGCTACAAGGTGTTAATCAGAAAATCTTAATTATTAACACCAAGTTCCACTTATGAATAAGCTACTGTCTGTCCTGAGAATTTTACCATCTCTCAGCACCATACTCTTTGGGTGTTAATGAGGAAGAAACACACTGCTTCCTTCCTTGAGTGGCACTACCTCATTATCCTTTGGTCCATTTACAACTCATTTTTTCTGTCTATTTCCTGGCAAAAATTAGATGTCGGTTGTAAATATTTTGAACTGACATTTCTCGATATTATGAGCCCCGTTCTGCAATATTTATAATTATACGAATAGTTCTACTGTCTTCGGTTGAATGAACCACATAAGTATGGGCTGCAAGACTAGAACCTGTGTAAATTTTTCCAAAATATCGTTATTTAGGCTGCTACATCACTTTTGAAAATGTTACACCCCATATCAATCTGATCAGTGTCCATCACTATAGTACGTAAGGGTTTTAACGTACACACTGTATAATTTAAAAGCACAAATTCTGTCTGGAAGGCCCATTTTTCCACCCCATGTTCCCTGCACAGTTGACTCCTAAATTGGGCATTTTAAATGCAAATATAGCTGGACTAGTCTGCAACTGCATACAAAGGACTAGAGTTGTGTAAAACTTGTATATAGCAACAAGGTGTCATAAACAGATAGTTAAGGGTTAATGCCTCTTTTACCTGTAAAGGGTTAAGAAGTTCACCTAGCCTAGCTGACACCTGACCAGAGGAACCAATGGGAGGACAAGATGGTTCAAAAGGAAGGAGGGAAGTTCCCTTTGTCTGGGTCAGTTTTCACTTTGGACCGGAGTGGGAAAGCTCCAGAATTCAGCCTCTTATTAAGTAGTGAGTATTAGTGAAGGAAATAAATAGGTTTATGTTTATTTCTTTGTAAATTGTCTTGTGCAATTAGAGGAATAGTCAAATTGGGTATTTGGGTATTTTTTTGTGTAAGTTTTTTCCCAGGGGAACATCCTCTGTGTTTGGAATCTGTTGTCTGTGAGGTATGCTAATCTCTCCCAGAGGGTTTTCTTTTACCTTTCTTTTGTTTAATTAAAAGCCTTTTTAATAACCTGATTGATTTTTCCTTGTTTTTAGATCCCAGGGGGTTGGATCTGGATCCACCAGGAGTTGGTGGGAGAAAGGAGGGGGGATGGTTAATTTCTCCTTGTTTTAAGATCCAAGGGGTTTGGATCTGTGTTCACCAGGAAATTGGTGAAGTCTCTCGAGGCTACGTAGGGAAGGGAATTAGTGCTTGGGAGTGGTGGCAGCCAGACCAGATCTAAGCTGTTAATTGAGCTTAGAGTTTCTCATGCAGGTCCCCCACATCTGTAACCTAAAGTTCAGAGTGGAGAAGGAACCTTGACACTAGGGCTGTTAAGCAATTAAAAATTAATGATGATTAATCACACTGATAATAACAGAATACCATTTATTTAACTATTTTTGGATGTTTTCTACATTTTCAAATATATTTATTTCAATTACAACACAAAATACAAAGTGTACAGTGCTCACTTTATATTTACTTTTATTACAAATATTTGCACAGTAAAAATAAAATAAATTGTATTTTTCAATGCATTTAATACAAGTACTGTAGTGCAATCTCTTTATCATGAAAGTTGAACTTACACATGTAGAATTATGTACAAAAAAATAACTGCATTCAAAAATAAAACAATGTAAAACTTTAGCGCCTACAAGTCCACTCAGTCCTATTTCAGCCAATTGCTATGACAAATAAGTTTGGTTACAATTTGCAGGAGATAATGCTGCCTGCTTCTTGTTTATAATGCCACTTGAAAGTGAGAACAGGTGTTCGCATGGCACTGTTGTAGCCAGTGTCACAAGATGTTTATGTGCCAGATGCTTTAAAGATTTAAATGTCCCTTCATGCTTCAACCACCATTCCATAGGACATGCGTCCATGCTGATGACATGTTCTGCTCAATAATGATCCAAAGTAGAGCAGACGGATGCATGTTCATTTTCATCATCTGAGTCAGATGCCACCAGCAAAAGGTTGATTTTCTTTTTTGGTGGTTTGGGTTCTGTCGTTTCTGCATCTGAGTGTTGTTCTTTCAAGAATTCTGAAAACATGCTCTACACCTTGTCCCTCTCAGATTTTGGAAGGCACTTCAGATTCTTAAACCTTAGGTAGAGTGCTATATCTTTTTTTTTAGAAATCTCACATTGGTACCTTTCTTTGCGTTTTGTCAAACCTGTTGTAAAAGTGTTCTTAAAACAAACATGTGCTGGGTCATGATCCAAGACTGCTATAACATGAAATATATGGCAGAATGTGGGTAAAAAAGAACAGGAGACATACAATTTTCCCCCAAGGAGTTCAGTCAAAAATTTAATTAACGCATTATTTTTTAAATGAGCATCATCAGCATGGAAGCATGTCCTCTGGAATGGTGGCTGAAGCATGAAGGGGCATATGAAAGTTTAGTATATGTGGCATGTAAATACCTTGCAATGCCAGCTACAAAAGTGTGATGCAAATGCCTGTTCTCACTTTCTGGTGACATGGTAAATAAGAAGAGGGCAGCATTATCTCCTGTAAATGTAAACACATTTGTTTGTCTTAGCAATTTGCTGAACAAGAAGTAGGACTGAGTGGACTTGTAGGCTCCTCAGTTTTACATTGTTTTGTTTCTGAGTGCACTTAAATCACAAAAAAAAACGACATTTGTAAGTTACATTTTCATGATAAAGAGATTGCACTACAGTACTTGTATGAGGTGAATTGAAAAATACTATTTTTTATCATGTTTATGGTGCAAATATTTGTAATAAAAATAATAATATAAAGTGAGCACTGTACACTTTGTATTCTGTGTTGTAATAGAAATCAATATATTTGAAAATGTAGGAAAAACATCCAAAATGTTTAATAAATTTCAACTGGTATTCTATTGTTTAATAGTGCAATTAATCACAATTATTTTTTTTTGTTAATTGTGTGAGTTAACTGCGATTAATCAACAGCCCTAATAGCAACACAAAACTAAGGCCAGGATTGCAAAAGATAAAAATAACAAAAATAATGAATTTAAGGAACCTGAGCCTATTTACGGTTTCTAATGTAAGCACGCAATGTACAAGCTCTTATAAAACAGTCCTACAGAATTTAATAGGAAAATATATACCTGCTATATAATTTCATACAATGGCTGGGAGAATCTATGGAAAGGATTCTCACTCTCTATTCAATTATATTAGTCTGCAAGAATAACTCTCACAGAACCCTATTGGTTTCTCCCCTTTACATGGGATAATACACATGATTGGAATGTTGGTGTGGATGGGTACAGCTTTCTCAGGAAGGATAGACAGGGGAAAAAGGGAGGAGGTGTTGCCTTATATATTAAAAATGTACACACTTGGACTGAGGTAGAGATGGACATAGGCGGTAGAGATGGACATAGGAGACAGAAGTGTTGAGAGTCTCTGGGTTAGGCTAAAAGGGGTAAAAAACAAGGGAGATGTCATGCTAGGAGTCTACTACAGGCCACCTAACCAGGTGGAAGAAGTGGATGAGGCTTTTTTTAAACAACTAACAAAATCATCCAAAGCCCAAGATTTGGTGGTGATGGGGGACTTCAACTATCTGGATATATGTTGGGAAAATAACACAGCGGGGCACAGACTATCCAACAAATTCTTGGACTGCATTGCAGACAATTTTTTATTTCAGAAGGTTGAAAAAGCTACTGGGGGGAAGCTGTTCTAGACTTGATTTTAACAAATAGGGAGGAACTCGTTGAGAATTTGAAAGTAGAAGGCAGCTTGGGTGAAAGTGATCATGAAATCATAGAGTTTGAAATTCTAAGGAAGGGTAGAAGGGAGAACAGCAAAATAGAGACAATGGATTTCAAGAAGGCAGATTTTGGTAAGCTCAGAGAGCTGATAGGTAAGGTCCCATGGGAATCAAGACTGAAGGGTAAAACAACTGAGGAGAGTTGGCAATTTTTCAAAGGGACACTAGTAAGGGCCCAAAAGCAAGCTATTTCGCTGGTTAGGAAAGATAGAAAATGTGGCAAAAGACCACCTTGGCTTAATCACGAGATCTTGCATGATCTAAAAAATAAAAAGGAGTCATATAAAAAATGGAAACTAGAACAGATTACAAAGGATGAATATAGGCAAACAACACAGGAATGCAGGGGCAAGATTGGAAAGGCAAAGGCACAAAATGAGCTCAAACTAGCTACAGGAATAAGGGGAAACAAGAAGACTTTTTATCAATACATTAGAAGCAAGAGGAAGACCAAAGACAGGGTAGGCCCACTGCTTAGTGAAGAGGGAGAAACAGTAACAGGAAACTTGGAAATGGCAGAGATGCTTAATGACTTCTTTGTTTCGGTCTTCACCGAGAAGTCTGAAGGAATGCCTAACATAGTGAATGCTAATGGGAAGGTAAAATAAAAAAAGAACAAGTTAAAAAGCACTTAGAAAAGTTAGATGCCTGCAAGTCACCAGGGCCTGATGAAATGCATCCTAGAATACTCAAGGAGCTAATAGAGGAGGTATCTGAGCCTCTAGCTATTATCTTTGGAAAATCATGGGAGACGGGAGAGATTCTAAGACTGGAAAAGGGCAAATATAGTGCCCATCTATAAAAAGGGAAATAAAAACAACCCAGGAAACTACAGACCAGTTAGTTTAACTTCTGTGCCAGGGAAGATAATGGAGCAAGTAATTAAGGAAATCATCTGCAAACACTTGGAAGGTGGTAAGGTGATAGGGAACAGCCAGCATGGATTTGTAAAGAACAAATCATGTCAAACCAATCTGATAGCTTTCTTCGATAGGATAACCAGTCTTGTGGATAAGGGAGAAGCTGTGGATGTGGTATACCTAGACTTTAGTAAGGCATTTGATACGGTCTCGCATGATATTCTTATCGATAAACTAGGCAAATACAATTTAGATGGGGCTACTATAAGGTGGGTGCATAACTGGCTGGATAACCGTACTCAAAGAGTTGTTATTAATGGTTCCCAATCCTGCTGGAAAGGCATAACGAGTGGGGTTTCCCAGGGATCTGATTTGGGACCGGCTCTGTTCAATATCTTCATTAATGACTTAGATATTGGCGTAGAAAGTACGCTTATTAAGTTTGCGGATGATACCAAACTGGGAGGGATTGCAACTGCTTTGGAGGACAGGGTCATAATTCAAAATGTTCTGGACAAATTGGAGAAATGTTCTGAGTTAAACAGGATGAAGTTTAACAAAGACAAATGCAAAGTGCTCCACTTAGGAAGAAAAAATCAATTTCACACATACAGAATGGGAAGAGACTGTCTAGGAAGGAGTACGGCAGAAAGGGATCTAGGGGTGGACCACAAGCTAAATATGAGTCAACAGTGTGATGCTGTTGCAAAAAAAGCAAACATGATTCTGGGATGTATTAACAGGTGTGTTGTGAGCAAGACACGAGAAGTCATTCTTCCACTCTACTCTGCTCTGGTTAGGCCTCAACTGGAGTATTGTGTCCAGTTCTGGGCACCGCATTTCAAGAAAGATGTGGAGAAATTGGAAAGGGTCCAGAGAAGAGCAACAAGAATGATTAAAGGTCTTGAGAACATGACCTATGAAGGAAGGCTGAAGGAATTGGGTTTGTTTAGTTTGGAAAAGAGAAGACTGAGAGGGGACATGATAGCAGTTTTCAGGTATCTGAAAGGGTGTCATAATGAGGAGGGAGAAAACTTGTTCACCTTAGCCTCTAAGGATAGAACAAGAAGCAATGGGCTTAAACTGCAGCAAGGGAGGTCTAGGTTGGACATTAGGAAAAAGTTCCTAACTGTCAGCGTGGTTAAACACTGGAATAAATTGCCTAGGGAGGTTGTGGAATCTCTATCTCTGGAGATATTTAAGAGTAGGTTAGATAAATGTCTATCAGGGATGGTCTAGACAGTATTTGGTCCTGCCATGCAGGCAGGGGACTGGACTCGATGACCTCTCGAGGTCCCTTCCAGTCCTAGAATCTATGAATCTATGAATTTCATAGGATTGTTCCATAAGATGCTGTTTTTTGACTAAAATCAGCTGAAATTTGTTGTGTGTGTTGGGTTCCATGAGACTGAGGCTCAAAATGAAACTCTGGGGGCTCTGAGCCCAAAGTAAGGCCCCAGTTTTTCATTGGTACCTGCACCTGTGCAGATCGCCAGTGACATCAATAGGACTCCATACAGGCACAGCTGACCCCAGTGCAGGACTGTGCTTTAAATCTCTTGAGTTTTGCACATGTATTATCATGTCAACGAAAATAACTGACCAACCTGATTCCCTTCTGTGATGAGATAACTGGCTCTGTGGATATGGGGAAAGCGGTGGATGTATATATCTTGACTTTAGCAAAGCTTTTGATACGGTCTCCCACAGTATTCTTGCCAGCAAGTTAAAAAAGTAAGGATTGAACGAATGGACTATAAGGTAGATAGAAAGCTGGCTAGATTGTCGGGCTCCACAGGTAGTGATCAATGGCTCGATGTCTAGTTGGCAGCCGGTATCAAGCGGAATGCCCCAGGGGTCGGTCCTGGGGCTGGTTTTGATCAACATCTTTATTAATTATCTGGATGATGGGATGAATTGCACCCTCAGCAAGTTTGCAGATGACAGTAAACTGGGGGAGAGGTAGATATGCTGGAAGGTAGGGATAGGGCCCAGAGTGATGTAGACAAATTGGAAGATTGGGCCAAAAGAAATCCAATGAGGTTCAACAAGGACAAGTGCAGAGTCCTGCACTTACGAAGGAAGAATCCCATCCACCGCTACAGACTGGGGACCAACTGGCTAGGCGGCAGTTCTGCAGAAAAGGACCTGAGTATTACAGTGGACGAGAAGCTGGATATGAGTCAGCAGTATGCTCTTGTTGCCAAGAAGGTTAACGGTATATTGGGCTGTATTGGTAGGAGCATTGCCAGCAGATCAAGGGAAATGATTATTCCTCTCTATTTGGCACAGGTGAGGCCACACCTGAAGTATTGCACCCAGTTTTGGTCCCCCCATTACAGAAGGAATGTGGACAAATTGGAGGGAGTCCAGCAGAAGGCAACAAAAATGATTAGGGGGCTGGGGCACATGACTTACGAGGAGAGGTTGAGGGAACTGGGATTGTTTAGTCTGCAGAAAAGTGAGGGGGGATTTGATAGCAGCCTTCAACTACCTGAAGGGGGGTTCCAAAGAGGATGGAGCTAGGCTGTTCTCAGTAGTGGCAGATGACAGAACAAGAAGCAATAGTCTTAAATTGCAGTGGGGGAGGTCTAGGTTGGATATTAGGAAACATTACTTCACTAGGAAGAGTTATGAAGCACTGGAATGGGTTACCTAGGGCGGTGGTGGAATCTCCATCCTTAGAGGTTTTTAAGGCCCGGCTTGACAGCCCTGGCTGAAATGATTTAGTTGGTGTTGGTCTTGCTTTGAGCAGGGATTGGACTAGATGACCTCCTGAGGTCTCTTCCAACCCTAATATTCTCTGATTCTATGGTTCTAACTGAGTCTGTGTTGTCAAAGCTTGTGTATGGCTGTACAATGCTCAATTTGTCATGATTCTGCAGCACAAAAGCCCATTTTATATTGAGAGACAGAAAGAGAGAGAGAATTGTCTTATTTGAATTAAAAAAACCTATATAATCCAGCATGTTATATTGTATTACATGAGGTTATTTGAGTCATGAACCTTAATCTGATCAAGGCAACAAAACATGATGTGGATATTACCCAGGGTAATGTGGTGTAATTAAATCTTTTCAGAACAGACATCCACTGTCACACAAATCTAAATTTTGGTTGCTTTTCAATGAATCTGTTGTTTAACAAAAGCAAAAATGTAAGGCCTCAGCTGGTGCTTTCTCAAACAATAGTTACTGATTAGTGGTACAGTCAAAGGAAGGAGAGACCCTCCATTTTAATGGACCAAATTCCGACTTCATATAATTTAAGAAACCAATAGCTAGGAAGAGAAATGTGAGAAACCAGTAGCTCAGAAGGGAGCTATAGTGCCTGACTCCCAAAAATCCAAAGAGTCAACGGAATATAGGACTATCTTAGTTGTGTCTTTGATTAACCATGGGAGTTCATTCAGACGAGGGTTAAGAAATAAAGAATTTAGTCAATGCATTTTTGCACCTGCCCCATGCATGGCCTCTGCACTATTCTGATTACTCTGACTTTGGGCAAGTAATTTGCTTTTATATAAGGATTCATTAGCATCTGCTTTGGATGAAAGGCGTAAAGGCAGTAAGATTTTGGTTGAGCAAGTTCTGTTTTACTTTTAGTAGCTGCCTATAATAAAATTACTTATTTGAACATTTTTCATTTCTAGAACTGCTGCCATTCTTCACTTGTAGTTATTCCATCTATTCCCTCACCATGGGGCTCTGCAATACTGGGCCAAGTTCTGCACTGACAGACTCAGTACGACTATCCTGAATTAAAAAATAAATAAAAATTGGACTACATAAAGTGAAGTCAATACTGAAAGTGGCCTATTAATTTATCCTTCAATCTGGGAGTACAGAATTCTTTTCTTGGTGTCAATAGCATTAAATTCACAATTTCATTCCTCAAATTTATTTTCCATCACATTTGTTAATGACATTCATCCTCTGCAGTTTATTAACACATAAGGAACACTGGAGAAGGGAGGCCATTTTGTGTTTGAAAGGATTGTGTGCCAAGACTAAAGACAGAGGATAGGAGTCCACATGCATTTGCATGAAACTGAAAAGAGTCAGAGAAAAAAATATGAAACAGAATTTTAGAAATAATTTTAAAATACTAGATTCAGAAATAGGAGAGAAAAGTAGGTAGCTGGTGGTGGTAGGAATGCTGTGAAGATCACACAATTACTTGTGAAATACACTTTAGCTTGTTTCAAACATTTGTATGTTTCTAAATAGTTTTAAGCAACTCTTTGCATTATTACTTTTAGAGATCTCCAATAGAGCAGATAAACAACTTGTATAGTGTTGCTTGGAAAACCAACCATTCAGCTAGGAGAATAAGTCACTGTAATAACTTGAGACCAGTAGTAGGACAAATATATAAGGATGTAATGGAGAAATATCAAACCTTAATACAGACCTACCTTGCCTACATATTGATAATCAGAGCCTGTATACTCCTCCAGCAAGAAGAATTGGTTCCACATCCAGCCCCGTTTCTGGCGGTGAAGTGCTTTTCCATCACTCCCTGATACACGTGCCACAAAGCCTTTCGGTTGGTGGTCAGTTGTCCTTCTGAATAGCATTTCTGCATAGCAGGAATGTGGCAGACACATCCAGAGCAGCAGTAGCAGTAAGACTTTTTGTATTATCATAGTTCTCCACTGCTGTCTGTCCTCCAAGCCAGATGGCTTTGGAGTCAATAGTGTTGTTTTCCTGGATTACCTTTTGATGTCTTTTTAGTTGGCAGTGCGGCCAGGTGATTTCCAGTAGTTCATCTCCCTTCCATACATATTCCACCAAATCCTCAAAGTAAACATAAAAGACACAGTGTAAGTTGAAAACATTCCATTTGCCTGTGACTGACTTCATATCGTACTTCACAGTACAGCTGTAAAGCCTTACAGCAAAGAAAGCAACCGGTTATTTCCCACGTGCACCTAACTGATGGCTGATGTGGTGACTATAAACGTTTTCTGTCAACCTTCACCAAGTGGGAGGGTTGCAAATGTAGTAGGTAGCTGCTTTCAAAACATTACATGAGAAACACAACAAAAGTGCATTGAGCTGATTAACTTTTTTTCTTAACTTTTCAGTTTAAGAACTTTGAGGATTTTTTTTTTCATGTAGACTAGGGGATTTAATACTAATAGCACTTACATATTAAATGCTGCAGCCTTTACTTCAAATGTTTTCCACCTGATTTGATTTACAAGTAATCCAGTGTTTTATTAATCTTGTTATCCAGAGGCCTGAAAAGACTAATGCAAAGCAATTTTAGAAACCACAGAAATGGTGAAACACTAGTTCCCCAAGGCACTTTAAATGGCAAAAGGGAACATCATATGCATCAGAAGAAATGCAACATGACAAGAAGCAAACTTTTTAATATAAAAAGTTCTTAGTATGTAGTACTTACAGTATGAACTGAGGTAGCATGCAAACAACTTTAATGCAGGGGGGGAAATGTTGAAATAACTAAGACCTGATCTGATTTGATGTTAAGTTATAGTGAACTCAGGATTTTTTGGCTTACAATATACTTAAATTTGACACTCAACTATTACTACAGAGAGAAAAAAAAGTAAATCCATTTCCAAACTTGCTTTTTTAGGTTTGTGTAGCATTTTATGTTTTTTTCCTGACACAATAAGGAAGCATTTAGCACCACGGTGAAACAATAGGCCGATTCCATCAATATCTTATGTTGACATCAAACAGAAATAAACTTGTTTCCAATCTTGTGCCTATGCTCCTTCTCAGCATATCACTCTTCACAACTGTTGACACCATTAGCTGATTTCCACTTTAAAAGATTCCAATTTGGAAAATACCAAACGCTTAAGAGCAAATGTCTGCATGGCTCATTTAGATTTGTTTCAGCAGGCAAATCATGTAAAATACAATTAAAAAAAAAAAGAATATTAACACTTAAATGTTTTTGTTAGAATCACATTTCATCTTTAATTTCATTCCAAAGAACCACTGTAACTTGACCAAAGCTATTTTGAAATATATTAGGTATAAATGAAAGATATATAATTTTGTATCATAATGGTACATTATGGACTTTAAGTATATACAATTATTATTACACATTATTCTAATATGCATAAATGTAGCAGACAAAAATTAGTAGCTATAAATAAGATAACTCTCTCTATATGCAAATAAATATATAAAACAGTGGGGAACTAATGTTTCATCATTTCTGTGGTTTCTAAAACTGCTTTGCATTAGTCTTTCAGACCACTGGCTAACAAGATTAAAACATTGGATTACTTGTAAACCCACTTTGTGCACCCTATTCTTTCAGTTCCTCTTTGCCAAGCCTCCATTACCACCTTCTTCAACTCTAAAAATATTCATTTTAGCTGTAACTCCCATAAGTACCTTAAGTACCATGCCCAACAGAACTCAGTTATACACATGACTAAAATGAGTAACTACATACAATTATTACTGTAACACTTGCCTTCCCTTCTCATTCTCCACATTTATGTTTCCCACCCTCACTTATTGTGTCATGTCTAATTTTTAGCACCCAAATTTGGCAGAAGTCTGAACAGAAGTCACTTGGATTGTGTATGAACACAAAGGACGTGACTTTACCATTAATTCAGTGGGAACAAGATTGGGCTGTTTGATTGACATTCCTCAACAATCTTTTCTTTTACTTATTCGGTAAAGGGGCTAGCACATTTCTGAACACTAATAGTGCACTTCTGGGGAATAATAATAATAATCTTTTCACAGTATTTTGTCTTAAATGAAATAAGAACAGCTTTGCATAGGCTACATAATGCAGTCTGCACCCAGAAGTGTAGAACTTGTTAATTCCTTTCTGGTTAATTTGTGAGAGAGAAATGTTGGCATCATATTTCAGCATCTTTTTTTTTTTTTTTTTTTTTTTTTGCAGACCCCACTGACCCCTGCTAAGGGGGAAATGGTGTCTGTTGCTAGGCAGCAAGAGTATATGAATGTTCCTATGGCTTTTTCTTCTCAATCGGATATATTTTCTCTACATTTTCTTATTGATTTTTTTTCTCTTAAATCTGCAAAGGGAGTATATAGAGTCAATGCTTGCAGCTCCTCAGTATATACATATACAGTATTCTTCCATATGCAACAAAAAACCCTGAAATGATACAGAAACTTGGTGGGTTTTCCTTTACTTCCCTGATTTGGACACAACATTGTTTAGCATACCTTAGAACAATTCATTCGGCTACATTGATCACTGACAGAAATCTATTGACTTCAGTGGCTTTACACCATGGATGAATACAGCCCTAAGCATTTCAGATTCTTCCAAGTAAAGCTGTGTAAAATTTTCATAATCTTTTCCTTGGCTTGGGGTTTTGTTACTGACCAGGTGACTTCAAATTCACCAATCCAAGAAGTTTCTAGTGAGGCTAGGCTGGTTCATGGTTTGGGGTGGAAAGCATGTGAAACTTGGTAATTTCACATGGTTTCGAAACATAAGACCAGATGGAATTCAAAAGCTAACTTTTGCTTTGAGAGTTTGGGTTTACTCGGAGCTGAGGGACTGGCAAACATCACAAAGTATTTGTGCTGTGAGGAAGGACTTGAAGGGTGTCATCCACAAACATGTTCACGGTAATTTGCAGGAATGTAAAAGTGTTTGTCATCATAAATGTCAAACAATGCACCTCATTGCTTGTCCTCGTGCTCTGCTCTGGGTTCTAAAAAAAAGTCACTGTACTAATTGTTTTCTTCATTTTGCAAAAGTCTGATGATGAGTCTCTTACCTTAGTGAGTTTCAAATATTTTATTGTTTTACATAATATTTATTTTTAAAGTCATTCATAAAATATGAGTATCTCCCAGCACAATGTATTACTGTGAGACATTGCTTTACTGTTATGTGTCTGCTTCTACCAGGATGCACAAATTAAAGTTTGCTTTTGACTTTAATGAAAGCAAGATCAGGACCCAGGATTATTCCATTGTAATGATATATTGCCAGACCAACACATCCTTACTTTGTATGAGAAAGGAGTATTTATGTGAGCAAAGGTGGGAAGGATCAGGCTCAATCATAAGTGTATTACATGGGGTAGGTACCTTGTGTTTACTTGTTGCTGAATAGCACTACCACAATTCTGTGTTGTCCATATACCCATACCTATATTTTTTTATTGAGAGAGAGAAAGAGAGAGAGAGAGAGAGAGAGAGAGAGAGAGAGACTAAATCTTGTTCTTAGCTGATGTTTCTTGAAGTCAGAGGGAGTTGCATATGTACATCTAAGCAATGAACTTGGCCCTTAAACCTGTTACTATTTTCCCCAAACATGGAAAGTTATTGGATTACTTATGTAAGGCAGATACAGTATCTTCTTTCTCTTGCTTTTCCCCCCCATAGGTATGTATATTCCACTGTTCACACATCACTATTTCATGTAGAAGTGTTGTTAAATTCCTCCTGGGAAATAATGCTTCAGTGTTAGGGATTGTTATTGAATTTCCTTCTTGTTAAATTAGGTCAGTGGAATGAAAGCTCTGATGGAATTTGTTAAAGTTACAAAACTAGCTAATGTACATGAACTTGGCAGGCTAGGCTGCTTAATGGATGTATACAGTAGGGTTCTCCCCCTTAGACTTCTCTTTGAGTTCATCCTGCTGTTTTAAGTGTAATATTAAGTTTGATGGTCACCTACTTGAATGAAATAAAATGTACCTTAAAAAACAACGACAAAACCCTTCTGCCTAATATATTGCAACTAGTAGTGGCAATGTCACTAAATAAAGGGCACTGGGGGGAAATGGTATTTTTGGTTTAGAGTTAGATGAGAAGATACAAATGACAATGAGGCATCCCCAGCTCGGTACTAAATACTGCAAGTCAGCTGAGATTCCTCATTACCTTATTAGAGCTGATCTAATCCTGAAACCGTTACCAGCTTCTAACTGTTTTCACTTTATTAGTGCCACTGGAAATTTCTGGGAAACATACCCAAATTCTGATGGAATAGTGTCTCCAAAAAGTTATGTGCAATTCAGCAGAATTTCAAAAGTTAAAAAAAACACACACACACACACAAAAACATTAATTCAGAATGCATATGGAAATACTGATGATTTCACCCAACTTTTCCCCTAAGATCTCTCCCTTCTTCCAGCATTCTATGGCCAGGACCATGCCCTTAAAACACTATTGAATATTAAAACATACATTCCGCTATTTACAATTTTAAAACCTGAAACCTTATTCCTGTAAAACATTATTTCAAATTAAACCAAATACACTGAGAAAATGGACTGTGCCTGATTCTGCTCTGATTGACACCAATTTAGCTTCACTTACAGTACTTCAAAAGAATTACCCTCTCTGTTTTCTGGTGAGAATGCAGAATCAAGCTTGATATATTCTCGCTAATATGTCTACATTACAGTCTATGTTGATATAACTTATGTCGTTCAGCAGTGTGAATAAACCACCTTCCTGAGTGACATAAATTATACCAACATAAGCGCTCGTGTGCACGGTGCTATGTCGGCAAGAGAGGCAAAACAGTTAATATAAAATGGGAACTGATTTGGATTCTCTGCCCCAAATTTGATCTTGAGCAAACTTGAACTGATTTTTAAGTTTGAAACATTTCAGAAATCTACTTTAAAATTATTTTACCACTCTAGTGTGCCTCTGCATTCCTGCTTTGAATCAGAAATAGAAGCAGATGTGCCAAAATACAATGTGAAAGGCTATTTGCATCATTTCAGGCCTGAGCAGAAGCATGAAATCCCATGATCAGGACTTTTCTCACAAAATTTCCAGTCCAATTTGCAGATTTCAAGGCATTCACAAGTAGGTTTGGATTATGTTAGTGTCCAGATTCTGAATGCTTTTCCAAATCATAAAGAACCTTTGAATCTTTCAAGAGATGCCCATCACGAAGTAACATTGCTCCCTGGTTTCAATATGTCTGAAATGCCACAAGAGAAGCCTCTTGCACAGTGATTCACTGCTCATGCTTAACATTTCAACCCAAACAAGAAGGTACAGAGATTAATGCAGAATTTTTTGAAAGTTGGCTTTTTGCACTCAAATAGATCAGAGTAAAATTAAGTTGGAGGTGTGTTCTAGCTTCCTGAAAGTGAAGTGACATATGACACTGACAAGATATTGAGCAACAATAATCCACATACAGCTTCAATAATGTCCCACAGTCCTGTACCACAACATTGTGAATATTCCAAAGGAAGGTATTTTTCTGGTCAGAGAATGTTTATAATGAATTAAGATAAACTGTGTGGGAGTTTCTATGATGAGAAAGTTTCCATTCTGTTAGGGCTTATGATGGAACAGATTCTGCTCTCATACCGGTTTTCTTCTGGTGTAATTCCACTGACTTCAGTGGAGTCACCACTAATTTAATTGGTGTAAGTGAATTCTAAACTCTTGAGTCTACTCAGCTAGCCTTTAGCAGAGTGGGCAGGGCAGTGTAACTGGATATATAATTGCTTCATCTCTCCATCAGCCTCAGAAAATCCTACATTCATAGGAACTTGGGGGATTTCAACCTCTTTTGCTACATCTTTAATATAAAGAACAAAAAAATGAAGACTGGAAAAAGAAAAATTCTTCTGATATTCTAGACCACAGCATGGTGAGTGGCAGCTTGTGTAACAGATTCTGAGCACATACAAGTGGCTTTTCCAAAACACAACTAAATAAATACTCAGAGTATAACTTTGTCCTCATTAAAAAAAAAAGAAGAAGAAGAAAGATGTCCTTTCAACACAGCTTCAGTTTCCATAATTGAAAAATAAAAATAAAGTTGTTTCAAATGACCAATTCTTAGAGGATTTTAATTTTATCATTCACCTTATTATGCATTAAAGGTCATTTTACTTTGATGCATGTAATTGTGAAGATGCCCCCAAACATGTTCACAAATTGACTGCCTAGATTTGAATCAATGGATTAATTGATAAAGTGACAATAAGATGGTCATTTTGCTACCTGAATCTTACCGGCTCTACATTGTACACTGCACTGGACACATTCATAATTGTTAGTTTATAATATGTATTTGTAAAAGAGACATCTATATCTCTGAATCATCTTCAGTTCACGTTCCTAAGTGGATAAAGGTGACTAAAGTCTGCATGGTTAGCTGCTAAACTGGACACAGTCAAACTGAACGGTTCAGAAAAACTGCTTCCAATTAGGGATGGTGAACTCATTTCCCCCTATTTCAAAGCTGCATGATACAATATGAATGTTCCTTTCAAGGCCAAACATTATTTTATCCATGTCCCAGTTAGGAGAAAGAAACTGAAAAATAGAACAGACAAAAAAAATTCTAAGGAGAAAAAAATGCCGAGCAGTATTATTACTTTTGTCAAGAAAGTGTAATATTGTTGTTGAGTGTTAGGTGGAACTGTACTGAAATCCTACTATTTTTTTAGCAATGATTCATAGTTAAGAATAAGTATGTTTGTGTTTTATACAACAAAACATTCTAAAATTTCACACCTTTAGAAAAACCCAAACACATTATGTCTTAAAAATGACAATAAGGTATCTAGTGTGTCCTTGACTAGCATAACCCATCAATACTCACTATCACCCCCCACATACACACACAGCTGTAACTCTTTCTTCTCAAATTTGCAAAAAATATGTTACACTCATAACTAAACCACACACACAAATTGGTAGGTGATTAAAGGAATTGAGATTTTATAATCATCCAGTCCCTTTCACCCCCTCTGTATGACCCACCCTGAATCCCTAAAACACTCCAGACCATACCTTGTTCCCCATCTCCTACCACCATTTCCATAAAGCCTGTCCCTTTATGTGCACCTCTGTACTCTGTACCTTTTGTGCCATCCCCTCTCAACCTTACATGATTCCTCTATAGCATCTCAATACATTCCACCCCTTCTATGCGCACTAACTGTACCTTCTGAAGTTCTTTGCTAACAAGTTATTCCTCCTTCCACACCCACCTTCTGTTCTCTATCTCCCGACTCATTTAAAGTTCCCCCAACTATACGATCTTGAAAACATGATTTTCCACCAGTGTCCTCCTGTCTCCTCTCATTTTGACACAGGGGATTTTAGCTCCATCCTGCTTCTCCATGGTATGTCCCCATGCACCTCCTCCTAAACTATTTTTCTACCGTATTTATCTCCCACATCCACCCACCTAACCTACTTTAATCTATTCCTTTTCTCCTCGGATTCAGTCTAGCAGCTGCTTCAGCCTGAAACCTGAAGGCTTTGTTTATATTTTGCCTCACCCCATCCACAAATAAAGTACTTTCTCTTCAATGTCAACCAAAGAAAACAAACGTGGAGTCTGTAGGCCAATTTACCATGGAAAAAAGAAGACTCCAAAAAATAATACATGTTTTAAAAAGAATAGGCAAATATTCAAAAATACCATAACATTAAAATGGCATTTCTGATTTTTAGCAAACATCTCAGAAAACAAACAAACAAAAACTCTACTCTGAAAAGAGGTGACATGCAAAAAGTCAGGAATATTGAGTTTTTCTTTGGATAAACTAGGGGGAAGATAAAAACTTTGAGTTTATATTAGGAGGTTATACCTTTAAGTTGACTACAGAGCACTCAGTGATACATCAAACACACATAAAAATGCACAGACACACACACTACATGTAGGTCACCAATATAGTGTGTCTGGACTAGAAGGGTACTCAAGGTCCCTCCCATTCCTACAATTCTATGAGTCTATGTGCAACAGCTGTTGAGTGATTATGAATTCATTTGTGTTTTACCAGTTGAATTTCACTTGAGAGAACTTTGGATTTAGATTAGAAGAAAAAATATTAGCGAAGTAGGTATAATTTGTGCATCCCCAAGACAGCACAATTGGTTTGCCAAATTTTCAACCTCTATGGGATACATGTATAGTACATGAGATTTCAATAAAGGAAGTATGCAAATAATTACAGTGAAATATCCAGGCAAGTGGATCTATTGGGATCACCGTAATGCTATAATTTAGAAACATGTACCAGAGAAATAAGTGCACATTATCTTGGTAACAATACATTTACTTTTTCCTTATTCTGTTCCAGTCCATCTTTGATATTCTTTGACTTTTCTGGGAACGGAAAGATAATAAAATTCTATTAGGGATGTTGTCAGGAACTTAGATTGAGAGGTACAGCAAGACTTGCAGTGCTGGAGGCTTAACATTCACCCTGTCCTGCAGGTGAATTCCTGGCCAGAAGCATGAATTCTAGTGAATGACACTGAGCATTTATGAACAAGACATTCTTTTCCTTCAGGGCAGATGGAATTTTCAGGCTCCAGGTCTGTACTTTCTAGTGCTTTCTCCCTGCTAGTCATCTATCAACCACATCAGAGAAATAGAATAAGCACAGAAGCATGCCAAACATCTAAAAACGAACCATAATCCAATCAGGAGTTTATATCTGCAGCTCAGGCTGAAACCTTACAGTTTCAGAGAGCAGAGTCAGTTCACTAAAGCATGAAGAATTGGAGCACTGAGAGACTGTGCCTGCTTAGAAGACTGTGTAATTTAATAAAGTGTTCATTGGTGTCTACATACTGGCTCCTCAAACTTGTGTTAGTGCCTGCAGCATGGAGACTCCCATTCCTGCTAATCAGATGAGGGTAGAGGGAATAAATTCTCCTGTGAAGACAGACAGGCAAATGAAAAGCTCACAGTTTGAAACCTTACTTTAAGAGGGTAAAATGGGGATGACATCACTTCTAGAACATTTCTTAAAAGGATATATTTGTGTCCTTACAATTATTTATTAGCATAACAGTTATTGAATATCAGAGTACACGCACACTTCGTATAGTATGCATTGTTATTCATGTTACCACAGGTCCTTCATTTGATTATTCAGCTAAACCAACATTAGACCCTTGGTATATTTACAATCTAATCAGTGATTCTCAAAATAAGTGGTTTGCCAAGAAGCTTTTTTAACTAATCTGAAGCTTTAGCTTGTATTCCAGTTCCTTTTGGTTTATTCTTTAAATAATATCACTTTCCTATGGCTGTACAATTTGTTCTTGTATTTGTTGTATAATTCTCAACGTACCCTTTTACCTGGCAAATTAAGAGCTCATCTTTACGGTGCTGTTGAAATGTATTTGGAATTCTTACAATTCTGCAGTGAAGTGCTGACAATCACATTATATTCTTGGCTTTCTTTGCCTCATGCCTTTTACTGCAGAAGCTACTGCTACACACTAGAAAAATTCTGCTAAATGAGTCAGCCTTGTGGAATCTGTTCTGTAACATTTTTAAGAGTTAACCCAAAAAGAAATCACAGTTCAGCATGGATCATATACTCAGTCATTTGTGCCTTAAATATCATATTCGCTATGGTATATTACATTCAGAAAAACCTATTAAAAGACCATTAAAATAGCAATGTCAATCACTCAAGTTATAAAACATAAAAATTAAGCTTGTTCATGAAACCTTAATTCATCACTCTCATGTGTACATATTATAATTACATGATCTCATGTTATTTCCCCCCAGGACGCCTGCCTCAGTCAGTGTACAACAGGTGCAATCTGCAGCTATTTGTAGTCAGTTTCAGCATCAGCTTCCATCAGAATGTCATGTGGGGCAGTTGTGGTTGTGAAAAATTACACACTAACTGTAATGTTTCTGAGACATTAGAAATACTAGTTAGAGCATTTGACCAGCTTCTCTCTCTATCCCAAGTCTGCAGTCATACAGCAGTCAAAATGTCAAGGTGGCAGTGCATGTTTTCTGCATGTACCCTGATTTGTACAATACCCCAGTTTAACTGAGAGGGAGTTCCTCAAGAATGATGACTGTGTGTGCATGATATTTATCATTTACTAAAAACTGTGACTGCTGTACTCAGTGAGAGTTCTCTTCAGACATTGTAGAATTCCCCACTATAACTGCTCTAAAAGTTTTGTTTCATCCTGATCCCAGAAGCTAAACTTCACCTAGTCTCTGCTAAGCGGCTTCTACCATCTCTATATATCTTAGCTATATGGCCCCCAATACCACAGTAATAATATAGTGTCTGAGAACCTATTAATCTTTAATGTATTTATCTTCTCTTCCACACCTCATCCCTGTGAGTATGGAAGTACTGTCATCCTTAAAACAGATGGGGGAACTGAGACAAAAGAGGCTGTAATTTCCCCAAAGTCACACAGGAAGTCTGTGGTAGAGCAGTGAATTCAACTCTAATTTCCCAAGTGCCTGGTTACTGGCCTACCCACAGTATCTTCCTTCATCTAGTCTCTGCTAGAATCTAGCCACAGTTTGAAAATGCCACAAAGTTGGTGAGCTGTGATTAAATTTGTGTCAGCCAAGTGATACCACTCAACTGCCTAGGAAAAGCCTGACTTTGTGGTTCAGGTGCCAAGAATTCTATTATCTTTCTCTATAAACATGCAAGTAGTAAGGTAGCACATCACATGCAGCATGCAACAAACACTGCAGAGTAACCAACAAATCAGTGACATAGAAAGAATTTCACTACATTCTGTCTACCTTCCTCAGTCTGTGATCTGATACAGTGGCTGGATACATCAAAGTCAGATTCTAAGTCACACAGTAGTTGCAATTAAGGCTGCCAGTTTAAAAAAGCACCATGGGGAGGTAAACCATGTCAAAACAGTGGTACACCTGGGTAGTTATTAATAATTACTATTTACATTCACACATAGGCCAGTATTCTTGGCATGACTTAGGCCTAAGCCTTTACAACATGTAAAATAGAAGATACTGTTTGCATTTCATACAGTTTGAGTAACTACAACAGCTAACTAGCTATGCTTATCCACAAATTCTTACTAACTTGTGAAGTAATTTTCCTTTCACTTGTTTCATGTTTTATGCTTATAAATTTATAGTAGAGATATAATTGATCAAACTATACTGTTTGATACTGTATCATAAGGTATAGTGTTACTGAATAAAGAAATGCAAAAGATGTCCATTGAGATATATAAAATATATAAGGAAATTTAAGCTATTTAAGGGCATTCTATAACGGATTTCTTCAATGTCTGAGTTAGTTTGGTTGCCTAGGCAAGCTGACCACAAACAACCTGAACAAAGTATTGCTAATAGTTCATACCAAGCTGTTTATTTTAAATAGAAATGTGATCAATAAGAGTTTATGTACAGACGCTCCCTGACTTACGCAAGCGTTCCGTTCCAGAACGCCTTGCGTAACTCGAATTTTGCATAAGTCAGCAACGTATACCCAACAATTACGCAAAAAAACAAAAACAAAAAAACCCTCCTATTTCTAGCTTACGGAACTTTTTCCGTAAGTGCAGATTTGCCAAAGTCAGGTTTGCATAACCCGGGAAGTGTCTGTGTATATATTTATATATATATATATAAAAAAATAAAAAACAAAGGTAACTGCTGACACATCCTGGGCATCTTCTACTTCGTCCACATCACTAATGAAGAGGTCCGCAATATCATCACACAATGCGCTGGGTCATATGAAGACCTCCTGATGACCATGAAGAAGCGCAAGCTGAAGTGTTTCATCCATGTAGCAAGATCATCTGGCCTATCCAAGATCATCCTCCAAGGGACAGTACAGGGGAAGAGAAGAAGAGGTAGACAGAAGAGATGGATTGACAACATAAAAGAGTGGACAGGAATGGTCTTCACAGAGATTCAAGCACTGACACACAATCACCATGGGGTGAAGACAATTGGTTGACTGCTCATCAGTTATGGTGCCCCAACGACCAATGTGGTTATGGGAGTGATGATGATGATGATGATGATGATGATAACAAAGATATATAGAAGTTATTTACTTTGTATTAAAGAAGCTGAAACAGTCAAATAGTGTGTTGCAATGTGAAGTGTAACTCTTTAAAGTGACAGGTTTCAGGGTAGCAGCCGTGTTAGTCTGTATCCTCAAAAAGAACAGGAGTACTTGTGGCACCTTAGAGACTAACAAATGTGTTAGTCTCTAAGGTGCCACAAGTACTCCTGTTCTTTAAAGTGAACCAGCCAAATATTTTAAGGCCTAAAAGATCATAAAGCCTGATTAACTGCGATTGGCAGTTGCATGGATTATTTTGCATATGAAATGATACTATTAACCTTATCATTGAGGTATAGGTGATAATCTAGTAAGGAGGTATATAGAACTACTTTGTCTTATTTCAGTAATTATACTCTATTGGAATATAGATGGAACAAATAAAGAATCAAGTGACTGCATACTGCTGTATGATGAACTACAAAATGAGATCAGAAGCATTATGAAATGTGAAGAAACTTCATGTAAAGTCTCTGTTCTAACTTCAAAATGGACATTTCTGTAGACAGCTAAGAGTAGTGGGGAAAAGAGCTTGGAGTCATGCAAAATTGGCCACAGGACCATATTGCAAAAGGTCATGTGGAAAGTAACTTGGGAAGTAGGTTACACACTGGAGCTAAGCTAGCAGATATTAATGTCTGGCACAATGTATCATATACAAACTGAGATGCCGCAAGATTTTTTGCATAAAGATAGTAGAAGACATATAAAGTTATTTGTTTTTTCACCAAATGATAAGGGATACGCAACTTTTATCCTGGTTGGACATTTCAAATTTTCACCAGAAGCGCATGAGTCCCTTTTTGATTCAACCACATAAACTCTGGCAAGAAGAGGAACTGGGCTGTGCCACCCAACTGAAAACATATAGTGACCTGTAATTTTCAACACATTGGTTCCTGAAGCCTAAACAACTGGACGAGAGACTGAGAGTGGGACTGTCATCAGCTGGCTAGCGAGAGCATCCTCTGTTTGTCAACAACCGAAGTCTTGCTATGACATGCAATCTATTAACTAATTTTTTTTTAAATTCCATCTAGGGAAACTTCTATGAAATACAGACAAAAACCACTACCTTGAGTGAATCAATTCTTTATCTCAAGAAATCAGCGATTGCAACTGTGAAACTCACTTGGAAAACCCACCTTCATGTCAGTTCCAACTGATAAAAAATACTTTCATTGTTTACCCTAGTTTTGACTTGGTTATGAACTAGGAATGCTTCTTAGAAAGTACATACCTGAATAAAAAACCTCTGAGTGACTAAAAAGTATGATCATGTGTATTCCACTAACACGTTTAATCATAGTTACCTAGAAGTTATAAGTAGACATCTTTGAGGCTAGAGAAACTCACTACACTAATTAGGCCTACTACTCTTTGTAATAGAAAACTATGCTCCCCTACAGCAAAAGTTCACTGCAAGAAACCCTAAACCCTGTGCACTTCAAAGATTTCATCTTAAAAATCACATGGATTTTGTGATCAAGAGAATTTCTGGAATCTGAGAGAAAAAGAGGAAAAAGCTTTGAATTGGCTTGTAAGCTAAAGATTTTACCAAGGAACCTTTGGATAAAGAGCTTACAGAAGTGGAAAAACTCTGGAGAAATTAGAATAGTGTCAAAATTATTACCTGCATATTTTGTTTTTCATTTGATGTGTGATAATGTTACATGTATAAGTGGCAAAGCTTTGGCTATGAATATAACATCAGCAAGGTCATTTTGCTGAATTGACATTTTCAATAATTAAATAACGTGTCTAAATGTATAAATTCTCCTTTAGTTGAACTGACACAAGCAGTCCCATAATTCCACTGACATAGAAATCTGACTGGAAGTAAATAAAGATCTATATTTACAGCTCCATATTGCCATGTTTTGGTTAATAAAACTAAAAATCATAATAATTCTCCAGTCTGTACTTTACATAAGGAACACAGAGCAAAAGAACAGTGAGAAACCTAGTAGAAATAATTCACTAATTAAATTACTTAACCATTGTGAGTTTCATAACCTATCTGGTAGAATGACCCCTGGGGCAGTTTGCAGAATTTTGGATTCTTGTGTGGTGTGCTGGAGCAGAATGATTCTGCGCAAGACAGAGCCCTTCAGAGGGTAGAAAGTTATCTTTAAGATAAGTCTGTTGTGTCTGCCTAACTGGAGTCACTGTTTAATGGGCAGCACAACAGTGAGTGGTGGACAGAGCTTCACCTTTATTTGTGGCTTTAAGCAGTTTGCCATCTAGCACTATACTGCGTGGGGGTATCAAACACACAGGAGCTTTGGGGTAGGTCTACACAGCCCATGGCAGCAAACCAC
This sequence comes from Chrysemys picta bellii, assembly GCF_011386835.1. NCBI lineage: Eukaryota > Metazoa > Chordata > Testudines > Emydidae > Chrysemys > Chrysemys picta. Next base: position 145,625,221 of record NC_088792.1, read on the forward strand.
CCAGCCAGGGTCAATAGATTCGGGCTCATACTACCATGCTACAAATAGTAGTGTAGGCAGTGCTTTGAAGTTGTGACTCAGGCTACAGGTCAGGCTGTGAAGCCTAGGGAAGGGTATGGCCGTCTTGAAACATCTAGGACCTGATTTTCTTAAGTGTTGAGCATAAGTGATTTCTATTTACTTCAACGGGAATCCTGGGTGCTCAATATCTCTGAAATTCAGAGCTTGTGTATATCTGTGTGTCTGAGTTTTGGCACCCAAAAATTGAGGCATCTTAAATTTTTTGACATGCACATTTTGGCCATATGCAGAATTCTCTCTTTTATTTCATTTCAGTGACTTGAAGTGTAGCATCAAAGCAAACTGTTTTCCCAACATAGTGTATTATGAACACACCCCACTGGCAGAATATTTCTTTTCTTTTGATGCCACTATTTAAGTGTCCTTCGCTTGCTTTGCCAGAACTATGTGGGGTATTGTCTGCACAGTATGCAAACACATTTCTCTGGAATGAAATGCAGCGCCTTTTCTTTCTTGCCATTCTGTAGGCAACAGATTTTGAGGCCTCGCTGTCATTTGCGGATAATCCAAGAAGTTTCACATACAATTTCTGTATTGGAGATATGTCAGACAATAAAAGTATTTTTTCTACTCTTACTGGAAACATCTGGTGCATTAGAAAATGGATGACAGAACTGTGAGTTATAGGTTAGGATTTCCTTGGAGACAGAAGTTATCATTTATTTTCTTGTTGCTGCTTTTATTTGACCACAGCTGTAACTGGCAACCGTGTTTTCAATTAAGGAACACAGTGAATTTGCTGGCAATATTCCATAGCTGGTGCTGAACTGAATGTTACTTAAAGCTAGCTTCTGCCGAGGCTTGTTCAGCCTTTTTCTCTTTCTGACAACAACAAAAAGAGGAGGAGCTTTCTCTTGTATTTTATTTGTTCTCCATTATTTTTCATTCAATGCTGATATTTTCCTACCTTTGTATATACATTATTCACACTATCATGACCCTAGAGCAGTGCTTCTCAAAATCGGGCCACCGCTTGTTCAGGGAAAGCCCCTGGCGGTCCAGGCCGGTTTGTATACCGGCCACATCTGCAGGTTCAGCTGATCGCGGCTCCCACTGGTTGGGTTCGCCGCTCCAGGCCAATGGGGGCTGCGGGAAATGGTGCAGGCCGAGGGATGTGCTGGCCGCCCTTCCTGCAGCCCCGATTGGCCTGGAGCGGTGAATCGCGGCCAGTGGGAACTGCAATCGGCCGAACCTGCGGATACAGCAGATAAACAAACTGGCCCGGACTGCCAGGGGCTTCCCTGAACAAGTGGCGGACCAGCTTTGAGAAGCACTGCCCTAGAGGATACTACATTACACATTATCCATTTTGCTGAATAACCATCCTTGTGGCTGCAAAGCTGTGAAAGAAATGTATCCAGTCAGCTTTTAATTTTATCAGTCTTTTAGCCTTCTATCAAGGAGGGCTTATTCAATAACTGTTTATTACTGTCTTAAGAGCAGTGGCATTGTTTTCCTGATTCCAAGTACCTTTCACCAACTCTAAGATGATCACATACTTTTAGGCTAAATGTTTTACTTTGGCAGTCCCACAAATAACTCATAAAAAGGGATCAGGCTAATTTAATTTCACAATGTATCTTCTTCAATGCTTAGCCGAACGGTCGGCTATGGTGATCATTCGCCATTTAGTCCATTCAGGTACCGATGCAAGGGCTTCTCGAGCCAAGAGTCCAACATCGGAATAGACTTGATGAACCCGTTAATAGAGGGTCTGCCTCTGGGCCCCTGCCACACTTCGGTTGGTGGGAATTTTATTCCAGATAAAATTCCACCTTCAGGGAGTGCTGTGTAAGTATGTTAGGTTAAGGTACTTATAATAAAAATGTTACCACCAGAAATTTTGAAATTCTTTTACTGTTTTGCAGTTATAAGTTTCATAGCATTCCTTATTTTTATGTTAATGTCAATAAAAAAATTATCAATTTGGTATTGTCCTCAGTGTACGTGTTCTTGCCAAGCACCCCTAAAATCCTCTCGCAATATAGAACTCTCTGAGTTCTTAAACTTTGTAGTCTAAATTGAATAAAAACCTGTAAATCTTCTGGTCGAATGTGATCAGTGGTGAGCCATCAAAACTAACCCATCAAATTCAGGTCAACAAACGACCCTGCCACCAGACTTCTGGGCTGTGGTGGTCCTGCCTCTTCCCCTCCCTATTGGGAGTGGGCTGTTGCAGGAAGTTTTTGCTTATTTATTTTGCACCATGCAGATATCTGGGCAGCTGAGGAGGCGGTATGTGCTACTCAGCTTCCCAGGTCCCTTGGACTCCCCAGGGTGATTACTGATGAACCCAGAAAGCTGAGTAGCAGATACCGCCTCCTCAGCCACCCGGGAACCTGCATGGTGCATATAAAAGCTCAGGATTCTCTGCCTGGCTGCTCCTCTCCAGCACTCTCCATCCCCGTCTCTGGAGGTCCCCACCAGCGCTCACCGGTTCCTCCCCTCCTCCCCACTCAGCCTCCTTCCCACTCGGCCCCCCCTGCCGCTGCTTGCTGGTCCCTCCTCCCTCCTTCCCACCCCACTTGGCCCCCTGCTGCCACTCACCGGTCCCTGCTCTAGTAGGAGGAGGAATGCATCAAGTGGCGGCACGGGGCTGAGCGAGGAGAAGAGAGGAGGGACCCTACATGGCGAGGGGTGGCCGAGTGGGGAGTGGGGAAGGAGAGGAGGAATGCACATGACAAGCAGAGAGGGGGTCAAGAGGGAAAGGGTGGGAGAGGAGGGACCAGCAAGCAGCGGCGGGGGGGGGCGAGCGGGGAGGAAGGAACAATGAGTGGTGGTGGGGGAAAGAGGGACCGGTGAGTGGGGAAGAGGCTGAGCAGGGTGCGTGCACAGGGTGGGCGGGGCCATGGCCAAAAGAGGCAGTGCAGGGAGCTAGTCTCCCGAGGGGAAGCTTTACCTGCTGCCCATGTCACCCACGTTGTCTCTCTGAAAGAGTCAATATCATTTGAAACCCCAACAGAGTCGTCAAGATTTAGAACTAGCTGAAAAACTGGATACATTTTTTGTGACATTTTAATCCTGTTTTTCTTGGTAACATCAACATTCAGAAAATTTTGACAAGCTCTGGTCAACACCTCTCTCAAATAAGGAAATCCACTGTCTCCCCGAAACATGCCATAACCGGGCCAGTAACTAAGGAATTATTGTTTGACACAACCCACTTCATGTTTATATATCGACTACAGGGCAGTATCTAACCTCTCATTCCTGAGCAACTTAGAGCAAGCACAATCTCTTCCACGCTGTTCCATGAATAATTTGTTGCATCCATTAGGTCAGTGCATGTGGTGGACCTAAGTGGGGGTTGCGGGGGAGAACAGAGCTTAGCATTCAAGTCCTTTCTTTGTAACTTGCTTTACAGGAGGAACACTACTAAGCATCCCCATAAGCATGAGGATGGCTGTTGTGGGAGGACTTTGTGTAAATGCACAGGAGGAAGGTTACTGGAGGCACCTCCCTTTACATATGCAGTCCCAAAAAGACAATCAGAATCCAGCCCCAAGTGCAGAAGGGTGATGTAGGAGTAAACACTACTAACAGGAGAACTTAAGAAACCATAAGTTAAACTAGGCAGTCTCCTGTTAGGTACTTTTCCTGCTACATCCCTCTGCCTCCTTGTATGCCAATTTATACCCATAGCCCCTCACACTGACTTGTTAGTAAATTAACAGTGGATTGATGAATTAACCATACATGGATATGCATGGTTCCATATTTTTAAAATATATTGGCTTCTAGAGGATATAATGATAATAGCCATCCCTCCATTGCCTATGGTTCTTTTCCTTCTCTCTGTTATTTCTTTGCCCTCTTGGTAGTATACTTTTGAAAAGGGGTTTAGGAATTGAATGACACTGAAATCATTAAAGTTTTGTTACAGCGTATGGGTCTAGAATCTGATCTCCATTACAACAATGGAAGTCTGGAGTGACTCCACTGGCTGAAATGGAGCTATTGTAGATTTTCAGCGGTGTAGTTAAAGAGCACAAGCTGATATATAGCATCAACCTAGAGAAAAAGGGAGTGTGTGTGTGTGTGTGTGTGTATACACACACACACACATAGCATGTGTCATTATCAAAGCGCTGTACAAAACATTAGACAATCCACACAACAGCCCTAAGGCAGATGAGTACTATCATATTTATGAAATTATTAGGGCTGTCAAGCAATTAAAACAATTGATCACGATTAATGGTGCGATTAAAAATTTAATTGTGATTAACCGTGTGATTAATCGCACTGTTAAACAATAGAACACCATTTATTTAAATATTTTTGGATGTTTTCTGCATTTTCAAATATATTGATTACAATTACAACACAGAACACAAAGTGTACAGTGCTCACTTTATATTTATTTTTTATTATAAATATTTGTGCTATAAAATAATATTTTTCAATTCACCTCATGCAAGTACTGTAATACAATCTCTTTGATGAAATTTGAACTTACAAATGTAGAATTATGTACAAAAAAATAACTGCATTCAAAAATAAAACAATAAATAAATAAAACTTTAGAGCCTACAAGTCCACTCAGTCCTACTTCTTGTTCACTCAGTCACTCGGATAAACAAGTTTGTTTACATTTGGAGGAGATAATGCTGCCCATTTCTTGGTTACAATGTCACCTGAAAGTGAGAACAGGTGTTCACATGGCACTGTTATAGCCAGCGTCACAAGCTATTTGCGTGCCAGATGCGTTAAAAATTCATATGACCCTTCATGCTTCAACTGCCATTCCAAAGGACATGCGTCCCTGCTAATGAGGGGTTCAGCTCGATAACTATCCAAAGTAGTGCAGATGGATGGATGCATGTTCACTTTCATAATCTGAGTAAGTTGCCACCAGCAGAAGGTTGATTTTGTTTTTTGGTGGTTCGGGTTCTGTAGTTTCCACATCGTATTGCTGCTCTTTTAAGACTTCTGCAAGGATGCTCCACACCTCATCTCTCTCAGTTTTTGGAAGGCACTTCAGATTGTTAAACCTTGGGTCGAGTGCTGTAGCTATCTTTCGAAATCTCACATTGGTACCTTCTTTGTGTTTTGTCAAATGTGCCGTGAAAGTGTTCTTAAAACAAACAACATGTGATGGGTCATCATCCGAAACTGCTATAACATGAAATATATGGCAGAATGCGGGTAAAACAGAGCAGGATACATACTAATCTCCCCCAAGGAATTCAGTCATAAATGTAATTACCACATTTTTTTAACGAGCGTCATTAGCATGGAAGCATGTCCTCTGGAATGTTGACCGAAGCATGAAGGAGCATATGAATGTTTAGCATATCTGGCACGTAAATACCTTGCAATGCTGGCTACAAAAGTGCCATGCAAAAGCCTGTTCTCACTTTCAGGTGACATTGTAAATAAGAAGCCAGCAGCATTATCTCCTGTAAATGTAAACAAACTTGTTTGTCTTGTGACTGACTGAACAAGAAGTAGGACTGAGTGGACTTGTAGGCTCTAAAGTTTTACATTGTTTTGTTTTTGAGTGCAGTTACATAACATAAAAAAATCTACATTTGTAAGTTGCAGTTTCACGATAAAGAGATTGCACTATAGTACTTGTATGAGGTGAATTGAAAAATACTATTTCTTTTATCATATTTACAGTGCAAATATTTGTAATAAAAATAATACTATAAAGTGAGCACTGTATACTTTGTAGTCTGCATTGTAATTGAAATCAATATATTTGAAAATGTAGAAAAAACATCCAAAAATATTTAACAAATTTCAATTGGTATTCTATTGTTTAACCGTGCGATTAAAATTGTGATTAATCGCTATTAATTTTTTTAATCACAATTAATTTTTGAGTTAATTGCGTGAGTGAACGACGATTAATTGATAGCCATAAAAATTATATATCAAAGCACCCAGCAACTGCAAGTTGTTTCCTTGCCTCTGAACTTTTCCACTTGCAAACTCTTGGTACATCCCTAGAAATAACTATTTGAGAAGAATGACAGTATGACTAAACAATAATGAACCAAACAGCATGTTCAGAACACAGAGGAGGGTTGCCTGAAATGTGAGCAGATTGAGAAGAATGGAATTAATGCCAGGAGACTACTGTTCTTTAGGAATCTCTCTATACATGACACAAGTTACTGCATCTACAAGGGAATTCACAAGACACTGCTGACAGGTAAGAAGGTCACCAACTTGGCTGTTGTCATTAGAAAGAAACAGAGGCCAGCACTGATGGGAAGAAAGGGCATTAGAAAACCACTAATCGCAATAAGTCATTCATAAAAGAACCGTCTTGTCCAAATATATCAACTATACTTGTATCCTTCTACTCCTATGATTGGAAAATAGTCTCTCTACCAGGGCCGGACTTATGGATGGGCAACGTGTGCGACCACCCTGGGCGTCATGGCCGAGGGAGGAGGGTTGTCATGATCAAGAGACTGCAGAAAAGCCAAGCCCACCCAGGAGGAGCGGGGAGAGGATAAAGGAGGCTGAGGGACAGGAGTTAGGTGCTCACAGATATCCCCTCTACGCCCTCCCGGCAGCATGACATCTGCAACACTGCCGCTGCTCCACCGGCTGCTGCTTTGCCTGCTGAGTGGCTGCTCGGGGAGCAGTACTTAAAGGGTGTCAAAGAAAGCTTGTCCAGGGCACCATTTTCTCTAAGTCCAGCCCTGCTCTGTACTCGGATACTCTCCCCACCATATTCCCTGAACTTCTACTTTTCCAATTACTGTTTTACCCAAAAGACTGCTGTTTCTTTGCAGCACATTGCTGTGCTCTGACACTAACCTAAACATTCAACTGTGACACAAGTTACACTGGTGTTGCTTATAGTAGGAGTGCCCCTGAACAGCTTCTGCCCATCCCCTTTGTGTGTCTTTTTAGTAGGGCTCTCTCTCTCTCTCAAAGAGCTCTCTTATACAGTTTGAGAACAGAAAAGGGCAATTTCCATATAAATGGGAATGGGGCATTGCATAAGCAGACAGCAACAGCCTGATATGATCACACAGCATGAACAGAGAATTAAAAATGTCAAATATCCAAAGGAGAACTCACTACAGGTTTCTGAACAATCCCATTGGCCCTACTATATTCACAAAACCTATCCGCTAAATAATTACCAGTAATTAAGTTACTGGGGCAAATTTTCTGCTGATGTGAACACATTCAGGTCCCTGGACTTCAAAAATTTACTCATTTCCACCAGCAGAGAATCTGGCCCTTCATCTGTTTGCAAATTATTTAAAATAGGAAAAAAAGGGCCCAACCCAGCAAATAAGTTGCGTGCAGCTCTAGAGATGACTAGGGCAAGGGTCCTTACACTTTTTCCACAATGTGAGTCAACTCTCAATAGAGTGTCTTGTGAACCAACCCCGATGCCCATTTGTGAGCTTGTGATCACCGTGCCCAATCATAACAAAATAACAACCCTGTGCCAACTACATCAATTATTTATATTGGAAATTAATTAGAAAATAAAAAAAATAATTAGAAAATATATACTGTTGTGGGTTGGGCAAAACATCATTGAAGCTCATGGGTGTAATTACCGCCCATCGTATAAGATGGCTGTAAGAAACAATTAAGCTCCCTTTTGAAGCATGAGTGTCTCCTACTCCAAACCCAGGGTCTTTGATAGACATACCTGCATAAACTTTACTCGAGCTAACACACTAAAACTAGAAGTGTAGCCACCCTGTCACAAGCAGCAGGAGGTGCTAGCCACCCAGGTACATACCTGAGGTTTCAGAAAGGATTGTATCTGGGGCAGCTAGCCCATCCCACCACTGTGGCTGCACTTCTGTTGTTAATGTGCTACCTCAGACCTAGCATGGGCATTTCTACTGAAGCTGGAAATTACACCTCCTGTGCTATACCCACAGATGCATCACCACCCACATCAAAGGCACATGGAAGTCTGCTTAGGAATTTGAACTATGTGGGACAGGCGCTTGTCTGGGTATTGTTGTTAGCAGAGATGGGAGGGGGGTGAGAGAAGCAGAAGAAACACCATAGAAACAGGCCCTGAAGAAGCAGAAAGCCAAACACAGCCAGAACAAGCACTGAGAGCATGGCCCTAAGAAAAACCTATACAGAGAGCTTTTGGGTTGAGCGATGACTGAAAGTGGCATGGAGCTGAGAGCAGTTTGAGTTTTTCTGTGTTCAGGGAAACCGGGCTTTGTACATCCTTTGTAAATAAACAGCTCTGCATCAAAGATACCTGACTCCATCAACAATGTTGCCTCCTAATGAAAACAACCTGCAGGGCACCAAACTTTGGCTAACCCTAGGTCAAAAGGGGGTAACAAATACTTTTAGCTATCTTAATTCAATTTAGAAGACAGAACATAGTAAAAGAGCCAACATGCTGGGACCAGCAATCTTTCAATAGACCACAGACTGGGAACTGCTAATAGAAGTCTTTTAACCCAGTTTCAACATAAAATGAATATAATATCATATACTTGTTTCCAAATCTGCCCCAGGGGTTAAGCAGAATTTGAAAAACTAAATACCTATTTGTATAATGTTTAGTCAGAGTTCAGTTTGCTAGGTTTTATTTTAAGTTGTCACTTTAGACTTCTGGGTTTTGAGAAATACCTTTAAATATTACTGGCAAAAGGAAATATAGCCCCAAGGGCTAAACATACAATGGTTAATGTTTACATACACTGTGTATTGAAAGGGAAGGCAAATGGAACGATTCTAAGTACTTAGAACAGTTGCTGTCTGAAACGGTAAAAAATGATAACATAAAAGCAGTAGTAGCATCACTATTAAGGATGGCTCGTCTCCCATGTAATGTCTGATATTCTGAGTTTGATATTGCACCTCAGCCATTTCAAATCCCATTCAGCTCAAACTTACTATGTAACTTATCATCAAATGTTCAATTTTATGTTTCTAAAGGGGGGAAAAAAAGGGGTGATAATAGTAGTTGAATTTTACTTTTTTTTAAAACACAGTGACCATTAGCTACTGATTTTTGCTAAACTAATCTACTCGTCCGTTCTCTGTCCACCATCAAATTCTTCTCTCTCCACCATTATTTATTTTTAAAAATGTATCAAAATTATTATTGTCATTCTTATTTAAAATATATTGAGCAGCAGAAGGGTATAATGGATAGAGGCAGTGAACCAGACTCAGGAGAGTTGGTTTCTATTCCTGGCTCAGCCATTGACCTGCTGTGTTGACTTTAGGCAAATCACTTCACCTCTCTGTGCATCTGGATCCACCTCCTGCCTTTATTCATGTTGTCTATTTAGTTGGTAAGCTCTTCAGATCAGAGAGGGTCTCTCGCTCTGTGTTTGTACAATGTCTAGGACAATGGGGCTGTTAGTACCTCATACAAACAGTAATAATCCATTTTTTATGTCTAGGTTTATTGCAAAGGTCCAAAAGTGCAGCTGCTTTTGTGGAGAGAAATACCAATTGTTTAATATTACGTGCTGCAACACCATACAACAGTTTAGGACAGACAGGAATAAAAACCCTATTCAGAGGAAACAGCAGGAGAATTTTAGGCAGAGAGCAGGACCAACTCAAACAGTTCTGCCAAACCAGCAGCAATAGGATGTACTCGGCTCCAGTGGCCCCAAGAAATTATACGTAGATGATTTTGCTCATGTTCCAGTGCTGCATGATATTGACTACATACAACTTCATCCTGGCTGACAGCTCTATTGGGATTGCACCAATTACGTGCATGTTTGATTACCTATTTTCTACCCCTTTTAGCACTTACAGGACTTGCCTCCAGCCTCCCTCCCTGCCCCTCCATCCTTCCCCAGCCCACACACACACATTCTGTTCCCCTCTGCCACTCACAATTTTCATAACATAGCAGTTTAGGTTAGATGGAGGGAGAAGGTCACAGACTGAATTTTGGGTTTGAAATGTATGCCCCATTTGTATGCATTTGCTAGGGACCCCAACTTTATTTATACAGGCCCTGACTAACAAAATATAAATAACCAAGGTAGTATTTGGCAAGAAAACCAAGTAAAATCTCTGCTTTTGTGATATTGTCTTTAACAATCCCAAAAGGTCATTGTGCCTTGCTTTTACATTTCATTTGAAATATAACACCTACAACAGCACAACTCCTCCTGATAGAATGTTGGACGAATACTGTACTTGTTAATTATTATAATTTATTATTTGAATTACAGTAATGCCTAAAGGCCATATCTGACATCAAGGCCACTATTGTGCTAGACACTGTACATGGTGAGAGAGAGTCCCAGCCCTGACCACCTCACTGATTAAGAAGACTGCTGTCTATCAGATGCAATAGAAAGACAAAAAAAAGACAGACATAAATAAGTATTTTTATGTAGTGATAGATTATATTGATTGGCTTTTCTTTATCATTAGCTAAGAGTTCACACATGGCACCCAGTATATGTAGTAAAATTACCTGCAAAACATACCTTTACAGTGTGAAACAATATACTGTATTGGTCTGTGAGTGGCATTTAGTATCTTTAAATTATATAAAAGCTCCATAACCTACTGTAAATCCACTATCAAATAGCAAATGAGAGACTGAAGATGAAGCTACTTGCAGCCACCTCCAAAATAACAAAGAATATCCTGGAGGTGGCTAGAATCCAGTACTTACAGCTTAGAACAGTGCCCACGGAATCTGTATTATTTTGTAATGACTGATATAGTGGACTTTTATTAAGGAGACAGCATGGTACATCAGCAAGGAAGAGATGTAAAAAAGCCCCGAAAACCCCAACATGCCAGCTGCCAGGTAGATCAGATACATAGAGGAGTTATAGATAAAGTTATCACTGATTCCGCCATTGCTACATGCATATAACTAAAGTCAATAGGAATTTTGCATATACACCAGAGCTACAGAATAAGGTGTTTTACTGTATATTTCAACCTGCCCTTTAACGCATGACAATGAAAACCTAGCCTTGCTTATAAGAAGTGAGATTACATACCATTAAATCTTGATTTTACTATTTTACATAGTACAACTCTAACTCAAATATCTACAAACAGCAGGAGACATGAAGTGAGAGGCCTATCATTATAAGGTACAGTAAGCCATCCTAAGGAAGATTTCAATGAACATAAAAATATATTACATATGAAAGGAACATATGAGCTATCGATAAGTGCAAAGCACAGGAAGATGAAAGAAAGCAAATTCTTCAGCCTCTGAATAGGGACAGGGCAGCATTACACCTAAAAAAAGCTAACAGTAAATTTTTGGCTTAAACACACACACACACACACACCCCACCACCACCACCACCACACAAGCATTTAAAAATAGGCATCACATTACTAAGGTTATACCAGTAGAACTAAAAATGTGTGTGTGTTTAAAAATAAGGGGTTGCAACGACTTTGAAGAATATGATTAGAATTCAAAATGATCTTGACAAATTGGACAAATGATCTGAAATAAATAGAAAAAAAATCAATAAGGACAAATGCAAAAGTACTACACTAAGGAGAGAATAATCAAATTGCACAACTACAAAATGGGACCCAAATGCCTAGGAAGAAGTACTGCGGAAAGCAATCTGGGGGTTTTAGTGCATCAGAAACTAAATATGAATCAACAATGTAATACTGTTGCAAAAAAAAAAAAAAAGCAAACATCATTCTGGGATGTATTAGAAAGTTTTGTAAACATGACAGGAGAAGTAATTCTTCTGCTCTGCTTGGAGTTGATAAGGCCTCACCTGGAGTACTATGCCCAGTTCTGAGCATCACACTTTGGGAAAGATGTGGACAAACTGGAGGAAGTTCAGAGGAGAGCAACAAAAATGATTAAACTCTAGACAACATGACCTATGAGGAAATATTGAAAAAAAATTGGTTTTGTTTAGTCTGGAGAAGAGAAGACTGAAAGGGGACACAATAACAGTCTTCAAGTGTGTGTAAAGGTTGTTATAAAGAGGAGGGTGGTAAATTGTTCTCCTTAATCACTGAGGACAGGACAAGAAGTAATGGGCTTAAATTGTAGTAAGGGAGATTTAGCTTAGACATTAGGAAAAATTTACCAACTATAAGGGTAGTTAAGCACTAGAACAAATTATTTAGGGAGATTGTGGATTTTCCATCACTGGAGGTTTTTAAGAACAGGTTCCATAAACACCTAACAGAGGTGGTCTAGATAATACTTACTCCTGTCTCAGTGTAGATAACCTATCAATAGGGCCCTACCAAACAGGGCTGGCTCCAGGGTTTTGGCCGCCCCAAGCAGCCAAAAAAAAAAAAAAAAGCCGTGATAGCAATCTGTGGCGGCAATTCGGCGGGAGGTCCTTTGCTCCCAGCGGGAGTGAGGGACCGTCCGCCGAATTGCCGCCGAATACCTGGACGTGCCGCCCCTATCCGGAGCGGCCGCCCCAAGCACCTGCTTGCCAGGCTGGTGCCTGGAGCCGGCCCTGCTACCAAATTCACGGCTGTGAGAGATGCATCATGGACCATGAAATCGGGTCTTCCCCATGAAATCTGGTCTTTTGTGTGCCTTTACCTTATACTATACAGATTTCATGGGGAAGACCAGCATTTCTCAAACTGGAGGTCCTGACCCAAAAGGAGGTCATGGGGGTTGCAAAGTTATTGTCGGGATGGTCATGGTATTGCCACCCTTACTTATGCACTGCCTTCAGAGCTGGGTGGCTGGAGAGCAGTGACTGCTGGCCAGGCACCCAGATCTGAAGGCTGCGCCCCACCAGCAGCAGCTCAGAAGTAAGGGTGGCAATACCATACCATGCCACCCTTACTTCTGTGCTGCTGCCTTCAGAGCTGGGTGGGCAGCTGCTGGTTACCATGCCATACTTACTTCTGTGCTGGTGCTCAGAGCTGGGCTTCCAGCCAGCAGCCACCACTCTCCAGCTGCCCAGCTCTGAAGGCAGGACCACCCACAGAAATAAGGGTGGCAATACCGAGAAGCTGCCCCCCCCACACACACACAATAACCTGGCATACACACCTCACAACTTCCTTTTGGGTCAGGACTCTTACAGTTACAATAATATGACATTTCAGACTTAAATTGTGAAATTGACCAAAATGGACTGTGAATTGGGGAGCCTATTTATCAAGCTCCCTTCCAATCCTACATTCTAAGATATTCAGAAGCAAAGGCTTAAGTTTCTCTTCACATTTGTTTTAATTTAAATTTTATATTATATATAAACTTTTTTATACTAAAATAATTGACTGGGGTTATATGACCTACAGTGCTGTAACCTTTTTGCTCAGCTAGCAGATCAATACTTTGTTGAATATACAGTGATTTCATACATTCATTTGAATGAAGAAATTGCCATGTTGTATATTGTACACCAGAAGCAGAACTAAGCCTTTACGAAGAAATAGATGTGATTTTGAACAAATCTCAAAACGGAGTCTCAATTTAAGCTTTTTCCAGGACAACATATGGTCATATTAAGCAATTCTACAGGTAATTCATCCATTCCAACTGTTCTGTACATATCATTTAGGAAGGCAGAATGTTCACCTTGGGGTCTTTAAATAGTATAAATCAATTATCATAACTAGCTGTCAAATACTTCTCAGGGATCATTAAAAGTTTATGACACAAACCACTATCTTCTGAGAATGATGTGATGGGAGATTTTTTCCCTCTTATTAAAATCTAGGCAGTAAACAATACAATGTCTGAATGTATTAGAAATGTTTGGTGTACACTGGTTGACCAGTGCTACCAGTAATACAATATATCTGAGCACAAAATAAGACAATCCTTATGCAAAAAACCCTAAACATATTGATTATCCAACATAAGTTCATCAGTACAGTGCCAGTTGTAAACAGAATAGCCCTGTTTCAGTTGTATTTTTCTGGCGCCTGTTAGAAAATTAAAAGATATTGGAGCAAGATGTGCTTGCAGATACACTGGTGCTACTCCGTTTAAGGCCCCACTTAAGCAAAGCACTTAGGTACATACATAAGTCCAAACCTATTCAGCAAAGCACTATGTGCTTAACTTTAAGCACATGCTCAAGACCTACTGACTGCAAACAAACTTAAGCACATGCTTTAAGTCATTTACTGAATTGGGGTCTGCACACATGGAATTCCATTTTGGCCCTTCCCTCCATCTGGGTCTTCACTCACCCTCCAGAGACACCAGTGGTTTGATGAGTAGAAGCTCTCCAGAGGAAGGTTGTTACATCCCCTTAATTTTTAGATCTCAGGAAATCCACTGAAGGCAAGGAGTTTTTGCAATGCTTCCCAGCCCAGCAGCTCCCACTGCTTCTTGAACAGCCTGGCTCCTACAGGTGACCAAGTACATGTTTTATACATGTCTTAATTACCAGGGGCTAACATGACTGCAGTTGCCCATGGAAATACATTTATTTGAGGGTGCCAAAACATGTAACAAAGAGGGAAGAAGCATATATGGCTGTTAACAAACCAGATTCTCTTTTGGGATTTCTTCTGAGGAGGAAGGGAGAATTTATCACATATTGGAGAGCACTGTAGCCAGCCTCAAACCTTCCTCACTCAGGGCTTCTCCACTAAAGCCACTTTACTGCTGAATGAAGGCATCCCCATCGGGGTTTAATACACTTTAATTTATGCACATTAACTTCACTACTTCATTTGATTCATCTTATTTTACTGAGTTTCCCTGATTAGATAAAGTCTCTCAGAGTAGGAGCCCTGCAGGACCCTCACAGAAGAGTTATGAGGTAAGGGAGGACAACATGGCAGAGTTGATAATTGCTGGTTTCCATGCCTTCCTAACTTAGACCTGCTGTTGTAGACACACTTCCATTCAAGGAACTAGAGGAGAGCTTGGGAGGTTTAAACAGGCTAGATACTGGTAGTCACATAGACTACTGGATCACTTGTCATCTGATATTTTCTTGGTTGAAATGAAATTAATGAAATGTTACAGGCAAAAACACTCGTTTTCAACCTTTGGAGGGACAACTAGTGAAGTCCTAAATTTGGAAAGTTTTACTCTCTTTAAAATACTTTCTTTTGTCCCTCAGATAATTTGTGTCAGTGCCATAGTAAAATTAAATCAGGGCCAAGCAAAATAATGTTTTAAATATGACATCAGAGCAAATACTTGTATATACAGCTTTTCTTTGTTCTAATTTTTAAGGCATGAGGATTTCTTTTTGTCCTTGGTTTAAAATATATTCCAGAATTTTCTGTTTACAAACTAGAAAGCTGCAGATATTCCCATGTAGGCATTTCACAATTTATTCTATTTGAAGGGGCACAGGTAAAAATGCATTGCAGAGAAATGGTGCTTTCTTTTCTAACAAGCATATAGTTCAAGCATCAGTCTGTTGAAATACAATTTCTATCTCTGTGTCAGTGATGAGTATTTATACCTCTGAGATGGCCTGAATCACTCCTCCACTGGAAAGAGAAATAAAAACAATGAAAGAAACATGCCCTGCTTTGGAGTGTACTACGCACATCTAACACTGTGCTCAGCTCTGTATGAGGAAGACTGGAGTTATACTGCGGGGGGAAGATCTTTTAAGCTTGATGCCAAAAGTGTATTCAGAAAGAACAGTGTCACTCTTGTCTTCCTGTTCTAACACTTCTCTTTTCCATTTAAATAGCCACTGCCTGGTTTGCCCTAAATATTGTAAATCGCCAAAAGGCAAAGTCTTGGCAGCAACTCATTCAGACTATTATTACAGGTGTCTGAAAGGATGTTACATCTAGGTCTCATATGTTAAAGCAGTACACAGTTATTGGGGAACCTATGCTTTAGTGACCTTTACATCTTGTTTAGAATTTCTCTAGGCACTCAGCCCCTGAAACATGTCAGTTATATATTACTGCAGTTGTGCAGCAGAAAGAATGTTCCCCTTCTTCCTTCATTGCCACTGCCTAGGTGTAGTGCCTAGACTAGTCAGTATTCACACTAGACATAAATAATTTTGACAGTCAGGAGAAGCACGCACTAAATATACAAGTCCCATACAGCAGCAATCAATCTTATCTGACTGACTAACCCCAGAAACATTTTTTTAAACATTTTTTTTCTTTTGATCATCTTCTGAAGGTTTTTGACAGACACTTTTTGGTTTCCTCTTTATATTGAAGCTGTAACAGAGCCAGAATAATAAATAAGATATTTCTTTAGCCTCCCAATATTCTAGCTAAATGGCATACACTGGGACTGAAAGTGAAAATCTATAGACAAATGGTGTAATCCTGATACAGGATAGGCAGGTGATTTATCTGAGGCTTAGATTTGATACATCAAGAGGGGGGGAAACCCTTACTTTCTGAAAAAAATTCAGTTCTTTGGGAAATATGGTCTTCTAAAATGGTACTAGAGACATTTCAAAACAGATTAAGACTAATGTATTTCAAGAACAGCAGTATTCTTTTCATGTTTTTGTTTTTAGGAAATTATGCACACCACATAACTTTCCTCCACAAAAATAGGGTGGTGGTGGTGAGGGGAGGAGTGATTGTTAATGCAGCCCTGATGTGTGAATAAACTTGCGTTACATAGTGATATTTCTTAGGGTGCGCCCATTACTGGTGCAAGACATAAAATTCACCATTACAAAAAAGAAGACCAGGAGGATATATTCAAACCATGTATCAGTGCTGACCACAGACACAACAGGTATTCTGGAATATTTACATATGTGGTGTCATATCACAACACCACCCTTAACTCAGTCTGGGTTTCACCTGATTTCAGTTTTGTGTAGTTTGCAGCCAACTTAGTTTAATTGGCAATGCCTCCTATTACCTCCTCAGCCCTAGTGGAGGCTTTGATACTGGGGACCATTCCATCCTCCTAGAATACCCATCTGGCTATCTAGGTGTTTCTCACCCTTCCTGTTATGGATACACCCGTATCAGACTCTTTTCTCTCTGGTAACAAAGGAGTTCCATCTCTGTAACAAAGCTCCACCTCTATAGTGTCACAATGGGTTTATTTCTAAGCCCTCTGCTCTTTCGGTTTAACCTTTGTCCCCTTGATTACATAGCTATCTTTAATATTAACAATTCTGTACTAAAGATATAAAATATGTACATTTGGCTACCTCTAACTTCTCCTTGCCCACCTTCTCTTCTTGTCTTAAGCAAGTAAAGATGTGCTGCCATCTCATTTTCATTTAGAAAATTTTCCTCAAAATGTGTTTCTCTTGAACAAGTGGAGCATCTTCAACACACTTTTTTATCTTTTGAACTCAGATGCCTTTGCTTCCACATACTGGAACACTGACATAATCTTATCTTTTAACGCTTCTTTTCATACATCCCCAAGGCCTGTAAATCCACTTTTCACTGTCTGCAACTTTTCCCATGTATGCTAATGCCTCATCTTCATTTCTGCTCAAATCCTTAGCCATGCCCTTTTTGCCTTGACTCTTGCGGCTCTTGGCTCTGGTCTCCCTCAAGACCCTCCTCTTCAAACCTCATCATGGTCAGATTGGTACTGTCTGCCCTTTCATGTGCATAAAAACAGGCAGTCAACCTTCCTCCTTCTTAACAAATTCCATCAGCTCTCCATTTTTTTTCAGGATCCAGTTCAAAATTGTTCTCCATGTTCTAAAACTTGCTCCAGCCTATCTCAAACACTGCGTCTCTCTCTTTTCCCATACTACTTCCCTTTGCTCATCTAGTGCTGGCCTCTTCTTGTACCCTCCACATAATCCTATCACTTTTGGTGTGTGAGGGCTTTCTCCTTGGCAGATCTTGACTTGAGGTACTGCTGTATCCCTTCCTGATTTACTCTCCATCTCATTTCAAATTTAAGCTGAAGATCTCTTTTCTACTTTGTCTAAAATAAAGGAGAAAAAAAGAAAGGAGAAAGAAGAGAAGAGAAAATCTTGCACAGATAATAGTTATGGCTCCTCTCCCCTACAACTCTCTAAAGCTTTCTGGGTACACTTTGTTTTAAAGAAGATTATCACAAATGTATTTTGGTTTACTGTTTTTTGTTGTTGTGCTACACCATGTGATCAAATAAGCATAAAAATTACTTATCCAACCTGTGATATAGGTTGCAGAATTTTCCATAATTTGTCATGCATGCCAATGGAATTCCAGGCACTTCCATGTATTGCTACAGTGCAACATCCCTGTTTTATCAAGCTAGCAGTGTCATAACAGAACCTGTAAAATTAACCATAGCCAAATTGAATGCCATATGCCAATAATTTCTGCAAACTTTGCTGCACACTGCAAGGGGGTATGTTTAATGTTGGGAAGCACGCTACATGCCTAATATTGGAAATATCGATAGGATACGAGATCATAACTGTGGCAATGTCTTACAAGCCTTTTGTAGCATTAGGTAAACAACACTGTAATCCTCCTAATTATGTTGCCTTAGGCAGCCATCTCATTATATACTGTTCATGATGTGACTTTTTAAAATGCTGTCAGAGTAATCCATTGTGCAGCAGTCTTTCAGATTAAATGTTAAGACACTGATCTTTTAGCACAAAACACAAATGTGCTTTGGATAATGATATTTCCAGTTAGGAAGATGATTAGTGTACTTTAGGAGGAAAGTTAGTTACTAGGGAGCCTGTTAGGTGTCATTCTCTGAGATCAGAATACGATGCCTTGAAATGACAGAAAATCTAGATCCAGATATACGGGTTGATTACTGGCTGAATGCTGACCATATGTTTCTGCAGTATGAAATGTAAAGTCCCTCCCACAAGAAGATCTGGAGAACGTAATGCATGGTTGTAGGTAGTGTAATTTTAACCATGTTGGTTCGATGATATTAGAGAAACAAGGTGGGAGGTAATATCTTTTATTGGACCAACTTTGTTGGTGAGAAGACAAGCTTTCAAACCACACAAAGGTCTTGCTCAGATTGTTGTAATAAGCCATAAATCCACTGTCTCTGAAACCCACTAACCCCCTCTTTTTGTCCTATGACTGCAGAGGTGTTAACGGGTCACTCTGCCTTGAATGGTCCCTTGCAATATGTGCTAACTACTTACGCTAAACAATCTGTTCCACCTTCCATTTTGCTGTCACATTGGGAGTTCCTTTCCCAGACCTGAAGAAGAGTTCTGTGTGGCTTTTAAACTTGTCACTCTTATCAACAGAAGTTTGTCCAATAAAAAGAGATTACCTGACCCACCTGGTCTCTATAATACATAGTGACAAGAGAGCACATACTACTTGTCTGAAGTTTGGTACTCAACATAGTGCATAGAGAATTTCTAATATTTTGGACTTTTTACTCCAAAAGTTGGGCACAGTGTGGTCCTACATTAGGCACTTTTTATACCATACTTTTTATGGTCTGGTATTAGGCAACACAGAGACAGGGAGGAGTAATTTTCAATTTATGTCAGCTTCAGCAAATCTGGCCTATAAACTTTAGTCTTCACATATCATTTACAATCCTATGATACATAAAGCATCATATATGAAAGCTCAGAAGATACATAAACAGAGATAAATAGCTAAATATGGTATTTGTCAAGAGAATTTTACTGGGCTGAGACAGTGAAAATTGTAAACTGAGAAATCATCATGTACTTAAACTGAAATGCCAGATGTTGTATCTACTTCATTCACTAGCAAGTATCTGCATATTAATATTTGTTTATCCCTACCTTGCTGAAATATATCTCTAAATATACTCTTTGGCAATAAGATCCAATTGTAACCAGAAAAATCACAGCAACACTCATAGAATTAATATATCTCTACCACATGGGGCATCCCTAATCTGTTGGATTGAGGGGGTATTTGTTCTTCACACTCACTGGGCTGTGCAGTGTCCTGTTCTGGCACCAGCTATTGACTGTTTATTAAAATACAATTTCCTCTTGTCTGGCATTTACAGACATATCATAGTAGGGAATGATAGTTATCTGTCCATATTGGCATATTACAGTGGCATAATGTTAAGATTAACTCTACTTTCCAGATAAATGCATAGGTGACATAGAGCATGCATAATGAAAACAATATTGATCACATGTGCAATGCCCATACACTTGCAAAACTGATGTCAGGATTCTGGCTCATATGGCTATAACTCCTGAAAGGCACACAATTTCCTTTTTCAAAGGTTAGAATTAGAAAAAAAATATTTTAATTGAGTTTCTGACCTTGGAAGTACTTACATGTGTATTCTTACTCCCACAAAGGGGAAAATATAAAGTGATTATATCCTGTTAGAAAAAGAGAGCAATATAGGCCTGTGGTTAAGGCATTTGATTGTGACCAAGGATACCTGCATTCACTTTATGGCTCTGCAAGAGTTTCTTTGTGTGACCTGAGGCACTTAATATCTCTGTGTTTCCAGTTTCCTGTCTGTAAATGGAGATAATAGCACTCCCCTAATTCACAAGGGCATTATGGATATAAATAATTAATAAATGAGAGGTGCTCAGATGCTATGTTGATGGGGCATATAAATACCTAAATAAAAAGGGAATAGAAATGATCCCTCTCCCTCCCTTACCCCTACTAATCTTAGTAAAACAAACTTTTAATTTCTCCTAAAATGATCGGGGCCAATGGCTTTGATAGGAGGATCAACATTTTATTTCTTTCCCACCTTTTCATAGAGTATTATCTTTGCATCCAGGAACTGTCTATAACTGGAGGAAGGAAAAAATCCATTGCTTACAGTATATGGTGCGTTTCAAAGCACTGAATAGGCACCTGATCCTGATTGATTCTTAGCACCTGCAACTCCCACTGAACTCAATTGGTGGTGCACCACTGATGACCAGGCCTTAACTTCAACAACCTCAACACACCCACACAGTTCATTATCTTCAGCTTATTGGGAGTTAACCAAGCGTTAATTTAATATGAAAGCAAACATTTGTCTAGCTGAATGTCCACTGAGACAACAGAGTAATAAATTAGATAAGAACAGCTGTGTCACCATCCATTATTTAAACACATAGACTCTACATTTATGTTTACATTTTCCAAATTGCAAAAAGAACACTAGCACAGCTCCTTTGCTGTTGTTGTTGTTGCATCACACTGCAGGATGCTAAAATGAGTTTTGCCTTGACCTAACTCAATATTTAAGGAGTCTATACCAATTTCATGCAGCTGTACAGTAAAAATGTATTTCTATTTGGTAATTAGTACAGTCTGTTTTGTGAGATTTCTGTAGCTATTCTAATCATGACTTAGGTTGTCATTTTATAGCTAGCAGTAAAGTCGGATATATTCCTGTTACTAAATCCAGCCTATGCGTAAGTATAGAAACTCAAGGCAAGGACTGAATGACTTTTCTCTTGCCTCACAACTGACATCTTGCCACAAGATGGCACCAAAGGACTAAAAATCTTAATATTCTTAAAGTTTCCTTGCTAGAGAAATGGAACAAACTTTGATGGGGATTTTACCAGCGAAATCATCAACAGCTCACCTTCCAGTGAGTCAATAGGTTGTTCACATAACCCTCCCTTGCTTTGACAAGCTGCTGAATGCTGAGACCTAATTTTGGTTCATTTAATATTCAGGAAGTTTATTTTCCTTAAGTTTAGGTTTCCTAAAAAATGCAGAAAGGAAGGGGATAGCATTTAGAATTAAATACTTGATTTTCAAGGCACAAGCAAAAACATACAGAAGGGTATGCTGGTCACCAACCAAACGTTGATGGCCCTGAAGTAAATGAATTTCATCCAAGTTAAAAAAAATAGCAACAACAACAGGAAAAGTTTAATCTAAAAACTGCTGAACTGTTTCTTTTTCATTGGTAACTGAATAGTTATAAAATATTTTTCCACATTAACATTTTAAACAGAAATTCAATTGCCATTTCCAATTCATTGAAAGCTTTATGGAAGGTGCATGCTCCAAAAAAGACTCAATGATGAAAAATATTCCTAGTATATTTTTAATTTCATTGTTATGTTAATTTTTTTTCTATTTCCTAGTTTCCACAAAACATCACAATTCACAGAGAATTTTGTTAAATGCAAGAACACAATTCCATGATAAAGTCAGATTGAATTGTGTCCACCTATTTCAAGAGCTGAAAACAAAGTAAAAATTATATGCCATACTTGCTATACTGGTACTTATAATCCTACTACTCTGCACATATTGACACATATCTCTCTTCAAAATAGTGATAAAGTATAGTGTCTACACATAAAAAAGCAAAGATAAGCATTCTCCTTAATATTCTTTAACTAACTGCATTTTTTCTTATAAAAAACAATAACCTGAAGGATGTTTGCATTATGAAACAAGAGATTTTATGTCAGAAATGTTTTATGTTTTATTGGCACTGTTTATGATAGTACAGTATTTAACTGCATTGAAAGATGAAATTTCATCCATGGATCAATTTATTTTACCTACTACATTTGAAGGCACTCACACTTTACCTCAGAGGGCTTAATGCCTCAAAGTAAGTCCACTGAAATCAATTATATGACTCCTACTGACTTCAAATGGGCTTTGGTTCAGGCCTTTATTCATCTGTTTTCCTTAAACTTGCAAACTTTAAATGGCATGGTGACTGTAAAGATGAAAAGAAAACCTATAAGAAAGAAGAGATTTGAAAACTGCTGTTTCTAATATTGTTCTAAATCATGAATCTAATTTATGTAATTTAAGTCCCCAAATGTAACAAATTGTTTTGTTTTGTTTTTTGGGTTTTTTTTTTAAGTTTTGCATTTCAGAAGTAAAATAAGATCTCTGTCTTTCTTAGCCATTCACTCACAGGTATCCAATTTAAGACAGCGCTAGCCTAGTGACCTCTCTGAGTCATAGTATAGACTGCTGAAATATTCTGAAGATTTATATGTACCAAAATTTAAATGGGATTATTTCTATAATGGACTATGCCTCAGTTCATCACTCTTTTTCTAATTCTCATTATTCTGACCTCAACAAGAAGCTGGATGAAATGAGCCACTACTGGGACATATTCATATATACATCTCACGTACTTCACAGAGTGGGTTCAGCTGGCTGACACATTGTTTCTCTCTAGTTTGCTATCTCATTCAATTTATATAATTTCACCACATAGTTATTTCATGACTAAAAATAAAGTATTTCAATAATCAAAAACAATTACAATATCATTCGTGGGCAATACCTCAAAACTCCAAATAAAAGAATGAAATAATTCTGCATATATTATGTGATTTCATCAAATTAATAAGTCAATTAAAACAAGACACTTCCTCATCTCAAACCAGTTGAAGTGGGGGAGCAAATGTGTGTATATAATATAGTACTGTGTCCATAAATGTATTAACATTCCAATGGAAACACACCTACATCCAGAGATGGAGCTAACCCCCTGAAAAGTAGGTCTGGTCCATGATACATTTCAGCCCATTTCAGTGACAAAATGACAGATGAAATCCAATGTTGGTAAGTGCAAAGTAATTTGCATTGGGAAAAATAATCCCAATTATATATACAAAATGATGAGGTCTCAATTAGTTGATACCCCTCAAGAAAGAGATATTGGCATCATGAATACTCCCCTGAAAACATCTGATAAATGTGCAGTGGCAGTCAAAAAACAAAAAGAGTGTTAGCAGCTATGATGAAATGGATAGATGATAATAATAATAAAAATAATCACAATGCCACTATATAAATCCATGGTACGCCCACACATTGAATGCTGCATGCAGTTCTGGTCACTGCATCTCAGAAAAGATATATTAGAATTGGAAAAGGTGCAGAGAAGGGCAACACAAATGATTAGAGCTATGGAACAGCTTCAATGTGAACAGAGATTAAAAAGATAGGGACCATTCATCTCAGAAAAGAGACATATGAGGGAGAATATGATAGAGGTCTATAAAGTCATGAACAGTATGGAGAAAGTGCATAGTGAAGTGTTATTTACCCCTTCACATAACACAAGAACTAGGGGTCAAACAATGAAATTAATAGGCAGCAGGTTTAACACAACCAAAAGAAAGTACTTTTTTCACACAACGCACAATCAACTTGTGAAACTCATTGCCATGGGATGTGGTGAAGGCCAAAGGTATTAATGGGTTCAGAAAAGAAGTAGATAATTTTATGGAAGATAAGTCCATCAATGGCTATTAGTCAAGATGATCAGGGATGGAACTCCATGCTCTTAGTGCCCACAAACCTTCAACTGATAGAAGCTGGGACTGGATGACAGGGGATGGATCGCTATAAATTGTTCCCTCTGAAGCATCGACACTGGCCACTGTCAGAAGACAGGATACTGGGCTAGATAGACCATTGGTCTGACAAAGGGTGGCTGTTCTTTTGTTCTTAATCATGAGAATAGTTCAATTCAATAAAATGCTTTAGAGCATGAAGTCAAAAAAACATCAGATTGCTTAACATGTCAGAGACAGGACAAGAAAGGAGAAAGGTTTTCCCAATGGCAATCAAGACTTCAGCCTCAACAGCAAGGTGAAGATGAGTGCCAATCTCTTGGTCAGTGACAGGAACCCACCTCAGGATTTCAATGGCAGGAACACCCATCCCCCACACAAAATAATCATTTTCTAATAATGTAAACATAGTGATGTAACCCATGTCAGTATCCTGCTTTTGCTGGAGACAGATATGAGGATTGTTTCAGCCCAAAGGCTGTAGTAACTCCCCTAGAAGGAAAAAGAGATATGGGTTAGGAATATAAAGTTGATATTTTTTTCTTTTGGTGGGGAGTGGGAATCAGTAGAAGGTTCACTCTTTACATAGCTCTTTAATTTTTCACATACAATCAGTGCAATTCATTACTTCCCTCCCTGATGCACAGGGCCAACTGCTTATGGATATGGCTGCAAAATTCAAGTAGTTAATCCACGTGAAACCTACTATGATACTGTTGCATATATTGTAGTTACAAGGACGACATAGGCAAATACCAAAAATTAAATGGTTCATGAAATCATTATGTATCTTGAATATTATTACTGATATTTATGTATTTGAGATACTTTTCAGAACATTTATTTAAAATAGAATAGAATATTTTAAATAAACTAAATCGATGGCTGAAAGGAAAGTGTCTTCTGTTTCATGAATTAAGAATTAAATTGATGTAATGAGAAGTGTTACATACAATGTACTGAGTGTTGATGTGTCTTATGAGTCACAGGGCCAAATTCTGCCTTCACGTACTCCCCATGCCGCCACATTTATTTTAGACCAGAGTACAACAGGATTTTCAATAAAATGAATGCCTGATGGTGATATAGGAATATGATGCTATGGTCTCTCACATTCTGTGGTACTGACTCTAGATTCTACAATGCTGAGAATGATAAACATTGTTCACTAGATGTGATTATAATTCACCACTGTAGTCACAAATGGTAATTAGGCCCCAGTCCTGTCATGAAAATTCTGAGGATAGGCTAGTGGGTGCATGTGATTCTCTTTGCAGGAATGAGGCTTTAATGATGCATAAATCAAAATTGCCCCCCCCCCCCCTTAAAAAAAAACAAAAACAAACAAACCTTAAAGTAGTGCTAACTTGTGCAAAAGACTGAATAATTAAACAATTGGAAATAAATAGTACAGTACCAAAATAAAGGGTATTTACATATTTCATTACAATATTACATGTGAAAGGATAGATTAAATATTTGCATTTTCTGACAGTTTTAATAATTAATGTGATTGTTATTGACATTCTTTTGACTTTTGTAATCTCTCCTTGTTTCCTATGTCTTGTGCATGTCCTAGTTTGTGCTTTTCAGTTACTACCTTTAAAGTTGATGGACTGTTCTAGTGCAGATT
This sequence comes from Chrysemys picta bellii, assembly GCF_011386835.1. Taxonomy (NCBI): domain Eukaryota; kingdom Metazoa; phylum Chordata; order Testudines; family Emydidae; genus Chrysemys; species Chrysemys picta. Next base: position 145,651,009 of record NC_088792.1, read on the forward strand.
TAGGACATTTTCATATACTAAAGTGATTAATAATTATTTCCAGTAATTTGGGGATATTTATTTATTAAACGCCATTTTAAAAGGATTCCTTTTAAGGGTTAATTCCTTCTCATTTAACTCACTCCTGTAGGTTTCAGTTCAGCAAAAGTACTTAAGCATGTGCCTAAGTGGCACTGAAAGTAATGGGGTTTAAGTAATTTACTTAATAAATTAATAAAAAAATAGACTGCCAAATCAGGGCTGTAATTCTTTTGAGGTACAATGGGGACTTCTTACATGAGTAAAGTGAATAGGATTCACAAAAGTATAAAGATGGGTCCAAATTGTAAAATGCAGATCCAAACTCTTCCAGATACAGGACCTTGCTTTAGGTTCATTGCCAAAATTGTGGTTACTTGTAAATATATATATAATAGATTTTAGAAACATAGGACTGGAAGGGACTTTTAGGTTATCAAGTACAGTTTCCAGCCACTGCTGGCGATCCAATCATATAATCCTATTCCTGAATTTACCAAATTCCATTTGAAGACTAGTTAGGTTTTTTGCCCTTATTACCCTCATTGGAAGGCTGTTGCAGAATCTCATACCTTTGATACTTAAAAACCTTCAAAAAAAACCTTAATGACTGCAGACAACCATCCTTGATTTAATGTTTAAATGAATCAATAGCAACCTCAATCTTAATCTAAATGTGAGGATTAAAAATGGAAAGGGGAGGGAGAGGATAGAGAGCAAGAGCATGTACAGCTGCATGCCCTAAATGCACTGTTGCAGGACTGGGCCAGCTGTCATAAAGTAATTTCTCAGCATAATATGGGCCAGCTGCTGTATGTTACTCATTCAAAATACCTTTTGAAGATAGTAGGAGTTTTGACTGTGTGAGGAAACCAGGAATAGTCTCTAAAAGGGGCAGGTGCTCTGGGAAGCTGCAGTGACTGTATTACGAAGCAGCACCTCCCCCTGGGACATGTAGGAGTGAGACAACAAATTGGCTGGAAAAGCCCTCTTTCTATTAGAAAATTATTTGTTGCACACAGCTTTTATGAGCTCAAAGTAAAACCTTAGAAGATTTGGGAAGTTGTTCTGGTCAGGCCCCAAAATTCCCTCTCCTGCCCCTTCGGGCCTAAAATGGCTTTTGAGACGGTGGGGTATTGGCCCTGAACTGGACCATGGCTCACATTTCACCAGTGGATGCGCCTAGTAAAAGTTGCACATTTCATCTGTAGTTTGCATGATTAACATGAGTTGTCTTGTTATTATTTTTTAGGTGACGATGTGCAGTTTTTCAAAAATATGTATACTTCTGATATGACAAATTTCACCTTTATTTTATGTTTCTTCTCTTAGTGGAACAAACATAACTATTAGACTTACTCCAATCTTCCTAACTCTGGTTTGGACACCATTCCACAAACTTTCCCAATGATCCAATTCATGCAAAAATTGCAAGTTGTACATGCATACAGCAGTTAGTGCACATCTAAAATTCTTTTTTTGCAGAACCACTAATTCCCAACACCATGATTTATTGCAGATTTGTAGACCTGAGAATTTTCAGGATACCTGTGTTAAAATGGTGCCAAATCATTACTGAGTCTGATCACAAAGAGAATTCTGGAGAATGTGTCAGCAATTCTGGGGAAAGCCTCATAAGTCTAAGCCAACTTCTCACAAACTGTGCAGAATTCTAGAAAGTGCATGAATTGTTTGTAGGCCTCTATCTTTGAACAGTACAAATCTCAGTATGACGAAAAAAGAAATCAGCTTACAAATAAATTTACACTGGGAGATTCTTACAGGAGACCAAACTTTGAAAGAGAAATGAAATTCAACTTGGAAAACAATGAAAACAAACACATTTCAGGGAAATAATCAGAAATATTGATATTTAATGGGAGGGAGAAACTTGGGAAGCTGTAATGTGGCAGTAAAAATGGCCAATGGCATTTTGCTCCTCATGCAAATGCATCCTGTCACAAAGCAGGGAAGTTAGAGTTCCCTCTCTAGAAGACTGATCCAAAGCCCAGTGAAGTCAGTGGGAGACTTCAATGGGAATTGAATTAGAGTCTTAGCCCACCAAACTTCAGAACAATCTTGCCCTGACAGTGAGATTGAAAAGTATTGGATGATCTAACAAACCTTTTCCACTTGAAATTTCTATGGGCCATGAAAATAATCCTAAATCATTTGCTACTAATTGGGGCTGTTTACCTACACAGCGTAGGTCTGTGTTCAGACATAACACACTGTGGAGCTGATTTTCAATCAAATCCCTGGTCTACACTAGGAGTTTAGGTCAAATTTAGCAGCATTAGATCGATTTAACCCTGCACCCTCCACACGACGAAGCCATTTTTGTCAACTTAAAGGGCTCTTAAAATCGATTTCTGTACTCCTCCCCGACGAGGGGATTAGCACTGAAATCGACTCTGCTGGGTCAAATTTGGGGTCGTATGGATGCAATTTGATGGTATTGGCCTCTCGGAGCTATCCCAGAGTGCTCCGTTGTGACCGCTCTGGACAGCACTCTCAGCTCAGATGCACTGGCCAGGTAGACAGGAAAAGCCCCGCGAACTTTTGGATTTCATTTCCTGTTTGGCCACCATGGTGAGCTGATCAGCACAGGTGACCAGGCAGAGGGATAGCTCTGGGGGGAGGGATAGCTCAGTGGTTTGAGCTTTGGCCTGTTAAACCCAGGGTTGAGAGATCAATCCTTGAGGGGGCCACTTAGGGATCTGGGGCAAAATCAGTACTTGGTCCTGCTAGTGAAGGCAGGCTGCTGGACTTGATGACCTTTCAAGGTCCCTTCCCGTTCTAGGAGATACGATATCTCCATTATTAAAGAGCTCATCAGCACAGGTGACTAAGGAGTCCCAGAATCGCAAAAGAGCTCCAGCATGGACCAAACGGGAAGTACTGGATCTGATCGCTGTATGGGGAGATGAATCCGTGCTATCAGAACTCTGTTCTAAAAGACTAAATGATTAAGCGCAACCAGACACCAGGGCAGTTAGAAGAGCACAGCAGGGCATGCTGCATATCAGAGACGCTTTAAAAACCAGTTTCATGACTGGCCAGGCTATGGTGTGAGAGTTCTGTTTGTTTCTCCTTGATGAAAACCTGGCCCCTTGGTTCACTCTTCTTCCCTGTAAGCCAACCGCCCTCCCCTCCCCCCTTTGATCTCCGCTTGCAGAGGCAATAAAGTCATTGTTTCAAATTCATGCATTCTTTATTAATTCATCACACAAATGGGGGGATAACTGCCAAGGTAGCCCGGGAGGGGTGAGGAAGGAGGGTAGCACAAGGGTGGGGTAGTTGTAGGGGCACCCCCTAGAATGGCATGCAGCTCATCAGAGAAGCGGGATGTGTGGGGCTCTGATCCGGAGCGGCCATTTGCCTCTCTGGTTCTTTGGTAGGGTTGCCTGATATTCCAGGCAGGACTGAATCTCCATTAGATGAAACTTAAAGAAGGGAATGACCTGGAGTCACTCCCATTTATGTCCAGGCGCCCCCGACCGACTTCACCGAGGCCAGCCAGGAGCACCCATGTCTGCCCAGGCGCCCACGGCTGACCTCACCGAGGCCAGCCAGGAGGAACCAGGAGACAGCAGCAGATGGTACAATAACCGTCTTTGCTAACTTGCAAAGGCAAGGAGCTGCTGCTGTGTAGCACTGCAGTACCGCATCTGCTAGCAGCACCCAGGAGACGTATGGTGACAGTGAGCTGAGCAAGCTCCGTGCTTGCCATGGTATGTCATCTGCACGGGTAACCCAGGAAAAAAGGCAAGAAACGATTTTTTGCCATTGCTTTCACGGGGGGGGCAGGGGGGGGGGTGCCTGACGACATGTACCCAGAACCACCCGCGACAATGTTTTTGCCCCATCAGGCATTGCGAGCTCAACCCAGAATTCCAATGGGCAGTGGAGACTGCGGTAACAGTGGGATAGCTACCCACAGTGCAACGCTCCGAAAGTTGACGCTAGCCTCGGTACTGTGGACGCACTCCGCCGACTTAATGGTCTTAAGTGGGGACACACACAGTCGACTGTATCAAATCAATTTCTAAAAAATTGACTCATATTAAATCGATCTAATTTGATAGTGTAGACATACCCAAAGTCAATAGGGCCTGTAGGTGCTCAGCATTTCTCAAAATCATTATCTGTAAGTTCTCAGTGCAATGACACAAGACCACTCATATCAGTATGAACAGTCTTAATTGTGATACTTTAAAACAATTTAAAAACCATTTGCTATATTTAACTTGCAAGACATTACTATTGCTATGTCCTCTATTTCACTGCATCTTGTATAAAAACTTCAGATGTTCTTGTCAAAGGTAAAGCTTACAAAGTGGTGCTTTGGTTGCAGTAGGAATATTTTCAATAATAGATATTATTTTAAGTTGCCAACAAAAGCTATTCTAATATTTTGTCTGAAGATTGTGATGCCATTAAAGTTAACAGAAAATTTGCACCCTTAGTGATATACTGCAGCTGGTTGCGAGGCTAGATAGATCTGTGCTAATGGGCTCAAGCCAATGCACTAAAATTAGGACTGTGGATGTTGTGACTTGGGCTGTGAGATGAGGGGGTCAGGTGGGTTTGAGAACCTGAACTGCAGCCCAAGCTGCAATGTTCACACTGCTATTGCTTGTGAACCAGCTCAAGCTCTGTTAGCATACATCTGTCTACCTGGGCTGGGAGGCTCGCTCCAAGCTGCAGTAGAGATGTACCCTATGGACCCACCTTGCAGGGTCCTAGAGCCCAGGCTACAGCCCGAGCCTGAATGTCTACACTGCAATTAAACAGCCCTTTAGCATGAGCCCAAGAGCAGGTCAGCCCTGGATGTCTAACAGCAGTATACACGTACCCAATGGTACTAATTCCAGAAAGTATATAATTTACTTGCCTGAGTCTGCCTTTTCCATTAATTTAATACTTTGAGAGACATGGACAGCAAATTGATAAAGATGCTGTTTTTTGATGAAGCTGATGGGCCCTTGAGTCTTTTAATATTGATTATTCATTAGCAAAATAAATATATCTGGAAATGATTTCCTATACTGCTCAATGGTTATGACCAATAATTGCCTCATTAGAAACCTTATAACCCTCTCCCCACCTTGAATATTTTCAGCCTCTCTTTTTTCACAACACTGTCTGTTGACTAACAATTCATTTTTCCCTGTCCACTTTGCCATATACATTTTCAATAAAGGGATTGTTACCCCTTGTAGTTGTTTTATCTCCAAAGCTATGCCATCACTTTATACACATGGCTCCTTTGCTTTTGCTGGAAGTGAAGGCTAGTCCTAGATGTATCATAGCTTTAAAGGTGGACATGTGTTTCTTGCAGCAACCAATGAAGGAATGCACATTACTCATATGATGCATTTTCTTAGACACAAGCACATTATTTGTTTTATTTATGTTCAGCATTAGGATTATGTCAACATTCTTCAAATGTTCAGGTCATTCTGTTAAATAAACCTATTACATATACATTACTAATGCTCACCCTGACACATGAGGGTATGATAATTAATTTCTACATATTTTACATTGCTAATTTGAAAAAAAAATTCCATGATATTATGTTGTATTTCAAGCTCTTTGTTCATAAGTGCAGTGAATTGCATTGATATCTACCCCTTCTTACTCCTTAAAACCCAGGGTGCTATAACATCTGCAGAGCTCACAAGGATTGCATTCATTTTAATTGCATGATTTTATCATGCTAAATGAAGGTATGTCATGTTTTTATGCAGTAATGCAAAGCACTGAGACTGGATTTATTGCATTAGCCTATCTGTAATGTGGCAGATGATGGAATACCAGTGATAAAATCATAAGATTTACAAAAAACATAATTACATATAGGGTAATATAAAATTGCACATGGAAAAATATTTCAGACAAAGATTTCTGCTGTTGTCAAAAAACGCAGAAGCAAACTTCTTTGGCTTTTGAACACCAGCAGAACTCTGCAAATGTCTGGGTATTTCATTTCCTACTAGATTTTCTTTCTGAACTCTTACCTTTTAAAAAAGCAAAAAAAATATATGAGTTTGTATCCTTTATTTGTAAATTAAATATGATTTAAAGTTGGTTTTGACTTATGTGTAAGAGTTGCCATAATAAAAGAGTAACAAAGAGAAAAGTATTGTGTGATTAAATGAATTAAATAATATTGTCTCTACACTCTCACATAATTAAAACAGACACCTGCCATGTTACCTTAGATTATATCTAGTTAAACTTCCTAAAATTCTGTATTCCCTGAGTGCAGGCCGTTGGTACCAAGCTAGCATTACATACTGGCAGCAAGAAGACACAGGTTTGAGTTCAGAAGCAGATCCCAAATTATATGGCCTATTGATAGTGCAACCTAGAGAATGTTTCAGAGATACTTCTAATGCTGTTTATGCCTCCTGCAGCACATACTTCCTTCTTATCAACAGAATGACACAGTCAACTATTTCATGCTAGTTTCTGGAGGCAAAACACAGGGAAGAAGTGGATATCTAATGTGAATTAAGAGATAAAGAAAATATAGTATCCTATTTATTGTAATGTAATCCCTTTAGAACATATAAAGTTTCTTCCCTCCTTCCACATGGAGTAACCAGCTTTGATGTTAAATAGTCAAGAAGGCTAAAGAAATACACAAAAATATTGGCTAGCATATTTCTGGCAGACCAGCCACATACTAAAAGATAGACTGGTAAACTAATAAAGATGATTCATGAGATCAGTGGCCCTCTGGTTTGGATCCTATTCTAGTTCCCCCCAACTCCACACAAAAGCAAAGGCAGTGCTTGTGTCTCCTTTACTTTCTGCTGTGTTAGTGTGGCCCAGTGGATGAAGCATGCTCAACTCCCAAGAGACAAGGATTACTTTTTGTTGCTCTACCCTGACTGCTGTAACCAACACAGTAGCAGAATGGGTTTCAATCTCCAGCCCACCCACTAACTGCAAGGAAGTCATCATTCAAAGGACTTGAAAGTGAGGAGGGTGTAAATCTACATGGACAGAAACAAAAATACACACACACACTCCCCAGAGGGATTTTTCTGGGACAACACAAAGAGATCAAGAGCATACCTATTCCAAGAGGGGAAATTAAACAGAAAGCAAAAAGTTTTATCAAAAATCTGGAAAATGTTGGGGTGGGGGGGGTTGTACATGAAATCTCATATATCAAATTATCTTTATAGGTGGAAGTATTAAAGGGGAGTTAATTAATCTTATTAAAGGCAGCACAGTAAGTCAGAGGGTGAACCACTAATATAATCCATATTGATGAATATGGTGCAGGGAGTGTGCAGGGTGACTCACATTTTTCTTAAGGGACCTTTTATACACAATCTAAAAAGGGTTTGCTGTACTACATTTGGAGTCTCTCTTTTCTATTTTAATAACTATAGACAATCATACACAATCAGTGAAGATTAAAAATGCTTAATCAATTTTACCATTGCTTAAATATCCATGATATTAACAATGAAGTCATCTTTCATGTTTTTTTACTTTGGGGTACCCAAACAATCTGTTTGAGAGTAATTAAAAATAAACCAAGGCTCCTTCACTCTCTCTTATTTTAGATATTCAGCCTGTATTAAGAATGATATGTTAAATACATCTCTGCATCTATTCTGTTACATACAGTAATTCATAAAAGAGAGCAATTCATATATTGCTCAGTGCAGCCACAGTGATAAGACGTTCCCAAAATGTCCTCAAGTCCTTCTTTACTACTATACCTACTTACTTGCCTTTCTATCTTTCCTTCCATTTCTGTCTATCATCCTAAATTATGAAGCTAACTGACAATGCCAACACATCATTATATGTCTGAACACCGACGTATTATGAAGTTTAATTAGGAAGCCTGAGACCTTGCAACACTTCAGCTAATAATGAATCAATTAAAAATTAATATTTAATATTAAGTTAGAAACTCCACCTCTTTTTTGCTGCCAATCCAGCAATACTTCACTCTTACCCTTACCCTATGCACTAATGCTGCAACCTAGTGGCATGATAAGGTATGAAATAGGAAAATTCTTAGAGGATAACATATCACCCAGTTGTAAATCTGATTAACAGACACAGAAAATAAGTCATTTGCATGGAGATCACCCAGCTCACACACTGTTTCAATCATTTGTTTCCTTGGGAAATCATGTTGAGATGAGGAAATGACTTTGAGAACCCAAGTTGGGCATCATTTTCAAATTAACCTTTCTGTCTTTTACATTGAGTTATTTAACAAGAATGATGGGAAAATATGTAACTGTTTCAACATAAGCTGTTTTGTACTGTCATTTTCTAAGTGTTTTAATAGGAATATATAGCTTTGACTGACAGTATGTAACCAGTTACATTTTTTTTAAACTAAGCTCATATTTGGATCACAACTATAACCACAATATTAGATTCTACTAAAACTGCATGGTATTATTTCATCACTTTGCATTTTCATAAGGGAGCCTTAGTCCATGGAGAACATTCATATATATATAAAATTTTACTATAGATGTACACATCAACTCCAAAGCAAAATCCACAATACTGCTCACCAATGCTGTAAACAACTGTATCTATATACTGACATATAAATATCTATACCTACAGATATATGCCCTTGATGTTTTCCTTTGCCACTTAAAGTTACAAAATCAGACATAGTATTGCAAATATAAAAGAGGGGCGAAGGAAGCAGTAAGATCTGTTTACCTATTCCATCCAAAGCTACAAAATCAAATATAGCATTACAAAAATAAAACTGGCATAAAGTGTATGCTATGATCTATTTTACCATTAACATTCTATCACAGAAAATTAAGTTCAAACATACAAACTTGCCCTGACACTCAAAACCACAGAAAACATTGATTTAAGGAGGGAATAAACTATTATATAAACCTGCTGCACAAATGAGCTTGTCAGCTACATTGGATTTTACCAGAATAGGTCTGAATTTGAGGATTTCCCAAGGCACATACACGATTACCATCTTATGATCCAAGAAGTATTTATCTCCCTGTGCAAGCTACATTGACTCTATATAGAGCTACTTTTTCTGCTCTGGAAAAAATAACTTATCTTTCCAACTTCCCTCTTCCCACCCATATCCTACACTTAATTCTCTCATCACTTTCTTTAAAGCAACTAACATTATATTCAATAATATGTGATTAGCATAAACGTTGCTGTCACCTGAAATTCTCAAGAACATTGCATGAAAGTGAAAATATTCCTGGCAAATGGTATATTTAACAAGGGACTTTGAGACTCAGAAATATTTTCCAAGTAAAAAATCTGGCAATAGTAACACATAAATATAAAGCCTATGGTCACCATAAAAAACAGGCAGAACATTCTTTACAGAGCTGCTTCTCCTCTGTCTGTCTGTCTGTCTGTCTGTCTCTCTCTCTCTCTCACACACACACACACACAGACACGACAAAATAGCGTATCTCAAAACACCTTACAAGTAATGGATGTGCAGTTTTGGATAACAGAAAGGCTTTTACTAGAATGAAAGATGAAGATTATAGGAAATAGCTCCATTTGTGTGGAAACAACAAAGATAATAGATCCGTTTTAAAATGCTGGTTGCTGTTTGTCACTGATTGCACGTGCAGATTCATTCTCTTATTCTAAAGGGCTGCTAGGTTTTTCTGATTGCAACTAGTATGTACAGTATTAGTCTACTGCAAATATCTCGTGCAGCTTACAATGCCATCAACAGTTACTTCTTGGGAATATGGATTTGGACTTGCAATGTGCTGCATGAATTTAACACATAAAATATGGATTTCATTGCAGCAGTGACAATAAAGGGTCACAACACCTGCTGACTACACATATTTTCTTTCTTCTCTTTCCCTTTTTTCTTTGATTTTTACCTTCTTACCACAATGTGAAATGCTTGTATAAGAAAAGTGTGTGCACTTTTCCCTTTGTATGAGCGTATGTGTACAGACACACACACACACACACACACACAAAGTATTGCCTGTATCTACCTTGCAATCAGTCTCAACACAGAGACTTGCTTCCTGAAGAAGTATTTGCTTTAAGCGTTAGGATTTAATTCAATGAAAAGTCAAGTACAATAGTGTAATATCAGAGAAAGCTGTAACAGACTTACAATCAGGATGCAGTCAGTGTGGACATGTATGTGTATGTTGCACGCTATGCTCATGATAATTATAATGTGAAACACTATGCTTTTGAAGTCCAAATAGTATTTCTTCCCCTCCACCCCCTCCGCTCCACTGACTTTGCAGTAATTGAATACAAATTAAAACTGTGCTGCTTAGAACCTAGCCTGGTTATTGGGAGAAGAAGAAAAAATGCTTTGCAAAATGCAGTTCAATCCTGAATATGTATAAAGGCAGTTCACTTTGAGTACAGTATACACACAAATTATCTCCTTTTCATTTATGTGTGATATTTATCAAAGTGCCTTTGTAATGTATAAAAGTTGTATATAATAGAATAATTCTATGGATTACATTAAATACAGTGCTTCTGATAGTTCAAGAAAATAAAACCACCGAAGGAAATACAATTATGAAAGGCTCCTACCTTTTATTCTGCTTCTGAGTAAGTGTGGTAGTGTCCAACCCAAGCAACGCTGGAGAATTTGCTACTATCTTTCTTTTTTTGGTTGTTTTCTACTGTTATTTTCTAAGACTGATCCTACTTGAATCTAACTCAGCTTCTTCTCACAGCATCACTTAACTCTGGACAGCAGGGAACCAATACTTAGGGGGGAGCTCTCTCACTGACTGGCTTTCATTCAAAGCTCCTGATTAAGAAAATAATAATAAAAAAAAATCACTCCCTCACAGAGAGAGAGAGAGAGAGGTTCTGCTGATTGAACCACAGCACTTGCCATGGGAAGGTTAGAGACTGGGAAAGCACAGGCTTTCCCAAGCACACAGTGATTTGCAAGTGAATGCAGTGGGAGGTACAGAGAAAGGAAAGCTTTTTTGCTGAAGCTTCCCCCTCCCCCTCTTGATAGAAGGCTCTCTGTGTCTGAAGTCCAAGGTAATCAGCCTAATCTACTCTTTTTGCAGTGATAAACAGTAAACACATGACCACTTCTTGTAAACATTATTTCTTAATTAGATATATTTACTTTTCCTTTATCGTCAGTAATCCTGCAGTATTCACCATGACAAGCCACTGAATAGTAACTAAATACATAAACAAGATACCAAGTTAAATTATAACTAGCTCTGAGATGCAACCAGAGAGTTATTAATTATTATTGCTATTGTTTTCACTGAACTGCATACCCCATTAGTTTAAAAAAACCAAAAACAAATTTGTCTCTTCTGCTCCATCAGTGTTATAATGGGTACAAAACAGGGCAGGTTCACATTATATGAAATACCAAAATATTTTTAAACCTCATCTGAGAAGATGGTACAGAGCTACTATTCATTCTCCCCAACCTTATATTTTCTTCAAGTCAATATTTGAATCACTTGTGTTTAGCATAAAGTTATTTGGATCACTACAGTGTAGCTTCCCATTTTGCTGATATAATCCTTTTCACAGGTTTAATCTGTAACAGTTGATGTTTCCTAATACAACAAATTGGACTCAGCACAATCCCTCTTTGGAGCATATTAAGCCCAATCCTTTCTCTGTGTTATAGTAGAATATTGTGTAACATTGGTTAGGAGAGATACAGCAAATATCCTCCTAAGATTACGTCAGTGGATGTCAGTATTGCTCCATCCAAACAATGCCAAGAGGGAATTTTTCTGGTTGTAAAAAAGGCCTAAAGCCTTCCCCAAAAGTTAAGATGTATCAGATTTAGGATGCAGCACAAGTGAGAGAGAGACAGATAATATCAACAAAGATTTAGTAGCAGTGAAATGTATTACACTACAGAGTAGTCTCTTCAAAGGAAGGGATAGAAGTCTCATTGCCTAAGTCAGCAGGACTTAAAATGTGATCCATTGACCAGGGCAGGTCTGCAGAGCAGTTGATGGTGGTCCATGAGTGTTGAAAGGCCACATTGTGCTCTCTCTTTTTCCCATTTCCAGCTGCTGAATTGCATTAAAAAAGGCATCAAGAACTAAAGTAAGTACTTTCTTTTTTCCATGTAAGCAATTGCTACAGTTGCCACAGGAATGTAATGGGATCCCTTAAGGGAGAGGAGGTGATCTGTGAAGTCACCAATGGGAGGGAAAACAGTCCATTGATGTGGCCCATGCAATGCATAGAGTTTGAGAATTCCTGTCCTAAGGTCAATCACAAATAAAATAGTAAAATTTATTGACATGAAGGAATAAAACAATGTGACACAGAAAATCTCTCTCTCTCTCTCCAGGATATAGCACAATGCATAACATTTTAAAACCATTTTCTTTATATTTACTTTCTTTCTTTTCCCATAGCTAGCTCAATATGACAAATAATGATCTTGCTTCTGTTCCTGCTTTACATAGAATTTCATTCTCAGTCGTTCACTCCTTCTCAAGGAGGGACTAGAGTATTGAATTAATACATCTGATTTCCTTATTCTCTCCAACATGGGGAGAGCTGTCCACACTTCCCACCAATCTGTCTTGCAACAATGCTGTGACATCTTTACTGACCTCCAGTCTTTCCCTTTATTCATATGAGGCAGGAAATATAAAATTCCCTTGTGTTTGATGGACTCTGCCCCAGACTGAGTTGAATGTGATGTTTACAATTGCCTTTTCCAGCTGGACCAACCGTGCTTCTGCTCCCTAAAAGCAACATGTCCAGGGGTGGCACCTGCAATACCAAGCTGAATAGTTTCTTAAAGTGACAGCTACATCGAAATAGCTGCAGGGAGTTACAACAAATTTTTAAATAGATATTGTTGTGAAATAGCTTTGCAAACCTGAATAGCTGTTCTGATCATGGTCCAACAGATTCTTATGTTATGAATTGTTGATAGTAATTTTTCCACTTTTTTTACATTTTGTCTTTGTTATTAAGATTGCAGTCATTATGAAATGAAATAATATGACAGTGTGTATTAACAGAGCTATTTTATATATATTCATAAAAACATATATATATATATGCACAGTCTCTTTTACACACATACACACACACACAGGGAGGACAAGATGATTTAAAGGACATTCTTATTCCATAATTAAATTTGGATTAAAGTGGACTAAGCTAAACTGGAACAAGGCTCTCTTATTCTGGAATAAGAATGTCCACACATGGAGTTATTCACAAATAGCTATCACACTCCAAATTCACATTTTATCTTAATCTGAATTAACAGTCAAGCGTAGATAACCTCTAATAGGAGTAGTCACCATTAAAAAGTCAACATTCACCGACAGTCACAACACAACTATTATAGGCAGGACTGGTATCACTACCTATTTTAAGGTTGCCTGACTTCCCATTATAAGCCCATTTTCAGTAGCTTATAATTTTGCCAAACTTTAAGCATTTGGGTTTAAGTTTTCCTTGCTGGGTGTCTGCCTCAGGCTGAATTATTTTAGTAAGTTTCAGCCAAAACCAGTTAGTTGTTTCTGAGAACGAGGCTAGAGAAAATACAATTTTTTGTCTATGTTAAAATCTTCGGGAGACCTTTTCTTTGAAAAAGCTTTAAATACCGCAATGCTTTGGAACTTTTGTGGCAGGAGTGTGCTTTTTGCTAGCCCCATGAAAATCCATCCAAATTTGGCCAAGTTATATAAGATTTTGGAAAAACTGCAGTTTGTATACATGCAACAGAGACTTCTTAGTGTTTAGCAGCTACATTTCCCAAAGATTCCATCCGCGCTGAGCAAGACTTACTATGCAATTGCAGCTCTGGGATGCTACAGGCCATGCTGGGTCCAGTTCTGGGCACCTGAACTGAGTGTGGGGAATCTACCTCTCCCTGTGCTCTGAATCATCCCCCCGCAGGGCCCAGGAAGCTTGAACGAGAAAGTAGCATGACTCAAATGCAGAGGGGACAAAAAACAGATCTGCAGAGGATGGGGAAGCTTTAAATGAGCAAGCTCGGTCACTGAGGGGCACACATTTTTAGTACCACCTGAAGGAAAGACTCCCTCTGATTGGCTTTTTTCCCCCCACTTGCCTATCTCCTGGGGTAGAGCAGCTAACCAGGGCTGCTACAGGCAGGTGGACCTCTTCCCACTACCCCTCAGCAACCCAACACCATTCCCACAGAAGGCAAGGGAGCAAAAAGAGCCCAACAGCTCAGGACAGCTCACTTCTCCCCTCCTCTCCCCCTCCTGTGAGCAACAGAATGGCTTCTTTGCTCCTACCCCCTCCATGCAACAACCTGCCTGGAAGGAGTGGGAGGGAACTCTGCTGCAAGCCCTCCCTCCATGCCTGGTAGTGGGGGTTGATGAACTGCAAAGAGCTGTAGGAGGAGCAGAGGTCAGACTGCGGGGAAAGGATGGCAAAACTGATATGGGGACAGGAGTGATGTGGGAGTTGCCTAACAGCTGTATAGACATACCCAATGGTATTAATTTGAGAAAGTATATTGCTGGGCAGGGAAATGGGCAGATGTGGCGGTCAGTAGATTGGATCATGGAGTCAGAGGGAAACTAGAACTGGGAATTGGGGTGAGGGGAAACGGACTGTCTGGGGCTTGATCTGGAATCTAAAGGCGCGGAGTGGGACTGCAACTGATTGGCGATTGGGAGCCAGGAGATTGGTGGGAGACTGAGGTCAAATGAAAAGTTGGGGTGACACTGGGGCTGGGATTCATTTGGGCAGTGGGAAGGAGGTGAGGAGGGAAGGCGATATAACAAGAAGCAGAATGTGAGGGGAGAACAGGCTGTGGTTGGGAAAAAGGACTGGAAAAGGAGTTGGGGGGAAACAGATCAGATGAGGAGCTGGGCATCATTGGGTATAGGGAACGTGGGTGGGGTAGTGAAACCGGAAGCCAGGTTGGGGGAGAGAGAGACATAGGGAGGGAAGCGTCTAGCACTTGCTGGGCAAAAAGCCTGGGACTGGGATGAGAGGCTAGAAGTGTGGAGAATGGATAGATGAGGAGAACAAGACTGGGATGAGGAACCAGAGGTATGGAAGAGACAGGACTGGAATTATGTGAAGTGGGAGCAGGCTGGGCAGAAAGGGTCATGCTTGTGGAGAATTAGCAGAAAAGTCTGTGCCCACTAGATCATCCTCCCCTTTCAGAGTGTGGAATGGAACAAAGATTAGATTCCTGAGTCACACCCCCTCCTCTCCCGTCAGCAAATATTTATGATCATCACTTACAAAGTCATGATCCTCCTCTAGTGCTGGTCCAGTTAGAGGACAACAGCCTCCTAACTCCATCAGTTAGTCCATTAGTCCATCATATGGCAGAAGTCTTTGCAGTGGATCTAAAAGTTCAGGAAGGCTAAATCACACTTGGAGTTGCAGCTAGCAAGAGATGTTAAGAGTAACAAGAAGGGTTTCTTCAGGTATGTTAGCAACAAGAAGAAAGTCAAGGAAAGTGTGGGCCCCTTACTGAATGAGGGAGGCAACCTAGTGACAGAGGATGTGGAAAAAGCTAATGTACTCACTGCTTTTTTTGCCACTGTCTTCACAAACAAGGTCAGCTCCCAGACTGCTGCACTGGGCAGCACAGTATGAGGAGGAGGTGAAGTGGAGAAAGAAGTGGTTCAGGACTATTTAGAAAAGCTGGATGAACACAAATCCATGGGGCTGGATGCGCTGCATCTGAGGGTGCTAAAGGAGTTGGCGGATGTGATTGCAGAGCCATTGGCCATTATATTTGAAAACTCATGGCGATTGTGGGAGGTCTGGAAAAAGGCTAATGTAGTGCCCATCTTTAAAAAAGGGAACTACAGGCCAGTCAGCCTCACCTCGGTACCTGGAAAAATCATGGAGCAGGTCCTCAAGGAATCAATTCTGAAGCACTTAGAGGAGATGCAAGTGATCAGGAACAGTCAGCATGGATTAAACAAGGGCAAGTCATGCCTGACTAACCTAGTTGCCTTCTATGCAGAGATAACTGGGTCTGTGGATGAGGGGAAAGCAGTGGATGTGTTATTCCTTGACTTTAGCAAAGCTTTTGATACGGTCTCCTGCAGTATTCTTGCCGGCAAGTTAAAGAAGTATGGGCTGGATGAATGGACTGTAAGGTGAATAGAAAGCTGGCTAGATCGTCGGGCTCAACGGGTAGTGATCAATGGCTCCATGTCTAGTTGGCAGCCGGTTTCAAGCGGAGTGCCCCAAGGGTCGGTCCTGGGGCCGGTTTTGTTTAATATCTTCATTAATGATCTGAAGGATGGCATGGACTGCACTCTCAGCAAGTTTGCAGATGACTCTAAACTGGGAGGAGTGGTAGATACGCTGGAGGGTAGAGATAGGATACAGAGGGACCTAGACAATATAGAGGATTGGGCCAAAAGAAACCTGATGAGGTTCAGCAAGGACAAGTGCAGAGTCCTGCACTTAGGACGGAAGAATCCCATGCACGCCTACAGTCTAGGGACCGAATATCTAGGCAGCAGTGCTGCAGAAAAGGACCTAGGGGTTACAGTGGACAAGAAGCTGGATATGAGTTGACAGTGTGCCCTTGTTGCCAAGAAGGCTAACAACATTTTGGGCTGTATAAGTAGGGGCATTGCCAGCAGATAGAGGGACGTGATCATTCCATAAGAACGGCCGTACTGGGTCAGACCAAAGGTCCATCTAGCCCGGTATCCTGTCTACCGACAGTGGCCAATGCCAGGTGCCCCAGAGGGAGTGAACCTAACAGGTAATGATCAAGTGATCTCTCTCCTGCCATCCATCTCCACCCTCTGCCAAACAGAGTCTAGGAACACCATTCCTTACCCATCCTGGCTAATAGCCATTAATGGACTTAACCTCCATGAATTTTATCCAGTTCTCTTTTAAACGCTGTTATAGTCCTAGCCTTCACAACCTCCTCAGGTAAGGAGTTCCACAAGTTGACTGTGCGCTGTGTGAAGAAGAACTTGCTTTTATTTGTTTTAAACCTGCTGCCTATTAATTTCATTTGGTGACCCCTAGTTCTTGTATTATGGGAATAAGTAAATAACTTTTCCTTATCTACTTTCTCTACATCACTCATAATTTTATATATCTCTATCATATCCCCCCTTAGTCTCCTCTTTTCCAAGCTGAAAAGTCCTAGCCTCTTTAATCTCTCCTCATATGGGACCCTCTCTAAACCCCTAATCATTTTTGTTGCCCTTCTCTGAACCTTTTCTAGTGCCAGTATATCTTTTTTGAGATGAGGAGACCACATCTGTATGCAGTATTCAAGATGTGGGTGTACCATCAATTTATATAAGGACAATAATATATTCTCTGTCTTATTCTCTATTCCCTTTTTAATGATTCCTAACATCCTGTTTGCTTTTTTGACCACCTCTGCACACTGCGTGGACATCTTCAGAGAACTATCCACAATGACTCCAAGAGCTTTTTCCTGATTTGTTGTAGCTAAATTAGCCCCCATCATATTGTATGTATAGTTGGGGTTATTTTTTCCAATGTGCATTACTTTACATTTATCCTTATTAAATTTCATTTGCCATTTTGTTGCCCAATCACTTAGTTTTGTGAGATCTTTTTGAAGTTCTTCACAGTCTGCTTTGGTCTTAACTATCTTGAGCAGTTTAGTATCATCTGCAAACTTTGCCACCTCACTTTTTATCCCTTTCTCCACATCATTTACGAATAAGTTTAATAGGATTTGTCCTAGGACTGACCCTTGGGGAACTCCACTAGTTACCCCTATCCATTCTGAGAATTTTCCCTTAATTCCTACCCTTTGTTCCCTGTCTTTTAACCAGTTCTCAATCCATGAAAGGACCTTCCCTCTTATCCCATGACTTAATTTACGTACGAGACTTTGGTGAGGGACCTTGTCAAAGGCTTTCTGGAAATCTAAGTACACTATGTCCACTGGATCCTCCCTGTCCACATGTTTGTTGACCCCTTCAAAGAACTCTAATAGATTAGTAAGACACAATTTCCCTTTAGAGAAACCATGTTGACTTTTGCCCACCAATTTATGTTCTTCTATGCGTCTGACAATTTTATTCTTTACTATTGTTTTGACTAATTTGCCCGGTACCAACGTTAGACTTACTGGTCTGTAATTGCTGGGATCACCTCTAGAGCCCTTTTTAAATATTGGCGTTACATTAGCTATCTTCCAGTCGTTGGGTACAGAAGCCGATTTAAAGGACAGGTTACAAACTCTAGTTAATAGTTCCGCAATTTCACATTTGAGTTCTTTCAGAACTCTTGGGTGAATGCCATCTGGTCCCGGTGACTTGTTAATGTTAAGTTTATCAATTAATGCCAAAACCTCCTCTCATGACACTTCAATCTGTGACAGTTCCTCAGATTTGTTACCTACAAAAGCCGGCTCAGGTTTGGGAATCTCCCTAACATCCTCAGCTGTGAAGACTGAAGCAAAGAATTTGTTTAATTTCTCCGCAATGACTTTATCGTCTTTAAGCGCTCCTTTTCTATCTCTATCATTGATGGGCCCCACTGGATGTTTAGCAGGCTTCCTGCTTCTGATGTACTTAAAAAACATTTTGTTATTACCTTTTGAATTTATGGATAGCTGTTCTTCAAACTCCTCTTTGGCTTTTCTTATTACATTTTTATTTGGCGGTGTTTATGCTCCTTTCTATTTACCTCGCTAGGATTTGACTTCCACTTTTTAAAGGAAGTCTTTTTATCTCTTACTGCTTCTTTTACATGGTTGTTAAGCCACAGTGGCTCTTTTTTAGTTTTTTTACCATGTTTCTTAATTTGGGGTATACATTTAAGTTGGGCCTCTATTATGGTGTCTTTAAAAAGCGCCCATGCAGCTTGCAGGGATTCCGCTCTATTCGACATTGGTGAGGCCACATCTGGAGTACTGTGTCCAGTTTTGGGCCCCACTCTACAAGAAGGATGTGGAAAAATTGGAAATAGTCCAGCGGAGGGCAACAAAAATGATTAGGGGGCTGGAGCACGACTTATGAGGAGAGGCTGAAGGAACTGGGATTGTTTAGTCTGCAGAAGAGAAGAATGAGGGGGGATTTGATAGCTGCTTTCAACTACCTGAAAGGGGGTTCCAAAGAGGATGGATCTAGACTGTTCTCAGTGGTAGCAGATGACAGAACAAGGAGTAATGGTCTTTAGTTGCAGTGGGGGAGGTTTAGGTTGGATATTAGGAAAAAACTTTTTCACCAGGAGGGTGGTGAAGCACTGGAATGGGTTACCTAGGGAGGTGGTGGAATCTCCTTCCTTAGAGGTTTTTAAGGTCAGGCTTGACAAAGCCCTGGCTGGGATGATTTAGTTGGGGATTGGTCCTGCTTTGAGCAGGGGGTTGGACTAGATGACCTCCTGAGGTCCCTTCCCACCCTGATATTCTATGATTCTAACCCAGCTGATGAAACATGTGGGTGTTAATGAGATGTCACAAGATGGAAAATTTTTGTTTTATCAGTTTGCTTCTTAAAAACCTAGAAAATGACACACCAAACATTGATTTAAAAGAACATTCAGGTTGCAAAGGCAAGCTCTGAAAAATTAGGAAATGGCAAAATTAAGGTGACCTGAGCTACTTTAACTCAGCTCCCTTGTGTGTATGAATTATGATATAGTCATTAATTACCTGGTTACATGCTATTTTTTTCCCAAAGGAACCCTGTCTCAGATAGTGCAGTGTGGACCTTCTCTGAGGATGAATCAGGGTTGTGTAATGAAGGAAACTGGCTGTCTATAGGACATCTGCCTCATTCATTACAGAAAAAGAAAGGATAGTCTCACCGTTAAGGTAATTGGATATGGTTCGAGTGACTTGCCTAATATTACACTGTGGTAGAGGCAAGGATAGAATACAATTGTATCCTTGCCTCTGCCACAGTGTAATATTAAGCAAGTCACTCGAACCATACTTTTTACACATGGTCACTAATTGTTTGTTCCTCATTTTCTAGGGTCTGACTTGAAGTGTTGAGAACTCACAGCTGCAACTCAAGTCAATGTGAGCTATGCTTTGAATTTATACAGTGCTAAAGAATTCTAAGTATTCTGAAAATCAGGTCCTCGTTCTCTCAACTTGGGTTCTCAAAATAAATGGATACTTCTGATCTTAACCTCGCTCTGCCTCACTTTCCCATCTCTAAAATGGGATGATACCAGCCCCTCACCTCACAGGGAAGTTGTGAAAATAAATGCATTAATGTTTGTCAGGAACTAGGATAATATAGTGATGAGCCCATGAGGAAATCAATAACTGTCTCTTCAGAGCAGGGTGTGAATAGCGTTCACCATGATTCAGAATTCATGCAGTGGGAGTTTAAGATTAAATGGGGCCCAGACCAAATTCCAACAGACCCACTACAAACTCAATGCTCCAACAGCTTCCCCTGCAATAGTATTCCTGGTACTCTGGGTATCCTTCTGTGTCAGTACTACTCTCTGTTCCCCCAGGGCAGCTCCTAACATTGTCTTCCCGTGCCCTCCTACCCACCATCATAACTCCTTTAATCCAACACAGAAAGTTAGGGGGGGAGGGATAGCTCAGTGGTTTGAGCATTGACCCGCTAAACCCAGTGTTGTGAGCTCTTGAGGAACCATTTAGGGATTGGGGGCAAAAATCTGTTGGGGGATCAGTCCTGCTTTGAGCAGGGGGTTGGACTAGATGACCTCCTGAGGTCCCTTCCAACCCTGATATTCTATGATTCTAAATCTAAGATTTGTGATCAGATCCATGAATTTAACACCCTACCTTAATCCATCCCTGTGTGTCATTTTCTCCTAGAGTTAAAAACTCATAAGCCACTTTTATGAAAAAGCAGAAATGTGTTTTCAACAAATGCTGTACACCCTATTTCACCCATTGTCATTACTTCTGAATGTATAGTACAAGATATGCCATGCACAAATCTCTTCTCTTCATGTCCTTTTTTCTTAGGTCTTTACCTGTTCTGATGCTATAAACAAATATGGGCATCATAAAGAGTTGAAATTATCTATAGTTGCCTTGCAGACACCCTCTGCTATGGTATAAATGAAATGTGGGATTGAGTTGCAATACATTTATGTCTTTCCAAAAGACCACACATAAATAAAATGGAACCAGGCAGAATAGCAATAAACCAATTCTATTGTAAACCTAGATTTGTCAAGAATTTCTGCAATGATTAAAAAAAATGTTATCCACAAAACATTATGGACAAATCATTACAGAGAATAAGCAACAGCCTTTCAAACCCATTTTAATGGCAATATAATGGACAAGAGAAATGCAATAAATTAAAAACAAATGCTTGATTAATATAGCTGCAACAGGACATGAGCCTGTTGATGGTATACCTTCCTTTTGATATTTAGATGTAAAAAAGAGGACCTTTATTTTAATGGCACTTACGCACTTAAGCTGCACTGAAATTGTTCTTCTCTCTCTGCTGCTCAGACTCTTTTTGGTGTTTGTCACTATCTCCCCGCCCCAATCCCCCAAGACAAGATGTTTATTGTCTTCTTGCTAATGTCGGCTTTTACATTTTTACAGTTTACTTACAGGTGTAAATGATTATAGGAAGCAGAACGAATAGTAGATTTGCAGCTTCAATCTGCATTTGAAATAGGACAACCAATTCCTACAAACTGTTGTCTGATCCCCTTCTAACATAAATAAATTATGCCAATTTTAGGTGTCAGTGTGGCATTTTTCACAGGTTGGATTTAATCAGAAGTGTGTTTTAGCTGGAAGAGTTGTAAATTCTAGTGTAATGTACAAACAGCACAGTGAATGTGTCTTTTCCTGAATGGATGACAAGTTGTGTATTGCCATTTCATTGAACTTAAATAAGCATGTACATGCATATGCAATTGCACAGCAATAACTAAATAAATGAGGGAGCCCGCCTACTTTGATAAATGTAAACTGTGTTCTTCCAGATACATTTTCTATGTTTGCATTTGGCAACTATGATGGCTTACATGATACAAGGAACAGCAAACTAGCTTCAGTTTTATTGCTCACATTTGAAAGAAGCTGGATTTTTGCAGCAAACGAAATAAAATTAAGCATACTTTTCAATCTAAATAATACCATGGATGACTTTTGCAGAGTTCAGGGAAGCACAAAGCAGATGGGAAACCACAGTATTTTTCCCACCAACAAAATTAAAAATTGGTGAAAATTAAATATAGAGAACTGCTTCACTTTAAATATGTTTACACAGTTGTATTTACACCTTAAGGAGAAAATCTGGGTATGGATTGGGCACATCTTGAGTTCTTTATTGAGGCCTAGATTAGTTCCAGGTGTCCATGTGAAGAAGAACCATTACAAACACAGATCTCTTTCCAAATTTAAGAGAGAAATTTGGGAGCTACTTCAGCAAGGCATTGTGTGGCACCCAAGGTTGCAGGGCAGGGGTGACACAGCTACTTATTAGTCAGGATTGTACCCTGGTATGTCACACCTATATAAATGGGTAATTTCACACAAACACAGGATTTGATCATGCAAATACTTGTTTTTCACATATGTATTCCAGATTTCAACAAGTGTGTGCACACATTAGCAAGTATGATATGCATTTGAAAGTTTGGCTATTTGGTTCCAATTCTACTCAAACACATATGTGCAATTCCCACCAAGTTAAATGGGAACTGCATGCAAATACTTGAGCACATAATCTGATTGTAGGGAGGCTCACACTTGTGCACAACAAAATCAGTGTCAGAATTCCCAGTGATTTAAATGGGAGCCAGATCTGGCCCTCTGTCTACAGTCCAAACAGTTACAGTGGAGACAGAATAGGAAAATGTGAGATAAACAATTTTTCTGCAGCACAAAAGGGGATCATAGCTGAGAGACAGTGGCATTTACCATACAGAAGCAATTGGGACTCTTAAGTAAAAGTTGTTTTAAATTAAATATAAAATTATTCTCAGAGATTTTTATTCTCTGTTCTTTAAAAGCATTCATGTGGGAGAAAGAAAGCAGCAGCAGCAGCAGCAGCAGCAATTTCTTGTGTTTAATTAAATGTATGACAAAACCAAATATATGTCTACATAAATATACTGCAGAGTAAAAGTCAAGTTTTCATCTTGATACACAGGGGGAAAAAGAAAAAAAAGAAAAAAACAACAACGGTGTGGGTGTGTGGGGGGGGAACCTATGCAAACTGTTAAGTACAATGCAAAAGGTTATAGATAAATACTTGATCCAGTGGCCACTGAAGTCTTCTCATTGACTTAATGTGAAATGGTTCAAGCTTATATAATGCTTCATTTACCAATCAGCTAAATTATTCCTGCCAGTTTTAAAATGTCTGAATTATTCAAATGATTCATTTACCAACTAGAAAAAGTTGTAATTTAAACTAGTATTGTCTAATCAATGTATCAGTGTTGATGTCAAGTTCTTTGTTTATGTAGATTAACTCAACATAAAACACTTCCAATATTTACACCTAAAGATTTCAAAAGAGACAATGGTGGGAGGAGGAAGTTAGTACATAGCAAGGTTGACCATTCTGCCCATCCCTCTTCTTAGCACCTTTATAATTCACAACAATCTTAATAAAGCTAATAGAGTCTATGAGTGTCAAATTGTACCTGTAGTTTTTGATGTATAAAAAACTTTAAAACAAGTTAAATACTTTTTAAGTGAGCTCTCAAAGTTGAGCTTTTGGAGGGGTGGGGGGGGAAGAGTCTCATTCTAATGTATGGAAAAGGCTTGTAAGATGCTTATAGGGGGAAGTTTAAAGGTTATTTTGCTTGGGGGGTTTTTTGCTGCAGATTTTTTTAAACATTAGAAATGCAAGTTTTGTTGATTCTGTTTTTCATGGAAAACTATTGATACCTAGAGAATTGATAGAATGATGACATCAGATACACCAGACATGCAAAACCTGGTTAACTTAAGTGTAATTATTTTTATTTACACTTCAAAAAATAAACCTTTTTTTTAAGCATTTAAGTTAAGAAATACTTAAGAGGAAAACGGTTAAAGTATCACCAACTTATCCATTCATTTAAGGACCAAGAAATCCACATATCTAAGCCAATCAAATTGTTTATCCTTATTTTGTAACCATGCTATGCCCTTATGGGAATTCTTGCAATTGTTTCCCGTCCTCCACCATATAAATGTTGTCCCTATCAGACATTTCCTACCCATTCTTGTCTTATCACACTTCCCTCCAATCTACTAATGACAGACACTGTTCTGTTTCATCATTAAAACATTTCCACATTATTATTATTATTATTATTATGGTAGAGGCCTCAAATGACATCCAGACCTCATTGTACTAGTCACTGTACACACAGAGAGACAATCCCTGCTGTGAAGAGCTGGCAATTTTGGCAAACAAGTAGACGAGGCAGACAAAGAATTGAAGTGACTTGCCCATCATCCCACAGCAGGTCAGTGGGAGTAGAACCTAGGTCTCCTGAGCCCCTGTCCAATGCTCTATTCACATTCCCTTTATTTTACTTCAGTCGATAAGACCATTGCCATCTTTCTCTTTCTAACTGCATTGCCCATTGCGGGAGGATCTGACCACCTCATGAATAATGCTACATTTGTCCTCACAGGGACAAGGTTATCCTCTTTTTTACAGTCAAGAAATGGAGACACAAATAGATTACATTATCTGCCCAAGGTCATACAAGTAGTCCACAAGAAGAGTCACAAATAGAAACTGTCTCCTGAGTCACAGTCCAGGATCTTAACCAGAGGACCACTCTCTCTTTCAAATCCCTCCTTAGTTTTAATTTCTGTTACCTACAAGTAATCAGCTAAGTAATGACAACTAGATTATGCTTGCAGTTGGGGATAGCCAATTTTACATGTTTGGTTTTTTTTAATCAAGATTTGAAGCCATCAGAATGTGTGCAAAAGCAAACCAATGTAACAGCACCATCTTGTCTTCATTATGTTTGTTCTCCCTCCACACTTCACTCATAGAATCACTGAAGTGTAGGATTGAAAGGGACCTCCTGAGGTCTTCTAGACAAGTCCCCTGCACTCATGGCAGGACTAAGTATTATCTAGACCATCCCTGACAGGTGTTTCTCTAACCTGCTGTTAAAAGTCTCCAAGGGGGGAGAGATAGCTTAGTGGTTTGAGCATTGGTCTGCTAAACCCAGTGTTGTGAGTTCAACCCTTGAGAGGGCCATTTAGGGATCTGGGCCAAAAATCTGTCTGGGGCTCAGTCCTGCTTTGAACAGGGGGGTAGACTAGATCACCTCTTGAGGTCCTTTCCAATCCTGATATTCTATGAAGATTCCACAATCTCCATAAGCAACTTATTCAAGTGCTTAACTACCCTGACAGTTAGGAAGATTTCCTAATGTTCAACCTAAACCATCATTGTGGCAATTTAAGTCCATTGCTTCTTGTCCTATCTTCAAAAAGTTAAAGAGAATAATTTTTCTCCCTCTTCCTTGTAACAACCTTTTATATACTTGAAAACTGTTATGTCCCCGCTCCCCAAGTCTTCTGTTTTCCAGACTAAACAAACCAAAATTTTACAACCTTCCCTCATAAGTTATGTTTTCTAGGCCTTTAATCATTTTTGTTGCTCTTCTCTGGACTTTCTCCAATTTGTCCACATCTTTTCTGAAATGTGGAGCCCAGAACTGGACACAATACTGCACAGTGATTAGGCCTCAACTGGAGTAGAGTGGCAGAATTACTTCTCATGTCTTGCTGACAACACTCCTGCCGATACATCCCAGAATGATGTTTGCTTTTTTTGCAAAACTGTTGACTCATATTTAGCTTGTGGTCCACTATGACCCCCAGATCCCTTTCCGCAGTACTTCTTCCTAGGTAGTCATTTCCCATTTTGTATGTATACAACTGTTTGTTCCTTCCTAAGTGAAGTACTTAGCATTTGTCCTTATTGATTTTCATCTTATTTACATGAGACCATTTCTCTAGTTTGCACAGACCATTTTGAATTTTAACCCTATCCTTCAAAGCACTTGCAACCCCTCCCAGCTTGGTATTGTCCACAAACTGAATCAGTGTACTCTCTATGCCAGGGGTTGGCAACCTGTAGCACGCGAGCTGATTTTTGATGGCACGTGGCAGTGGGCTGAGCGGCTTTTTGCCACTCAGCCAGCCGAGGTCCCAGCCACCGGCCCCACTCAGTGCCTGCTGAGTGCAGCCAGCGGCTGAGACCCCGGCTGGCAGGAGCCGGCGGCTGGAACCCCAGAGTGGCGGCGGGCTGAGACGCTCAGCCCGCCGCCAGCCTGGGGTTCCATTCACTCAGCTGGCTGCAGGCTGAGCGGGGCCAGCGGTGGGCTGAGCGTCTCAGTCCACTGCCAGTCTGAAGAGCTGGCAGCACTCCTGGGGTGCCGGCAGCACTCAGCCTGCTGCCGATCTGGGGTTCCGGCTGCCGGCCCCGCTCAGCCTCCTGCCAGCCTGGGTTAGCAGAACCCCAGGCTGATAGTGGGCTGAGGGGCACCGGCGGCCGGGATCCCGGCTGGCAGGAGCTGGCGGACGGAACCCCAGACTGGCAGCAGGCTGAGTGCTGCCGGCACCCAGACTGGCAGCACCCAGACTGGCAGCGGACTAAGCCACTCAGCCCCCCGCCGGCCCCGCTCAGCCCGCTGCCGACTGAGTTAATGGAACCTCAGACTGGCAGCGCGCTGAGCAGGGCCAGCGGCTGGACCCCAGACTGGCAATGGGCTGAGCGGGGCTAGTGGCTGGAACCCCAGACAAGGATCCCAGGCAAGGATCACTCTAAATTGATAAGATCTGCATTTTAATTTTATTTTAAATGAAGCTTCTTAAAATATTTTAAAAACCTTATTTACTTTAAATACAACAATAGTTTATTTATATAGTATAGACAGAGAAAGACCTTCTACAAACGTTAAAATGTATTATTGGCATGCAAAACCTTAAATTACAGTGAACTTGGCACACCACTTCTGAAAGGTTGACCCCTGCTCTATGCCATTATTTATATAACTGATGAAGATATTGAACAGAACTGGACCCAGAACTGATCCGTGCAGGACCCCACTAGATATGCACTTCCAGCTTGACTGTGAACCACTGATAATGACTCTCTGGGAGCAGTTTTCCAACCAGTTATGTGCCCACCTTATAACTCTGTATCTTCATTACATATTCATTTTTGAATCATGTCTCAAATGTAGATTATGAATTCTTTAAGCAAGGAAACCATGTCTGTGTATTTATATAACCCTAGCACAAGAGGGCTCTGAACATGACTGGGGCTTCTCAACACTATCTCAATATAAATAGTAAGAAATAAAACCATAATAAATTCATGAATATCAGATTGCCAACAAGTTTTTCAGAAAAAAAAAACAAGGAAAAAAAGGAAACAAATTTCCAGATATTTCTTAGATTAAAAACAGAAAAATATTTAAAACCCCCTACCTGTTTTAATATATCTTAAAGCACCCGGAGGGCGGGGGAGGGAGGGAGGGAGAAGGTTGAAATCCTATTTACAGGTCACATTTAACACCTGATGTATTGTGCAGATGGGTATTAAAAGACTTGTATAAGAAGCAAAATTTAGATCACATTTTCTGGGGCATGAGAGAGAAGGAATTGGAGTAGAAAATCGAGCAGTTTCATGTTTATACTAAAGTTCACCAAAGTAAATGATGCCCTTCTCCTCCCCCTGTTCTCTTACACAGAGTAAAATATTTCTCTCCGTCTAGATGATTTATTGTAAAGTAAGGAAAACAACAAAGAAAAAATTAAACATAGAGCCTCCATGAAAGAGGGAGAATACATCTACAAAGGGCTCAGTGACTCATTAACATTCTCTGTCAGCGCTGAAACAATATAATGGTTGCTGCTGCATACCACACCACTTCAGTTACACAGCTATGCACACAACCTGCTCAGTAAACAGAAGTCCATCCACCACACCTTCCAGGAATAAGTAACAAAATATGTTAACACACAAATGCACCCCCCCGCCCCGCCACACACACTCTTCCCAATAGTATAAGCACCGTATAAATATCATCATCACCACCTGCCCTAAAAATAGGTTTCCTCTCACTCCCCATCACCACATGGCTTATTTTAAAATAGTTATTTAGGGAAACTACATCAAATATGTGAATTTTACATTGTGTTCTGAGGGCAGCAAGATGTGTGATCAATTGATGTTTTTTTTTTTCCTGGAAGGAGTCCCACAATTACAGGCCAGCTGCCGAGAAATCTCCACCCTCACAGGATCACAAGCCTCACCATTGTGGTTAACAGTTCCATTGTTCCAGTGGAACAAAGCTGTTATGGGCAGTCAGGGTCACACACGGGGAAATGTACACAGCTAACCTGAGTCAGCGAACCAGCTAAGCGGCAAACAGCAGAGGCTAACAGAGGGAGTTTGCCTGGGATCTGTCCGAGAGGAGGTATGCTAAGTGCTGCATTACGGGGGCTATCTGAGTGTCTGTTGCTGGGACAGTTTGTCAGTTTGACCGTGTGCTTGATTGTTTGCTTGTTTGTTTGAAAAGTGTGAATTGGGAGTGCTTTGTTCCAGGTGGGCCTTGAGTGGGCCTGACTGGTATATAAGGGCAGTCAGCAGCGAACCAGCTGAGCGGCGAACAGCAGAGGCTAACAGAGGGTGTTTGCCTGGGAGTTAGCCTGGTGAGAGCTCACTGAGGCTTTCATCTGTGGGTTTCTCTGAGTAGTTACTGCAACAGCTGAGGAAGCTCTTAAGAGGAAGGTGATATGGAAGGTGAGCGATCAGCTGTTGTAACCTGCACAGGTTGTGCCATGTTTGTCTTTCTTCCACAGGACAGAAGCGACTTTGTCTGTACAAAGTGCAAGCTGGTCTCCATATTGGAAGAGAAGGTTCGAGGGCTGGAGAAACAAGTATCGACTCTGCGTTGCATAAGGGAAAATGAAGATTTCCTGGACAGACGTCAGCAGATGCTTCTACGGCCACAACGTTCTGAAGATTCAGAGCAGGCGCAGCAGGAACAGAAGGATGGTGAAGTTTGGCAGCATGTGACCTCCAGAAGGAGAAAGAGGAGTGTCCATGTACCAGAAATGGAGATACAGGTGAGCAATCGTTTCCATGTTCTCTCTACAGGTACTAATGGGGAGAGTGGACTACATGACACATCTGAGGGAAGGGAGCAGAAGGAGACTCCACCGATTGGAAGGCAAAAGATGCACTGTCCTAGGGATGAGGGATCCACAACCACCACTCCCAAGAGGAGGAGGAGGGTGGTGGTGGTCAGGGACTCCCTCCTCAGGGGAACTGAGTCATCTATCTGCCGCCCCGACCGGGAAAACTGAGAGATCTGTTGCTTGCCAGGAGCTAGGATACACGATGTGAAGGAGAGATTGCCGAGACTCATCAAGCCCTCAGATCGCTACCCCTTCCTGCTTCTCCACATGGGCACCAATGATACTGCCAAGAATGACCTTGAGTGGATCACTGCAGACTACGTGGCTCTGGGAAGAAAGATAAAGGAGTTTGAGGCACAAGTGGTGTTCTCGTCCATCCTCCCTGAGCAGGGAAAAGGCCTGGGTAGAGACCGTCAAATCGTGGAAGTCAACGAATGGCTACACAAGTGGTGTCAGAGAGAAGGCTTTGGATTCTTTGACCATAGGATGGTGTTCCAAGAAGGAGGAGTGCTAGGCAAAGATGGGCTCCACCTAACGAAGAGAGGGAAGAGCATCTTCGCAAGCAGGCTGGCTAACCTAGTGAGGAGGGCTTTAAACTAAGTTCACCGGGGGAAGGAGACCAAAGCCCTGAGGTAAGTGGGGAAATGGGATCCTGGGAGGAAGCACGAGCAGGAGAGTGCAAGAGGGGAGGACTCCTGTCTCATACTGAGAAAGCAGGACAATCGATGAGTTAGCTTAAGTGCCTATACACAAATGTAAGAAGCCTGGGAAACAAGCAGGGAGAACTGGAAGTCCTGGCACAGTCAGGGAACTATGATGCGATTGGAATAACAAAGACTTGGTGGAATAACTCACATGACTGGAGTACTGTCATGGATGGATATAAACTGTTCAGGAAGGACAGGCAGGGCAGAAAAGGTGGGGGAGTTGCATTGTATGTAAGAGAGAAGTATGACTGCTCAGAGCTCTGGTATGAAACTGCAGAAAAACCTGAGAGTCTCTGGATAAAGTTGAGAAGTGTGAGCAACAAGGGTGATGTCGTGGTCGGAGTCTGCGATAGACCACCAGACCAGGGGGATGAGGTGGACGAGGCTTTCTTCTGGCAACTAGCAGAAGTTGCTAGATCGCAGGCCCTGGTTCTCATGGGAGACTTTAATCACCCTGATATCTGCTGGGAGAACAATACAGCGGTGCACAGACAATCCAGGAAGTTCTTGGAAAGTGTAGGGGACAATTTCCTGGTGCAAGTTCTGGAGGAACCAACTGGGGCAGAGCTTTTCTTGACCTGCTGCTCACAAACTGGGAAGAATTAGTAGGGGAAGCAAAAGTGGATGAGAACCTGGGAGGCAGTGACCATGAGATGGTCAAGTTCAGGATCCTGACACAAGGAAGAAAAGAGAGCAGCAGAATACGGACCCTGGACTTCAGAAAAGCAGACTTTGACTCCCTCAGGGAACAGATGAGCAGGATCCCCTGGGAGAATAACATGAGGGGGAAAGGAGTCCAGGAGAGCTGGCTGTATTTTAAAGAATCCTTATTGCGGTTGCAGGAACAAACCATCCCGATGTGTAGAAAGAATAGTAAATATGGCAGGCAACCAGCTTGGCTTAACAGTGAAATCCTTGCTGACCTTAAATGCAAAAAAGAAGCTTACAAGAAGTGGAAGATTGGACAAATGACCAGGGAGGAGTATAAAAATATTGCTCAGGCATGCAAGAGTGAAATCAGGAAGGCCAAATCGCACTTGGAATTGCAGCTAGCAAGAGATGTTCACAGTAACAAGAAGGGTTTATTCAGGTATGTTAGCAAGAAGACGAAAGTCAAGGAAAGTGTGGGCCCCTTACTGAATGAGGGAGGCAACCTAGTGACAGAGGATGTGGAAAAAGCTAATGTACTCAATGCTTTTTTTGCCTCTGTCTTCACGCACAAGGTCAGCTCCCAGACTGCTGCACTGGGCAGCACAGCATGGGGAGGAGGTGACCAGGCCTCTGTGGAGAAAGAAGTGGTTCGGGACTATTTAGAAAAACTGGATGAGCACAAATCCATGGGGCCGGAGGCGCTGCATCCGAGGGTGCTAAAGGAGTTGGCGGATGTGATTGCGGAGCCATTAGCCATCATCTTTGAAAACTCATGGCGATCTGGGAAGGTCCCGGATGACTGGAAAAAGGCTAATGTAGTGCCCACCTTTAAAAAAGGGAAGAAGGAGGATCTGGGGAACTACAGGCCAGTCAGCCTCACCTCAGTCCCTGGAAAAATCATGGAGCAGGTCCTCAAGGAATCAATTATGAAACACTTAGAGAAGAGGAAAGTGATCAGGAACAGTCAGCATGGATTCACCAAGGGGAAGTCGTACCTGACTAACCTAATTGCCTTCTATGATGAGATAACTGGCTCTGTGGATGAGGGGAAAGCAGTGGATGTGTTATTCCTTGACTTTAGCAAAGCTTTTGATACGGTCTCCCACAGTATTCTTGCCACCGAGTTAAGAAGTATGGGCTGGATGAATGGACTGTAAGGTGGATAGAAAGCTGGCTAGATCGTTGGGCTCAACGGGTAGTGATCAACGGCTCCATGTCTAGTTGGCAGCCGGTTTCAAGCGGAGTGCCCCAAGGGTCGGTCCTGGGGACGGTTTTGTTTAATATCTTTATTAATGATCTGGAGGATGGTGTGGACTGCACTCTCAGCAAGTTTGCAGATGACACTAAACTGGGAGGCGTGGGTAGATACACTGGAGGATAGGGATCAGATACAGAGGGACCTAGACAATTTAGAGGATTGGGCCAAAAAAAACCTGATGAGGTTCAACAAGGACAAGTGCAGAGTCCTGCACTTAGGACGGAAGAATCCTATGCACTGCTACAGACTAAGGACCGAATGGCTAGGTAGCAGTCCTGCAGAAAAGGACCTAGGGGTCACAGTGGATGAGAAGCTGGATATGAGTCAACAGTGTGCTCTTGTTGCCAAGAAGGCAAACGGCATTTTGGGCTGTATAAGTAGGGGCATTGCCAGCAGATCGAGGAACGTGATCGTTCCCCTTTATTCGACATTGGTGAGGCCTCATCTGGAGTACTGTGTCCAGTTTTGGGCCCCACACTACAAGAAGGATGTGGAAAAATTGGAAAAAGTCCAGCGGAGGGCAACAAAAATGATTAGGGGTCTGGAGCACATGACTTATGAGGAGAGGCTGAGGGAACTGGGATTGTTTAGTCTGCAGAAGAGAAGAATGAGGGGGGATTTGATAGCTGCTTTCAACTACCTGAAGGGGGGTTCCAAAGAGGATGGAGCTCGGCTGTTCTCAGTGGTGGCAGATGACAGAACAAGGATCAATGGTCTCAAGTTGCAGTGGGGGAGGTCTAGGTTGTATATTAGGAAACACTATTTCACTAGGAGGGTGGTGAAGCACTGGAATGGGTTACCTAGGGAGGTGGTGGAATCTCCTTCCTTGGAGGTTTTTAAGGCCCAGCTTGACAAAGCCCTGGCTGGGATGATTTAGTTGGGAATTGGTCCTGCTGTGAGCAGGGGGTTGGACTAGATGACCTCCTGAGGTCCCTTCCAACCCTGATAGTCTATGATTCTATGATTCAATTCAAGCTATCTCCAATAGTGGCTCCATGTAGATGCTGAGAAGAACAAACTAGCCTTAGTCGTTATTTAACATCTATGTTGCATTAGTACTTCAAGGCTAAAGTAAGATTGGGCCGCACTGAACTAGGAATTGAACAAACATATATGCCTCAAAAGCTTAAAGTCTGAATGGCACAACAGAACAGGTGAGCAAGACCAATTCATAGACTCCACGTAGACCATTGTGATTATCTAGTCTGACCTACTGTATAACACAGGTTATAGAATTTCCCCAAAATAATCTCTAGATCATATTTTATGGTGGGGGTGTGGGGGAAACATCCCAATCTTGATTTAACAACGTAAGTGGTGGAGAATCCACCATGACCTTTGGTAAATTGTTCCAATAGTTAATTACTCTCTCAGTTAAAAATTTGCCCCTTATTTCCAGTCTGAATGTGTCTAGCTTCAACTTCCACCCATTGGATCATGTTATCCCTTTCTCTGTTAGATTGAAGAACCCAGTATGAAGAGCCACAGTGTAGGGAGCTGGACCTGATGACTTTTCAAGGTACCTTCCAGCCCTACATTTCTCTGATTAAATATTTTCTCCCCATGTAGATACTTATATCCTAATCAAATCACCCCAACCTTTTTTTTCCCTTAAACTAAACAGATTTACCTCTCACTATAAGGCCTATTTTATAATCATGTAATCATTCTTGTGGCTCTTCTCTGAAACCTCTCACATCTATTAACATTCTTTTTGAATTGTGGGCACCAGAACTGGCCATCGTGTTCCAGCAGCAGTCACTTCAGTCCAAAATATAGGAGGTAAAATATCTCTAGTCCTACTCAAGATTGTTTAGGCATCCCAAAATGCCATTAGCTCCTTTGACCACAGCATCACAATGGGAGCTCATGTTTAGGTAGATAAACCTGTGGAACTCAACAGACAAGAGCCTTAGACATCAAGGAGTAGCTGCCCATCTTCATTGTCTGGTTTACTGAGAAAAATGACTGAAAACAACTCAAGGTATTACTCTTCAACCTGTCTGAGCCATCCAGCAGCACAGGCATGGATGTGTTTCCCCTGTTGCTTGAATAAAACAAGCCCATCCTTCAGCAAGACCATTTTCTCAGTCCCATTTCATGGCCAGCTGTGAATGAATACAGGATATTGGCAGTAGACAGATGGACTCAGCTCTTTATTAGTTTCTCTATTAGCCTGCTCAGATATGATTGGTCAGACACCAGATGGCAGCTTGTAAGATCAGTAAGACCAAGAGAAAGTTTTCTCAAGTACTGATTGGACTACTACATGCTTGATTTCTGTCTTTCAGTGTCTGTCAGTAGGGGACACTGTTTCTTCTAGTTTTCTACTGGCCATTAGGAGCACAAGTAGTTGTTTGGATTCTACTGGAGCTTCCAGGACTGTTGTGTGAATGAGCCAAGTTATTGGAAGTAGTGTGCTAGAACACTAGGATGGAAGCTGATCTTCTCTATGAAGCAGAGAGGCAATTCCTGAAAGTGTGTGTATGGGGAGGCAGGGCTAGGAAGTATAGAGTGAAGGGATTTGGGGCTCCAAAAAAGAATTTATCATCTGAAATAATTCTGTGGGACATTACTTCACAGACCCTCTAGTGAAAGACAAGTACAAACTATTGTCTTCCTCCATAGCAGATGCACATTTTTTTTATTCCAAATTTCATCTCTATCCACTCATGTTTGCTCTCTGCCACCAACTCTTACATTTTCTTCCTTCTCTGTTCTTCTGAGGCAGGTTGGCATATTAGTCACTGGAAAGGGTTGGGCCAATGAGGCATTTTGATGCAGAACATTGGTGGATTGGCCATCTCGGCTGGAGATGTGGAGAGTTCCAATTTCCATCAGAAGTGAGATGGTGCTTTGGCCAGAACAGTGAAATATCATCTTTTCCCCTGTTCAGTCAAAAGATCAGGTCCAGAGAGTTACCAGCTAGGTGTGCAGGACCAAAGATTACCTCAGAGAAGCCTAGGTAAATAAAGTAAATGTCAGAGGCACCATTTGAATCAGCACTGAGGTCATTAAGGACAATGAAACTTGCTAATTTCAATACCCTGACAGTAGATTTATCAAAATCTCTAGGAAAGCCTTGGTGTCTCGTGGCTTAGAAATTAACAAGATCCCCATGTCAGACTTCGCTTCATTTCCCGCATTTGATGCATGAAGTAAAGTGGTTTGAGACACTCATGCAGCAAGTAGTCCGGAAGGGGTGAGAAGAGCTATCGTTGGATGTGCGGCATAATCTATGCAGATGAAAGCTGCTGCATCAAGGGTCAAACCTGAAATAAAATCATGGACAGTCCCACTCATTTTGACAATTGAACTAACTTCTACTAGAACAAGCCAGAGACATTAGTGCTATGTGAGTTGCAGCCCTGTATAAAGGTGAATGTGGCTTGAATCCACTAGATTGGGTGTAGCAGTTAAGTGGTGCACATTACCACCAATGTTTTGTGTTTCTGTGAACTGTTCCTGTAATAAAACTTACAGTGAAAAGGAAAATTAGAGGTTGGTACACCCAATGACTACAGCCTGATATGTCTACTCCACCTGTTGGGGCACTATGTTAAAAGCTGTGCTGAGTGGGGGAAAAGGAAAGCTGTCAAAGTCTTGCTTTGGAATAGTGCTTTGGGGTTAGTGTATGGGGAGTAGTTTTTTTTTTTTTTTTTTTTGTAGCTCTCCAATAGAGATTTTAAATATCACAGCTAATGTGATATGATCTTTCTAATAATTTCTTGCATATCTTCAGGTTTTCTAGAGCTCTGCAACCATAAATTCATGTAGCTGAGGCAACCAATAAATGTGCAGAAAGCTTTTACTATGAGATGACCCCACAAAACAGATTCATGGCCCTTAAGATCTCTGTAGGTGCCTGGATGAAGAAAGTGTAAATCAAAACTCCTGTGATCAAAAAGATTGGCATTCAATCAGTATGAAACCATGTATGATGCAGAGCTGGGTTGAGTTCAAAACTCCAGAGGGAATGTTCAGATCCAGATCTGCATGACCCTGGTCCCTATTTCTAGAGTAAGAACTCAAAACACTTCATATTGACACTCCTAAATTGTGATAAACTTCTCATTTGAGTGTGAACTTTCTATACTTCAGACTTGAATTTAATATGAAGCAGGAATGGAACCAAAAGTCTCATTTCCATGCATGTCTGTCCTTTGAGTCCTGCCAACAGATCAACGTCTCAATATTCAGAGGCTTACATGACAATAACCCCCACAGCAGAGTAAGGGTAACAAAGCTCCTTGATGTCATTAAGTGAGTAATGTGTAACCATCAAAAGACAACTTTCATACCAATACCACAGATAAGCAATGGAGATTTTCAGTACCTTATACATATATAATGTAGTCCTGGCTAATTGTAGGAGTAGAAGCCAGGCATAGTCCAAAAAAACCACAAGGTACATGAAGGGACAGGGGATCCAACATGCAGCTTACATTAAAAAAATATTAGCGGGTGTAGTTAAGACCAAAATTTATTCTCATCTGATGGCTGTTTAGTGGTTTACATTAAATTAGTGTATTGCTTTGGACCAGTTCCTTAAGGACAAGTGCTCACATCATAAACACACACAAAATCATAATAGGTATTAAATTAGAGTGGCAACTTTGTTGGCAGCCTGAACAAAAATGGAAAGGCCGTTTTTAGTTAGGTTTAGCATAATATCAGATGGCAAAAGAAAAATGAATGAATAAATCTTGGCACAGAAAATCACTATTGACACTTCAAGAGTTAAATATGTTAGAAAATTATATGCTAAATTAGTTTATCCTTAACTAGAATAGATTCTAAAAAATGTACTGACTGCAGGTTTTTTTCCCCCCTTTGTATGGTTTGAGAAGCTTGCTCAGACAAGGTATGGCAATAATCTTGCAAGAGAAAACGTATCAGGATAGCTTTAAGATCTCCATAGGTGAAGAAATGCATACGTACAATATTTCTGATTTCTTCTGTGCAGAATTTGTCACTTTCATCTTTGTGCCCAAAAGTGTAAGTGTCATTTTATCTTTCTCCTAAATATTTTGATAACAGCTCTGTCTATTCATGACTTTTTCTTGCTACTTGAAGCTAAGGAATTGCTGGTTTGATATTATGCCATATAATCTGATACCAAACTCCAGAATTATGTGGCTATGGTTTAAAGAATTTAATTCTTCTGCTGCACCATTTCCATCCATTAGCCACCCTTTTGAAACACTCACTGTGTTGGATAGAAAACAGTCTGTGCATGAATATAATGCACATTTCAACCAGTATTTTTCACCTTTCAATGAGGTTTTTTATATTGGAGTCTGGATGGGATTTTGGAGTCACATTAAGTATGTTTTGCCTTCCAGGTTTGTCACTTGCTGGTGTCATCACAATATAGCCTTTATGGAAATACTGCCAGAACAGTATTAGAAACCTTGCAATAGAGATTCACACTTCAGTCACTTAAGTTATGTCATTAATTGTTTCCTCTAGTCTTTCAAAAACGTCACAGAGTAGCATGAAATGAATTTTGCATACGGAGCTTGAAAAGACCATAAGATTTTAGCCGTAGGTTGATAGCATTAGAAAAAAAATTTAAACAAGACCCAAAACAGCCAAAAGCCTTTTATATCTCATCTGCAAACTGGACAGTAGCCAAGGGGCTTAGGTTCAGTCCCTAGTTAGGTCATTTACTGTGCTGCTTTCTCATCCCCAAGAAACCAAGTATTCAAGAGCTCCAAGTACTGACATTTTCTAATTATGCTACAGTATAGCATAACATGAAGTTATGAGGTATAATGAAGGCCTACGGGAGACTATTAGCACAATTTTTAGAATCTAGCAAAATCCTTTTTTAAATATTTATTTTAGTCACAAACCCCACATGCCAACGTAGCAATTAAAAGAGATGTAAGTGAACAAGCAGTATCCTGTAAGACAGAGTATCATTGTGTAATAGATGAATAGAAAATGTAGTTCAGTGCTCAGTTTCCCTTCCCCTTAAAAAAAGCACAGTAGTTTCCATGTAAAATGAATATTTTTCTTTGTTTCTCAAATGTAAATCTAGAAACAGTTGCCTTGAGTAGAAATATATGCTTTGAGGAGGACTCTCTTCCAAGACAATTTGCAGAATTTATAGTTTCCACTATCTTTCATCATGTGAAAAAGCCAGATTTTAAAATTTGTCTCATTCTGGCATAAATTTTACATTTCCCTAGTCTTCATTTATACTATCGTAGGGACTGAAAAATAAAAATAAAAAAAGGGTAGTGACCTCAGCCATATTATCAAAGTCATTTTCTTCAGTTTTTTCACACCCATGGTTCCCTTGGCTCTGAATAGCAAAGAAAATCTCTATTACAGATTCCATATAAACACAATATCTGGTATTAGGTCCTAAGTTATAATGACTTCTTTGTCTAGTGGTCAGAGTACAGTACAAGAAATAGACACACCCACATTTTAGTTGCATCTCTACCAGTCTCCCTCTGTGAACTTGGAGAAAATGAGACAGAGACAAAGTGACTTGCCCATCAGTAAAGTTGGGGAAATAATTACAACAACACATATTTCTCTCTATTTGCAAATTGTCCATGCAAGGCTTACAGTTTCCTTGTATTTCTTATGCAAAATTATTCACTGAATAATTCTTAATCTGTAGAAGATTTTTCAGAAGTAGTTAGTTGCAAGAACTGGATATTTGAAATTTAAGCAATGCTAGTTAATTCTAATTGGATACATTGACTAAATGATACTGTTTCTGTCTCTTAACTGGAAGGGCATAACTTTTGCAATTAAATTTCTGATACAAAATATGCACATTCATGAGCTTTTCAATATTAAGAGAATATTTATGAAAGGCAAATTACAATGTTATTTCAGCAAATACTTTTTCCAGGAAACTTGTTTGCTAACATTTTCATGGTAAGCAAATACAACATGGGGTGTGAAGATACCTAAAGCAAATTCAGTACTTACATGTTCAGAAATACTCTGCTGTTTTTTGTTTGTTTGTTTGTTTCAGTATTTTATTTAGGTATTCACCCAGCTCTACTGATAACAGTATTTAACTTCCTCACAAGGGTATTGTAAAGATTGATTAGTTAATGTTTATACAGTGCCTTTTTACAGAGTGCACTGGGTTTACAATTTACTTTCTTCTACATTTACATACTTCACCAAGGTCTATTGAGGAAGTGCAGAATTCTTCTGCGAACACTTTGAGTTTACTTTGCTGTCGTCTGGGGTGAATGTGAAGAATCATGCATTTCTGAAGGTTGAGATGTTATTTCAAAAGTTCACATTAGCTTTCCTTGTACTCAGGAATGGTCCTGGAGCAATCCTTTTATCAGCATTCAGAACCTATAAAAAAGTGGGAGGAGACAGTGCCAGTGGAGAGCAGAAATGAGCCTTGCATTGTTTCAAGAACTGTGGGTGTTGCATGGATTGGCCAAACAGAGTGTTGCAACCTTTGCAAGGGCTGCATATATTGAGACTGAGTTGTGGTCCCTGCAGAGAAAGAATCAGACCAGCCCGCTACAGAAGATGAAATCTGGAAAGAAGTACTGTGGTGACCTGAATCATCTACCCTATTGGTATGCTGCTTTTCACAATAGGTCACCCTTTCTGTGTCATGCTGATTAAAAAAAAAACAGTGTTTCCGAAACAATGAGAATTTGCCTCATTTTTAGATTAGCTGTTAATTTTTCAAAATGTGGCTGCATTTTACTCTGTCTTTTGAAAAGTAATATCCTAAATCTTCTGTTTTGAATTTTAAAATGACCATTTCAGACTCTAAGAAAGATCATGTCTGAGTCAATGGGACAAAAACATAACATTGTGCTTTATTAACAAAGAACAGGTGTTCCAACAGAGTAATCGTTGCACATTTACCTTTGTCATGTGACAGGAATATTAAACCCAGGCATGTATGTCATATCCATTGTATGGATATGCCCCACAATATGCTGAGAATCCATATAAATGAGTAAATATCCATATAACGCATAGTATATTTCCTTGCTTGGTTTGTTGTGTGCTCATTGCTATGGTAATATTGTTCTACATCTTTTTAAACAAAATAGCCCTCTCATCTTGAAATATGATGTAAGGTGATGAAAGGGAAGGATGAGTGAATCGTGATAGGATGCAAAATTAAACTGTGCCTAATTATATCAATAAACTACCTAGTATGTTTTAATGATTTAAAATGTATTGATCTAAGCTTTAGTCATAAATCTCTCTGAAGTTTTCATTTAGCTTTGCTTTAAAGATAGAAGGAGGCCTTGAAAATTCCTGTCTTTGATGAGGACTTCACAAAATTAGCTGCAAACTAATTCATTATCCACTTACCTTTAGTATAAACAAATCTCGTCAATGTTTGAATTCACCGCTATAGACCCATCATCAAGCTTCTGCTTCAAAACTTTTGCTGGATTGTTATTCACCTGAGGGGGGGGGAGGAGGAGAGAGAATAATCAGATGGAGATTGCATTACAGTAGACAGCTTTTTTAAAATATGAGGGGTATGACAGTGACAGGTTAACCAAATTTAGTGCATGTCTTCATCTAAATCATACACTGAATTTAAAATGGAACTTTTCTAATCTGAGCAATTCTGCACAAATCACTCTAGCACTCACAGGCAATGGATAAGTAAATCAATAACTAAACACAAAACATACTTAAGCATATTTATTGTGGGTGAGTGACCCAACTTTTCAACCCAATGGCTTGCCGTTTCTAACCTTAATTATTGCCACTACTTCATGAGAAACACAGTTTAAGCAGTAGGGCTCTAAATCCCCTATGACAGACACACTTGGAAAATTATCTAAAGTAAACAAACATAACTATGACATTTGCTAGAAGAACAATCCTGTAATTACTAGTCTCAAACTCCCAAGTTACTGGTCAGCCAGCCAGGATATCTGAAGACACCTACAAAAGGTCACAGATGGTTAGGTATGGCCCAAAGCATTCTCTTCTCTTTCAGTCATATTAACTGACATTTATTACCTTACTGTAAGTATTTTCTATGCCAGTAAAAGCTACAAAAACCTGAGACTGCATCTATGTTCCCATTTAATGTTATGATCAACATGTAGCAATTAAAATGAATTTGATACATACAGCAGCCTCAACACTATTTCTACATAGCACTGACTGCTTTCATGGTGAAGAACATAATTCTATTTGAGAAAGGAATGTCTGTGCAGGTACACTCACTGTCAGGAGCATGTGTATGCAAGAAAGTATGTGCACAAACATTCAATAGATAGAGTTGCAAATCATTTTTGTTTCCATTGCAGTTATTGTTCTTTGGGCTACCATTGCCATTTTATTGAATGAGAAGAAAAAAAAAGTCAAAGACTTTCGGTCAGGGTAACTTATTATATGCTACAATTAGTTTCTGGCTCTAAAACAAAGCCAGTGTAGACTGATATTGGTGGAGTGCTGAGGATAAGAACACACAGTGTACTGTTTGTACTTTCCTCCTAGAGACATGACAACTCACAGTATTTGTGTGTGACTGCCTGCCTGTCTTGTCCTTAGTGGACAAGTCACACATTAGGCTTGTAAGGAAGGATCCAGGATAGCATGGGAAGTTAAGGTACACAAGTAACTACTATTTATCTTTAGCATTTTAATGATATCTTCTATTTTTAATAAATTGAAAGCATTCAGAGGAGATACTTCAATGAGGCAGAAAAGTGTATTTCAGGAGCCTTTCTGGAAAGATCATATATGCGGTATATTAAAAGCAAACAATGACGTTTTCTATTTTGATATTTAACATTCACTGAATAATTAAGCAACGGATATACCAAATACTACTTTAGAAGTTTACAGAGAAATCGTCTGGTAATGCAGGGATTCCAAAAACAACATTACTTTGGCATGTTATAAATCCTATGCATTTGGTCCTATATTTAAAAATATAATAATAAATGCACATTAATATATTAAATGTCAAAATTAGGAATGGAAAATACTATATGCAATGGGACAAATATTTCCCTGCTTGCTTTCAGTGGAGTTATATAAAAGATGAATGTGGCTACATGTGGTCAAGATTTCTTTAAAAAACAAACAAACAAACAAAAAACACACAGGAAATTCATGTAGATCCAAGTCCTAGCTCCTGGGCATGGTCCAAGAAGTTAGTATCTGAGAGGAACATTTCCTTAGGGAAAGGAATCGTCCATCTAGCTAACCAAGAAAAAAATGGAGCTAAACCCCAGTCACTAGTCTAACCTTAGAGCCTATGTAGTGAAATGAATGATCGAGGATCCTCATATCAGTAAATCAATTATCTGAAGAATGCTGCTGTTGCAGGCAGGAGAGCCAAGTATTGCACAGGAACAGGCCCACAGATATTCTTGCCATAACTGAATATCTTGTTTAATCTCCATAAAGTGCAAATCAGGGGTTGCCATACAAAGAGGATTTAATGCTCACCTTTGCAGTACCCTTATCCAAGTTTCTCTCTGTGCATGTCTATCCCCCATCACATGGTGTTAAAGCATCTTAAGGACTGTTCCAACTTTTGCTAGGCTGTAATGACCACATGGGACCAAATACAGTCAATAACTGACACACTGTAGAGATATCTCAGCTATGCCCCCTTCCCACTACTACCTTGACAGTAAGAAGTGTAGCATAAGAGATGCCTAGCACAGCTCTATGCCACCAGAGATTCACCTTTAAACAGGGGTCATCATTCTTGAGCTGATCAGTAGTTTAGGAGTACATGAGTTGTCAAAATTTTTCATACCACCTGTCAAATTCTGTTCTCATCCCTCCTTAATGCCAACCCTTGGCCAGTGCTAAGGGTGTGACACAGGTCCTGCCCCCAGGCATGCACTGGGGCGTGCAGCTGGGCCCTCTGGCAGTAGTGCCTCCTCTCCCCTTGACCAATCAGCACTGATATGGGTCCAGAAATCACACCTCTCAATATCTTCTGAGACCCCACCCCGTGGAGCATGCACCACGTATGTTTGTTTTTACTTCCGGGGGTGACTCAGCCTCCATGACCCCTTCTGAGGCCTGCCCAAGCTCCCCTCTGCCAATCAGTCTCAATCTAGGGAGTGTGAGCCAATCGGTAAGGCCTGCAAGCACCGTGCCAACCAGAGAGGGTATATAGGCCAGAAATTTGGCCTCCAGCACTTATCCATTGGCTGTTTAGAAGAATCATCCTGCAAGCCCTCAAATCCTCATGTTATGAAAGAGGCCATCTTGTTTAAAGATCTTATTTTCAGAAAGCGTGGAAGCACAGAGATGAATTAGTAACAGCTGATCATTTTCATTTCCACTATAAGCTTGTGTGAAATAAGCTACTGAAGCAATTAGGCTTATTGAACATATAACAAATTACTGCACAAACTGGTTTAGAACATGTATCTTATTATATATTATATTAAAAGAGAGAAACCGTATCAGTGCAAAAGGTGGCAGCAACCCCCTGTTAATATTACTTAACACTATTAATTAGAACCCTGTTAAGTCCAAATCAAGGAAATACCAAGTTAGGGGGAAGTCTTCAATATTCAGTGCAAATATCACACAGAATGCTAATAAGGACACACAACAGAAACTTCATTTGTTCCTCCAGAACAAACCCCGCAATCCACTGCATACCCAGCATGCAGCTAATTCATGGTGTAAAGCAAAACCTTATCTCTAACCTCAGCAAAAACTCTCTTATTAGTTTGTTTGATAAAAAATATGGAATCACAGTTAAGGTTTTGTATTATATGCATCAGCACATTGTAAGCAAATACCATGCAGCATATGTATTGCATCTGTTTTCTTCCAAAATTGAAAATAGCAGTATCCCATAGTTAAATCATTAACAGTAGCTTCAGAAAGGCTACCTCCCCCTTGCTCTAGGAATGCCAGCTTGAATCTAGATCAGTATCATCATTACATATTTTTGACAGGACTTCAGTCACCTGAAATTCATTTTTTTTTCATTAGTTATACAATCAAGTGTTATTAAGAGCCAGTGTTTGTGATATGTCTATATTGATGGCACATACTCTGCACTGACCAAAAGTCCTTTATTAGTTGTAGAGCCTCTAGGATGTGGTGAGCTCTCAGTATCAGCAGGTCATCCAGAGTGAAGTTGACTTTGTTTTCTTTATTCCCTACCTAGATACCTAATTCTGTCTGAGCACTGGGGTTAAAATGCAGCAATTAGAATGAAAATCTTGGAAAAATGGGCTACTCTCCTATGGTATAATAGTTTCTTGACAGGTGCAAAGCTCTGATAAAGAACCATTTGCAAGTCAAGTGATCTTGAACATTTCTGAGTCTACTCTATCTTAGCAAAGAGAGCCTTTAGTGGCACTAGTACAACTGAGATGAGGCATGGAGGTGGCACCTCTAATTGCTTCTTAATTTAGTTAAATACTTCCAGGGAACACTCATTCCAAAAAGAGATGCAGAGTCTACTGAGAGATTACATTTTCTATACTAACTTCCACAGTAGAGTCTATTAAAATATCCTCTTAGCTTGAAGCACAAATAGCCAATACATGTACACTGGTTTCTATTTTAAGTTCAATTTTTGAACAAAATATACAAGATGTAGAGATAAACTGACTGTATATGGTGCAGAATTAAACAGCAACTCTCAGAGATAGACTAGACATGCTGGGTAGTCATATAGATTCAGATAGAATATACAGTCTTGCTTTCACACCTCCAGCCACCAGACATGGCTAACTATCTTCCCTCAGCCCACAGTATTACATATGTAGTATGCTCTTAAAGTGGACAGTTCAGAGCAATTGCACCTGTATTCCCCCACCATGATCCAGCAGGGAACCCACTTTTAGAAGAACAACAAAGATTAGCCCTTGGCATGTTCTAACAACAAATATGGCATATCTAGAAGCAAGCAACATCAAGTGGAACACAGAATGGCTTCTGAATACTCTAAAGCAGAGTTTGGGAGAAGACCCCCATCCCCAGGAGATGTTAGAGGTAAGAAGGGGTGGAGGTAACAGCCTTTTAAACTTCCTCAAAAGGGGTGAAGAGAATGGAGTTGTGCCATATGTACTGTTGTAATAACTGAGCCAACAAATTTACCCTAATTGTGAGCTGAACTGTGAAAAGTGAGAAAAAGCTCACAGAATTTCGCAATAATGTATAACAAGAAATGTTGGTGGGAAAAAGTGCACAAGGAATGCAGAAAGATTGAATTAATCCATACAAAAA
Organism: Chrysemys picta bellii; assembly: GCF_011386835.1. Classification (NCBI taxonomy): domain Eukaryota; kingdom Metazoa; phylum Chordata; order Testudines; family Emydidae; genus Chrysemys; species Chrysemys picta. The sequence continues at coordinate 145,695,968 of NC_088792.1, forward strand.
GACCTATTGATATAATTCAAGGTTGGTGGTAATATCATACTATTAGAGAAGAGAAGTGTGGGACTGGAAATTAATAACTCAATATTCATAGGTTAAAATTAAGCCTTATTTGGAGAACAACAGAATGGGGTGATAGGTTGTTCCACTCATCACTCCCTTTTGGGTCCTCAAAGGAAAATAATGTGGCAGGAAGATTCAAGCTGTCTGACAACTGTTGGCTGGGAGATGAGTAGACCAGAAGGAGTCAACTTCACCGTCATAGCTGCCACCCTCACTGGATCCTGGGAACACAGGATCCACCATGACATCTTTGTCACCCTGATCCTGAAAGATGTCCTGACCAGACCAGACCAGAGATAGGGATCCAGATGGCACCACCTTCACTGATTTTGGATAAACCAAATTGGATGGGAGACTTTTATTCTTCTTGTCATGCCCCACCTCCAATGTGTCCTTTTCCTTTCCCATCTTATTTCTTCTTTTTTCCTGCTCTCTCCCCTTTTGCCTTCTGTTTAAAGAAAGTCTGGCTTAGCTAGCTAAGACTATTTATTTTGCAACATTGCTGTAAGCCTATAACAATAAGCAATGCCATAAATAGTCCGATGCTAGTACAAGTTTTTCAGGTCTCGGAGTGGTGGTTAAGACCACTGGCTATGCCTATGTTTCTTCAACACTAAGCGTGCAAATAAAAGTCAGCACTAGACACAGAAGCTGTATTTTCTATCTTCATTCTTTTCCGTCCCCTTTTGTGAGCATATGTCTTGTCTTCTAGGAAATGGGATCAGACTTTAACAACAGCTCCAGCCCATCTCAACTAACTTTTTCTCTTTTTGCCCCTGAAAGGACAGTTACCACCATCTTTAATATACATACATGCATACACCACACACACACACATTATATATATATATATATATATATAAATAAAAGAGGCTGTATATGCGTGGGAGGGAGGTGATGGTCCTTGGGACCTTCTAAAGACTTTCTACAACTAAAGCAAAAGGGAATAAGTAACAGTGTTGAAATAAAAGTCTTACTTAATACTTTACATTTCAAAGGCTTTAACTGTTTCTTTTCTTTTTCTGTACCTGTAATAAAATGTTAAAAGGATTTTCATTTGTGTTTGTGCCATGGGACTAAGCAGGCTGAGGTTTCTATGTTCCAGAACACTGAATCTTGTTTAAAACAGTTAATGTTGTACAGTTAATGGGTCACATTAACACCTTTGACTCTCTTGGAGCATTTATTTAATTAAAATTAAGAATATAGGACCCATTAGTAGAACTGGCCAAAACTCATAATTTCAAGTTCAAGGGAAATTTTGACATTTTGAAATTTCTTTTAATTTCTAATTTGGAACAAAACAAATATTTCCTAAATTTCCCACAAACTGTAATTACAAAAAATATTGATTTTTGAAAATTTTCATTTCAAAATTTCAATAATTAGGTTCAGATTTCCAAATTTCATTTTGCAATTTTTAATTTTGTTTTAGAAGTTCACATTTTTGTTTTTAATTGTGTGAATTTTTTCATTTTTACAGAAGAACATAAGAATGGTCCTACTGGGTCAGACCAAAGATCCATCTAGCCCAGTATCCAGTCTTCTGACAGTGGCCAGTGCCAGGTGCCCCAGTGGGAATGAACAGAACAGGTAATCATCAAGTGATCCATTCCCTGTCGCTCATTCCCACCTTTTGGCAAACAGAGGCTAGGGACACCATTCCTGCCCATCCTGGCTAATAGCCACTGATGGACCTATCCTCCATGAATTTATCTAGTTCTTTTTTGAACCTTGTTATGATTTTGGCCTTCACAATATCCTCTAACAAGGAGTTCCACAGGTTGACTGTGTGTTGCATGAAGAAATACTTCCTTTTATTTGTTTTAAACCCGCTGCCTATTAATTTTATTTGGTGACACCTAGTTCTTGTGTTATGAGAAGTTGTAAACAACACTTCCTTATCTACTCTCTCTACACCAGTCATAATTTTATAGACCTCAATCAAATCTCCCCTTAGCTGTCTATTTTCCAAGCAGAAAAGTCCCAGTCTTATTAATCTCTCCTCATGTGGAAGCTGTTCCATACCCTTAATCATTTTTGTTGCCCTTTTCTGAACCTTTTCCAATTCCAATATATCTTTTTTGAGATGGGGCAACCACATCTGCACACAGTATTCAAGATGTGGGGATACCATGGATTTATATAGAGGCAATATGATATTTTCTGTCCTATTATCTATCCCTTTCTTAATTATTCCCAGCATTCTGTTCGCTTTAACTGCTGCTGCAATTTGAGTGGATGTTTTCAGAGAACTATCCACAATGACTCCCAGATCTCTTTCTTGAGTGGTAACAGCTAATTTAGTCCCCATCATTTTTTATGTATAGTTGGGATGATGCTTTCCAATGTGCATTAATTTGCATTTATCAACATTAAATTTCAGCTGCCACTTTGTTGCCCAGTCACCCAATTTTGAAAGATTCTTTTATACCTCTTTGCAGTCTACCTGGGTCTTAACTATTTTTAGTAATTTTGTATCATCTGCAAATGTTGCCACCTCACTGTTTACCCCTTTTCCCAGATAATTTATGAATATGTTGAATAGGACTGGTCCCAGAACAGACCCCTGGGGGACACCACTATTCACTGCTCTCCATTCTGAAAACTGACCATTTATACCTACCCTTTGTTTCCTATCTTTTAATCGGTTCCCAATCCACGAGAGCACCTTCTCTCTTAGCCCGTGGTAGCCTACTTTGCTTAAGAGCCTTTGGTGATGGACCTTGTCAAAGGCTTTCTGAAAATCTAAGTTCACTATAGCTACTGGATCCCCTTGGTCCACATGCCTGTTAACCCCCTCAAAGAATTCTGGAAGATTTTTATATCATGTTTACATTATTCCTTGACACTAATAGCAGTATTGTTTTCTTGTCATGAAACAGTTTGACATCTTGACACAAAGTGTTTCATTACACCACAAACAAGAGACATTTTGCTCTAGAAAAAGATTATAAAAACAAAAAAACAGATGGACTGAAATCAATGACAAGTTTCCTTTCATTTGAGCAGAATTAGGACTTAGCCCCAAGGATTTTTGCTGCTGCTGGTAAAGGTTTTTAACATTTCCTCTAGAAGAGAGAGCACGTCATTTCACCCTAATTTCCTCTTCTCACAAAAATGATGCCTGCTCACTATCTATGACACTTCAGTAGGCAAGAGGTTGTTTCAAAAACAAAACACTAATATTTTTTGCTACCTAGATGCCAATATGTATTTATAAATAAAATAATAGACATAGTTAATTTGGTAATCTTGATTTTGAATATTTACTAGTGGCAGGGAGTTTGAATGACCCTTAGACGTTTGTTAAAAAAAAATCTGCAGATTGTTTCTTCACATGTCCTGCAAATCTGTTCGTAATTATTTGGACAGGTCATTGGTTCTTACCTTTGAAGGTGTCTAGAAAGGTTGTTGACAATGTTCAGCTTTTTTTCCATCATCAGTAGACTCTGGGTAATTCAAATTCATTTGGGAAGCATGTCGTTCCAAACTGTGGAGAAGTGTACAAGATGTCAACATATTTTGAAACTGTAGCGCTACCAGTGAAACTTGTTCATATGTTTATTAACAGAGCACTATTTTCTTCCTATAATATGAAAGAAAAAAGCAGCTATATTGCCACTGATTTTTTTCCACACAATTGGCAGTATCCCTGTCTCCAATAACATAACTACTATGCACTTTATATTCTTTTTTAAACCAATCATACAACATAATGGGAGTCTGATACCAACTACATTTTGGATGATGAGATTTGCAAAGTGAAAAAACAGAGGCAGGAGGGAGAAAGAGTTGTATTTCTCCTCTGTCTGGTCCATCCCTCTCTCATCTTATCCCTCCACCTATTCTATATTTCCTCTTCCCTCCTTGATTCTCATCTCCCCTGCTTCCTACCCCTCTCCCCGCCAAATTTTCTGTCACACATTCTCTTCCCAGAAACAGGCTCCTGTACCCCTTCTCTATTTCTTGCTCCAAGTTGGCACGGAGAGATAAAATGGCACATAGGTCAACCCAGGTTAGATTGGTAGCCCCCTGCAGAGGACAATGGCATTGCTCAGGGCCTGTAAGTCTTGTTACTTGCTGGAGACAAAGCAACTCTTTGAATCATGGGGAATGGACTCTTGTACAAGAGTTGTTGGGTTGCTCACGGCACAATACTATTTTTCCAATTTAACTGAATTCCGCATACTCAATCCCAGTTGCCTTTCACTGCCTTTGACTCACTCCTCAAAACCTTTCCTCCTCCTGACTCCACTTCTCTCTCTGCACAGGATCTCACTGAGAAGACAAAATACAAAGTGACCTTTTCCCTCCCCTTAGCTTGGTGCTGAGACCACTGTCTACCATGCTACCTAACATTTTCTCATTGTTTGCGTGTACTTTCTCATCCACCTGTATCCATTTGTTCTTTCCTGTAAACTCTTTGGGACAGGGACAGGCTTTTGTTCTGTTTGTGCAGCACCTAGCACAATGGGATCCTGGTAAATGTATAGCGCTCCTACGCACTATGGTAATACAAATAAAATAAATAATATAACAAACAATAAAACACAACTGGTAACATGCCTAAATTGGTGGCCTTCATGTGTAATGTGTTCAGTCTGCTGTTGCTTTCACTAGGTCAGGTGACTGGTGGTTTGCAAAAAAACTGGGACAAAATACTGAAAAAAAGGAAGATTCGGAAACATGGTCACTTATTAATTTTAGTCTTTGAGAATCTGGAATTAAGGTGTTTTAAACCCAGATTTTCAAAAGTGACAACATTAAAAGGTACATGCATCCTGCACTTGACATATGAACATAAATGAAGGTGTACACAATCCTGACTTGCACACACATTGACTAATGAATGCATGCAGACTGAGTACATGCACAAGTGCATGCTTGCAAATGTAGGCCTTAATTTAAAGGTAGGCTTGGAAGGATTAGGTTTTTATCTATAAATGTTGGTAAACATTGATTTCACAACACACAAACTGATGAAAAATATATTTCCATCAATAATGATAGAAATTTACAAATAGGCAAATAAGAAAAATGCTGCTTCGGAACTTAAATAGCATTTGATTTAAAGATATTTACTTTGCATATTTTGATATATGATGTTGACAATTTATGTTTTAACAGCTACAAAGCTTTACCTTTTTGAATCTCAGTATCTTCTGTCATTAAATAATTGTCTGATCATCATAGTTTCCCAAAACATTGAAAAATTTAATTGGGGAAAAAAAAAAGAAAAAAAAACACTTAAAAATAAACATTGATATTCCAGTTAACATTATTTTTTAAAAGGTCACATTCTGCCAAGCCTATCTATAGGCCAACTAACACTGGATTCTGGATATTCATATTAACAAGTATACAATCAAGTAGTATTCTCAAGTGATTAGTACAGTTGAACATGCCAGGACTACTGAGCAGTATTCTTGTCTCTTATGTACTTTCAGACAAATCAGTTAACCTGCTCAAGACTCAATTTACCTGACTGTAAAATGTGAATACTGAACATATCTCAGTGGTGTTGTGATAATTAATGTTTTCCAAATGATTTGTGATTCCCCAGGTGCCACCTATAACTGCAAAGAGTTATTCATTATCTAATCATATTAGATAACCACTGTAACATATTGAAAGTGCATATATTTGGAGAAATTTACTAAAAGAACAATTTAGAAGATCAACAATGCTCGTGCCTTCTTACACAAAGGCTACTAAATAATTTTCAAGAATAATGTACCTTGCATTTTTATATCTCTGATCTGCCCAGCTCAGCTGAAAGTGCTGTTCAATATTCTAACAAAGCAATTTCATCTCCCAGAGCAAATGCACATTTTCAAGGAATTGGAGGGTCCCCCGCTCCCCTCCCAACACATAGTTGTATTGAAAGATTGCTTAACATTGCACAGTAAGATGTTAAAAAATGCAGGGTCACTTCACCAGTTTTATTTTCAGTGAAGTGTTGAGTCATCTACAAATGTTGAGGAAAGAAAATTTTCTATACCAGAAAATTACTTTTTCCTATAATGTATCTGTCGAAATCTACCAGCTGGTTTGATAGAATTTTGCTGAGTTTGTGAAAAAGGGCAACCCTCTGAGAACTTCTTAGAGATTTGTTGAATTTCATGTATTATATCTACAGTCGAATCTGAAAAATGTGTTTACTTCCAAACATAAACCTTTCAGTGACATTGGATTTGTCTGTTACAGTCTGTAAAAAAGCCACTAATCAGATTTGTTCTCAATGTATGCTGAATGTTGGACAACTCTGACAGAGAACAGACATTTTTTGCCGAAGCTGGTTACCACAAATTTTTCAGTTCTAAATACTGTAAAATATACTTTTAGGATATCTTTACTTGCAGAGCTCTAATTGCCAATATAACTTGACTTTGATGTGATGGAAAAGTTGTAATTTCAGTACCTACAAAACCAAGGCAAAGACAGAAGAGATGGGGTATTGTCCTGCTTTTGCTGCCTTATTTAGAAGTATGGTTATTTTTCTCACCCCTGGTGAAATCAGAAGGCAGGTTTTCACTGTCAGAAAACTGTCATGTAACCACAAGAGGCTGTTATACTGAAAAATGAAACAGAGAAATATTTGCCAAATGGTTAACATCCTCTTGTGAAAATTTCTGGGTAATAATGTAAATTGTTACAATGTAAAATAAGGTACAACACTGGCATTTCAACGAAGTGGAAATGGTGAAATTTTGTCCTGGATTAAATCTGTGAATATTTGGAAGATGTGCAGAATAAAAATGGCCAGCAAAAAGTATAGGTTTAATCCAGCAAGTTGCTCAACACATGTGAGGCCTGCCAGTCACATATTCAGTTTTCTAAGAAGTGGCCAATTTGTACCTGCAGATTTACAAGGATAAATGTAAAAAGCTCTTTTAAAAAATATTCTAAAATATAATGCTGACATAATAGTAATGATGATCTTAGTGGACATCATAGGCATAGAAGAAGTACAAGAAAAAAATTGTACGAACATACAAGAGAGAAAAACTGACCAATTAAAAGTAGAGTTGAAAAGGGAATGAAATTAATGAACAACAACAAAGTTAGCCAGTAGGATCTATGCTGTGAGACAGTTTTTATATTTTTTTGTAAAATGCTCTTTTATCAGATCACAGAAAATCAGTTTTTTAGACTTGTCTTAGAGTATCAGAAAAAGATTAAGTTAATGGAAGGGAAGGTTACTCACTTAGTACAGTAACTGGAGTTCTTTGAGATATTTTTCCCTATGAGTTCTACACTTCAAGCACACATACTCTGCATGTACCTTTGACTGGACACTTTTGGTAGTAGTGCCCATTCACTCTGCACATACAACTTCGCTATCCTCATGCCCCACACCGAAAGCATACAAGACAGTTATGAATGAACCATCCTCAGCTCCTTCTTTACCACAAAGTCCTGGCAAGACAAGATTTTGAAGCAGAGGAGAAGGGTAAGTATTGTGACAGATATCACTGCTCTACAGCCAAAATGCTTCTGAAATAAATGTAGTCAAACTGTACTAATTCTGGGTCACTGAGAACGAAAATGATGCTTAAAATTGTTGATTGGCTCTAGTTTTCAAGATATGCTATTGGGTCAGTATATACGACCCTTGACTTGGGAATGGCGGAGGATAAGTGAGTTATAAAGGGAAGGGATCTCAATTTAAACCAGAAATGACTAAAATAATCTTTGACTGGATCTATGAATAAATCTATGACTGGGTTTGGACAGTACTTGCTTTTTAGGTAAAACAATGAATGATGCAATCTGAAGATGGTATTGCATCATACATGATATGAATTGCATCATGTTATTCCTAGAAGTCATGGATGATGCAATCATAATGAAGCTTACATCACTCTGCTGAACAAATTGCCCCATATCAGCTCTAGAAATCATACAGTGTTGTGCTCTCTCTTATTTGTCAGTGTTTGATTTTGCAAAGGGACACATTTCTGTTTAGCCAAAGTGAGCAGAGATGCCTCGTACTTGTGTGAACAGTGCAGATAACTTCTGCTATGTTTGTGGTGAAGTGACTTTTGCATCACAAAAGCGCAGTATAACCACTATGGTTAAGAAAACCTATCACCTTTATTTTGGCTGCAAAATTGGAGATCAGGACAAGAGGTGGGCCCCACACATACGCTGCAACACTTGTGCAATAAATCTTCGCCAGTGGTTGAACAGGAAAAGGAAATCTAGGCCTTTTGCAGTGCCAATGATTTGGAGAGAGCCAACAGATCATACCAGCAAATGTTACTTCTGCATGGTGCCTCCAGTTGGGAAAGGTGTTTCAAAGAAGAAAAAGTGGACTGTGCATTATCCAAACATTCCATCAGCTATACGCTCAGTACCCCACAGAGAAGGACTGCCGGTTCCTGATGCACCAGATCATTCTCACTTGAGTCAAATGAGGAAGAGGAAGAGGATGAAACTTCTGGTCCTGAACCATCAATGTCACAGGACCCACATTTTCTCCCATCCTCCTCCTCTGAACCACACCTGTCATAACTATAAAGGAAAGGGTAATAGCTGTCCTGTGTACAGTACTATAAAACCCCTCCTGGCCAGAGACTCCAAAATCCTTTTCCCTGTAAAGGGTTAAGAAGCTCAGGTAACCTGGCTGGCATCTGACCTAAAGGACCAATAAGGGGACAAGATACTTTCAAATCTTGGGGGGGGGGAAGGCTGTTGTTTGTGTTCTTTGTTTGGGAGTGTGTTCGTTCTCGGGACTGAGAGGGACCAGACATCAATCCAGGTTCTCCACATCTTTCTAAACAAGTCTCTCCTATTTCAAACTTGTAAGTAAATAGCCAGGAAAGGCGTGTTAGTTTTCCTTTGTTTTCTCAACTTGTAAATGTACCTTTTACCAGAGTGTTTATCTTTGTTTGCTGTACTTTGAACCTAAGACTAGAGGGGAGTCCTCTGAGCTCTTTAAGTTTGATTACCCTGTAAGGTTAATTTCCATACTGATTTTACAGACATAATTTTTACCTTTTTCTTTAATTAAAAACCTTCTTTTTAAGAACCTGATTGATTTTTCCTTGTTCAAGATCCAAGGGGTTTGGATCTTGATTCACCAGGAGTTGGTGGGAGGAAGGAGGGGAATGGTTAATTTCTCCTTGTTTTAAGATCCAAGGGGTTTGGATTTGTATTCACCAGGGATTTGGTGAAGGTTTTTCAAGGTTTCCCAGGAATGGAATCCATTGAAATGGTGGCAGCCGAACCAGAGCTAAGCTGGTAGTTAAGCTTAGAAGTTTTCATGCAGGCCCCTACATTTGTACCCTAAAGTTCAAAGTGGGGATCCAGCCTTGACAACACCTCATAACACAAGGTGAACTGAATGACCTTGTCAGGGATTTGGAACTACCCAAGAGTAAGGCAGAGCTGTTGGGCTCAGGACTACAGCAGTGGAATCTCCTGGCAGGTGATGTTAGGGTTTCCATGTTCCGTGACCATCAAAAGGATCTTGTCCCATTCTTCTTCATGGAAGGTGATCTTGTAGCCTGCAACAACATTGATGGTGTGATGGCAGCCCTCAACATCGTTCACGATGCAGATGAGTGGATACTGTTCACTGATTCATCGAAGCAAAGTCTTAAAGCTGTTTTACTGCATAATGGCAATGTTTTGCCATCAATTCCAGTTGGTCATGCAGTCCATATGAAGGAAACCTATGACAACATGAAACAACTTTTGAGGTGCATAAACTATGACCAACATCACTGGCAGCTTTGTGGTGATTTGAAGGTTGTTGCTCTCTTGCTTGGTCTGCAGACTGGATACACAAAGTACTGCTGTTTTCTTTGCGAATGGGATAGTCGTGCAAGAGATTCCCACTACATCAAGAAAGATTGGCCACTCCGACAGTCATTGGAGCCTGGGAGGAAAAGTGTTCAGCATCCACCACTTGTTGAATCAAGGAAGATTTTGTTACCACCCTTACACATCAAGCTGGGTCTGATGAAGAACTTTGTCAAGGCTATTGACAAAACACAAGCAGCTTTCACGTACCTCCGTGGAAAATTTCAAAGGTTAAGTGAAGCTAAGATAAAGGAAGGTGTCTTTGTTAGTCCTCAGATTCGTGAACTTCTTCGAGATGATGCATTTGACCATGCACTGCGTGGCAAGGAAAAGTCGGCATGGAAAGCCTTCCAGTTAGTGGCAATACATTTTCTCAGAAACAACAAGGCAGACAACTACAGGTTGTTGGTGGAAAACCTCCTCAAGGCATACAAAAGCCTTGGTTGCAACATGTCACTAAAGATACATTTTTTGCACTCTCACCTAGATTTTTTTCCACCGAACTGCGGAGCAGTGAGCGACGAGCACGGCGAGCGATTTCACCAGGACATTGCAACAATGGAGAAACGCTATCAGGGCAAATGGAGCCCATCAATGCTTGCAGACTACTGCTGGACAGTGACAAGAGATGCTCCATTTAATGAATTCAAGCCAAGAAGCGCCGAGTAGACACTGAATAGGACTAAACTATGTACAGAATAGTTTTTTGCCTTTTGTTTCATAATAAATTTTATTTATATAACTCTTTTGCTGATTTTTAAAGTGTTACATAAACAGGACAGGTGAAATATTATCATGTAAAGCAACCATAAACACATGAAAAGACCTAGGTTTACAATTTATGATTAAAACTCTACTATCCACACAATATACATAGACATAAAATGTAAAAACTTAAATATCTTAGAAACAGTAGCCAATCAGTTGTTTTAATTTTCATATTTGAATTCAGCACATCAAAATACATAATAAATGGCACATTTTATCTCTGAAGCAGACGACTTCTCAAAAATTGTAGACCAGTGTATTTTGAAGAACTCTAATTACTGTACAAGATAAGTAATCACTCCTTCTTCAAGTAATGTCCCTATGGGAACTCCACTTTAGGCAATTCACAAGCAGTACTTCCTACAGGAGGTGGGTGCTTATGAGCGCAGTATAAGACTGATGAAAAACGACAGGTTCAAAAGCAACATCTGCATTGGAGGTATGAACCAGAATATAGTGCTTCTAAAAGGTATAAACTGAAGCCCATGTGGCAGCTGTATAGATTTCTGCTTCCCTTCAACTCTCTCTGCAAAGAAAGAAACAAACCACCTGGAGGAAGCTCTAAGGTAGTGGTGGGTAACCTTCAGGGACATGCTGGCTGCCGCTTCCCACAGCTCCCATTGACTGGGAGCAGTGGGTGGCCGTGCCTGAGGATGGTCAATGTAAACAAACTGTCTCATGGCCCACCAGCGGATTATCCTGATGGGCCATGTGCGGGCCACAGGTTGTCCACCACTGCTCTAAGAGGTTTGGGTTCTTTCTAGATAGGAAGCCAAAGCTCTAGTGTCTAAAGTGTGAATAGAGGATTCCTCCCTGGAGTGGTGAGGTTTAGGGTTAAAAAATATAACAAACAAAATAAAACAAAAAAACGTAAATGCCCTGATTAACATGCAAATCTGCAGTTACTTTAGTTCAGGAGTACTCAATAGGCAGACTGAGGACCAAATCCAGATTGCCAGATGCTTTTGAATGGACCATGAAATCTTGTTACTTATTATAATTATTGTTATTACAGTGTGAAAATATTTCTCTTGAGTCTGGACCTTGATTACACCTTGACCAAGAAATTTGGACCTTGACAAAAAATAATTGACTACCCCTACTTTATTAAAAGTAGGATCTTTAGTGGTCTAAGTGATACCTTTTCCCAGTAGAAGACAGTATGAGGGGCAGGTAGGAAAGACCAGTCATTAAGACCCCCAACCTTGCTGTCCTCCTACTTGAAATGACTGCCACTAAAAAGGCATGTTTCACAGACAAATGTAGCAGGAAACATTTGGCTAATGGCTCAAAGAGGTTTCACAAGGGACTTGAAGACAAAGTTCAGATCTCATGCAGCGGTGTGTTCTCTGACATCTGGGAAAGCCCTTAATAAATGAATAGGTAGTAGGGTGAGCAAATACCGAAAATCCTTCTGGGGGAGTGGGGATGGGTAGAAATAGCAGCTAAGTTCACTTTAATGGAACTCAGAGACAGATCCAAGTTATTTAAGGCAAAAAGGTAGTCCAAGATATATGATAGAGGAGAGTTGAGAGGGGAGAAGCCCTGTTGTGTGCACCTGTGGTGCAATCTCTTCCACTTCTATAGGCTTGGCTTTTTTTTCTAGAGGATGACTTTCTGCTGTTCGATACTACTTCCTGCACTTCGTTTGAGCAGTCCATTTTTATCCCTGAGAGCCAATGGCAGTGCAGTGAGTTTGGGATGAAGAACCTTCCCTGAGTCTTGGGTCAGTAGGTTGGCTATCAGTGTTTTATTAAATGATGTGTGGGATGAAAGGCAAGCTAGATATGGGAACCAGACTTGTTTTGGTCAGGCTGGTGCTTTTAAAAGGGCACTGGTTTTGCCTTGTCTGATTTTTGCCTTGTCAGGGTTTTGAAGAGTAATGGAACTGGAGAACAGCAATAAACTTTCTTGATAAAATAAAAATATTTATTAATAAGCATGCATTTAAAAAGTACAGCATTAACCCATTGCCATGCAGGACAGCTACCATTACCACACCAGAACAGCAGTAACAACAGAATCGTAAAGAAAAATAAACCAACCAAACCCGAAGTGCATGAACAAGTGCAAACAGTGAAATCATGTACAAGATAGAACTCCCCTGCATGTCTCCTGAACCCCCATTCTCCTTTCCCTTCTTTCCCCATTTGCCATGCATTTGGAGCCTGGGGAGGGGCACAGAGATAGCCATGGGGGAGGTGGGAGCAATATGGAAGACTACATGGAAGCATCCATTTCTACCAATCATCTTCACACTCCTTACTTAATTCTTCACATTGTCTCTTTCACAAAGTCTTTTGGCAATGGGTAATTTTGTATTCTGTTTTGATAAGGGGTAATTAAATATTGGCATGACTGACTCCCCTGTCCCCCTCCCCAGCCATGCAAAAAGTAATAGGCCATTGTGTCTATCCATCGCTCTAAAATAAGTTTAGACTCTGCCATTAAAATATAGATTATTTTGTTTGGTTCCTACCTACCACTCTTCACCATTCTACTACTGCAGGCTTGGCAAATCCATTTGCACCCAGAGTCAGTTTTCCCCCCAACAAAATATATAATCTTGTTAGAAAGAAGTGTAAAATTCTGAAACATGACAAAAATAACCAACCTTTTACTGTCTTATAACCATTTATTAATTTCTCTGAGTCTAATAAGGATGGTATTAAACCAGCCAATCTGGTGTCCTTTATAACAATGACGGTAAAAAATTGAAAATGTCATTGCTGACCTTACTTATTACCTGGTATTTTATATCAGTTGGCATGGAACTTGCAATTGCATTTTAACATGCTGTGTTACTGCAAGATTGATTTATGCTCATTCTTATTCACTCCGTTTTTTGTAAACTAATAGTTACATGTTGATCATTGCCTAAAGCAAATATTTTAGATAATGTTATACCTGGTATTAGAAAGCTAACATAGCAAGACAAGTGCATAACAAGATCTGATGGCTATAGCTGAAGAAAGCAAATATTAAACTGGAAATAAAATGAAAATAGTTAACAGTGATTGCCCACTGGCACAGGTCACCAAAGAACATGATAAAATCTCCATCACTTGGAGTTTTGACATCAGGATGTCCTTCTGAAAGATTAGCCCAATAACCTAATGTTGAGCTAGAGCTTAAACACACAGATAAAATTCCACTACATGAAAGTATATGCCCTGAGTGGTCAGATTAATTGATCCTAATGGCCCCAACTGACCTTAAAAACCTATTAATTCTGTGCATTTGTAGTGTTTCCAATATGCGCCCAGATATAGGTGCCATTTTGAGTTTTCTCCACAACAAAAAAGAATTCAAACACAGGCTACTTTAAAAGCCTTGAGAAAGTCACAGTTCATTTTCAATTTGATAGAGCAATAACATTAACAGAACATGAGTTTCTGCTTCAATAATGGTCTGTAATAGCTTCAAAAATAAAGGTCTCAGTTTAGCCTTTGCATTTGTGTGTTAGCAGTGTAGGCCATTGTGGAGCATCAACTCACATATTAACATTATTATCACTTACTTATGTGGAATGGATTAGGAGACAGATGGCTGAACTTCTAGCCCCTAAATAAAATTAAGAAAATTTATTCTTGAAAGCTCAGTATGCAGTATTTGTAAAACACTATAGGCCTAATTCTTTTCTCACTTATATATGTGTAACTCAGATTAAAGTCAGTGGGAGTTAACTAGGGCAGAATTTAACTCAGTAGCTGTTTTCTATATGAAACAGAATATAATATATTAGTAATAATGCATCATACAACATCATGTATCAGATAAAATGCACCACTCATTAGAAATAAATCCATTGTAGACCATGTCCCAAGATTAACATCTCCTGATTTGAGTTAAGAGTTTATGTGCATCTCAGCTTCATCTCAATTTATATTCCACAGATGCCTCACATTTCTTTCTGTAGGATGGCTCTACAAGCTACTTAATTATATGCTTAATTTAAGCGTGTGAGTAATTCTACTAACTTCAACAAGACTGCTCACATGCTTAAGTGCATTTCTAGACCAGAGCATTCTGTAGTAACAGAACATTATTTGTTGACATGCAGTTTCACTGACAAGATGTTGTAAGTATAAGAAACAATGACAGCAGTCAATGGAACAAAATATTGTCACAAGCAAGTTGTCTCCTGTTACCACACCCAATCAGATTTTCAAAAGATGGCCTCTCTATTCCCCTTCCCCTATCTACATTAGCCTTTTTTCATTCTAAAGAAAACTTCCACCATTGCTAACACTGCTGCAGGTAGTCCACTAGTTGCCATGCTGGAAGCATTAGTGTAGACGGGGGCACCAGCAGCTGTTGGTGTTTGTACCACTGTGTAGCATAAGCCAGTTTGGAGCATGTTAAGGTGACTTGGTATTTAAAGCAGTTGCCGCTGTGTCAAGACTTACACTGTAAATGAACGAATGAAATGCAGTGATCTCATATAACAGCAGACAATTATTGCTATTTTACAAGAATGCATAGTGACCATTATATATTTAAAAAATACGTCATGAAAATAATCAGACACCAATAGTACAACGTAAGCATTAAATAAGAAATATTATTGTTGTTCCTTCTGGCCTTAAAATCTGAGTGCACCAAGCATAATGCATGCAGGGTCAGAGTTAAGTTGCTTGTAGTAATCCCCTTCACCAAGAGATTCCTGAGTTTTGTCTGTTTAAACCACAACTTTAATATGCTGATAATGTTGGGTTTATGTTGTTCTTGTTTTTGTTGTATTTAATAGTTTTATGTATTACATTCTATGGTATAGAATATTGTGATTTCTCTTGAGGTCAAGAAGAAATCAAATATAATAGCAGATTTCTTTCAGTTTCTGGTAAGAAGAACTCAGCATTGTCTTTTTATCAAGACTAGACTTTTAAAGAGAACATTTATTGGCTCCTATTGAAATAAAAAGGCAGAATATTTTCATTTCAGCATACAACTATATTTCAAGGGGTTTGAATATTGTAAAATATACACAGCATTAAAATAGTCATATTTAGTGGGGAAATATTTTTATGTTTGAATCTTGATTTATATAATGTATTTTTAAATTTTAATCTCTCTGCCAATGGCCTTACTCTTTATCAGGTACAGAATTAATTTAGCCAGTAGCACGTGTTCACGTGAGCTATAATTTTGAAGCCAAGACCTCTCCTGCATCCCAACCTCCTGCCTCAGCCCAGTGAAAGTGGGGGGGGGGGGGGAAGGGGAGAGAGTGAGTCATTGAGGAAGGGAGGAATGGAGAGAGCAGGGGTGGGGCCTCAGAAGGGGTGAGGCCTCATGGAAGGGGCGGGGAAGGCGTTTTCGGTTTTGTACGATTAGAAAGTTGGCAAACCTAGCCATCAAACTGGCATTAATATGTAATTTAGTCATGTAAATATGTCTGATAGTTTTTTAAAGGAAAAAAGGATCTCTTGGTTTATCTTAAAGCTAAAAATCAATAGATAGTTTTATTGGGGAATCCAAGCCAGTCCACAAGAACAAGAGTACAGAACTACCAATACGCTCACGTAGTTTCATTATAGCTCCACCCAGTTCCATGAGAAGACTGTCTGAAAGTAAAACTTAGTTTTTTTAAAGGGTTTTGTTATGAGGTAAGGGTCAGAAAACCAAACTCTGTTATTCAATAACCATTTTCTTTGAGGCCTTGTAAATGAGATATTGCATTCCACAGGGTGAACTCGTAAGTGGAAAAACACAGTCTCTCTTTCACACTCACACACACGCACACACACACACACACACACACACACACACACACACACACAGAGACAGACAGACACAAAAAGACAGGCCTCCAACCATAAGGTGCATATCTGTGAAAATAAAAAGTCTAAGACAGACATAATCTTCTCTGGTTTTAACAATCCAGAACAGAATGAGGATTCTAAAAAACTACTGGCAATTAAAATGCAAGTTGAATCTACAATTGTAATAAAATTAGAAAGACGGGAATTGAGCCCTAGCAATGAGAATCCAGCATTTTAAATAATAAGCCTAGAAAGATTTGCTTAATCAAATGCCACACTGACACTGCTAATATAAATCCTATTGCCCAACTGCCTTATTAAACCTCAGATTTAAAGGAGAAAAGTTAGAGGATCAAAGTGGATGAAATGTTAAGAGCTGAAATTATCTACATATTATGGGAAGATGTGGGTGTCAAATTCTAACAATTCTCAAGTATACCAATGACATTTTATTTGATGGAGTTGCAAAGTCCAGTTTCCAGTTCTGCTTTTCCAAAGTGCTGGTAATGCTTGCTCAATTTAAAAGACTAAACCCTCCTCACCACTGTTTTTAGCTGTCTTCTCCTTTCTGCTGCCAAATAAAAGGAATTCACTTTTCTCAATCTAAATTACATTTACTCATTAATATTGCCACCTCAAATGTCTCTTCCCATTAATTTCCCCCTTCCTATTCTAATTCCGCTTGATTTCCCTCTTGTTTTTAGTCCCCCAGGATTTTCCTCACATCATCCAATCTTTTATGAGATCCACCTTCCTTGGTCCTTTTTCATCCAGTCTCTCAAATCTTGCTGCATTCACAGCTGCCATTGTCAGATGTTCCATTACATCTTGTACCTTCAACCAGTCCATAACTGTGGACACTTTGGACCATTCCATTCTCTTGGCTCACCTGCACATATTTCCAATGCCCTCTTGTCATGTTTCTACTCCTTCCTATTAAATGGCTCTCATTGTCTGACAGTACAGTAGAACTTCAGAGTTATGAACACCAGAGTTATGAACTGACCAGTCAATCACACACTTCATTTGGAACCGGAAGTATGCAATCAGGCAGCACCAGCAGCAGACCAAAAAAAAAAAGGGGGGGGGGGGCAAACAGTGCAGTACTGTATTAAACAAACTACCAAAAAAGGGTGAAAGCAGCATTTTTCTTTTGCATAGTAAAGATTCAAAACTGTATGAAGTTCAGTGTTCAGTTGTAAACTTTTGAAAGAACAACCATAACACTTAATTCAGAGTTACAAACAACCTCCATTCCCAAGGTATTTGTAACTCTGAGGTACTACTGTACTTCCATCTCAGGAGACAGTTCAGTTTTCAACCCTCTGCTGTCTTCTCACACAATGTCGGCACTTGAAGTTAAAGGTAGAGACTGCTGTGGAATTCCTTATTTATCCACTGCTTCACACTGATTATTTTAAACTGTACATATCTTCCAACATGTTCAATGACCACTGCCTCTCAATCTTCTCTGACGCCTTTGACTAAAATTTGTCCTCATATTCCTTCTGCTAAACCTATCAAAGACAGAAATGCTTTTCTTAGGGCATGGCTACACTTGCAGTTGTAGAGCACTGTGAGTTAAACCAGCCCTCGGAGATCTCAGTAGGGAAAGCACTGCCATATGTTCACACTGTCAGCTGCAAGGGCAGTGGCGTGGTCATATTTGCGGTACTTGCAGTGGCACTGGGAGTGGTGCATTATGGGAAGTTATCCCACAAAGCACCTCTTCCCATTCTGACACTGTAGCTTGTGGGAAAGGGCCTGGGGGAGGGAGGAGTGCAGGGCATTCTGGGTCCTGTCCCAATGCCCCGGGATGCATTGCTTCGCATCCCAACAATCCCTGTGCTTTCGTCCACATTCGGTGCCATCTTTCAATGTTTTTTGTACTGCATGCTCTGTCTTCCCTTTTGGCCTGTGGGAATGGATACTGAACTTGTGAGGAATATGCTGATGGGTCTCGTCAGCACATCGCAAATTACAGTGGAGTTACTCCTTTTGCTACAAACTGACAGTGAGGAGGCCGACGATGACGTTGATTCACATTATGCATATGACACGAGATTGCAGGTGGTATTCACAGTCATGCTCACCACAGTGGAACATCGCTGTTGGGCTCGGGAAACAAGCACTGAGTGGTGGAATCACATATTCATGCAAGTCTGGAATGATGAGCAGTGGCTGCAGAACTTTTGGATGAGAAAAGCCACTTTCATGGGACTGTGTGCTGAGCTCTCTCCCACCCTGAGGCGCAAGGAAACGAGATTGAGAGCTGCCCTGCCAGTGGAAAAGTGGGTGAATATTGCAATCTGGAAGCTGGCAACTCCAGACAGCTACCAATTGGCTGCTAACCAGTTTGGAGAGGAAAAGTCGACCGTTGGAATTGTGTTGATGCAAGTTTGCAGGGCCATTAATCTCATGCTGCTCAGAAGAACCGTGACTCTGGATAACATGCGTGACATTGTGGCTGGCTTTGCACAAATGGGTTTCACAGTGGTCTACATCTGCAAGTGTAGCCATGCCCTAAGAATTCCATCTCTTCTGTCTCCTTGACTCAGATCTTTCATCCATCTCTGGTGCCTGCAGCCTTGATGTCATAGTTGTCCTTAACTCTTCTACCCTTTTATTTTCTTTGTATGCACATCTGTCTTCCTGAAGGCCTAGGAATCAGTTATTTGCAGGCTGCTGAAACATACTGAATTTCTGTTTGGACTACTTTCACTCTCCCCACAAGGGGGCAATCTCCCTGAACAGCACAGCTGGAGGACTATGCCTGGATTCTAAGACAGGAACAGTGTCTTCCCAAGGGGCCATAGAAATTAGGGGAGCGGTAAATAATGAAGAGGACAGGCCCCCGACAGAGATGTATTGCGTGGTATGCTGGACACAAGCAAATAATGTGTGTTTTAAATACAGCTAAATGTAATGTTGTATATTTAGGAACAAAGAATGTATGCCATGCTTAGCACATGGGGGAGACTCTATCCTGAAAAGCAGTTCTGAAAAGGATTTGGGGTTGTCAGTAGGTAATCAGCTGAACATGAACTCCCAGTGTGACACAATGCCAAAATGGCTATGTGATCCTTGAATGTATGAATAGGGGAACCTTAAGTACACCAGGGAGGTTGTATTATCTCTGTATTTGATGCTGATGTGACTGCTGCCAGAATATTGCATCCAGTTCTGGTGTCCACAGTTCAAGAAGGATGTTGAAAAATTGAAGAGGTTCAGAGAAGAGCCATGAGAATGATGAAAGGATTGGAAAACATGCCTGATAGTGATAGATTCAAGGAGTTCAATTTGCTTTGCAGTCTGTATATATTACATGGGAAACCAATATTTGAAAATGGGCTCTTCACTGTAACAGAGAAAAGGTATAACGATATTCACTGACTGGAAGTTGAAGCTAGACAGACTTGAAATAGAGCATATTTATTTAAAATTTGAGTCTAATCAACCACTTGAATAATTTACCAACAATCATGGCAGATTCTCTGTCACTGGCAATTTTTAAATGGAGAATTTTTAAATTCTTGAAAAGATACATTTTAGTTCAAACAGAAATGAATTTAGGGAAGTCCTATGGCTTCTGTTCTATATGAGGTCAGACCAGACCACAGAGGTCTCTTCTGGCTTTAGAATCTATGAATAAATTTGATCAATAAGGAAGATTAAAGTTTAGGCTCTTGCTGAAACTTCTCCTTGAGAGTTTAACTGTTCATTGTTGACTGATATGCCTTAAGAAACATTGCCTTCTATACACAAAATTGGTAGAGAAGTGCACTAGTTCTCACCGAGTTCAACAGGAAAGTTGGGGGTGCAGGGGTATGTTGATGTCAGGATCATTTATACCTCTTCTTCACATTATAATCAAAAGTTTATGAACAGCACACAAACACGTTTAGATGAAGATGGAGGGGAGTGACATACCAGCCTGATTAGTTAATAACTTGGGGAATGGATGAACAGACTGTACATTGATGGGTATCACACAAGACCTATATAAACAACTACACTTTTGTCAGATTTTATTGTAGGACAGAAGGGATCACAGTTTGTAATATTAAGATGGAAATTCAAGAAGGATGCTGATAAATTTGAGAGGGTTCAGAGCCACGAGAATGATTAAAGGGTCAAAAACATGCCTTACAATGAGACTCAAAGAGTTCAATCCATTTTGCTTAAAAGAGAGAAAGTTAAGGCATGACTTGATATAGTCTATAAATAAGGCTGGGAGTTTGTCACAGAAATCATGGATTCTGTGACTTTCCGGAACCTCCGTGACTTCTGCAGCAGCTGGTGCAGCTGGCCTGGAGGCCACCTGAAGAGCTTGGCCAGCCCCTGAGCCAGCCACACCAGCTGCTACTGGGGCAGTCTTGGGCCACCACCTCCCCTCCCCCTTCTGAGCAGCAGCAGGAGTTTGGGTGGCCCCTGGGCCACCTCCCCACCCAAGATTTAGTCAGGAGTATATAGTACAAGTTTGTGATCTGTCCATGACTTTTACTAAAAATACCCATGACTTAAAGGTAGCCTCATCTATAAGTATCTCCATTGGGAACTGTAGTTAGGCGGTGTGGCTTCCCACCGCACCAGAGGGGGAAGAGCCCATCCGGAGGCTGGAGTGGGCAGAGCTAGGGAGCTCTGAGCCCGCCGTGCAGAAGGTCAGGCGGCGACCCGGAAGTATAAAAGCTCACCCTCACAGCTCAGTCAGGCCCCAGCCGCCGGAGATACCAGACGACTCCAGCCTAGCTCGTGACTGGAAGACCCCATGGCCCAAGACGGCTGCCAGGACTGGCCAGGCCTGCCCTGCACCCGCTATCCGGAGGAGCTGCCAGACCTGCCCTGCGCCCGCTATCCCTGCTCTGATGAACCCATGGTCTTGGATCCCCCAGAGGCCGACACCAGGACCCTGGTAGGCCTGAGGGGGAGTGTGGAAGTAGCCCGGGGGCAGCCGACCGTAGTCTGGCTGCAGCACTGCCAGAGCCTATGTCAGTGTATTGCGGCCAGGATCCCCACTGAGTAAGCAGCGGGTCTTCTCCCGCGGGTCCCCGGGCTGGGATGCAGTGGAGTGGGAAGGCCTGCATCCCCCCTGCCACCCAACCCGTGGGTGGCAGTTTCCCCCGCTCCCAGGCCTTTTGAGGCTTGGGCCTACTATTGTTGCTCAGCCCCGACTGAGGGCCTGAGCTTCTGACTCAGTGTTTGTTGCCCCGCCCTGACCTAGGACCTGGGCTAAACACTTTTGCTTGCTGCTCAGCCCTGACTGAGGGCCTGAGCTCCTGACACAGTCTTATTGCCCGCCCTGAGCAGAGCTAGGCTTACCGTGTTCTTCCAGCTACAGCAAGAGCTGCCGAGGGAGACCCATGGCCGGACAAATTTCCCCAGCTCACCAGTGTGTTGTGAGCTGGTGTGACTCCCAGCACCCCAGAGAGGGTCGAGCATTGGCAAACTCTTGTACAGGAACAAATATTTAATATCAGCCTCTTCAATCTAGCAGAGGAAGTAACAACATGATCCAATGGCTGGAAATTGGCACATTTTTTTAAACATGAGAGTAATTAGCCATTGGAACAATTTACCAATGTTCATAGAGGATTCTCCATCATTGATAATTTTTAAGTCAAGACAGGATGGGTTTTTTCTAAAAGATACATTATATTAATTATTTTGGGGGAAGTTCTGTATTTTGTGTTATACAGGGGGTCAAACTAGACAATCACAATGGTCCCTTCTGGCCTTCAAATCTATGAACCTATGAATTATGCAGTCCTTATCCATGTCATTATTGTTCACACAAGTAGTTCCCGTTGACCACAATGGGCCTACCAACTTGAGTAAGGATTACATATTCTGACCCAGTGTATGTAACCCAATTCTACTTCTATGCAGTCATGTTTTTTTACTCATCTGAAGCCTTTTCCTTCAGTGTTGCTATATACTGCATTATAAAATCATATAAATGTAGGGCTGGAAGAGACCTCGAGAAAACAACGAGTCAAGCCCCTCTGTGCTGAGATAGGAGCATGTAAACCTAGACCATCTCTGACAGGCATTTGTCCAACCTGTTCTTAAAAACCTCCAATGACAGGGATTCTGCAGTCTCCCTCAGAAGCCTATTCCAGTGTTTAAACTACACTTATAGTCAGTAAGTTTTTCCTAATATTTAATCTAACTCTCCTTTGGTACAGATTTAGACTTCTTGTCCTGCCTTCAATGGACATGGAGAGCAATTGGTCACTGTCCTCTTTATAAAATGGTTGAAGACTTATGTCCACCCTCAGTCACCTTTTTCTTAACAGTCTTCAGTTAAGACTAAACGTAGCCAACACCAAAAAACTTCCCTCATAGGTCAGGTTTTCTAAATTTTTAACATTCATTTTTTATCATTCTGGACATCTTTCCTAAAGAACAAGACAGTACTTCAGCTGAGGCCTTACCACCGCAGAGAAGAGTGGGACAGTTCCCTCCTGTGTTTTACGTACAATACTCCTGTTACTACACTTCAGATAGATATTAGTCTTGGTTTTTTTTTTGCAACTGCATCACATTCACTCATATTCAATTTGCTGTCCACTATGACCCAGAGATATTTTTCAAAAAGTACTACCACCTAGCCACTTACTCTCCATTGTGTAGTTATGTATTTGATTCTTCCTTCCTAAGTAAAGAGGACTTTTCTTTATTGGATTTCATCTTGTTGATTTTCCAATTTGTCAAGGTTGTTTTGAATTCTAATCCTGTCCTGCAAAGTGCTTGCAACGTCTCCCCTACCTGCTCTAACCCCATTTTGGTGTCTTCTGCAAAATGTTATAAGCATACTATCCACTCTATTATCCAAGCCATTAATGAAAATGTTGACTACTACTGGACCCAGGACTGACCCCAGCAGGACCCCACTAAATACACCCCCAGTTTGACAGTGAACCATTGGTAACTACTCTTTGAGTATGGTCTTTCAAACAGTTGTGCATCCACTTATAGTAATTTCATTTAACCACGTCCCTCGTTTCCCTATGAGAATGTCATGTGGGACTGAAAAGTCTTACTAAGATATAATTTATTTATTGCTTTCCCCCATTCACTAAGCCAGTAGCCCTGTCAAAGAGGGAAATAAGGATGGTTTGGCACAATTTGTTTTTGAGAAATCCATGCTGGTTATTCCTTCTGATCCAATTATCTTTACGCTTACAATTGATTGTTTAATAATTATTCCATTATCTGTCGAGGTATCAACATTGATCTGACTGGTCTGTAATTCCCTGGGTCTTCTTTGTTATAATACAGTGCTTCAAGATTCAGATCCAACTTTATTTTTCTACTCGATACAGTTGTGTTATTAAGTCTTCCCAGAAACCCACTAAATGAAGGCATTCCAATTTGTTTTACTAGCTTTGTGGTTTCATGTCACACACCAGTCTAAAAACAAACAAAAAAATAAAGTTATGTGCAACATGTAAAAGTGCTGTGTTCCTCCCCCTACACATATTTAGACAACAATACGTAGTGTCACATTTCAGGGCAACTTCACCATATTTCGCCTCAGTGGTCCAGCAAGAGCACCCACTCTCAGGCTTCCAGCTCTCAACCCATTGCCTTTCTGGCAACATTTCTCCCCCTCCTGATCAGGGTATTTCCAGGCTGCACAGATCCCTGCCTTCACTCTCTTATTCCCAGTTTGTCCAAGAACAACTGCTTGCTTTCTCTTCAGAGATGGTTAACAGGTGTAATTGCTACAGTTATAAGTTACCACACAGATCCTTCCATGCAAGCTTAATTTAATGTAAGTGTTTTTTAAACTACAGATAAAACATAATAAAAACAGTAAAAGAACCTTCATGCATGCTAATAAACTTACCAGATTTCACCCCAACCCTAATGTAGATTCTGGCAGGAGCATCATCCAAATTCTCATCCAAGTAGGGTGATCGTATGTCCCTACTTTTTAAAGCCCTGTCCTAACTATTTTTGGCAAAAGTGGGCATTTGATCAGTTGGCAAGAGCAAATGGGACAAATGCCCACTTTTGTAAAAAAGTAGGATGCAGTGCAGCGGAAAGTGCCGGGGGGGAAGGGGGGGGGACAAGCAGCAATGCCAGCCCCACTCAGGGGAGCGGGCAGGGCAAGTGGTGACTCCAGCCCTGAGCAGGGGTAAAGGCGGGGGTGGGGGGGGGCGGCTTAGGCCAGCCCCACACAGGGGCAGGCAGGGGGCTTTGACTGGCTCCACACAGTGTCCTGTTTTTCCTTGGATGTAGGGTGACCATATTTTCCAAGGGTATTCCTTGTGCTTACAAGTTCATCAGTTTCATCTCAGAACAAGCACCCAGGATTAGGAGGCCTAAGTAGGCCCCGTCCTTCCAACTGTACCCTAAGGATTGGGGACTTCCATGGAACAGGGGTCTTGTCTGTTTGTAGGATTAGGAAAAAGCTGTGAGCCAAATTAAAAGCAGACTCTTTATCCAAAAACCCTTTACTTGTCTGTTGGTCCCTGGAGAATTGAGTTGGAACTAATACATGCAAACTGACCCTGCTGGGGGGAAGAAAGGGGGCAGAGGCCTCAAAAGGTAGCAAACAAAAACTACATGAACATCCCCTAGAAGAGAAGGTAATTACAATGCGACAATAACCACAAAGGCAATTGCATTTTAATGCAATATATCCTCCAAATGCATTAAACCTAATTCAATACGGTTTAACTTAATTCTATAAAGTTCATTCAGGAAATTGTCAGTCTGTCACACTTAGGATTTACATACTAGATTTATCCCGTGTAACACACTGTAATGGGGTTTCTATAATTTCACTGTCTATAACAAAGTTAGTGTACCCTAATCAGAGAGAATGAAACTCATCCAACTACATTAAGGTTGTGGGAGACTTCCCATAATGCTGAACGGGGTGGTTTCACTGCACAGAAGTGGGTGTATATCAAAGCTGGAGTCCAAGAGGACTCTACACAAGATATTCATAACCCAAAAGCAGGGAAAGGGGTTGTGGATGGGCAAGGGATGCCACTGAGTCTATGATTGTGTCTCTCCAGGGGCCCACATTTCTCATGTGGGAGAATGCCCAGGAGCCACTTTTGTGAGTTTAGAGGCTGAAATAGCAGCTACAGAGGATCTATGGAATTGTACAACACCCAGCCTACCAGTTGGAGTGAATTCAGACCTCCCAACCCCCTTGTAGTTCAAATTTCACTCCAAGATGAGAAATAAAATACTAAACACCTCAAGGTTAACTGTATATATTTTCCTCAAATTTGACTGACTTACACTGCAAAAAACGACAATGATTCTCTCTTCTGGGTTAATGTGTCCTTGGCAGGTAAGATATGAGTATCCATCTAAATCACATCTTGCTGATCTGGCTTTTATTTTTTCCCCTCTTTATTAGAATACATCTTTCTTTTAAACAATATTGTCACATCCAGAGAATACAGTTAAATGTGCTCCTAGACACTTATATCTAAGAGATTTAAGACTGCACTGTCAGAGGCTCAAAAGTCATGAAATGCCAGAGTTAATGCTGCACATGCAACCTTAACTCTGCTCCCTTCTGAGTATGCATTACTACGCAGTTTTTAATTGCAAAGCCATGGAGTCAAATACACCTCAACCCTGATATAACACAAATTTGGATATAACGCGATAAAGCAGTGCTCTGGGGGGGCGGGGCAGCGCACTCCGGTGGATCAAAGTATGTTCGATATAACGCGGTTTCACCTATAACACGGTAAGATATTTTGGCTCCCAAGGACAGTGTTATATCAAGGTAGAGGTGTCATGCATTATATCATTCTTCTACAGCCTTAGAAGATGAAGCCAAAAGATTAAATGATTTGCATGGAGCCACATTAGACAACAAACATTAGAGCCAAGAACAGAACCCTGATCTCCCAAGTCCAAGTCTAATCTCCCTTCCACTGGATCTCACTGCTGAATGTTATATCAGTAGTTCTTTTGTGGCTGTATCAGTTTCTGCAAAAATTAATTTTTATTTAAGAAAAAAATAGTTTCAAATTTTATGATTATTCTGGATGCAAACCACTACAGTGCAATGCCTCCAGCAGACACAGTGGAAACAACAATTGTATGGGCCAGGTGCCAATCACTTTGAGTGGGAAAGAAAACCTAACAAGAGGAGAACTACTATTATGCACACCCCAAGGATTAGGCGAGTGGTAGGTAGAGCTGTCAGGAAATTCCATCAGAACAATTCTTTGACAAAAAATGCAATTTCAAAAATTGCCAAAAAAAATATTTTCCATTGGGAAAATCAAAGTGAAATACTTCATTTTATGTCAGTTCAATCCCAATGGGAATATATTTGTTTGCTGAAATGATCCAAAATGCATTTGTTTCAAGTTATTTTTGCATTAAATGGCATCTCTCTATTGTGCATGCTTTGCCTTATGGAAACTGTAGCTCCAGCTCCCATTCTCTCTTATGGGCGTAGATCCCCGCAAGAGTACATCTCCTATAATGCAATTCAGGGACTCCTCTCTGATTGAGCTGTGTGGTGCAAAATGGTAGTCACGTGACTCTTGGTGCATTATGGAAGATATAGTCCATTTAGAGAGTCTGACCCATGGGGAGGACCGGGAGCATCAGGCTCCAGAACTACAACTCCTATAAGCAGGGACACAATGGGGTGGGAGGGGGGCAGGTTCCCGTACCCCTTGGACAGCTCTGAGCAGAGACGCAGCAGCCAATGCCTCTTGGCCTGGCCATGGCCAAGACAGCAGCATGGAGTGACCCCAGGGCCAAGGACCCACTGCCCACACAGGAGTAACAGGCTCACGGCAGCATCCCTGCACAACAGAGGAGCCCCTGCAGGAATACTGGTGCTCCAGGCTGGGAGGGGAAGCCCCAATACCTCCCCAAAACCCTGCCCAGGGCAGCAGCATGGAGAAGGGCTGCAGCCCAGAAGCTGGGGCTTTCCACAGAGAGTGGGGGCACTGGAGGGTTGTGTTGCTGCATGGTATTCCCCCCTGCACACTCCAGTCTATGCCCTGCCCTGGCACTAGGGACCTGGTCTTGGCACTCCCAGCATTTCTTTACCTGGCTACAGCCCTACAAACCTGCCTGCAGCTGACTCCATCCTCTGTGAGCTGTTTATCAAGCCCAGCTGTGCCCCAGGACAGTTGCCTTACTGGAGAGGGATTCTCCCCTTGGGTCTGCTCCTTAGGAAAATTCTGGTTGTGCCCCAAAGGCATCCTGCCAAGATATGAAAATACAATTTAATGTTGAAATGGCTTGAAACAGAGCCTTTCAGGTCATTTCAAAGGACTGAAATTTCAGAATATTGAAGTATTTTGTTTCAATCAAAAATATCAACATGTTTTGTTCTGACATTTCCCAATAGCAATTTTTCAGCATTTCTGTTGTGTGAAAAGGTTCAAAATGTAAACTTTTCACTCCAATGTGGGACAAAAACAAATGTTGACATTTTGGAATTTCCAGCATGACAGAAATTCCGAATTTCACCCACTTCTAGTGGTAAGTATATTCTGCATTAGCTGGATCCACAAATCAGGGTTACAGGGGGGTCCCAGCTGTTGCAGACTGCCCCCAACCAGGCCACTGAGTTGGATAGAAATATTATTTCCTCCTTAACCTTATTTAAATCCTTCACATAAATTTAAATCCTTTACTTGAGCTGTCCACAAAAGTATCAGCATATGCTCCTTAAAAAAGAATTAACTGCCTCAAGTTAATCTCAACGGATTTTTAATTCTGAAGCATAATAATTGTTTTGTAAATATGGTAAATCATTTAATTACTGATCATAATAGTAAAAACATCCAATTACTATGGGATAGTGGATAGATCTTGAGTAGAGTTACTACCACTTTGCCTCAGTCTGATCCCTGAGCATCTTTCATGTGAGAGGATTGTATATTCAAACAAAGAACCAAACAAAAACCTAACCACTACATTAAAAAAATGTTAAAATTGCAATGTCAAGGACTCAATTTGGAAATGCCTTGTTAAAGTTGTTAGTGCAACCTTAATTCAGCCCCCTTACGATATGGTCTTTCATTTCATAATCACATACTGTATTTTTCAACAAGACTGCTGCCTTATTCACTGGATGAAGGGCTGGATGATACTCTAAGAATTAATCAGTGTTGTGCAGTGAATGAGGCCTATAGGGCCCCTTCCTCATTTGTTGCAAAAGTTGTAAGTTACATGAGGAGGGAATTACAGGAAGAGAAAGAAGTGTCTGATAGTAAAGATGGTTGAATGCTGCCCTGGAGAATTGGATTCTATTCCTGCCCCTGCCACAGAGTTCCTGTGTGATGCAGGTAGATTACTTACACCAACATTCAGAGTTGTCCCCTAACTGTATGTTCCCCAGACTTTGAAGTAGTGTGTGCTCATAACTGAAACTTTAGTACTTTAGAGCTATAGTATGAATATATGAAGTGATATAAAATGCCAAGTAGTCAGAAAAAAGGTTCTAGGTATCTCATATTGGGTATATAAAATTTGTGGATTCTTTAGGTCTTAATGTCTCTGTGCCTCAGTTTCCTATCTGTAAAATGAGGATACTACTGCCTAATCAAACAGGTTACCTGTGGAGATTGATTAATTAATTAGTTTGTATGAAGCACTTGCATATTATGAAGAGCAACATAACACCCATGAGAAAATTAATAATTTTGTATTCAGTCGAGGGTTTGGATCGCGTACATTAAATAAGGCCTGAGATCATACACTGAATGTGGAGGATAAAAAGTAATACTGAAACAATCTATGGAATAAGTCATGGATCTTATGGAAAAGATAGGATGATATCATGTAATAAAGGCTGTATCATTATGCATATGCACAAAGGCAATGAAATAAGGTTATGCAGGCAACTGTTATACTGGCACTTCCTAACTTTAACATAGTTTTTTTTTTTTAAAAAGGACCTTTACAAATAAATAAGTATAAGAAGCTGACACCAACTGCTCTTCAACATTGTCAGTTGGCTGATTTCGTGCAGGCATCATAGAGTAAGTGGATTTTGTGGAGGGCTTTTAGGCAGGAGAGGGCTGTTGCCTCACAGAATGTTTCAGCTTGCATAAGGACTGCATGGAAGGAAGTTAAAGGGAAATCTACAGAACCATCTGTGCTGCATGATTTGTCTCCCACCCCAGAAGGAACCCTGGAACCTGGGGTTTTCAGAAAACATCACATACTCTGGTATGAATGCAAACTCCTTAGAATACATATGTGAACATGTTCATTGTGACCAGCCTCAGCATGGATAAACATACATTAAACACACACTATAGATAGTACAATATACTCCAAACAACCTCTGCTTGAAATCAGTGTTTGCACTTATCCAGGTAAACAAGCATTTCAGGTGCCAGTGTCAATATCCCAAAAGAAAATGCCCCTAGGAAACTCATACCTCATCCCATTTTCAGTGAGACATCTCACCATGTGAGTCTCTGTAGCCCAGTGGGCCAGCTTACCTGTATTATATTCATTGCTTTGTTATTCTGCTTTATTATATTTAGTAGTAATGCAAGGAACCTACAGGCTTTTATCCTGTAAGACTTGGCTTTAGATAGTGTGAGGCTTGAGGCCTATAACCCTTGGTATAGATAAACTTAAGTAACTCATAAGTTATAGGGAACTGAAAGTAGCATGCAAGAGGGGGAATTTTGTCCAAAATACCCACATCAGCCACCCACAGAACATAGCTGACACCAGCATCCAGAAGGTTCTGGACAGAATGTCCGAACACAAAGGTGCCATGGCAGCAAATTTATGTGTATGCTAATAGGGTAACATCATACATATACTAACCTGTAGAAAATGGACAATTTAAAGGGAGGAAATACAAATAAGGACCACTATTGAATATGCATTGGACATGGCAGCGTCAGCATAACCTACTATAAAAGCAACATCCCAGGGGCAGCAGGAGGTTGGAGAGCTGTAGACCCTGGGAGGGGCCAGAATGATGGCCACCAGGGAAGATGAGGATAATGTCAGTGATGAGAAAGATAATGGTTAAGTATGAAAGATAATGGTTAAGTAGGTTAAGAAAGATAAGGGTGTAAGTCTGGACATCCAAATGTATTTTCTGTGTTATCTCTATCTGCCTTGTTAAGTTTAAGCATGTGTGTGTATGTAATATATCTTTGCTAAATTATTAATAACTTATATATTTGTAAATATATATAAAGAGTTCCTATGGTGTGAGTGTTGCACCTGTGCACATCGGGGTGTCCAAATTATATAGATTACAATAATCTTACTGGGCCTGATCTTGGGACAAGAACCTGTTAATCCTCAAGTTACAATTATATATACACCCAACTTTGGGTCAGGCTACATCTCAAATCTGTTTCAGAAATGTAATTTTGGTAGTACATTTTCCTGTCATGAGATTTACTTTCCAAAAAGTCTCACACAGATTCCTATTCAGCTATGTGTTTGATAGTCTCAACACCTGGACTATTTTATGAGATATATAGGTATACTATATTAATGAAATTACATAAATACACACACAATGTATTTTTCTTTATTAGAAGTGACGGAGAAGAATAAATGATTTCACACAAGTGATTTTTTAAAATTATACCTAAGTAGATAATTGGGAGAAGATGTTAATTGCTACTTGAAAGGTAGGGATTTAATAATTATGTACAGTTATTTCTGAAGACATAAATACTCCTTAGCAAGCACCGAAGAGGGGCCAAAAAGCTGCATCTATCACCTCACTGCCTCTTAAGAATTTGTATATATAATAAGAACTGTAAGTAAAATTTAACAGAACACTCTAGATAAGTCTTTATTATTTATATTTTAGTATATTTGTTCCACAAGTCCCCAGATATAATTAAGTTCAATATAATTTGCTAGAAGCAACATTTCAGAAGGTCTATAGCAATAGTGACAGATCTCACACACAGTCAATCACACTATTAAATTACCCAATAGAACCACATTTTTCTCCAAGCTAGAACACAGTGTTGCATATCATTGGCCTCATCTTGCTCCAGACTTGAGGTATACCACCACATTCTAAAGACTGGAGACCTTCATTAGCAAAAAAAACCCCGACTTCTGCATCAACTAGGCAGAATAATAATGCAAAACGTTCTACAAGGCATCCATGGAATTAAAAGCTTCTATAGCAACATCCTGGTATTCAGAATAGCTCAAGAAGCCCTTGACAAATCACTCAGGCAAGAATCCAAGAAGCTTCACGTGGAGAAACTTACAATGAGCTAAATGGCAGTTCCATAAATCCCTAAGCAAGTTTTTCAGCTATGTCTTTTTTCAGATCCTAACAATATATACACAGAATGCCAGCAAAGTTCATAGGCTCCCAGGAATGCTCAATTATTGAGTATGTGGTGTTCCTGATTTTGCAACAACGATCCAGTTCTAAACTAGATGGCTTCAAAGAGACAGACGTCCAACAGATCTAGAAAGATAAATATGAAGCCACCCTTGCACTACTCTCTTCACATTTGAAAAGTGGTACAACAATATCCTATTCCAACCCAGCCAAAATTAAGTTATCAGTAATATAAATCCTGTGCATTCTGGTGCCATCCTGGCTTAAAAGAATGTAGTGAAAATAAGTTTCACAAGATATTTTCACCATTTTTTCAATCTAATCGATATCTACTATTTATATGTTATAATGAAATCCCCATCACCCATGTATCAGGAATATTCATGTATGGAAAAAAGAAGGTCTTGTCAACACAGAGGATTCCATCAGAGATCTAACTGGAGAAACTAACTAGTGATACTTTTCCAAGGTATGCCTTCTTCAAATCTGAAAAGAAGATATCACTCACCATTTCCTCTTCAGATTTTCAAAATTTTGGGAAAATCTCCTTTCTACCTACGCTGATCAGCAGTGTGATTGGTGACAATGTTGACATTAAAATGTGTTCTTAGGTTTCAAAGTAAAGAACCCATCTATATGACAAGGTATATAACAACTCTCTCAGAGCTATTGTTTCAGGCTTTCTGCAGGCCCAGGGAGAAATCACTGCCTCAGTTCACATCTGTTTCACATTAAATTCACAACTTTAAAGGATGTAGGGCTTTTTAATTTTTTTTAAATTATAAGTTAAATTCTTAAGCATAAGATGGCTGCCTCCATAAAATGGTACTGGCTCATCAAAATGCAACAAACTGGCTTAGTCAACACAGATCCTTATTTATTTTATTTAGATGACAAAATCTTGTTAACAACCTGAAATATGAGCTGTCTGTGTAGTGGGGGAAAGGGAAGTATATAAGGACCCTTTTCTTCCCTCTCTTATCACATTGCGCAGTCCACCCAAAGACTAGGCAGAACTGCAACCCTGCTCTCTGCAGAGCTCAATGACTGTTCTCTCTTCATATCTCTGAAAGTGAATTGTGTCCAAAAGGGGGCTGGAGGAGGGGCATGGCCAAAGGCAGGAGGACCACACCTCTGTCCTATCCATGAGCCAGAGAAGATGACTGACCATCCAGCCGAGTGTAAACTTCATCCCACAAAAAAAGTGTAGTATAGCAGGTATGCTGTCCATCCCTGCATTCTGAGAGCTCTGAACAGCATTCTTCCTCTGGTGTCTCTACATGGGATCCAAACCTGGACTGCATCTTCATGACATAATCTAGCCTTAAATAGTATCTTTTTGGTGTTTTTTGACTTAGACATAAATTTTCAACAACATCTCAACGTAAGAAAATTCTGACTGCATCAACTCTGAGAAATCCAAAAATGTGGGGCCCCCTTTAATATTGCAGAGAGATGATCCACATGTACATGGAGCATCAAGTTTGATGGCATGGCTCTTCCGTTAATGTTTCCCCCCGCCCCCCGCTTTCTAATCCAGTTTCTATTGTTACTTTTATCTTAGTGACATCTTTAATTCAGATGGATGGTCTACTCTTAAGATAGTTTTGGAAGATTCCCTGTTCCTGGCACATACATCACCTCTGCAAATGTAAAAAAATTAGATGTGGAAAGAGCTACCCTCTTCATTTGTGCATAATTTGAACATCAGCATATCAATTGTTCAGCAGACATTTATCCTTAGAAAGACAAAGTTGATGAAGGTCCAATAAAAGATATTACGACTAAATTACTGCACCCACCGTGTCTCTCTAATATCCTGGGACTAACATGCCTACAACAACATTGCATACATTTATCCTTTTGTCATTTAACTTTCTATATTTTATTATTACAGAAAAAAA
The DNA here is from genome assembly GCF_011386835.1 of Chrysemys picta bellii. Taxonomy (NCBI): domain Eukaryota; kingdom Metazoa; phylum Chordata; order Testudines; family Emydidae; genus Chrysemys; species Chrysemys picta. The sequence continues at coordinate 145,729,582 of NC_088792.1, forward strand.
CAGCTACTGGGTGTTTTAGCTAAGACAGCTGTTTAACTGTTTTAAAATGGCAAAAAAAAAATATTTTTCCTAATATTGGTGTACCTTATTATCTTGAATTCCAACTGGAAAAAAATTGTATCACACAGTAATGAAATTCCATCCCCTAATAAAAATTCACAGCTATATACCCCTAACTCTGTTTTTATCTGGGAAGATTCCTATGTCTTTACATGGCTGATTTCTGACTTGAAGTAACATGGTGTCCCGGTGTGAAACTGAATGCTTGCAATGGGTAAGCTTTCCTGTGTTCTTTCACAGGAATATGAATAGTAACAGATTACCCCACCTCCAGATACAAGACTTGTTACTATAGTAAATTTTTGCATTCTCGCATCACTTGATTTTATAGAATACTCTCTTGTGGGTAATATATCTACATAATGCTTCATGCATCTAAAAGCAATCCATAAAGTACTTTTAATAACAGTAACTGTAACTCTGTGGGGTATGATTAGCATCAAATAAATGCACCTCAAACGGCTTTTAACAAATCAATAAGGGGAATTTGAGTTTTTTTCCATCCTTCCTTTTGTTTTTGTTATTGTTACTGAATCCTCCCTCCCCCAATTCTTAAAAAAAGAATTTAATGAATATCACAACAATTGAAGACTGTCCCAGGTATCCCTCCCTACTACATAGTCCAATACATAAACTGGAAATTTTTCTTGTTGTTGCAGTAGGTCTAGTTGAAAACTGAGATGAAGCAGGAAATTACAGAAGAAATTAGACTATTGGGTTTTTATCCTTATAATATATTCTGTGTAGTGAGAGTTTCTTCTAGGTTGATTGAATGCCCTATTACCAATTCACACCACAGATATATTTTGCAACCAATGTTGCATGCTGTTGAATGTAAAGAGGTCAAATAGGATTTAAGGGATTTAAATTAGAACATAATAGCAGAGATGTATGAAAACAGTTGAATTATGGATTGAACAAATACATTTCTTTTTATTTTAAGTTAATATCTCAGACCAAGAATACAACTGAAAATAAAATCTAGGGTCTGGATCATCTTCTCCTAAAGAAAAAAAAATCCATGTGAGGATGCTTTAGAGAACAAAACATTTTCTTTAATTTCACCCCATTCTTCTGTCTTGGGGTACCGGTGGAATTCTCTCTCTCTCTAACCATTCTCTTTTACAATATGCCACAGGGTTTACCCCAAAAGCTTGGTGATTCTCAGGGATTCAGTGATACCCCCACAGGAAGCCAGGTCCACTTGAGTGGAGACCGTATACCTCTGCACTGACTTTGATACCTGCAAAATTACATCTCTAGCCACACTATCAGGGTCCTCCACTGACTACTTCTGTTGTACCATGGGTACTGTGCTATATAATTGGTTATGTTTTGGCTATACCTTAATTCTCACTATAAAACATACACTGTATATTAGAATAAATGAATAGGATAGTGGATACTAGTATTAGCCATTTTCTTTTTATGCCTTGTAAGTAACAGACAGGATTTTGTCTGTGTCTATGTTAATTAGATTAGAGGAATTTCGGAGGCCCAGGCTCCAATGTGGGAAAGGACAGTTAAAAGATTTAGTAAGATTTATCAAATTTATGATGCCTTTCTTGTTTAACATAAAAAATTGCTATTTGTTACCTTTTGAAGGTCTCTGCCAAGAACTATTTGTGTGAATGAGGAATGTATGAATCAGGGAAAGATAAGGTGTGAAGGCCATTTTTGAAGCCAGATGGCCAAGGGAGGAGGAGTGATGAAACTGAAGACTCCAGAGAACCATCAACGTGCATCCATGGTTGAGGAGGGGCAGACTGACGACCCTGAGGTGAAGGCTGGCACCTTTAAAACTCAAGATAATTGATTAAATCGAAAACAGACAGGATGACTCTCTTGTGTTTTGGGCCATCAAAAGATAACACTAATTAATGAGTAACCAGTCACGAACTAACACAGCAAAATTCATAGACTTCAATGGAGAAAAAAAAGACTATAAGAACAGGGTGCTTTGCCATGGGACTTTGGATTCGTCTTGCCACTACTCCAGGAGCATCGGATTGCGACTGACAGAGCCTGGCTTCCTCCTGCGACCAAACTGGCTGACCACTAGATTGATCCAGACTCTGGACCAGTAGCGTAGCTGGGGAAGGGAGAGGCCACTCCCCCCACTGAGTACAAGTGGCACCTTGTCAATTTCCTGGCGCCTTTGTACTCACCCGGGGGAACGATTAAAAAAAAAAAAGTGCCACCTGCTGCAGCGCTTTCATTTTACTCACCCGATGGCGGGATCTTCACTCGCTCTGGGTCTTTGGCGGCATTTCCACAGTCCCAAAGCTTCACAGAGTGTACACTTCATGTGTACACTGCAATTAGACACCAGCGGCTAGCCCATGCCTGCTGACTTGGGCTTGCAGGGTTCGGAATAATGTGCCAATTTAACTGCGGTGTAGAAATTTGCACTTGTGCTGGAGCCTGAGCTGTAGGACTCTGCGACGTGAGAGGGTGCCAGAGCCTGCGCTGCAGCCCAAGCCCAGATGTCTACACTGCAATTAAGCAGCCCCTTAGCCCGAGCCCCAGAAGCCCAAGTCAGCTGGCACAGACCAGCTGCAGGTGTCTAATTGCAGTGTAGACATACCTGTAGAGGCCAAGAGAATCCCCTGTTCACATCTGAGTCCTACAACAGGGAAAAGAAGATATGACATTCCCAATAATTGTAAGACAAAAAAGAAGGGGAAAAGCATTTTAATTAAAAATGTTCATGTGCTTCTTCAGGCCACCTTTAATATTACAAAGACAGATCCTCCACTCAAAATTTCCATTAAACTCAAAGAGAGAAAGTCAGGCCTATTCATGACTCCAAGATACCAAGAGGTATACATCTGAGCAATACAAGATATTTCCAGCTGTCACTAAATTTGACTCAAGATAATCTTGATATGTACATTCTACAAGGAGTGATTCTAACATGCTGGAAAAATGACACATAGCCATCAATGTCATCTTCTTTGGAAAGTGAAATATATACAATTCAAGATAACCAGATGCTTCAGCTTCTGCACATCATTCAGTATAAAAATAGGAGTCAACTGGAATATAACTATGCAAATAAATAAAGTTCTCTTTTTTTGTTTGGGGTTATTCCCTCCCCCCCCCACACACACACTTTCTCCTGTGCAATGGGTGTTTGCACATATTACATAGTTAGAATAATTAATGATCATATTAATAGGTAAGACAATTATATCTGTTATGAAAAAATCAATTTAAATATGTGTTATGTAAAAATAATAGACATGGATACTAGCAACTAGAGCTGGGAAAACACTGCAAAACATTTTCTGTGAGTAGTTGCTAAAGTTTAAAAATGAATAGGTTTCAAGAATGCTCATGTCAAATAAAACATACAAATGCAGATAGTCACATAATGTAACTATGACTAGAGAAAATTACACCTAAACTCTATACTCAGCCAATGACTCTTACAACAGCTTAATAATTTTCTATTACTCATGCCTTGGGCCAGGCCTGGACTGCCTACAAAGGAAAACATTTACATTTTTCTAATTTTTTCTAATCCTAATTATCTGTTACTCATCTCCAAACTGCTTCCTGTCCCTAAAAACCATCATCATGACTCATTTAAATACTTCTCATTATATGAGTATAATCACCCCATCAACGAACTGAAATGATACCATGTGACCTACAAAAATTTTCTAAACAAGCATCACATTTTTAAATACAGAAAATAGCTTTCATTTAAAAAAAAAAAAAAAGGAGGAAAAGTAGGCTGAAATTCTCATGTGATTTTATCACTCCAGGAGCTGGGGCTATAAGAAAAACAAGTATCATGACACTCAAAAAAGTCACAAGAGCTGACAGCACAGTTATTCAGTCATCTCTGATGATTAGGATAAACAAACAAAAAAAGAAATATTACTTTCTATAGGAGATAGTAGCAATTATTCACACCAAGCCATCATTTTTGTAAAAAAAGCCCTCTGAGCTAAGCGATGCTCAAATTATTGCTTAAAGGTAGTCTTACGTCATGCCTTGGCCAACAGGTCAGGGGCGGTTCCAGGCACCAGCCAAAGGTGTGGGACCTGCGGACCTCCCGCAGGCATGCCGCCGAAGGCTGGGCAGCAAAAGACATAGAGCTGCCCCTGAACAAGTGTAGATTCCGGCTGATGGAGTGAATTCCATAATTATGAATATCTGTTTTCCCAGAAATGTTCTGACCCCACCCCCTATTTCCTGCAAATTCATTCAGAAGGGAATGTCAGCAACCGTCTCAACAGCTGGTACAGAGGGTAAGAGAGAGATGAAGTCTTTTACAGAGACACAGTCTAAGTTGTTGCCAGTGAAGTAGTCTAAAGAGAAAAAGCAAAGCAATTAGAATTATAATGAAACAAACAGTTTTCCCTAGGACATGAAAATAGCTATTAGATATTCTGGATTTCATTATGATACCCCTGGAATAAAATGTTCGGTACTGTGTTATTTAAGAACAAAATCCAGGGGAAAAAGAACACCCACCTACTCTGCTGTACTTCACTCTCCAGCCTAAATTAAGGACAACACTGACCTTGTCTCCTCTATGAGTAGTAATTCTTTGCAGATATCTAACTCTTTCATCCATATATCTCAAAGAACTTCAAGGGATTTGTTGTTATCTCTACTTTACAGATGGGAAATGGAGGCATAGAGAGGTGAAATAATTTATGTAGCTGGTCAGTGGCAGAGCCCCCTGTGACAGACTCTCAATTCCCCGCAATACCCTGAATGAACTTTATTGAATTAAGTTAAACTTCACTGAATTACGTGAATTCCCTTGGGGTCCATTGTATTAAAAATGCACTTGTGTATGTGTTCTTGTTGAATTGCATGTATTTCCATGGGAGGAGTAAATAGGAGGACAGCGTGGGATGATTAGGCAAATTCACTCAGGTTCTAACATCTCCAGAGAAACCATCACCCTGGAAAGGTCCGCATATACCAGTTCAAACTGGATAGTCCAGGGACCAAGAGGCAAAAGGGTTTTTGGATAAAGAGCCTGTTTTTAAACTGGCTCATGTCCTTCAACCCCGGTCCACAGAGGGCCCCAATCCTTAGGGTAGGGTTCGAAGGACGAGGCCTACTGAGACCTGATAAGAGTGATTGCTTGTTCCGAGCTGAAGCTGTGATGAACTTGTTAGCAAAGGGAAACCCCTTGGGTGGGGATTTGAAGGACTGTTCCTACCAAAATCTATGTTAGGCTTGGATGAATATCAGTAAGCTTATTAGTAGGCATGTAGGTTCTTTTATTGATTTAAATGTTTTCTCTTTAGTGATTTATACCATAAGAATAAAACAGGACTGCATAGAAATAAATGTGAGGTACGTATAACTGTAGCAATTACACCTATTAATCATCTCTGAAGAGAAGGCAAGCAGGTGTCCTCAGGTGTCCTGTCTGTGCTAGGAATAACACAGAGAAGGCAGAGAACTGTGGAGACTGGAAATACCCCAGTTAGAAGGGAGCAAGATGTTGATCTCTAACCAGAAAGGCAATGGCTAGGGAGCTGCAAGTGGGTGCCTTTGCTGGACCACTGAGGGGAAATCAAGGGCAACCGTGCCTGTAACTGTGACACGCTCCACACAACAGAACCTAGGTCGCCTCAGTCTCAGTCTCCTGACCTATCCCTGAACCATGGTGACTAGCTATAAGCAAAAGCATGTCTCAGTGGATGCTAGTCCAACCTCAAATGTCACTGCCTGCCCTATACCTTTCCTCCCAGTGCCCCCTTCATTACCACCACCATTAATTGCTCCTCCAGTTGATCTTCTACCCCCCTTTTCCTCCCCACAACCACCACCTCTAGTTTCCATTGTGCCCAACCCCTCAAACTTTTACGGTCCAGCTGCAGATTTCCCAGCAGCTCTATTTCACATGGCGCGAGTTCTGGTGTGCTCTGTGCCTTGACATACCTCAGACTGCATCATGCAAGAGTGAAAATGTGTTCAGTCTTCTAAATAGGACAATATACTGTTAAGATGGGAGGTGTCAATGGCTACCATCAAGTGGGTCTTTGATCAATAGACAGTCACACATTTGGTTAAATCCCATGGGTGTGCTAAGCACCCTTTTTTCAGGCTAATTGGCAGGAACAATTAAAAGCCCCTTTATTTAATGATAGTTGGAAACAATAGGAGGCTGAGCAGAGCTAAGCAGTGTTGGATGGGTTTTCATGGGACAGGTTGCAAAGACTAGGGGATACAGGGATTGTTTTGCAAACTGTGTGTGTGTTAGATCAGTGGCTCTCAACCTTTCCAGACTCCTGTACCCCTTTCAGGAGTCTTATTTGTCTTGCATACCCCAAATTTCACCTCAATTAAGAACAACTTGCTTACAAAAACAGACATAAAAATACAAGTGTCACAGCACTTGTATTTTTGAAAAATTGCATATGTTCTCATTTTTACCATACAACTATAAAATAAATCAATTGAAATAGAAATACTGAACTTACATTTCAGTGAATAGTACATAGAGCAGTATGAAAGTTTAGTTTTGTACTTACTTCACTAGTGTTGTAAAAATAGGCACCTATCTAGGTGAGTTGATGTACCTCTCTGCATACCCCTGGTTGAGAACCACAGTGTTAGAGCAGAGAGTGAGAGAAGCAGTCGTGAGAACATTCTTGAAAGGGGAGCAGAGACAGAGCTCCTTGCATCACAGAACTTGCTGGAAAGGCAAACTTGGAAATTATGAGCAGGGAAACTGCCCGCTGTTTGTTTCTATTTTGTTCAGAAGAACAAGACTGTGTACATTTTTTTGGTAAATAACAAGATGGCACCAAAGGATATACCTGGCTCCTAACATTCATTCATCCACTTAATGGAAACAATCCTACAAGGCCCCAAATATTGACTAACTGCTTGGACCAAAGGAGAAACAACATTTTACAAAGTTGGATCACAGGAGTGCTCAGAGTGTTCAAGTGGCTTTGCTTTTATGGGTAAACTGCCTCACTTAACATTATTATACAGCAAGCTTTTTTGTGCTTTAAAGTTCATTAGCATTCTGGCTTATTTCAGCTAGTCACATTTCAGGAAGAATTCAGATTTTGTTTTTATGAAAGAAGAACACTTATGAGCCAGACAATGTACAAAAAAAGATTATGCTGTCATCGCCGCAGAACATTAAGCATATATGATTGACATAATGCCCTCATTGCATTAAAAACATTATTTTGTTACTGTAAGGCACATTCTAGTGACTATTAACAATATAGTTCTTTTTGAGAAACTTAGCTCCTTGATCATGTGCCAGATTTCATTATATAGCTAATTTTCTCTCCTCCATTTAGTTTTCCCATATAATAGCTAGTTTTGCAACCTTTTTATCTTCCTGGGGAGGGAAAGCAAATTATATATGGAATCTCCCCAAAGCTACTGTCAAGTGCTTTTACATAGATGATAGTGCACTACTACTACATCCTCAATGAATATCTATGGCATCACTTCACAAAGTACTTTTGCTAAAGGTTTGTGTAATAGGGGACCTTAGTTTTCTCACAAACTTGAGTCACATGAAAATGTGTACTTTCATGCCAACAGGCTTTTACCATTATTTCCACATTGATTCCAGTTTGCCCCAAGGTCTGGGATAGGAAGTGATGAAAAAAGAAATACTGATATAATAATGTTTTCACCATGTGTGTAGGAAGGCAGCTCTAGTGTGTGTGCGTCTTTTCTATTTGGCTAATAATTTCAAATAGTCACACTACTGATGCAAATATTTCCAGTTTGCTGTAGGTACTGAAGACTATGAGGAATTTGCACTAGCAAAACTGGTGGAGAATATGTTTTCCCACTCCCCAGTGCTTTTGCAACAAAATAAATACATAACCTTTTTTTTGCATTCTTCTCTAAAAAAATCAGTGACAGTTTTTGCAGGTGAAAAGGGCAAAAAATTAATCAGGTAATTCACTCCAGGTCAAAATTTGCATTTAAAAAAATAGCAAAATGGAAGAAATGGTAAATTTTTGTCTCTAATGGGTAGCTTGTGCACTAGTCTCACTTTGTAAAAAAACATGAGAATGATAAATTATAAAGCATTCCTGAACTGTTGAAAAAAAAATAGATTCTTTTTTTTTGGCAGGAGGCCCTAATTCTCTTCTTTTCTTCTGGATTCTAAGATTAAACTTTGCCCTTTTCTATTGCTATCATAAGCCACCATGGAAGGAGAAGCAGCAGGAATTGTATCTTATAAATTAGACAGGCTACTGCTTCAAAAAGCCGCAACCTAAAATTATCTGCAGTCTGGGGCAAGGAAAAAACATGTGTACATTCCAAAAATCCCCAAGTCCATCTGTGTATAAGTGCGTAAGGGATAGAAGAATCATCCTTAGTCCTCTCCTCCAGAAAGGTGTCTTTTCCACAGGTTTAGGTAGGACATGCTTTTCCTTCACCCCTACCTCTTTTTTCGCAATCCCAAATGACTCAAATCCAATTTTATATGAAAGGAGAGATCAGTGGTACAAATGACTCTTTGTCTGTATGACCTCCTAACTTTTCCAGGGGGAAGTTTCATGGGTGATTATACCAATGAACCCCTATTAGCAGCCCACAATATTTTTCAGGAAACCAAAATATACAGGCCAAGGTTTGTCCCCCTCCCCAAAAAAGAGTCAGTGTCCTAAATCTATATTTAGGCACCCATATAAAAGTGTCATGATTTTCAAAAAAGTACTGAGAGCATGCAGCTACAATCAACTTCACAGATACTCAAAAGAGCTCAGCATCTCTAAAAATCTTCTCAGTTTTACTTAGGTGTCTAGATATGGATTTAAGGATCTACATTTAAGTAACTAAAATTATAAAAAATGTTTTGCTTTGAATCTACAATATATTAGGTAAATTTTGTAAAAAAAAATAAAAAATATCAGCTGTTAGTTAAATAATAATAATATTATGTCCATCATGGAGCAGACTAGCACCTAGGTGCCCTAATCATGGACCATGACACCCTTGTGCTAAACGCTATACGAATGATAGACCTCCTTACTTTATGGACAACTCAATAGGGTGGGGGATAAAGGGACAGCAGGATGCTGACATCTGTAGAAAAACCAACCACCACAATCTTCTTTCCCTCTACTCTCACCTCCCATTTCAACTGAGTCCCTTCCTCTACTGTTCATCCTCCCTGTTTCATTTTCTCACTCCCCCTTTGCTGCCACCTCCGTATACTTTGATCATCTGGGGCCAGGCTGCTGTGAAGCTTCACAAATATCCATAAAACAGTTTGCAATACTCAGATGACAAATTCTCACCTTTGTGCACACTGATTAGGATGATATTCAGGATCATTTCTTTACCCTATGCCAATATTTTCTTCCAAGCCATTCCTTACTGTTCCAAGACACTGAATCAATAGTGTGAAGTCCCCACTCCAGTAAGATTAGAGTATCACAGATCTACATACAAAAACCCACTAAACATAAAATATATTCATGAGTGGGAAGAAAACACTCATCCATATAAAATTTACCAGGATCCTTTCTCTGGACAGAACCCTGGACAACCCCCTTCCAAGATGCCATTGTGCACTAATCACATGCATATACAGAACAGCATATCCTGGACAGATGGTATTTAACACAAAGACTGTACAAAGTCTTATACAACCCAGAGATAGGGATCTCTGAATCCAGATCACAACTTTCTCAAAATTCAGACACAAGATTTCCCTTCAAGCCCAACACCAATAAAAAATGGTGCTGGAGGGGATTGACTGGATACCTAATGACTATCTGGGAGGCCTGTTCTAGGGTGCAAATATATTGGTAGGTGATACAACAAAGAATCCAGATTACTAGCAGCCTTCTTGAAACTTAATTGGAATTCCCTGCAAAGACACAGAACTTCTCCTGAAACCTTGGCTATTGTTCACTTGGCTTTCTATGGCAGCTAGGTTGAAGGGTAAAACTTAGATGTAAGGCCTCCAAGAAAAACAGTGTATAGTGCTGACAATTTAGCAGGTGGCCTCCTCCTTATGAGACAGTTGGAACCATTATATAGCATAGTGTTATAGGACATTTTATAGTATTGCTCAAGGCACTGTCTTTCTGATGAAATATACAGTCATTAACAATCCCATCAAATATATAGGGTGTTCGCTTCAGTGCCCTGGACAGATTTTAAGTTGAGTAATTATACTCTACCTAGCTAAATTCCCTAGGCTCAAATATGAACAGGGTGCACAATTTGCATGGAACTGTAATTGGACACTTAAAAACAAAATGCACACAGACTTTTCCTAGTATCAAAGGGAAGTTCTGAAACCCCAAAATAGCCATACAATAGGCCAACTGCATGAGATCAGTGTTATGTTTTATCTGTGACAGGGGAGAATGACAGATGCTTCTGAAGATGAATGAAATACCTCATGGTACATTTACTGGAGTAAAAGTATGCCGTAGTGTGAGTTTTTCTTGACCCCTAGCTAGTGCCATCTGGCTTGTGCCCTGAAGCACAAGAACTTAGTAGCAAAGAAGAAACCCTCTTAACCCACTTCATATAATGCTTGACACAGGAAAAAGACCCTGTACTAACTTCCTTGGTGGATTTAGCATCCCAAGTACTCACTATCACGGTTTCCTGAGGTTTGGACCTGGTTTTTATCCCTATTTCTGAGATGGTTACAGGAAGGTAGTCTACCCTGTCATTCAGGCCTGACTATAGACTCCTGGAAATGATTACACACACCGCCAGCTCACAGGTACTCAGATGCAGAAAAGTGATTACAGAAGGCATGGCTTACATATTTTGAGTAAGAAGCAACCGTCTCTCCATAGACATTCACAGAAGGCTCCATCTGACCGGGGGCCCAACTCTTACTGGTCTTGTAGAGGGTGTGACACAGATATACAGTGTGACAGATATGGCAATTTCCTGCAATATCCTTGAAAGACTTTATGTTAAGTGTGTGTGTGTGTTATTGTGGACCACAACTGAACATAACTTATCGAAGGAGGAAATGTGACAGTTACTGAAACTCCCATGCAGTTTTATTATTGGAGTCCATTGTTTTAAATGAATGGTTTGTGTATGACAGTTATTATCCATGGCAGAGGGCTGTCACAGCTCCTCCAGGAACTAAAAACAGTGGATGGTGATTAAGGCAAATCAGCGAGGTGGTAACCCACCCAGAGATATACCGCCTCCTTGGGAGTCTCAGGGCTTACATATACTAATTCAAACTGCTTCTCCAGACCAGAGGCCAATAGACAAAAAAAAGGACTTTTGGTTAAATAGCCTAAGTTTAAACTGACTCAGGGCCTTCTTTCTGATCCAACAAATAAACATGACTTTCTGTCTGGGGGGAGAGAGGGAGAAAACAATCCTTGTAGAAGGATTGGCAGGACAGTCACCTGCCTGAGGTTGGAGTTTGGGTGACCTCTAGTAAGCTTTTTAGCATGATGGTGGGTTTTTATTGCTTTTAATATGTTTCTCTGTAATGCTTTCATCTTAAGAATAAATGTGATTGCTTATAAAGAGCTGTGCCCATTTAGAACTGTGGGCAATTACACTGTTTGTTGCCTCTGGAGAGAAAGTAAAGTGCAGATGCTGGCCTGTTGAGGCAGTCTGGCTTGCTGGAAACATTATAGTGTAAGCAGGAAACTGAACAGCTTGGAAAACCTCAGTTAGGAGAGAGATATAGCTTTGTATGTAAGAAAGAGGGATGGCAGAGGAGCTGGGAGCCTAGAATGGGTGCCCTTGACCAGAATGAGGGAGGGAGAAATACAGGTCCAGTCACTCTGAACTGTGACACACAGAGACTTAAACTATAACTCAGATAAAATTGAGAGAAGAAACTAGGGTATAGTAGTGAGTGAAAATTCCTAATTTACCACAACTGGTTTCCCCTTCTCTTCCCTAGTTCAAAAACATAAAAACTCTTACTTGAGTTGCGAGGAAAAAGTGACTGGGCCCACTCTAACTTGAACTGTACAATGAATCTGCCAGCTACTGTCTGACAGTTGGCTGCTGTTAGCCCTCATCAAGCCCAGCTGTGGCTAATTTTTAAGCCTCACAGGTGCAGCAATAATTAATCAGCAGGAACTCAGTTAGTATTTGTCTTCTGCTGCAGAAAAGCCTTGCAGCAGACGCCTGCCAGTCTCTGCTGGCAGCCTTTGCAAGGAGAAAAGATATCAGTGTTTTTAAAACCAAATAAACAAAACAAAAACAACATCACACTACTTTTCAATAACTGAATTTATAGAGTGTCAATATGTTTTGCCCGTTGTCCTACTTTTATTTTGTTTGTAATCTTCTTAGAAAGTTTTGATTGTCAATGCATTTCATTTTTCCTCCACTTGCCCTGAGCAATCATTTTGCAAACCTCTTGTAAACCCTTGCCACAGTCTCTGAGCTGACATGAATGTTATCACAAGATTTATTATGCTTGAAAGAAATTTTAATTTGAAATATAAAATATTTGCCCTTCTGGACTGTGCTTTTTGATTTTCTATGGCATCAGGATGTTTGAGAATAGTAAAAATGAACGACATTTTCCTTCTTGTATTTTTTTTATTCCTGTTCCTAATAACTGCTTCTGCAATCTGCTTTCCTGATGCACAATTTCTAAGATTTTCAAATCTAATTACCAAACTGGGAATTTGAAGGATACCCATCATCCCTACCTCAGCTGAGACTAAATTAAATGTCACAGAGCTTCCTCACTGGAGGTCTTTAAAATTATCACTTTTTTCTCCTCTTTAACACTGCACTGAGAATTCATTCCAGTGTCCATATAACCCCCCCCCCAAACTATCTTTCTTTTCTTTTTAAGGGTGAATACTGTTCCTAAAGGACCTTTAAAGCTTAATTTAATGGGCAAAATGATTCAGAGCTTTCTGAAGCTTTTCTCATTGTCTCACCTAGTGATTTTTTGAGTGCTGACTTGGTCTGCATTTGCCTCCTATATGCTGTTTCAAATATATTATCATACCATTGAAAGGGGCTGATTCAGAGCTTCCTACTGGAATATAGGCACTGCTCTAGCCCTGGAAAATCTTGATATATATGATCTTAAGACTGTGGCACTTTTAAAGTCATTTTAGGTCATTTTTAGACGTTTTTGTAACTCTTGCAGAGCCCTTTATATAGTTGGAATGATGCTACAATATCTGGGTTTTCACAATAAGGTTTATAAAAACATCCCCAATAAAAATTAAAAATCTATGTAAAACTTTAGTAAAACAACTTCTTCACCCTGTACTTATCTACCTTATGCAGAGTACATGATGTAGCAGTATAAAGCTTTTACTGAAACTTGGATGGGATGACCTACGTAATACTCATGGTTGCAATATGTGAGCAGTGCAACCATCACTAACTCATGCAAGTAGATACTTTTAGAACACACCACCAAGTGATATGAACCTTCAGCTATTGTGATAGATATGTCTGATATTATGAATATGGTTTTGAGAGGTAAGATATTATACCAAATCAACAAAACATTTCTATGACTCTTTTGAATAGCAGTATATCTAAAATGTTCTTCATCAATATTAAACAGCATTTTCCCCCCAAGCTGCTTGGAATCACAAATTTTTTCTCCTTGAAAAAAATTATAGCAACCAACAGCCGTTAACTAATCACAAAGAGGCCAGTAATGATGTACTAGAGGTAAGACTTCTCTCTTTGCCTCTGGCCATCCCTCAAGTATCCCTCCTGTAGTTTATCAGTAGAGATGAGTAGCAATACATGTTCTGGACTGGAACTTAAGAGCTCTGCCACAGTCTTCCGGTGTTATCTTGAGCAGATCATTCAGTCTCTGTGCCCCATTTCCCCACCTTCACCTGTAGATTTCATATGCATTTATTATAGTGAATATTTAAATACTGTCTCTGTCACTGTTTATGTCACTCCAGAAATTAATGACTGCTTAAAATTATTATTCTAATTCACAGCTACTGTATCTAGATTGATCTTCAAAGATGAAAAACAAGCAAATCTTGCTTTGTGTGTTTTATATATTAGTGCAAGAGTTACTCCACTGATAACAATGTTGCTTTAATGTATCATTATTATCATTTAACAGAAGGATACTTCACAGTGCCTTCTGAATATAACATAATCCATCTTCATCAATACTGTATCTAACATTCCAAGCTCTGAGCAACTTTCAGGTACTTACCATTTCAAAAATAAAATAAAATAAAATTGCTGCCAAAAAAAACATCTGTTCATCACAAATTTCGAATTTCTCTTTAAAATTGCACAGGCTTGAGATGCAAGACCTTAGGTAAAGTTAAATTAAAATGGTCCTTAAATCTGCTGTTGGTTTAGGATTTCACAATATTCAGACAAGTTTAAGGTTCAATAAGTGTTCAGATACTAGAGTGATGGGTGTGGAATAAGAATCGGAACAGACTCAATGAAAATATGTAGCAAAACGTTATGAGTAAGGGGGGGGGGATTATATTATATTGGGAGCTGGTGGTTTGCTCTGAATTCAGTGAGATACAATACTTCCTTCTAGCTGTGGCAAGTTGAGAGAGAGCTGACCTTAAAATTACAACATTATGATTTAATGGAAAAGCTTTATCTAAAATTGTTTTTGAAAGTTTATTAGTTATAATTTTTCTCTCCCTCTTTCTGTATGTATGGTACTAAAAGGCTACTTGGCTTTACAAGTAGAAAGATAAGAAAAAATAGTTACAATAGATAACAAACACTTTAAAATATTTTATGGGGGGAAAATATGTGGCATTAAACAGAATACAGGAAGACCTGGGGAAGGTTTTATTGGCACTCAGTTGAAGGGCCACATCAAGTAACTCTCAAATGTCAAACCACCCTTGAGTAATGTGCCATCCCAAACTAGTGCCAATAAAACTGTTACTTCACACCAGACCATCATGTATTCCTATGCTCCCATATTTAGTAACTGTAAACAGTAATCCAAATAAGGATAAATAAAAACTTCAGTACCCGCCACGCATTTTGTTTATTCCTATATTTTAAAGGGAAACATCGGGGGGTTTTAAATTACTCATGCATAACAAAATAATCATCCCAGGCAAAATGCAGATAAGGCCTTTATATCACCATGTATTCTGTGTATGCTACATCTGTTACAGAAAAATATTTTAGAAATGTTTTAGAGAGTTTTTGAAGTGTTATTGGGAATATTTCTTGTATCCTACCAATTGTAAAGCCAGACTCCTAACTTAGTTACTGTACTGTGAGTCCAACCAGAGAGGACTGAGATGGGCAAAAACATTTTACTAATACATTTTTCAAGACAACTAACAATGACCTGAAATAATATCTATATAGATAAAAATAGAGTCCTATATCATTGTATCTTCCAGGGCTATTAGCAAATACTGTGAGTCCTTTTGGAAAGATGTCTATTTCCCTTTCCCAATGACATAAACAGAGCCGGCTCCAGGCACCAGCTTAACAAGCAGGTGCTTGGGGCGGCCAACGGAGAGGGGCGGCACCTGCAGCAATTCGTGGGCGGCAGGTCTCTCACTCCATCTAGGAGGCATGGACCCGCCGCCGAACTGCCGCTGCCAATCGCGCCTTTTTTTTTCCCCAATTGCCACCGCCGATCTCGACTGCGATCGTGACTTTTTTTTTTTTTTTTGCTTGGAGCGTTAGAAATGCTAGAGACAGCCCTGGACATAAAGCTCCTGTTTCTAGAGACATAGGGCTGTAAGACATATGAGCAACATCCAATATCATTCACTTTAAATCTATCACTGATCTATGTCTCATTCTTGCGCATTCTGGGTTTTGGATTAGTATCGTTTTGGGGAAAATATTTCACATGATGTAGGGGAAAGGAAAAGAATTCTGACAGTGTTATTTAAAAAACAATGCAGTGGCAGTTTTGAAACTGCTCGGAGATTTGGAATGTTTTATTAGTAGATGGATTAGTGGCCAGAATCCAAGTCAGGCAGTCAAAGGTGTAGGATAAATACAATCGATCACAAATCTCTGCAATTTACCAATTGTCTCTACAATTTCTCACACAGATATCACCACCATATATGTGGTATTTGTGGTTATGAAATGCATATACATACACAAGCTTTTTATTGAAAGGATATGACTCTTATGATAATTGCTAATACAAAGGCTCATAATCCAATGTACGCCTCCCTATTTTGTTTCAAAAGTCCATTACATTCTTAATGACCCTGACCAACAGCAGTACTAGGTTTTTTCTCAAGGAGAGACCTCGAATTAAGTTGTTGAATCTGAATTGATGTACTTATTGTACATAGCTGATTATTGAGGAGTAAAGGTGAAACCATTTAACACAGAGGGAGTTTGCGACATTCTCCTTCCTTCTGCTCCATCCGCTTTAAAGTTTAGTTATCACCTGGTTACTTTTTCAGCCTCAGAGAGAAATTCTTAAGGAAAATGAAATTTTGGACTGAAATTAAACCAAGTTCTAACTGAACTAGACAGAAGGGAAAAAAGAAAAACAAAAAATGATGGGAGCTTTGCACAATTAATATATTTATAATATACGGCACTTCAATAGATATGGTTACTTGGAGCTTGGAACACAATAAAAATGAAGCCAATTTTGACTGTTAATTTAACAAAGCTGCACAGTATGATTTCCAGTCTTCTGTTATCTCAGAAGCCTTTTGTTTTACTTTATTTTTTACGTTTAGCTCCTTAAAAGTTTTTATGACTCTTCTTTATAGAGCAGACTCAGAGACTAGCCCATTTCAGCACATGAATTGATAAATCTCATATTGTGCCTAGTTGTGTGCTATCACTATATCATATTATAAACTAAGATCAATGCAATTCAAGGGGAAGGTAAAATGTATATGAACCCCAAAGGCCTTAATTTAATAGTTATACAGACATATAGCTTCCACTTGTTTATGTGCAGAGCTACACATGAACTTATGTTGAATTCCTCTTTGAGCCTGACAAGTATCCAGCCGTTTGTATACTGTTGCAATGTCAATGTGAACAGTGATGAGTAAAATGTGCAGTTATTCAATTTGCTCCTACTAAACATCCATGTATTTGCTTATATAACTATAACAAATCTCTAAATAATATTTCAATATTCCTTCCTACTCCCACATACTCCTCTACCCAACACTATCCTCATCTCTTCCCTCTACTACCATTACTTATAACCCCAACCCTGTCTTTGACCTTCTTCCTCCCATCCTAAATGACATCCCAGCTTTCCTTTCTTTCACATTCTCTCCTTGATCCAACCCCCCCTTCTCCCCATCTAGGTGATATGCCCAGCCCTGTTATCTCTTAAATTTCTCCCTGCTGTGCTATGGTATCAATACTGAATCACAATATGCTGTTCAATGTGTTTTGGGATATATTGGTAAATTGCTTTGAATGTTGCTTACCTTTGATGGTAAGAAGGAAATGTACATTCTTTGGCATAGCTTGGAGATCAAAAGGTCTGAAAATTCCCACTACCTACAGTTTGCACAGTCACTTCCCTTCAATCTCTCCCCCACAAAAAACCAAAACAAATCAAAAAAACATCTATGGAGGAAAATACTTCTCAAAACAATACCACCATGAAAGACTGAGTACATCTGTGATTAAACACAAAACATAGCAACATCCCTTCCAGTTAGCAAATTATCTGTCCCAATAAAGATAATCTGTTCAGTACTCGGGTAGTGAAGTGGGAGAATAAGTGAAGGTTTCAAAACAATTTTCAGTTGTGTTGTATGGTACAACAATAGACAGGAAGCTAAGGAACAGGGTCTCCTCTTAGAACAACAGCAAACTTATAGGATGAAGCGCCAGGGGATGAAGTGGAAGGGGAGAGGAAATAGGATGGCAATGGTCTTCATTTTATTTTACAACGAAGACCAGGCACTGATGTCAAATACAAAGAGCTCTTTCGAGGCACAGAGTAAAAGGAATGTGATCACTTCCAGCCCTCACTGGAGGGATCGATTTCTAAAACATTTCAGTATGGGACAAATGAGTATTCCAGCTACTACTAATGTTCAATTTAAGTAACAGAGTAAAGAACTAGTAAATATCAGTAGCTGGTACTTTAATGAATTCAGGTCTATCCAGGAAATCCTGGAAATACCATGGAAAACCCTATATTTGTGAGACCTCCTAGTGAGTTTCCAAATCAGATGAACAGCAATATCATGTCATCAGTTTTTGAGCATCTTTCCCTAATGAATGCAGTGGAGAGTTCTGCTTCAAAAATCAAGGCACAATATGGTCTTGTGAGCCTGGCTACTACTCAGATAATCATGAAAGGTGAAAGTCCCTGCTGAGTGCAGAGTGACAGCACAAGGTGTTCTACTTCAGTCCTCAAAATGGGGCTTAAGTGGTGCATCAGACTTGTGTTGGCCCTTTACTTGGAAGTGAATTTCATCTTAAAACTTCTAAATGACTTTGCTGATGTAAGCAAAAGACCCAAACCAACCAGGATTCACTTGGCACTAACAACACTAATTTGTATTCTAGATGCTACCAATTTGTCAAAACTAAGTAGCATCAATCAAGGGATGAATCTCTTTTCATTTGGATGGATGTAGTCCACCTGTTATTTTGTTCTTTATTGAGGGGGCGGGGGTAAGGGGAAAGGAGATACATTTCCCTTTAATTAATTTCCATCATCACGTTTAGTAGATACTCATCTTCAGGAATACTTACAAATGAAATATGACAGTACAAGAAGAATTAATTTTACAATAAAGTAACATTGTATATCTGCATGAAAAGCACAATTTTTCTATGAAACACTATTCACTTTACTGTATTTATTTGGAACATCAATTTAATGTCAATTTAAAAAAAAACATTGCTTTAGCGTATCTGGATCCTCACTGAAGTGAAGGAAAATGTGAGATTTATTGGGGTTTATTGCTGTGAGTAACATACAACCATGCTTTGGTTTTGATTGTTTAAGCTTTTCATTTCCCATTTTTTCTTCTGAAACTTTCAAAAATATGACATGATTTATACAGAAAATGTTTTACATTAAAAAAAATCAGAGTCCAATACATTATATTCCCATCTTGCCACTGGCTGGAAAAAAATCAGGTGATAAAATGAATTGAAAAAGATTAAGACAAGTATTGTAGCACAAAAGAATCACTGTACTAGCTAGCTGATCTCATTGTACTGTAAATAACTCACTAAAAGGAGTAGTTAGGAATATTAATCAATGCAGTACAATTTACAGAAAACTACACAAAATGTCATTCTCACATTCCACATAAATCATTTCACAAGGAAACTATTTTTGAAAGCTTTTTTCATGTTCATTATAATTAATTTTGGATAGTTACACAGGTTTTTATTCCCCCTGACATGCTATTTCAGTAGGATTTTCTAAACTTTAAAAATAAATAAATAGAATCCCTAATTTCAAATAAAGGTTATTTTTATGTCTTATTAGTGGAGGCAACATTATAACAAGGTATTTGATTAGGTGCCAATAAAAATGTTAACATCACATGTAGTTTCACTGAACTGTGGCTCCCAAGATGTACTATAAGCAGGTGTTTTTATAAACCAAAGTAAGGATTTAAAAAAACTAAATCTGATTATTGAAGAACTCATTAAATCATATTCTTACCATTAATTATCAACATGAAAGATACATTAATGAATGATTAAACAAAGCAAGTACTAATTGCAGCTAGTGGGACTCAAATTCAAGTTAATGAAAAACTAATCCATTCTGCAAGATCAGCCAAACAGAATTATTCCTTTAGAGCGATGTTATCTTAAAATTAAGTTATGATACCACTTTACTAGTCAAATGTCACCATCTCAGCATCAAGTAGAAATATTCTTCCCCTGCCCCAACTCCCATCTGTGCAATGGAGAATAATATGGGTGTGCTTATACTCTGATTAATGTGTTCAGCAAGAACAAACACTAAGCTCACTCATGATTTGCTGCTAGCTATGGCATTGATTTTGCCCTTAACTTATATGGCTTACAGTGTAATAGGAAGAGAACAGAGAACTTCTCCCTTGCATGATCCATGTAAATGCTATCAAGAACAGAAAACTCTGGTTGCATTGACTTGCTCCTCCAGAAGCAGCACTACGCAAGTAGGCAGAACTAGGGTTCTGCATTTCTAACACAGAAGCCAGAATAGCTGTCTGGCCATATGGAATAGAATCTGCTGCACCCTTTAAAGGGCTGTAAAAAATTATTCTCCCTCCAGCACCAACAGGGGTAGGTGAGCCTCCCTGGACCAGAAGGTTTCCCAGGATCAAATGGACAAGGCTGTCTACCTCATTTAAGCTTCTATTTGTCCTTGATAATGGCGAATTTTTAAACGAACCTAGGAGGTGCACCCAGAAAGGGAATCAACCTACCTTCATGAAGGGAAGTTGGATGAGGGATTAAAAATGGGAGCAAGAAAAGAATGAACATACAGACACAATCACAAGCCCCGTCCACTATGGTAAGCTGACTCATAACTGGACAATGGTTTCTCAACAATGGATCCCTATGAGCCAGTCTGGAGAACAGTTTAACTAATAATGCGAATGTGATAAAACTGTGCTCCAGAGCTATGACAGAAATTTTGATAGACACTATGAGCCAGATTCACCAATATGCTCCAACTACGTAGCACTGTAAGGCCACCTTTACCCATCCAGTGTTAAGTGCAAAGCAACAGAAATGGATCAGTGAATCTGGCTAGATGTTCTCTCAAGCATCAGTCAACTTTTCTGTAGTAGCAATGAAAATGACGGTTTCCCCACTTGCACTGGCAGTTGAACAGTTTGGCTTCTTGACTACTTCAGTTTGGCATAGCCTGATCAGTTTTATTTTTCTTAATGTCATTATGTATAACGTCAGCTTTTTTCGTAATTAGTTGGTGAAAGCTTCATTTTTAATTTTCCTGATTGCATAGGCTCTGACTCTTGTTCTTACATAGATACCTCCCACCCACAAATTAAAATGGTTAGCCTGAGGGAGCGATGCATACAGTACCCTCCCACTCTGACAGTTCTAAAATTGAGTTAAGAGCTGTAGGTGCTGCTGCTGCTACTTCTGCTTTCCTCTTCTTTAATTGCTCTTCACTGTTGCACTACACAGTGATAATAATGCATGACCTTTTACTTAGTTCTGCTTATATGCTGTGTTTGGTGGAAGGTCTCCCAATTATACAGACTTCTGCAGACAGATTGCAATGCTGACATTTCTATAGAATCCCATAATTTTTCCAACATTTCCATTTCCCCTGAGGAAAAAAATAAACAAAAATAAAAACAAAACCCCCAAATCCGCAGCAAAGTCAACTCTCCCTGCCTCATTTTTGTTGCACAGCAGTCATTTTTTTCTCTAGCAAAACTGGAAAGATATTCATCTGCTAGCTTCACAGTGTAGTATCAAGTATTTTATCAGAAAGGTTTGAAGCATATCCAAATTTAAGCTCAAGGACAAGGATACTGATTCAGAGAACTGTCATTTGTTGCTGCAGGCTATGCCTTTTGTTTCCATGACACCATCCCAGTGTGTTCATTACCATATTGTTAAGTTGTGTTCCCAGCCTGGGCAGACAGCCTTCTAGTTCATTGTTTTCAGGACTGTATCTGAACATGTTCCTTCAACAGAAATAATCATTGGAACCAAACTGGCTTCTCCCAAAGAATGTGACTCCACCCACAGCAAGACAGAGAAAAAGAAAATTACTTGGGAAAATGAATTAACAGCAATAAATAAAGATGTATTTTTACCCTTGCAGATGAAGAAATAAGAGTTAATAGTGCAAAAGTCATGATCCAAAGTGCCACAGTTGTAGCAGGTTGCATGCATGCTAGTGAAGTAAAAATAATGTGACATACATGAATTTGAGAGTAATATACCAACCAAGCTACAAGCTGTGGCATGGTGAAGGAAACAACTGTATTACAAAAAGTAGCCATATGTCAGGTGTAATGTATACCTTTCCATTCATTCAATATGCATAGCACATACCCACAAGGAATTCATGCTACTGACATTTATTTTTGCATAAGTGGGGTTTGTGAGAGTTACGGCAATTTCCTGCAATATCCTGGACAAACCTTATTGAATTTTCAGAAGCAGATTGTATTAATAATACAAAAGATGATGTATTATTGTGGGACTGTATGGAACTTCATTAGGAGGAAGAACAGATTCATTCAATCTCTGGGAAGTACTGTGATCTTTAAAAGATTATGTTGAACAACATGGCAGACACAGAGGATCTTTTGGGACATTATGCGTGAAGTGGAATTCATTGGAAATTCTTTGGCGGAGAGGAGTGCAAACTTCCACCTATAGACTCAGCCTTTGAAGCTTTGCCCTGAAGGGGGAAACATTTATTTACTGATCACCTATTATATGAGGGCAGTTCAAAGACAAACTGTATAAAAGAGTAACTGACACGGGCCTTGTCTACATTTAAATTTCTAAAGCACTGTAGTGCGTCAGTGTAGACATTACCTATAGTGATAGAAGAGATTCTCCCATCACTATAGGTAATCCATCTCCCTGAGAGGTAGTAGGTAGGTCAATGGAAGAAATTTTCCATCAACCTAGAGCTCTGTACACAGGGATTTAGGTTGACTTAACTATGCTGCTCAAGGGTGTGGATTTTTCACACCCTGACTGACACAGTTAAGCCAACCTAATTTTCTAGTTACTCCTGGGGAAATTCTGCACCAAAAAATTTAAATTCCTGCACAGAATATTTTAAAATTCTACAAATTCTGCATATTTTGTCAAAATAACATAATATAATCATGCCAGTTTCAATTATTTTGGTAATTTATTTCAAAACACCTGTCAGCAAGTTTGCCTGTAACAACACAGACAGGAAAAAAGATTCAGGAAATGTTATTTTGACAAATAGATTCTTTATTAGGCATATTAATACAGAATTTGAGTAATTCATTTAAACTACAAAACAGAAACTTATTTCTTGCATCGCTCAGACACAGTGCAAAAACATGCAGGAGTCAGGGGTAACAGAGGAGCTGAGGGAGAGGGAAGGATCCTGGGAGTGAACCTGGAGGGTTGATGGGTGTGGGTGAGAGAAGTATGGCAGAGAAGGTTACTTACCTTGGGCAATAACTGAGGTTCTTCAAGATGTGTGTCCCTGTGAGGGCTTCACTTCAGGTGACTGTGTGCCTCTGCACCTCTAGTCAGAGAATTTTGACAGCAGTACCCGGTTGGGCTGCACATGTGTTCTCCCCATCTTGCGCCTGAAGCAGTGGTTAACTAGCATTGTGCAACCAGCCTCACCCTCAGTTCCTTCTCTACCACAGTGGATCTTACTAGAACTCCAAAGTAGAAGGGAGGAGGGTGGGTAGTGGAGCACCCACAGGGACACCCATCTTGAAGAACCTCAGTTACTGCACAAAAGTAACTTCCTCTTCTTCTTCGAGTGATGTCCCTGTGGACATCACTGCAGGTGACTGTAAAGCAGTGCCCCGCAGTGGGAAGGAGGGGCTTCAGAGTTGGGTCTGTGATTAATGGTAAGACTATTCATCCTAATAAAGTATTGGATGTTGAGCCCTGCTCAATTGCATAGTGTTGAATGAATGTATGGGCTGATGCACAAGTGACTGCTTTATGTATGTCTGTAATAAGTACATTATTAAGGAAAGCTACTGATGTGGAGAGTGACCTGGTAGAATGTGTTCTAACCCCTGATGGGGATTGTAGTTCGTGTTGACAGTAGCAGAGATAAATTCACTCTGAAATCCATTTGGAGAGTCTCTGCTTAGATATAGCTTCTCCTTTAAATCTCTCTGTAATAGAAACAGCTTTGGTGCCTTCCTGAATGGTTTAGTCCATTTGAGGTAGAAGACTAGTGCCCTTCTGACATCCAGAGTAAGGAATGCCCCTTCTTGCCTGTTCTTATGAGGTTTAGGGAAGAATGCCAGAACATGGATGGGTTGGTTGACATGGAAAGAAGAGGGTACTTTAGGTAGAAACTAAAGTGGTCTTTCATTCTTGAAAAAAAGATGGTGTATGGGGAGTATGCCATGAGGGCCCCAAGCTCTCCTACATGTCTTGTGAATGTAATGGTGACAAGGAAGGCTACTTTCATCGAAAGGTGTAATAGAGCACATTTAGCCAAGGGTTTCAGCGGAGGTCCAGTAAGGGAATGAACTAATAATTTAAGATCCTATAAAGGTGTTGGGACTCTGAGTTTGGGATAGATGTTCTGGACAACTTGTAGGAATTGTTTTATAATTGGATGGGCAAAGACTGAGAACCCATTTACTTCATAGTGAAAGGTTGTGATCACTGCAAGGTGTATTCTGAGTGAGCTCAATGAAAGATCTGATTATTTTTAATTGAAGTATATAGTCCAGCTCTAGTGGGAGAGGAGAGATAGTGGCTCTGATTTGTTTGTTCTGGCACCATGTTTAGAATCTCTTCCATTTCTGGAGGTAGGTCAAATGTGTAGTTAACTGTCTGCTATTTAGCAAGATATCCTTCATCTCTTCTGAGCAGGTCATCTCTTCGCCTTGGTATCATGTAGGAGCCATGCTCTCAGATGGAGTATCTCCAGTTCTGGTGCAAGATCTGGCCTGCATCTTGTGACAGGAAGTTGGAGGATGTATGGTGGACATGCTGACATCTGTTGTAGGTATGGAAAGCAAGTTTGCCTGGACCGTGTGTGCTATCAAGATGATCCTGGATTGGCTAGTATTGATCTTTTGTATAACTCCAACAACAATGGGGTAGGAGGGACAGTGTAAAGAAGAGATGCATCCCAGCTGAGGAGAAAAGCCCTCTCTGGAGCAATATGTTGGACATTTTCTGTTCTTACTCGTGGTAAATAGCTCTATTGCATGGAATCCCCATTGTTGGAATATGTCCTGTATCACTGAGGTGTTTATTTCCCACTCATGATCATGGGAGAACTTTCTGCTTAACATGTCTGCTGTGGTGTTCTGACATAGAAAGGCAGTGAATATGGTGATGTTGTGTTGGATGTACAAGTTTCACAATCTTAAGGCCTTGGTGCAAAGGGAGTGTGGGCTCGCTCCTCTCTATTTGTTTATATGGAACATGCAGGCGATGTTGCCCGGCAGGATTTGTATTTGTTTTGCTTTTTATCACAGGCAGAAAGCATGCACATATATTGCGAACTGCTCACAGTTCCAGAATGTTTATGTGCAGTGTTGATTCTGAAGGAGACCACCTGCCTGGTACTGGTAGGTTGTTTAAATGGGCACGTCAGCCCACTAAGGAGGTGTCCATTGTGATTATCATTGTGAAGGGAATCTGTAGAAAAGGGACCCCTGCAAACACATTGTGTGAATGTGTCCATCACTATAGTGAGTTCTTGACCTTTTGTGGCATGTTCAAAGGCTTGCTCAGATTGTGTTTATGTGAGATGTACAATGTCCTGAGCCACCCTTGCAGGTAGCACATATGTAATCTGGCGTGTTTTACCAGGTGGTTGCCTCTATGTGGTCTAATAGTTGGAGACAAGTCTTAGCAAATATTTGTGGACCGTTCACTGCAGTGTTGATCAGATTCACTAGGGCTGCATATCTGTGTAGTGGTAGTAAGGCTTTCACCTCTAAGGAGTTTAGGTGAGCCCCAACGAATTCTAGTTCTTGCACTGGTGTCACCGTTGTCTTTTGAATGTTTATTTGAAGGCTGAGTTTTGCAAAGAGTAACATTCTCTTTTGCGTGGCTTGATGGTGCCTTCCTGAGTGAGGGCCTTTGGTAGACAGTCATCTAAATATGGGTACATCATGACCCTTTGCTTACATAGATAGAACTTTGGAAAAAACTTGGGGAGCAATGGAGAGGTCAAAGGGCAGTACCAAGTACTGATAATGATTTTGTCCCCCAAAAAATCAGAAAAACCATCAGTGTGATGGATGTATGGTGATGTGAAAGTACACGTTTTGCAGGTCGAGGGCCGAAAACCAATCCCCTCATTCCAGTGCTGGAATTATTGTTGCTAAAGTGACCATCCTGAACCATTGTGTTTTGACAAATATATTTAGGTTTCTCAGACCAAGAATGGGCCTCCAATCTTTTTCTGGGTTACAAAACTATGGGAGTAAAAACCCTTCCCTCTGTATTGTTCCAAACCTGGTTCTACCACACCCAATTGCAGGAGATGGTCTACTTCCTGTCTCAGAAGGTGCTTGTGAGAGGAGTCCCTGAAGATGGACGGCATGGGTAGGGGCAATGGAGGTGAATAACCAGTGTTGATAACTTCCAGTACTCATTTGTCTGAAGTCATAATTCACCTTGCTGGGTAGAATGGTATTAAAAGGTCTGTAAATGGATGGTTTATAGAAACTGTTTCAGCAACTTGAATTGGGGGAGATCTGTTGAGTCCTCAACCAAACCTTAAAATTTGATGTTTCAGTGCTGATTTGTTGTGGCATGGGAGGTTGAGATGGGGTTGGCCTACATCTTGTGGGTCTTTGTCTCCACCTCTGGGTATCATACTGCCTCTGTCTTGAGTGTTGCATTGAATAATATCTGCCTTGATTTTATTTTTGTGCAAATGTGTAGATGCCTAAAGACGAAAGAGTCACTTTAGAGTCCTTCAGTGTAAGGAGGGACTTGTCGGTCTTCCCCACAAACGATTTTGGAACTTCAAAGGGAAGATCCTCTACAGTAGATTGCATGTCCCTTGGGGATCCAGACAGGTGGAGCCAAGAGGCCTGTCGCATCACTATGGAGGTTGCAACGGCTCTTGCCGCTGTGTCTGCCAAGTCTAAGGATGCCTGGAGAGCAGTTCGAGCCAGAAGCTGGCCTTTGGAAATGAATGACCTAAATTGCTCCTTTTTGTCTTCTGGCATAAAGTCAATAAATTCAGACAGTTTAGAGTAATTGGTGTGCTTGTATTTCGTCATCCAGGCCTCGTAGTTGGTGATTCTGAACTGTAATGTTGCTGATGAATAGGCCTTGCCACCAAAAAGATCTAGTCTTTTACACTCTTTATCATACAGGGTGATCCTTGAATAGTGTTGCCTGTCCAGTTCATTGACCACTTCTACTACCAATGAGTTTGGATGGGGCTGTGAAAATAAAAATTCTAGTCTGATGGGACATAATACTTTTTATCTGCCTCCTGCCCCTATATGACCCTGCAGCCCCCCTCCCATTCATCCCTTGTCCCAATGCTGTCACCCCACTAGCTTCTGAACCCATGTCCCAGTCTGTCCACTGCATTAGACATTCTGAACCCCAGTCGGTGACCCCCCAGCAATCCCGTGTGCCCAGTTCTGTCTGCCTGGTGCCACCTCAGCTGGCCCCACTGTGAGGAACGCAGCCTTTCTGGCCAGCTGCCCTTTCTTCTGATGCCACAGCAGGCCCTTGTAGGTGAAAGGTGTAACTGCAGCGCCTCTCCATCAGAATCTATATTCTGCGGAGAAAAAAAAATCTGCAGGGGGATATAAATTTTGCATGTGCGCAGTGGTGCAGAATTTCCCCAGGAGTATCTAGTATAGAATCATAGGACTGGAAGGGACCTCAAGAGGTCATCTAGTCCAGTCCCCTGCACTCATGGCAGGACTAAGTATTATCTAGACCATCCCTGACTAGTGTTTGTCTAACCTGCTCTTAAAAATCTCCAATGGTAGATTCCACAACCTTGCTAGGCAAATTTATTCCAGTGCTTAACCACCCTGATAGCTAGGAAATTTTTCCTAATGTTCAACCTAAACCTCCCTTGCTGCAATTTAAGCCCATTGCTTCTTATCCTATCCTCAGAAGTTGAGAACAATTCTTCTCCCTCCTCCTTGTAACAACCTTTTATGTACTTGAAAACTGTTATGTCCCCTCTCAGTCTTCTCTTTTCCAAACTAAACAAACCCATTTTTTTCAATCTTCCCTCATAGGTCATGTTTTCTAGACCTTTAATCATTTTTGTTGCTGTTCTCTGGACTTTCTCTAATTTGTCCACATCTTTACTGAAATGTGGTTCATCCAGAACTCCAGTTGAGGCCTAATCAGTGTGGAGTAGAGTGGAAGAATTACTTCTTGTGTCTTGCTTACAATAGTCCTCTTCATACATCTCAGAATGATGTTTGCTTTTTTTGCAACAGCGTTAAACTGTTGACTCATATTTAGCTTGTGGTCCACTATGACCCCCAGATCTCTTTCTGCAGTCATTTCCCATTTTGTATGTGTGTAACTGAGTGTTCCTTCCTAAGTAGACTACTTTGTATTTTTCCTTATTGAATTTCATCCTATTTACTTCAGACCATTTCTCCAGTTTGTCCAGATCATTTTGAATTTTAATCTTTTCCTTCAAAGCACTTGCAACCTCTCCCAGCTTGGTATCGTCCTCAAACTTTATAAGAGTACACTCTATGCTACTATCTAAATCATTGATGATGATATTGAACAGAACCAGATCGAGAATTGATCTCTGAGGGACCCCACTCATTATGTCATTCCAGCATGACTGTGAACCACTGAAAACTACTCTCTGGGAATGGTTTTCCAACCAGTTATGCTCCCACCTTATAGTAGCTCCATCTAGGTTGCTTTTCCCTAGTTTGTTTATGAGAAGGTCATGTGAGACAGCATTAACAGCTTTACTAAAGTCAAGATATACCATGTCTACTGCTTCCCCACTATCCACAAGGCTTATTACCCTGTCAAAGAAAGCTATCAGGTTGGTTTGACATTAATTGTTCTTGACAAATCCATGCTGACTGTTACTTATCTTATTTTCATCCATATGTTTGCAAATTGATTGCTTTATTATTTGCCCAATTATCTTTCCAGGTACAGAAATTAAGCCGACTGGTCTGTAATCCCCCAGGTTGTCCTTATTTCCCTTTTTATAGATGGGCACTATATTTGCCCTTTTCCAGTCTTCTGGAATCTCTCCCATCTTCCATGACTTTTCAAAGATAATTGCTAATGGTTCAGATATCTCCTCAGTCAGCTCCTTGAGTATTCTAGGATGCACTTCATCAAGCCTTGGTATCTTGAAGTCATCTAATTTGTATAAGTCATTTTTAACTTGTTCTTTTCCTATTTTAGCCTTTTCTGGTCCTACCTCATATTCACTAGATGTCCAATCACTACCAACCTTGTTGAAAACCGAAACAAAGAAGTCATTAAGCACCTCTGCCATTTACACATTTTCCTTTATTATTTTTTTCCCCTCATTGAGTAACAGGCCTACCCTGTTGTGGGCCTTCCTCTTGCTTCGAATGTATTTGTAGAATGTGTTCTTGTTACCCTTTATTTCTCTAGCTAGTTTGAGCTCATTTTGTGCCTTGACCTTTCTAATTTTGTCCCTACATACTTGTGTTATTTGTTTATATTCATCCTTTGTAATTTGACTAAGGGTAGGTCTATACTTACCTCCGGGACCAGCGGTAAGCAATCGATCTTCTGGGATCAATCCCGGAAGTGCTCGCCGTCGACGCTGGTACTCCTGCTCCGCGAGAGGAGTACGCGGAGTCAACGGGGGAGCCTGCCTGCCGTGTCTGGACCCGCAGTAATTTCGAACTAAGGTACTTCGACTTCAGCTACATTATTCATGTAGCTGAAGTTGCGTATCTTAGTTCGAAGTGGGGGGTTAGTGTGGACCAGGCCTTAGTTTCCACTTTTCGTAGGACTCTTTTTTGATTTTTAGATCATTGAAGGTGTCGTGATTAAGCGAGGGTGGTCCCTTCCCATACGTCCGATCTTTCCTACACAGTGGGATAGTTTGCTCTTGTGCCCTTAATAATGTCTCTTTGAAAAACTGCCAGTTGTCTTCAGTTGTTTTTCCCATTAGACTTGCTCCCCATGCAATCTTACCTACCAACTCCCTGAGTTTGCTAAAGTCTGACTTTAGTGTAGACCAGCCCTTACTCATGAGTGCGCTTGTTCTGAGCTGAAGCTGTGATGAACTTGTGACCACAGTTCCCCACTGCCCTGGGTGGCATTGAAGGGCCGGAGCCCTTTCTGGAGTTATGGATGATGTCTGGTAAGCTTATTAGCATGTGTGTAGGTTCTTGTATTGTTTTAAATATGTTTTATCTGTAATGCTTTTACCTTAAAAATTTACTTGCTTAGAAAGAGCTGTGTGGTAACTTAACAGTGGCAATTATATTGTTTTTCATCTCTGAGTGCAAAAGGAAAGCAGGCTGACTTTGCTGGGGAGGGTGCTGCACAGTCTGAAAATGCCCCATGCAGGAAGAAGAGACACTCTGGTTTCCACCCAAGTGGGGTGATGGCTGTGGGGCTGGGAGCCTGGTTTTAGAACAGGAGGGGGAGAAAGAATATCCAGTTTCTTTTCCTGTCTCTGCCACAGATTTTTTCTATGACCTTGAATAAGGTCAACTCACCTCTTTGTACTTCAGCTTTACCATATGTGAAATGGAGATAATTGTTATTCTAAAGATGATGGAAGTCTTGTTTATTTTTATTAGAGTAATTAGAAAAAGAATTCATTATTTAAGGAAAGAGACAGCATAATCTCTTGGAACATCCCATTCACTAAGTTATCTACAGTGGGAGTGTGAGAGTGTTCTATTTAGACACCTTGTATAAAATGTGTGGTAGAGTTCTTAAAAATTATTGCAACATTCACTTTTTCTAACTATCTTACTGAGGAATCTGCATGACCAAAAAGTAGTAGCTTTTGTGAATAGAATCATCTGCAGCATTATGTATGAGATGTAGAGAAATGACAAAGTGTGTACCATTGATAGCCACCTCACATTTATGAAAGTCACACTCATACTCAGATACAAGTGTAGTGATGCAATATATTTAATACAAAAATATCTTGATCTGATTGAAACATACACTTTATCTCAGATTTAGTGAAGCATTCAGGATATATTTCTTTGTTGTCGTTGTTGTTGTTGTTGTTGTTTTTTGGCTTATCAACTATGTTATGTATAGCAAAACAATTACTGAAATACAAAATTAAGAAAAAAATCAGATTGAAAACTGTGAGAAGAAATGTAAAACTATCACAAATTCAGGACACAGTGTTTGCATTCAGCAATACCTACTCAGTGTCACTGAGTCAAATTTGGCCCGAAATCTCTCTACATCACTTTAATCATGTGCCCAACAGAGTTTTAAGTATAATGAAGGTAAAATTTGGGAGAATCTGTAACAATTGAGAAAATGTGTTTACAAGAATCTAAAATGTAAGCTGGTGTTACCACAACATCAGGAATTACATCTCTCCTGACTGTTGTTTAAAAGACATTTTTAAAAGACTGGAGTTTTTACTTTGTTAAGGAAACCATGGCTTCCCAGGTTGAAGCTGTCTTCCAGTGCACCATAATTCACTCTGCCTGTAGCTTTGGGCATTATATCCCTCTGTCACTTATATTTTCAACCCAGGGGGTAATACTTCTCCTCTCTAAACATGTACCATAGTCAATATATATTATATATTGCATGGTTAGTATGTCATTGATTGTCAAATTTATTGAGTTAACAAGTAAGAAATATATCAAGTAAAAACGTAGTAGTTGCTTCAAGGTTCTGTGCAGCAGATGTTTAATGGCTTCATACACAGAGAGAGGATTTGTTTGGAGACTGCCCTGGAATTAATGTAGTACGATATTCTTGCTCTAGAGTTTGACAGTATATCACATTATTCTTATTTAAGGTATACCAGGAGCCTTCCGAATTTTAAAGAATTGTATGGAAGGTACTAGAGAGTAAACCTATAATTCTCAAAATACTTGTAAATAAAACACTTCTGTTTGTATGTGCTCCAGAAAGAAAGGCATTTCTGCATGTCAGAAATGTATCCAACCTGAGCTAATTAATACAAATTCCTTTTTTATTAGAATTTTATTTTTATTTGCTACATTTTCACCACTGATTGATAATTATAATGAAATTAAATGACTGGGAGAACCTATAAATTAAACACCTAACCCTCTAATCATATGTATGTAGACAGATCAATATAAAGAAAAATATTAATATAGCTATGAATACATTAAAAAATATAAAGATAGGCCTGAATTTTCAAAAGTGACTGGTGATTGTGGCTACTTAATCCACCTAAAGAGGCCTGATTTTCAAAGAGCAGGTTCTCAGCACATTCAAAAATTCCAGCCCCTACTAGGTGTTTGAAATTGGATACTCAAAAAGCAGAAACAACCAAATCATTTTTGAAAAATTAAGCTGAGTTCATATAGATAAATATGCTTAATGGATAAGCTATATACACTATACTGTGTGTGTGTATATATAAATCTTATAGCTTTTACATATGGGGACCTTCCCTCACTTTTCATGAGGTGCTAGGGAGAAGGGTGATGACGGAGGAAGGCATGGTCCCCATCTGGGCTTCTCCCAATTAAATTAATTCAACCCTGGTCCCAAAACAGTTCCTTCAGGCTGCAATCACAATAAAATTAAATTAATTTCCCCCTCTTCCACTGACAAGTCCCAATGCAATTAATGTAGTTGCCGCCCATTCCCTCCCATTAATTAAGTCCCATTTTACCTGTCTGCATGGCTCCACTGCTTCTGCTCCCCCACTCAATCCCCCCAAGCAGTTGAAGTCCTGGATTCCATCCCTGCCACTGTTCTGGACCGTGCTCGCCCTCTGACTACCCGTCTCCCCATATTCTCCTCCTGCCCTCCAAGAAACAAAGAGGTAGTACAGCAGTAGACAGTTTTCCAGGAAAGGAGAGGAAAGGCAGAGGGCAGAGTCTGGGCCAGGAGACACTTCAGAGGGAAATGGGAGAGGAAGGAAGAATTGGAGTCTCCCAGCCTGGGAAGAACCCAGCTGTTCAGGGCCTGCTCATTTCTTCCTCCTCTGCATCTCTATGAAAAATGCAGTAGGTGGCCTGCTCCCTCCTGATCCAGAAAGCTTCTCAAGCTGTGGTGCTCCCTTCCTAAGAGCCTGTGCCTGCTCCTTGGAGGGGGAGATCAAAGCAGAGGAAGGCAGGGCTCCAGAACTGCTGAAGAAGGATCTCCTTTCATTTCCCCCACCTTGCCAGCTGCTGCTGCTCCCTGACTCCATGGGAGAGTCCAGAGTACAGGAAGAAAGAATAAGCTATAATGGGGAACAGTCAGGGATGCAGCCAGAGTTTTACTAAGGAGGCAGCCCAGGTTACCTGCCAAATAGCAGAGGTTGCAGCATGCACTTCATTCCAAATTTCCTCACTGGTATGATCCTGCTTTACACATGTGCTGCATTCCAAGAGGTACACACATACATATGGTATTCCTCTTCTCCCCCTTCACACTGTCATTCATGTCCATGCAGAGCTGCCATCTCTTCTTCTTCTTTAGTGGGCCCAGAAGCAGAAGGGGTGGAGGAGGCAGCATATGGAAATGGTAATCTGGCATAATGGGAAACTGGGAGCTGGGTTAGGGACCTCTTCCCCTTCCCCTCCCACCAGAGAGACCATCAGCAGCCAGGACATTTCTTCCCCTCCCAATAGAGAGGCTGGGATCATCAATTTGTAGTAGTGTTGGTCTATGGCCAAGGGGTGAGGGGGAGGGGCTGGGTCCCGTGGGAACAATACACTTGAGAGGTCTGCTGCCCCCTATATTTAGGTTGCCTAATATTTTACACTATTTTAAAGAGATACGGCCCTTCATAATTTGCAGCAATTTGGTAGGGTGATAGTCCTGAAGTATGGATTGCATAGACAACCTTAACACACACCCACACACACCACACACGCAACTATTGGCCTGATTTGCAAAGGTGTTGAGCTCCCCACAACCCATTTGATATTAATGGGCGCACAGATGCTTAGCATCTTTGAAAAATAAATTATATATCTGTAAACTATATGCACATTAGACACTGGTTTGTGATTCAATAAACAAAGTGGGAATTGAGAGGTAAATTCAATAAATGGCACTATCATGCAAACTACCTTCCAACATTTCATAATATTTTGGATAGCTTTTGCTTCTGTTAGCCAAAAAAGTCTTATTTTCATCAAATGTCAACTATATTAGCACAAAGATTAATTAAATGATAAAATGCAGTGACCCTTTTGACTCTGAGACAAGATGTGATTTTTTTTAAAAATACAAAACACATGATTTGAACTCAGGAACCTTTAAAATAGCAGAGATGTTATCTAGTAAAGTACATATTGTTTGGTGAATATCCATGGGAAATTGCAGACATTGCCTGATTCTGTACCCTTTACTGAAGCAAAACTACCACTGACATCTAAACATATTGAGAATGATGAAAGAAGGAATAAAAGTATTGAACATAAAGGCTAGAAAGTTCAATTAAAGTTCACTCCATGAGCTAAATATACATTATAAGAAGTCTAACTAAAAATAGGTTTGATTTATTGTTTTTTGCTTCTTCAATAAAAAGGAGACAAAGAAAAAAAACCTCTTGATATGTTCACTATAAATGTTTGTACAAAAGATATTTATTCAAATGATTCACAGCAGTGAATTAATCTGTAGAACAACAACAAAATAAGATTCTCTATCAAATTCAGTTCTATATAGATAAGAAAAGTAGTGTATTTCCTCAAATTTGTGATTACTATGACTATCGCCACTCCGTTTATGATGTTCCAGTAATCACAATTCTCCATAAACATATCTGCTTCTAATTTTGTGATGTTACATTTTCTACCAATATTCATATGCAAAACATTTAGCAGTTTAGTTACCATTTTCTTCTTTCATCCCTCTTCTTTACAGACTTTTCCCTAAGTATTTGCTAGTCTGACAAATCTCCTTTGTATATCTTCCCCTTCTCATTCCAAATTTGAAGAAGGCCCAATAAAGTCAGAGGGCCAGATTTGTCTCTGGCCTTTTTTCAGGTGTGTAGAAAAGGGACAAGGATCCTTTCTCCCACCCCATGTGCACAAGGTCCAGGGATAAATCAATCCATGTGCTTAAGTGAACACAGGCCAAGATTTTCAGAGATACTTAAGTGCCTAATTCCTGTTGAAATCAAAGGGAGTTGGGTGCCCAAATACCATTGAGGATCTGGGCCACATAGATTGCTCTCTCCTACTGGTCCTGGGGGCACACATCTCCGCAAAATGAGTGGGAAGAACAGAAGAGGTGTCAGGCTCAAGGCCGTAAGCCATTTGCACCAACTCACAGTGTGGGCCATGCACATTGGGGGTGGGGGGTGGGGGTGGGCAGGAGTCTCCCTTCCCAAAGACATCTCCTGTCCCAGGGGTGCCTATCTGTACTTGTTACAGACTTGTATAGAGGCGCCTGGCTTTCAGTGCAGTGCCACTTACAACATTTCTGTCACTCTCTCATGTTACCTGGAATTTCTGCTCTCCTCTTGAGCATCCCTCTTTCCTGCCTGCACACCTACGTCACTATCATATGTTAAGGGAAACTGAGGTGGATACTGGTTTTGTCCTTTTGTGTTCTGTCTAGTGCATTGTTTGAGAAATTCCAAGAGATATTTTAGGCCTTTTGAGACAATCTATTCTAACATGACATATATATCTAGAATAATTTTGCATACTCCCTGAACTAGCTCATTCATCCTCTTCTCAGCTACCATGGTGATGAGCACATTTATAAAATACATAGATTTTGCTAGATAATAGCCACAACACTTAAACTAGGAAAACAAATCTCAACCCTGTTATTAACTTTATCATTCAGCAGAACAGACTGTCCATAAAACACCACATAATTTCCTATTTTATTACTCCCTTTGATCCTCTGCTACATTGTAACATCTCTCCTCTTTCTAAGCCTATTATGACCCTCCTTAGATCATGGTTTGACAAGCTTAGCTGACAGTTTCTGCAGAATTTAAGATTTCATTTTATATGTGTTTGTGCACGCATACACACATATATATGTGCATATGTGTGTGTATGCAAACATACGCACACACACTCTCTCACTCCTTACACACACACACACAAAGTTTATGTTGCTAATGTGATATCAGTGCAGTACTATTTCCTTAAATATTAAGGCAAACACATCAGATGCTGACACCTTCCTCAGCTGCTTTGTATGACTTTGGCAGCTCAAGGTATCCACAATACTGACTTAACTAATCAGTGGAAAAGTCTCCTAGTGTGAGAAATATGAGGGTAGCACAGAGCCACTTTGGCACTTCTTACACAACCCCCCACCCCACCCCAACTCCTAACATAAGGAGTATTTAACAGAGTGACTGTCCCTTTAAGGGTATGCAGGGACTAAAGGTCAGTCAACACCTGTTGCATGGTGTGTCCCTTTAAGGTTCCAGGAATTCTGGATGGAAGCCTAGGGAAGAGAAGAAGCAGGTGTTGGGAGAGAGGAAGTGGTCTCAGGGGACAGTCAGTTTTTGGGGAAACCTGGGTTACTATCTTTTTAAGTGCTCCAGGACCAGGAGCCTGGTGGAGTGCGTTGAGCAAGGCTCCATTCTCTCACTGCCAATGGGGACACACACTGGGAAGGAAGGCTGTATATATTCTGACTCCTCTTTCAGAACAGGTAAGACACCAGCAATGGAATGGACTGAGCTGAGGCTGCAGCTGGCCTGACCTGCACTAACCATAAGGAGGGCTGTGCAACTCCTGCAGCAGAAAGAGAGATCTGACCAAGTCCACACAGATCGAAGGATGATAATTCAGGGACATCTGAGTCCAGGAGGGAAAGCCTGACTGAACTTCTAAAGACCCCCAAAAAGTGGGCTGTGGAACTCCTGGATGAAGGAGAGGAGTGGGGTCTGAGGGCTAAGAGTGTATTTTCAGGAAAAAGATTAAGGCTAAGTCTGCACTAGAGAACTTACAGCAGCACAGCTGCAATGCTATAAGATCTCTCATGTAGCTGCTCTATGCCGACAGGAGAGAGCTCTCCCATCAACATAGCACTGTGTACACTACACTTATGCCGGCAAAACTTATGTCACTCAGGGGAGTGGTTTTTTCACACCCCTGAGCGACATGGGTTTTGCGGACAAGAGTGGTCATGAGGACATGGCTTAAAGAAATAAGACCCCAGAAATGGAAAATCTTATCTAAGTATTCAAGCCTGTAAGTTATTATCTAGAATGAAAGGGGAAATTTAGGCAGAGTGCCCACAGGACCACTTCAGTCCACAAAGGGCACTCTGGGAAGGCAACAAAGGGTCCTGTGGCACCTTTAACAGAAGTATTGGGAGCATAAGCTTTCGTGGGTAAGAACCTCACTTTTTCAGATGCAAGAAGTGAGGAAGGCATTCTGGAAAGGCATTCATCTACAGAGAATGCCTGTGGATTCACTATGCCATGGCTACCAGGACAGCCTCTCTGAGCTACAGGCAGCCAAGCATAAGTTAGAGCAGTCCTGAGGTTACTCTAACTAACACCAGCGATCAGTCAATTCCCAGTGGACCCAGGATTAGTTGCCCCTCTAAGTGGAAACAGATGCTAGGGACTTCCTGATCATTTCCCTAATGACAGAAAAATCAGTGAAGTGGAACATCTTGTTTTATTACATCAGCCCTGAAACACAGGTGGTCACAAACATCACATAGGCCTGGTCCCCACTAACCCCCCACTTCGGACTAAGGTACACAAATTCAGCTACGTTAATAACGTAGCTGAACTTGAAGTACCTTAGTCTGAACTTACCGCGGGTCCAGACGCGGCAGGGCGGCTCCCCCGTTGATGCCGCGTACTCCTCTCGCCAAGCTGGAGTACCGGCGTCGATGGCGAGCACTTCCGGGATCGATCTGGGATCAATTTATCGCGTCTAAACCAGACGTGATAAATCGATCCCAGAACATCGATTGCCTGCTGCCAGACCCTCTGGTAAGTGTAGACGTACAGATAGATAAAAATTCTGTTACATTAATCTCAGACAAAACATGTCAGGATCCCAGGGAGAACCTCTGCATCAAAAATTTACCCTAGTCAGAAATATTTAGGCAAAAAGCAAACTCTCCTGATGAGAGCAAAAGCTCACTCAAAGAACTAAAAACCAATGTCATCACCACATTTTTTTAAAGTCTGAGCTGTTCTCAAGTGCTATAAAAAAAGAACATATAAGTGTACGTGTGACCATCTAGTGACTTCTGCCATGGCACATCTTTATCCTATTCCTCTCTATTGAGTTCTGCTTAACACAGTTCAGATAGAGCCCATGTTGGGACCAAAAGTTCTGAGAGATGAGAATTACTGAAGAAAGGTATAATTGTGTGGTCAATCTTGAACACATCTGTTGCTCTGTCTTTGTACCACCACCTCTCTTAGGGTACGTCTATACCCAGCCGCTAGTTTGGCGGCTGGCAATCGAACTTCTGGGTTCGACTTATTGCGTCTTGTCTGGACGCGATAAGTCGAACCCGGAAGTGCTCGCCATCGACTGCGGTACTCCAGCTAGACGAGAGGAGTACCGCGGAGTCGACGGGGGAGCCTGCCTGCCGCGTGTGGACCGAGGTAAGATCGAACTAAGGTACTTCGAACTTCAGCTACGTTATTCACGTAGCTGAAGTTGCGTACCTTAGTTGCGTACCAGATTTGGGGGGTTAGTGTAGACCAAGCCTTACATTCTTACATCTGTATTTCACTCTGTCTTTCACAACTGCTATATGTCTGGAACTTCTGGGAGGTTTTAATCAGTCCCCTTTCCACCTTCCCCAAACCTGTGAAAGTACTCAAAGGGTAAGATAAATTTTCCACTGACACTGGATGATATGTCAAAGAATGACTTAGGGCATGAGCTCTCAACCGGGGAGCATGCCCACCCTCACTCTTTCTTTATGGCAGTTTGGGGAAGGGAGTCACAACCCAGGCACTGACTTCAACATTTGCTGGGGGGTACTCGATCCCTGCTCCACCCCAGGCCTCGCCCCCACTCCACCCTTTCCCTCAAGGCCTCACCCTACCATGCCTCTTCCTGCCCCCACTCTGCCTCTTCCTGCCCAGCTGCACACCTTTCTGCCCTGTTCTGCCCCCTCCCCTGAAAACCCCACCTTCATTACCCCCTCCCCCCAGTGCCTCCTGCCTGCCGCTGAACAGCTGATTATGGCAGGTGAGAGGCGCTGAGAGGGAGGGGAAGAAGCAGATTGGCGGGGCCCGCCAGCAGGTGGGAGGCCCTGGAGGTGTGGAGGAGCTGATCGGTGGGACCGCCAGTTGGTGCTGATCACCCACTATTTTTTTCCACGTAGGTGCTCCAGACCCAGAGCACCCACAGAGTCAGTGCCTATGGGTCCCCAAACACTTTTTTGTTGTTATATGAGCTCACAACTGAAAAGGACTAAGGGCATCAAGTAGTCCCACCTATTATCTTATGTATACAACAGTTTCTTATCTGAAGATAAATATTTATATTTTAAAGTAAATAATATACTTAGAATGTTTGTTTGTTTTCTAATTTCCCTCCTCCCCTCA
Source organism: Chrysemys picta bellii (assembly GCF_011386835.1). Taxonomy (NCBI): domain Eukaryota; kingdom Metazoa; phylum Chordata; order Testudines; family Emydidae; genus Chrysemys; species Chrysemys picta. Next base: position 145,768,880 of record NC_088792.1, read on the forward strand.
AACAGTTCTCTTTTGGTTTCATAATGAAGGAGAAGATAAACAATTGTATTTGATTTGACTTCCAGAAAGCAAGGGTTTGGGGTTTTTTTTCCTTCTTCCCCTTCAAGGGCATTTGTTAAGTAGAATATGGCCACCTCCTTGCATGCCAGCTTGGTGAGATTATTAATACATGAAAATAAATTAAGTGGGTTCTGTTGCATAAATTAATGGATAGGGAAATAATTCAGTCCCACAAACAAAAATAAAGAAGATCATTTTCATTTAAAAATATTTTATCTCCAGTTATGTTTTACGTTTTATCCTGGTCAGTGCTCAGACCCTTCAGTACTCTCTTGCTATTTTGTTTTACATCTATATTATATTTTGTGTCCTTTCAGTTCTCCCTGGTTTTAGTTTAATTTTCCCTGAGTCTGGTTACCTTTTGTTTATTTTCATGTGTTCTTGCTTTCTTTTGAACAAATTGTTTTCTAAATTAATTCTCTTTTGTTTTTCTAGTTGTTCTGTCAGTTTTATTTATCTTTACTTTTACAGATAGAAGGTGGGTGAGGTAATATTTTTTTACTGGACCAACTTCTGTTGGTGAAAGAGCTGTGTTGAACTACATCTGAAGAAGAGCTCTGTGTATCTCAAGAGCTTGTCTCTTTCCCCAACAGATGTTGGTCCAATAAAATATATTACCTCATCCACCTCGTCTTTCTAATATCCTGGGACCAACACAGCTACAACAACACTGCAAACAATATATTTTTCCCTTTTTCAATGCCCTGCACACGTCTGCAACTGCATTATTATAGAACAGTGGTTCTCAAACTTTTTTACTGGTGACCCCTTTCACATAGCAAGCCTCTGAATGTGACCCCCCCTTATAAATTAAAAACACTTTTTTATATATTTAACACTATAAAAAATTCTGGAGGCAGAGGGGGTTTGGGGTGGAGGTTGACAGCTCATGACCCCCTATGTAATAGCCTCGTGACCTCTTGAGGGGTTCTGACCCCTAGTTTGAGAACCCCTGTTATAGATGAAGTGGATAGCGCAATCTGTACTTAAGATAGTCCAATGCTTTCCATTATAAAATCTTCTTTTCAGTTGCTTACAATTTTGCCAAACTTTACTTGTTTGGGCTGACATTTTTGATTATGGATATTTGCCTAATACTTAATGTATTTATTTATTTTTGTAAGTTTCGTCAAATATGGTTCAGCTGTTTGTAACAATGAGGTTAGGAAAATATGTTGTTTAGCCCACTTTAAAAAAAATCTTAGAACACTTTCAGGCACTTGAAATTTGTCAGGGAGTAGCCACTTTATATCAGGGATTTATCTTTTGCTGTTACCATGAAAATCTGCCCAATTATAAGATTTTGAAACATCTAAATCCATATAGGCTCAACAGAGACCCATTAGAGTTTGACAGGTAATTATCCAAAGATTCAGTACTGAGCATGCTCCAGCCCTGCACAGCCCCTACCTGTGACTGGAAGGAGCATGTGCCATCCCCACAGACGACCTGAACATGCTTCATCCCTGGGCTCCTGGAGCTAAGCAGGACTTTCCCTGCAATTGCTCTTCCTGGCCGCTGTGGGCCACTGTGGCACCATGCACTGAAGCTGAAAGCAGGGGAAATGGCTCCATTGTGCTGTTAGTGCTCCCCCATCAACATGGAGGATGAACAGCCTGACTCAAATGCAAAGGAAATTGGAATGAGAGCTGAAACTGGGGGTGGCAGAAGTTGTACACTGGAACAGAGAGCCTGGGGGAGGTGGCAGTGGGGGATACTAGAGGTAAGACTGGGACTGGCTTGGCAAGGAGACTGAGACAAGGAACCACATGTGGGGAAACTGGGATGAGGAATCTAGGCATTGACTGGGACCCAGATTTGGGAATTACGTTCAGGCTTAAGGAGCTCAGAGGAGGAGACATGGACTGGTTGGGTAAGGAGCCCAAGGTGTGGAGACTGGGTCTGGGAAAATAAACAGGGGGATAGACATTCACCTGCCTGAGAGCATCATGAGAGCATCCTTTCCTTTCCTGCAGTCCTCTGCCTCATTCACAATCCACCTTCCAACTTCTGCAACAAATGAGGCAGAAGTAGGGCTGTCAAGTGACTAAAAAAATTAATCATGATTAATCACGCTGTTAATAATAGAATACTATTTATATAAATATTTTGGATGTTTTCCACATTTGCCAATATATTGATTTCAATTATAACACAGAATACAAAGTGTACAATGCTCACTTTATATTTATTTTTATTATAAATATTTGCACTGTAAAAATAAAAGAAATAGTATTTTTCAATTCACTTAATAAAAGTACTGTAGTGTACTCTTTATCATGAAAGTTGAACTTACAAATGTAGAATTATGTACAAAAAATAACTGCAGTCAAAAATATAACAATGTAAAACTTTAGAGCCTACAAGTCCACTCAGTCCTACTTCTTGTTCAGCCAATTGCTCAGACAAAGAAGTTTGTTTACATTTACAGGAGATAATGTTACCCACTTCTTGTTTACAATGTCACCTGAAAGTGAGAACAGGCATTCGAATGACACTGTTGTAGCTGGCATTGCAAGATATTTACGTGTCAGACGTGCTAAAGATTCATATGTCCCTTCATGCTTCAACCACCATTCTAGAGGACATGCGTCCATGCTGATGATGGGTTCTGCTTGATAACAATCCAAAGCAGTGCAGATCAACGCATGTTCATTTTCATCATCTAAGTCAGATGCCACTAACAGAAGGTTGATTTTCTTTTTTGGTGGTTTGCGTTCTTTAGTTTCCACATTGGAGTATTGCTCTTTTCAGACTTCTGAAAGCATGCTTCACATCCCATCCCGATCAGAATATGGAAGGCACTTCAGATTCTTAAATCTTGGGTTGAGTGCTGTAGTTATCTTTAGAAATCTCACATTGGTACCATCTTTGCGTTTTGTCAAATCTGCAGTGAAAAAGTTCTTAAAACGAACAACATGCTGGGTCATCATCTGTGGCTGCTATAACATGAAATATATAGCAGAATGAGGGTAAAACACAGAGCAATAAACATACAGTTCTCCCCCAAAGAGTTCAATCACACATTTAATTAACTCCCCCCAAGGAGTCCAATCACAAAATTATTTATTTTTTTAACAAGTGTCATCAGCATGGAAGCATGTCCTCTGGAATGGTGGCCAAAGCATGAAGGGGAGTATGACTGTTTAGCATATCTGGCATGTAAACACCTTGCAACGCCGGCTACAAAAGTGCCATGGGAACACCTGTTCTCACTTTTAGGTGACATTGTAAATAAGAAGCAGGCAGCAGTATCTCCTGTAAATGTAAACAAACTTGGTTCACTTAGCGATTGGCTGAACAAGAAATAGGACTGAGCGAATTTCTAGGATCTAAAGTTTTACATTGTTTGTTTTTGAGTGCAGTTATGTAACAAAAAATGTACATTTGTAAGTTGCACTTTCACAATAAAGAGATTGCACTACAGTACTTGTATGAGGTGACTTGAAAAATACTGTTTCTTTTGTTTATATTTACAGTGCAAATATCTGTAATAAAATAAAATGAAGTGAGCACTGTACACTTTGCATTCTGTATTGTAATTGAAATCAATATATATGAAAATGCAGAAAAACATCAAAAATATTTTATAAATGTGCAATTAAAACCGTGATTAATTTTTTTGAGTTAATCGCATACGTTAACTATAATTAATCGACAGCCCTAGGCAGAAGTGCTACAGACAACAGCTTCCATTGCTACACAACTCTAATTCAATTTGACAGCATTGCGTGAGGCAGGGGTTCTATGGAAAAAATAGAATGTGATTATGTAATTAAAGATTATCATAATAATGATTGAACACAAGGGGGCTGAATTAAGGTGGCACAGGCCACCTTATTTCTGGCATTTCCTAACTTTTGAGTGCTTGACATTGCTATCTTAACATTCTTTTATTGTACTTTTTTTGTAAAATTATGTGTGCTTTCCAAAAATAAAACTTCAATTCAAAACCCAGTTAAGGTTGCAGAGAGACAATAATGTACATATCTATCATATGATTAACAAACCTTAAACAATTAAGGAAATTGATAGTTAAAGATACAAAACTTATCCTGACTATCCCAGAAACAAATTATATATCATTAATTTATCAATGAAAGTACAAAAATTTGTAATTATCCCAAAATCATGCATTATAAACCCAGGAAATTTAGAGTTAATATTAAATGTAGAAGAAATCCAAGTAAGTGAAGTTATGGAAATGCACAGTGAATGCATTCAAAAAGCCTTAATTTTATCTTATAGCAACACCATCTAATAACCATACAATTATGATAAAGACATTTTAGCGTTTGTGGTCCTGGAGTAGCTTAAACTATTTTTTAAAGATGGGTTAGTTTTGCTTCTTCCCACCCCCCACCTCATGGCACTACCTGAATGGTTGAGAAGCCAGATGGACATATACACCTAGCATGTTAAATTAGATGAATAATCCTATAAAAGGAAAGCAGAATGACATGTGCATATGCTGAAAGGCTGAACAGCATGAAAATGTTAACTTTTGTGAATTGATGACAGACTTTTTTTTTTGCACCAAGATGTTGCATAAATTAAATTATGGGACCACTGATGCAGTTCGGTTACTATGCCTGGATTATACGTGGGGCCCTGAGTATTATACAGAGAACACTCAGATGAGTGCCATCAAGTTACATTACATCACCCTTGAAATAAAGATAATGTAAATGATAGTAAGAGGGCTTGAAAAAAAATCCCTACTTTTTAGAAACTAAAGCCTTAGTTTAACAGAAGTGTTTGTGTTTAAGCACAGCCAATATTATTAAGTCCACATAACAGCAAATTTGAAAACTGCAAGAAACAACAAAAAAGAGGGCTGGGGGGGGGGGGGGGGCAGGGAAAGTAAGAAAGAAAGGAATGAAAGTCTCTTTATCCAGGCTTCCATTTAGGATTCATTTCAACCCTGAAAAGGACATGCAATACAATCATGTAACATTAACTTATATAAATAACCTGGGCATTTTTCTGTGACACAATATTCCACAAACACAAATTGTACATTCAATCATCTTGTCAGCCAAAGTAAAGAAAAACATATTTATTAGAACCTAGAGATTTGAAGATAGAAATAGATACCCTCTCTAAAAGATTCTGCCTGCTACTAGAAGATTTTTTAAGTGTATAAGCATAAATCCAAGTTTAAAAAAAAAGTTATCTCAAACTGAGGCTTCAGTGATTGCCTTTCCAACAATTTTTCTAAAACGTCATGTTCCAATGCCTCATCATCTATTCCAGTATATTTTCTCAGAAACTGTTCAATAGATCCAGTGTCAGAAAGTACAGAAAATGTATCTAGATTAAGGAAATGAAAACTGGTTAGCTACAATAGTGCTACATTCATAGAACTCTCTGAGCTCTCTGAGCTTCCCAAAATCTGCCTTCCTGAAATCCATTGTCTCTATTTTGCTGTTCTCCCTTCTACCCTTCGTTAGAATTGCAAACTCTATGATTTCATGATCACTTTCACCCAGGCTGCCTTCTACTTTCACATTCTCAACGAGTTCCTCCCTATTTGTTAAAATCAAGTCTAGATCAGCTTCCCCCCTAGTAGCTTTTTCAACCTTCTGAAATAAAAAGTTGTCTCCAATGCAGTCCAAGAATTTGTTGGATAGTTTGTGCCCCGCTGTGTTATTTTCCCAACATATATCCGGATAGTTGAAGTCCCCCATCACCACCAAATCTTGGGCTTTGGATGATTTTGTTAGTTGCTTGAAAAAAGCCTCATCCACCTCTTCCCCCTGGTTAGGTGGCCTGTAGTAGACTCCTAGCATGACATCTCCCTTGTTTTTTGCCCCTTTAAGCCTAACCCAGAGACTCTCAACACTTCCGTCTCCTATGTCCATCTCTACCTCAGTCCAAGTGTGTACATTTTTAATATATAAGGCAACACCTCCTCCCTTTTTCCCCTGTCTATCCTTCCTGAGCAAGCTGTACCCATCCACACCAACATTCCAATCATGTGTATTATCCCACCAAGTTTCAGTGATGCCAACAATGTCATAGTTGTATTTATTTATTAGCACTTCCAGTTCTTCCTGCTTATTCCCCATACTTCTCGCATTTGTATATAGGCATCTAAGATACTGGTTTGATCTTTCCTCCCAGTTTTGTCCTGACTCTCCTTTCTCTCTGCCAATATAGCCCACACTCCCTCTTGTTTCCGACCCATCTCCCCGGTCTCCATATTCCCCACTTACCTGTGGGCTTTGCTCACCTGTCCCCGTCAAACCTAGTTTAAAGCCCTCCTCACTAGGTTAGCCAGTCTGTGGCCGAATAGGGTCTTTCCTCTCCTCGAAAGGTGAATGCCATCTCTGCCTAGCAGTCCTTCCTCAAATAGCATCCCGTGGTCTAGGAAGCCAAAGCCCTCCTGGCGACACCATCTTCGCAGCCAGGCATTCACCTCCATGATGCATCTGTCTCTGCCCGGGCCCCTACCTTTGACAGGAAGAATTGAAGAGAATACCACCTGCGCTCCAAACTCCTTCACCCGTACTCCCAGAGCCCTGTAGTCACTCTTGATCCACTCAGTGTCACACCGCGCAGTATCATTTGTGCCCACATGGATGAGTAGCATGGGGTAGTAGTCAGAGAGCTGGATAATCCTCGACAATGCCTCCGTAACGTCTCTGATACGGGCCCCCGGCAGGCAGCATACCTCCCGAGATGAAATGTCAGGGTGACAGATGGGTGCCTCCGTCCCCCTCAGCAGAGAGTCTCCGACCACCACTACCCTACGTTTCCTATTCGCAGTGGTGGCAGCAGACTCTCCAGCCTTAGGGGTACGAGGCTTCTCCTCCTTTACTGTAGGGAGTGATTCCTTCTTTCCTGTATCAAGAAGAGCATAACGGTTACCTATAACCACGGCAGGAGGGTTCGGAGCAAGGGTGGAGCGCTGCCTGCTGCCAGAAGTAACCAGCTGCCAGTGTCCACCCTGAGCCATCTCCTCCTCCACCAGTGGTGTATCAGCAGTCCTGTGTACTGGGACAGCTACCTCAGCTGTCTCCACATGGACACTGTCGAGGAATTGCTCGTGGATATGGATGCTCCTCAACCTAGCCACCTCCTCCTGTAGCTCTCCCACCTGCTGCCTGAGAGATTCCACCAGCAGGCACCTCTCACATTGGATGGTCCCCCCAGCCTGGATATCAGTAAATGGAAATTGCAAGTTACAGTCTTTGCAAAACCACACCAGGATCTGGGTAGAGGCATCCATGCTTAGGCACTCTGTCTGGCTACAGGCAAGGTGGAGGAGACAGTAGCAGTGCTGGCACAGGTGTTGCGGGTCTTCCTAACCATCGTAAGCCTCCCTCTGTCAAACTCCCGTCTGCAGCCCCCTGTCAGCAGAGGCTTCTAGCTTTCAAACCTTCCAACTGCCAGCCACAGCACACGGTCCTTCAAACAACCAAAACAAACAAACAGACTGACAAACACAAGCTCAGCACACAGCAAGTAACCCTCAAACACAAACAAACACACACTACAGACAGTCACTTACCCCAAAAGGATGCTGTATTGCTCCTCCTTCACCTGGAGAACTCCCTTGTGAAACTCCCTGTTAGCCTGAGGGGAAAAGACTGAGGGGAAAAACAACTGAGGAGAGTTGGCAGTTTTTCAAAGGGACACTATTAAGGGCCCAAAAGCAAGCTATTCCGCTGGTTAGGAAAGATAGAAAATGTGGCAAAAGACCACCTTGGCTTAACCATGAGATCTTGCACGATCTAAAAAATAAAAAGGAGTCATATAAAAAATGGAAACTAGGACAGATTACAAAGGAGGAATATAGGCAAACAACACAGGAATGCAGGGGCAAGATTAGAAAGGCAAAGGCCCAAAATGAGCTCAAACTAGCTACGGGAATAAAAGGAAACAAGAAGACTTTTAATCAATACATTAGAAGCAAGAGGAAGACCAAAGACAGGGTAGGCCCACTGCTTAGTGAAGAGGGAGAAACAGTAACAGGAAACTTGGAAATGGCAGAGATGCTTAATGACTTCTTTGTTTCGGTCTTCACCGAGAAGTCTGAAGCAATGCCTAACATAGTGAATGCTAATGGGAAGGGGGTAGGTTTAGCGGATAAAATAAAAAAAGAACAAGTTAAAAATCACTTAGAAAAGTTAGATGCCTGCAAGTCACCCGGGCCTGATGAAATGCATCCTAGAATACTCAAGGAGCTAATAGAGGAGGTATCTGAGCCTCTAGCTATTATCTTTGGAAAGTCATGGGAGACGGGAGAGATTCCAGAAGACTGGAAAAGGGCAAATATAGTGCCCATCTATAAAAAGGGAAATAAAAACAACCCAGGTAACTACAGACCAGTTAGTTTAACTTCTGTGCCAGGGAAGATAATGGAGCAAGTAATTAAGGAAATCATCTGCAAACACTTGGAAGGTGGTAAGGTGATAGGGAACAGCCAGCATGGATTTGTGAAGAACAAATCATGTCAAACCAATCTGATAGCTTTCTTTGATAGAATAACGAGCCTTGTGGATAAGGGAGAAGCTGTGGATGTGGTATACCTAGACTTTAGTAAGGCATTTGATACGGTCTCGCATGATATTCTTATCGATAAACTAGGCAAATACAAATTAGATGGGGCTACTATAAGGTGGGTGCATAACTGGCTGGATAACCGTACTCAGAGAGTTGTTATTAATGGTTCCCAATCCTGCTGGAAAGGCGTAACGAGTGGGGTTCCGCAGGGGTCTGTTTTGGGACCGGCTCTGTTCAATATCTTCATCAACGACTTAGATATTGGCATAGAAAGTACGCTTATTAAGTTTGCGGATGATACCAAACTGGGAGGGATTGCAACTACTTTGGAGGACAGGGTCATAATTCAAAATGATCTGGACAAATTGGAGAAATGGTCTGAGTTAAACAGGATGAAGTTTAACAAAGACAAATGCAAAGTGCTCCACTTAGGAAGGAAAAATCAATTTCACACATACAGAATGGGAAAAGACTGTCTAGGAAGGAGTACGGCAGAAAGGGATCTAGGGGTTATAGTGGACCACAAGCTAAATATGAGTCAACAGTGTGATGCTGTTGCAAAAAAAGCAAACATGATTCTGGGATGCATTAACAGGTGTGTTGTGAGCAAGACACGAGAAGTCATTCTTCCGCTCTACTCTGCTCTGGTTAGGCCTCAGCTGGAGTATTGTGTCCAGTTCTGGGCGCCGCATTTTAAAAAAGATGTGGAGAAATTGGAAAGGGTCCAAAGAAGAGCAACAAGAATGATTAAAGGTCTTGAGAACATGACCTATGAAGGAAGGCTGAAAGAACTGGGTTTGTTTAGTTTGGAGAAGAGAAGACTGAGAGGGGACATGATAGCAGTTTACAGGTATCTAAAAGGGTGTCATGAGGAGGAGGGAGAGAACTTGTTCACCTTAGCCTCTAAGGATAGAACCAGAAACAATGGGTTTAAACTGCAGCAAGGGAGGTCTAGGTTGGACATTAGGAAAAAGTTCCTAACTGTCAGGGTGGTTAAACACTGGAATAAATTGCCTAGGGAGGTTGTGGAATCTCCGTCTCTGGAGATATTTAAGAGTAGGTTAGATAAATGTCTATCAGGGATGGTCTAGACAGTATTTGGTCCTGCCATGCGGGCAGGGGACTGGACTCGATGACCTCTCGAGGTCCCTTCCAGTCCTATAATCTATGATTCTATGATTAACTGGTCAAACTAATAAGAACTGACCTGAACCTTTGGTGAAACCAAACCACTTTTAAAATAATAATAAAAAGGTATATTTTTAATGTTTTCATTTACTTTTGAACTTCCTAAAGTAAACGTGCCAAATGTCACACAAGATGCAATTCTAGCAGAATTTTGGCCCTAACTAGAAGCAACAAATACCAGAGAAATACAATGAAGTCTCATGAGAAAGTCTGTTCTTGTGAGAATCCCAGCCCAATTTTGAAGGCCCAAGAGGTTCAGCTACTTTGACTGAGGATGAGATAAGTATATGAACCAAAATAACCCACCAAACCTTTGGAGATTTGGCCATCAGTTTCATAGCTCTTCCTTGTCAAATGTTTTGAAGGTTGTCAGATTCATGTTTCTAGATTTGTAGATCCCAAGGCAAGAAGGGACTGCTGTGCTCAGCCTCTACTCCTGAGGGATGTGATTTTGTCCTGAAAATGAATACAATCCAAGAAGAGGGAAGGTTTTAGTTTCTTTCTAGTAGCCTGCATGCTATTAATATTTTATTTAATATTTGTGAAGTTCATTAGCACTTTATGAATAAAAACAATAGGTGGATATGGCACTGTAGAAGCAAATGACAGATGCTTACTATCTAAAGAAACAGAATACAAGGTATGAAATTAAATAAAGATGTCATAAAAGGGTACAAATGAAGAAGTTACAACAACATTGAAAGATCAAGCAACATATGTATTGTTACATACATATCTCATCAATTGCTTTTTTGATTGCTTTTGTTGTAATATTAAAATTTGAGCACAGTCAGCTGGAGGTCAGCAACAGAAGGTAAGTGAAAAGAGGGATTTAATGGAGAAGTAACATTGCAAGGCATAAAGGGCCCAGGGGGGTATTACAGACACAGAAGACAACATGAGAAAAAGCAAAGACGTTATTACCGAATTGGAATGGTGAAATTTCCAAAGTTACTAAGTGTTGGCCTATCTCTGCTCCCATTGAAGTTAAAGGGAGTTTGATCACTAACTTCACTGAAAGCAGTTAGGTGAATACTGACAACTTTTGAAAATGTCACCCTCAATAATTAAGATTGAAGCTAGCTCCTCATTACAAATTCCAGTTTTAACCCTATCATCACCCTCACCAAAAAGTTTCACATGCTGCAACTCTTCTTAGGGTGGAGTTTTCTCTCTCGAGTTTGGTAAATATCACAAAGACTTTACGTTGTGAGTTTTGAAAAATGTACCTGAGAAAGATTATAAAACATGAGCCAGCTAAATGTTTCAGAAGTAGCCCTGAGAGGAAACTGAAGGACTATCTTGTGTTTAAAGGAGACTGTAAGTTAAAGCTGTTTGCTTTTTCTCCACATAGCTGTCATCTTTCTAAAGAGACCAGTTTTTAATACGATGCCCCAGTTTCCCAAGAACTTTTTTTTCTGAAATATCCCAGTTATCCATTTCATCATTCACAACTTAATTTTTTAAATACTTATTGTGATAGACCCAGGCCAGTTGAGTACAACAAAGTAGCAGAAGGCATAGATAGATCCAGGGTCGTTTAAAAAGAGGCAGCAGGATTTCTCCTTTTAGTTTCCTCCAGTCTGTCTTTCTGCCTCCTAACTTGCTTCTTCCCCTGCTGGATAAGAAGCAGGGAGGAGCAGCAGAGTAAACACCACAAGGAATCAGGTAACAGCAGCCAGCTGGACATAAGGTGGAGCGAGCAATATTGGGCACAGGCACCCCCACAAATATACCCTCACTTGATTCTCTAGTTCCCCATCACCCATCCAAACCATCAGCTTTCCCATGCCCCAGGCTACCTATCTCCTGACTTACACCTAAGTAAGACTATGCTCCTAGTTTAAGAGAAGATAGAGTACCTTGATGCTTGCAAAATCATTAAAATACAGAAAATATTAGAAAATAATAAAATGTTAAAGTCTAATGTCAAGAATGACATAATGATGAATTGTTTCTAACAAATTAGTGTAAGAATAAAAATGAAAATAAATATTCCAAGGTACTATACATCACTACTTATTTCTATGGTGACCTGTGATTTTTTTCAGCACCAATAAGCTTTTGGGAATATTGGGTTTTAAGGCATTAAATATTACAATAAATTACCTGATAAACAATGTACTCATTGCACTCACTACTCATTTTAATATTTATCAAAAATCCTTTGTTTTAGAATTTTTGCTTGATTTATTTTACATTGCTGCAGAGTAATTTGTTAAAAATTCAGTATTGACAGTTTCTCACTGAATGTACACAGTTGTCAAGCGGAAGCTGGAGGGTTTGGTAATAGTAATGGGTGGGTGGGAGATGAATTTTTTGTCAGATGGGAGGAGAGCTTCTGGCACCTAGGAAAGAGGCAGATTTTAAGGCCTTTGCCAGCTAGGAAGAGAGAAGTTGCAAGGAATTTTGACATCTCGGTGGGTCATATGGCTTCTTCTCTTATATTGTTTATTGTGTTATTTATTGTTATATTTAATGCATTAAAACCTTAAGTTTTCCCACAAACTTCTTGGTACTGCAAAAATCAAAGATCTTTATCTTGCCTTTGGGGAGGGAAGGCCATATGACAACGTGTTTCTCCCCCATTACAGTCACCTTGCTGCTCTGACACCACCAAGCCTGTTTGCTCTGTCCTGACCCAATAATCACATTTGGTTTTATGGAATGGAAATGTACTGTACTGAAGCCCAGGCAGAGCTAATGGAGCAGTCTCAAGAGAACTTTCCAGCCCAGTCAGTTGGAGTTCCTGTGCTCAATGTTCCACTACAGCACTTTCCCTGCATAGATGTGCAATCAGTCTCTTACACTGTTCCTGAAAACTTATACAGGAGCCAAATTCTGTGTGTGTGTATTTGGGGGGAGGGAGTGGATGTTGGAATATGTGGCCACTTTCCTAATGTCGAATTGCAGAAAACAAGGGCTCCTGACATATAGCATAGGGGAAATGTAATTTTTGTATTCTGCTGTACTAAATATAAAATATAGCCATACTTATGGACTCAATATCATGAACTGAACAAATCAAGTTCAGTTAAATATTACCAAATTACTGTCTTATGAACTCACACAAACACTGAGATTATGCTGCATGAAAGAGACCTCTGTGACATGTGTTGGGACCAGGTGGAGGTTACTCCACAAGGCTAGTATCCACGTAGGAAGAAGGGCCATTCCCACAGATTGTTAAAGTGATCCTACAGCTTGAGGTGGCATTACCTTTCCTGTGGAGGCCTTCTACATTTCAGAGGATCCTGGGGCAAACCAACTGCTCGTTCCATACATACATCCCACATGATTTGGAGAAAACCCCACCAGGAGATCCTCAGAGTTCCTTTTACCTTCCCAGGGTCCTTCTTACAATTAATTCTGTGGGAAGGGATGCTCTGAGGGAATGGTAAGAATAGGTAGTGCATGTGAGGACAGCTGGGCTACTGGCTGGGGTTGGCACAGGCAGAAGCATACTGTCAGAACAAACAGCTGGACGTACCCTTAACAAGATAATGATGTTGAGCAGACTGCTGTGAATGCTTTCATTAGACGAGTATACACATGCATTGGGGTCAGCAAGTTAGACCATTGCTTGTGGATTGGCTGGACCCTTAGGACTCACAGATAATTACCTCAGAACACTTGGGCTCAACGATGACTCATCACAATGCATTCCAGCCAGACTCTATATAGTCCTTCCATTTGTTGAAGCATTTTCAACAGGGACCAGTCCACGCTACATCACTTCCACAAATTATGTTCCTTCATTGTCAGAAATGAAGACAAGATGGAGCAAGCAGGCTTGAAATAAAGTCCCATAGAAACAACAATTGACAAACAAGAAACATCCCTTCTCTAATACTACAGAAAGCAAAAGTAGCAACAGACTTCAAGAAGAAGGTCGGGAGGGGGTTCTCTGAAAACAGTGGTAGTATGTAACAGATACACTTTTTGGTATCCTACAAAACGGTTTCTCCTTATTCAAAATGTGACAGAAAATCATGTTCCTTGTAACAGTGTTTTTTTCCCCCTTTGTTTTATCATTCATTGTTTATTACAAAAAAATTATGATCTTACAAGTTCAAATTTACAGAGCTCACCTAATAAGAGGCTCTGCTCAGTACATTTGTTGTGCATATAGATGTTCATGTGAAATTTGCTTTCTGTGATAATATAAGAAAAGACATTTTGTATTCAGATGTGATGTTAACATCTCTGCAGTTAGAATAAAGTTATATTGTTCCTATTTTTTTCTAGCATCCTGTTTGATATTTTTGTTTTGTTTTCATAACTTCCTTTGGGTTGATATGTTCTATCATTTATCCCCAGACTATGCTGGCGGCAGGAAAAATATAAAAGGAGCAAGCTTTAAGGGAAAAGTGTTATGGAGCTGTATCTTTTGAGCTCTATTTCTATACTAGTTTAAGATTCCTGGTAAAGCTTTAATTCTCTCCTCTAGGCAATCCTGTGAGCTGAATTATGTACTCTATTCATAGCAATAGATTTCCCTCTGATGGAAAAATAGGAATAAACAAATATCTTTATTGGTCCCTAGCACAATTCAAAAATACTAAAACACTAAATATCTATGGGACATTAAAACAAATATTTTATTTTAATGCTGTGCAAGGGGACAGGAAAATGGCAAGAAAAGCAGTGGGGTAGAATAAATTAAAATAACTTAGAAGCCACAGAGGTACCTTTATGTTTTGTTTAATTTAAACAAAATATGAAACAGTTATGGAAAGATTCTGATGTGATGAGTACCATCTGCTCTTATTTTGTTATATAATGATTTGCATAAAGTCTATTAAGTTTGCTGTATTGCATGCTTCAGGAATTTAATAACCCAGAATTATGTATGATATACAGTACATGGCAACAAATTGTAATAAACAGAAATTGTACTTCTAACTGCAAATTCTTATAGAAAAGAATATGCAGTTTTTAGAAAAATAAAGCTGTTGCAAATCATTTTTCTATTTTTTTCTTCAGTAATTAATTAGTTTTAATTACTATAAGAGAATGTGTAATAATTCTACATTCTTGATGCAGCAGAGCATAAAATGATACAGATATACCATGTAAACCTAGTATCAGTAGGCTTGCCTCACTGTCCAATTTTTTTATTTTTTTTAAATATTGGTGGGAAGATTTCTTAATTATTGTGAAGATATGCTGGGCCTGGTTCAGGTCTCACTGACACTTTGTGTAGACAAGGTCCAGCTCCTCTGAAGTTATAGGTGTTATTATGGATATAAAACTGGGAATGATTATTGGATCAATCCAATTCCTGATTAGTAGTACAGAACAGGGCTTTCCACCCTGTGACTCTCCAGACTATAAGCTGTGGCCCTTGAGGGAGACATCAAGAAAAATTGTGTTTATTTATTAATGGAAAATGTGTTGCCTGGGCGTTGCCGTACAAGTATGAAACTGAAGCTTTTGGATCATAAGAACGGCCATACTGGGTCAGACCAAAGGTCCATCTAGCCTAATATCCTGTCTTCTGACAGTGGCCAACGCTAGGTGCCCCAGAGAGAATGAACACTACAGGTAATCATCAAGCAATCTATTCCCTGTCACTCATTCGTAGCTTCTGGCAAACAGAGGCTAGAGACACCATTGTGACAGATTTATGTTACCAATCTGCCCGGGCATCAGGTGATTAGGCTGAGGCCATAGGATTTTTAGGAGAAGAGATGACGGAGGACACCAAGTGTTTACATTTTAAAGCTTTATTAATAAAATAAGAGCAGAGAGTGGTGGGGATTCCCCACATCACTGAGAGGAAGGAAGAAAGCGTAGTGTCCCAAGCCCTAACCCACTTTTATATTTCCACCCGCACTACCCGAGGCTGGCCAAGCCTGGGTGTAACATAAGAAGAAGAGGGGGAAGGGTGGATGGGAGTTTTTGTCCTCTGCATGGGTCATCCAGGGTCCGCTGTTGATTTCCAACTTGCTTTGGCTCTCGGGAGGGTTTTTAAGTTCTGGGTTTTTTTAGGGATGTTTTGTTTAAAGACCTCTGCTCCTGGTGCTCTTTGTACCAGTCCAAATCAGCTTTCTGTGGCCTTTTTAGCTTTCCCAAAACACAGCGGCTCCAGGAACGTGAAACCTTGTTACCTCCCCCCCACACCTTTCCACAAGGTCCTCTGCACCAAATGCACCCCAATAAAGCTTTTAATGGAGTGCAGAAGTGATGTAGAAGAATTTACATAGGCAATACATACTGGGATGAATTTAAATATATATAATTAGAAAGCAAAAATAAAGCCTTTTTAACATTGATTTGTTTTCTTTCTTCCTATTTGTAGTGTAAGGATAAAGTAGTTACTGTATGTTCACAATATCTCTATATAATAAAAATGTACATGCTTTAAATCAAGTCTTTATTAAGCATCACAGTTCAGATAAATAGGTAAAAGTGGTGAGCTCTTTGGCTACTTTACTTTTTGCTCATTAACATTTTCTCAGTCATACCCTCAGCTTGTGGTAGTTTGGCTCACAATCTTTGCAGAAAAGGAGATTTTGACCTTGGCTTATTGAGCTTTTGTGGAGAACTAGGTGCTTGTTACTGGCAACTGCTGTTCTAAAGAAACTGTACACATTTAAATGCAATATGAAATTCAGAGCTGCTCAAGATGAGAATGCAAAGCTCTCATGAGAAGTCTAACACCAATAATTAAGATATCGCAGTCATTGAAGACACTCAGACATGAGTTAACAGAATAAAAACATGAAAACAGTAGACCAAATTCTGCTCATTTACACTGGTGTGTATCAGGATTAACACCACTGAAATTAATGAAGTGATATGGATCTGCACTAATGTAGCTGATTATTTTGACCAAGTTCTCTTCACTCCCCTTTTCTAAGACAGAATTAGTTTTAACATTAACTGACATGATAAAATGGCCCCTGTAGTCTTATTAGTGTGTATGCATGCGGGGTGGGGGTGGGGGTTTGGGCGGAGGAGGAGGGTGTCTGGGTCAGTTGGGCATGGGGGCATTTCTGCATAAGAAGGGAGTTGGCTAGAAGGGCTGGAGCATCCAAGAAGATTACTTTGCATGAACTACAAGTTTGGCTACCTTCAATTTCACGTTGTGGCTGATGCCCTCAACATGGGTATTTTTTACTTGGTAGTGTGATGGAGAACCTCAATGCTGATGCAAAAAAGACAATAAATTATAACTTATTCTTATAATATTAGGTCATTACTAACTTGCCTGGGCCTTTATTGAATCTTAGGGAACATTCACCATAACTTTTATACATAAGGTGCTTGGCGAAAAGTACCTCATATGCATATATTTTTATTAATTTAATTATATGAAATTATAAGGAAATTCCTAGGAATGCTGTTGTCTCTCTGTGACCAAATTCCCCAAGAGTCCAGAGAGATAACAAAATGTTTATGACTTTTAAGAGTGTTCATACAAACTCAGGAAACCTGTGTTTTAAACTTTATCTTGCTTTAAACTTTCTATGCCATTTTATTTTACACTGTTTTGGAACACTGATATAAGCTTAGTTGTTGAGATTGGTGCTTTGTATAGAATATTTGAAAAAGTTTTCAAACACTGCCTCTGTTTGTGACAGAATGCACTCCTGTATTCATACCCTCCACACGATTGTAATCTTTTTGGAAAGTATGCCTTGTGAAGTATCATTTGAAAGCTCATAACTTGCTGATCAATAATATTCCCTATATGATGTCAAAAGTGCATATTCAATACTCACATAGCACCAAACTGGTCTAACAGGCAAATCTTGAACAAAGAAGTGTATGGTTGCCTTAATTTGCATTTAAGCAGTAAACAGTCATCAAGCAGAAATGGGAAAGGTAGGAAACAAAAAGAAGTCTGTATGTGAGCATACACAGGTGAAAAAACCCCAGCAAGGAACACCCTTGTATGTACACACACACACACACACACACACACACACACACACACACACTCACACTGTCTCCTGGTTCTCAACTGGAACTGCTTTTCAAAGGGGGACAAACTATAAAAAGGAGGGGCAAACACTCAATGGACCTCTCTCTCCCTATCCATCTCACTCTTTGTACATGAGAAGACAAACGAAGGAGTCGCTGGACTCTGGGAGAAGGGTCCTGACTAGAGGTTGGTCAGTAATACTACTGGATGCATGTGGTGAGAATTTGCTTGAATCTAACAGTTTGTTAAGTTAGGTATTAGAAAGCATTTTATCTTTATTTTTCTTGTAACCATTTCTGACTTCTACACCTCATCACTTGTACTCACTTAAAATCTCTCTTTGTAGTTAATAAAAGTGTGTTTAAGTTGATATGTCTGAGCAATTCCATTTAAGGTGACAAGTTGTTGTAAATTAATCCCATAAAGGAATAACAGACTTAATATATTTGAACTATCTAGGAGATGGCTGGGCAATACAGGACATACATTTCTGAGGGAAAATCCGGGACTGGGAGTGTGTTCATGTCACCCTGCAGTATAACCAAGGCCAGTGAGAGCCAGGATGTGACTGGCAGGCTTCACTTACACAAACACAACTGGGAGTGACCTGAATGCTGCCAGGCTGTTTGTCAGCAGTCCAAGTTGGGAGCTACAACAGTAAGGCACTGCTCGGCACCCACCGCTCTGGATTGCACCCTAGTATGTCACACTGTTAAACACAATTTGGTCAAAAGACTTTGAAGAGACGTACTACTGAAGATCCTTATCAAAACCATAAGCTGTGGAGTATATTGGGCTTTTGCCCTCCTGCTTCAAGAAAACCCTCTAAGTAAACCCATACAAAGGGTTCTAGAAATAGCCATATGGAAATGGATTTCTTTCATGATCACTCTAAAATCTTCATTCTGGAAGTTTTAGGAAAATGTATGTAGTTGCGAATGTTTTATAGAAAACTTTGTGTTTATTTCTTAATTATAAATGGCAAACCCCTTAAGATATATTTCCAAAAGTTTATAATGTAATTTCCTAATATTATTGCTATATAAAGGATAATATGCTTCATGTACCAACCTGAAATCTAACATAAGCTGACTATTAAGAAGCCATTTAAGTATAGAATATTTCTATTAATTGGAATTAATTAGCTATTTAACCTAGTTAAGCAACTCCTCACCCAATTCAGGAAGATCAGAAGAATCATCTCTCCAAAAATTGTTATGAAGAATCAACAACTTTAATAACTATTTAATCTAAAGACTCTAAGAAATATTGATTTTTAAGAAGACTACTATTTTGAGAATAAAACACACTTGTAAAAAGAGGAGTGCTTGGAAATCTTGAAATCAGAATTTCAATATCTGTTGAAACTCTGATGAAACTGAAGAAATAGCTTTGAAAGTGGATTGAATAAAAAGAAAGTTTAAATTTTAAGAGGTATCTGAGGCTTTCCTGCCACAGAAGAACAAAGACAATTAGAAGTGTGTTGCATGTGTATTATGCTGATTGCATATTCAGGAGCTGAAGATGTCATCAAAATCGACCAATGGAGGCATGGAGCCAATGAAAGGATGACAACAGCCAACTCTCAATCTAAATAAGCCGGAAAGATGTGTGTTTTCTTATAATTTCATTAAAATAGGAAGAAGAGCATAAAACTCTGAAGTGAGCACCCATCAGTCACACTCTCTGCTACCCTGCTTGAGTACTCCTCAACTCAGCTGTCTATCTCTATAAGCAAGCTGCCAGACAGCTAAGAAGAAAAAGAGAACAACCACACAGAAGCAAAGAAAGGCAATCTTCCAACCCAGATGAAAACCAAGACTTCATCCTGGTGAGATGGAAGTAGCCAAAAGCACTACCAAAGGATTAGATTTGAAATCTCTTGTAATGATTTTGTTGGAATACTGAAATGGTATTGCAACTTAACATTAACAGTTTCACTTGTTAATCACCAAACAGGTAGACCATGTATTCCAGGAAAGGTGACAGGGATTAAATATTGGAAACACAGAAATAATGAGATTTAATTGGATTTAAGATTCTTATTTGAAAATTGGCCTGTTTTAAGACAACTCCTTTAATGGCTTCTTCTAAGTAACACATTTAAATATTTTCTTTCATTTCACAGGATTTAGTTAAGATTGCTTCCCTGGCCCTTTTATAAGCTCTTTATTATCTCTGATAATGAACTCAGCTCACTTGCCCACAAATAATTGTTATCCATTTATGAATGTTTTAGTTAATTGATATAATAAGAGTGGACTTAAAATAATTTTAAGAAGAAATACCTTGGTCTTAACTTACCAAGATATAAGTGCCCCTAACACAATTCTCTGAGGGGTGAAATCTCTCTCCATACTGAAGAGATTGTAATGGAAATAACCAGTTTATCATTTGTGTTCTGTTTTGTCTAATGTTTCATTTTTCTTGCTTTAATAAAATAGCAATCAATTAATAGTTGTGGTGATTTGGCTTAGTTTTAATTGTGGTCTACCCTAAGGTATGTAAAAGAACCCCTATGATTAAGTAGCAGGAGTCATATGCCTGAGCTGGCCTCAAGAAAAACAATTAGTAACAACTGGCCAGCTATATGCTATATACTCTAGACCAAATATTTTTAGTTATTTGGGGGATAAAATCACTTGCTGCCTCAACAATTTAAGCCCAGCCCTTTCTACCCACATCAGCCAAATGCCTCCTCAGTCATGGCCAGACCCAATTTATTATTAAAAGCATATTAAGAGATGGAAGATTGATTGAGTGTTGGATAATACCTGAATCAATGCAATAGGGTTACCCTGAAGGGACGACGGGATACTAGAGTTAGACTTGAATGTTTATTTTAATGCATGGGTTGGAGTTTCCCCTGAGGCAAGAAGTGTTCACTGGAACTGGGAGGAGCAAGAGAGGTGATTCTGAAGTAAAAACCAGGCAGTGATCCATGTTGGTAATGGCCAGTTCTTCAAGTCTCTCAGAGTATGAGGTGGGTAGAATTTTAGAGATGGTTCTGGGAGACAGCAAGCAGCCCATTCAGGTGCAGCTAGCCTTTTGGAACTTAGGTTCTTGAATAATTTTGTTGTAGTGCAAAGCAACTAGCACTTTAAACATGCAAGGAGGGACATATTAGGGGTGTGGAGGAATGCACTCAATTCCAATTGAGGGCAGAGGTGAGCCCTCTCAGAATTTGATCTGGGGTGTCGTGTATCTATCATGCATTGGCATCATAGTCAAATCAGGGTGGTTTTATTGAGCAGGATATTGGGTTAACAGAACCCCAAGAGCAGGTTTCAATTAGGCTACTGGAACACTAATACTAGCTCAGCAAGGGAAAATTTAGATAGTGCTTCAGAGTTTAGGGATATTCAATGGGAAGAAAAGAGATTTGACTCCCTGAAACCAACTAAGGGATGGCAATATGAGTCATAGTACGAGACTGTAGGGATGCTGAGATTTGCCAAGTCAGAGCAGTACAGATTGGCCTAACATCATGGCTGCTGATACTAAGCCATTCTTACTTCAGTTACCTCTGAAAAGGAAATTTCCATTCACAATGATGTCAAAGAGGATGAATTGGGATCCTATTCATTCAAAATTGGAAGAGTTGCATCCACACAACAGCTTGGAATGGGAGTCCAATGGAATATACCTATCAACAATTCAAATATATACATGGGTGTGAGCCTTGTTGGGGAGGATAGTTCACTGCTTTAAGTGTTAACCTCTCTTTATCCCTTCCTTCAGGCTCAAGCAAATGGGTCATATGAGTTGGTGACTGGATGTGTGAGGACAGTGTTGTGCTTCTGATCCACAGGTTGGTATCCAATTCCCTCTGCAAGTTTATTGCAGTTTATAACAGTGAAGCAGCTCCAAATAGGCATAGAGGGAGGGGCCACATGAATGGATCCATGTGCACCTCGGGAAAAACAATTTGGAGATGTAGTAAACTGGTAAAACAAACTGATGAAGGGTGGAGTTGAATGCTTCTTCCAGGGCTAACTGTGATCTGGCCTGAGATGCCACAATGGAGGGTCTCGCAAGGCCTTTACAGGTGAATGAAGCCCCCAGGAAGATAAATTGGTTAGTGGTTAAATTATGGGAGTGGGAATCACACATCCCATCATGAAATTTCATATGCAATACTTGAGTTATTCAGGGAAATGGTAAATCTCTCTGACTGGGGAATGAATATGATTCTGGCTACTATTAGGGAAGGAATGGTTTACTATCTGGGAATCTGGCAGGGTGGACATGAGGCAGCCAAGAAAATTGCTGGTACCTCTTGGTAGCAGGTGCCCAGTGCAGGTAATTATTCAACATTTTGGTCTGGTTCCCTGATAAACCTGAATTGGAAGAGGTTTTGGAGAAAGCATCTCCTAAAGAAGATGAGGAACAAGGCCGGAGTTCCCAATGACTGATACAGTGAAAACGCTCCACCCTCTCCCCACTCCTCTTGACCCGCAGATGACAGAGGCCACTGGGGATCTCAGCAACAGTGCTGGTGTCAGGTTAACAAGGTGAGGGGCTGGCAGCAGTCCTCTACCAGGTGAAAAGGATTACACTAGGAAAGATGACCTGCTTTGGCAAAAGTATTGCCAGATAGTTCCCAGAAGTGTTATATAATAAAGCTGTGGCCTAGTTAAACCACATTCCAGGTGTTGTGTTTTCTTCCTGTGGTGTCCAGATGAATAATTCAAGAACAGTAATAGCATAATTTCTTTTGAGCATGGTAAAATAATGTTGCAACATCATGCAGCATTAGCTGGAAACACTATATCCAAGTTTAATAAATAGTTATTAAATGCATTTCTTGGCATTACTGCATTGTATTACAATGTGACTGCTTGCATGTGTGTAAAGTGTTATAATAGTCATGCCGTCCTTCTGGCTGTCTTGTTCTGAATGTCACATTACACAACATGCGATGCTGGACGTTCTATTAAGATCAAAGAGCAGTAGAGAAATGGAATACAGTTACATTATATCCATGAGCAATGCTGCAGTCAGTGCCTGATTTTGATCTCATTTAAATAATTTGGAAAAAAAAAGTTTTAAATCTCTTAAACAGAGTAGAGCTACTCCATTTTCCAGTGTAAATCAGATGAGAATCAAGACATACCTGATACACTTGTGACCTAATGAGGTTTTTCTGTGTTTTTTTCATATTAGTTTGTTGACTGAACAAAGCCAAGGTTCCACGGTATCTGCATCAAGAACAAAGACGAAATGGAAAAACCCAGCTTGCAAAGTTCTTACATTGCTAAATGCTGTCAGGGTAGTTATCATATAAGAAATGGACTTTGTCAAGGTCTTGAAGTTGACTCTTGTAAACAAAATGTATTGAGAATATCACTCTCACAAACAGAATCATTATCCAGGAAGGTAAATTGTTTTAATAACTACCAGAAAATAAATACATTCAGCTACAAGCAAAATGTATTACTCAATCAAAGCACAAACATTGTTGATGTAGTTGTAAGTGTGATTAAAAAAAAAAAGTTATGTAACCAAAATAAAAAAGTAGCCGTTAGAGAATAAGCATAGTACATTATATTTAAAACGCTTGTATATTTATACTGAAACTGTTCTATAGTTAGTCAGGTGTAACCTTTGGATGACCCTTCTGCATACAACAGGAAAATAAGAAATACACTCAACCCACCAGTCTTCAGGTATTCTGCTATTCACTCCGGGTATGTCTGGGATCAAAAACCCTGCAGCATCAAGTCTCAGAGCATGGGTCAGCTGCAGGGCTAAACATTGCAATGTAGATATTTAGGGTTAGGCTAGACCCTGGGCTCTGAGGCCTTCCTCCCGCATGGGGTCTCACAGCCCAGGCTCCAGCCTGACCACGAACATCAACACTGCAGTTTTATAGCTCCATAGCCTGAGCCCTGTGAACCTGAGTCAGCTGAGAAGAGACAGCTACACTTGTGCCACAAGTCTTCCATTGCAATGTAGATGTATATTCTGTGTTTTACCAAATATATATGGAGCCAAATAAAGTCTGCAAGGTTTATAGTGTTAGCCAGCATCATATACAATATGATATAAAATATCACATATGTTTGATAGTACTATGATTTTTTTTCAAGTTAAGCTCTTCCAAAATGTTTTACACTTAAGCAGTTTAGCTAAGTGGAAATGTGAAGTATTGTAATCTCAGTGTTAGGTAAAGAAACAGTCCAAAGAACAAGAATGCAAACAATGTTGTTGATGCTTAGCTATCATGCTCTATGTACCAAGCTATAGCCGATGCAGGATGTCACTAAAGTTTTGCTGACTTTTGGAATGGTACGGTCAAAACCAGATAATAAACTACCGTATATACTCATTCATTAGCCCGTTCATTTATAAGCTGACCCCCCCAGGATGGTAAGGTAAAAATAGCAAAAACTGTATGACCCTTTCATAAGCCGACGCCATATTTCAAGGGTTGGCAAACTTTGGCTCCTGGCTGTCAAGGTAAGCCGCTGGCGGGTTGGGAGATTTTGTTTACCTGGAGCATCTGCAGGCATGGAGCCCCTCAGCTCCCTGTGGCCGCAGTTTGTCGTTCCCAGCCAAAGGAAGCTGCGCAGCTCCCATTGGCTGGGAATGGCAAACTGCTGCCACAGGGAGCTGAGGGGCTCCATGCCTGCAGACGTCCCAGGTAAACAAAACGACAATGCATTAGATATTCAATTCAATGATTCCATAGAGTTTAAAATCATCAAATTTTGGTGTAGACCCGTTTATAAGCCGACCCTGCTCTTTGATGTGTCACTTTTTTACCAAAAATATTTGGCTTATGAACGAGTATATACAGTAGTTAGAGGTTTACTATGGGTCTGTGCAAGCCTAGCAAGAAGTGTCTGAAAACGATGTCAAAGATAATAATTAAGCAATAATGCAAAGAAATGGCAAAACTTTCAAACCTAGTATATATATATAGAGAGAGAGAGAGAGGCAGAGTGCAGCTCAGATTTTGAGTCAGTTGGCCAGCTGCACTGCTATCTCCCAGATCAGTGGTAATGTATTTTTCTTCCTTTCTGTATTATGCTCTATTAATCTTTAACTAATGATCTTTGATTAAAGTTGATTAAGCCTAGCTACTTGACATCTCATTATTAAATTAGATTGAACCGATAGCATGTTTATTCACTACAATGCAGTACAGACATGACAAAGTGACAGAATTATTGTGAAACCATCTGAAGATGTATGGGTGGTACAGATAATGTCCACTAGTCTTCCTTTTTACCCATTTTCCTGGAAGTGAAACTCAATAAGATCATTTTTCTAGAAACATGGTGCTCAGTATGTAAACAATCGTTGTGCAATTATGTATTTTATTTGCTATGCCCTCATTTTTAAAGGTTTCAGACATCTCTGGGATACCCACCTTAAGAAAAGGGGCGGGGGAACGAAAGAGAGAATTTTGAAATCTTTGGTGCACCAGGTAAGCACTCATTTCACCCGTTAGGGAGATAGAAAGTACTGCTTGTCTTTTTGCTACTAGTATATACAGTACTAAAACAATAAGCATACAAATGAATATTTCATATTTAGACAAAGATATATCTGTGGATATAGATGAGGAATTAATCTGAAGACCTACACACTACCATGGAAATACTTAGAAACATAGTAAAATCCTTACATGCAGCATCCCTCAAGATTCTGCATAGTATTGAACAATTGGAGCCTTAGTCTGAACCTAAAAATTAAAGTGGGACAAACTACAGTTACCTTCCAAAAACAGTGGTGCCTCAGTTGATGTACAGTCCAGAGCAAATCAATTTCAAAACCAGAGGGTATACTCGATATACAGATGTGCAGAAACAATTTTGGTAAACACCATGGAAATGTCTACAAATAAAACAAATTTTAGATACCTTTATGGATGTTCAAATTGAACTGTCTCAAGTCTATCTGATATCTGGAATGTAAGGACACATGCACTCAGATATAACATTCGGCTAATTCTTATGTAGCTGATTCACTTTTTTATACTGTTCAAGTCTAGTGTTCACAATTCAAGAAGGATGTTGATATATAGCAGAGGGTTCAGAGAAGAGACACAAAAATATTAAAGGATTAGAAACCATGCCTTATGTTGATTAAGCTCCTTGAATATATTTAGCTTAAAAGGAGGGTTAAAGGGTGACTTGAATGCAGTCTATATGTATCTACATGGGGAACAATATGTAATAATGGGCTCTTCAGTCTAGCAAAGAAAAATATAACATGATCCAATGACTGCAAATTGAAGCTAGATAAATTAAGACTGGAATTTTTTAACAGTGAGAGTAATTAACCATTGGAACAACTTATTTGGGGCCATGATGGATTCTCTATAACTGATGATTTTAGCATCACAATTTAATGTTTTTTTCTAAAATATATGCTCTAGGAATAATTTTGAAGAAGTTCTATGGCCTATGTTATATAGCAAGTCAGACTAAATTATCACAACTGTCCCGTCTGGCCTTGGAATCTATGAATTAAGCATGAAGCTATTTATATGGGATAGCTGCACAGAGACACAAGTAAAAATAAATCTAGCCTTTCAAGTAGATTAAGTATGTAAATTCAGTGTTACTGACTGGATTAACATACACTAGAGAGGATCTCCAAAAGGTAGAAGAACTACAAGAAAGACAGATGGCAGTTGAGGAAGGTTATAGATGATTTGTAATAGAATGGTTGTTGGCTACCAAAGACACCAGATTTAATCTTTTATATAATGCACAGCAGTAAAATGTAGCATTCATCTCATAGTATATCATCTCTGAGCAGTGATAACAGTTCAGAGATTATAGTGATAATTTACTACACTTTGTGATGCTGGGAAACCAGGTCCCATTTCTTACCAAGTCTGTAGGCATTAGCTGAGTACTGACAAACTCATAATTGGAAACCAAACCAGCTCACCTGTATCATAGTTTTGTTCAAAATAGGTAGCAGTCTTATAATAATTTCTGTAGTGTTTAGACTGTGTGAAATGCTTGTAAATGGCTTTATGCATCAATCTGACTTGCATTGTCTATATCCAGGTTATAGGAATTATGTATGTTTTGCCTTATAACTTTGAAAATGTTTGCTCTGAAGTTGTGAACCGAGGCACAGAAATCATCCCCCCAGCCCATTCAGGAGACCTATCAAGATTAAACAGACCATCAAGGTACATCATATACAAAGGATGGGTTAATGGCCCTATAACACCTTGGAAATGCTACCTGCCAGGGAGCTTGTCACATGGACTGGAAGGCTAAATGCAAAAGATAAAACAGGATCATAAGAACAGTTTTCATCTATTTGCTGTTTGAACTGTCACAGGACCAGAAACACTAACCTAAGGCAGATATCCTTCTCTAAATAACTCTCTTACTACTTTTTCCTGATTCATAAACCTTTAGCTAGTTACAGGATTGGCTACAGGTGTTGTCTTTGTTGTGAAATCTAAGGTACAAATGTATCTGGAGTAAGTGACTGGTCTCTTGGTCCTGGAAACAACCTGATTTTGTGTGTGTGCGTGTGTATGTGTGTGTGTATAAGTGACCATTTATCACTAAGTCCAGCTTACCTGGGTGGCAAGATAGACTGTCTGTAACTCCCTGATAAGACTATTCTAGTGTTTTGGGAGTTCACATTTGTTACTGAGTTGATGAAATATAATTACAGAACATACCACCAGTTGGGGTTTCTGCCCTGCTTTTTGACAGTCTGTTCTGAGCTTGGCACTCTTGGTCATGAGCCATTCCAGACAGCACACTTTCCAAAAAACCTTAGACAACGTGTTTCTGATCAACCTACAGGGAAACCAGGTTTGAAAATTGAGAACCCCTCTCCTGATTACATCTGGCACTGTTCATTTGAGCAGTTCAGCTGATACCTTTGGGTTATCTCTTGGGAAAGATACAGTCTCTGAGGGTACCCAGGACCTAAACAATTTAGGGCTTTATTTAAAACTAACAATTAAACTTGCACGTACAAATCAACTAGCCTCTAGCTCATGGAGAAAGGTGTGAGAAGTGCCATTAACTGTGGAAGCAGCCACATTTTGCACTGGCTGGTGTTAAGATAGAGCCCACTTTAGAATGCACTACAGAGATGACTGAAGTGTGGATCACTGTGGTTAGTGTACATTCAAAAGAGGGCAAAAGCCTCCTGAGCCAAATGTTAAGGATACAATGCTTTTCTGGTGGCTGTTGCTATGTGAGTCCCCAGAAGTAACTGATGAGCCAATAACACTCTCTCATTACAAAGGTGAGCACAAACATTCACAAGGAGATGATACCACCTCCACTTTTTTTTAAAGTTCTTTCTACACAATAATGATTATTATCCTCAGGCTTATGTAGGTTAAGAGACAGCCATCTTATCCACATCTGATCATAACTGGGTTAAAGTCTTACAAAAGAAAAAGTATTTCTGCTATAGTATCTTCACATTTTCTACAGCCTTACAAGTGATTCTTACCATCAGTGTTTATATTTGAAGACAAAACCCATGACTTAGCTTTCAAGGAGATTAATACTCATTTTGTAAGCACAGTATTATTCTTCAGGTACTGTAAAGTCAAGCATTGCACAAGAAACAAATATCTGCCTCCACAAACCCTTTATAATGCTTACCTGCAACCTGAGGCATCTCCATATTGACACCCTACACACTATTGCAATTATTTTTATACAAAATATGCTTTGTGTGGTATCATTTGAAAACTGGTAACCCACTGTTCAATAACATCATTGTAAAATATATGTAACCATATTCTATGTGAAATTATGGATATTCACTAACATTATGCTTTAAAGTCAATGACTAAAAGGTTTAAACCAGGCGTGGCAAGGGAAGTTGATAAACAGGTTTTCCCCAGATAAAAGAATGAGGCTGACAACTCACACCAGGTGTGGCTCAAGTTCAGTGGGTTATTCATTAGTATTGGAATGTCTCTGTAGAGGCAGCAAACCTAATCCTTTTTCTGTGAGGGTCCAGTTAGAGGGACTGGACCCTGAAGGACAATGTTTTTGGAATCAATTAATGGTTGGAAAGGTACTAAGGTGAGCCTGTAAGGAATATCCAAGTTGGGCAAAGCCAGGGTGAGGCTTGTGGTCTGCTGGCAGGCTGTTGGGGTCAGAGTTCTGAACCAAAGCTGCAAAGCCACAAGACACCCAGGGTTACAAGGCAGGTATTGACTGAACCCCTACTGGCCTGGTGATCCCCAAAATGTCACATTACCACAGGAGTTAAAAATAGGTAAATGGTCAAAAACAAAAGCTACAAGCATTTACATACCAATGCAAGAATCTTAAGGACACATACAGATAAATTTCAGTGACATGCAATGGAAGAGAACCTAGATATAATAAACATTTCTGAAGCAAGAACCTAGATATAATAAGCATTTCTGAAGCCTGATGTAATATTTATGTTGAAATTGCTGAATTGTTTCATTTGGGGAAAAAAAGGAAAAAGTCAAAGTCTCTTTTTGATATTTTCAAATTGAAACATTCTGACTTTGATTCAAAGCAAACTTTTGTTTGGAATTTTATTTAAATTTGATTATTTTTTGTAGAATGTAAAAACTTCAAAAACAAAACAGAATGTTCCCTTTCAGGTCAAACTAATGTTTTGTTTGACCCCATTTTTTTTTTCTGTTCAATCCCCCCTCCCCCCAAAAAACAAACAAACAAACAAACAAAAAACAGCTACTCACACAGTTCTATTTTTCACCACATATGTAGGGGAAAGATTTACCTTATACCTACTGCCTTTCAGTAATAAATATCAGATGGTCAGTTATTTAGAGATCAAAAGAGAGTACACAGGAATAAACTTATAAGTTAAAAGCAGCAAATCACTAGGCACAGATTGTTACCCCCCAAAATGAATTTTGGGATGCTGCTATAATAACCTTCCTATTGCCCCCTTAATCTGTTCTTCCCAGGTAAAAGTTTTGGAGTCTTTAAGGAAAACACTAAATGACACAGCTATAACCTTCCGATACAGCAGGGGTCTCAAAGTCCCGGCCTGTGGGCCATCTGCGGCCTGAGAACCTCCCCACTGTGGCCCACGGAGGAGAGATGCATGCACCCAAGCTGGCGGCTCTGTCTGCTGCAGGCGCTGCCCCTATAGCTACCATTGGCTGGGGAGAGGGACAGAGATAGCATCACTAGTCGCCAGGCAGAGTCAGCCACGGAGACAGCACCACTTTTTCCCACTATGAATATAAACAAGTCAAAATACCGAATACAGCAATCGGATGCACACCTGGCTGCAATCCTGAAGGTTTCAACTGCTCAGTCACTGAGGCCAAACATCAACAAACTGACAGAACTGAAGCATTTCCAGGTGTCTGGCAAACACTAAAAACTCTTTGGCAGGCTAAGGATTGTATAAAGTTGTATGACAGTTTTATTA
This sequence comes from Chrysemys picta bellii, assembly GCF_011386835.1. Lineage (NCBI taxonomy): Eukaryota > Metazoa > Chordata > Testudines > Emydidae > Chrysemys > Chrysemys picta. Next base: position 145,798,974 of record NC_088792.1, read on the forward strand.
TTTCTAATAAATTTGAAATAAATACAATCTAAACTTTTTCTTTTCTGAACACCATCTTCAGTGATGTTATTCACTGGTCTACAATTTTTGAGAAGTCGTCTGCTTCAGAGATACAATGTGCTATTTATTATGTATTTTGATGTGCTGAATTCAAATATGGCAATTAAAACAACTGATTGGATACTGTTTCTAAGATATTTAAGTTTTTACATTTTATGTCTACGTATATTGTGTAGATAGTAGAGTTTTAATCATAAATTGTAAACCTAGGTCTTTTGATGTGTTTATGGTTGCTTTACATGATAATATTTCACCTGTCCTGTCTACTCGGCGCTTCTTGGCTTGTCTCTTGTATTCATTAAATGGAGCATCTCTTGTCACTGTCCAGCAATAGTCTGCAAGCATTGATGGGCTCCATTTGCCCTGATAGTGTTTCTCCATTGTTGCAATGTCCTGGTGAAATCGCTCGCCGTGCTCATCGCTCACTGTTCCGCAGTTCGGTGGAAAAAAATCTAGATGAGAGTGCAAAAAATGTATCTTTAGTGACATGTTGCAACCAAGGCTTTTGTATGCCTTGAGGAGGTTTTCCACCAACAACCTGTAGTTGTCTGCCTTGTTGTTTCCGAGAAAATGTATTGCCACTAACTGGAAGGCTTTCCATGCCGTCTTTTCCTTGCCACGCAGTGCATGGTCAAATGCATCATCTCGAAGAAGTTCACAAATCTGAGGACCAACAAAGACACCGTCCTTTATCTTAGCTTCACTTAACCTTGGAAATTTTCCACGGAGGTACTTGAAAGCTGCTTGTGTTTTGTCAATGGCCTTGACACAGTTCTTCATCAGACCCAGCTTGATGTGTAAGAGTGGTAACAAAATCTTCCTTGATTCAACAAGTGGTGGATGCTGAACACTTTTCCTTCCAGGCTCCAATGACTGTCGGAGTGGCCAATCTTTCTTGATGTAGTGGGAATCTCTTGCACGACTATCCCATTCGCAGAGAAAACAGCAGTACTTTGTGTATCCAGTCTACAGACCAAGCAAGAGAGCAACAACCTTCAAATCGCCACAAAGCTGCCACTGATGTTGGTCATAGTTTATGCACCTCAAAAGTTGTTTCATGTTGTCATAGGTTTCCTTCATATGGATTGCATGACCAACTGGAATTGATGGCAAAACATTGTCATTATGCAGTAAAACAGCTTTAAGACTCGTCTTTGATGAATCAGTGAACAGTCTCCACTCATCTGGATCTTGAACGATGTTGAGGGCTGCCATCACACCATCGATGTTGTTGCAGGCTACAAGATCACCTTCCATGAAGAAGAATGGGACAAGATCCTTTTGACGGTCACGGAACATGGAAACCCTAACATCACCTGCCAGGAGATTCCACTGCTGTAGTCTGGAGCCCAACAGCTCTGCCTTACTCTTGGGTAGTTCTAAATCCCTGACAAGGTCATTCAGTTCACCTTGTGTTATGAGGTGTGGTTCAGAGGAGGAGGATGGGAGAAAATGTGGGTCCTGTGACATTGGTGGTTCAGGACCAGAAGTTTCATCCTCTTCCTCTTCCTCGTCTGACTCAAGTGAGAATGATTCTGGTGCATCAGGAATCGGCAGTCCTTCTCCGTGGGGTACTGGGAGTATAGCTGATGGAATGTTTGGATAATGCACAGTCCACTTTTTCTTCTTTGACACACCTTTCCCAACTGGAGGCACCATGCAGAAGTAATAATTGCTGGTATGATCTGTTGGCTCTCTCCAAATCATTGGCACTGCAAAAGGCATGGATTTCCTTTTCCTGTTCAACAACTGGTGAAGATTTGTTGCACAAGTGTTGCAGCGTATGTGTGGGGCCCACCTCTTGTCCTGATCTCCAATTTTGCAGCCAAAATAAAGGTGATAGGCTTTCTTAACCATAGTGGTTATACTGCGCTTTTGTGATGCAAAAGTCACTTCACCACAAACATAGCAGAAGTTATCTGCACTGTTCACACAGGTACGAGGCATCTCTGCTCACTTTGGCTAAACAGAAATGTGTCCCTTTGCAAAATCAAACACTGACAAGAAAGCACGACACTGTATGATTTCTAGAGCTGATATAGGGCAATTTGTTCAGCAGAGTGATGTAAGCTTCGTTATGATTGCATCATCCATGACTTCTAGGAATAACATGATGCAATTCATATCAAGTATGACACAATACCAGCTTCAGATTGCATCATTCATTGTTTTGCCTAAAAAGCAAGTACTGTCCAAACCCAGTCATAGATTTATTCACAGATCCAGTCAAAAATGTATTTTAGTCATTTCTGGTTTAAATTGAGATCCCTTCCCTTTATAACTCACTTATCCTTCGCCATTCCCAAGTCAAGGGTCATATATACTGACCCAATAGCATATCTTGAAAACTAGAGCCAATCAACAATTTTAAGCATCATTTTCTTTCTCAGTGACCCAGAATTAGTAAAGTTTGACTACATTTATTTCAGAAGCATTTTGGCTGTAGAGCAGTGATTCGCCCGCTGGGAGGATTTGAGGACTGGCACTGGCCCTAAGGTAAATTGAGTTTGAGATCTCGCAATAAAGTAATTGACATAGGCAGTATTCTTTCCAAAACCAAAATAGCTTATATTAATGTAACTAATAATCCCTAATACAGTAGATCCTAAAAATCTAAACAAAACATGAAATCCCTGAAACATAAATCCCTTATTGCAAGTTAAAGAGCATTCAAACTGCAATAGTACGTAGTTCAAATGATTCTAAACAAAGTTATTTGTTACAAGTGGCCAGTTTGCAACAAATCACTGACAGCAGATCCTAAATTGTTTTAAAGTTTACTTAGGTATGTTGCAATTAAAACACACATACAATTCAAGCAAATACTATGCTAAACTATACAGCACTAAAAATTAAAATCTGGCAAGCTTACTTTAAAAAATCCATTGGTATCACTGCTGCTGCTTTATACATTCTTTGGCATTTTTCTTTTAATCACTGTTGCTGCTCAGCTCCTGGTCATTCAGTTTTCTTCTGCTTCAGGTTTCTTCTCTCTCTTTTTCTCTGCAGCAGCTTTTCTGACTTCTTTCCTGCAGCTTTTCTTTGGCTCCCCTTGCTGGCTTTTGTCTTCTCCTGATCATCTCTCTCTCTCTCTCTCTCTCTCTCTCTCTCTCTCTCTCTCCACCTCAGACTAAGAAACTGGCTTCTGGCCTTTTATACTGTCCTATTGTGACTTCCTTATATACCTTTAAGCAATTACCCCATCCGCACATGCTCAGTACCAACTGATATCTCAGAATTATGATTGACAGGTCTGATCTTTAAAATACATTGTGACCGGTCTAAGTGGGCTACCACCGGCTAGCTGCTCAGCTAACTGACCTCTCTGTCACCCCTTACTGCACATGCTCAATAGCCAACAATCTTGCACATGCTTTCTGTTGTCATTTACCTCAGAGCTGTGATTCTGCCAATCCTCCCACCCACACTTACACACACACACGGCTCTTTTCCAGGGCACCATTTTAAAAATTCTGGGTTTTTAACTGTGCATGCTCAGGATCCACATATTCATCTCAGGGTGGAGTGATTTTCACTTATTCAGAAGAAAGATCAGGCGGACAAAGTGGAGACTGGAGAATCCTCTAGTAACAAGATGGTCTAAATTGAGTAATTTGGAAGGAACTTAAGAATGAAGTGACTAAACTGCTGACAAAAAAAAAATCATCTCCTTAAAATCTATTACTGTATCAGATGGCTGGAGGGAAGGATGACAGCTATAACTGATCATCAGTTAAGGAAAATATGTAAGTCCCCTAGCAAAAGGCCGCTTTTAGAGTGAGAGAGTTCTTCAGTTCCTGGGAGTGGGCTAAGCTAATGTGCCAAATCCACATACACTGTTATTTCATCTATCTGATTTTGTCTGGTTTGATTAAGCTACCCAGCTGCACTGACAGGCCTCCAATTTGTGTTGGTACTCTGAATAAATAAGCCCTCGAGCCACTAAACTGGGAAAAAGAACCAAACTATTTTAGCATCGGTTACAGTTTCAAAAGAGGGTTCATCCTATTTAAAACAGGTTCTCTGTTCCATAGAATGACTCTGGTCAGCTCTCTGTTCCAAATACTAGTACCCCGTGTTTCAGCGCATGAACCAATCTCTAATGATGGAGATTTGGAAGAAATTTACCCGTGAGCTGGTTACTCTATTATCATGTTCCTTCCACTTTCCTCTGAAGCATCTGGCTAACTAGATGGACAATTAGTCTGAGCCAGTATTGCAATTCTGTATTCCTACAGTTCACTGATATGCAAACTACTTCTCCTTGTTGATGTTATTTATCACACACTGGGCTTTCCTCCCACCTGGTGGTAGAGAATGGTGTACTGACTACTGTCCCCATATGTCACTTCACTGAAGTGAGAATGTCAGACAGATAATGAATATAAATTCAGTGTTAGACTTTATTCTTGCCAACAGGGAAGTTTGGGGTGTTTTTTTACATTTCAACATCAGAAAAATATGTCCCTTTCCTGTGCTTGTGTATAAGGACATACTGTATAGGACCATGATTGTTCTAGTCAGAAGGACCCAAAAAGAAATTGAGCCTAAATACTTTTGTGGATCTGGGCCAAGCTACTCCACAAATATTTGTGCTGTAGCAAAAGGCATTTATTTGCCAGAGTGTTCTCATCTGAAGTTTATTGTTTGATATGCAACTTTCCTATTTTAAGATAGACCTCTTGAGGTATCTCTCCCCAATACTTAGTTGTTTCATATTCACAGTAGCTTTCCTTTCCTGCTTATTGTTCTGAAAGGTTGTTCTTTGAGCCCACCATGAATACTTTCATTTGAATCAATTATTCACAGAAAGATCCAAAGAAGTTGTTTGTAGAGGCAAGACACCTGCTTTTAATTTGTCTGATCTGGAAGCAATATGCAACTAGAGCAAACACTTGTTTGGAGCTTGGGAGTATCTCAGTAGGGAACATTTCAATTGGAAACCAAAAGACATAACCATTTTGACCACGCGTCTCAAATCCATTCTGCATACGTAATACGAGTCTTTTCCCCTTCGTAGCAAATTTGAATGAACTATCAACATCTCTGTTCTTTCTGTTTCTGTAGTTGCTATGAAAACATCTTATTAAAATGGAAAATGAGGATAAAGCTCACTGCTACCATAAACAGGTAGAACTCCACTGAAAGAAATGGGAGTTACATTTTTTTAAATCCAGAAATGAATTTCATTAAGTCAACAGTAGCTTTGAAACTGGAGCATCTCTGTTTGCCTTTCCAGTCATCACACTCTTAATTTAATTAAAGATCCGCTAGGATTTACTTAGATATAAAACATACAAGCTTAATATCTGAGATAGGTGTACAATATAATGTTAAACAATTTCAGTCTATTACCTAGACAGAGAGCTATAATATTTGTTATAAGCTTTGTAGTACCTCCCTACAACACTTGCTTTTGTTCTATGGTAGTCTCTCTTCCCGTAACTTGGGTCTCCAGCCAGGTCACAATTTAGTCCACCCATTCCGGGATAAGAGAGTCCAACAAATAACCCCAAATTCCTCACTTAAAGGTCTTTGTCTCCAACCCTAGACCCTAACTCATAACTATAAAGGGAAGGGTAATAGCTGTCCTGTGTACAGTACTATAAAATTCCTCCTGGCCAGAGACTCCAAAATCCTTTTCCCTGTAAAGGGTTAAGAAGCTCAGGTAACCTGGCTGGCATCTGACCCAAAGGACCAATAAGGGGACAAGATACTTTCAAATCTTGGTGGGGGGAAGGCTTTTTGTTTGTGCTCTTTGTTTGGGAAGTCGTTCGCTCTTGGGACTGAGAGGGACAAGACATCAATCCAGGTTCTCCCCATCTTTCTAAACAAGTCTCACATATTTCAAACTTGTAAGTAAAAAGCCAGGCAAGGTGTCTTAGTTTTACTTTGTTTTCTCAACTTGTAAATGTACCTTTTACTAGAGTGTTTATCTTTGTTTGCTATACTTGAACCTGAGGCTAGAGGGAGGTCCTCTGAGCTCTTTAATTTTGATTACCCTGTAAAGTTATTTTCCATACTGATTTTACAGAGATGATTTTTACCTTTTTCTTTAATTAAAAGCCTTCTTTTTAAGAACCTGATTGATTTTTCCTTGTTTTAGATCCAAGGGGGTTGGATTTGTATTCACCAGGAGTTGGTGGGAGAAAGAAGCGGGGATGGTTAATTTCTCCTTGTTTTAAAGATCCAAGGGGTTTGGATCTGTATTCACCAGGGAAGGGAATTAGTTTTTGAGAATGGTGGCAGCGGACCAGAATCTAAGCTGGTAGTTAAGCTTAGAAGTTTTCATGCAGACCCCCACATTTGTACCTTAAAGTTCAGAGTGGGGATACAGCCTTGACTCCTTGTGTACCTCTCAATTAAATGCCTTTCAGGGTACTCTCCCTGGAGTTCCAGTTCCTGTCCTTTTGTCATGGCTTTCCCAACAGAGCCTGATCCATTCTGGTGGTTGTCCTATGTTAATCCTGTCTGCTTTGCCAGCCTCCTCTACTCAGGTGAGTATATAAGGGCTTGCTCTCCCCTTGTCTTCCTTCTCTTTAATCCCGGAAAGCGACTGCTGACTCTCTCCCTGCAGTACCCTTCTGTGTAAACTTTCTGCTTTTATGATCACTAGCCAGCTCCTCACCAGCTGGGCTTCATCTCTAATTAAGCCTGGCCCACTCTCCAGATGCAGCCAGATAATATAACTAGCCTCTCAGTCTCTAATTAACCCTTTCAGGACCTGTGAAGGTGCATGGCCCTTTAAGTAAAGTTTACATTCTACAGCACAAGATGGCAGCCACCAGGAAAAGCATTGGATTGCTGAACTACCACAAACTGGCCTAATCTGATCCATGACCATCCTTCTTCTTTCCCCACAAATAGTTACAGTATTGTGCACATTTTATATGCGTTTCTAATCAGAAGTGTATCCTGTCACTAGAGACTTTACTGAGTAAATTTTTTTTTTGTGGTTCACTTGTGTTGTTAAGTCCACAAGAGCAGGAACGACTGATTGAAGTGCACCTGCAGTATGTATGTTACAAGGCATTAATTTGGTTACACCCAAATAGAAAATCTGCAAAGGGATAGTAATAAGTAAAGCTTACTGTTTGTATCTTTATCCTTTTACCTGCTCCTATGTTCTTAATAGCTTAATTATACATAATTACTGTAGAATTGTTTACATACCTCTATCCCCCCATATGAGATTTCACACTTGCTTTTCTTTTTCATAAGCTCCTGCTACTGCCATCATTTTTTATGTAAACAAAATATGTCCTCACAAAAATAAAAGGATAACTAATTTGCTAACAATTTTATCCTCAGAGTATCTTGTTATTCCTGAGTGACTGTTGCTAGGTAATCCCTTTCATACTAAACTGGAGGGATCCAATGTGATTTTCAACTGATATGTTTTAGTTCATTTAAGCACTTGATGGCATTAATTTGAAATGAGAGAATTACCAAAGTCCAGAGATAGTCTAGAAACAGAAGCACTGGTACTGCCAAGTCACAGAGTGAAATAGCAGGTGGTAATTCAATAAACATATATTTACAAAACAATTTTAAGCATTCTTAACAATTGTAATGGAAATATGTATCACACACACCAAAATGCATGTACCCAATTCCATGAACTACACAGGAAGTGGTATTCTGTATTTCACACACTTTTCCTTACACTATTGTAAAACTGGATACAGCTAAATTTTTGCATTGACAAATAATAAATCATTTTTATGGAGTAAAAGTTATACTCACTGTCATGGTGTGCATACAGGCTCCAAATGGCTAACATGCACTTCGAAAGGTGGAGATCTTTGTTTGGAGTAGCAGAAAAAACTCCTTGAAGAGTTCATCTCCCTTGATATTTGGGTGGTCAAAAGGGGTGGGAATGCCTGTGAGGCTCAGGGAAGCCGTTGGCTCTTGAACATTTGGAGAGGGTATATAAATCCTGTCCCTCCAGCCTGAGGTCCCTCTCACAGCCAGGTTAGCAGCTACAAGAAGGCACCAAAGGAGCCTCTTGTGGTTATACATAGGTGTGTTCCCTGTAGGTTTGGGGGTACCCAGAAGGCTCCAAGGTGACCAGTAGGGTCCCAGAGAGGACTGGGTGAAATCACCCCAGGATCATAACAGAGTTATTCAAAGTAGCAGTGGAAAAGATAGGCAGCTAGTAAATGCACGTGTTTACCCCCCAGTGAAGGCTTCTTCTTTGCCAGGAACAGGCAAGTGGCTGGAGAGGCAGGGGCAGGGTGGTGAAGATCTCCTTCTGGCAGCAGTTCAGTGCAGGTACTCATTCCACAGGGAATCTGGTTCCCTGATAAACCAGAATTGGGGAAATCATCCCTTAAAGAAGGCAGGGAACAGGGTTGGGGTTCCTGATGCTTGGTATAACAAGTAGACAATTCCTTTTCTCCAGCTCCTTAAGCCTATTCTGAGTGGAAGGCAATGGTGTCCCAGCAATGAGAAGTCTGGGGGCTATTGACCAGGTGAAAACAATCAACGAAAAACTCATGACCTGCATCATATGAGTTATCACCGATAGTTCCCAGAGAAGTTAATCAAGTTGTGGCCTAATTAAACCACACATCCCTTGCATCTTGTCTTTCTTCCTGCAGGCCTGGGACAAAGGCACTGTCATCGGGTTTGTCTAGGCCACAATGAAGTCTCAGGATGAAGGAATTTTTAAAGGGAGGTAATTCAGACATGTCAAGCTCTGCATGACCCTGACAAATGGCTGCAGTCACTGAGCAGAACACAATTTTCTCAGGTCTATTTGTTGTTGCATACATATATTAGGTCATTTGCAAACAGGGCCGGCTCTAGGTTTTTTGCCGCCCCAAGCAAAAAAATTTTTGGCTGCCCCCCACCCCAGCCCTGGGCTGTCACCCCCCCACACCAGTGCCCTCCCCGACCCGCACCCACTTCCGCCCCAGCCCTGGGCTCTCTCTCCCCCCCCACACACTCCCTGCCGCCCAGCACTGGGCTCTCCCCCCCACCCCACCCCACCCACACCCCCGGCCGCCCCAGCACTGGGCTCCCCACCACTAGTGCTGACTCTGTCCGCTCCCCCCCTCGCCTCCAGCTAGTCCGGCACTGGCAGGGTCGGGATAAGCAGCGAGGCTCCCAGGCCGTGCTTCAGCCCAGGGTCCCTCCAGCCAGGGCTTCTGCCTCCAGGATTGGCCGGGAGAGCAGAGCTGGGGGACCGCCCTGACAAGGGACTGAGGAGCCGGGGCAGGGTAGCCCCAGAGGGAGTGGAGCCCTGGAGAGCGGGAAGCAGGCCCCGCATGACAGCGCCCTGCCCTCTATGGCCCTGCTGCTTGGGCCGCTTCACCCAGCCCCGGCTGCGGTGCTGGGGGGCGGCCGCCCTGCGACATCTGCAGGCGGCTCCCTGTGCCCCGCGGGGCAGCCCCCAGCCCAAGTGTCGCCCGCTCAGAGCCTGCCTGGCCCAGCCACGAGGTGCGGGCGCTGCTCCCGCATGGCGCGAACTGCAGTGGCCCCAGGGCGCCCCCCGCGCACGACGTGCTGCTGCTGCCAGGGCTGGCCCGAAGCAAAAAAAAAAAAAGATGGCCGGAATGCTGCCCCCGAAAATCTGCCGCCCCAAGCACGTTCTTGGTTTGCTGGTGCCTAGAGCCGGCCCTGTTTGCAAAAGTCAAATATTGCTACTGAAGAAATTCATATGAGTTAGTCAAAGTAGTTTTTATACTGGCAAATAAAGACATCCGTATGAGACAGTTTGGACCAAACCTTTTACATTGACATATCAAAGCACTGTAGCACAGATAATGCAGCACTAAAGAAAAGTCCCTACCACAGCCCTGAAGATCTTCAAACACCATCCAAGACTTGACCCTCACTGGCAACTGCAGGAACATTATCAGCAAGAGAGATTAAAAAATAAAATAAAAAGCATACTCACCACATTGGAAGGCACGCAGACCACAAATCAAAAACCTCACATTTACCTTAATATTCAGGATGGTGACCTGATGCACCCTACACTCCATTCTCCTGCTATCAGTCAATGATCACAGCATATTGTATTATATCCTAGATAAGATGCAGTCTTCCCTGCACAGAACCATCAGTCCACAGACAACATCTTCTCCTGTTCACCATTCCAAACCATTCTTTATGTATATAACAGACATTCCACTGTATCTCCCTAAATCGCCTTCCTGTTGAAACACTGATAGACACAGGGTAGATATGCACCTTTACCCCAAACACTTGACATAATGACCTCACAGCACTTAGACACATGCTATCTACACACATCAGAGTACCACTTTCACTGTGGTGAAGACTATGGAGAAGAGATAGGCATAAGCACTGTGTGTAATGCATGATTCTTCATATACAGTCAATTACAAGGAAAATTTCTAAAGTTGTTATGATATTTAAGTTACCTGTATTATCCAGGTGGAAAATGCACAAGAATACAAGTCAGAATTTAAATCATTTGAGGAACCTTCACTATGTATTTCCTGGCTATTCCAATTTCTTACTCTTTAATTACATCATTTTAAAGAAATTCACTTGTGTTTGATATGAATACTGTATATTTTCAACCAGCTGTAAAGTTGTGTTCTTGCATGTGGGAGGCAATTAAATGCCCTAATTAAAAACATGTGATTCACTTCACTGTTTCAAATTAACCATGGCCTTTGTGACATTCATATTTATTTGTTAATACCATTTGTAATCAGATCCTCTTCTGAACTATCCTGTATGTACAGGCATTTAAAACAGATGCATAGGAGTGTATGTGTTAATACTAATTAAACAGCTTGACATTTTTCAAATATTTTAAATTCCAATTTTTACATTGGTTTTACATATGACAGAAGTAATGGGATTTTTAAAAGTCATAATCAATCTCATCCAAAACCTCTGCTCCCTATTGGAGAAAGGGACATCTCCCTCCTGATTTCCAATGTGAACCTTATACAATCACAAAATCATCAAAATATAAGACTGGAGGGGGCCTTGATAAGTTATCTAGTCACCCACGCTAAATCAATACCATGTATACCTAATACCATCATGAAAGGTGTTTGTCTATCCTGTTCCTAAAATCTTCCAGTGATGGTAATTCCCCAACCTCCTTTGGTAACCTATTCCACTACATAACTACCCTAATACACCTCTACCTTGATATAACACTGTCCTTGGGAGCCAAAAAAATCTTACCATGTTATAGGTGAAACTGTGTTATATTGAACTTGCTTTGATCCACCGGAGTGCGCAGCCCCCCCCCCCCACCCGGAGCGCTGCTTTACCGCGTTATATCCAAATTTGTGTTATATCGGGTCGCGTTATATCGGGGTAGAGGTGCAGTTAGAAAGATTTTCTGAATATCTAACTAAATCTCCCTTGATGCTGATTAATGCCATTAGTTCTTGTCTTACCTTCAGTGGACATAGAAAACAATTGATCACTGTCCTCTTTGTAACAGACCTTAACATATTTGAGAACTGTTATCATGTCCCCCCATTTTCTTTTCTCAAGACTAAATATGTGCTGTCTTTTTAACCTTTCTTCATAGCTCACATTTTCCATTTTTTTTTAAATAATTCTGTTGCTCTTCTCTGGAGTCTCTTGAATTTGTTCACTTCTTTTTTAAAGTGTGGCACCCAAAAATGGACACAGTACTTCAGCTGAGGCTTTATCAGTGCTGAGTTGAATGGGACTATTAACTCCCTTGCCTTACATATACCACTCTTATGAATACACCTTAGAATGGCATTAATCTTTTTCAACACTGCATCACACTGTTGGCTTATATTCAATTTGTGATCCACTCTAATCCCCAGATCCTTTTTTCAGTAGTACTACCATCTAACCAGATATCACCCATTTTCTAGTTGTGCATTTGATTTCTCCTGCTTAACTTTAGTACTTTACACTTGTCTTTACTGAATTTCAAAGCAATTCTCCAATTTGTCAAAGTTCTAATTCTAATCCTGTCCCGCAAAATGCTTGCAATTCTTCTCAGCTTTGTATCATCCACAATTTTATAAGCATTATCTCCATTCCATTATCCAAGGCATTAATACGAGTGTTGAATACTGTAGTACCAGACACAGGACAGATCCCTATAGGACCCCACTAGATACATCCTTCCAGTTTGACAGTGAACCACTGATGACTACCCTGAGTAGTTTTTCAGCCTATTGTCCACTGTGTAGCAATTTCATCTAGAAAGCATTTCCCTAGTTGGGAAAACATTTAATGATTCTTTCAAATCATATTTTATTCAATTTATAATCCATGATTGCTATTTGTGGTCCATCTAGAAATGTAATGACTGAGATTTTAGGAGAGAAATATAAAAGAGGCTGGGATTACAACTTTAGTATTCAAAGCACATTCTACTAGTTTTGCACTATTTCCTCATACCTACCAACCATTCTTGCTATAGTAAATGTGGATAAACTTAATAAGGTTCAAAGCACTGGCTCAATTTAGATTCACACCCAAAGGACAGATGCATTATTACTTTAACAGTAGTTAGAACTGTCCGAAACCAATGTGTACAACAAGGCTGGAGATTGCAATCAGATTAGTTTTATATTTCCAGATGGACCTACAAATTGCAAAATATGGATAATAAATTGTATAAAACGTGTTTTGAAAGAATCATTACATGTTTTTTCCAACTTCAAGAGAGGCTACATTTGCGTTTGGTTCAAGGTTTGATTGAATAATGTAAACAATGGTCTGATCCTTCAAAATGGTTTACCCATTCTGAAAGAGAATAAGTGGTATTCATGTCCATTTGACTCAATGCAATTTGCACTGCGGGGGCTCTTTTAACATCCTGTTATTCTCTGCTTTGGAGGAAACAGAAGAGAGGTACTAAGAAGTGTCAGTTTTCATAATGGAATGTAAAGGTTTTATTGTGGCAAGTGTTTTGAATGTGTTGCAAACGATAATGTGTATATTAAATTATAAAAATTATAAGTTTGCAACACATTCAGAATACTTGCCACCATAAAAACTTTAGATTCCATTACAGAACTTCACACTTCTCACTATCTCTCTTTTGGGTGGCCTAATCTGTCCTTTGGGTGTTAATATTTGAGTAACATATGGTGCCCAAATATTTATCTTGTGTACCTACCTTTTAGTACAAAACCATTGAGTTCTTCAGCTAAAGAGAGCTATTGTGTCAAGCAAAATCTCTGAAATGCAAGGGTACTAAATGTCCAGTATAACTGTATGAATACTGATAATGAAAGAGTTCTGCAGCTTTGATTAATCACTTTCAGCTAGCAAGAGGTGCTGACCCATTTGACAGAAGGTGCCTTGCACTGATTAGCATACAGAAATGAAGAATAGTAGAAGCATAATGTTTTATATTCATGCAATCAAATTAAATTAAAATGTTAAACTTGTTACAAGAAGCAATGAACGTGAAGGCATCTATAGTTAAGGGTGAAATGCCCTCTTGTGTTCTTAAAACCTACAACACTACAGGAAGAACTAACAATCTAAAGTGGTGTCCCTCAGATTGGTTATCCCTTTTTTGAAATCACTTTTTTTGCAACCCTCTTACATTTACTATACAAGTAAGAGTAAAAATGTACCAATGACAACAATTATAAACTTATTTAACTCTACTTGTATGTGTGTGTTTTTCAAGAATCTGACAGTGGATACTTGACCTTGCAGGGTTAACGGATTGTGGAGAATGGGGGAGTGAGATTTTCTTTATTTTAGACTGTGATAACATTTTCAGTGCCTTATGCCTTCCCCCCACATTCCAATTGTCTTTTGTGACCCTCCTCCTCAAGGAGGTTGCAACCCATTGGTTGAGAAACATTTATCCAAAGTAATATATCGTTACTTTTGTGCATAGTGACCACAGAGTAGATTCCACCCTTAAGACAATCAAACTTAAGGCTCCTAAACAATTTACCTTAGAAGTTGTTTTTCATTTCAGATATAGAGATTGAGTTTCCTCCAATTTTCTTTAGCAAATTTGTTGAACTATGATTATTTTTCTTCTAATCTCACATGTCACAAATATATCCCAAACAAATACTTTGAGTACACACTCTGTGATAAAGAGTATGTATTATGTATAGTGCTACCACTTTCATCAAGAGCATACCAGAAGTTGTAGCTATGTGCCTTTAATTGTTTTGAATTAACTGCATGAAATCTTCTGAGTCCCACACCTGTGTATTAATCAAGTCTGTTATGACATATAATAGTTCAAATATTCCCATATTTTCATTATAAACAACCTTCAGGTGAGAGAACAAAACCGATTGTCTACTCAAAAACATTAATAGAAAATGTCTTTACATCAGTAAGTTAAAAATAACCTTCAGGGAAACCTAGAGGTATTGGATCTCTTATGACTACTATTACTTTAACAGTGACTTAGGATCTTAAATTTAGGCATCTGTTTCTGAAGATGTTGGCCTTAAAATAAGATCTGCTTATTTTATTTGATCAAGGTTTTTTAGGATTATTTTATTATTTTGTCCGCTATCATCTTCACTGTTGTTATATCATTTTCTAATCATTGCTTCTAAACATGCAGTAGCATGTTGTATGCATAATTGTATTATGTGTTATTTTATATAGCCAATAAAAGAAACAATGATAATGAGGTAGGTTGATGGTTTAGCATTTTAGTATGATGAAATACCCATTGCAGTAACTTTATGAAGTTCAATTATTGTTATTATCTTCAGTGATGACTGAAAAAATTTCACACTAAATTTTTTGAAGACCCTTTACTGCACAGCTATGAAAGGACATTGGATGTGCTAGTAAGTGTTATACTGACATTTGAGTTCTCTACAAATACAAGACTTGGTTAAATAAGTAATAATGTATTTATGAATTTTGCCTCATTGAATTGAAGCTGTCCATGAGCAGAACACAATTTTCTCAGGTCTATTTGTTGTTGCATACCCAATAATTTTTGGAAAATAGACCAACATAGGCTATTCTGGACTATCTTCATTTGTGAATGAAGTAGTTATGCATACTCAAGTGGGAATGAAATCTTTATTGTACCCTATACCATCATAGTATATGTATCACTATTGTTTTACTAAGAAGTACAAGCATAATGAGACAGTGTTAAGTCCTACTGTGGGAACTACTGCAGAGTGTATTCTATCTGTGCTCTTATCATTGAGTTCAGGAGATGCCAAAGCCCAGATGACACCAGCAGTACGGAGGATACTAGCCAGAAGTGAAATACTGCAATAACAAGTTGTGCCAAAAGCAGCAGCTGGGGAATGAAGCAAAAATGCCTGGCTAGCTTCAAGTAATTAAAGACCCTGTCAGTCAAAAATAGAGCTTGGGGAGCTGAAATTGAAATGGTTTGGTAGATTTAAGTGTAGAGGGCTGTCCACAGAGGAGAGTTTGAGGTTTTTTTCTGTCTTCAAAAGAGGAGAAATCCAAGGCTTGAGATCCAAGGCTAAGAACTAATGTGTTAAGGGATGTCTCAGGAACACCTTCATAAAGCCCTCATTATATGAGACTTGGGACTCCTCTACATGGTGCAGCAATGAACAATAGAGGGATGTGAATTCTAAAGTGCACCAACAAGTTGCACACTAACTGATCCATGTAGACCCTGCTGGCACACATTAGAAGTTCCCTAGTGCATGTTACGATAGAATGGTGTAGTTAAGTACCCCATTAGCAGTAGCTAATAGTTTAGTACTGTTTAGTACTACATTAACATGCACTAGTGAGTGTGTGCCATCAGGGTGTACTTTAGAATTCACATTGCCCCTTCAGTGCACATGGCCGTCTTGTATAGACAAGCCCATAGATAATGCAGTTGTAATGTTGGGAGCATTCTCTTGCAGACATAAGTAGGTGAAAGCTCAGCTAGAGGAGAGGAACTTAATCTGATTCAAGGAGTCCAAGAGGATTTGTAGTAAAGGATGAAACCAATTGCTGGTAGTGATACAACAGGATATTGGAAACTGGCAGAACAAAAAGCCCTCATAGAAGAAAAAAATCTTGGTTTATCATTGAGCAAGAAATCATGTGATTAATCAAGAAATTTGAACTTTTCGGCGTTCAAGAATAATAAGGTTTGGAAAGCTTTTCACTAAACTAATCATGCATATAAATAACTGTATCCTGATTAGTTGCAGCTGCTACAATTATACACATCTGATCAAACAGACAGCATATACAGTGTAGTTAGTATTACAGCAACACTTTGAAGATGTAAAGTGCTGCAGATTATCTGCATAACTCAGTTTTCTAAGTGCATAATTATTTCTGGATCTCACACTTTATCTTCCTTTCAGAAATGTTAGTTTAAAAGGCCATTGGTGGTCATAATGGAGAAATGCACAGATATACCAACTTCATGTTTCAATGAAAAAGATTAGTCATAAGGTCCGAGCTGCATAAATAATACAGAATATTTTCAAAAAATCATGTCAAAATTAATTTCTGACTTGTGTTCACTTCCAATGAACTTTTGTGAAATTAAGGTTTACCCACTTTTAGAAAGCAAATGCTAAGATTGCATGCTCAAGTACCCAACAGAGTGAATTTGTAACACATGACTATTCCCATTTGAATTGATATTTTAATATAGGATACAGCTCAGGGACGTGGCTCCCAAAATAAAAGCAATTAAATGAGCCAGATGAGGAACTGACCACAAATTTTGCAACTAAGACTATACAGATACACATGCAATTACTTTGTGAGAATATGCCAAAAGAAAATTAAATTTAAACTCTGCACCCATCCAATAAATCTTATAGCAGCCTAACATCTTTAGTAATAATGCTTCAGGCAATGACTGTGTTTACCAGAAAAGTTTCACATTTTCTGAAATTCTCTTACCGTAAGTTACTGAGAGCCCTTCCAACTAAGCAGATGGTAGGGAATTTATTATGGGAAGATGCCACAATATTTATAATTTACTAGTTTCTGTGTTCTGGTGTAGCAACACTATGTGAAAGTATTCACAGAACATTAACAGGGTAGAGTACAGGAGAGCATAAAAGCATTTAGTAAGCCCCCACCACCTCCACTTGCCATCATGAGCCTCAATGGGAATCACACTGCTAAAATCCCCTGAAGAACATGTACC
This sequence comes from Chrysemys picta bellii, assembly GCF_011386835.1. Classification (NCBI taxonomy): domain Eukaryota; kingdom Metazoa; phylum Chordata; order Testudines; family Emydidae; genus Chrysemys; species Chrysemys picta. The sequence continues at coordinate 145,816,117 of NC_088792.1, forward strand.
TAGTGAAAGTAAAATATAAGATACACTAGCTGATACAGTATATGGAACTTTAGAATCTGGTGGAAAGAGTGGCAGTAGAACTTGAAGTTCAACCATTAATTCAGGAGAGACTTCTGGCACAGGTTGGCAGTTTACTATGTGAATACTGCATATATAGTTTTTTTATTATTATTTGGAAGCAGTTACAATTGGAGAACATAATTATCTTTTGTAATTTGCAGATTTTGTTCAATCTTAGTGGAGGAATAATTTATTTTTATTACACATTAAACTTTGTAACAGTCTACATTTTATTAAACTTGTACACTAAAAGTAACAAAACTGTGTTACCAGCAACTAACCCCTCTCCCCCAAACTGTACCCAAAGTACAACTAAAAATGTACATAGGCGTGCATTCATTTTTTATTTGCTATTTTGGGCATCCATTACTTTCCTATATTGGATGCAGAATTATGTTGTTAAAGTCCCATTCAAAGGAAGTATTTCTACATGGGATATGATAGGATTTCATTAGTAGACTAATGCGTCACCAGCACATTACCCATAATACTGGTCAAATTAATTCTTTACAGTTTTGACCACAATTACAGATAAGATGCTCAAGAAGCATTAACCTGGTATAAACCATGTAACATATCAATATAGATTGAATCATATGAATGTAAATTACACAAATTAATTCTACCTATATTCCAAACAGTGGAGGATGTACTTTGTAGTTGAACTAAAATAAATGCCACATTCATTACAGTATTTCATTGTTCAGATATTTTGTTACACAGCTTTGGCAATGGTTTATACAGGATACAGGGAATATTACACCAAATGAATAACTATTATATATATAGTACTATACAGTACAATAGATAGTAATAAACTTTAATTCTAATACTTTTATATTCTGGATTAAATTATATGACACACTAGGGAATAAAACGCAAATGGAATTCTGAAATTAACTGGAATAGAGATCAATAAACTAATTCATATTAAAATCAATAATAAAGGAATAGTGGCGTGAATCCACAAGAAACATGATATACAAAACAACATTCTTTGCTCTGACAGATATTATGGTGCGACAGCTACTAGTGCTCTTATCAACAATCTTAAATAGATCAGTGTGGCTTGTTACTCAGTCAAGTTATACACGGTGCTTATTTTGCATATATTACAACCTCTAAAAATGTTGTTTAAGTAAAACCAACATTTAGCTGTCAGCATAAGCTAGAGCTGCCTGGAATATTGCATCAGTTTAAATTCCTTCTTCATGCTTTTGATTGTAACAACATATTTTATTTTCAACACCACATGTATCACAACTGTGCCAATAATGGATTTGAGCTAAGCATGAATAGTGTATTAATTGTTCACATTCTACTAAAGGTCTAGTATCTACTATGAAGTGTGGCTTCTCTCACAAACCATTAATCACATCTTTGGGAATTATATGAGAAAACATTGTTGAGGCTAAGATTAATGTTAAAAGCCATGGAGTATAAAAGCATTTATTTGAGGTGTTTTATTGTACTTAAGTGGAGCACCAATTTAAATTGCAATAATCTGTTTATCATTTCAGAGCATATGGTCACGTGGAAATACTAACAGAACACCTGTTTGGAAATAATACTTTACTCAAAGATTATAAGACAATGAAGTATCTTTTCCTGTCAAAATCATAACACAACCCTCAATCTTTAATGTATGCTTTGGGCTTGTATGTCCTGAGAGAGTGCACAAGATTAACGCAAGGAGAAAGTGTTAAGACTGCTTCACAGTGGTGCCAAAGGGCATCGGAAGGACAATTAAGGAGAAAGGCTTCTGGCGCCACCCTCATACACCAGGAAGATGGTCCCCAAAAGAGGGAAACACATGTTATACCACTTGTGTCCAAACTGTGTTCCCCTGGGCATCAAAGGTAGCTTTTTAAAGGAGATTTGTATTTCATTATGAGTTGAAAAAGCACTCATATGATTTTTAAACTGAAGTACTTGACTCAAAGTTGTCTGTAAGGAATGGTGGTAGCAGGCAATAGCTCCTCTAATTGCTTCCCAACACTTCCTTTGCAGTCCCAGGAGCAATTCTAATGTGAGCCTGCTGCACTGCAGGGGAGAATAGCTCTCCCTGATCCATTGCCTGCTTCCCTGCTGGGCTGAAGGAACTCCAGGGGGAACAGGATAAGGACCAGTAATTTCCTATCCTAAGTAGACAAATAATGTAATAAATGCTGACATTTTATTGACAACCAACACAGAAAAAGAAGACATATTGAGCCTCTTCTATACACTAGGAATACAACACTTTTAAGTCTCTGTAGCCTAATCTGGCTGATATTGGATCTATGAGTCTGTCTTGAATTGTTTCAGACTCAATGTACATGTACACATGACCATCCATATATTTGGACATTTTTTTGGCTGCGAGTGAAGAAGGGATTATATCTGTCATGATCTAATAATCACTACCTTCATCTTGAAGTCAGTTCTTACCTTAATTCCTGCAAGGAGCTAGATTTATTCCACTGGTACATCCAGCAAGATTGCTGAACCAAATATGGTGTCAGAAGATTTACAAATAGAATAGTCCAGTGATTATACAATCCTGTCAATCATCTGGTAGAATTGTGTGATGAGGCCACAATGATGGAAATAAGGTCTCAAAGTCCTCTCCCTGCACATCATCCTCACACAGTTGGCCTTCTTACCAAGATGACCCATAACATGTGAAACAGATGGAGACATTTATAGCAAAGATGGAAAATCTTGTGTTCAGAGGCCTGCCTATCTGAGGCAACTGGAACCCACTGAAGTATCAAGTGTTTATAATTCTAAGTTGTTGCTGTTATGGAAGCTGAGCGAACTTTCTTCTTTTTCATGATAGGCTGGAAATGCTTTCAGCATTATGACAATTACCTATAGCGTTTAATGGGAATGAAGTCAATAGGTTCTACAGAAACTTTACACATAATTATTACAAAATAGTTAGACACAAAATTCAGCAGAAAATTACACACTTTATTAAGCCATCCTATTAAGCCATCCTATAGAAGCAGAAATATAACTCTTTATTTAAATGCATAGGGCCTTTTGTTGGAACCATCCTCTAGGAAGGGTATCACTTTATAGAAAAGTCCTGCTGAAATTAGTATAAAAGCGGGTGGCAGATAGCTTAGTGAATTCAAGATATCATAATCTAGAAACAATGTAAACTCTCAATGACATACCTATCTATGGTTGGGCTAGAAGCTGCACCATTTCATGTAGCATTGTAAGCTGTTTTGCTTAATCAAGTTCTAAATATACTGAAGAAGTTTAATGTTAATACCTGGAGTTAGGCCCAGGGCTTTAATGATTGATAGTGAAATCAAACAGGGAAGTACTGGATCTTTGGCTATTTGACTTTGTTAATGCCTCACTGATGGAGGCCAGGGGCCAGAATTCCCAGGTGAGATGCTTCACTTAAGGAGTTATCTATTCACATCACAAATCTCATTAACTATTGTGTCCCTAACCAGACCTTTATGAGACATGGTTAATGCAATTGGCTGAAATGCAAAAACTTGTTCGAATAGTATGTAAAATTCACAACTGTGGTTTGATTTGTCCTCTTTGTATTTCTATTTGCCATTTGTGAATACCTGTATGACTAAAGTTTTGTAGTTGATATAATATTATTATTTGTATGGCCACAGCACCTAGGAACCCGAGTCATGGAACAGGACACCGTTGTGTTAAGTGATGTAAAAACAAAAGAAAAAGGCATTTCCAGCCTCCAAGGGCTTAAAATCTAAGTATAAGACAAGAGAAAACAGATGGCAGACAGACAGATGGGGAATTACAAGGCAACGAGACAATATTGTCTAAATGGAAAGACACTGTCTAAATGCGAAGGGTGAACAATGTGATGGTGGTAAATGTCATGTTAGTTCTACTTTTTTTGGAGGTGTGAACCTCTGAGGAGGGAATCAACTAAATAGAAAGAAAAAGAAGGGGAAGGGACTGAGGAAAGGTTGGGGAGATGAGAATAGACAGGGCAGGTCTGGAGTGACGCTGAATTGAAGAGACTGTGAGGAGGGAGAGGAGGACTGAAGCAAACAGCTAATCAGCACAGGGCAGAGAAAGTTAGACAACATTCTATTTTGTCTGGAAAGCTTTGGCTGCTTCTGATCCTACAAGGTGGAGTCTCTGGCTGGCTCCTTCCTGCAGCCCACATGATTGGTGGGATGGGAGACACTGCCTGAGTCCTGCTACATCCAATGCCACCCTTCAAAGGGTGTACACATTCCCAGCAAGAAATGTAAGAAATTTCCCTTTAATCCAAAGCTTTCATTGAAGCACTATGCAGCCTTCTTGGTTAACAAACCCCACTTTATTTATGATATAGAAAAGGCCATATTCTTATAGGTGATTTCTGTGTAACTTCATTGGTTTCACTTATGTACACAAGACAATCTTACATCACAAACTTATTTATTTTATATGGCTGTTCAATTAATGGCAATGTCCAATGATCATGCAAAGGAGTAAGTTACAGTAAGAAGCCAAAAATATCTAGCACCCTGACAAGAAGTTAAAAATGGTATTCACTACTGAATGAATACAACAACACATATCAAACTGCTAAAAATGTATCTCTGTCGATGAGACCCAGAAGAAGTTCATCATTTAGTTCAACATAGGGGAGAAATCAAATCAGTATCTTAGATGTCTGTATATTAATGTGAAAAGTAAGGGGAACAAGCAGGAAGAACTTGAAATGCTAGTTAATAAACACAACTATGACATAGTTGGCATCTGGCTTGGTGGAATAATACACATGACTGGAATATTGGTATAGATTGCTCAGGAAGGACAGGCAGGAATAAAAGAGAGGAGGTGTTGCCTTATATATTAAAAATGTATACATTTGGACTGAGGTTGAGATGGAAATAGGAGACAGTCTTGTTGAAAGTCTCTGGATAAGGATAAAATGGATACTACTACTACTACTACTACTACAGAACACCTAACCAGGAAAAAAGAGGTGGATGAGGCTTTTTTAAAAACAACTAACAAGACCATAAGAACAGCCATCCTGGGTCAAATAAAAGTTCCATCTAGCCCAGTATCCTGTCTTCTGATAGGATGCCTGGTGCTCAAGAGGGAATGAACAGAATAGGTAATAATCAAGTGATCCATCCCCTGTCGCCAATTCCCCGCTTCTGGCAAACACAGTCCCTTCCCAGCTTCTGGCATCCAAAGTACAGGACTTGGTGGTGATGGGGGACTTCAACTACCCTGATATATTTGGGAAAAATAAAACAGCAGGGCACAGATTATCCAACAAGTTCTTGGAATGTATTGGAGACAACTTTTTTATTTCAGAATCTGGAGAAAGATATTAGGGGAGGGGCTGTTCTAGGTTTGATTTTGACATATAAGGAGGAACTGGTTGAGAATTTGAAAGTGGAAGGCATCTTAGGTGAAAGTAATCATGAAATGGTAGAGTTCATGATTATAAGGAATGGTAAGAGGGAAAACAGCACTATAAAGATAATGGATTTTAAGATGGTATGCCTTAGCAAACTCAGGGAGTTGTTAGGTACGATTCTAAGGGAAGCAAGCTTAAAGGGGAAAACAGTTCAAGAGAGTTGGCATTATTAAGGGCACAAGAGCAAACTATCCCACTGAATATGAAAGATAGGAAGTATGGCAAGAGACCACCCTGATCTAACCAGGAGATCTTCAATGATTCAATGATCTGAAACTCAAAAAAAAAAACCCAAAACAAAAACAAAAACACAGTTCTACAAAAAATGGAAACTAGGTCAAATTACAAAGGAGAGTATAAACAAGTAATACAAGTATGTAGGGACAAAATTAGAAAGACCAAGGCACAAACTGAGATTAAACTAGCTAGAGACATGAAAGGTGACAAGAAAACATTCTACAAATACATTAGAAGCAAGAGGAAGACCAAGGACAGGGTAGGCCCATTACTCAAAGAGGGGGACAAAACAATAACAGAAGATGTGGAAATGGCAGAGGTGCTCATCGAGTCCTTTGTTTCTGTTTCCATCAAAAAGTTTAGTAGTGACTGGATGTCTAATATAGTGAATGCCAGTAAAAATGAACTAGGATCATAGGCTAAAAAAGGGAAAGAACAAGTTAAATATTACTTAAACAAGTTAGATGTCTTCAAGTCACCAGGGCCTGATGAAATACATCCTAGAATACTCAAGGAGCTGACTGAGGAGATATCTGAGTCATTAGCAACTATCTTTGAAAAGTCATGAAAGATAACAGAGATTCCAGAAGACTGGAAAGGGGCAAATATAGTGCCAATCTATAAAAAGGAAAATACGGAAAACCTGGGGAATAACAGAGCAGTCAGCATAACTTCCTTACCTGGAAAAAAATGGAGCAAATAATTAAGCAATCAATTTGCAAACACCTAGAAGATCATAAAGTGATAAATAACAGTCCGCATGGATTTGTCAAGAACAAATCATGTCAAACCAACCTGATAGCTTTCTTTGTCAGGGCAACAAGCCTTATGGACAGGGGGAAAGCTGTAGATGAGATATATCTTGACTTTAGTAAGGCTTTTGATACTGTCTCACATGATCTTCTCATAAACAAACTAGGGAAATGCAACCTAGATGGAGCTACTATAAGGTGGGTGCATAACTGGTTGGAAAACCATTCCCTGAGACTAGTTATCAGTGGTTCACAGTCAAGCTGGAAGGGTATATCAAATGGGGTCCTGCAGGGATCAGTTCTGAGTCCAGTTCTGTTCAATATATTCGTCAATGATTTAGATAATGGCACAGAGAGTACATTTATAAAGTTAACGCACAATACCAAGCTCTAAGTGCTTTGGAGATTAGTATTAAAATTCAAAATGATCTGGACAATATGGAGAAATAGTTTTCAGTAAATAGGATGAAATTCAATAAGGACAAATGAAAGGACTCCACTTAGGAAGGAACAATTGTCCCAAGGAACAATGGGAAATGACTGCCTAGGAATGAGTACTGGAGAATGGGATCTGGGGGTCATAGTGGTTTTCAAGCTAAATAAGACTGAACAGTGTAACACTGTTTAAAAAAAAACAAATATCATTTTGGTGTGTATTAGAAGGAATGTTGTAAGCAAGATATGGAAGTACTTCTTCCACTCTACTCTGCACTGATTAGGCCTCAACTGGAGTATTGTGTCCATTTCTGGATACCACATTTCAGAAAAGATGTGGACAAATTGGAGGAAGTATAGAGAAGAGCAACAAAAATAATTAATTATCTGGAAAACATGACTTACCAGGGAAAATTGAAAAAATTAGGTCTGTTTAGTCTGGAAAAGAGAAAACTGAGAGGGGACATGATAACAGTTTTCAAGTACATAAAAGGTTGTTACAGAGAGAAGGGAGAAGAATTGTCCTCATACTCTGAGGATAGGTCAAGAAGTAATGGGCTTAAATTGCAGCAAGAACAGTTTAAGTGGAACATTCGGAAAAACGTAATAACTGTCAGGGTGGTTAACCAATGGAATAAATTGCCTGGGGTGTTTGTGGAATCTCCCATCAATGGAGATTTTTAAGAGCAGGTTAGTCAAACACCCATCAGGGATGGTCTAGATAATACTTAGTTCTGCCATGAGTGCAGGGGACTGGACAAAATGACCTCTCAATGTCTGTTTAAGTCCTACGATTCTATAAATTACCATCCAGAGAAGGAAATATCATAATTAGAATGGAAATGTTTTAACTTTTGTTCTTGGGGAGGAAGGTCATACCTAATTATTAAGATTTGATTAAATTGGATAAAGCTTCAGTGTTTAGCGTAACAGAAGGAGAAAGGGGAAAGGGGAAAATGAAGACACCAAGTGGACCCAGGAAAGCAATAAGTACTTATATAAACATAAAATTAGCCACAATACTGGAAACTAGGAACATCTGAGTTTAGCCCTGCCTCTGATATGAATTCTGATTTTGCTCAAGCCATTTAAAACATTTGCCTCAATGTTCCCATCTGTAAAATAAAGGTAGGAAACATAACTGTTCCACAGGATGCTGTGGGATTGAGTTTGTTCCTGCATTTCTTCTCTTCAAAATGTTTTACAAATGTTCAGAAATTATTTCTATTAATATTAATGCAGTTGTCAGAAAAGTCATTTGAAAACAAGTCACAAGTTTTGCTTCTATCTTTTATTCCCATTTTGGGAATTATCCATCACACTACTGCATGCATGTGATTTTTTGTGCAAGGTCAGTACCAATATCAGCACAACACTTACCATCACAGGTTGTCTTCATCTCTTTAATCTTGGTACTAGAGGGACATCTACTATACATGTTCACTAGTTTCTGAACAATTGAAAATGACTGAAAGCCAAGTCATTACAGGGAAGCAATACCTCTAAAACATAAGTGTAGATTATAAAGCCAAAGATGCAGAACACATACGTTGATAATATGGAGTTGGCCATTTAATTCTGTGTGTGTAATTTGTAAAGGCTGCCAGTCAATCTCACATTCCAGATGAGACACTCTTAATATTCCAAGGATATGCTCTGAGAAGGGTGAAGAGAGAATGCAAGTACCAGGTCTGTGAAAGAATGGTCAAACAGCTTTCATTTCTTCCACTACAGTTTAATAATTGTAATAGCCTTCAGTTCTTCTATTTAGACATAAAGTCAATAAATATATGACTACCTCTAATACAGTAATTCTGCACAGCACAAATCTATAACGTAACCACTGACTCATACTAGGAGAAATAACTGGTATACTCTGAAGATATGTGTAGACATGTCTGAGACTTTAATTATGGACCTGATTTAAAGAACTTAATGGAGTTGGCAAAGGACTTCAGTTCTAATAAGTTTGAAGTGTAGGTCCATAACTTTTCTTAAGGCCAATTCTGGCTCTAAGACACTACAAGAATAAGAAATCATGACTGTGTCATCTGTGATCTCTGTTGGCATAAAGACCTATTGTGAAAGAAACACAGGTAACAGTTTCTATACCTGGCCCTGGTTTGAAGCCTGGCTGAAGGGATACAGCATGCTGGCCACTGCCACTGGAGACCAGATGAGAAAAAGGGGATGGAGCAGCTGGTTCTTTTTACCTTCCTCTCCCAGAAGCTGCACTGCTTCTTTAAGAGAGAGCTTTGATCTATGCAGTATTTGCATTGAAAGTAGGGTAGAACCACACAAACAAACGGTAGAGTTTTTGCTTGGAACTGGATGAGGGAGGCCAGGGTGACCAGATAGCAAGTATAAAAAATCTGGACGGGGAGTGAGGGGTAATAGATGCCTATATAAGAAAAAGCCCCCAAAATCGGGACCGTCCTGATAAAATCAGGACATCTGGTCACCGCAAGGGAGGCTGACCAATCCTATATCCCATTAAAAGATTCAACAGTCGAGTTTGGGCTTGGAATCAGCAGAAGATGCATCAAAGCACAATAGCAGCATACTGGCTTTATGCTCTACTGGCCCTAATGGCTTATATCAGTTCTGTCCTGACTGTAGATCCATATAGTCACCTTGAAATGCTTTGCTTTCAAGCAATGAAAGAATGGAGGGAGTGCATGAGGACTCCTCTGCCCCATCTCCTCCCCCTCCTGTAGGCCTGCATTATGAGCACCTGTATGTCTGGACGATGGTTCTTCAGGATTATATAGTGGTAACTTTTCAAATGCTTAATATTTTAGTTATTGCAAACCTGATCATACCACGTGTACTCAGGGTAAAGTCATGGTTAAATGGGGACTACAGCTCTGACATGAACATGAATTAATAGGTTCAGGGCCATCTCTAGGGAGGTTTGGGGTCTGGGACGTAGGCGTCGAGTTTCTAATCTGCTGGGGGGGTACCCCCCCGGCTCTTCCCAGGCCTCACCTCCACTCCACCCCCATTCTGCTTCTTCCCATCCCCACCCCTTCTTGCCCCACTTCTTCCCACCCCAGTTCTGCCCCCTTGCTCCTCTCCCCTCCCCGCCAGCGCCTCCGGATGCCACGAAACATCTGATCCATGGCAGGCAGTAGGCCCTGAGAGGGAGGGGAGGCACTGATCGTTGGGGCCCACCAGGGGGAAGGAGGTACTGTGGGGATGGGGAGGTTCTGATAGGGAGCTCCTACTCGCCCCCCCCCCCCACCTGCCCACCTGCCAGTCACCTCCCCGTTCACCTCCTCACCCTGCTCACCCACCTGCCTCCCACTTCAATTCCCAGCCCACCTCCTCACAATTTTATCGAAGCGCCTGGACCCCCCAAAGCGCGGGGCTCAAGGCGGTCGCCCCGATTCACCATACCCAAAGGATGGCGCTGAATAGGTTTCTTTTGTTTTTCTCTCTGCATCTGGACACTGGTGTGTTTTAAGACAGGACATGGAGACAGTATGTCTCTGCAAGAATTCCTAATTCCCTTTGCTCTTACCAGCTTTTCTGCCCCTACATGTGACACAGTGGTCCCTCACCGGGGAAGCAAGGGAATAGCAATTCCTTGTGGAGGACAGGGGGGCAACTAGTGATTTCTGATGCACCACAAAACATTGTGTAATAGTTTTATAGGGAGTGAGGATAGCTTTCAATAGTGAATTAATCTGTTCATCTCTCTCTTCACTGTTATTCCCAATTTTTGAAATATTCTCTTCTTTATTTTTATTTGCAAAGTTCCTGTATTTAGGAAGCAACATTGAAGCAACTTCCAACACTGGACCATATTTGTGAATATATAGTTTTGGTAGCCTAGAAAGTCATGAATTAGAGAGTTCTTTCCAAGGATGAAAACATGAAAAGTTTGACACTTGTTTCTGGCCTTTTACAAAAGTCTCTCATTGATGTAAGCAATTCATAGAAATAGCTACAGTTTTAAGATCCTACTTTTGGCTCAACCCAAACAATGCTTACCCACAAAAATAGTCTCAATTGCTTCAACAGGACTATTCACTTTGGAATGTACAGAGTGACATGAGTACACTTTGCAGACACTGCTTTTGTTTTTGACTCCATGTTCTGATGCACCACATTCACAGGGTAACAGATTGCTAAGCATGTGCCCTTCGGATCTTTAAGACAAGCAGCCACAGTCCAAGGGCTGTACTATGCACATTGGTGCACAGGCCTGTGTCCCATGGTCCACTGGCCTGTGTCCCATGGTCCACTACCTGTTATACCTTCGTAACAAACTGATGTCACAGAGTTATGATCTCCATGCAGTTTCAGGATGAGTAAAAAGCCATGGTTTGGAGGTTTTCCCCCCAACACCTTGATATAAAATCTGTTTTGATCACAATTTAAGATTTCTTTTTAATTATGTCTCTAGGAAAAGAGCTCATTCAAACAAATGTATTGTGACAAATCTTTAATTCTAAAGTTAACTATAATATAACAAATTTAGCATGCAGTGGTCTGCGAGGGGTTGGCCTCCAGATCAGCTAGAGTAGTGAGTTTATCATTAGAATTAGGGCCTCGAGGAGCACAGAGAAACAATCAGATACCTTCCTTCTTATTAGCAATTTTATTAACAAGACAAACAAAATAATCAACACTGCAATATAATGAAAGAGAGAGAGAATGCAGAATGTCCAACATTTGCATTACTCACATCAGCCTTTGTGGGGAACCCCAAAGTAGGTGAGGTGATGACTCAACTGTCAGCAGGGGTCATCATCCTGGTGTTTCCCATGGCATAACAGCTATTACAATGTCACAAACTGTATCTTATGCATATTCATGAGAGTTTCAACCCCCTTTCCTTATCTGAACTTTCACACCCCACTTCTGTTGGGATCCCCAATTCCCATAGGTTAATTAACCATTTATATCATATCTATGATCATTTATGTCAACTGGTTGCTGTAGCATCATTGTGGTCAACCTTTGTGAGTTTCAGTTATACATGCACCTTAAAAATATCCTAAAATACCAGTAACCTGTGTTTGTGGTTTCTTGCTTCATACCACTCCGCTGACTTATCACACTTGCTGCTATATTTCAATTTGTGATTTATGATCACTTGCCTATCAGCTACTTGTGTCAAGTAAAAACTCAGCCCTTAATTGACTCTACTAAATGAACTATTTTACAGGTCCCAAGCCTGCTGGTTCTTTGCTTGTGTTACAACATCAATCAATTTTCATTCATTACCTAAGATACACTAAATAAATGTTTAAAAGTACTAAATAAATGTTTTACTTTTACAAAATAAGTTCCATGTAAATTACTATCTTTAAATATGTGATAATCTTCTTAAATAATATTTTTCTGATTACTTGGAGTTACAAATTTTAGACACAGCACACTTTCTCCCTTCCCTCCCTTGTACAAACAGCCTCCTCTTCTGCCATATCTCTACTTACCCTCCCCTGACTACTTCGGGCTACAATACACTCTTAGCAGAATAATCAGGGAGCAGTCCCTAAATACAGTGAATACAATTCTTCCCAGTCTATACAGTGGCTGCACGAAGGGCAGGAAAGGTTAACTCCCTTATTTTTCCCCACCTGCACTACACAAGGGTATCCCTAAATAACTTGCTATAGACTTAAGTTTACTTATCACTGTCAATGGATCACATTTTATCTGATGAATGTTCAGCACAGTCTACCTGGCAATATTTCCACTGGAGTGTAACTTCATGCTGGCCTCAAAGTGTCTTCAATGTTTCTAGAATTCCCAATTTGAAATCCTGATACTGATGAGAGGGACGGCCTAATCTTCTTTTGACATATAGGAATATTTTGCTTTGTGCCACTAGGGTTACGTGGTGAGCTTCTAATGAGATGTTAAATGCAGACAATGTTTTACCACATTTTCAAAATAGCCAAAAGGTGAATTGGCAAAAAAAATAAAAAAATTAGACTTGTAGATCAGCAACAGATGCTGCAAGATGAGCAATAAACTGACAAGAAAAAAAAAGCAAACCCACTTACTTTCAAAGTGGGAGGAAGTCTTGCTACAGAATAAAGAAAGCTTTCCTCAGTGTTTGAGCATTAAATACACATCTGTCAGCAAACATGAAGTATTACACAGCTGCCAGGCATGGCATGTCATTATTGCACAAATGAACGTGTCTCACACTGGATTGTTTTAATTATCACTTGATTCTGCTTCCCCTTCTGAAGCTAAGCAGTGCGTACTCATATCACTAGTCTCACTGAGCTTCATGAGACTATTCCAGGAGTAACAACTGCTCAGTATGAGTATGAGTGATAAGTCCTTAAAGTTTTCAGTTATAAAAATACATCAGTAGCAGTGAAGAGGAAGATGAGAAGGTATCTGACTCATTTAGCAATCGAGTAAAGAATTAAGTGTGAAGATCTAAAACCATTTCTACCAAACTGTTCCATTTTGACCTGGCTGCTACACAGCCATATCATTAATAATTAAGTCAATAATACTCACGTATGGCATATATGGACAACTACATATGTGACAATTACAATAATAACTGGGCCCTTTTTAAATAATGAAGGGAAAGATACCTGGCACCCCATAGATCTGCAGCGTGATGTAGTTCTGCACTAGGCACATGTTCCCACTATGGACTTGGTGTATATAATGGCATACACCTGCTATGTTTTAAAGGCCAGTGATGGAGCTATATTTTATGCAGAATCTTCTTCTTTTTTTGTTTTTTTGGGGAGAGGGTGTTTTGTTGGTTGTTTGTCTGATCAGGGAAAGGTGTTGGAAGATTCCTGCCATATCCTTGAAAAAAAAAACTTATTGAATTAAGTCTAAGTATGCCTGGGTTTCATTGTGCTAAATGCAAAGTTTATGTATTATTGTGGGCCAGGATTGTATGTAAGGTTGGAGTTGGGGTGACCTCTGGTAAGCTTTCTAGCATGTGTGTAAGTTATTTTATTGATTTTAATATGTTTTCTCAGTAATGATTCTACCTTAAGAATAAATGTGCTTGCTTAGCATGGGGTGTGTGGTAACTTGTGGCAATAACAGTTGTTCACAACTTCTGAAGAGAAAGCAAAACACAGACACTGGCCTGTTTAGGCAGTCTGGCTGGCTAGGGATATCACAGTGTAGGAGGGAACTATGCAGCTTGGGGGAAAAAAACAGTCAGCAGGGAGAGATGTGGGTTTCTACCCAAGAGAGGTGATGGCTGAGGAGGCAGGAGCCTAGAGTGGGTGCTTTGGTGGATGATGGAGGAGGAATATAGATGCAGTTGCTCTGAACTGTGACCTGTAATGGGAGGTGGAGGGGAAGGGGAAGAGTGGGGAGACATCCAGCAGGTTTAGATGCTGTTGATTGGCTGCACCAGGATCCCATGTAATTAGAGTTCAACACTCATACCCATGGATGATCTTTAGATAGCCTAGAGTGGAACCCCCTCCCCAACTGCATGTAGCTGTGTGATAATTAGTACCACTTGTGTGACCTATGTTACACTCTCACACCAGGGGGCTGTTTTAGACCAAACTATTTTATTAACTTTTGTCAGAACCCAACAAACATGCAAACATCTTGCACATGCCCCACTGCCAGACAGTCTTTTAGGTGCATCTAACACTTCTGTCCACCCACACCAGAGCTGTTCACCTTTGACCTTTTTGGTATAGATCTAAACCTTAAAGGGCCAGTGTGCAGGAACACATCCAGATCTTACATACACACAAAAAGATACATTCACATTGAACTACTACAATGCACAAATTCTAATTTATGAGTAGTACAGTTACAGTTTAGGTCTTTTGCTACATCTAGTTTACTTGCTTGTACAACTAGTCAGATAGTGTGTACCAAATATAAAATCCAATGACTTTTGCTTCAGAAAACTTTGCAAATCAAAGCCATTATTGTAAACCTATTTGATATGCAAAATATTTCCTAAGTATCACAAGTAAACAAATAGAAATTTATAGATTTTTTTAAAGTATGCCATGTTGATATGAGCTTCAAAATGTCAGTCAGAGAAACGTATTTAATGTCTAATATGATAATTGATCAAAGGACAATAGCTTAAAAGCCTCACAAATACTTAAGGGATCAAAATTCCTTTTTAATCAACCCAAAGGCCTAGCATTTTAAAAAAAATATCAGCAAGTGTTCCCCTGTGTTCAGCCCCCTCTACTTGTAAGGGAGGGATAGTCAGTGGTTTGAACATTGGCCTGCTAAACCCAAGTTTGTGAGTTTAATGCTTGGGGGACACATAGGCATCTGGGGCAAAAATCTGTCTGGGGATTGGTCCTGCTTTGAGCAGGGGGTTGGACTAGATGCATTTGATTTTTCCTTCCTCAGTGTAGTACTTTGCACTTGTCTTTATTACATTTCATCTTGTTGATTTCAGACCAAATCTCCAATTTATCAAGGTTGTTTGGAATTCTAATCCTATCCTCCGAACGGCTTGCACCCACTTCTAGCTTGGTGTCATCTGCAAACTTTATAAGCATATTTTCTACTCCATTATCCAAGTCATTAATGCAAATATTCAATAGTACTGGACCCAGTACTCACCTCTGCAGAAACCCACTAGATATTCCCTCCCAGTCTGATAGTGAAACATTGGTAACTATTCTTTGAGTATGGTCTTTCAACCAGTTGGGCACCCAGCTTATAGTAATTTAATCGAGACCACTGCTTATGAGGCTGTCATGTGGGACTGTTAAAAGTGGTACTACAAATTAAGATAAATCACATCTACTGCTTCTCCACTACACTTTACGCCACTAACCGTGTCAAAGAGAAATAGGTTGTTTTGTTCTTGACAAATTCATGTTGGCTATATCTTATCACTCTATTATCCTCTAGGGGCTTACAAATTGATTGTTTAATAATTTTCTCCTGTACCTTTCCAGATATCAAAGTGTTTTATAATCCCCAGTCCTCTTTCTACTGTTTTTAAAGCTAGGTACAATGATTGCCCTTCTCCAATCCTCTGAGACCTCACTCATCCTCCATGAGTTCTTCAAGGTAATTGCTAACAGTTCCAAGATTGCTTCAGGTAGATTCTTAAGTACCCTACAATAAATTTCATCAGGCTCTACCAACTTGAATACATTTAACTTAACTAAATATTCTTTAATCTGGTTTTTCTCCTATTGTGGCTTGTGTCCTCTCCCCCTTGTTGTTAATATTAATTGTGTTGAGTATCTGGTTGCCATTAACCCTTTTTAATGAAGACTGAAGCAAAATAAGCATTAAACCTTAGCATTCTTGATGTCATCACTTGTTGGTGCTCCTTCCCAAATAAGTAGGAGACCTACACTTTCTTCATTTTTCTCTTGCTTTTATCATTTTATCATTTGAACCTAGTTTGGTGACTCAGTGCATAAAGATATTCTTCTCCTTCTTGGGTAGGTGGATCTCATTTCTTCCCAGAAGACCTTCTTCCTGAAACAGCATCCTGTGGTTAAGGAACCTAAAGCTCTCCTATCAACACTATCTGCCCAGCCATGCATTCATCTCCAAGATGCACATGTTCCTGCCTAGGCCCTTACCATCAACTGGAACACAACTTCCACCCCCAACTTATTGCATTGGTCCCAGAGTCCTGTAGTCCCTGCTGATGTGTTCAGACTCATACCTGGCAGTATCATTAGTTCCCACATGGATAAGCCATATGGGGTAATGGACAGAGGGATGGATGAGCCTCAGCAACTTTTCCATAATATCTTCGACATGGGCTCCAGGTAAGGATCACCCCTCCTGGGAAATGACTGGTACAGGACTCAATTGATAAAGAATTAAAGGAGGATAATATAATCAATGACTATCAATATGGGTTTATAGAAAATAGATCCTGTCAAACTAAAATAATATTTTTCGGTGAGTTTGGTTGATAAAGGTAACAGTGTTGATGTAATATCCTGTAAGGCATTTGACATGGTATCAGACAACACTTTAGTAGTAGTTTAAACATCTAGTTTAAAAACTAGAACAATATAAAATTAATATGGCACATATTAAATTGATTCAAGCTGATAGGTCTCAAAATTTAATGGTAAATGGGGAATCATTATCGAAAGGATGCATTTCTAGTGGGGTCCTGCATGAATTGGTTCTTGACGCTACACTATGTAACATTTTTATAACTCACCTGGAGGAAAATACAAAATCATCACTGATAAAGTTTGAGGATGACACAAAAATTGGAGAAGTGAAAATAATAGAGAGGACAGTCTCTGACAGTGTGATCTAGATCACGTGGTAAGCTGGGCACAAGCAAACAACAGATTTTTAATATGGTTAAGTGTAAATGTATAAATCTAGGAACAAAAAAATGGGGGACTCTATCCTGGGATGCAGAGACTGAAAAATATTTGGGGGTCGTGGTGGATAATCAGCTGAACATGAGCAACCAGGGAGAGGCTGTGGCCAAAAGGACTAATGAGATGCTTTAATTCATAAACGGGAATCTCAAGTAGTAGTAGAGAGCTTATTTTACCTCTATATTTAATACTGGTGCAACCACTGCTGGAATAGTGTGTTCAGTTCTGGTGTCTACAGTTCAAGAAGAATATTGATAAATTAGAGAGGGTTCAGAGAAGAGACATTAGAATGATTAAGAATTAGAAAACATGCCTTATAGTGATAGATTCAATGAGCTCAATCTATTTATTTTAACAAAGAGAAGATTATGGCATGTGTTATACCAATCAGACTAGATGTTCACAGTGGTCCCTTTTGTCCTTGGAATCTATGGATTTATAAGTCTGTGCCAGTCTTTTGTACTTATCCTTAGCAATTTGTTCACATTTAAACTTTTTGTAGGTTTCCTTTTTGATTTTAGATCATTAAAATGCTCCTGATACAGCCATATTGACTTCTTACTATCCTTCCTATGTTTCCTTTGCACCAAGATCGTTTGCTTATGTGTGATAACAGGAATGCACTTGTCTCTGAAAGACTTTTTCATATTAATCTAAAAGTGACAACAGCATCCAAAAAGATGGCATCTGGTGCTCTTAGCTCTGCTAATGAAGTGCTCCCGTCTTCAACTATCAGCGACCTATTATTTATTTTTGCTCTCATCTCTAACTTTCAAATTCAGCCTTTTGCAAAGTTAGATGTTCCCTTTTATCTTTACATTTACCCAGTCTTTCCATGCCTCTAGTTTTCATACCTACAAGGATAGGTCTTTAGGAGGAGGCTGTGGCTGGCATCATTATTACATACCAAAAAAGGGAGGAGAGGCAGCTGTGTTTGTAGGGACGGAGGTTCATGGGATATAATCCTGTGCGTTTCAAAAGTTAAGGGACTTTGGATAAGTCCCCATTAATAATTACAGAGCCTACTCCACTAGAATTAGAACTCTGTGAATCCATCTGATTTGGTTTGATATCGCATCTGTGCAAACCCACAGACAGGGGTTGCCAATGTTTGCCTTAAGTGTTATGGCTTTAATCTGGCAAACCAAAAATGAGCTCAGGGAAAGTTTTCCTTCTAAAACTGGGATGTATGTGTGCCAGCACAATTAAGAGGCAGTGCCCAAGAACTGAGGGAGTTGAATGTAATGTTGTAAGCCACAGCCTTACTTACTTCTCTGTCACAGCCACAGACGAAATGCATTCTCTTTCCCATACAGATCAGGCTCGACTGAATGCAGTGTCTGAGAAACCAGGTGAAAATGGCTTCCACTGCATTGAGCTAACCATCCTGAACAAATGGGCCAACTGGGGTACAGGGAAAAAAAAACATGCACCTGTTATCTGATGATTTGCCCCATGTGAGGAATCAGGTTAAAACTCAAAACATATCATAAACAGTTGCCTAATAAAATTTGAGTAACCAGACACAGCAATTAAAATTAGAGAATAATTCAACAAAATAAGAAGAACAGGAGTACTTGTGGCACCTTAGAGACTAACAAATTTATTAGAGCATAAGCTTTCGTGGACTACCGCCCACTTCTTCGGATGCATCTCTAAGGTACCACAGGTACTCCTGTTCTTCTTTTTGCGGATACAGACTAACACGGCTGCTACTCTGAAACCTGTCAACAAAATAAGAATCTAAAAACTTTCACAGGCAGTGCATGGACACAAACAGAATTCAAATGAGCCAGTGCTGATTCACAGAGATGCAAGTTGAACCTCTGTCCAGTGCTAAGTTTGGGTATTTTTTATAATTTGAGCTGCACAGTTTGTAGAGCTCTAATTAAGACAAAGTTTGAATAATCCATTTGACCTCCAAATATGATATTAAATGTAACAGTTCCTAATGATCATATATGATCCAGTTAATTATGGTGAATTGCAGCAGTGAGACTGAGAATTAATGGTAGACTGATATAATTATCTGCTATCAATATCCAGATTATTTTAAGAGGCTGTCAAAACATTTTAAAATGTAAAGATTTCCTAAAGTCATTCTGAATAGTAATTAACAAGAGGTCTCTTTGTTCAAAGTCTTATGGATGAGGCTAAAAATCAACCATGATGAGATTGTTTTTATTTATCAACATAAAATTTGATTTCTAAATTAATTTTTTTTGCATATCTCATTACTCTGTTATTTTTTATCACTTATAATACTAAGAAGATACAGTTTTAAGACTTGATAAAGCATTTTTACTCCTACAGGATTTGCATTTTTTTTTCATTTTGAGTAGTGAAAATACAGCTGTGACACATGCAGTGCATCAATATTTTTTAACCCTTAGATTAGCGTAAATTGATTTTGTTTTAACTTCTACCATTTTAAAAGAGAAGTATTAATTAATCAATCTACTCTCTAGCTTTTTGGGTAAAACCAACTGTGTCATCAGTTGATCTCACACTCTATGAGAAAGTCATATCTTGCTTTTATAGGCGATAGGCTCTATGATCTAAAAATGTCTTTTTCACTCAAGTACTATGATCCTACTATGCTGAGCAGATATAAATTAGGGAATCTGCAAGGATAATGCTTACCCTCATGGTTGAAAAGATCTTTGTGGTCAATAAATTAAAAAAATCCTGTGTAAGTACTGTAACATATAATGACCATTGAATCCATTGAACATGAGTAACACCTAAGCTTTGTAAATTCAAATCCAACTCTGGGCAGAAATCTCGTGGTGGACAGGGGGAAAAGGGGAAAAAAGAGGCATGTTGCTACAATCTGTGTATCAAAGGTGATTTGGGGTGGGAGGCAGATTTGTTTATTTAATTATAAGGAAATGTAATCTGAGTATAGCAGAAAATTTAGAATGTGTTCAAGCTATTTTTGAAAAGAAAAAGTATACATTCAAATGCTTGCTCAGGGATGACAAAGGATTAGGGGGCAGAGGAGTGGAGGGGTGAGGAGGAGATGTGTTGGGACTGAAGCAAGTGGGGAGGAGACTATGGTGTGCAGAGAAAGGTAACACAGAGAACAGGCGCAGTTAACAGGGGAATCTTGCGAGGAAGTTCTCCAAGTGATGAAGGAGCAACTATGTGACCATTGGGGTGAGTTTGTTATCGTCAGTGTGTGTGTGTGTGGTGTGCTTGCTGCTTGGCTAAAGTAGGTAATGTGGTGTGTTTGTTTTGGGAACTGTGTGCTGAGTCTAGTGGCCAACTAGGAAAGCCTAACAACGTCTTAATGAGGCTTTGATTTCCAAACCCTTTAGCACCCATCAACCCTTAACCAGGGGGTAGGACTACTCAGGGAGAACTGGGGTTTAATATGTTCACTCCTAAGCAATCAGAGGAGCTAGCAAACAGGAGAGTTTTGTGAGGGAGCTTAGAGGGGGAATGGGAGAGTGTGGGGGTCTAGACACACTTAATTAATGTTCTTTAAACTTAAGACAGTAAACACCACTGATAAAAATAAGACAACAATAAAAGAAAGAGCTGCAGGAGTAAAAAGAGAATGCAGGCAGAAGTCCAGCAACAGAGTGGGGGCTATCCAGTTTATTGCACTGAATACAGCATGTATGATTATCTGACTTCTGGGTGGGTGGCATATATGTGCATTTGGCGCAAGGAGTAACTTGCCCTAAGAGACCGTGTATGGGCTTTGGAGACCACAGTGGTTGAACTGGAGGAGCTAAGGGAAACAGAAAGGTACACAGAAGAAATTTTCTGGGACACAGTAGAACAGTCCCACCCCTAGTCTGACAGCGTATGTGCTGTTGAGAAGGCTGAAAGAAAATCTCAGTGAAGGAGAATATGAAATTGGAGCAGAGGGAAATGATCAGATAGTAGGGACCCTCCTTCCAGATGATGTCATGATATTCTCTCACCCTGAGGATACGTCTTCAGGGGAGAGAACTCCATTTATTAGGAAGAGACAGGTAATAGTAATGGAGGATTCGATCATTAAAAACATAGATAGTTGGGTTTGCAAAGACCGGGAAAACCGCATTGTGACTTGTCTGCCAGGTGCAAAGACTGCGGATCTCTTGAAACATCTAGATAGACTTATGTGTAGTGTTACTTATGTGTTACCAGGGAAACAATGTAAATGCTTGTACACAAATGTAAGGAGCTGGGGCAATAAAATGGAGGAACTGGAACTACTAGTGCAGGAGGTCAAACCAGATATGTCATAACTATAAAGGGAAGGGTAACAGCCCTCCTGTGTACAATACTATAAAATCCCTCCTGGCCAGAGACTTCAAAATCCTTTTACCTGTAAAGGGTTAAGAAGCTCAGGTAACCTGGCTGACATCTGACCCAAAGGATCAATAAGGGGACAAGATACTTTCAAATCTTGGTAGGGGGGAGGCTTTTGTTTGTGTTCTTTGTTTTGGGGGTTGTTCGCTCTTGGGACTAAGAGGGACCAGACATCAATCCAGGTTCTCCAAATCTTTCTGAACAAGTCTCTCATATTTCAAACTTGTAAGTAAACAGCCAGGCAAGACGTGTTAGTTTATCTTTGTTTTCTCAACTTGTAAATGTACCTTTTGCTAGTGTGTTTATCTCTGTTTGCTGTACTTTGAACCTAAGGCTAGGGGTGGGGGTCCTCTGGGCTCTTTAAGTTTGATTACCCTGTAAAGTTATTTTCCATCCTGATTTTACAGAGATGATTTTTACCTTTTTCTTTAATTAAAAGCCTTCTTTTTAAGAACCTGATTGATTTTTCCTTGTTTTTAGATCCAAGGGGGTTGGATCTTGATCCACCAGGAGTTGGTGAGAGGAAGGAGGGGGGATGGTTAATTTCTCCTTGTTTTAAGATCCAAGGGGTTTGGATCTGTATTCACCAGGGAATTGGTGAAGAGTCTCTCAAGGCTACCCAGGGAAGGGAATTAGCTTTGGGAGTGGTGGCAGCGGACCAGATCTAAGCTGGTAGTTAGGTTTAGAAGTTTTCATGCAGGCCCGCACATTTGTACCCTAAAGTTCAAAGTGGGGAAGCAGCCTTGACAAGATATAATAGAGATATTATAGAAACATGGTGGAATAGCACTCATGACTGAAATATAGGTATTTAAGGGCATATGCTGATTAGGAGAGATAGGTATAAAGGTAAAGGTGGCAGGATAGCATTGTACATCAACAAAGTGTTAACCTAAAGAAGTAAGAAGTGATAGTATTGGCAAAACAGAATATGTCTGGGTTAAAATCACTTCGGCGAAGAATTGTAAAAGAGTCTGTTGGGATAGTGTTAGTGGTCTCCTGTAGACCTCCAGGATCAGACTTGGACATGGATAGAAAGCTCTCTAAAATTATTAGAGAGAGAAACATTTTTAGGAATTGGGTCATAATTGGAGACTTTAACTTCCTGGCTATAGATTGGAGAATAAATGCTAATAATACTGGTAGGGCCAAGTTACTCTTGGATGTGATGCAATTTTAGATTTGGTTTTGATAAGTAGTGAGGACATCATAAAAGAGCTGGTTGTAGACAATAACCTTGGATTTAGTGATCACAAGCTGATTCAGTTTAAGTTAAATGGAAAGATAATCAAAACCAGGTTGCTAACTATGGTATTTGACTTCAAAAGGACAGATTTACTTAAAAAGAGTCAACTAGATTGAAGAGCTCAAGGGCTTAAATGTGGAGGAGGCTTGGAATTTCTTCAAATCAAAAATACAAAAACTATCTGAAATTTATATTCCAAGCAAGGAGAAAAAGCTTCTAGAGAAAGACTCCAGACCCAGCTGGGTGAATAACCACCTCAAAAAGGTTACTGGAAGTAAGGAGACTGCCTTAGAGAATGGAAAAAGGAAGGAAAGCAAAGAAAGTGGGAATAAAGTCAAAATTGCTAAAAGTCAGGTTGGATTAGTTCTTGCCAAGGAAATTAAAATAAATAATAAGAGATTGTTTTAGTTATATAAATAAAAAGAAAATAAGAAAAGATGAGGTTGGGCTGCTATGCAAAGTGGATGGGAAGGAGAATTAAAATCTAGCCAAAAACTAAATGAATACTTTGACTCATTTTTCAATAACAATGATAAAATATGGAACATGTGTATGCAGGCCGTATGACTGATGGAAATAAGTGTGTAGAAGTGAAAATGACCATACCTGAGTTTAATGTGTTAAAATCAGTTGGACCAGATTATTTCCACCCTAGAATACTAAAAGAATTGCCACATGAGATTGCTAGTCCACTATCAAGGATTTTTAATAAATATATATTTAGGGGCAATACTATATGACTGGAGAATAGCTAACTTTGTACTTAAGTTTAAAAAAAAAATCAGAAGAAAAGGGATCCGGGCACTTACAGACCTATTAATTTGACCTCAGTCATATGCAAGGTTTTAGAATAAATTGTGAAGGACAGAATAATTAAATTAATGGAGGTAAATGGAAAAGGTGAAGCAATGTAAAATGGCTTTACCAAAGGTAGATCATGCCAGACTAACCTGATTTCTTTATTTGAAAAAATAACTGATTTTTTTAGATAAAAGGAAAGTGCAAAACTTTAATACACTTGGACCTCAGTAAAGCATTTGACATGGTACCACATGGGAAATTATTTGTGAAGATGGGGATCAGTACAAGAATTGTAAGGTGACTAAGGAACTAGATAAAGGAGAGAAAACAATGAGTTGGGCTGAAAAGTGAATTATCAGACTGGAGGGAGGTTACTGGGTTCCTAGTGGAGTTCCCTAAGGATCAGACTTGGAACCAATCTTATTCAATATTTTCATTAATGACTTTGGCACAAAAAGTAAGAGTATGCTAATGAAATTTGCTGAGGATACAAAGTTGGGATGTATCATCAATACAAAGAAAAATCGGAATATTATACAGGATGATCTGGATGACCTTGAAGACTGGAGTGACAGAAACAGGATGAAATTCAATAGAACAGAGTTCAAGGTCATGTGCTTAGGTCTAATAATAAGAGATTGTGGTACAAGCTGGGAGCTCATCAGTTGGAAGCAACAGAGAAGGAGAGAGACCTGGATGCATGGGTCAATCATAGGATTATTATGAGCCACCAATGTGATGTGGCTGTGAAAAAGACAAAAGCCATCCTAGGATGTATCAGGTGAGGCATTTCCAGCAGAGACAAAGCATTATTAATGTCAATATACAAGGCACTGGTATGACCTCATTTGGAATACTGTATACAGTTCTGGTCATCTATGGTCAAGAAAGATTAATTTAAAAACCGTAAC
Source organism: Chrysemys picta bellii (assembly GCF_011386835.1). NCBI lineage: Eukaryota > Metazoa > Chordata > Testudines > Emydidae > Chrysemys > Chrysemys picta. The sequence continues at coordinate 145,840,587 of NC_088792.1, forward strand.
AGGTTATAAGCACCTGCAGACTTGAAAGTTCAGGGCTGTGGACACATCTGCATTGCCACTGGAGGCTTAGCCTAAGCTCCCATAGGAGGACCCTGTGAGACTGGGCTCTGCAGGAGGTACTGCTCAGCAGGATCAGAGTGGTGGCCCCTCACAGCCCACTGACTGGATGGTACCAGTACTTAAAACAGGAAGCCATGAAAGGAACTTTCTGAGCAACAACACAGACTGCCTGCTGTCTGTCTCTGCTCCATACACTGCTTGCAATCGACCCTAGACGCCTGTTTCCGATGCTAGTTTGTCCTCGACTGTGCTTTTTGATTGTGGTCTTTATCTTGGTGCCAGACACCAATATGGTAACCTGACCCCACCTGCCTCCTGACATCTGATTTGCAGTCTGCCCTCTGGCCCATCTCAGACTCTGATGTCTCAGTATCTGACTCGTCCTGACTCTTGACTCTAGCTCTAACCACTAGGTCTTACTGCCTTCATCCTAGCTGTGACACAGCGGTGCACAGACGAGCCACTAGGATGATCAGGGGGATGCAGGGCCTATTATATGAGAGGAGATTGGAACAGTTTTGATTATTTAGTCTACCAAAAAGAAGGCTAAGAGGTAATCTGATTGCTCTTTATAAATACATTAAGGGGGTAAATACTAGGGAGGATGAAGAGCTATTTCGTTAGTTACCCGTTTGTTCTTGTGCCAGCTATTTGTAAAGGACAGTGCGGGCACAAGAACAAATGGGAATGAACTGGCCAGGAACAAATTCAGGCTGCAAATTAGAAGGTTTCTAGCCATCAAGGAAGTGAGGTTCTGGAACAGGCAGGAGTTGTGGGGGGAAACAACTTAAATTAGTTTTACAAGAGAGCTGGACAAAGTTATGAGTACTATTGTATGGCAGGCTTGCATGAGATGGTAGGGAGCAGGGCTCATTTCCAGTTTATGTCTTATGTTCCTAAAACCTCATGTTTTCATTATTTCAGCCGGCAAGCTGGAGGGATCAGGAAGGGATTCCCAGACCTCCTGCCCCCAATATATTGGGGGATTTTTTGTAATTTTATATCTTCTTCCTCTGAATCATCAGGAAAAGCCAAGGATGCAGGTGGGACATTGGTTGGGGAGGGCCAAGTCTCTGGAGTGGCACTGAGTATTCTGTCTCTCACATGCTTGGCTGACCGGTTCTTGCTCACAATTTCATGATCTAACGGATCACCATATGTGGGGTCCTGAGGAAATTTCCCCCCAGGTCAGATTGGCAGTGCCCTTGGGGGATTCTCACCTTCCTCTGAAGCATGTGGGTGCAGGTCACTGGCCAGAATTATCTGGGTATAATAAATTTCTTGCCATTGCGGGGGCCCTCAGTCACTTGTGCACTTCGGTCCCTCCTATTCTTTGCCACACAACAGTCTAGTCTTCTGTGGGCTGTAATACTTTAGTCTAATTTCCATTGTAGGGTTTGGTGTGGTGGTGCTGGATGGTGCTGGTGTCCTTTGATATACTAGACTAGATCTGGTGGTCCCTTCTGGATTTGAATCCTATGACTCTATGGCTATGTTTTGTGTGCTCAAGATATCCTTATGCCCAATGTGTCTGCTCATATGTCTCTAGTGGCACTAGAAGTAGAGAATACAATATGAATGCAGCAATGACTTGAGTCATACCTGCATTATCAGCATTTGCTAAGGTAATTCTCTCTCACTCTGCTGCCTGTGGCTGCAGTGCCTACAGAGAGAGAGAGAGAGAGAGAGACAGCTTCTCTTGATAGAGAGAGACTGTGTGCAAAGCATATGAAGATTTAGGCAGCTCTGTTAGCCAGGAGAGTCAAGAGAATGGGATTTCATGAGTATGTATTTGAAATCTAAGCTCAAGGAAACTGTCAGCAGAACCCAACTGATTGTAGCTGACAGGGCAAAACTGCATATTTTGGATTTTTATTGTGCAGCCAGAAATTATGTGAAAGGGAAAATTTAACTGCATATAAAAGTTACTGATTTGTATATATGAAATCTTAATCACATTATACTCCCTATTTTAAGGAGGCAAATGAAAAGGAATTTGTTAGTACGCATGAGTTATGCTAAATGCGTGTCTTAAGACCAGTACTAATTAGGAATACAAAGTAAATGTACAAATATTTTAGTCCCAATGGCATGCTACATATAGTACGGGTTAAACAAACACATTTTTGGTAATTAATGCATCACCACTGCACTGTAGCCAAGTACATATTTTTACATCTACATAATTACTACATGCTACAGAACATACATTGCCTTCAGTAATAGGTACCAAGTATTAATATTATACATGAATTCAAATAAAACAAAACCCAGGGACCAGAAGTGAAAAAACCTAATATAAGTCTAAGCCTTGATCTCTAGACACACATGTTTATTTACAGAATTGTAATAAATTAACATAGAAGATAATTGCTTGATCTTAGCCATCAATTACCTCCAGAACAAATATAAACTATGAAGAAGAGTAACTAAGAGGCCCAATCCTGCAAACCCTTACTTGCATAACTAAGAGTTTTTCACACAATGGGTTTTGGTGGATGCAGCTCTATACTTCCAGGAAAAGAAAGTGCTGCTTTTCTAAGGGTTCAGTATACATTACTTGTGATGTTTTTCAGATTATTTTGTTTAATAGAGGATCATCCATTTATAGCTCGATTTCTAGTGTAGAGAGTTAGACTAAACACTCAAAACACATTTTACTACAGGCAATTGCAAAGTTATACATCTTGGAACCAGGAATGCAGGTCATATCGACAGAATGGGGGGCTGAAAGGGATTTAGGGGTCATGGTGGACAAGCAACTCAGCATGCGCTTCCAATGAGAAGCTGTGACAAAGGAGGGCGAATGCGACGCTTGGATGTATAGACAGGGAAGGGAATTTTACCTCTGCATATGGCATTAATGAGACCGATCCTGGTATATGGCATACAGTTCCGTGTCCACATTTTTAAAAGGATGTTGAAAGCTGGAGAGGGTGAAGAAAAGAGCCACAAAAAGGATTCAAGAGAAAGAGGAAATGCCTTAGAGTGAGAGACTTAAAGCGAGAGACTATTTCGTTTATCAAAAAGAGGACAGAGGTGTACCTTGATTACATTGTTTATATTCCTTCATGGGGAGAAAATACCTGGTACTAAAGGATTCTTTAATCTAGTGGAGGAAGTCATAACAAAAACCAGGGGCTGGAAGCTGAAGCCAGACAAATTCAGATTAGAAATAAGGTACTTTTTTTAAATAGTGAGGATGATTAACCATTAGGTTAACCTGAGACAGATATTATGGACACTTTGAATATCCAAAGACTATAGGATCAACTTTATATATGTTATATGTATCTTTATAGGTTAGGAATTGTATTCTTGCTCCATGAGGGGAGCTGAAGAGTATCATGCAGGCACTAAAAATCACTGGGAGGTAATTAATTCAAATCCCTAGAGAGGTAACGAGTCTGGAGATGCCTCACCCGCCTCCAAAGGGGAAATTGCATATACTGGTTTGGGCTGTTTAAAGAACACAAGCAAATGAACAACTGAACTGTATAAGTGACTACCCTAGCATAGGGAGGGCGGTCACTCTCATCAGATCCAAGAAAGTATTAGCATGAGGATGTGACCAGAGGAACAGGTCCTATGGAAGACCTGAAGTACTTTGAAACCTGCCAGAGTCTCCATGGGGAAGAGGAGTCATATATGGTCTGCTGTGACCTACATATAAGCTATTTATTATTTTCAAGATATGTTTTCTTTGTAATGCTTTTGTTCTCAATAAGTAATAATTTGCTTTTAAAAAGGCTGGCTAGTCACTGGGTAATCCTGTCACTGTCTCTGAGAGAACAGGACTGCAGGTACTGAACTAACCTCATACCTGCTGAGGTGACCACAGTAAATTGTAGGAGTGATTGCAGTTTAAATCCTGGGACAGAAGGAGAGAGTTGCAGTACTCAGTCCCCAAAAAGGATACAGCTAGAGTCTTGAGATCTGAGTGCCTAGTCAATGAGGCTATGAAGGAATCAGAGGTGCAGTTACCTCAGGAACTGTGGCACAAACTACCAAGAGAAGTGGTGGATTCTCATCTCTTGAGGTGTTCAACTCAAGACCGGATGCCATTCCGGAAGGTGAGCTTTGGCCAAACACAAGCAATTGGGCTCACTACAAGATTAACTTGGTGAAATGTAACCACCTGTGATATACAGGATTTCAGACTAAATGCTCTAATGGTCCCTTCTAGCCTAAAACTCTATGAAAATACCCTGTAATGGCATTCTGGGAGTGCAGTTCAGTAAGGGGTTGTGTCACCACTTACCCTGCAACCCTGGTTCCTTACAATGCTTCGCTGCTGGGATGCTCACAGTCATCCTGTAAGCAGGCAGATCACACCCTGAGTGTCTGTGTACCACACAGCCCTGGTTCAGCAGCTCTGACCCCAGCAGCCTGTCTACAGCCCCACCAGCCTTGGTTACAACCAGCAAGGTGACCTCAACATAATCCCAGCTCTGAATTTTCCCAAAACTTTGTATTCTGTAATGTCCAGCCCTCTCATGGACAGTTCAGAGAAATAATAAGATTTGTTTGTGCCTCTAAAGACACAAAAGCACCTCACAGCTTATTAGCTTGATTGACTTAAATACACCCCTCCCTTCAGACATAGCACTGAGTTTCATAGTGAAAATAAAGGAAATTTATTAACAAAATGTACACAGGATTAAGTGAGTTCAAGTGTAAGGAATAAAGATAGAAAGGGTTATAAAAATAAAAGTGAAAACACACATCTAAATGTCCAAAACTTAATTTAGCAAGGTGCAGGCTTTGTTTATGATGTTTTCTCTCACCAATCTACCTTCTTCTCTGCCATGGCTGACATTCCCTCAGGACCTCCCACAGAAGTACTAGATGCTGGCTTCCCTTATCATGCTAGGTCAAAGATCTTTGCCTCAGCAGGTTTCTCAACTATATTTAGTTCCCAGAGTCTTCCCCTCCTCCCCCCCCCGCCCCAATTGGTTGAAGGACACATCTGTCTCAGCTGGCAAGAGCTCTGTTCCATTGTGTCTAAATTACCTCATGCTGTTCTTCCCTTCCTGGGGGCTTCCCAACTCCCTGCTGATTTGAATGTAAATGGGGCGTCCACTGTTTTTGGTCACACTTTGCTTACTTTACCTGGAGACAGGTAGATAGCTGTGACTTTCCCTCCTATCTGGGAGAGACCTGTTTTGTTCCTTTGTTTGAACATAGACTGTAAAGCCTAATATCAATGAGTACCCATAATTCCTCCTATAGTGTTAATACATACGTTTTACAATTATATTAGTCACCAGTGCGTCATAGACTTTCATAAAACACCTCACTCAATAAACTTTTATAACACAGTAATATTGTACACAATTAGTTAATCCAATTGCTTATTACTTGAGGTTCAGACCCTCTGTCTTTATAGCCAAGATAAAGTTTCTTTTAGCAGTGACTAGCCTGCCAGAAGCTGTCTCCTATCCCGCTTGTTAGATTGATAGATTTGTTTACCTAACATGTAAATGGACCTTCCTTGTCGCTCCCTGACAACTAGGTTGGTCAGAGAAGCAAATACAGGTTCCTTTGTCTAGGGCAGACCTGTTTACCAACTCCTCCTGACATGCCTGGCTTAAACCCATTTTAGTCATAATTTCAGCATATATCCATATCTCTTCAAATATACTGCGGACATATATCACAAAATAATATTAATGATCAGTGAGGAGTTATTTTTCCAATGACATACTACATAACACCTTTTAGATACAGATTATAACCATACACTGAATTGGTCAAGCCAGCTAGAACTCGTCACCTGATAGCTCATGACCCTTGTCATCTGGAGCTGGGATATTCTTAGAATCACACCTCCCCCCTCACAAAACTGCAGGAGGAGCAATCAGTGGCCGACCCAGAGACAGCAGGTCGGAGCCTTCTTTCCTGGACAGGGCATCTACCACCATATTTTCTTTCCCCTTTATATAGAAGAAATCTGTTTTGTCACCTTTGTCTGTTTACAGTCTCCAGACGTACAGAGAGTATCCATAATTTCACCTACTGAGTTGTTTCAAACATTTCACAGTGACACTAATGACCAATGTGTTATTAGATTTCAAACAATTTATTAGTGTCACCTTTTAATGAATATCATGACACCAATGTGTGAGGTGTAGTGGGTATGTCAGGTCTGACAAAAGTCACTGACACAGAGCAGTGAATCACAAATGACCCTCTGGGTCACAAACCCATACATTGTGCTTTCTTTGCCTTTTACTGTGCATCTTCATTGGACAGATGAAAAGCTATGTTGTCTCTGCCAGGATTGTGTGGAATATTACTTTGCTCTTCTAAGTTCTCTCATGTTTTATTAAAGCATAAGACCAAAAAAAAAAAAATCTACGAACAACATGACAGAAATTGGGGATGGGGGGAAAGCAAGGTAATTTCAAGTTATTGTTAACTTTTTGTCCTGATGGATGATGCTGAGGGAAAAGGGCATATTATTGTGAGTTCAGGATATAGTGTCGGCCTTAATTTTAAATCATAAATGGCTGTGACAAAAAGAGCAATAGCCAGTGCTGGCATGCCAGAATGGACTAAGAAATAATATATGAGGACAGAAGCTAGAAATACGATCAGGTAATAACAAAAGGATATTCAGCCTGGAAAAATGCAAGCTAATGCCTTGGGGAAAAAAGTTTGAACGCGAAGAATCAGTGGGGAGAAGAAAGTAGGAAATAGCAATACTCAAAGAGCTAGTGGTGACAGTGCATAGTCAATTAGGTAAGAACTTGCAATGCACTGTGACAGCAATATAGGAATGCAAATTTGTATTACATGTGTGAAGGCTTGATTAAAATTGACTAGTGGGCGCACACTTTAATATGTTATTAATGTATGTTGAGATTTTTCAAACATATTTAGTCACACAGCTCCTATTAATTGTAATGGGAATTGTATGACTAAACCCTTTTTTTAGAGTGGGGAGGGGGGTTAAAATAGTATTTAACAGGAAGGAAGAAAAGTTGTGAGGGTGGTAAAGAGTGGGGTGTCACACTAGGTTGAAAGAAAGAAAACAATAGAACTAATCCTGGGGGGAAATATTGTGAGATTAGATGGAAGAGCACAAGTGGTAGAAGCCCCAGAATGTGGACATTTAACACTGGGTTGGACAAAGCATCAGAGAATATAGTTTACTGCATTGTCTACACTAATGCTTAGATGTCTAAGGCATCCGAAGCCAAAAATTTCCTTGAGTTTATTCATGTATTTGTGAGCAGGTTTTCTTGCCCTGCTGTAAAAGAAGTAAACATGAAATGTAATCCAAATTCTTTTCCTTTTTTGAGGCTTGGACTTACTAACAGTAGAAATAGTAATACAGTAGATCAACCCAAACTGTATTCCAGACTTGGCTGTTCCTAGGCTTCCTCCTCAAAGACATCTGTCAGACTAGTGTTATGCCCAGACAGACTCCCACATCCCTTGCAATCAGGATACAGTTAATAAGCCTCACCTGCCACAATGAGTCAGCATCTCCCAGTAAAATTCCATAATCTGCTAACAGGATGAGTCAACAGAAAACCTTCTAACAATAAATATCTTTTTAAGGTGGGAGCAGAATACTTGATCATGAACAACAACATCTTCTAAGATGTCCTGAATTATTCCTTTTAATTACTTCACTAAACACAAGCAAATATAGTTTTTACTTCCAGTAGCCACTTTAAGCATTTGGGCAAGATCTGCAATCATCTGTTTTCACCAGTGTTTCTGTTCCAATGCAATTCAAGTCACTGTGTTCTCTAGAACTAGGCTCTATTCTCACTGATGCCCTTGATTCTTCTCCCAGAGCAGATGGTTTAACATTGACATCTGCACCATCTGTAGGCATTCCAGGCCAGCTTTGGATATCTGCTGCTTAACACTTCCAATACAGAGATGATATTCTAGAGCCAAATGAAAGCCCATTTCAAACTCCATGTCTACCTCTCTCTGGTACCGCTGTCCAAGTGTCTGTGGCACTTGTATTTCAAACACTTAACTCTCCTCTTCCCAGCAGAAAACAGACCATCCACCCCTCGGACACCCTTTTTCCTCTAATGGAGATAGCCAGGGCATGTTGCCATTGCTCCAGCTCACTCCTTACCATGAGAGAATCAGAAGGCAGGAAACTGCCTCCATTTACTCCCTGACTGGATGCAAAGTCTCAGGATTTAGAGTAACTTGTTCTTTAGCCATCCATTCATTTTAAACTTAAGTTTAATTCAGTGTTTTTAATGACCATTATAAACATTTTATCAGCCACCCTGCTAATTTTATTAAACTTACTTCCTTAGCATTACCTTTTCAGATACTGAAAGCATTCCCTGATGGTTGACGAGAAGGGAACAATTATTCCTTTGCCCAAAAAGCTTGAGAGCCTTTCCTAATAGGAGAAACATATAACTGCATCATTGTGTTGTCTTGTATGTATGTGTAGCAGGGGGAAAGTTTAGTTTGTTTTCAGTAAAGCTACATGTCAGACTAATGTTACCAAGTTATTAAGTAGCATTAAGAATATATAAAAGGCATTTGAGTAGTCAGAAAGGTGAGTATTGAATAAAGGGAAAGAGAAAATCAAATGTAACAAACCCATCAAATACTCCAAGTGTTTGCCTGGCATGCGTCATACCAGAGAGATATAAGAGGAACAAACGGATTACAAAAAAACGAAGATCCAATTTTTAAAAAAATATTACATATATTTTGTTCAGTGTAACAATAACAACTCACTAAAATCTTTAGGATACACTGACACATGCTGCTTTTACAAGGATATAAATGGGGCAGGGGAGAAAGGTAATATATAAATGAAATACCAGGACCATTTACTGGTATAGTACATATTTCCTTTATTACAACGCATTTTTATGACTCCAGCAAAAGCAAGAAATAAAATATTTAATGTTATTGAGGTATATTGTTCTCACTAAAGTTGTGTTCGAGTCATAAACCTGGCTACTCCCCAATGCACCATATGTCCACTTGTGTTTGTTGGGATTAATCAAATGAGCATCCACTCAATTTTCTGCCTCTTATGTTACAAAAAACATGGTGACCATTAAAGTGGCGCTGTAATTCTGAATGAAGTATTTTTTGTTATTAATATATATTGTGGTAGCACCTACGGACCCTTGTGAGGATCAGTACACTTTATGCTAGGTGCTGGAACAGGAGAAATCAGTCTCTGTCCCAAAGATATTACATTATATTTTGAGAGAAACCACACTAAGGGCTTGTCTACATGGTTCATTAGTCCACACCAAAGTTCCCTAGTGTGTGTTAATGTAGTCCCATTTCAAACAGTACTACATTAACACACGCTAGGGAACTTTTAGTGTGCATGAGCAGGTCCACATGGGCTAGTCAGTGAGAGACACACTCGTGCACACTGGAATTTACACCCCTCCAGTGTGGACTAATGCACCATGTACACAAGCTCCAGGTGTTACACACAAAGTTACATCAATCTGCCTCAGTTCTCCATCTGGAAAATGGGATACCACTTCATCCCTCCCTTCCGTCCCCCTCACCTATTCAGACATTATGAACACTTCAGGGCAGGGACAATCTTATTATGTGTATGTACAGAGCCTAGGTATAATATACTACTATAATACAAAGGTAGCAGGATAAGGAATATAAAGTCTCATCATCTTGATTTCTTTCCCAATAAGCCAATACATCCCTGAGTGTAAATACTGTATAATACATACAATATTATCCACCAACTAAGCATTACTTCTAGGACTAACAAACTGTTAATATACTACTCCCCTTATTGTGTAAATGGCATCTACAAATCATTAGTCATGTATTGGGGTGAATTCATATGGGCAAGGAGACATTTTTTTCATATTTTTATTTTTTTAACATCCATCTGTGCACATAAATTCAACAGATTGCACTTGTGGTTCTGGCTGTAAAAGCACAGGAAGGGTTAGCAAATATATCTAATACACATATTTTGAAAATGTTGTAAGAGCATGGAGGAATGTGTAAGCTCCAGGCAATCTGGTACCTAGAGAAAATGTCCATCCCAAAGTGTAAACGCCATAAATAGTGTAGTGAGCATCCTATAAATATTGGTACTGTTACAGCTGGGGTTGCTGTTTTTCACACACATATCATGGGCACTTTTTCCAGCACATTTTCCTTCTCAGTGGATCCTCCTGAACAAAAGGGCACAATGCTCTTCTCTAGGACATAACGAGATTCCTGTCCTTTAAGGTTGCTTTGAGACTTGCCCATCAAAAGGGTTTGGCATTCTAATAGTTCCCTAGAGAATTTCATATTTACACACTAAGTTACAGAAGATGGATGCTGCTTGTTTAGTAATGGATGAAGAATGAAGAACTCCATTACTACTAAACTTGGAAATCCCTTAGTTGATACAGGTTTTAAAACATGTATTAGAATAGAATTGGTGCTTTTGGGGTGAAAACATTTTATTTTCCTCTACTATCATGAAGCCATTTAAAACATGTTCATCTTTTTGACCATATGTGCCAACAATAAGACAAATGGAAGAAGCAAGTGAGGGCTATAGTCAAAGGTGAGAGTAGGATTATGCCTATTAAGTTCAACTATAACCGTATGCAGTAAAATATTTTAATGTGTTTGGGAAAGGGTGGGCTGAGATGGGAGAAATGACAAGGAATTGATTGTTTTCTTCTGGGATTAACAAATTAGTGTGATTCCCCACCCACCCTGCCCTACTCCACCAACACCTTCTTACGATCATCTGTATTTCTGGTATTTAATTCTGTAATGACTAATTTTGAAATAGCTGGAGAGGAAATTAAAGAAATACAGTGAAAGTGAAAAAGATTAATCAGAAACCCGCAATATATAAATCATACAAAAGTCAAACTAAACCCTTTGTTTGTAAAATAAAAAAAAAACAATACACCTTTGTATCCAGGTACTGTATAAAAATAATGACTAACTATCATGCAGAGCTGATAAGGTAAACAGTATCACATGCCATAACACATACCACTTTTGGAGCCATTATCGGTGTACAGATGTTGGTCAATTGTGTGGTGGATATTTTTTTTTTCAAGACATTGTGATGAATCAGCTGAGCATTAATGATTCAGCAAAGGGCAGTATGGTGAACCTGCTAGGCTGGGCATGAACCGACTCATGCTCTTTTCCTCCTGGTTGGGAGGGTAATGGGTTACCAGCAGGGGAAGAGTTTATAACAACTAGAAGAGTGGATCACACAGGCAGGGTGTTTGGGGCTTTGGAAGCAGTGCGGTGTTGAAGGCAGTTGGGGAATGCATATTGGGACCTGCAGAGGCATAGCAGCTTAAGCACCTACAGTGCTTGCCCCAGCCATGGTGCATCTGGCATGCTACAAGGGACTGAATCAAGACAAGATTTTAGTACAATGGCATGCCAGAAACCATTCAAGACCTACAATTACAGCACGTTACTGACAGCAGGTATAATATCAACCTAATAAAACTCTTGGTTTATCTCTAGCTGAGGTCTTCTTAATACACAGCTTTTAAGCCTAAGCCTATGTGCTATAGTTTTTATTAGAGATACCATTATGAATACGGCTAAGATTTAATCATGGGTATTTTTAGTAAAAGTCATGGACACGTCATGGGCAATAAGCAAAAATTCCTGTGACCTATCCATGATTTTTACTAAAAATACCCCTGACTAAATATTGGAGACTCTGGGGGGACTGGGGCGCAGCTTCTGTTTGGAGTGGGGCCTATGGGATGCCCATTGGTGTGCCTGCTGGTGGTTGGGGGAGGCCTTCTGGGGTGCCTGTTGGTGCTTGGGTGGGAGTGAGGGGGGACTTCCCAGGATCGCCGCCTCTGCTGCTGCCAGGGGTGGGCAGCGTGGGACTGCCACTGCCACTACTGGGAGGGGGCAGGTGCGGCAGGCCCCGGGCTGCCAGAGCTTCTCCAGCTGTCCTGTGTCAGTCGCACCTCCCAGCTGCAGAAGTCACATTGGTCCCGGAAAGTCACGGAATCTGTGTCTTCCATGATGGACTCACAGTCTTAATTATGACATTTGCTAATGCAAATCAACACACGTGCACAGGGCTAGTTAGACAGGCAGAACTGCAGGGTCTCAATGTGTCAATGAGATGATGGTGTAGAGAGGAGGGGTTTAGATTTATTAGGACTGGGGAAACTTTTGGGACCTGGGGAGCCTATACAGGAAGGATGGGCTCCACCGAAACCAAAATGGAACCAGATTGCTCGCACTTAAAATTAAAACTGTTGTAGAGCAGTTTTTAAACTAAGGGCTGGGGGAAAGCCAACAGGTGAGGAGGAGTGCGTGATTCGGACACAGGATCTTAGAGGAGGATCCATTGATGGAGATTCTGTATGTCCTAGTAAGGAGGAGAGGATGGAAGATGATAAAATACAGGTAGGATCTGATGAGAAACAGTCAAATGAAAAAAAGTCCCATTTAATTACATCAGGTAATGCAGATACCTAAAAAGTGACAAGTTTTTAAAGTGCTTATATACCAATGCTAGAAGTCTAAATAATAAGATGGGTGAAGTCGAGTGCCTCATATTAAATGAGGATATTGATATAATAAGCATCACAGAAACTTGGTGGAATGAGGATAATCAATGGGACACAGTAATGTGGGTACAGAATATATTGGAAGGACAGAACAGATCATGCTGATGGGGGAGTGGCATTTTATGTGAAAGAAAGCATAGAATCACATGAAGTAAAAATCTTAAATGAACCAAACTGTACACAGAATCTCTATGGATAGTAATTCCATGCTTTAATAAGAAGAATACAGCAGTAGGAATATATTACCAACCACCTGACCAGGATAGTGGTAGTGACTGTGAAATGCTCAGGGAGATTAGAGAGGCTATTAAAATAAAAAAAACTCTATAATAATGGGGGATTTCCATTGTCCCCATATTGACTGAGTACATGTCACCTGAGGACAGGATGCAGAGATAAAGTTTCTTGAACCTTAAATGACTGCTTCTTGGGCAGATAGTCCTGGAACCCACAAGCGGAGAGGCAACTCTTGATTTAGTCCTAAATGGAGCATAGGATCTGGTACAAGAGGTGAATATAGCTGGATTACTTGGTAATAGTGACCATATAATTAAATTTAACATTCCTGTGGCGGGGAAAACACCACATCAGCCCAACACTGTAGCATTTAATTTCAGAAAGGGAGACTACACAAAAATGAGGAAGTTAGTTAAACAGAAATTAAAAGGTACAGTGCAAAAAGTGAAATCTCTGCAAGCTGCATGGAAACTTTTTAAAGACACCATAATAGAAGCTCAACTTAAATGTATACCCCAAATTAAAAAACATAGTAAGAGAACCAAAAAAGTGCCACTGTGGCTAAACATCAAAGTAAAAGAAGCAGTGAGAGGCAAAAAGGCATCCTTTAAAAAGTGGAAGTTAATCCTAATGAGGAAAATAGAAAGGAGCCTAAACTCTGTCAAATGAAGTGTAAAAATATAATTAAGAAGGCCAAAAAAGAATTTGAAGAATAGCAAGCCAAAGACTAAAAAAGTAATAGCAAAAATATTTTTAAGTACATCAGAAGCAGGAAGTTTGCTAAACAACCAGTGGGACCACAGAACAATCGAGATGCTAGAGGAGCATTCAAGGATGATAAGGTCATTGCAAAGATACTAAATGAATTCTTTGCATCGGTCTTCACGGCTGAGGACGTGAGGGAGATTCCCAAATCTGAGCCATTCTTTTTAGGTGACAAATCTGAGGAACTGTCCCAGATTTAGGTGTCATTAGAGGAGGTTTTGGAACAAATTGATAAACCGAACAGTAATAAGTCAGCAGGACCAGATGGTATTCACCCAAGAGTTCTGAAGGAACTCAAATGTGAAATTGCAGGACTACTAACTGTAGTCTGTAACCTATCATTTAAATCAGCTTCTGTACCTAATGACTGGAGGATAGCTAATGCGACGCCAATTTTTAAAAAAGGGCTTTAGAGGTGATCGCGGCAATTACAGGCCTGTAAGCCTGACTTCAGTATCAGGCAAACTAGTTGAAATGATAGTAAAGAACAAAATTGTTAGACATATAGATGAACGTAATTTGTTGGGGAAGAATCAACATGTTTTTTGTAATGGGAAATCATACCCCACCAATCTACTAGAATTATTTGAGGGGGTCAACAAGCATGTGGACATGGAGGATCCAGTGGATATAGTGTACTTAAATTTTCAGAAAGCTTTTGACCAGGTCCCTCACCAAAGGCTCTTAAGCAAGGTAAGCTGTCGTGGGATAACAGGGAAGGTCCTCTTATGGACTGGTAACTGGTTAAAAGACAGGAAACAAAGGGTAGGAATAAATGGTCAGTTTTCAGAATGGAGAGAAGTAAATAGTGGTGTCCCCCAGGGGTCTGTACTGGGCCCAGTCCTATTCAACATATTCATAAATGATCTGGAAAAAGGGGTAAACCGTGAGGTGGCAAAATTTGTAGATGATACAAAACTACTCAAGGTAGTTAAGTTCCAGTCAGGCTGTGAAGAGCTACAAAGGATCTCTCAAAACTGGGTGACTGGGCAACAAAATGGAAGATGAAATTCAATGTTGATAAATGCTAAGTAATACACATTGGAAAAAATAATCCCAACTATACTTATAAAATGATGGGGTCTAAATTCAAGAAAGAGATCTTGGATAGTTCTCTGAAAACATCCACTCAATGTGCAGCGGCAATCAAAAAAGTGAACAGAATGTTGGGAATCATTAAGAAAGGAATAGATAAGAAGACAGAAAATATCATATTGCCTCTATATAAATCCACGGCACACCTACATCTTCAATATTGCATGCAGATGTGGTCGCCCCATCTCAAAAAAGATATATTGGAATTGGAGAAGGTTCAGAAAAGGGCAACAAAATGGGTATGGAACGAGTAGGGTTATGGAACGGCTGCCATATGAGGAGAAGACTTTCCAGCTTGGAAAAGAGACAACTAATGGGGGATATGATAGAGGTCTATAAAATCATGACTGGTGTGGAGAAAGTAAATAAGGAAGGGTTATTTACTCCTTCTCATAACACAAGAACTAGGGGTCACCAAATGAAATTAATAGGCAGCAGATTTAAAACAAACAAAAGGAAGTTTTTTTTCACACAACACACAGTCAACCTGTGAAACTCTTTGCCAGAGGATGTTGTGAAGGCCAAGACTATAACAGGGTTCAAAAAAGAACGAGATAAGTTCATTGAGGATAGGTCGATCAACGGCTATTAGCCAGGATGGGTAGGAGTGGTGTCCCTAGCCTCTGTTGGCCAGAAGCTGGGAATGGGTGACGGGATGGGTCACATTATGATTACCAGGTAATAGCCACTGGAGCACTTGGCATTGGCCACTGTCGGAAGACAGGATACTGGGCTAGATGGGCCTTTGATCTGACCCAGTATGGCCATTCGTATGTTCTTATCAATGCTTTATTCCTAAAAGCCTTATGACACATAAGGCCAGAGTGTGACATTAGTCACACCCTCTATTTTGGGAGGTTAGGAAGGGCCATGTTGCAGAAGGAGCGCCAGTAGGAATTTGGGCTGACTAAGCCACAAATCTTCCTGCAAATGGAAAAGAGGATGAGTGAGGACTTTACCACACCTTGAAGTGGTATAGGATGTTTCCCCCCAAGCTCATCTGGCCAATGTAGGACAGTGGGCTATTTACCTGCTATTCCCTCATATCTCTTACCCCTTTTAAGGAAGTCATCACCTCCACTGGTGAAAGGGTTAAGCAGTGCTACAGCCAGGGCTGGCGCAACCCATTAGGCAACCTAGGCAGTCGCGTAGGGCACTACAATTTGGGGGGGCGGCGACCGTGGCGGTATTTCGGTGGCGGGACCTTCCGCCGCCTCTGTGGGGGGCAGCATTTCGGTGTGGGACCTTCCACCGCCTAGGGCGGCAGAAAAGCTGGTGGCGGTCCTGGCTACAGCTTTATATCCCAAATGGGGATTTCATCGATACAGGGCTGCAAGGGAAGCATGCTGTAGCAGTGTGTACAAAAGCTTGTCTATCCATGCAAAGCCAATCACAATTTAGCGTACAAATGAGTATTTTCTGCTTTGTAAGCCACTTGACCTTATTCATATTGTCTTTACATATAAAACCACATTCTACACTCAACTGCAAAAATATAGCAACCAAGACATGTGTGCACTTCCACAATCTATTTGTCTGGATTACACTAAACTTGGTAGTAAGGGAAGAAATAAGATCCCTACCAGATAGTCTTTATATATTATATTTCACAGAGAAGTTTTTTTCCCCCCACCACATTAAAGAACATCTGGAAATATTAGTTAATTATGGAAACACTTATAGACCCCCAAGTACATCAGGATAATGATAATGACTTAAATTTTCAGTTCATTTTGTTCACTTACCTGGTAATTGTTTAGCAGGTCAGCTTCACAGCACTTGGAGATAGGAAGTGAAGAATACAGAGTCTAGTGAATCTGCAGGAGGAATGTAGAGGGGCAGAATGTAATTGCTCAAGCTGTAATGTTTCTGTGACATTGAAGTTCACATCTAATTTTGTAAAGGCAACATGGTATCTTTAATTAACACAAGTTGTCAAGGTATTAATTTGTCTCATGCGCAGAAAAAAAAAAGCAGATCTTGAATACTATGCCCCCTTCCCTCACCACACATACATTGATTCAATACTACATCAAAGGAGTACGTGTCACCTACTGAACAAAAAAAGTAAGTTACAACCTGGCCCAGTCCCTTTCTGGGCAGCAACCAGTCTGTTGTAAGTGGATCCAACAGTTGAATCTCACATGTTCCTAAGCACAGCTGGTCAGACATTTTTCAACCCTCTCCCCCAATTTTATCAGAAAATGCCAATTTGGTAGAATGAAATATTTCACCAAGTCTACTACAATTTGATGTAACTCTCCTTAAAACACAGCAAAGCACCTGAGCACTCTGCCTCTCCACCTCTGCCCTAGCACCAGGGGATGAGCAATGCCTCTCCAGCTCCCAAAGCTGGGGAGTTGCTGAGAGGCAGAGCATACTGGCTCTCTGCCTTTCCAGCAGCAAGGCAGGAAGATTCTTTGTCAATTGTAAAATTAACAAGAGACTTCCCTAAGGGCAGCTGGGAAGGCAAGAAAAGCATTTTGGTTTTCCAGAAACTGATTTTTTTCTTGAAATTCCTTTCCACAGTATGTATGTGCATGTGAATGTGTGAGAGCTGCCCCACCTTGGGACACAACTTATTACTCAAAAATGTCAACATTTCAATGAAAAGGGATTCACCCCTTTTCAGCAAGTTCTACTTCCAAGCCCCCTGAGTCCGGGTAGAGTCTAGTCACTGTTTCGAGCTTTGAGCGTCTAAAGCACACTCCCACACACAGACCTCCTGCATGAGCTATTCCTTGAAATGTGGGTCTTTGCAATCCAGCTGCCCTAATACCTGGAGTCAGTGCCTCAGACCTCCTGAGCCCCACAGTTGCTTACACTGGCTCCCCCATAGTTCCACCTACTGGGGGGCACTCGGGCTTCTAATTCAACCCCTTTCAGGGAATATGTGATAGAAAAGGAAGGAACACGGGTTTAGTACAGGAATTTCTTAACTACAATCACTTTACTCTTAAAAAGTACATAAGAGTTACAGATCTTTGCAAAATAACAAAAGTCCCGAGACACCGTCTTGTCCTGTCTGATTCCCAACTATGTGAATCTGAGGCCTTGTCAGCCATATCAGGATCAGCAGAGTTCCTCCTGCCTTCTGACTCACTCTCTCCAGTTCATATTCTGCATGTGGCAATGGACAGCCCTCCTTCACAGAGATGTACCCTTCCTTAAATATATTTTCTGTCCCTTTTGGCCACATGCCCTAGTTGAGAAAATCCAGCTCCTCCCCAGTGAGGCCTCTTTGCAGAGAATCCACTGTTCCCTGGGGATAGGCCAGTAGTTGAGAGAAAAGAAATCACAGTCAATGGCCCTACATTTCTTTTGTTATAGCTTCTACTTGGCTTGAGATACCTGAGGGAATCCTAGCCTAAGGTGATCTGTCTGCAGATTCACCTCTTAGAAGACTCGAGTTAGTTAAAGTTCAACATAAAACTGTAAAAGTATCACAGACAACTTGTGTCAATTTGAAACTTCTGAAATATCCATGAGAACCAGTCTGATGGAAGATTTCTTTCTCGGTTTCAAGTCTTAATTTAGAGCAGTGATTCTCAGCCAGGGGTACACTTACCCTTAGGGGTACACAGAGGTCTTCCAGGGGTACATCAACTCATCTAGATATTTGCCTAGTGTTACAACAGGCTACATAAAAAGCACTAGCAAAGTCAGTACAAACTAAAATTTCATACAATGATTTCTCTATATACTATACAATGAAATGTAAGTACAACATTTATATTCCAATTGATTTATTTGATGGCTATATGGTAACAATGAGAAATTAAGCAATTTTTCATGAATAGTGTGCTGTGACAGTTTTGTATTTTTATGACTGATTTTGTAAGCAAGTAGTTTTTAAGTGAGGTGAAACTTAGGGTACCCAAGACAAATCAGATTCCTGAAAGGGGTTCAGTAGTCTGGAAAGGTTGAGAGTCACTGATCTAGAGTATATTATATAAACACATCACATATTGTTGTTTGAAGATGTGGGTCAAATATTTCAGATCAAGGTGCCTAAAGTTAGTGGAAATCCATTACATATTTGTGAGTCTATGTGCTTCACTTACTTACTAGACAAGATATTACAGGCCTGATTTTCCAAAGTGCTGAGCATTTATAGCTTCAGTTTCTTCAGTTGACATTGCAGGTGCTGAAAATAACAGACTTTTTTTGTTATTTAGGAACCTAAATATTGATTTAATAGTCTAACTTCATGCACTGAGGTTTGAAATTTTTGTCCTTGGAGTGTTAAGCTTCTTTGGAGATGCTTCCCAACTAGATGCCATATGTGTTTTCCCACACACTTGTGAGTCCAACAAGCCTGCTGGAACTTGTCTGAACTTTTTTCTATGCACCTAAAATGTTACTTTTAAATTTGAACACTGCTTCTGATTAACGTATTCTGAAACTCCAGGATAATCTGCTGCCAAAATACTGCTTAAATTGTGTGGAAAAAATACTTGTTATCTATTATCTATTTAGTAAAACTTTGGGCCAAATCTAGTTGTGAATTGCTTCCAGGACAGCTCTCCCACAGAAAATGTTAGGCTAATATACTTGGTACTTGTGTAGACAGACTGAAATTTTGATAGGTAAATACCTTCGCCCAGTGGATAATTGGGCATGCTGCCTAGTTTCCTTCTCAAGAAGGAAGTTTCCATATTATAAAGCAAGAGACAATTGGGTTCTGGGGAATGATATCTGGGCACTTTGGGTATGCACACTATATCTCAAACATAGATACCTATTATCTTACTATAAGAGCACCATGATGTCCTAGAAGTGTGTTGTTCTTTGGCTGAGTTAAAGTGAACTCAAAAATACTGTACCCTCCCTACGTTCTGTTCCTGAGATTGCACAGAAAGAGGTGTACAGTATATGCCATCTACTGACCTTGATGTCTTCTAGTGTTGATGGGAAGGCTAAGTGATCCTCCCATGCTTAACTCATAAATTGAACTATTACCAGGAAAAAGAGAACAGGATTTGTAAGTATTGCCTGATTTTTTGGTTAAGTAACTGGCTTATAGTTTCTGGGATTCTACGTCAATTAAAAAAAAAATCTTGGTAATAAAAGGACAGGCCATTGAGACTTTCCAAACTGCTACCCCTGAGGTCACAGAAGAGTTATTCTAGTCCTGAATGCAGAGTTGATTTGATGAGCTTTTTCCACTTTGGAGTGTATTAAGAGAGCCTTAAGGTTCAATTAAGAGACTCTTGGTTCCTCCCTCATGATTTTTCCTAAGAAGCTGAGGTCTAGTCAGCTCACTGAATCAAGATAGCAGGCATGGCAATGTATGAGAGAATATGCAGCACAGTTAGACCCGCTATCCTGAATTCCAGACTGCTGATGCTCTTTGGGTTCCATTTTGAAACCAGCCTTTAACAATCCATGGCTCACGTGTATTCCCCATCCTTTCAGATGAGCAGGTACAATAGGACTGCAGCTCACAGCTGCTGAATCAGGACAATAGTTTGGGCAACAAACAAATAAATCTGCTGAGAACTACCTCTAGTCCCAACAGGAATATGGCAACCCCTAACCTAAATAGGCATATGAAATTGGGCCTGTACGAGTGCTTACATTTTTATTCTCTTCTCCACGTCCATCCTAGCTTTATTAAATTTTTTGCTTTACCCTTAAAATTCAATATTATGCATATATTTTATAAAGTAGATCCTTGTTTTAAAGTACCTGGTACCTGGTACCAATTCATATTTGTCTCAAGTTAGATCTCTGTTAGTAGCAAACAAACCAAAAAAAAAAATAGAACAATTAACTCTCTCTTTAGGACAGGAAATGGGAAAATATGTTATTTCTAATACCCAGCAGAACTAATTAATTGCATACACTGTACTAAGACAAATTCACTCCTGGTGCAACCCCACGGAAGTCAATGAAGTTACATCAGGAACTATTTTGTCCCTGCAAATTTGTCATTGCAAGAAGGTATCTATCCCCACTGCCAGGAACTAGCTGCTCCAGATAAGGAACTACAAGATTTAGAAGTACATTTCTTACAATAAACCTGGCACTCTACAGGTTTATTATAGAATATTAAATTACTTAATTGGTGGTGTAACACACAGACTTGGCAAGCTGGTCCCTATTATTTGACCACAATCCTAAGGACATGCCCAAAATGCCAAGAATTAAGGACCAAAGCCTGATGTTGCAAAAACAGTAACTCAATTGTTTTCAGTTCGGTAACTCTGGATTTACACTAATGTAAACTGAGCAGAATTTAGCCTTTGTTATGTATTATGTAACACTTACCAAGAACTGATGTGGTCAGGTAGGGCAGCAACCGTCATCACCAATTGTTACTTGCTTAAGAACATAAGATTGGCCATACTGGGTCAGACCAATAGTGCACCACCCCAGTATCCTTTTGTACAACAATGGCCAATGCCAGATGCTTCAGAGGGAATGAACAGAACAGGGCATTTAATGAGTCATCCATTCTGTGTTGTCCAATCCCAGATTCTGACAATCACAGGATTAGGACACCCCGAACATAGGGTTGCATCCCTGGCCATCTTGGGTAATAGTCATTGATGACCTGTCTCCATGAATTTACCTAATTCTTCTTTGAACAAAGTTATAGTTTTGGTCTTCACAACATCCCTGGCAATAACTTCCACAGGTTGACTGTGTGTTGTGTGAATTACTTCTGTATTTTATAAACCTGCTGCCTATTAATTTCATTGTGTGACCCTGGACTCTCGTGTTAGGTGAAGAGGTAATAATGCTTCCTTATTCACTTTCTCCACATATTACAGACTTCTAGCACATCCCCCCTTAGTTATCTCTTTTCTGAGTTGAACAGTCCAAGTCTTTTAAATCCATAGTCCTAATAATTTTTGTTGCTCTTCTCTGTACTTTTTCCAATTCTAATATACCCTTTTCAAGATGGGGCGACCACAACTACATGCAATATTCAAGGTGTAGGCATACCATGGATTTATATAGTGGCACTGCGATATTTTCTGTCTTATTATCTATCACTTTCCAAATGGTTCCTAACATTGTGTTAGCTATTTTGACTGCTGCTGCACATTGAACAGATGTTTTCAGAGAATTAACCATGATGACTCAAATCACTTTCTTGAGTGGTAACATCTAATTTAGAACCCATAATTTTGTATGTATAGTTGATAATATTTTTTCCAATGTGCATTACTTTTCACTTATCTGGATAAATCCGTTGGCTTTTGCTCTTTAAGGTATTTTTAACGTGAAAAAATCAGGCTGAACAGCACATTTTGAAACTGGTTCCTTGTCTGTTTCACTCCCTGGAAGTAACTTTCATCTGTTATGATCTTGTGTTGATTATACCCAGGGCCGGCTCCAGGCACCAGCTTGTCAAGCAGGTGCTTGGGGAGGCCACTCCGGAGAGGAGTGGCACGTCCAGCTATTTGGCAGCAATTCGGCAGACGGTCCCTCACTCCGGCTCGGAGCGAAGGACCTTCCGCTGAATTGCCGCTGCAGATCACGATCATGGCTTTTTTGTTTGTTTGTTTGTTTGTTTGCTTGGGGCGGCCAAAACCCTGGAGCCGGCCCTGATTGTACCCTGAGATTAACACTATGTGAGGCATATGAAAAACATGTCAGTGAAAAACTCAAGGAGTTCAATCTGTTTGGCTTAACAAAGAGAAGGTTAAGGGGTGATTTGATCACAGTCTATAAGTACCTACATGGGGAACATAAATTTGATAATAAAGGCTCTTCACTCTAGCTCACAAATGTATAACAAGATCCAATGAATGGAAACTGAAGCTAGGCAAATTCAGACTAGCAATAAAGGCACAATTATTTTAACAATGAGGGTTACTAGACACTGGAGCAATTTACCAAAGACAGTAATGAATTCTCCATCACTAGATATCTATAAATGAAGATTGAATCCTTTCCCTGCACAAAAAAGATATGCTCTAGTTCAAACAGGAATGAATTCAGGGGAGTCCTATGGCATATGTTATACAGGAGGTTATACTAGATTGTCATGTTGATCCCTTCTGGTTTTATAGTCTATGAATATGAGACAGGAAATGCTATTGTGCAGTTAATATTGCTACAAATGTTTCCCGCTCTCCAGAAAATGTTTCATGAAATAGTAACAGAATGGTATTTCACACAGTATTTTCCTCCCATAAATATGGCAGTTTGGAGTGTTAGGACCTTTTTAATCCTGACCCACTCTTCATCCTCCCCTGCTGGTTTCTGTTGCTTTCATCTTATAGTTCACATGAGGCCAGACCCCATCACTACTGGAGTAATACCTTGCCCTTGAAGAGAAAGGATTTAACATTTTCTGTGGAGGTTCTGCTCTAAGCATGGTGAGAGGGATAAGGAGCATTATTTTTTACAATTCTGAAAAGCATAGTTTTGCTTTACTCAGTGGATGAAATTCATCCCTGGTGAAGTCCAGAGTTCTACCAGGGATGAATCTGTACATGTGTACTGGTAAAAAGCTCAGCATCATTTTCATGACTCATATTGTAAACAAATATAAAATAATATGCTTCAGGCAGTGGACCATGTTCTACCCAGGTCACTACAAATCCGTAATTATCTCCATTTCAGTCAGTGAGTACTTCAGATTGTAGTACACTGGTACAACTGGAAGCTGATTACAACAGGAGTATCATAAAAACTAGCACAAAATCAAATGATCCTTTATAGATGTCATACCTGTCTCTAGCTGTTATATCTAGAGACAGGTTAAAGAGTTTACTAAGTCAACTCGGTTTGATCCTATTTTTGTACTTAATGAGGATGCAAACTTTTTTTTTGGTCACTTCAGCATACCTCGATCTCTCAGTTAACAACCACTAGAGAGACTAATAGCTAGCTAACTACTGAAAACAGCTTTACAATATATTTTTAAGATTTTCTGTAGACAGCCAACATTTCATTGTCTTCAGGGTATAATTTCATTATTTCCCACTAGTAGATATAGCAGATGTCCCAGCTGAACTGGAGACATGATCACCTGCAACAACTCACATTTTCAATACCCCCAGATTGCATCTTGTTGATGTGCCAGAAGTAACTCCACACAGGTAATGCCACAAAATGTAACTGAATGGCGAAGCTTCTGGAAGGACCAGCTTCGGACTTAAAATCCTATACTTTGCATCAACACTTGACATTAAACAAAGGCTGGAGAAATTTGGTATGTTAATTTCAATACTAAATGACACCTGAAGAAGACTGAAAAACTAGACATTCAAAATTTAAAAAGACAAAAATATTTTATAAAATTTAAACTTTTTAAGCCACTTTCACACACCAACTGGAATTGTGTGGAAACTTCAAAACTTTTTTATTTTTCCATTTTAAAAAGTACATTTGTATGTGAGCACAATAAATGGATGAACAAGCTGATAATCAAACTGAGATGTTAGTATTTGAGGGTTCAGTTAATAAAAGATTCAATGGAAGTACAGGTAAGACTGAAAGATGTTTTTTTCTCTCATATCCAAACAGTGCCTGGCATAATGGTATCTTTATCCTTATTAGGGTTTCCAGGTGCTATTTGCAATACAAATACAAATAATTTAAAATATACTATTGCCCCTTGACAAGCAACAGTATACATTAGGGCATTACAGATTGGTTTACTGTTGGAGGTGAATCAGTGACAAGGAGTCTGCATATTTCCTCAGTGTAAATTGTTTATTTTAGACTATGTATATCAATCCTGGAACAGAGGTGGTCACAAATGGTACACAAGCAAACCTCTCTTTCAGAAATTTCAACCCCAGCACCAATACCCAGTTCCCTTGGGCAATTGTGCTCCAAGAATTTACTCTAGTGAGCAATATTAGAAATATAAGAGAAAATTCTTGGTGCCTTCAAAGTCCTCCCCTCCTCCGCCCGCCCGCCCCAAAGAAACTGCATCACAAAACTCCACAGCATTCCTTCAGGCTGTAAACGGCTCATGTGCTACAGAAAATAACTTGTTAGACTACGTGTAACAGTGCCATCTGGTGACTCCTGTCATAAAAATATTATTTATGCTGAGCAGGGGATTGAGAGCAGTAGAGCATCCCCCTTATCAGCACAGAGATCATTCAAATTTTTAAAAAGAAAAATCTTAGATTTTCCTGCCTTTCATGGAGGAGTCATGGCAGTGGCAGCCTTAAGTGTGGTATGCAAGAAGTAGGAATGGACAGAAATGCACAAATGGATATATTGGCAGGCAGCTTCAAGAGGGAATGGCAGGAAAGCACAGCAATATCACGAGAACAGGCACACCTCAATTTTTTCCCCCAAAGCTATTGCAGTAGTTTAAAACATATAGCAGCAGTGATCTCAGTGTTCCATATAACTCCCTATATCAACTGCATTGTAAAATATGATCTGCCTAAAAAGTTTGTCCCTTTCTAATGCAGCCCCTATATTAGCACTGTAGCCAGCAGCAAATGCATCTAGTCCTAGATGTCAATGCAATCTTTGAGTCATATTCCAATGAGGAAAAAAAACCAAGCATTTTCCAATATTCAGTAGCAGACTCAATATTCATTCAACTAAGAAGCCCTAGAGCTGTAATTATGAAGCAGGTGACCAACTACCATACATGCTGATCTTTAATCAACACATACTTGAAGCTTGGAACCCGTAGTACAGGAGAGTGATTCATTAATTTAATAGCTAAAGGAAAATCAAATGGGAACACCTTAAGAATAGTCTGACAGTTCATTACCATGCTAGTAATTTGGGACAGTAAAATTTCTGCTTATCTGGAACGTCTATGATAATTTTACTATCAAGAAAACAATTCATTAAAGAGATCAAATGCCAATGAGTAATATAGAAGCAATTTAGATAAATTTTCGTTCTAGGTTTTCATTTTATAGAGTTATTAAATATGTTTTGTCTTTTTGTTAAGGCAAATAGACTGAGACTCACTGTGAAATACTGCCACTTTCATTCAAGCAGCTAGAGAGTTAGATTCTGATCTTACACCAATGTAACTCCATTACTTCAATAGGGCTACTCCTAATTTATATCACTCAGAGAGAGACTGAAGTCACGCCCATTTTGTATAAAAATGAGGAAAGAACAGACAGAGGAAAACTTGCCTTGTGGATTACATGGTCCTTCGAGTTTTTCCATAGGTAATAAGTTAAAACATCATAAGGTTTGCTTTGATCACAATATATTCATCTGAACTGTAATTCTGTAACTGGATATTCTTTTACTTTAGAAGCCAATCCTGCCCCAAGAATATGGCAGGCTCCATCTGTGGTACAACTACTGTGCTTCCATAGCAGTGAAGAGCAAAGTTAGAGCATGTACCAGCTGTGGAACCCAGCTAAGATGAGGCTCCCAGAACAGTTCCCTGTAGCAATTCATTAGGATGGGGGAAAGCAGATGGTAGGGCTGTTGGGTCTACTACTCATGGACCTTATTTGAGTACCCAGTTCAAGAGCTGCTGAGCCATTCCAGCTCAGACACTAGCGTAGATGTCATGGAGCAGGTCGATCTCTGCTCTGTGGTGTGGTGGGAGCAATCCCCCAAACCCACCTGATAACTCCAGCATACAGCCAAACTTCTTGTGATAAGTCCTGAGAATAGCCTCTTGCCATTAGTGAAGTAGTGCTTTTTAAGTTGTACAGACAAGTGCCAAATGGAGAAAAAACAATGACAGCTAAAGGCTAACCACAGCAAGGGGGTGAAAAGAATAAAGATAAAATTAAACAGCAATTTCTCATTTTAACTATAAATGAAAACATTGTAAGAACCTTAGACATTAATAGCACATAAGTCAGTTGCAGGCATTTACAATCTTATATTAAAATTTCTGGACTGAAATCTGATTCAAGCTGTCCAATTCTCTTTTCTCCCATTTGTGTACCACTTACCCTGATTGTCTTTGCTGTTCACTTCACTGGAACCTGAATTTATTTAATATTGAATACAGGGGAACTTGGGAGAACTTCTGGATTTCTGGGGTATGTAGAATTCTGTGGTTGGTAGCAGTGAAGTATTATGAATATCTGCATAAATTAAAGCTAAAAATGGTAAAAAAAAATGCAGACAATTGATTAGCGGCGCTCAGGCTTAGTCCTTATGTGGAAATGCAATTTGGGTAGAAGCTCTTCGCCTTGTGTACTCCCACACGCAAGTGTCCAAACCTTACCCTAAGTGGTCAAAACCTGTTGGCTTTCCAAGTACTCTATATAGAAATTATGAACAATTTTTTTTCTCTCTTTCCTGGGTTCAGCAGTACCAGTTATTTGTGTGTGTATCTGTGTGTGTGTGTGTGGGGGGGGGGGGAACCAAGCCTCCTTTATACGGATCTTTAAAAAGGAAATGGAAAAACTGCATCCATCATCCGATGTTTATGAAAGCAAGTCTCAGAAGAGTTAATGCTGAGTCTTTTGGGAAGGCAAATGATTATATAAGCAGAGGGGGCTCATGCAAAAAATGTAATGGAAAACCTACCCTGCAACAAGACAGAAGAAAATTATATAGAGAAAAAGCAATATATTTCAAT
Source organism: Chrysemys picta bellii (assembly GCF_011386835.1). Lineage (NCBI taxonomy): Eukaryota > Metazoa > Chordata > Testudines > Emydidae > Chrysemys > Chrysemys picta. The sequence continues at coordinate 145,867,812 of NC_088792.1, forward strand.
AACAGAGCTCTGTGCAGTACAAGCAGCTAAATGATAGATTACCGTGAATAAATGTAAATATACACATTTCTGCATTCAGTTATTGAACTGGCTTCAGTAAATAGACACCTCTTGTAACCTCAGTGCAGAATAAATAGAAATTGGATTCTGCATGAGCAATGAAACCATATTAGTGGGTAATATTTTAAACATTAGTCTCAATAAGAATACATCCATTTTGCCCAAGACATACATGTTAGACAGGGCAACATCCCAATGTGAATTTAACCAAGTGTAATTTTTCTCTATTTAGCATAATTTTCCTTTAGTTCACACATTTTGAAGGCCAAGTTTGCTTACAGAAATACTTCATTGTGTAATGTGATCTTAAGCAATAATCTGATATACTGCCATTTCTTGACACTAACAGTCTTGCCTGGAACTGGGTTTATGATAGACTTTAAGGCCGTGATTCAGCAAGGTGATTAAGCACATGCATAATTTTAAGCACAAGTGATGAAGTCAATGTTCAAATGTTTACACATAAACATATGCTAAAGTATCTTGCTGAAAGGGGGCCTTAGACTACACAGGGCTAAATCCTATCCTGCAGGAGTGAGAGAAGACAATGTCTACATTACCGCTGGATTGATGCTCTGGCAATCGATGCACAAGGGATCCATTTATCAGGTCTAGTGAAGACCTGCTAAATCGACAGCAGAGCACTCTCTAGTTCATCCCGGGACGCCACCGAGAACAAGAAGAGTAAGGTAAGTCGACAGGAGGGTGTCTCCCATCGACCCAGCACGGTGAAGACACTGCAGTAAGTTGACCTAAGCTACATCAACGTAGGTTGACTTACCGCGGTAGTGTAGACATAGCCAAGGAAACATCAAGTGATTCAACCTTGTGAAGTTTCTGTGAAATGTTCTTCTCAAGTAGAGGAGAAGCTCAGTGGTTGAGAGGAGCCACTGGACAATGCCTCCAAATCCTTCAGATCTTAGAGATCTACAAGGAAAGGAAGCTCAACCCAACAGTGAGCTAGGTCCTCCAAGAGGGCACCTGCCTATACCTTCACATGATATCTTGACTCCCTAAAAGATATAGTCTCAGAACTATTTTCCCAGTAGCTCATCTCCTGCACAAGCCACAGGCTATTTGGCATAGCATTACCACAGTGAAGTTTCTGTAGAGACTACTAACATTCTTTAGTGTTCTCTGTTGATTTTAGTTTCAGTGAGGAAAACAGTAGAATCATACATAAGCTGCAGGGACCAAGAGACCTATTGCTCTGGTCTAAAACATAGTTGGCCAACAGAAAGCCATAAAAACAAGTTAAAAAATCTTCTACTGGAATCTCTAACCACTTTCCAACTCTAATTTTGTTCCCTCCCAATTCAGACCATTGACTTCTTTGGCAAGCAGAGATTATGTACCCTAGAGAGGTGGGGGTAGAGTACAGTGGAGCCACTGCATGCCTCCCATTCCTTACATAAGAGTCTGGTTCCAAAGGCTTCTGTTCATATTAGTAGAGGGTAGCATACAAACCATAGTATTTTACTTACATTGTTGCTCACCTAAGCAACACTTCTTAATTATAATTTGAAGAGATACCTCACTCTGTTGCTGCTATGCTATTCACAAAGGAAAACAGAATACTTTATAATATTCAATGGACACGACTGTGTAGTCATACTTTACCTTAGGATAATTAAAGGCATGGATTCTAACCCATCTGCTAGTCTGAGCTCACAGTAAATCCAATTCCATTTTAGAAATTGTTCATTCTGGAACCCCATAATTTGTCTTACTTATTGTCCCTTTAGTTTACTGCTTTTTAATACAATTTTTCTGGTAACCATGCATGACACACCGCTGTTCCCTTTAGTATTTCAACTAAGAAGATCATTTGTCTCAGTTATAGTTATGGAGGTGTGTGTGATGGGTTAAGGCCAAATTGGTGCCTTTACTTTAGGGAATGATGCAAAGGGGTCTTGGTGGTAAGGGGCAATGGAGTAGTACTATCTAATACCTGACAAAACATCTATCCTGCTCTTGAAGGTCACAATAGTACTAGGAAGACTGTGGAGGTAGATTGGAAATTTTGCTTCTGATCTATAGATCAGTATATGCCCTTAACTAACATTTGCCGCTGAGCACAGCATACATGTTGGCCATGAAGGAAAATGGCCCATGTCTAGCAGAACTCAACCCATGATAGCATACCAGACAGTGTGATGCTGGTCTCCCATTCTAGCACACTGTACTATGCATGGTGTGGAAAGGCTCCCTATACTTTATCTTGGCACTTATATGGCCCGCATTGTTGTAGCTTCCAACATTTATCATCCTTTGGCCTTTTCCGTCCCATCTCACCTAAGCATCAGAAAGCAGAGCTTTTCCCAGTCATATTTTTAAAAAAAAGAATATCAAGTGAATGGATGACTTCATATACTTTTAAAAATGTCTTTCCTTTGAAGGCATTTTCTATTCCATCTCATAATGGCACAGTGCTGGCATTAGCCAAACATAGATGCCATAGGGCCAAAGTCTCCTCTTACAGTGCTGAAGACCAGGAGTAACTTCATGATGCCATACCAGAGTAAGTGACAGTGTAATTAGAACCCCTGCATGTGGCTGTCACCCCTTTTTGGAGATCTATTTTGTAAACTCACACTGGGTCAAGATTTTCTTCCAGCCCTGTGCAGGGACTGTCCCATATTTTGTCCAATTTGCACTTATTCCCTTTCCTGAAAGCCCCCTTTCACCTTTCCTTTGCACTTAAATGGTAAAAAGAGGTATCAATTTAAGATGTTTCGTATAGTTTTCCCTTTCTTGAGGCACTTATTGAGACTACTTGGTGACTCACCTCCAACTTTTTCCTAAGGTTTTGAGGGCTACACTATGCAACAGAGTAGAATTGGAATCTGCCTTTCATATAGGTAGCACAGACAAACTCATGGCTGCTGAGTTAGAGGGTTTCTTTTGTTTTGATTTGTTTGGCACATGTCCCCACATATTTGGAAAATTAATAGCTTTAAACAGAAAGTCACAGAGTGGCTGTTTTGCTTCTTTTTTGCTGGACAGATGTTTCATACAACAATCACACCTTGAGAGATGGAATGGATGCCAGGGGCATTTGTGTTCCTGTACCAGTGTAGAAATGTGTTTATATTTCAGAACACCACAAATCCATAAATTACAGCTTCTCAATAAGCCCATGAACTAGGCGAGTGAAAAATGAATCAACTACATTAAAATGAATTTAAGGCAGCAAAAAGGTTTCCTGCCTTTGAGTGCCAGCAGGCTAAAAGCTCCCACTGTTGCTTCTTGTGGCACTAACACATTGCTTCCTCCTACATCTCTACCATAGTTCCTTAATATGTTTTCCTCCTCCTCCATAACAACCTCACTCCCTCCTCTTCCGTCACCTATCTCAGTCTACAAAAACATTGAAATTGAGAAGACTTCATTGGTACAATCTTACAACATTGATTCACTTCAACTATTTATGTTTTTACATTCTGCAGATACACTTTTACTCAATAAAGTGTCCATAAACAAAGGTGGTCACAAATAACAGTGAAGACAGTTGGAGGGTTTTATTCACAAGGATGTGCAGGAATATCCTTTTGCTGTTTTCCTTCAGCTCTAGTCAGTGCAGAATTTGGCCCAGAAATTTTAACTGCAGTAAAAGATGGAGTTAAAAATTGATTGGTCATATTTTGTTGCATATTAGGATCAGCTTTCAGGACTAAATCTTAGTTCTTTGTTCTCAGGACTTGTTACAAATGTCTCTCCTCATGAGAGACAGAGGGACAGAGCCACTCTTTGTGGTCCATTCCTTAATTTGGGTACTCTATAAATGTCAAAGCAATTTTTCAGTTTCATTTCACATGAAAGTACCCAGGCGTTCTTCTTATGGAGAGAGTATATCAGAAGCAGGAAGCATGCAAGATTGTGGATCCGCTCAATTACCAAGGAATACAGAAAGCAACTGAGAACAAGAATATTGCAGAAAAGCTAAAGGATTTATTTACACCAGTTTTCAACAGAGAGTGTGGTCATAGCCAGCTCTAGAGACAACGGAAAACTCTTAGAGCTTGTCTTTACAGCAACTGAGAGGTGTGATTGCAGCATGTTGACATACCCAAGCTAGCTCAGATCTTGCTAGCTCAAAAAACAATAGCGCTGAAGCCATGACAACACCGGCAGCAGCCCCGGCTAGTTGTCTGATTATGTACCCAGGATTCCAGGTGGGCTTGTATTCAGGTAGGTTGCCTGGATTGCCGTGGCTTCAGTGTTGTCATTATTCAGGCTAGATCAACCAAAGCTAGTTCAGGTACGTCTACAGGTGCTACAGTATCACTTCTATCTGCAGTGTAGACATTTCCAGATATGCACAAAACTGGAAGGAGTTAGTAAAATTTAATATATTTGTACCTTAATGTATTGCATTTTTTGGACACGTGTTGCCTCTAAATTTGGTGCAAAGGAGTGGACATTTTCACTCTTTTTGCATTAATATGGTAGAATCCTCTGCATTCTATATTTAAAAGTAGAAAAAATCTTAAAATTCCCAGGAAAATACATATCACCTGAGTGTAGGGGATCAAGCAGCCCCTAAACATCCATCTGATATGGAGAATTCATTCTGGATTAGTAAGTGTTGATATCTGTGCCTGGACCCCAGTAGGAGAAGCTTCTTCCACAACAGAGACTAGTAGCATTTTTTATTTTTATTTTTTTAAGGGTGGGCAGAGATCGGAAGAAAGCAAAGAATTAACTTGGCAATCCTCCTAGTGTCACAAGGCCATATTTGTATATAAGGGTATGGTCAGGGGACAGGGATGATACATTTTTTTTGTAGGTCTACCCCAAATTACTAATGCAAAACTTAAGAAAGCACTTTCTACAGCACAATTTGTAACCATCCTTTCTGGTTGATTGTGCTTCGAAGGAGTTATTTTCAGACTCTGTTGCTGGAAGCCTGGTTATCACAAAAAGGGGGTCTTTGAAATGTAGGAGGAGTCACAAGGAAAGGGAATGGGGATCTTCCTTGGTATGGGGGGAGGTTTGTTTATGTTGTTTAAATTGCCTCTCCGAGTAACCATAGCACGTCACATGAAGGCAATTTTACATAAATTACACTACTTACGTTGGTATGTTATAAATATTGAATAAACTATTTTCCAGAATGTTGGTTTACAACTCAAAGGACTTCTGGTTTATCAGGAAAAAAATCAGCATTTAAAAGGACCCAGGGACATTTCAAATTTAAAACCTTTCATTTGCTTCTTGAATATCTTTGACAGCAAAGCCTTATTACACTGGTCTTGGAAAGGGAGTGTTTACCATTTGCAGTCCCAAGCTCCTTAAAGAAGCTGTGAACTGATATGTTTAGTATCTTGCAAATTTGAAAAAAATGATGAATAAAGAGTACAGTGCTGAAAATGATAATCTGTTTCCCTCCTAAGATGTAGGGATGCAGAAAACTGGAAGACTTCATAAATCACATGTATTACGGAGCATTTAACTTGGAGACTAGCTTCACAATCTGTACTGGGGCCATCGTTAATCTAAAGTGTATTGCCATTTCGGAAATTCAAAGTATAATTAGAATATTTGTCCCAAATTCCCTTCCATTGGATTTATACTAGTACAATGCCATTGATTTCAATGCAGTTACTCCTCACTTACCCCAGTGTAAAAGACAACAGAATCAGACTTGTTTTCTTTAACTGATAAACAAGTTTAAATTAATGAGCCTGATTCTTCTCATTCACAATGTTTAAAGTCAAGGATAATTACTTAAATCAGTGGAACATCAGTGGGCAAAACTGGTTTAAGTGAGTCAGTGTTTCATTTTACACTCTTAATTCTAATTCTTTCATTCTATTAATTAATTGTAGACCAATTGCGCCGACCCCAGTGTAATATTTTGCCACTCCCAGCGTTTTTTTCCCAATCTGTTAAACATAATTTGAGGACCACTGTGTTTCACAGACCAGTTGTATTTTACAATAATGGTAGATTATATAACACCAACTCAGATTTGATTTATACACAAATTCAGCCTCAGAATGAAATTGGAATGGCTCAGGTTATGAACATTGGTTATAAGAATTGGGTTTTTGTGCTTATTTAAATACATTTATAGTTGTGTTACTTAGTGCGTATTAACATAACAGCATGCTAACAATAAAAGACTAATTCTGATCCCACCAAAATCAATAAAAGTTTTGCCATTTTCTTCAATGAGTTCAGGATTACACCCCAGTATTGCTACAAACCAGACAGAAGTATGATCCAGCGTGTAATGAATAGGACTCCAACTCTAACTAACTTGGTTCTATTCTAACCTGCCACATATTTCCTTTGTGAAATTGAGTGAGTCCTTATTTCCCTGTACCTCAGTTTTCCTATCTGTAAAACTGGGATAATAGAAAACTTAAAGAGGAGTTGAGAGACTTGGGTAGAATTTTCAAAGGGCTTCTACAGTCCTTGCACTCCTTTGAAAAGCTCACCCCTAATTAATATACAACTGTAAAGGAGATCTTGAGATGGCAGGCACTACAGAAGTGCTAAATATTTTTGTACATTATAGTTTGTGATGCATATATTTCAAAAGCTCTTCTCTAAAGTAAGCTATAAAATAATTATCACGGATATGCAATACAATTTCTGAGTAGTTAAAATATTTCTAGTAAATTATCCATTCTGTTTGAAATAATACATGGTTTATTACTTAAATTTGTTTTTCATATCTGCTGAAATATTGAATACCAAATATTTGATATAACCTTTTCAACAAACCAGTTTGGCACAGTTCCTATACACATATCTTATACCCGCTCCCTCTCATCTTAGACTCTCCACCTGTGCAGTGTCTGTTTCTTGAATGTCCTCATTCCCCCCAAGCTATCCAACTAACATGACAGAAAAGTTATACTGTCTTTTTCTCTTAAAACAATATCTTTTTAAAAGCCACATAAAGTATAGCTTTCTTATGCCAGCTATCAATTTATGGGTTAATAGAACACACATAATAATGGGGTAAAATACCATGAAAGTACTTTTACCTATGTTTTCAAACTTGAATGTATAAACTAAGGCACCTAAATTCAGATGTAGGCACCCAAATATGTAGTTTGATTTTCAAAAGTGCTGAGTACCAACAGCTCCAGTTCACTTCACTGGCAGCTGTAGGTGGTCCATAGCTCCAAGTCATGCCATTATTTTAGGTGCCAAAATATAGGTTCAGATGCCTCAGTTTAAGAACCCAAGTTTTAAAGACTGGCCATATTTGCCTGACCAACAACCAATTGTTTTCAACTAAAAAGGGAACCTGTATCTTCACTGTTAAGAGAACTGGGCAGGCCTTTTGCAGATCTTTATAAGAATAGATGTTTTATCTCAAAACCATTACAACACATGATAGTTAATTTCCCTCAAACACTAGACAACTCACATATAACTTTAGTTACCTAGCTATTCGTATATTCACATTTGTCATTATCTATACTTTATTTTCATAAAAAAACAAAGTATTCAATGACAAGAAACCACAGCAAGGTGCCTTACTGCAGTAGAAATGGGCAGATATGTAGCTTATGCTTATGCTACTGTTAAAGTCACAGTGCCCCAAACTCCCAATGCCTTTAATAAAAGCAGAAACAGGCCGCATGAAAATGAAATGGGGACAGAATATCTTCTAACCATGGAAGAAATGATTTCTATGAACTTTACATTTTCACCTTTCCTTGGCTTATTGCATGAAAGCTCAACTCCGCATGCTGAGTGAATAAGACCAGCTGGAGGAACAGCCACTAAGTACAGCATATGTCCCTCAAAACTGAAAGTTTGAGTAACAGTAAATATCTTTCCATGACTTCTAGAAATCATGGAGAAGGGGTGGGCAACTAGCCAGAGGCCATTTAATGTCTTCATAACAGGAATAGGAACCATTCTGCCAAAGATGCAGGAAGCCTGAGAGAAGTACATATGGGCAAAACACAGGAACTGGCATATTCTTGCCTGCCTCTTCCTCCCATATGAACTGGTGACTTGGAACTTGTATTCTGCTAGTGCCCCTTTATCCACCAGCTGTCAATGCAGCTAAGTGGAAGCAACTGAGGAACAATGGACCTCCATAGTCCTTTTTATTCTGTGCTATTTTAAATTCAGCAAGGACCACAATAATCACTTAGGACAATCCCAGAAGATCAAAAATTGTTTCCCTTTATTATGATTGCATTTGTTTCAGCCCTGAACAGACCACCTATGCTATATTTAATTCTTTATCAGTAGAGTGTGAAATAATTTACCAATTATTTTCCATTGATATCCTCTCCAGGAAAAGGAACCAATAAAATAATTGTTTGAATTAATAATATTCCATTCCATTTTAAATCTGAATATTAAACTCAGTCTTCCACTTTTGTTTAATATAAACTGTACTATCATCAAATTTAAGTGAAAGGATCAATACATTCTAAGTTCTAGTTTAAATCTATTGTAATAATCTAATTCAGTCACTATAACTAAGATGCTTGTGAAGACCTGTAGTCTCTAGGTAAATTACTTATTCCCACATTTTGATCAGGTTTATACTCTATTCTGTCTTCTAAGAAGCAGTATTTAAATTGGAAATGGATCATACCGTGCTTGAGGGCATTTTCCCCTTCCCTGCTGTTTAGAAGTATGGTTTTATACTGGCATTATGCCTAATAACTGCCTTTTGGAATTTGAAACTTTTGTGTTGGGAGTTACTCTATTTCATAACTAACATTGCTGCATTTACTGAGTTCAGGGCCACTGACACGCCACTCAACAATGGGATCACAGTTAGGTAGAATTATACTAGTCACCAAAGACAGAAGAAGGGATTATATGATAAAACTTTCAGTCTCTCTACAGTTTTCAAAAAATGGTTATCACTCATGTGATCATTGCCACAGCTGAAGAGAATCTTTATAGCAATAACTAAGTGAAAACTGTAGGGAAAAAATCAGAACTAAGGGTCTTGCCCAATTTATTCAGTGACTGAAAAATTAAAGACATATTAATCTCTAACATGTTTCCACAGTTACTTGCCTAACATTGGAGTTCTATTTAAAATGACATAAGCAGGAACACAGATGCAAGAAGCAGCAGTTAACAGTGTCTGAATTATAAATGAATAATTCTGTTTTCACAGCAGGGTTTGAACAGTGTACAGTAAATCAAGCTTGAGGCCACAAACTGAACAATAAGAAAACAAAATATTAAATGGCTGCTTATTAATTGTGCACAGTCCATCCTGTGCACTGACTGACACAAGGGTCCTGTGGAAAACAGGAGGTAAGTGTGTAATTAAAGGCCATCATAATGCTTACATGCAAGGGGGATAAATTCAGATTGCACAGGCAACCTTAATTCTCGCAATTCCTAATTTTTAAGAGCTTCACTTTGCAACCTAACTGTTCATTAATATAGTTTACTGTGTATAATATAAAAAACAACAGAGGGTCCTGTGGCACCTTTAAGACTAACAGAAGTATTGGGAGCATAAGCTTTCGTGGGTAAGAACCTCACTTCTTCAGATGCAAGTAATGGAAATCTCCAGAGGCAGGTATAAATCAGTATGGAGATAACGAGGTTAGTTCAATCAGGGAGGGTGAGGTGCTCTGCTAGCAGTTGAGGTGTGAACACCAAGGGAGGAGAAACGGCTTCTGTAGTTGGATAGCCATTCATAGTCTTTGTTTAATCCTGATCTGAAGGTGTCAAATTTGCAAATGAACTGGAGCTCAGCAGTTTCTCTTTGGAGTCTGGTCCTGAAGTTTTTTTGCTGTAAGATGGCTACCTTCACATCTGCTATTGTGTGGCCAGGGAGGTTGAAGTGTTCTCCTACAGGTTTTTGTATATTGCCAGTCCTGATATCTGACTTGTGTCCATTTATCCTCTTGCGTAGTGACTGTCCAGTTTGGCCAATGTACATAGCAGAGGGGCATTGCTGGCATATGATGGCATATATAACATTGGTGGACGTGCAGGTGAATGAGCCCGTGATGTTGTAGCTGATCTGGTTAGGTCCTGTGATGGTGTTGCTGGTGTAGATATGTGGGCAGAGTTGGCATCTAGGTTTGTTGCATGGGTTGGTTCCTGAGTTAGAGTTGTTATGGTGCGGTGCGTGGTTGCTGAGGAGAATATGCTTAAGGTTGGTAACTTGTCTGTGGGCGAGGATGTACCATCAGATCAGGATTAAACAAAGACTGTGAATGGCTATCCAACTACAGAAGCAGTTTCTCCTCCCTTGGTGTTCACACCTCAACTGCTAGCAGAGCACCTCACCCTCCCTGATTGAACTAACCTCGTTATCTCCATACTGATTTATACCTGCCTCTGGAGATTTCCATTACTTGCATCTGAAGAAGTGAGGTTCTTACCCACGAAAGCTTATGCTCCCAATACTTCTGTTAGTCTTAAAGGTGCCACAGGACCCTCTGTTGCTTTTTACAGATTCAGACTAACATGGCTACCCCCCTGATACTTGTGTATAATATAGTATATTAATAAATTAATGGAGATATCTCATCTCCTAGAACTGGAAGGGACCTTGACAGGTCATTGAGTCTAGCCCCCTGCCTTCACTAGCAGGACCAAGTACTTATTTTGCCCCAGATCCCCAAGTGGCCCCCTCAAGGATTGAACTCACAATGCTGGGTTTAGCAGGCTAATGCTCAAACCACTGAGCTATCCCTCCCCCCTATAATGATATCAAATAAATTAAAGAGCACCCCCACACTTCTGATAACAACCACCAGCACTTTAGGTTACTAAGTAATTATTGAAAGTTCTCTGGTTGCTCGTTTTATAGCAGCTATTTCCTGGCACGCTTTCTGAGCATCCCTTTAACTTAGGCAGAGGCAAACAGCTGTTGCTGTTTTGCAACTAATTACTTGATTATACTGTTCACTTTCTTGGATGGTCAATATTAGAGTTCTGTTATGAGTTTACTTCGTAAATCTCAAACCAATAGTATAGTTTCAAAGATTTGTACAGATTTGTAAGGTGTTACTGAAGGGAGATGGAAGGCTGTCCCTATCCAGGCTGTCTGGGGGTTAGTGGAGAAGCTCTTCTCCTGTACTTCACCAGAGGAAAGGGCACCTGGAGGAGGAATGGTGGTCCCCGCCCAGACTGTGCCCAACATAACTAGTTCAGGCCAACTCCTCATAAAATTAATGTAGCCTCCCCAACCACATGCCATTTTAGCCTCTACCTTACCTATATAGCTAACTCAGGACTCCCACTTCAGTACCATTAAAAATAATATAGCATACCACTTCCCCATAAAGTTAATTTATGCCCAGCCCTACATCTCTGCAGGTTTCCACAGATATTACTTCCAAGAGTGTGCCTGCTGCTTTTGCTCTGGGCCCAGCTCCTCTCTCCCCCTTCCTTCTAAGGAGTAGAGTCTAGAGAAGGCAGGCTAGGCTAAGCCAGGCACACTTCACAGGGTGCAGGAAGGGGAAGTAGGAAGTTGGAGGGGACTCCCAGAGTAGGAAGAGCCCAGCTGCTCATTTCCTTCTCCCCTGCCCTCCTGAGAAAAACATAGCAGGCAGCCTGCTCCACCCTCATCCTGCCTTGTGCTACCACCACCTTGTGGGCAGAAGTGTAAGCAGGGGGAGGGTTTGGGGTCCCAAAGTAGGGTTGCCAACTTTCTATGCACACAAAACCAAACACCTTTGTCCCGCCCCTGCCCTGCCCTGCCCCTCCTCTGAGGCACTGGCCATGCCCCGCCCCTTCTCAGAGGCCCCGCATCTGCTCATTTCACACACACCCCGTCCTCCATTGCTCGTTCTCCCCACCCTCACTCACTCACTCACTCATTTTCACCGGACTGGCTCATGGGGTTGAGGTGCAGGAGAGTCTGAGGGCTCCGGCTGGGGGTGCAGGCTCTGGGGTGGGGCCAGAAATGAGGAGTTCAGAGTGCAGGAGGGGACTCCAGGCTGAGGCAGTGGGTTGGGATGCGAGAGCATGTAAGGACTGTGGCTGGGTGTGCGGTCTCTGGCTGGGGGTATGGTCTCTGGGGTGGGACCAGAGATGAAGGGTTTGGGGTGCAGGAGGGGGGGTCTGGGCTGGGACCGAGGCGTTCAGAGTGCAGGAGGGGGGTCTGAGTTGAGGCAGGGCGTTGCAGTATTGGGGGGAAGAGGGTTCTGTCTGGGGGTGCAGACTCTGGGGTGGGGCTGGGGATGAGGGGTTTGGGGTGTAGGATGGGGTTCCAGGCTGGAACTGATGGGTTCAGAGGGCAGGAGGGGGATCAGGGCTGGTGCAGGGGGGTGGGGTATGGGGGGGGGAATGAGAGCTCCAGCTGGGGGTGCAGGATCTGGGGTGGGGAACCTTTTTTCTGTCACGAGCCATTGACCCACAGAAAAAAATCAATTGCGGGACACTCAGCCGCCAGGGGGGTGGGGCGCAGAGGCTCACGGCTTCCCTCTGTAGTAGGGCGAGCTGGTGCTTGTAGCACCAGCCCTGCGTGGGGGGGGGCATGATGCTGAGAGCTTACCCTGCTTGTGGCTCCAGCCCTGCCAGGGATGGGGACGCAAAGGCTCTGTGTTTCACCGCCACAACGGTGCGATCCAACCTGCCTGGCCCAGACCATTGTGTAAAACTCTGCTATGTGCTCAGATTTGCCACAGCTCCATGCAGTGATGGCTTGTGTTGCATTGTTCCCAGGGTTGTGTTCATCCCAGAGCTCAGGCTGGTCAGGCCTATATCAATGCAAAGGGAATGTAGGGAGTTGGTTTGTTTATAGCTGCTTTTCTTGCCTTCCTCTGCTAGTGGAATCATGAGGTCTACTTCCAGCTTATCCACTCTACACAGCTGACCTTAACTCCAGCTGATTGTTTCACCCTGCAGCCCAGCCAAGTGCATAGGTAATCTGGGAGTGAAGGCAGATATCCACCCATAGTCTAGCCACATAAAGCAACTGGATCCTGCTTGCATTGTCTTAAAGTCACAGTGATGTGCAGTGTGGGATGAAGAATACAGGATTGTGGAGTGAGCAAGAGATGGCCCCTTCTTTTCTCTGTGGGCTCCTTTGTCTTTCCCCTAGGATCCCTATTCAGGGTTGGAGTGGGGAAAAAGAGAAACAGAAAATCTGGGCAAAGAAGGTAGCCCGAATTCCATGGAGAAGGTAAGATAAATATAGGGACAAAAGAGGAAATGGGAGAAAAGAAATCCATATAGGAGAGGGAGAGAGCACTAGTCAGAATATGAATAAATTAGCAGGGTAACTCAAAAAGTACAGATTTTAGGTTAATTAACCTCATTTTATTGTAGTTTTTTTGGCACATATATCTCTAAGTCTAGGTTAAGAGATGATCTTTATAGTAATGCTGCTCTGCAGCTACTCTGATCCTGTAGTTATGTGCTCCCCCCCCCCACCATCTACTTTTTAATGATTATTTTAGGCTTGTTTTACTTTCCATCCTGTTGGCAGTTTAGTCATTTTTAGAGTGACCTGTAACTGGTTTTAAGAATGATGGCTCTTTTTCTCAATGCAAACCTTTTGTTCCTTCCTTGGTATGTAATAAGGTGGGTAACTCTTTGTGGATCTGCTCTTTTCCCTGAGACGTTATTTGCTATTGATCATGCATCCTGTGGAGGGGGTGTACTGTCTGCTAGTTTAAATAAATAAAATACTAGTTGTATCAGTGCGTGGATGGAGGGGAAGATGAAGTGGGGATGGTGGTAGAAATATTCCCCTGCCTATGCTGGTGTTCATTCCCATCTCTAGAGCTGCATGCATGTCTTTGGCCCTTGACTCATAAAGATGCTTGTAAAGTGAAAACTTTCCTTTGGTTTGCAAACAGTACTGGATGACATGGATCTTTCCAAACATTTTGTTATGTTACCCTGAACCTTAGTCCTGCACCACTCTGCAAATCTCTTAGCTCTAATATACGTGTGTGTGTATATATGTACACATGGATGTATTTTTTTAAGTCAAAGTATAAAGTCCCACAAATGCATTTAATTTAACTATGTATGGCACATGGTATCACCTTTCTTACTCTACATTTTTGTATAAATCTGGAAACAGATGGATAAAATTCCCCAGTCCTGTTCTTTCACTTCATGCAGCTCTTGATTTAACACCACAAGATACTATTGTGCATTTCCAGCTGAGCATGTTGGCAAGTGAAGGTGCCATGCATAGGTGCCCATCGGATAGCTTTCACCCAGTAATGGGACATATGAGACAGAAAATTGGCTACCCTGGTTTCTCACAGAACTCATAGACAGGTGTACGCCGCAGATGGGCATTTTAGGATGGAACCGAAGGATTATGGGGAACTAGTGTTTATGCTGATATGCCAGCTGCTGATCCAAGAATGACAACTAGTAAAAGCAGCTCTCACAGATTATTCTTACCGCTGAGAGGAATACAACGATGGGAGAGAAAACGATGGACTTCTAATATATGGGCACATCTCAATGCTGCTCTTTGCTTGTTTTAGAACACATTTTATAACATTTCAGAATTGGATTCACAGTTTTCAATGTCTTTTGAATGTGCTTTGATTCCTGCTGAGTGTTTCTCAGAATGACATTCCATTCTAAACAAAGTTAGTATTCAAATGATTCTTACAAGCCCTTAGGAAGTACTGAGGATGGCTTGTAAATATATTAGCAGGGCAAATGTGTATTATAGCCTAAGGCAACAAGTTAATATAACTCTTTATTTAAAAGAAGATAATATCTGTGTACAGTGAACACAGTGTACATTGAATTGTTACAATGCAATACTGGAGGCTGTCAGTATATGACATCTTTTGTTTCTGTAAGGATTATGTTTAGGGAATGACTCTCCAATCACAGAGAGGCAACTTCTGAGAGCAGGGGGAGCTAGAGACTCCCTATATAAAATCTGTATGTACTTTTAGTAAAACTTAGTTCCAGAGCTCCTTGTTTCAGATGTAATTTGTTCCAGTAATTTGACCTGCAGTAAAGCTAGGTGCAAAACTTAATAAAAAATATGTTACACTCTCAGAAGCTTCATCCAGGTGCATGCATGTGCGCTCTCTCTCTCTCTCAGAATGAGAGACACTTTTTCAGATAGACACAGGGCCCGCAGACTCCATTTAATTTAAAATAACATTATGAAACCAGGCTTTTAGGACTAATGTAAGTTAATCTTGCTTTCTAGTTTGATAATACCTTTTGCAGTTATTGACCTTTGCTGACAGTTCTATAAAGGATATAAATAAAATGATCCAAAGTTTCAGAAATACTTTGGGCCAAAACTTGTGTTGATTTACAAACGCAGGTTTCTTGACTGCAGTGAGTTCACATGGGGTTCAAGTCAGCACAGAATTGTCTTATAGAGCTGTATGAGTCTATAAAAGAGGGGCTAGACCTAAACTGGTAACCTGAGTTAACTTCACAGTTACTGGGATAGAATAAGAGTATTAGTGGATATGATGCCATGATAATTAACTCCTGCTGCCATTGTAAACTGACTACCTTGTCCTGAGCTTTGTAACTATTAGGACTCTTATTAACTGTTCAACATCTTTTGTTTAACCCTATTTAATAGGGAAGCAGAAAAACAAACATAGCTAACGTATTTGGGGATCTGCTGAGTGATACTGACATTTTATTTCACAGGTTCCACAAGATAGTCTTTTTATATATGTATATTAGATAAATAGGGCAACAGTCTGACTTATCCACATATGGCACTCTTGACAGTACTTTAGTGCTGTAGGGGTGGCAGATGGAGTAATTGCACACTGCCTCTGTGGGAAGTAACCTTTAAAAGAAGAATCTAATGCAACATAGAATGTGCTATGATTTTAGGGAACTTCTAACTTAAGTTCCCAGTAGATAACAACTTTTAGTGTTAAGTCTGCTGGACTGTTTAGGTTAGCTTCCTCTAATTAACATAGCTATACAACACTCTTTTGACATTCAACTCCCACTTATGAGAATATTTTTGGGTTGAGATGCTTAATGAACAATTTAAATGCTTCTTTTTATTACCATATACGGCTTTGTTTTCCATTGTGAAATGAGAAATGTATGATCAAAGAAATGCAGGACAAAATGTACTAGAATTGGTAACTTCTGAAATTTATTTTGCCGACAATCAGCTTGCAGCATTTTTAAGGTATGCTTTTGGCAAAAAGTACAAACACAATAATTAAAATAAGAGATATAGAAATACTCACTTTGTTGTTGTACTAATTCTTTGTTTACAAACTTTCAAAGTATCTTCTTCTTCCAGAGCAGGCTTTGGTGGCTTACAGAATTCTTTCATCAATAGCTTTATTTGCTGAGAGGTTGTTGACAACACCGTGGGGTGGGATGGGGTTCTCTTCACTGACTGTATGTCAGCCTTCACCTTAAGAACGTTTGGTTTTATACTCTCAACACCTAATTTGGGTCATAAGTCCAACATGACATAAGAAAAAATGCTATAAAGAATATATTAAGGATGATTGATTTTTCATGTGAAAATGTTTACTATTTCATTTCATTTTTAATTATTGGAAGACTTCTATAAAATGGAATGTTCAAGAACTTTAAAGTTGAGGGATGTGTCAAGGCTCACTCCATCAGGGACACCATAGTGTTGACAGCTAACCTTGAAGTCAGTCTAGTATGTAACATTTGCAGTTATAGAAAAATAAACTTTCTTCTGTCCATATACTTTCACTGAAAAAATAACAACCCATAGCCTAAACAGCACCTTAATAGTCCTTTGTTTGGGTGTCAGTTGAAAGGAAAACTCCTCCTCAGTCAGACTTTCCCCATTGTTTCCCTTTACCATTACTTTTAACAGTCCTTCATGGGCAAGGGGAAGGGCTAAGCTCCCCATCATGGAAACAAATAATACACATGCTTAACTTTCCATGTGTGTGTTGAGGTCAATGAGATTTCCTATGTTGACAAAGGGAAATACCTGTGTACGTTTACACAAGATAAGACTTACATGATATAATATGCCACTTCCATCTCTGACTTGTGATTCTGTGATAAACTGGGAAGGAGAAGATGGACTTTGCAAGCTCTCTAAGACTGAAAAGATGGGGAAGCAATTTGCTTCCTCATCCTTTTTCTTCTATCTAATAAAGTCCTTCCTTGTTTCAGCTGGTCACAGTATAATAGGTCAAGAACCTTGTCTTGGCTCCCAGGCCAAAGAGGTCCACAAAAGTGAATATTTAAATCCACTGAGCTACCTAAGATATGCATCCTGAAGGCCCCATATATGCTATATTTACAAACAAAGTGGGGGATCCCATTAAAAACATCCCCTGAGCTCCACAGAATCCCAACTGTTACATAATGCTGCCTTTCTAAGCCTTAGACGTGCCATTTACTTCAACGAGACTACTCATGGTAATAAACACTATCCCTGATAGCATGTCTTTGCTGTAAGACATTAAAGTTCTTAGTAGGTTATAATGTCTATTCTATTTTTTTATCTTAGGTTCATGACTTATAATTAATATATCCATAAAACATTTCTTCATTGTCTTGTCTATTACTAGGATTCCCTTCTCCCCTCATTTAAAACCTGGGTGAGCTGCATCTCAGGATTCAGCCTCATATTGTGTCATTGTGCACACCCTTGAACCAAAAATAGAGTGAAGCCAGGACCTAACATTTTTTACAGATTGTATTGAATTGTCAAGGAACTGATGATAATGCAATGAGCAGGACATTTAAATTAATAAACAGTTATCAATATCTGGACAAGACTGCAAACATACAGATTTATTGCTTTTTATTATTTCAGCTTGTTTCCCTTTCTCCTTTTTATTTTTTTGTTTGTACATAAGAAAGGTCCAATGGATGTCCAAAGGATCAGTTCATACTTATTACAAATTGAATCTAATAGAGCCTGATATTTCTAATGTAAAATTAAAACAGAACCTCCCACCAAAATTGAAGACATCCTCACACAAGATAAAGGAGCCATAGAGAGCAGAGCCCAAAGTAACTTTTTACCTTTAAATTTGTGGTTTAATTACTAGGAGCAGTGAGCTGCCATATCCATAAAAACACTGATGGAGTCTGTGACAGATACGATGCTTTGTGTGCATGGAATATTGCAAGACTGTTATATTGAGATGTGGCAGATGCTATGGACATGAGGAATATCCAAAGACTATAGTATCAACTTTATAAATGTTATATGTATCTTTATGGGCTGGCTAGTGATTGTATTTGCAATGCAGGAACTAAGCTCATTGAGGAGTAATTAATGCAAATCCCTTAGGCAGGTTACAAGTCTATGGAAACTGGGTTTTACCCCTGGAGGAAATAACATCTACTGGGTTACCTGGTTCAATAAGCCTGGCAAATAAAGAACTGAAAAGTATCCTTTATTGTTGCTTCTGCATCTCCTCTAAGTCAGCCTGGGTATTTAAGTTAATTTTATTTTAGCCAGATCAAGGTAGCCTTTTTCTTTATTGTGACTTTTAGGGCATTTATTAATTGAACAGTTCAATTATCTTTTAAATTTTTCTGTTTAAATTCTTTCTCCCTAATGATTTGGCTCACAATTGTGTATATAACAAATGGAAAAAAGTGGGATTTGGTAGCAGTGAACATAAATCAGAAGTGGAAATTGTAGAAAATTGATAAGGGAAGCAAAAGGACACAGGTCAACAGAGTTAAGGACAGTTAAGGAAGTGTTCAACAAATGTCTGTTCTGTGTTTGAGAAAAAGACAGCTGATGTAGTCATATCATATGATAAATGATTAAATACTTTCCATTCCAACAGTAGCTAAGGAAGATATTAAGCAGCAGCTTCTAAAGATAGACATCTTTAAATTAGAGGGTTCAGATGACTTGCATCCAAGAATTTTTAAAGAGCTAACTGAAGAGTTCTATGAAGCATTAATGTTGATTTTCAATAGGTCTTGGAATTTTGGCAAAGTTTCAGAAGACTGGAAGAAAGCTAATTTTGTGCCAATATTTAAACAGGGTAAATGGGTTGACCCAAGTAATTATAGGCCTGTCAACCTGACTTTGATCCTAGGCAAAATAATGGAATGAAGGATATGGGACTTGACTAATAAAGAATTAAAGGAGGGTAATATCACTAATGGCAATGAACATGGCTTCATGGGAAATAACTCTTGTTAAACTAATTGGATTTTTTTTTAATCAGAGTACAAGTTCTGCTGATAAAGGTAATAGTGTTGATGTAATATACTTAAACTTCTGTAAGGCATTTGACCTGGTATTGCATGACATTTGATTAAGCAATTAGAACAATAGTAAATCAACATGGCACAGGGTGAATGGACTAAAAGCTAGCTAACTGATCAGTTTCAAAATGTAATTGTAAACAGGGAATCATCATCTAGAGGATATGGCTCTAGAGGGATCATGTAGAAATTGGTCCATGGTCCTATGCTATTTAATATTTTTATCAATGGATCTGGAAGAAAACATAAAATCATTACTGATAAAATTTGTGGATAAAAGAGTTGAGGAGTAGTAAATAATGAAGAGGACAGATAACTGATGCAAAGAGATCTGAAGCATTTGGTAAACTGGGCAAGATCAAAAGTATGTGTGTTTCAGTGTATCAAATGTAACGCCATACATCTAGGAACAAAGATTGTAGGCCATACTTACAGGATAGCAACACTATTGAGAAGTAGTGACTCTGAAAAAGACTTGGGGGGTGTGGTGGAAAATTAGCTGAACAAGAACTTGTGGTGTGACGTGGTGGCAAAAGAGCTAATGCCATTTTTGGATTTATAAGCAGGGAAATCTCAAGTACAAGCAGGGAGGTTATTTTACCACTGTACTTGGCAGTGATGTGACTGCTGCTGAAATAGTGTGTTCTTCAGTTTTGATATCCACAGTTCAAGAAGGATGTTGATAAATTGGAGAGGGTTCAGAGAATAACCATAAGAAAGATTAGAGAATGGGAAAAGATGTGCTTATTTACATTTTCCTGAGCATTTTTAATTTTGCCCCATTGTGAATCCATCCTGTGCACCGATGGAGGCAGGGATCCTATGGAAAAAATAGTCTTTAATTACAAGTATCAGGGGGTAGCCGTGTTAGTCTCTACCCACAAAAACAACAAGGAGTCCGGTGGCACCTTAAAGACTAACAGATTTATTTGGGCATAAGCATCCATGCATCTGAAGAAGTGAGGTTTTCTTACCCACAAAAGCTTATGCCCAAATAAATCTATTAGTCTTTAAGGTGCCACCGGACTCCTCATTGTTTTTCTTTAATTACACAATCATATACTATCATAATGCACATGAACAAGAAAGCTGAATTAAGGTTGCACAGATATTAGTAAATCTGACATTTCCTAACTCCTGAGTGTTTGACTTTGCAGTTTAAATTATTATGGTGGCAAGTTTTTATTTCCTAATGTTTTTAACAACAAATTGTATTATGTGTAATTGTTACACCCTCCATCATAAAACTCAGTTTTTCAAAGAGAGGACATTGTTTATTCCAGGATTCAAGCCTTTTCTTTAGGAGCTTTTTGCAGACAGAGACCTCCTCAGTGCCCAACTACAGGCCAGCTTCCTCTTGCAGCAATAGCAGGCTCACTGAACACTCTAGCCCCTTCAGTAGCTCACTCACTGTAAGCCCACCCTGATATCAGAGGGACAGCTCCCATTTCTCTTATATAATTTTTCTATTACCATTAACTTCCCCTGAAGTTTGTGGAGAGCTCCTGCCCCATAATGTGTCCCTGATTGGTGGGGGAAAATAGGTCGCTGGGGTCATGTGCTGGGTCCTGGGGGTGGTTGGACCCATCACATGATCCTATGGCAGTCGGGTGAGCTCCAGCCCATGCAATGTCCCCAGGGAAGGGTGAAGAATTGTCCATGGGAACCAAGTGTTAGTCCAAGGCAAGTGGGGCGTTTAAGGGAGTAAGGAGCTTGGCCCAGTTCCTGCCTCATTTGTGAAGCCACTCAATCAAGCATGATCTTGTAGTTCTACAATGCTGTTGCATTTTCATAGTAGAATTTTCTTGCAGAATGTGCCACACACTGTAGTGGAGCAAGTTTCCAAAAAGTTACCAGTGAGCAGGTATTGTTCATATCAAGTCAAAGCAGAATCTTCAATATTCTTTATATGACAGGTTAAAGTGGCCATGTGGAAGGAGGAGAGGGTGTGTGTGAGTGTGTCTGTTTACAGAAATATACGTCTATATAAGCACTACAGTGAAGGTCACTCACTGTACAGCAATACTGAATTATGGGTTCTGTGTCAAATTAACCATTTGCTCATGATTTTATCTTAGGAAGGCTTTCACCCTTGAAATTTTACTCCTGTTTGTTGGCATTTCCAATCCGGACTACTAGTGGTTAAATTTGATTTAGCCATTTAAATAGAATAGTTCATTACACATTAGTCTTATCAATCATCTTAAAGAGAGATAGAAGGAAGAATAGATATTTAGAGCTAGTCTGTATTTTTGTGTTTGGTGTAAGAACAGTGAATCATTTAATATTATCTGGAATTCCTCAATGACATTTTAGTTCTTTTTAATGTGCTTGTGGGAGAGCTACAAAATATAATCAGTTGCACTTGCACAGTACCTTTGTTATCAAAAATATTTGCCACATAATCTTTGTTACTGGATCATTTCAGAAAGTGACAATGATAATATAAATGGCATCAGGCAAGCAACCATAATTGCAGTAGAGGATGCACACAGTTCTGAAACATATCAAGGCTTATATTCACTTCCTTAAAAAAGAATGATAGACTATAAAAAGAAATACGTTGGGGGACCAGAAGAAATCAATATTATGAAGTAGCCTGCTTTAATGTTTCAAGAGTTTTTGCTATCTTCCTGTAGCTACTATTGTACTTTCCTGCAAGGAAGAGGTTTAAAGAAGCAGAAAATGTTTTAAAGGTACTATATAAATAGAGAGATCATCTGTTATGTCAAAGGAGCCCTTATTAATGTGGCGGCTATATAGCCTGGGTGCATACATATGTCATATCATATGACAGGGCATTGTTTGCTGTACAGCCTTCTGGGTTCAGACATATGTCATTTCATATAACCTAGCACACAGGGTTAGTTCAAACAATGCCTTTTGACAATAGGTATGTGGACGGGGAGCAAGCTATTTGTATATTCTGGCAAATGTTTTTATATTAGTTTTTCATGTTTACAAGAATGGACTTTTAGTTTTTAAATGCATCCACAGCTCTTGTGGAACAAGTCATCTTTCCAGCTGATGTTGTGGAGCATGTGTTAAATTGAGCCCCCTCCCCCCCCCCCCTTTTTTTAATTTTCCTTAGGGAAGTTGCAATTCAGGACAACCTAAAAGAAAGCAACTGTATTATTTACCATAAACTCAAGAAAGGTAAGTACAAAGGAATATTAGATCTCTGAAGATCAAGGTTCAGTCCTAGCTTACAGTACATGTATCATATGAGTTTGTTCATCATGTCCTAGTCCCAGTTTGTGTTGATCTTGTTGGATATGCTGATTTAATCGATTTTTAGTTTTGCAGTTTATTGCAATCTGAAGCTTTTTTTCCCCCTGGGCTAGTGGTTACCCATTTGGGTTAGTAATTAGTCCTGCTGAAATCTAGTTTACTGGATTTTTCTTTCTGTCTGTCTCTATTTTTATTACTAATCCCATGACATGGAAGTAGGCAAGTTTCACGTTTGCGTTACTCTAGTTTTTAAAGAATTAGAGGAAGACTTATTCTTTGGTTTTAGTCTATGTTGTATAGGACTCTGAACCTTCTAAGATGTTTGTTCTATTGGTAACTCAGAGAAATCCTTCCTCCGTCCTTTTTTGGGATGGTTTTCATTTTAATCCATTTGTTTACATAAAAAGTTTTAAACTGTAAATATTTCTTCTTTGCTTTTGCCTAGGCTAAAGCTTCTATGTTTACAAAAATATTATTTAGCCACCGAGGACACCCACGCAAATCAAGACATTAGTATTAAACAATGAGAAAGCTTATTAGCTTGCCTTGCAGAAAACCATGTTCTTAGTTGTGCTGAAGAAGAAAATGGCTTCTGTTTCCTGGCTGACTTCCCATGGAATTGAAAATCATCATGTACTGCAGTGCAGAAATCTGCAAATCATTACATCTAGCTAAATATCTTACTAGCCCTTAATCAAGGCTGATCCCTCTATGCAAAGAAAACGTTCAAAGGGAAACTATCAACTAAAAAAAATTACATTGCTGTCTGAAAATGTTTTGTTACTGTTACAAGTAACCTTTAAGATTACTATAACAGAAAGAGATTAAAGAAAGATATCTTTTTCAATGTTTTGTGTATTTGACAGTATAGACAATTTTTCTGTTTTTCTGTGTAGTCAATCATTTAGTTAGTTTCCCCTTTCTTTCTGTGAAACTTTCACATGGCAGCAGCATTTAACAATAGGAAACATTTAACAATAGGAAAATGTGACTGACAAGCCACAAATAATTTTTCAGGGAGACTCCACCACAGATGTAGCAACCAAACCTACTTTTGACTCATTCAAATTGTCACTTTTAGCATTACATCAAGGCTTGATCCTGCATTCTTTGCACACACAAAGATCCTCTTGACATCATTAGGTGTTTCAATAGAAATTAATGCAGAATTGGGCATGAGGCCTGCAATCTGTGGTTTCTGAGATCTGGTGTACACTTTGAATATTTAAATACTTCATCTCTGATACTTGTTCCTTCAGGACTTGTTCAGGAAAAATTTCCATCAACTTTAGTAGGAATTACATCAGCAAAGTAGGAATGGGCTGTTAGTTAAACATTCGGCATAGATTCTGCCACCCTACAAAAACAGTATTTTCCCCAGGAGGAGTCCCCCTGAAATTAGGAACTACATATGGAGTTAAGGTACTACTCAGCATGAGTAAGGATCAGCAAATCTGGCCCTTAGTCTTTAAACCATTAAGAAATACAGAACCTGTCAGCCTATCCTCCCTAACAGGAGTAGTAGCAACCACCCATGGCCATAATTTCAGTGGAGGTTTCCAAAATAAGTATTGCTCTTCCCAGTTTTGAGTTAGATGCAGGCTTATCTTTATCTGCTTGTGTAAAATGTCAATAAGTGCACCTTCATGTGTCACTTCTGCCTATCTTCTTTTAGACATCCGTAGACAAGAGAAAATAGCGTACATGTAATCCTTCTGCCAGGTGGAGTTGGCAACAACAAGGGCAAGGGGTTCCTCCTAACAGTACAAAACAGAATCGACTCAAGCCCCCACCCAGCAATCCAGGGTAAACTAAACACCACTCCTGGACACTTCTAAGGAGCAATACTTTCCCACTCACAAGAACCGAGTCTGTGCATAACAAAAGAACTTTTATTCAAAGGGAAAGGGAACCAAACATTAATTTGGGAAAACACCACAATCACATTCAAAAGCAAGTGACGTCACAGTGCTTTGGGCAGTGTCCTTTGCCTCAGTTTTGTACCTGCTGGTTAAAAGAGAAAACAGGATAGAAATAAATGGTCACCTTTCATAATGGAGAGCGGTAAATAATGGGGTTCCCCAAGAATCTGTACTGGGACCAGTGTTGTCCAACATATTCATAAATGATCTGGAAAAAGGGGTGAATAAAGAAGTGGCAAAGTTTGCAGATGATACAAAAATTACTCAAGATAGTTACATCCAAATTTGACTGCAAAGAGGTATAAGGGGATCTCACAAAGCTGGGTGACTGGGCAACAAAATGGCAAATGAAATTCAAAATTGATAAATGCAAAGTAACGCACATTACAAAAAAAACTATACATACAAATGATGGAGTCTAAATTAGTCTAAATTAGGCCTAGTCTACACTGGGGGGAGGGAGGGGTGGATCGATCTAAGATACGCAACTTCAGCTATGAGAATATCGTAGCTGAAGTTGACGTATCTTAGATCGAATTAAAATTATTTACTTTGCATCCTCGCGGCGCTGGATCAATGGCTGCGGCTCCCCCGTCGACTTTGCTTCTGCCTCTCGCACTGCTGGAGTTCAGCAGTTGACGGGAGAGCAATCGGGGATCGATTTATCACGTCTACACTACACGCGATAAATCGATCCCCGATAGATTGATCCAGTGGGTAGTGTAGATGTACCCTTAGTTATTGTCACTCAAGAAAGAGATTTTGGAGTCGTCATGGATAGTTCTCTGAAATCGACAACTTAATGTGCAGCAACAGTCAAAAAAGCTAACAGAATGTTAGGGACCATTAGAAAAGAGATAGATAATATTATAATACCACTACATGCAGTTATGGTTCCTCCATCTCAAAAAAGATATATCAGAATTGGAAAGGTATAGAGATTAGGGGTATAGAATAGCTTCCACTGAGAGATTAAAAAGACTGGGACTGTTCAGTTTGCAAAAGAGACAGCTCACGGGGGATAGTGACCTATAAAATCATGCATTTCTCATGTGGAGAAAGTGAATAAGTGTTATTTACACTGTCACATAAAACAAGAACCAGGGATCACCCAATGAAATTAATAGGCAGTAAGTTTAAAATAAACAAAAGGAAATACTTCTTCACACAATGCACTGTCAATTTGTGGAACTCATTTCCAGGGGATGTTGTGAAAGCCAAAAGTATAACTGGGTTCAAAAAAGAGGATAGATCCGTCAATGGCTATTAGCAAAGATGCTCTGTATGTCCCTAGGCTGCCAGATGCTAGGACTGGATGACAGAGGATGGATCTCTCAGTAATGGCCCTGTTCTGTTCATTCCCTCTGAAGCATCTGCCATTATCCACTGCTGATATTGCTTTAGAACACCATTGGTCTGACCAGGTATGGCAATTCTTATATTCTTAGTAGCGTAGTCTCTCACTGTCTCCCTGCTAAAAATAGCAGTGTACATGTGGGAGGCACTGCTTGGGCATGTAGAGAGCCATGTAGGGTATATACTCTAGAGTTCAGGTGTGTAGGCACACTACTCTATTCTATTTGCCTAATCCTTGCCTCGCCATATATATTGTTGATAATACCTGTACTAGCCTGAGCGTGCAGCATCTGTGCTCTTCACACCGCCGTAAGCAAAGACATCGAATCATAAAATCATAGGACTGGAAGGGACCTCGAGAGGTTATCTAGTCCAGTCCCCTGCACTCATAGAAGGACAGGTATTTGTCTAACCAATGATGGAGATTCCACAACCTCCCTAGGCAATTTATTCCAATGCTTAATCACCCTGACAGTTAGGAAGTTTTTTCCTAATGTCCAACCAAAACCTCCCTTACTGCAATTTAAGCCCATTGCTTCTTGTCCTATCCTCAGAAGTTGAGAACAATTCTACTCCCTCCTCCTAGTAACAACCTTTTATGTACTTGAAAACTGTTATCATGTCCCCTATCAGTCTTCTATTTTCCAGACTAAACAAATCCAATTTTTTTTCAATCTTCCCTCTTAGGTCATGTTTTCTAGACAATTAATCATATTTGTTGCTCTTCTCTGGACTTTCTCCAATTTGTCCACATCTTTCCTGAAATGTGGTGCCCAGAACTGGACATAATATTCCAGTTGAGGCCTAATCAGTGCAGAGTAGAGCAGAAGAATTACTTTTTGTGGTTTGCTTATAACACTCCTGCTAATACATCCCAGAATGATGTTGGCTTTTTTTTGCAACAGTGTTACAGGGGTTGACTCATATTTAGCTTGTGGTCCACTATGACCCCCAGATCTCTTTCTGCAGTACTCTTTCCTAGGCAGTCATTTCCCATTTTGTATATGTGCAACTGATTGTTTCTTCCTAAATGGAGTACTTTGCATTTGTCCTTACTGAATTTCATCCTATTTACTTCAGACCATTTCTCCAGTTTGTCCAAATAATTTTGAATATTAATCCTATCCTCCAAAGCACTTGCAACCCCTCCAAGCTTGGTATCATCCGCAAACTTTATAAGTGTACTCTCTATGCCATTATCTTATTCACTTATGAAGATATTGAACAGAACCGGACCCAGAACTGATTCTTGCATGACCCCACTTGTTATGCCCTTCCAGCATGACTGTGAACCACTGATAACTACTCTCGGAATGGTTTTCCAACCAGTTTTGCACCCACCTTATAGCAGCTCCATCTAGGTTGTATTTCCCTAATTTGTTTATGAGAAGGTCATGCGAGACAGTATCAAAAGCTTTACTAAAGTCAAGATATACAACATCTATTGCTTCCCCCCTAGCCACAAGGCTTGTTACCCTGTCAAAGAAAGCTACCAGGTTGATTTGACACAATTTCTTCTTGACAAATCCATGCTGACTGTTACTTATCACCTTATTATCTTCTAAATGTTTCCAAATTGATTGCTTAATTATTTGTTCCATTATCTTTCCGGGTACAGAAGTTAAACTGACTGGTCTGTAATTCCCCGTGTTGTCCTTATTTCCCTTTTTATAGATGGGCACTATATTTGCCCTTTTCCAGTCTTCTGAAATCTCTCCCATCTTCCATGACTTTTCAAAGATAATCGCTAATGGCTCAGATATCTCCTCAATCAGCTCCTTGAGTATTCTAGGATGCATTACATCAGGCCCTGTTGACTTGAAGACATCTAACTTCTCTACATAATTTTAACTTCTTCTTTTTCTATTTTAGCTTCTGATCCTACCTCATTTTCACTGGCATTCACTATGTTAGATGTCCAATCACTACCAGCCTTTTTGGTGAAAACTGAAACAAAGAAGTCATTAAACACCTTTGCCATTTCCACATTTTCTGGTATAATTCCTCCCCCCGCCATTAAGTAGTGGGCCTACCCTGTGCTTGGTCTTCCTCTTGCTTCTAATATATTTGTAGAATGTTTTCTTGTTACCCTTTATGTCTCTACCTAGTTTGATCCCGTTTTGTGCCTCGGCCTTTCTAATTTTCTCCCTACATACTTGTGTTATTTGTTTATATTCATCCTTTGTGATTTGACCTACTTCAAGAGAAAGCGAGAGTGGATGTTTGCTCAACACTTAGTAGTCACCAGGATTCAATATGTATAATCTTGACAGGATGGGAGTGTACAATGAGGCCATTTCTTCAGAGATGCTGTGTGGCTCATCTCTATTGACTCGACTGGGCGCGTGATTGGGTCCTGGGAACACAGTACTCTGAGGATTACAGTTGGTCATATAGTTCAATTCCAGTAGGGACCACCAGATCATCTAGTCTGACCTCCTCTATATTACAGACTACCACCACTACCCAGCTACCTGCACACTAACACAACCAAAATTAGACCAAAGTATTACAGTTGCTCAACTCTTCCCTGTATTTGGACCAGCGTGTATATAATTAAGACCTTGAAAAACACAATGAGATCAGATATGAAGATATAAATAGTTTAGTTAAGAATGTATAGAAAATTGCATCCCAGGATGGTAGGCAGTAGAAAAGTACAGTATATATTAACACTCTACACTTATCCATACCTGAGTTAGATGTGAAGCTTTTAATTTCTGAATCACTTGCCTAAATGTAAAAGAAATGAAAATGCAATGTTTCATTTGTCCTAACATAATTTACTGTTTGTGAGAGCTTAGGGTTTTTCTAGGGATTGATTTATAAGAATGTTATGCATAGGGGAAAAAAGGTTAAATGCGATTTTAAATTGAATTAATTTATAAGGCACAAATGTTTAGAGAAAAGGGCCTTTCGTGATTGCAGAGTACTTTTATTTTTGACTTCATTTGTGAGTTCTACTGAAACAGCTTTTCAGATGTTTGGCCATTGATTTGTGAAATAGTGCAAGTTTATTGAATGAACATGTAAGAATCATATAGCAGCGAGAAAACTGTAACTTTACTTTGTCAGTGAGGACATGTTTTTCTTTTTTTTTTTTATTGATTAATATTTTTATTAGCATTATGGCTTTCACAAATAATACATTTTCATGGTGAAATAAAATGACTATACCCAATAAAATATTATAGCTGAATAGTTTTGGATTTCTGATGAGCAGTTATGTGCCCACAGTGGTTATTATTGAAAATAATTTGAAAATCAATTAATAGTATTTGGTCTTTAAGTGGGAAAGATGTTGGATTTAGTTAGCTAAATTAGCTTTTTAATCCAACCATATTTTTTGTGTGTTTGGAGGAAATTAAGCATAAAAAATATTGGAGAAAGGTGTCATTCTTTGTTGAATGTGTCAGGCTTGTAATTTTCCTGTTGACATCTGTAGCGAGGCGGTGTGGCTCCCCGCCGCCCCAGAGAGGGAAGAGCCCATCCGGAAGTCGGAGTGAGCGGAGCTAGGGAGTTCTGAGCCCGCCGCTCAGAGGGTCAGGTGGCGACCCGGAAGTATAAAGGCTCGCCCTCAGAGCTCAGTAAGGCACCAGCCGCCGGAGAGGCCAGACGCCTCCAGCCTAGCCCATGACGGGGAAAACCCCGTGGCCCAAGGCGGCCGCTAGGACTGGCCGGGCCTGCCCTGTGCCCGGTACCCGGAGGAGTTGCCGGACCTGCCTTGTTCCCGCTACCCGAAGGAGTTGCCGGACCTGCCCTGTGCCTGCTACCCAGAGGAGTTGCTGGGCCTGCCGGTTACCAAAGAACCCATGGACCTGGACCCCCCAGAAGACAACACCTGGATCCAGGTTCGACCTGAGGGGGAGTCTGGAAGTAGCCCGGGGCAGCCAACCCTAGTCTGGCTGCAGCACTGCCAGAGCCCATGTCAGTATGTTGCGACCAGGATCCCCACTGACTAAGCAGCGGGTCTTCTGCCGCTGCTAAGGCCCTGGGCTGGGACGCAGTGGAGTGGGAGGGCCTGCATCCCCCGTGCCACCCAACTCGTGGGTGGCAGTCTACCCCTCTCCCAGGCCTTTGGAAGCTTGGGCCTACTGTCATTGCTCAACTCTGTGTGAGCCCCTAACTCATTACTGTTTGTACTGTTGTTGCTCAGCCCTGCCTGAGGGTCTGAGCTCCTGACTCAGCATTGTTGCCCCGCCCTGACCTAGGGCCTGGGCCTGATATTATTTGTACGGTCACTGCTCAGTCCTGCCTGACGGTCTGAGTTCCTGACTCAGCAGTTGTTGCTCCACCCTGACCTATGGCCTGGGCTTATTGCTATTGTTTATATTGCCAGTGCTTAGCTCCGGCCCAAGGGCCTGAGCACCTGACCCAGTGTTGCCCCGCCCTGACCCAGGGTCTGGGCTTACAGTATTTGTTCCTGTTACAGCAAGGGCTGCCGAGGGAGACCCCATGGCAGACTACTTCCTCAACATCAACTGTGTGTTCTGAAAGTGAGCCGGTGTGGCTCCCCACCGCCCCGGAGAGGGTCGAGCCCCGGCAAACCCTTGTACACATCACATGAGTAAAAGTCCTCTCTCTCTCTCTCTCTCTCTCTCTCTCTCTCTCATGAAGGAGTCTCCATTTAGAAACAAATGTGACTTGAGCAATAATATACATCTTAATACTGACACATAGGAAAAGCATTCCTCTCTCTTGACTTCTCTGTACTGTCCAAAGATATCTAAATAAATTGTTCCATTTATTTTATGTGATCATTTTTTCTTTTTATATAGATTATTTCTTGATTGAAAATTATTTTTGTTTTTATGCAGGTAATCACTTCTTTCTTCAGACCATTTAAGAATGCAGCTGCAAAATTTAAGTATTACAAGTTTGTACTTTACAAATCATTGTCAAAAGTACGAATTTGGCAACTGTGATGGATTTACATAGCTTTAATTTATAATTGTGTGTATTTTTTGTGGGGGAAGGGTGGGTTCTGATTAATAATAGCTACATTGTCCAAATATGCTGGTATGAAAGGAAGTCTATTTACTGTGCTGTGATGTAAAGGTTTAAATAATTGGGATCTAAAGCAATGGATGAAACACCCTAGCTCAACAAAGAATTTCATGAGGAGACTTCAGAGGTTAATAGGAGAGACATAAGTGTAAGTTTAAACACAGAATTAACTGGGACGGAGAGATAGAAACTTACGGAAAAACTGTGTTGCTAAGTTAAGACTTGCTTCATTGGACTATATAGAAGAGAACTCTCTTTCCTGATCTTGTCTTTTAGTTGACATTCCTGAAGGGCATGCTTGGCATTAACTAGCAAACACTTTCAAAGTCCAAGGGTATTTTGATGGCTGTTCCCCTTACCATAGTAACTTAGGCTGCACTAGGGGGAAGGAGGACTGTCACAGCAACATAGATGGAAGCCCAGTCATTTAACACACAAAGCTGTATGGAAAAAAATGTTCTTTCAATTGTAAAGAAGTTCAATAGCTCAAAACTTTCTCTAGAATTAATTAAAATAGATTTCCTTACCATCAACCAAATGCATAGGCTTAGTCTCATAAACTGGTAGGGGACAAAATCACCAGTGATGTAAACAGGCTCAACTGGATTATGCTCAACTCCGGATAATCAGGATGGAGAAAGGGGAAAGTTTTAAACAAATACTAGGGGATATTCATGGAAACTGAAGGTTCTATTAACAGATATCTATATTTGCACCAAAACATGTTGTACTCATCCAGTCAAGAAACAGATATGATCATATGTTGACCTATTTCTCTAATCAGAACTAATGAATACATTTCAAATTTCAAATACGGAATACTTGCAACGAAACACTCCATCTACAGACCAGCAATTATGTGAGAAGTGTTAGCAAATAATTTTGAACAACAATTAACATTGAGAATCATAAGCTGCAAAGAGACAATTACTGAACAAAAGGTCTGAATTAATTGAATAACATTATATAATATTTTCTACAAATTATGTGCTCTAAAAATTGTCTGTGGGAAATGTAGATCTTAAAGGAAAGAGGAAACATATTTCTGGAGCCTTAAAAATTCATCTGTGCTTCAAGAAAGCAGGATAATTCCCCCCCCCCCCACCCCTTAAGAACTCTATATTATTAGGTGGCAACAGCCTGCAAGGCGGGAAATTTCCTGTAGGAGAGGTGTAATTCTAAAGTTCCAGGAGTACTTGCTGCAGTCAAGGTAAGGCTGCATAGACTAATTCACAGCTTCATAGACATAAGAAGTGGCAAAGACCAGTTAGGTCACCTAGTAATGGAGCTTCTGGTACTGTAATAGTAGTTTTATGGAACATCAGCTAGCAAGGTACGGGCTAAAGTAGAGATTATGAATTTGGCCACAAAGTCAAACAGCTAACTTAGAATCATAGAATATCAGGGTTGGAAGGGACTCAGGAGGTCATCTAGTCCAACCCCCTGCTCAAAGCAGGACCAATTCCCAACTAAATCATCCCAGCCAGGGCTTTGTCAAGCCTGACCTTAAAAACCTCTAAGGAAGGAGATTTCACCACCTCCCTAGGTAACCCATTCCAGTGCTTCACCACCCTCTTAGTGAAAAAGTATTTCCTAATATCCAACCTAAACTGCCCCCCTGCAACTAGAGACCATTACTCCTTGTTCTGTCATCTGCTACCACTGAGAACAGTCTAGATCCATTCTCTTTGGAACCCCCTTTCAGGTAGTTGAAAGCAGCTATCAAATCCCCCCTCATTCTTCCCTTCTGCAGGCTAAACAATCCCAGTTCCCTCAGCCTCTCCTCATAAGTCATGTGCTCCAGGCCCCTAATCATTTTTGTTGCCCTCCGCTGGACTCTTTCCAATTTTTCCACATTGTTCTTGGACACAGTACTCCAGGTGAGGCCTCACCAATGTTGAATAGATGGGAATGATTACGTCCCTCGATCTGCTGGCAATGCCCCTACTTATACAGCCCAAAATGTCGTTATCCTTCTTGGCAACAAGGGCACACTGTTGACTCATATCCAGCTTCTTGTCCACTGTAACCCCTAGGTCCTTTTCTGCAGAACTGCTTCCTAACCATTTGGTCCCTAGTCTGTAACAGTGAATGGGATTCTTCCATCCTATGTGCAGGACTCTTCACTTGTCCTTGTTGAATCTCATCAAATTTCTTTTGGCCCAATCCTCTAATTTGTCTCGGTCCTTCTGTATACTATCCCTACCCTCCAGCTTATCTACCACTCCTCCCAGTTTAGTGTCATCTGCAAACTTGCTGAGAGTGCAGTCCACGCCATCCTCTAGATCATTAATGAAGATATTGAACAAAACTGGCCCCAGGAACAACCCTTGGGGCACTCTGCTTGATACCGGTTGCCAACTAGACATGGAGCCATTGACCACTACCCACTGAGCCCGACGATCTAGCCAGCTTTCTATCCATCTTATAGTCCATTCATGCAGCCCATACTTCTTTAACTTGCTGGCAAGAATATTGTGGGAGTCCATATCAAAAGCTTTGCTAAAGTCAAGGAATAACACATTCACTGCTTTCCCCTCATCCACAGACCCAGTTATCTCCTCATAGAAGGCAATTAGGTTAGTCAGGCATGACTTGCCCTTGGTGAACCCATGCTGACTGTTCCTGATCAGGTTACAAAGTAGCAGCCGTGTTAGTCTGTATCCGCAAAAAGAACAGGAGTACTTGTGGCACCTTAGAGACTAATAAATTTATTTCAGCATAAGCTTTTGTGGGCTACAGCTCACTTCTTCAGATTAAGAACACTCCTGATCACTCTCCTGATCACTTTCCTCTCCTCTAAGTGCTTCAGAATTGATTCCTTGAGGACCTGCTCCATGATTTTTCCAGGGACTGAGGTGAGGCTGAGTGGCCTGTAACTCCCCGGATCCTCTTTCTTCCCTTTTTTAAAGATGGGCACTACATTAGCCTTTTTCTAGTCATCCGGGACCTCCCCCGATCACCATGAGTTTTCAAAGATAATGGCCAATGGCTCTGCAATCACATCCGCCAACTCCTTTAGCACCCTCGGATGCAGCGCCTCCGGCCCCATGGACTTGTGCTCATCCAGTTTCTCTAAATAGTCCCGAACCACTTCTTTCTCCACAGAGGACTGGTCACCTCCTCTCCATACTGTGCTGTCCAGTGCAGCAGTCTGGGAGCTGACCTTGTTTGTGAAGACAGAGGCAAAAAAAGCATTGAATACATTAGCTTTTTCCACATCCTCTGTCACTAGGTTGCCTCCCTCATTCAGTAAGGGGCCCACACTTTCCTTGAGTTTCTTCTTGTTGCTAACATACCTGAAGAAACCTTTCTTGTTACTCTTAACATCTCTTGCTAGCTGCAACTCCAAGTGTGATTTGGCCTTCCTGATTTCACTCCTGCATGCCTGAGCAATATTTTTATACTCCTCCCTGGTCATTTGTCCAATCTTCCACTTCTTGTAAGCTTCTTTTTTGCGTTTAAGATCAGCAAGGATTTCACTGTTTAGCCAAGCTGGTCGCCTGCCATATTTACTATTCTTTCTACACATCGGGATGGTTTTTTCCTACAACCTCAATAAGGATTCTTAAAATACAGCCAGCTCTCCTGGACTTCTTTCCCCCTCATGTTATTCTCCCAGGGGATCCTGCCCATCAGTTCCCTGAGGGAGTCAAAATCTGCTTTTCTGAAGTCCAGGGTCTGTATTCTGCTGCTCTCCTTTCTTCCTTGTGTCAGGATCCTGAACTCAACCATCTCATGGTCACTGCCTCCCAGGTTCCCATCCACTTTTGCCCCCTACTAATTCTTCCCAGTTTGTGAGCAGCAGGTCTAGAAGAGCTCTGCCCCTAGTTGGTTGCTCCAGCACTTGCACCAGGAAATTGTCCCCTACACTTTCCAACTTCATAAAGAAATTCATCATTTCATTGTTTTATTAATTTAATAGTTTAAAATTAACAACTTTTGTTTTACTAATTGTTATGTATGTGCCGTTAGCCAAATGTATACCTACCACAGCAAAACTGACAAACTCTTTGATCCAGAAAAAGATCAAGAATCCTTTTGTGATTCTCAAATATAAATGGTTGACTTCTCCTGATGTGTGACTTGCATTGTGCTGACTGGTTTGAAAATCTCCTGAAAATGTGCTGTTTGGGACACCTATACTATCACCAAAGAACAAGCAGACTTCAAGCATGACATTTCAGGACCAAGTAAGTATGGGGGCTGATGTACAATATAATTACTTCTGATTAACCTGAACTGCTGCTATATTTAACCTTCAGTCTATAAAAATACAAACTAAGTAAACAGCTTTTCTGTACAGCCAAGCTAGAATTGAAGTTCTTCTCTATTGCCTGTAGGTGTTTCCAAATGCAACTGGTTCATGAATATTATCAAATATTTTTCATAGGCTCCCGGGCTTTGAGTGAGGCGATCCTGGTTGCAGACAAGCACTCTCAGTGCATCCACTGCCTCAGCGAGGGCCACATTCTACAAAAGTATTCCCTCTGCCAGCAGCTCTGACTGAGATCCCACAAGGCCAGATAGCAGTGCCAAAAATTATTTTCATGGAGGCAGCTCTTCAATCTCGACCTCTGAGTGATTGAGAGTTTCCCCCACAATCACAACCTTTAATCTCAAAGGATAGTGGGTTGAGGAAGCGGTCTGAGGACTTCTCTCATAACTCAAAAACGAGAATGGGAAGTCCCCTCGGGAAGCCTTGGGATAGCCATAAGTGATCACCATCTCACTCAGTATCCTCAGCACCAAGACCATCTGGCACCCACGCCTTACAGTGACCGTTGGTATCCAGTACTGCTGACAGGCCCACGGAAACTTTGAGCACAGGCAACAAATTGTAGGCCCCAAAAGATAAAGGCAAACACCCTACAAAGATGCTCCCGGTATATGAGTTGACCTTGGTACTGTCAGCAACAATAGTTTACCCGGCACCTGAGACACCAGTACAGACAAGGATTTGCCGGGTAAACAAAGTCTCTATATCGCCGTCACTGCCTCTGACGATCAGTAGTGGTGAATTCCATCAGACCAGAGACCTGTGCATGTCGGAGGCACCCAAGTCTCTGCCTCTTGATACTGACTTTACTAGGCATGGAGGATATCCCTGGATTCATGCCATGCCCCTCCACTGTCTAGTGAGCAGTCAGACAGTGAGCCATAGGAGATATCACAATACTCCTCCCAAGCTACATATGAAACCCACTATCAACAGGATCCAGGAATGTACCCACAGATGGAACCACCACCATCTTGGTATGGCCACCTCCACCAGGCCCTATGCCAGCACAGTGGCCATACTGGGACCCTTGGGCAGCACACTAACAGCCTGCCTCGCAAGCATCAAGCATCGTCCGACAACCTCCCAGCACGGTTCTTTGGCCATGGCATCTAGGGCCTCAGAGCCTCAGGAAAGAGGAACAAGAATCTGACACAGAGGAGGATGTAACACCTAAGGCCATATCATCTTCATCTCTGGATGAAGCAGTCATGCAGACAACTATGGCAGACAACTTCTGTCTTTTCCAGGAGCTGGCAAAAAGAGTAGCGGATATTCATCGCATACCACCAGAGGAGGTAAAGGATGCACACCACCAGCTCATTGATATCTTCCACTATTCGTCTTCCTTTAAAATCGCCCTCCCAATTAATTAAGCCATCTTCATCTCTAGCTAAAAAGTTGTGGCAAACCCTGGCATTAGTAGTCCTGATGTGCAAGTGTGCAGACAAGAAATATTCTGTCCCCATAAAAGAATCACAGTTCCTTTTCTCCTGCTTGCCACTCAACTCTATCATGGTGGATGCCGTGAATTCCCATGGCCGACAACACCATTCCAGGGCAATGCCCTATGACAGGGATCGGAAGTGCCTTAATATCTAATCTTAATATCTAATAAAAAACATATTCCTCAGCCACTTTAAAATTCTGTATTGCCAACTATCAGGTGCTCATGGCAAAATACGATTACAGGAATTACAATAAGCTGAATGACTGTATTGATAAGCTGCCAGAGAGTCTTCTGGAATCCTTCAAGGTCATCATTCAGGAGGGACAGTTAGTTTCAAAAACATTGCTACAGTCAGCCCTCGATGCCGCCGACACAGCAGCTAGGTCCATCTCCATTGCTGGGTGATGAGATGGCTCCACTTATTATGATTCCCAAAGGAGGTACAGACCACTGTGAAGGACACCCCCCCCCCTTTGAGGGTGTGAAGCTCTTTGTGGAGAAGACTGACACCCCCCTTCATACCTTGAAGGATTCCAGGGCCGCCCTCAGTTTGCTGGGAATCTCTACACCCAGCAAAAAAGACACTTTAGCCCCCAGTACCAACACAAGCCATATAAGACTAAAATCCTAAGGCAGTGCCACTATGAGCCGCAACAAAAAAAGGGAAAATTCCCAAGATGCAATCCAACTGGTTGACAATCTTTGAGCCCCCTGCCTTTAAGTTCCACTTTTGATAGGCAAGTCGAGGAGCCGCAAGATCACTCCCTGTAAATGACTATGATTTTGAACCCATTTGGCCACGATTTGGAAGTGTTCTGCAGTGCCTGCGAGCATATAACTTCAAACAGATGGGTCTTAGAGATTGTCCAATCTATATACTTTATCAGTCTACTCCCTCCACAGCATCCTTCCCCCTCCCTCTTCAGAGACCCTTCTTACAAGAATCTACTATGACAGGAGATAGATTGATTCCGCCAGCTAGGAACTATAGAATCAGTATCTCAACATCTATGAAGCAAGGGGTTCTCCTTTTCTTGCTTTCTAATACCCAAAAGAAAGGGAGGTTGGCAACCCATACTGGACCTCAGAGCTCTCAAAAAGTTTATCAAAGCTCAGAAGTTCAAGATGGTCACCTTATCAATGATCATTCCATTATTGGAACCGTGAGACTGGTTTTAGGCCTTTGGCCTATAGGATGCAAACTTTCATACTTATATACTACCGGCTCACAGACGATGTCTCAGATTCACAGTTTATATTCTTCATTTTTACTTTAAATAAAAATTTGCCATAAAGAGTACTAAGACTGGAAACATGGCTGAACACTTGTGTCTTAGAACTTCAGTGCAACACTTATTTTTGTCTTAGCTATTTTCAAAATCCATAATAGTGATTTTTTCACAGAATCATATAATAGTAATTTGACACACTGTACAGAAGTAGGCTACATTAATTAGCTTCCTGCTAAGACCCATCCCACACAGTGAAGAGCGTAGATTTAAATTCTGTTTGTTCAACTGGCTCCCAACTCACCCAGTGACATTGCTCACATTTACATGGCCTCACTACGCAAGGCAAATGGTCACCTCTAGAGATGTCTCTACACATCAATCTTCATGGAATGAGAGTGGTCAGGAATGCCTGCTCCCATTTCCTCCTGCTGATAGGATCTTTGTATGTGATCCTCCTATCAGACAACATAGCCTGCATGTTCTACATCTCAGTTCCCACTGGCCACGATTTGCTGTTTCAGGCCAATGGGGGAACATCCCTCGGCCCGCGGCGCTTCTCGCAGCCCCCATTGGCCTGGAACAGCGAACTGCGGCCAGTGGGAGCTGTGATCAGCCAAACCTGTGGATGCTGAAGGTAAACAAACTGTCCTGGCCTGCCAGCAGATTTCCCTGATGGGCCATGTGCCAAAGGTTGCCGATCCCTGTACTAGACGCTGTTGCTTTGCTGTTACAGAATGCAATATGTTCAGGGGCGGGGGGGCAGAGGGGAAAGGCTACAGAGCCACGCTTCTCCACTAACATTGCACATTACATTATGTGTAATCTTCAGCAACAAACAACAATAATGACTTAGAGATGTCCTTTTAATAAGAAGTTGTTGTTTCTCCATAGACAGCACATCTGCAACAGAAAGCCAAGTATTCTGTTTAAGCCTTGTTAATTTTGTATTCTTTTTGGGATCTACAGATTGGATTTTTCCCATGTAAGTATCTCACTCAATGCTATAAAAACTCAAAAGCATGTTAATTCTTTACAGGCTGTATTTTCAAAGTGAGCTTCAGCCATACCTCTTATCTTGAAAGCTCAAGTTTGCAAGCACATTCAATAACCAGCACAAATGATTAAATTTAGCTATCTACCATTAACTACCTGATTTGTGGGTGGAAACTGTTTACACAAAGAGCAAAACATGCACTTTCTTTTTCATTTTAGATGAAGTAACACAACAGATCAAATAATAAATTGTCATGAGAGCAGAATGTGTCCCACTCCTTAAGATTTCCTTATTCTGACTCACCTTAAAGCCCTGCCCCACAGCAGAAAGGTAAGTAGACTGTTTACATTAAAGATGCAGTGCACAGAAAACAGGCTCATAGCTATATACAGGGCCGGCTCTGGCTTTTTTGCTGCCCTAGGCGTGGCAGGGGAGGGCGCCGAGCCTAGCCGCGGGCCCGCAATCCCCAACCGGCCGGAGCGCCGGGGGGAGGGTGGTGAGCCCGCCGTGGCCGCCGCTCTCCCCGGCGGCCAGAGCGCCGGGAGCTGGGCGGAGAGCCCGGCCAGGGCTCTCCGCTCTCCCCAGCGGCCAGAACGCCGGGGGGAGGGCGGAGAGCCCCCGGCAGCCAGAGCGCCAGGAGGAGGGCAGAGAGCCCGGCCGGGGCTCTCTGCTCTCCCCGGCGGCCAGAGTGCCGGGAGCAGGGCTAAGAGCCCAGCCGGGACTTTCCACTCTCCCCGGCAGCCAGAGCGCCGGGAGGAGGGCGGTGAGCCCGGCCGGGGCTCTCCGCTCTCCCCGGCGGCCAGAGCACCAGGGGGAGAGTGGAGATCCCCCGGCGGACAAAGCGCCAGGAGCAGGGCGGCGAGCCCGCTGCAGCTCCGCTCTCCCCGGTGGCGGGAACGCCACGGGGAGGGCGGCGAACCCTGTCGCAACCCCGCTCTCGGGCCGGAACGCCCTGCTGCGCCGCCCCCCTCCAGGCGCTGCCCCAAGCAGATGCTTGGTGGGCTGGTGCCTGGAGCCAGCCCTGGCTATATACACCAGATTCCTCCATAATTATTTTGCAAGGTTATGGATTGTCTACAAGGGGAGACCCAGGAAAATAAATCTGAATTAACTAAAGGTGTGAATTTACTCTCCTGGAGGTCCCCATGTAGACAAGCCCTACTTTCTAGAGCACCTACACCTATATTTCAACTGAAGGCCCCTATGAGAAAGGACACATTTGGTACCTGCTCTTCATATTCACTCTGAGATTCACGCACTACAGGACCATTTTCATTTATCATGTATTTTCTTACCAATTAAATCCTCAAGAAAGCATACAGTTCTAATTCAAGACATTGGGAGATGCACATGCACATGAGAGGTCAAAATTTGATTCTGAAAGGCTCTGTTATGCTTTTTTTAAGAAAAAGAAAGGACCACTTCCAGTGTTTCTCTTACTGGTTTATAGCATTGCTATCTAATGATTACAAGAGGAAGTTTTAAGCCTCAGTGGTGCAACAATAGTGCAACTAATATACTGCAAATGTGCTCTGAGATTTGTCTGAGCTAGACTCTTACCATGTTTAGAATGTATTCCAAGACACATCTTACTGCTTGGCGTGAGGGGCAATTCCACTTGGAATCTGGTCATTATAACAGGAGGCTATGAAAGTGGAGAAAAGGCAGTGTTACGCTCTATTATTGTAACTGAAAAAATGCACATCAGGTTATTCAGATATTACAGCGGTGGGCAGTTATGGAATGTGTATAATAATCAGTTACAACCTGATGTGGAAACTATGAACTAAATACACCATTTATATATTTCAATTAATTTTAAATGTGCCTTTCATTTTCTCTATACGGTAATATGGACTAATTCAGACTTACAGAAGTGCTTTGAGAATCTTGGTTTTAAATGTTGGGAAGATCAATGTATTAAAAAATGTAAAGATCT
Source organism: Chrysemys picta bellii (assembly GCF_011386835.1). Lineage (NCBI taxonomy): Eukaryota > Metazoa > Chordata > Testudines > Emydidae > Chrysemys > Chrysemys picta. The sequence goes on from NC_088792.1 coordinate 145,908,410, forward strand.
ATTGCTAAATTCTGTCCTAATTTAGAACACATGCAATCCCACAGAAGGTAGTGGTGAATCCACAGGATGTATGCTGGGGTAGAATTTGGTCCTTATTATATAAGTATGCACTAATTAATTTATTTTGCTGAGTTGTACAAAATAGAGTTTAGGGAAGAAATGTTGTTTCCTACGAGTTACTTGTTTGTGGTAGCATCCAGAGCTGCTTCTACACTCCCCATCAGGATTGGGGTCCCTTTGTGCTGGGCCCTGTACATACACAAGATGTTCTCTGACCCAAAGATGTTACAGGCTATATGAAAAAGACAGATGAAGCGTGAAGAGAGGGATTGAACTATACAATTATAGTTTGTAACTTAAAGCGTAGGTCACTACTGTAGCTGTAGTTTGGCAAGAAGAGACTGAGATCTTTACCTCTGCCAATACTGGATGAAATACTGACATTCCTCACTTGGCACTAAATCATTCTAAGCTTTTACTCTCAGCTCTAACAAACAGCTGAACTGAATTCACAGGCTACTATGGTGTGATGGTAGTGATCTAGCTTTTCAGCAATTTAGACTGAGGACAAGAAGCAAGTGTATATGTGTGAGTAAAAGTCAGTTCTATGAACACCTGCCATATAGGTTATCAAAGAAATATACAAAGTATTACTATTGCTCTATTATTCCCCTATTATACTACATGGTTTGTTATTGCCCAGCTACCTGTCTTTGTGAAATATGTGGCTGTTGAAGGAAGCTTTCTAGGTGGAGCAAGAGAATAGAATAAAGTGAAAGAGGTTATTTGAATAAAATGTCTGTGGCAATATATAGCTCAGACACAAGTGATATTGTCTGATCCCCATTTGTATGTCTTTCAGTTGAGAATTTTAAGAAAAAAGTGTTTTTAGCAAACAGATGTTCTAACAGCTAATTATTATTTTAATTTATTTTATTTTTACTTTTAATGGTCAGGCATTCATAAGGAACGAGTATGGCAAGAGATCCACAGACTGTCATGCAGTGCTAAATGACAGAAAGTACAATATTCTCTTTGAACAGTTTGGAATCCTTTTATCTAGTTTAGAGAAAGCATTTATATAATTTTCATATCAAAGACTGACTGAATAATTGAATAAGGATTTGACTATTAGGACAGGTAAAAACTAGACCAATAATATTTGTCGAAAAAATGATCAGCCCGACTTTGGGGACATCATGAACGATTAAGCGCAAACACTTGTCAGTCAGACAAATAAAAGAAACAATCCATTTATTACTGCTATGCCTGGAAATTATGATTAATTTGGGGCCAATGTAAAATTTAAAGAAATACAATGATTAAAATTATTTCTATATACAGCAATTTGTGAAAAAAGATCTAAAATATGCTCTTGTTAAAATTCATAAAATATTTTAATGAATATTGAAGTATGTAACTGAAAACAAAATCAGAGGAAGTGCTGTATGCAGTGTTAATGATGTATTTTCTGGTGTAATCACATAATTATTCCAGCTGTTAAAGATTTTCTACTCATGGGTACTAAGTAGCCCCTAATATCAATGTCAGAGAATACTGTATGTGGCAGATGTTTGCTCATGATTTTTTTTTAAAGATTCTTCATAATTGCACATAGAAGCTTAAGTTTTTGTTTTATCAAACTCTGACAGATGTATGAAATTACTCTGCTTGACTTTGTTGCAAACTGCATACATCTCAGAAGGCTGAAAAATGTTTTTGAATATTCTTTCCATTCACAATATTGTTTTGTAGAACAGATTAACATATTTCTACATTGTGAAATAGATTTTCATGAAGACAGGCTTTGGGGTTTTGTAACCTGAGAAGTTGTCTTTTTTTTTTTAAAAGAGAAAGTGAATGTACAGCAGACAAAGTGTTAATGGATTACCCTAATCAATGTTTCTATACAGATATGTAATTCCTGTAGGTAGGCTTTGAACAGAAAGGATATAGATATCGTGATTCAGGTTTGCAGACACCTTTGTAAAGATTTTTTTCAGCACATATCCCTGGGGCAAATTTTGTCCTGCTTTCAGCACAATAGAGAACCCAGTCATTGATTGCTTTTGTTCATCTGTATGTTTACTCTCTTCATCCATTGAAGTCCAAAAGACTCCACCAACTTATGAAAAGTCATCAGTGACACTTTTGTACTAGGCCTGGCGTATGCTTTTCACATACCACTCTTGGAAGCAATTTGTAGGGGAGAAACCTCAGTATTCATGCAGAAATGATGTTAATACAATTATTATATCTTTTTAAAAAACATTAGGTCATTATAAACTAGTTTGCATCTTTGCTGACTTTAAAGACATACCTACGGTATACCAGGTTGCTTTAAAATTTAGCAATACCTGTGTATGTTTTTAGTTAGTTAGTGTGTTATACAAATATTTAGGCTGGTTAAAAACATTTCAGGCAGCTTCTGTTTCTGTGTCCAAAGGACAAGCAAATGTAAGTATGTTAACCCTTCCTTTCCCATAAAACCATATGTATTACTCCTATGAATATTATACAAACTCAGAGAAGTGGTGTTTTAAAACTTACCTTGCTTTAATCTGTATACTATTTTCTTTTGTACTATATTTAAAAGATTGGTTATTGAAATTTGTGCTGTGTACAAAATATTTAATAGAAGTTGAAGTGCTATAACATACAGATTGTAACTCAAAGGACCATGGGTCAAGAAACAAACCCCTAAGAGTGTTTTATCTATACCAGTGTTTCCCAAACTTGGGACGCCACTTGTGCAGGGAAAACCCCTGTCGGGCCGAGCCAGGCCAGTTTGTTTACCTGCCGCATCTGCAGGTCCGGCCGATCGCGGCTCCTACTGGCTGCGGTTCGCTGCTCCAGGCCACTGGGAGCTGCTGGAAGTGGTATGGGCCAAGGGACGTGCTGGCCGCCGCTTCCAGCAGCTCCCATTGACCTGGAGCAGCGAACCATGGCCAGTGGGAGCCACGATCGGCAGGACCTGCAGACGTGGCAGGTAAACGAACCGGCACGGCCCGCCAGGGGCTTTCCCTACACAAGCGGCGTCCCAAGTCTGGGAAACACTGATCTAGACCATACCAGTTGGTACCAATGTAATCCTTATAGCAAGAAACAAACAAGGTAAACCATTCATGTTTTAGGAAAAGACATGATTGTGAAGAGGAATGTAGGGCATTACATATAATCGTGCAGAGCATTAAATATAATGGTGCAGTGGGCTTTTTCACTTCTTCCCACCTCCCACCCCCCCAAAAAAACCCTTCTAAGTAAACTTGCACAGAAAATTCTAGAAATATACTTGTTATAATTACTCTAAAACTTCATTCAGAAAAGCTTCTAGGAAAAAAAAAACATGTGAAGGTGGAAATGTTTCAGACCTTTTGCTTATTACTTCAGTGCTGAAATGGCAAACACCTTTGTGAAATCATACTTTCAAATATGTTAGCTAAATGCAAAGATCTTAATATAATTTTCCAATATCATTACTATATAAATGGTAAAATGCTTTATGTACCTGCATGGAATCGAATGACCTTAAAATAATTGTTAAAATAATTTCTAATGTAAGAATCCATTTAAGTTTAGAATATTTATATTAATGGGGAATTAATAGTGCTCGAACAATTCCCTCACTGAAATGAGGAAGACAAGAACCATCTAAATTGGTATCAACAACTTCTTTAATAACTATTTCAGCTAAAAACTTTCTAAGAGTTATTTAATTTTAAAAAAACTGTTTGAGAAATAAAAATGTTTTATATAAAAACCAGGAGTTTTTGGAGATTTTGAAAATAGAATTTCATTTCCTGTTGCACTCTAAAAAAAATTGAAGGAATATTTCAGAAAATGAATTGAATTGAATTGAATAAAAAGAAAAAGTTAAACTCTAATTTTAAGAGGTTATCTGGGATTTTCCTGCCACAAAAATAACAAAGGCATTTAGAAATATTGCATATTCATTGAAACACACTACGTATTCAGAAAATGGTGTCACCTAAGCCAATCCTCAATGCAATGAAGCCAATGAAAATATAACAGCAACCAATTTGGAATCTAGACAAGCCTATAAGAGGTTTGTTTTCCTATAATTTAATGGAAAGAAGGAGAAGAATATTAAAAACTGAAGTGAGCACCAGTAAGTACATGCACACCTTCTGCTACTCTATTTAAACAGCATGCACTCCTCCATTTATCCTGGCCATTTCAACAAGCAAGCAGCCATGACATTTAAAAAACCTGAGACGACTCAAGAAACCAACCCAAAGAAAACCTCCCCAAGACTTCAACATGGATTGTTGAGAAGAAATTAATTAAGGTAGTACCAAGAGATTCGATTTAAAAACGTTTGTAATAATTTTATTGGGATATGGAAATGCTGTTGTAACTTAAATATGAACAGTTTCTCCTGTTAATTACCAAATGGTTTACACCATGTGTCCCTGGAGAGGAGATGGGCTAAACACTGGTAAACAAAGAAATAGTGGTATTTATTTGGATATAAGATTCTTAATATTTGTAATTAGCCAGCCTTAAAACAGCACCTTAAATAGCTTGTTTTAAGGAACTGTTTGAAATATTTTATTTGATTTTATGGGATTTAGTTAAGACTACTTACTTTGTCGAACTATAAACTGGTTGGTTATTAACAATAACCAACAGGATCCACCTGCCTTTTAACACTTTTATACAGCTATAAACAGCTTAGTTATCTAATAAGACACTAAGACTGAATTCACAATAAATTTGCAAAACAATATACTTTGGCCTTAACTTACCAAATGAAGGACACTCCAAAGGTGGTTCACTCTCAAGGGTGTAATCTCTGTTAAGAACTCATCACTGAGGTCAGGTCTTCACTACCGGCCAGATCGGTAGGTAGTGATCCATCTATCGGGGATCCATTTATCACATCTAGTGTAGACACAATAAATGGAGGTGGAGGGATAGCTCAGTGGTTTGAGCATTGGCCTGCTAAACCCAGGGTTGTGAGCTCAATCCTTGAAGGGGCCATTTGGGGATTTAGTTGGTGATTGGTTCTGCTTTGAGCGGGAGGTTGGACTAGATGACCTCCTGAGGTCTATTCTATGATTGATATTCTATTCTATGATCACTCTGCCATCGACTCTGGAATTCCACTGCTGCCGAGAGGCAGAAGTGGAGTCAATGGGGGAGTGGCAGCAGTTGACCCCGCGCCGTGAGGATGCAAGGGAAGTCGATCTAAGATATGTCAACTTCAGCTATGCTATTCTTGTAGCTGAAGTTGCGTATCTTAGATCAATTCCCCCCCCAGTGTAGACCAGGGCTGAGAGGAATGCAGAAGAGATTGCAATGTAAGTGACCACTTCATTTGTGTTCTGTCATTTATGTTGTTTTGTTTGAAGTTTTCTTTTCCTTTCTTTAATGATAAAATAGCCGTTGTTAATAATTGTGATTATTTTTCTTGGTCTTAATCCTGGTGTCCCCTAAGGTATGTACAAGAACCCCAGTGACTAAAACAGTGGGAGTCACACCCCTGAGTAGGTAGTAAGAGAAAAAAATTAGTAAGAGCTGACCTAACTTTATTGTTTCTATAAACTACATAATTGTAGTAACTTTAAAATACCCCTTTTTCTACAGGAGCACCACATTGGGCTGTTGCTGGTACACACTTGTAGGGTTACCATTCGTCTGGATTCCCCCGGACATGTCCGGCTTTTAGAGTTAAAAATAGCGTCCAGAGGGGATTTGTAAATTTCCGGACTTCCCCCCCCCCCATGCAGAGCGCGCGCGGCTAACAGGGCAGCCGGCCGGATGGTGCCATTTACATGGGGCTCCGACAGCCAGAGAGAGCCCCTCCTCCACTTCCCCCTCCTCTCCCCTGCAGCTGAGAGCACTCCCTCCCTCCCTCCCTGCATTCGCAGATCACCAGCTGGCCATTCGCACCGGCAGTCTGGAGCTCCTCCCCCTGCTCCTCCTCCCCGGCACGCTGGTCTGAGCGGCAGGGTAAGGGGGCCAGGGGGCCGGAGAAGGGGCAGGGAGGTTCTGGAGCGGGCAGTCAAGAGACAGGGAGCGGGGGGGGTCGGGAGTTCGGGGAGGGATTTCTGGGGGGGGTGTGGATAAGGTTTTGGGCAGTCGGTACAGGTAGGGGGTAGGGTCCGGGGGGGCAGTTAGGGTGGGGGGGTCTCAGGAGGGGGCAGTTAGGGGACAAGGAACAGGGAGGCTTAGGTAGGGGGTGGAGTCCTGGGGGGCAGTTAGGGGCAGGGGTCCCAGGAGGGGTCAGTCAGGGGACAAGGAGCGGGGGGAGGGTTGGGGGTTTTGAGGGGGGTGGGAAGTGGGAGGGGCAGGGTGGGGCTAGGGCGGGGCTCCTCCCGTCCTCTTTTTTGCTTGCTGAAATATGGTAACCCTACACGCTTGTATCCCAAAAAGGAAAAGCACTTAAGTCATTGACACCTCACTTTGAGTCTCAATCTCAGAAGCAATAGTACCTTCAAGCTTCTTCTTGTTTTTGTTGTTTTTAATCAACCTTTATGAATGGTTCTGTACTATGCCTTTTAAAAATATTTATCCCCACTTCAGATACAAACTTATAAGCAATGAGTTTTCTATATGTTTTATATCTTTGCCATTTCTGCCACAATATTATATAGTACTCAGAAATCAATGTAGTAAAGATCATGTTAAAGCTGTTCAGATTTTTAAAGTGTGTGTGTACGCATGTGCACACACACGCAAAAGTAATCAAATTCAAATGTATGGTTCATTTATCCCTTTCCTATTTGTAATATTTTCTTTTCCTGTATGTAACTGTAATTTTAATGTCTTAGAGCCAAATTTTCACAGACGCCAATAATGGGAGAGGGGGGTGTGTGTGTGTTTGTGTTCATGTGCACGCACACCTAGAACTAACACTGAAATGAAGACAAGCTATTAGTTGTGCTGCCAGCTTTGTTGTGGTCCCTCATTGACTCTTATTTTATTTCCCATTTAATTTTTTATGTTCAATTGAGTATATGAGTACCACTAAATTGCATTCATTTTATTATTAATAATACATATTTAGTAGTTCTCCAGCATCTTCTTCACAAGGAGCTCCGAGTGTTGAAACGTGAATGAATCAACACTCCAGTGCAGTAGGTATATATTCTGCCAATTTTATAAATGGGAGTTTGAAGCAGAGAGAGACTTATTTGCAAAGAGTATGCTGGAAGTCAGTGACAAAAATGGAATTAAACCTAGATTGCTAGACTTGTAGTCCAATGGTGTAACCATTAGTCTGTTACTCTCTCCTCCATGTTTGATATAGCCAAACTGCTATATCCCTCCTTTCTTCTTCACTGTGATTAGTTTGCCAGAAAATGTTTTTGTATTTTTACCACTTTAAAGTTTTAATTCTTGATAGCTTCCCATCTACTCCTGACTAGAGATAAGTTTGAACTAAGGTCACCAAAGGCAAAAGATCCATATTGACTTGTCAACAGAGTTTCCTGCTTAAACCTCTCTTATTGGTCAGATAGTCGAATTGAATCTCAACACTTCAAAAGTTGTGAAATTTTAGGTTTGGATTTGGAATTTGAAGCTCTGAGCTCAAGAACATTTGGATCCAGAATATTGGTTGAGGATATTTTAAAGACAGGAAGTTAGGATGCTTATGTGTATTTGGTATTCAGGATCGGGTTCAGGACCATCTATACTAATCGCAGCACCTAACTGTCTTAGCTCAGTAGTTCTCAAACTTTTGTACTGGTTACCCCTTTCACATAGGAGGCCTCTGAGTGTGACCTCCCCCCCCCCCGCTTATAAATTAAAAACACTTTTATATATTTAACACCATTACAAATGCTGGATGCAAAGCAGGGTTTGGGGTGGAGGCTGACAGCTTGTGACCCCCCCATGTAATAACCTCGCAGTGGGGTCCCAACCCCCAATTTGAGAACCCCTGTCTTAGCTTAAGAGCTCTGTTGAGACGATACTGCAGATAATATAATTGCCTTACCTAAGGATGTCAAAACAATGTCTGAAAATATTTTAATTTTCTCAGTGGGTAAACTCAAATAAATATGGAATTTGAAACACTCTGTTAATAACAGCAGCCCATGTAGGCATTTGAGAGGAAAGTTAATTTGTTTCAAAATAGTTGGAGATCTGCTGGGAACTACTAATTAGAATTACTACAGTATTCTACTCAATATCTTCATTGTCTCAGATTAAGACTAGCAAAGCAATTAATTTGTTGTGTGTTCTGACTCTCATCCCATAGCACTGAAAAAACTACATCAGGAATAATTTCATTCCTGAAACAGTCACCTCTCCAAAGGAAGGTGAAGTTTAGGACAACTAGTACACAGCACATGTTATAGTGGTTAGAGGTAATACATTTGGCCAAGGATACCAGGGAAAACTTTTACTTACTCGTAAAAGAAGTGTCCTGAGATCTTTAACATATATGTAGAGCAGAGGGGTGGAGGGAAGCAACAACAATCCAAACTTGTCTTTTGTAAAGATCTCATCCACAGTCAGTAAACTCTATAGAAGTTAAACAAATATTTTCAAATCAATCTACTAATGAGCATTCTGAATGGTAGATCAGACTCATAATGGTATTATATCATTTGCATAAGACATACAGGCAAATATCTGATTAATTTTTCTTTCCGGTGTTTAGAAAACAAGCCAATGCATCAGACAAATATGAATCAAATTCTACTTTGGTGAAAGTGGTGTAATTCCTAATGAAGTTATACCGCCCCTTATGCTAGAACTAAATTTGATACAGTACATTGAGGAGAATCTTTTTTCCTTCTATATCATTGACATTACAGAATCCCCAGTCACGCTTTCCAGAGGTAGAATTATCAAAGAAAATGAGCTATTAGAATTGACTTTGTTTTACAAATCTTCCTTAAATGAACTTCATGGACCATAACAAGACAGACTATTTTTTGTTGTTGTTTGTATTTTGCTTACAAATATAAAGTAATAAGCAGATTTAATACACATGCATATTAAAGTATCTAGAATAAATGTCACCACATTTAAAATGTACTCAGAAAAAATCTGTCTTCATTGATGTTACAGCAGATGGGTTTCTGGAAAAGATAAGAAGAGCTCAGTTGGAGGTAGACCAGAGGCTATTTTTGTCATCCTTGTTAGAGGGACAGATGATGCCACAGTAACTTTTTAACTAAAATTCACTTAGCCTTGAGTGATGTTTAGCAGAAATCAATTTAGAGTTCAAATGAGTTGAATGCATTTCATGTTTTTAAGGTTGGAATTTCAGCTCTTCATTTTACATTGTGAATTTTCTATTAGTGTATTTATAGTTGAGCGGCAAGGGATTTAACGCTTGTGTTGTTAAATATTGACCCATGTACAAGTGTTTACCAGCACAAATTTAAGTGTACAAACATGATATTCAGACACATTGTTAGTCATTAGGAAAAGTTATTCAGAAACCAAACATATTTTATCCCTTCTCCCTAATAAAGTTCTTTAGATTTGTTAAGCTCATGAGCCTAGAGTTATGTTTGATATTAATAGAAAAGTTGAAAATAAGAAAAAAAATAAGGGAAAGCAAGATAAAGAATGGAAGCTTCTTAAATTTGCTGTGGCCTGTCTCATCAATTTTATGTATTTAGGTCATTTGTGTATAATAGTTAATAACAGAAAACACTATTAGATCATTGATTTCATTCTGTGAAAGGGAAGAATATAGTTCTGTAGTAGAGGACACAGCAGATAAACTGATATTACACTAAACTTGCCGACATTTGGGATTATTATAGGGTTTCACTGTTTGGTGACCACAGGTCCCTTTTTCCTACTGCATTATGTATTATTATTATTCAATAACTGTGCTCAAGAATGAGGTTTGCAGGGGTGAAAAAACAGAGAAGAAGGAGTTATTAAAATGCATTAATGCCAAAAATATGGATGCCACAGATGCAGTAGGTTAAAACTAGTGAAATGCTAACATGCACACACACCCCCATCCTCCCACTGTTCCTCTATATGTAGACCTTGGCCTAAATCTTGAAATAGTGAGGGGAAAAAAGATTTTGTAACAACTTTTTCTTTCCCATCAAGTGATCTCTTTTTCAGGTGCACAAATGTGACTAGGGCTGTGAATATTTGTTTGAAGTTTTAAATAAATTTACTTTGACTGTGCTCATGCCCATTTCTTTTTTATTCATGTTGCAAATATTGTAGTGAAAACAGTTTACAAGCCAAATCGTTCACCTGTGACAAATGACTGAAATGTGGACCCCTTTTATGTTACACCATAGTACATAATGGTTTGTAGTCCTTTATAACAGGTTTTATACTATTTTTTCTAGTGCTAATTAATCTGTTTTTCTTAAAGGCAACTGCAAGTGTTTCACCATAAGGACACCCCACTTGAGGAGTCAGCAACAGATTTGAATCATAGCCCTTTAGATCCCCAGCAGAGACCTGTACAGCTTGAAATAAAGGAGTGTGGACCTGCAGGGCACGATGGACACTTTGCCAGTGTACTATAGAACTATTGGCTAGATAGCAATAGAGTGTTGGCATTCAGGATTCTTGAGTTATGTTCTTGGCTCTGAGAAAAAAGTGTAGTCTAATGGTTAAAGCAAGATTTGAAATAACAGGCCTAAAAGGGAGTATGGCACTGAGTTGGTAATATTTCAGTCTGTTACATTAAAGACCTGAGTTCTAGTCTCAACTCTGCCACAAAAGACCTTGTGCAATATCTTGATTAATTTATGTTTAAACTGGCAGGAGAGATGATAGTTGATTGTCTCCTACAATAAGCTTTGCTTATTAATAAGGGCTATGAAGTGCACGGAAACATATACTGTAGTGAGTTTAAGAACTGAGATTTGAACTCGTCGTCTCCTGAGTCCCAGCTCAGCTCATATCCATGGAATACCACTTGATTTGATGGGGCAGTGAAACAAGCAGCCTGACAAAGCCCTAGCTGGGATGATTTAGTTGGTGTTGGTCCTGCTTTGAGCAGGGAGTTGGACTAGATGATCTCCTGAGGTCCCTTCCAACCCTAAGCTTCTATTATTCTCTGATACAGCTAAAATGTGGATAGGTTCATGTAAGCTGGTACTTATCAGAGCTCTGCGTGTGACCCATGTGTTCAATCAAAGCTACTTGAATTTCAAATATTCATAATGAAGTTCTGTGAACCAAGAAATTATTTTAACAATTGAATAACAAATGCATTTGAGAAGATCAGGTTTTGATTAGAAACAATTTTCAATCAGGAAAGACAAAAAAAAATCACTGGAAATAAATCCAATAATAATTCTTCACCTGGCTTTTAATGTGGCCTTTCATGGGCTGCAGCATTAACTTAGTAACCAAGAAGGTGACTCATCACTGTCTTCCAGTTGCTGATCTGCCAAGGAAGTGGCATGACTGACACCAGGTTTCAGGTTTCCATTGCTCCTCCCCATCACTTTAGTGAGGAGCCAAGGCAGGAGGAGACTACCTGTGATGTGACCAAGGTGCACCCTTTACCATCTGTCCCAGCTGTGTGCTAAAAAAAATCAAAGTTTGCCTCTTCCGGATCCTGGCTGAGGGGGAGATGACACCATGGAATCCTGCTAGAACACTCCCTGTCCACAGGGAAGGCAAAGCAGCCCTCTGTGGTGGTGGAGGGGGAGATCCCATGCTTCAGGGACTTGCTGTAGGAGTGCCAGGACAGAAGGAGGTGCCAGGTCATCAACCCACACCAGCTGTGGGCGTAGTTGGGAACTACTCCCCAACCCTGATTTCTGTGAGCACTGAGCACTGCTCAGCCTGTCATGGGGGGAGGGAGGTTCTGTGCTTCCCAATCTGCGCCAACTCGCTCGGCACCTCTCCCCGGCTGAGCTGGCAGCTCCAGGACACTGCCTCCTGGATTCTAGTGCCCATCATCATCCTCTTCTACCTGTGCTGGGTCCTGTTTCTCTACAATGGTGAGTACCATGTGGGCAGGAGCGACTCCAGGCACCAGCGCTCCAAGTGCGTGCCTGGGGCAGCAAGCCACGGGGGGCGGCCTGCCGGTCGCCGTGAGGGTGGTAGTCAGACCACCTTCGGCAGCTTGCCTGCGGGAGGTCCACCGGTCTCGCGGCTTTGGCAGCAATTCGATGGCGGGTACGCCAAAGGCGCAGGACCAGCAGACCTCCCGCAGGCATGCCGCCGAAGGCTGCCTGACTGCCGTGCTTGGGGCGGCAAAATACATAGAGCCGCCCCCGCATGTGGGAGCAGGATGAGGCAGTGGGGAAGGAAGAGAGATGGGGAAGAGAAGGGGATGAGGGAATGGGGCTGGATGGAGGGGGACAGGAGATAGTGTGGAGAGGAAAGGGCATGGGGCAGAGAGAAGAGAAAGGGAGAGGGGATGTGGGAGTGGATAGGGTAGGGGACAGTGGGGAGAGGAAAGGGGATGGAGGATGTGGCAGGGGAAAGAGAAGGGCATGACTGCGAGTGCCACCACTGGGGAAGCGTTGCCTCCTCACTTCTGGGTGTTCGGAGTAATGGGGCGGGCATATGTCCACTGACTAGCCACAGCTACGTGTCACCTCTGGTGGGATGATCATGCTCCAGGCTGCAGTGCACACTGGACTGCCTGCACCAGATAGCACCCTTCTGCCCAAAGCCTGCTGGCCATGTCCAGACCCGGAGCACATAGCGCCCATCTGCCCAACCCCTGCTGGCCATGTCCAGACCTGGAGCTCACAGCCACAGCAGGAGGCTGCCCTATAAGTTCCATCTCTGGGGGGAGAGCTGGTGCGGGGTGGAAACTTCTTCCATGGGCAGCTTCCTAGCCTGGGTCTCCCATGGCTCAGGGAGTGCGATTGCCCCTGCTCCTGATTGTCTGGGAGCAGGCGTTGAGGGACATGTGCCCGACTGGGCAGCCACAGCAGGCAGGGTGGTAAATATATTGCATGGATGCGGCCCACATAACACAGAGAGAACTATATATGCAGCCCACAATGGTAAATAGGTTGAGGACCATTGGGATTCTAATCAGAATATTTTGATATTCACCTGTGACCTGAGGGCCCTCATATTCAGCATCGGCTTAATATGCCTGATGGTTAGGCTTGGAAAGATTAATTTTTTACTCAGAAATGTCAGTAAATGTGATTTCACTGTACACACACAAACTGATAAGGAAAACAATCCATAAATAATAACTGAATATTACAGATACGCAAAGTAAGAAAAATGCTGCTCGAGAACTTAGTAGAGCTTGATTTAAGGATATTTACTTTGTATATTTTGACATACGATGTTGACAATTATTTTTTAATGATTATACAGCTTTAGGGTTATAAAGCTAACTTTCTGAATCTCAGTGTCTGTCATTAAATAATTGTCCATTTCCTCCCCATAATTTCCCGCAACTGTGAAAATTTAAATTGATAAAAATAAAAAAATGTTTAATATAAGCATTGATATTATCCATCAACAATTATTGAAAAAAAAGAAACAAACAAATTCTGCCAACCTTATTAATGGTTTCTGACTCTACTCACAAAAGTGGATACACCCTAGATTTTTATCTTTGTCATGGGGATGGTAATTGGTGATATAATGAACGTACTTTGTAATGGTGTGATTGCTTTCTCCAGGCAAAGGCCAGGGTCTTTTCTCTTTCCTGATGAAGTGGTGGACTAGTAATGATGATCTGCTCTTACTGATGAATTTCTGATGGATTCTGGGACTCTTACTGAGTTAATTACAATCTTGGGGACCTTAATAAACTACTGTCTGCTTCTGTATTCTCCAGAAGCACCAGTGGCTGTAAATATATTTGCAATTTCATCTGGCTATGAGATTGTGTCCTTTCCTCTGGGATGCACATCTTAATTAGTTAACTATGCCTTTGTCACCTTATGGTTAAATAACTACATCGTGCTGTAACTAGGTTTACTCTTGAATGGTACACCTCTACCTCGATATAACGCGACCCGATATAACACGAATTTTGATATAACGCGGTAAAGCAGTGCTCCGGGGGAGGTGGGGCTGCGCACTCCGGTGGATCAGGCAAGTTCAATATAATGCGGTTTCACCTATAATGCGGTAAGATTTTTTGGCTCCCGAGGACAGTGTTATATTGAGGTAGAGGTGTACTTTGAAATTTAGGATAGTGCAGAATACAAATCCCTATCTTTTAGGCAGAACAACTAGATGAGCCCCATATTACCCTTGTATTCTGTTCTTTGCACTGGCTGATAGTTTGCTTCTAGGACAGATTCAAGATGCTGGCTACTGAGCCTTAACTGTTTGAAGCTAGGGTATTACATAGACCACCACAGTCCCTGTGACAGCTGAATTTGAAAGTAACATTGGTTATCATAGAATCATAGAATATCAGGCTTGGAAGGGACCTCAGGAGGTCATCTAGTCCAACCCCCTGCTCAAAGGGGGACTAATCCCCAGATAGATTTTTACCCCAGTTCCCTAAATGGCACCCTCAAGGATTGAGCTCACAACCCTGGGTTTAACAGGCTAATGCTCAAACCACTGAGCTATCCCTCCCCAAGGGTGGAGTTGTTGCAAGCTCAAGGGCAGGCAGTAGCTCTGGTATTCACTCCCAGTCCCAACAGAAATATACCTGTGTCTAAGCACTGTTACAGCACTAAGTAAGACACCCGCCTTTACACAAGCTTTCTACTAACTGGAGGATTTTGAATATTTTTGTCATCGTGTTGACTGGCTGAGAATTCCCTGCCTCTGATCTTCTCAGCTCAGTTGCTATAGTGGATTTGTTTGCAGTATATGGGTCTTTGTTTTGGGGAAATTGGTCTAAGCTGTCTAAATTGTACCTAGACGTGATGGTGATGGGCACATTTAAAATGTTTTATACTCAAGTGTGCTTCAGTATTTCAGGCTGACCATGTGATCACTCTTCAAGTCAACCATGACCAAAACAAAAAAAATGCTGTGTGGAACAGTTGATGATTTGCTTTTGCTTCCAGATGTAATATGTCTTTTAAAATCAAATCCTAGTCTAAGCACACAGCCTCAGTGAGCAGACTGTAATGGAGAGCCAAAGTAATCCTTCATTCCAGACTGCATCAACATTTTGTAGCAGCTACTATGGTCTCAGGGGGTAGAAGTTCCCTTATGACTCCAGAATTCCCATGCCGTGTGACACATCGGGGTGCAGGTCAGTTAGGGTTACCATATGTCTGGGTTTTCCCAGACAAAGCCTCTTTTTGAGACTCTGTCCAGGGGAGATTTTAAAAATAACAGGAAATGTCCTAGGTTTTATACGGAGCAGAGAAGCTGCAGCTCAGAAAGAGCCCTAATTGGTCCCTCCCCTGAATCTGCAGCTGATTGGTCCATTGCTCTGCAAGCCACAGCTGCTGGATCCCATCCACGCAGGTCCAGGCTTTCAGCCCTGGGGATGGGGTCTCACAGGGCGGCACTGACTGGCAACTGTTGCTTCATCCTGGGCTTGCACCAGCCACCATGACAGGGAGCGGTACTGCCCCCAGTGAGTACCCCCGCCACAGGTACCCCTTCCAGCACCTCTAAAAGTACTCTCCCTACAGGTCCCCCTCTCTTCCTTCCCCTCCTTTCCCATCCCCAGCTTCTTCCCCTCCAGTAGTGTCCTCTTTTTGGGAACCTGAAATATGGTAACACAGTGGATCTTTGTAGTTGTAGATCCTTGTCTTCCCCAAGCCTCCACTGTACCTGGTGACAATGACCTTGCATGGGGTTCAAATCCCTTGTGTACAGTCCTAGAATCTTGCCCTTTCCCGCCTATGCAGCACAGCCACATTAGTTTTGCTGTTGTCAGGACCCCTTGTGGCAAGGTGGGGCGAGCGGAACATTCAGGTGTTGTCTTGCACTTTCTTGTAGTGCACTCATTAAATTGTTCTTTAAAGGCTATTTTTTTCTGGAGGGTTGCCTAATGACACTAGCAGCAGAAGTAGTGGTTGTGCAGTTATTACATCCAGCTTGGTTAATTAATGCTACAGAAGGAGCAGAGCCTGCATTAAACACACACAGACAGATACACCCTAGACTTCATTGAACCTGAACAATCTGAGGTGAAATGGCCAATCTGAGAATTTCAGGATCCAGAAGAATCTTAATCATTTGCTGTTTGTGCCAATAATGTGAATTTTGTTCCCACACCTTTATGACCCCTCTTTCTAAAAATAAGAATCAATCTAAATCTTCGTATTGTGGCAACTCACTTGGTTCCCATGCTTGCATGCGCTTCAATCTCTCATTGGCTTTCAACATTATTTTAGCAGAAGTGGGAATTCAGTCTCATCATGTGGAGTGAGCCTGCTGGGTTAAGGGCATCAAACTCGTGGGTGTGATTGCTTTGTTGGGTGGGGAGAACAGCTCCTTATTCCAGCTTTCTGCCTTATCAAGAAACAGTAATTGGTGCCTTACCTTAATACATGAAGTGCTAGAGATTCTTAGGGAAAAGGCTTTTAGTGCTCTGAAAAGCAACATTTGTTTAGTTTTCAAGGGACTTCACTTGCATTGCAAATCCTGAATGGAGACTTCCCAACTCCATTGTGTGGACACTGATGCTCCTCCTGCTGTGCCTTGCATCACTAACAGCTCAAACTTTCTAAACCAGTGGGTCACTAAATTGCATTTTCCCCTGTTTGTTTAAAAAATAATAAAAAAAATTATCTTTATTTCCAGGACTTTTTACTTTCTCATTTGAGCTTCAGATATGAATTAATGTAATTGGTTTTTAATTTAATGGACAAATTCTTCTGTTACATCTTGTATACCCAGTAGTTATTCTGGCTTACACCAGCATGGCAGAACAAAATTTGGCCCTTAATCTTCTTCCTGAAGGATTAGTTCTGTGGATTTGAAAACAGTGGATGAAAGCATAAGGTCCTTGGCTGGAACATTATGATTATTGTTTCTAGCAATATCTCATAAAAATGTTAAATGTATTTCACATGCATCACCACTTAAAAGATTGTAAAGTCATTGCATTGGAAAGCTGCTATGGATTTCATTCTTCACTGACAAAGAAAACTTGTGATCAAAAAATCAGGAGGTCTGGATGTCAGTCTCTAAAAATGTTCCTGCAAATTTTGCACTAATAAACATTGAAACTGCAAATTTGTATTAGAACATCCAAATGGATATTTGGCGTTGCAAATTGGTAGTTAGATATCTAACTCCCATTTGCATGAATACACACCTTTTATATGTGCACACATACGAATTATGCACATGTAGCAGTTTGTGTGAACAAAAACTTGTTGGCACAATTTTGGAAGCTGGTTTTAGAGAAAAAGCTCTTGGTGTCTAAGTGGGGATGCTTTCTGAGATATGACTTGTAAATCTATTTCTAATATGTAGGTTGCAAAACTGGTTTCAATAGCATTACATTTAATAAGCAAATATTATATGAAAGACACCAAAATGAATGTATTCTGTGTTTCCTTTCAAACTACTTTTATGTAGCAAATTGTAACATTTTGTTAGTGTTAGGTGATTTACATTGCATATTTCCAATGTGGCAGCTAAAACAGTACAATTATTTTTAGTATGACAACCGATCTATTGACCTTTCTTCTTGTTATGATTATCCATAGGCTATTCTTTTCCAGACATGAAAAATGTTGCTCCTTAGCTATAACACAGTGATCTTTGAACATCTATGGAAGGTTGTAATGACACACAAAGCTAATAAAATATGTTCACTAAACCATTAAAGGTGGAAAGAATCCCTCTCGTTATCTAGGCCATCTCAAGCCAATACATGACACTTCCAGAATATTTTTCTACTGTTTTGTCTAGCCTAGCTTTAATTAAGCGTAATTTTTCCTCTTTTAAATTTCATTCAATTTCTTCTTGTTATAATCATTTGTACTTACGAAATTAATTCCTCACCATCCCCACTGTTTATATGTTCCAAATATCTGTAGAACACTACCATGTCCTTCCTTCATAATGGGAAAGCTTAAAAAATGTATATTTTGGCTAAGAGATACCTAAGTCATTTCCTTTAGACCCCTGATCATTTTGGTGTGCTTCATCAATAAGAAGTCTCTAATTTGTCAATATCTATCTGGCAGTATGGTACCCAGAACTCAGTGTAATAGTCCATGTGTGGTTGCACCAGAATCTTAAACAAGGGGTTACATGTTTGCTATGTGATGTGGTCACTCTTCATATGCAGTCCACAATTATCTTTTTATCTGACATATCACTTTACACATTCTTAACTAATTTGCAGTGTACTAACATCCTTATTATTGGTCTCTTCAAGCATGTCTACTTTTTCAGGCTTCTCCCTTCCTTTCATTATCTGTGTTTCAAAAATATTTCCCCCCAAATTTGTATTGGCTTCCTTTTTCCATTGTGTTACCTACTGTCCATATTCCTAATCTCTCTAGACTCCTTGGTATTGTTTCTGAGTCTTCCCTAGGGGCTTGTTCCCGCAGGCAGCTCTGGTGAGGTGTTAAGCACCCTCCACTCCATTTGAAGTCAATGGGAGTTTTTGTGCATTAAGTGCTTCAGAGATGATCATCAGCAGCTTGTGGGATTAGATTCTAGTACTTTATTTGCAACTCCTTCCAGTTACTATTCCTCCACTAATTCTCTCATTTGTTCAAAGCAATTAAGTAAATCTGGGGAAAAAACTGCTTCGAGACTCTGCTAATTTCTAGCCATCCAGTGATTTTTTCTTCTTCAAAATTTGATCCATTGTTTTACTATCAGGGCCGGCTCCCGGCACCAGCATTCCAAGCAGGTGCTTGGGGCGGCAATCTGCAAGCGTATTTTTGCCGCTCCAAGCAGCGCGCAGAATTGCCGCCGCGGATGGCAGGGGCAGTCCGTGTGCCGTTAGAGTGGCACACGCTTTTCTGTGGCAGCGGCAATTCGGCGGCAGCTTCTATGTTCAGCTGCCCACGGCGGCAATTCGGCGGCTTCTGTCTTCTGGCTGAAGACAGAAGCTGCCACCGAATTGCTGCCGCCACGGAAACGCGCGTGCTGCCCTAACGGAGCATGGACTGCCCCGCCGTCTGCGGCGGCAATTCGGCGCGCTGCTTGGGGCGGCAAAAACAGTAGAGCCGGCCCTGTTTACTATCACCATTTTGGAGAATTAAATGTCCACCTTAAAGATTTCCTGCTTTGCAGGCTGATTTCCATTGCATGTCACCAAGATCCCTTTCCCTTCCTGCTTAATAGGTAACATTTTAAGGTTGCAGGACTGTGATATTTTTAGGGAACAATTTTTAGATGATTGCACTGTTTTTAGTGAACAATTTAACAAATACATTCCCTCATTTTCTTGGAAAATCATGTGCCACAGACTTGGATTTGTATATATTAATTGTTTGAAATTATTTGTTGACTGGTTTATGCAGACATAGTTCAGTTCATGAACTATTTCCTGCAACTATTGCTTTAACTAGTTTGGTCATGTAAGCCATATGGCAGTTCTTCTGTTCCCTGACTGGAGAACTCCCAAAACCCAGAGCGAGCTTTCAGGATGATTACATAGACAGAAGGGTATATGCAACTTTTTATCTATCTTTCTGAAAATATACTTGTGACCAAAATTTGGTTCACATGCATTTTCATTAAAAGTAAATAAAAAGGGTTTTGCAGGTACTATACTGCAGTATTGTCCAGCTCTGTGTGTCACATTAGAATGCTGATATTTATCACATGAAAGTAATTATTATTTTGACAATTCATATGGGTGAGAGATGAACCTCTCAAGTCTTGTTGAGAGGGAGGAAACATCAAGAGGGGAATATTTTTTCATTTCCTCCCCACAAGTGCATTTCTCTCTCTAGTCCCCCACTGATCACTCCACAGAGATGCTGTCCTATGGACTCTGTGCAGTGTGTGTATAAAACCAAGAATTGGGCATTGGGGTGGGTGCAACAGAACTGGGAGGCATTCCTTACTATCAAATTAATGCAATCAATTTGTGTCCCATGCTATTTTAATTTCATAGTTAAGAAACTGTCTCATACACTGCAAAACTAGTAGAAAATTTTTGCGTTGGCCCTTAACTTAACTATGAAGTGGCTCTTATGGGTGATAGTACTGGAAGCAGGATGATAGAATCTTAGGTTAGAAGGGACCGCAAGGGTCATCCCCCGCCAAGTTGCAGGATTTGTATCTAAACCATCCAAGCAGATAGCTATCCAGCCTCTTTGAAAACCTCCAGTGAACGAGATTCCACAACTTCCCTATGCAGTTTGTCCCATTGTTCTATTGTTCTTACAGCCTGAGATTTAATCTAAATCAAACTTCTGTGCTGTAGTTTGAACCTATTGCTTCTTGTCCTGACCTCTGTGGCAAGAGAGAACAATTTGTATACATCTTTTTTATAGCAGCATTTCAAGTATTTGAAGACCACTATCATGCCCCCACATATTTTCCTCTTTTCCAGACTAAACATACCAAGTTCCTTCAGCCTTTGCTCATATGACTTGCATTCCATCCCTTTGATTATGTTTGTCGCTAGCCTCTGGATCCTTTCCAGTTTCTCTACATCCTTTCTATACAGTAGTGATCAAAATTGGACACAGTACTCTAGCTGAGGCATAACCAGCGCTGAGTGGAGCATAACTATCACCTCCTCTGACTTGCATGCTATATCTCTGTTGATGCAACACAAAACTGCATTTGCCTTTTTTTTGCAACAGCATCACACTGTTGACTCATGTTGAGGTTGTGATCCACCACAACGCCCAGATCCTTCCCAGTAATACTTTTGCAAAGCCAGTTATCCACCATTCTATATTTGTGCATTTGTTTTTTCTTTCCTAAGAGTACCACCTTACATTTGACTTTGTTGAATTTCCTTTTGTTGTCAATTGCCCAGTTCCCCACTTTATCAAGATCTCTTTGAATTTTAGCTTTATCCTCTAAAATGTTTGCAATCTCTTTCCCCCTTCCCCCCACTTTGTGTCATCTGCAAACTTGATCAGTATGCTTTCTATTCCTACATCCAGGTCATTAATAAATAGATTAAATAACACTGGACCCAGAACAGATCTCTGTGGATCCCCACTTGAGACCTTCCTCCAATCTGACACCATTCCATTAATAGTCACTCTTTGCACCAGGAAGTGCATTCCAGCCCCTCTTTTTTTAGAACTGGAGGTAAGTGCTGTAAGTGCTCCAAGCACTAGGATATTCAGGCTGTAGCCATCAGTGGGTTCCCATAAACTCTTACCCACTTTGAGTAACACACAATTGCTTGACTAGGGCTTCGAGAAACTAAAAGGGGAAAACATCCTAGATAAAATTGTGTGCCATGGCTACAAAAAATATAGCCTCAACCCAAAAGGGTACTCCAGCACAGAGCTATAACAATAATAATCTAATTGGAACTGGTCAAAATTTTTCCATTCAAAACTTGTTTTCAGTATTTTGTTATTTGTTTCTGCAGGAAATTTCAATTTTTGACAATTGGAATGAGGGAGTGTCAAAAGCTCCCAAATCCTGCCCCTCAAAAAGCAGAGAACCTTTTCATTAGTTGGCAGTATGCTGGGTAGGATTTTTTTATGAAGACCCAGAAACATCTGACAAAAATTTTTGATGCAAATGAAAATTTTTCATTGAATTTTTTTTTTCAGGAACAAAAACTAAAATTTTCCGACCAGCTCTACTTATAACCCATACATACTTGTGTACCACCTGCAGGCTGTCCTGTATATCCTTATTGCAGGTACAACTGTCCCTGGGTCAGAAATAACACTGTATCTGCTTAACTCTCAGCCCTACAGATTTAGTTGGGGATTGGTCCTGCTTTGAGCAGGGGGTTGGACTAGATGACCTCCTGAGGTCCCTTCCAACCCTGATATTCTATAATCCTATGATTCTAGCTCCCACATTGCTTGCTACCCAGTTTTTCCCCCACAATCAGCTCCCAGGCTTTTGTCTCCAGTCTGCTGCTCCCGCTGTCGTGCAGCTTCTGGATCTTTCCAGGCCCTAATTTATTTCCTTTTCCTGTACTCTGGGGATTATGCAGCCCTTGACTGTCTGGATGTTGCACTAGGGACTCCATAATAGCAGGTTTGTTACAATAGCAATAACCTGTTATATCATAATTAAAGTATTACAACATAGCTCCCCGACACATTGTAAAAAAATGACATTTCTGGGAAGCCAAATTTAAACTGATGAGGACTCTTTAGTTTTCTTTATACAAAAATTCAATTTTATATATAAGAAATAAATAAAAAGCACAGAATAAAAGTTTTAGAAATGGAATGTGATGAAAATAAGAACAACCTGAACCTTTGTCCAGAACTCCAAATGAAACCAAGCTACATAATCTTTGAGTTAAACAGTCTTACATAGATTTTTTTTTTTAATCCTATACATTCTCCCATGCCTCTGATCTTCCTTGTTTTGGCTGAGATCAAACCAAGCATGACTGCTAGAATTACTGAGAGAGCTGCTGCTTCTTGTAATATAGCTGTCTCATTAAATTTCCAACTCAGTTCTGCAGGTTCAAGAAGTTTGGATCTAGACTTTTGGGGGCATATTTCAGCTTACTCAAAATTATAAATCTTCCGTGGTTCAACCATTATTAAAATATATTCTTTACATTTATGATACACAGCAGTTTCTACACGGACTGAAAAATAAAATATATCTAAGACAGTTAAGAAAAAAGTTTTTCCTTTTATAGGTCTGTTTATAGCATTTAATCATATTCTAATCATTAGTGTACACAGCACCTCCACCAATATATGGTGATGTATCTTTGTCTTATTGGTAAGTTGTTGTTTTGATATTATTTTTTATATCTGATTGAGGGGGAGATGTAGGATGTTTTAGTCCTATGTCAATGCTGGAGTTGTTACTTGCAATGTCCCAATAAATCATTAGATTTCTATAAGCAATTATTACAATATTTATAATTACAGGATAAAATTATGATTACTCCAACAGAGGCACACTACAATGGAGAGTGAGGGGAATGAGTCCTTCCTTTCCCAGTATGCAAAGTGAGGAGCCATTATTTAGTTGTTTGCCTATTGGATGCAAGGGAGGGGAAGGAAAGATAATTAGTGCTGCTATTAGTGCTAGTTGCACTAGGGTGGTGTCTGAGCACTGCAGGATGGATATATACTGCAAGAAGCTCTGGAGCAAAGGGTTCCTCTCACTGCACTTATCAGAGCTCCCAGAGAGCTTTCTGCCTTTCAAAGGCATAAGCCCCTAGGTTCTGCTATTCAGGCAGCATCCCCTCTTTCCCATTCCTAGCACAGTTCAATCTTGAAAGGAGAAGGAGTCTGGTGGCACCTTAAAGACTAACAGATTTATTTGGGCATAAGCTTTCATGGGTAAAAAACCTCACTTCTTCAGATGTTGCATCTGAAAAAGCGAGGTTTTTAACCCATGAAAGTTTATGCATAAATACATCTGTTAGTCTTTAAGGTGCCACCAGACTCCTTGTTGTTTTTGCAGATACAACTAACAGATACAGTGTTTGGATACAGACTAACATGGCTACCCCCGATACTTGAAATTAGAGTCATACTTCTTTCTTTTGGAATAGTTTCCTTAGGGAAGTGGTGAGAGCCACGTCTCTTGACATTTAAAATAAGACTTAACAAAGCACCAGAAATTAATGCACAGGACAATCCTGCAATGGGTGAAGTTACTTCTCCTCTATATACTTCAGTTTGGACACTTGGGGATAATGATATTTAATTTACTTTGTAAAGATCTTTCACATATATGGTTGAAAAACACAAAGTAAGAATTAAATGCTGTTCTCCAGAATTAATTTCTTTGATTAAGTGATATAGTGCATTAACATTTTGCTAGCAGAATACAGGTCTAATCCTGCAGTCTTCCCACGGACAATTTCTTATTTCCTTCATCTGGAGTGTTGCCTATGTAAGGACTGCAAGTTCAAGTCTAACGATAGCAGTAGTACGCTAAAATGCTCCCATACTACATTAAGGGATTATCCCATGGTATTCTTTTCTACATATGCATAATCCAATTTTTCTTTGATTGTACTTACAAGTTATCAAAGAGCTATTGCTAACAACATTGTGTTTACTGTAGGAATCCTTAAAGTAAAATATATGACAGCAGGGAGAGCACATAAATTTATTAACACTATTTTTGTCACCCAGGTATACAGATGTATGATTTTGCAATATAATGTTCAGTTATTGAATAATTGCATTGTATGAACAATAACAACTACAAACAAATATATTAAACATTGTTGCATATGTTTATCAGTTTACATAATAAAATGTAGATTCTGAGCTTTATACAGTGGTTCTTGTTTGATCTTTCATAGTCTGTATGCTTCTTTATTGCTATGGTAAATACAAAATAAAATGTGACATTAGTACCATCATCTGTGGTTATCGTTGACTAACCCTCATAAAAAGTTTGATAAGACATTGTGAAAGAATATGCAACTCTAAGCTACAGATCAGCCACTCTGGGAGAAGTGGTTTCATGAGTTTTAATAACTAATAAAAAAGTAAAATGAAATTGCATTATTGAAATCCACCGGATGTAATTTGAATCAAAGTAACTTGGAACAAGTATAATTTAAATCAAATATGAGAATTTCAAGCAGTGTTCATAATGACAGAAATTTACAAGATAAATATTGTAGAACAAATGGATTTGATTTACATTTGAAGTAAAAAAAAGTATGAGGGTATTAGCATCACTCTGCATTTTCAGAACACTGTATTACTGATTATCTATTTTAACTGGTGAAAAGCAGCTTTTGGAGGAAAGTGTATAGGACTCACATAGGCAGCCATAATGTTTATTTTAATTTGATAAGCCATTCCCCTTCCTTGAATCGCCACAAATTCAGCTGTATACATAACCATTATTTATTGTGTCTGGCAGACATTCTTGAAAGCCCACTTGAGGAGAATATATTATAAATATGAACTGTAAACCTGTGAAGTGTAATTAAATGCTAAACCAATTCAGGGCCCTGTGTGCCATTCAGCTTAGATGAGCACTGTACAAACTATTATACAAATTGCTCATTTATTACTTAAGGATTAATTCAATTAAGTACTATTTAAAGTTCCTCATTTTAAATCATTGATACTCAGTCTTACAAATTTTCAGCAGAAGAGAATTGTGCAACTAGGTGTCCAAAGATCTAAAGCCATATGTCTTCAGATAGGAAAAAAGGGAGAAAAATCAACAAGTCTCTGGAAAAATAAATTTAAACAATATATTTTCTGTTCACCTTTAAAAAAAATACCACATACAATCAGATTCTCTGCAGTAAATATCTGATAAAGAAGTAACACTATTAGATGATTGTGGAGATATATAGTGGTACTTTGTTCAACTGTATAAATTAACCCTGCTAAATGAAATAGTGACTATGCATCAGTAGAATAAATTACACCTTCAGAAAACTGTAAATGCCAGTGATGTGACTTAATCAAATATCCAGTATATCCTGAGACATGCTCTTTCCCTCTCAGAGTCTAACAATTTAGTAATTGAACAATGAGCAAAAATACACCAATATATTTGTGAATAAAGTAAATCAAATTCAATTGGCTGCTATTCATGAGGTCATAATATTCATTATGGGTGAAATTCACTCCTGTATAGAGGGCAAACAAGTCCTATGCACCATTTAAATTCCATTTAAGCCCTCAAATAGCTTTTAAGTGTGACTTTAGAGTTGCATAGCCTTGTTGTCCCTTTGTCCTAATCTATGGGAATAGTTGGAAAAGAATCTGATATTTATGAAAATTTGTGTGGGAAATATTTTGTCCATTGTCATTCATTGTTATTTATTGTTCATCATCTGTTATGCTTTCAAAAATTTGACAACCAGGCAGGGGGCAGAAGCAATGCCGTGTCACCAGTTAGAATAAGAATTGCAAACAAAATGTGATGATGAATAGTTGTAATTGAATGGTTTGTGAGCCACCCACAATCTGAAAATTATCCAACAGTCAGGCCCAGTGTACACTTACCGATAGATTGGCGCTGCTGCAGTCTATGCAACAGGTGTCGATTTAGTGGGTCTAGTGAAGAGCCACTAAATTGATTGCACAGCACTCTCTGGTTGACTACGGTAATCCACCACTCTGAGAAGAGTAAGGTAAGTCGACGGGAGAATGTTTCCCATTGACGCAGTGCGTTGTAGACACCATGGTAAGTCGACCTAAGCTACGTTGACTCCCATTATATTATTCATGTAACTGGAATAGCGTAATTTACCGTGGTAGTGTAGACAAGCCTTCAGTGAATACTAATTAGCAACATATATGTTAGCAGAAACCATGGCCAGTTTACAACTAGATAGCTAAATTTCTTGAAATGTTGATTCAGTTTATATTATCTCACCAGCTCTTTTAAACATGGAAGCTCCCAATGTATTTTGCCACATAGTTACCAGGAAATAAAAATTGTTTGCCTATGCATTCATTGCAATTACATTAACCTTCAGGTACTAATTATCTCCTGTGGAAGTACTAAGCACCCTTAACTCATAATAAAGTCGGTGGAAGTTGAGGACTGTAAGCCTTAGGGATGGGATATTTGGTTTTGTTTGTGTGAAAAAATGACAGCTTCATCTTACATGTTCAAAATTAGCATCACCAAAGAAAAAAAATATTTTTTTTTCAAATTGGAATTGTACATATTAATGTGTAATCAATTGGATGACACCATGAGACAGAGCCAAATCCTTAAATTCATACTTAGTTTATGATCAGACTTCCTCAGGAAATCATTGGGAATTTTCTGGAGTAAGGACTGAGTTAAAAAAAATGAGCAAGGACCTCAGGATTTATCTTAGAGGCTTTGACTCAGAATGTGATTGAGGTTTCAAGATGGTATAGTAAGTTAGGTATTTTAATTTATTTTTTTTTCTAATGAGCCTAAAGGAGTTATGTACCCAAATCCTATTGACATTCAGTGAGAGTTGGATACTTCACTCCTTAATAGATTAATCATAGTCAAAACTATTTCCCCCCCACTAGGCAGAGTACTAAGGCAGAGTAAAGGTATTTAAGTGCCAATAAAAGCTGGGAATAAAATGAAAAGAAAGCTTTCTTCCCACCTAGTATCAGCATTAACAATTATTTTCCCTGCCTCAGAAGACTTGCATTTTCTCCCACAATTATTACATAGAATGACATTTCCTCCTGTTAGATTGGAAAATGAAGCAACAGAAATGTTTGTTAAAACTTGATTTATAGTTTAGCTTTAGCTTATTCTAAATTGTTAAAGCCCTCATGTACAGTAGCCTATAAAAGGTTGGGAGACTTCTTATGGGCTGGCTCAACAGTCTTTGCACAGGATTGAAGTTAGCGGTGCCTTTGTAATAGGGTGTCCAGAAAGCAAGTTTTAAGAATTATTAAACTTTATTTTTCGGGGAGGGGGGTTAATAGTTGTGTATATTAGATTAAAAAGGCCTACCTTGTACTGTATATCACACAGTTCCCAATTTTCAGCACCAGCAGTGTCATACTTCTTGGATGACTTGGCCATGCACATAACAACCTTTCTGCCAATTACCTAAATATAAAACTTCAATTTCACATTTGAGTTCCATCAGACCTCTTGGGTGAATAGCATCTGGTCCTGGTGACTTATTACTGTTTAGTTTATCAATTTGTTCCAAAACCTCCTCTGACGACACCTAAAAAGAATGGCTCAGGTTTGGGAATCCCCCTCACATCCTCAGCTGTGAAGACTGATGCAAAGAATTCATTTAGTTTCTCTGCAATGACCTTATCGTCCTTGAGTGCTCCTTTAGCATCTTGATCGTCCAGTGGCCCCACTGGTTGTTTAGCAGGCTTCCTGATTCTGATGTACTTAAAATATTTTTTGCTATTACTTTTGGAGACTTGGCTAGCTGTTCTTCAAATTCTTTTTTGGCCTTCCTAATTATATTTTTATACTTCTTTTGCCGGAGTATATGTTCCTTTCTATTTTCCTCACTAGGACTTTTCCATTTTTTAAAGGATGCTTTTTTGCCTCTCACTGCTTCTTTTACTTTGTTGTTTAGCCATGGTGGCATTTTTTTTGGTTCTCATACTATGTTTTTTAATTTGGGGTATACATTTAAGTTGAACCTCTATTATGGTGTCCTTAAAAAGTTTCCATGCAGCTTGCAGGGATTTCACATTTTTCACTGTACCTTTTACTTTCTGTTTAACTAACTTCCTAAATTTTTGTGTAGTCCCCCTTTCTGAAATTAAATACTACAATGTTGCGCTGCTGCAGTGTTTTCCCCACCACAGGGATGTTAAATTTAATTATATTATGGTCGCTATTATGAAGCGGTCCAGCTATATTCACCTCTTGGACCAGATCCTGTGCTCCACTTAGGACTAAATCAAGAATTGTGGGTTCCAGGACCAGCTGCTGCAAGAAGCAGTCCTTTAAGGTGTCAGGAAACTTTATCTCTGCATCCCATCCTGAGGGGACGTGTACCCAGTCAATATGGGGATAGTTGAAATCCCCCATTATTATGGAGGTTTTTTTTTTTATTTTAATAGCCTCTCTAATCTCCCTGAGCATTTTACAGTCACTGTCATCATTCTATCAGAGGGGTAGCCATGTTAGTCTGTATCCACAAAAACAACGAGGAGTCTGGCGGCACCTTAAAGACTAACACATTTATTTAAATAAATATAAATAAATATATAATAATAAATAAATCTGTTAGTCTTTAAGATGCCACCAGACTCCTTGCTGTTTTTAATCACCATTCTGGCTAGGTGGTCGGTAATATTTCCCTACTGCTATATTCATATTATTAGAGCCTGGAATTACTATCCATAGAGATTCTATGGTACAGTTTGTTTTATTTAAGATTTTTTCTTCATTTGCTTCTATGCTTTCTTTACATATAGTGCCACTCCCCCACCAGTACGGTCTATGTTGTCCTTCTGACATATTTTGTAGCCTGGCTTTACTGTTTACCCTTGATTATCCTTATTCCAACAAGTTTCTGTGATGCCTATTATATCTATATCCTCATTTAATATGAGGCACTCAATTCACCCATCTTAGAATTTAGACTTCTAGCATTTGTATATAAGCACTTTAAAAAATTGTCACTTTTTCACTATCTGCCATTATGTGATGTAATTGAATGGGACTTCTTTTCATTTGACTGTTTCTCATCAGATTTTACCTGTATATTATCATCTTCCATCCTCTCCTCCTTACTAGGACATAGAGAATCTCCATTAATAGATCCTCCCCTAAGGGATGTCTCTGATCGAACCACGTGCTCCTCCGCACCTGTTGGCTTTTCCCCAGCCCTTAGTTTAAAAACTGCTCTACGACCTTTTTAATTTCAAGTGCCAGCAATCTGGTTCCATTTTGGTTTAGGTAGAGCCCATCCTTCCTATATAGGCTCCCCATTTCCCAAAAGTTTCCTAATAAGTTCCTAATAAATCTAAATTTCTCCTCCCTACACCATCGTCTCAACCACGCATTGAGACCCTGGAGTTCTGCCTGTCTAACTGACCCTCCGTGTGGAACTGAAAGCATTTCAAAGAATGCTACCATAGAGGTTCTGGACATCAGTCTCTTACCCAGCAGCCTAAATTTGGCTTCCTATCCTTCCCTATGTCATTGGTACCATGAACGCTGGCTACTCCCCAGCACTACATATAAGTCTAAATAAGAGATTTGCAACCTTTGCACCAGGCAGGCAAGTCATCATGGGGTTCTCCCAGTCATTGCAAACTCAGCGATCTATGTTTCTAATGATCGAATCGCCCATTACTAATACCTCTCTCTTCCTAATAACTGGAGTTCCCTTGCCCGGAGAGGTATCCTCAGTGCGAGAGTATACCACAACATCATCTGGAAGGAGGGTCCCAACTATGGGATCATTTCCCTCTGCTCCAGTTGGATGTTCTCCTTCCTTGAGACTTTCATACTCCTCAATAGCACAAAGGCTGTCAGACTAGGGATGGGACCATTTTACCATGTCTCTGAAAGTATCATCTATGTATCTGTCTCTCTTAGCTCCTCCAGTTCATCCATTCTGGTCTCCAAAGCCCATAAATGGTCTCTCAGGCCAGGAGCTCCTTGCACTGAATGCACACATATGCCACCTGTCCATAGGGTAGGTAATCATATATCCTGCATTGGGTGCAATAAACTGGATATCCCCCATTCTGTTGCTGGACTTCTGACTGCATTATATTTTTACTCCTGTAGCTCGTTCATTTGTTGTTCCTTTGTTTTTATCAGGGGGTGTTTGGGGCTTAAATTTAAAGAATGGCAAGTGTATCTAGCCCCCCCCCCCCCTCCCTTTCTAAACTCTCTCACAAAACTCCCGTTAGCCGCTCCTGTTTGCCCTTCCTTTGCTGGAGTCCCAAACCCCTCTCCCTCTATTACGCCACCTCCAGTGCTGAATTTGTGCCGGGGCTTGCCGGGTCTCTAGGCTTGGCAGCTCATAGCCCTGGCACTTCTAGGCTCCTGGCCAGCAGTTGCTGTTCTCCAGTTTCCCAGCTCTGAAGGCAGCACCACCAGCACAGAAGTAAGGGTGGCAATACACCATACCATGCCATCCTTACTTCTGCCCTGCTGCTAGTCATGGCACTGCCTTCAGAGCGGGGCACCCAGCCAGCAGCTGCTGCTCGCCAGCCACCCAGCTCTGAAGGCAGTGCAGCCGCCAGCAGCCGCCACTCTCCGGCTGCCTAGATTGAGCCCCGGCACCTCTTTTATTGCAAATTAAGCATTTCCCATCTCACTGCAACCCCCCTGCCCCACTCCCTGCATCCCTCCCAAACACTCCAGCATATCCCTCAGTGTTCCAACTCTCTCCCCCAAGTCCCTAGTCCTGCACCAAATTTTTTTAAGAATCTGAAGATGTTATAAGCAGCTTATCTTAAAGAGGCTGAGTATCAGCTAACTCTTTTATCAAAGAACCCACCAACTTATTTTCCCTTGTTCACACTCAGTCCCATTGTTCAGGAAACATGATTATTGTAACTACTTATTGAAGTCTTTCTTCCTCCCTCTATTTTATCAATGCTAATTTCCTTGACAATACTTCTAAAGTTAAATCAGACTCTACATGTGGATTTAGAACACTTTAAAATACCATTCTTAAAACAGAAAACAGCTCTGGTTCAATGATCACAGCATGTAAGTTTGAGCCACCAAGTGCAGAAAAAGCTAAAAGAACAAGATGCATTTTAAAAGTATTTTTATTTTTTTTATTTTATTTTTTTTAGGGAAACCATATCTGGAACCTCATGTTTAAATGAGGACACACTAACGCCCCCCAGGAGGCACAATGAATTTCAAGACAATCCAAGTTAGCATGTGGATTTTAGAGCACTTAGAATAATCCACATTTAAACAGTGATGCTCTACTTTAACTATTTCAGAGCTGGCACTCTGGTCTAATCATTCAAAATTGTCACTTCTAGTTTATAACTGTAAATCACAAAGGGTCAGATCATGCCCTCCTAATTTGCAATGAAGCCATCAACTGGCTTTGCAAAACATTAAACCTTCTGCCTCAATATTTTTGTGCTAAAAATATCTTTTGGTTTGCTATTTTTGCTGGACACCCATATGCAAGTAGCAGTTTATGCACTTTTGCAAAGCACGTGCTCCCTCGCCCAACCACAGAATGAATACACGTTTTGCTTTCAAGCCTCCAGCATCAGATATCAGAGTGTGATACTGATCTAAAAGAAAAGATTTTAGGACTGTTAAAAAGCTGATACTGCTGCAATAGCTTGGAGCTTTAGTTTTATGTTTCATCAAAAGCTTTTATGCAGGACTTCCAAATGATAAGTACAACAACTACCAACAATTGCAGAATTAGTTGCATTAAAACATAATTCCAAGGTTACCATCAAATTAAAGGCATGCATGTAAGAAGAAATATCCTGGTTCCTGTTTGGCTGAAAACAGATATGAGTCAAAAAGTATCTATTGTTTCCCTCTTCTTCAGTGAAAAATTTGGAAGTCTGGAAAAATTATCGTTACCAATCAAGATGCAGATATAAGTGAGTGTATCTTTGACTGACTGCAGGTGAGTTAGGTGAAAACTATTCCATTCTGATGATCAATTCAAATAGCAAATACAGAACTGCTTTGAGTGGCTCATCTGAGGTGGATAATAGATTTTCTGGACCTTTAACTTCTTTTTTCCTTTATGTTAATTTAAAAGAAAATAAGATGTTACACTTAAGAACTTTGTGCCCTTGCCAAAATGGACAGATTTCCAGATATTTCTCATTCTCACATACATAACATATGTGTCAATATGTGTGCTGAAATCTTGTTTTGGTAAATAGCTTTATTGTCCTTAATCTAAGTTCTCAACTTCCCCTGAGCCAAGTATTAGAGTGTGAGTTTGGAGGTCTGGGTTCTTTTCCTGACTGCCTCATGCTTCCTGTAATGATTTCACCTCGCTCTTCCTGTGATAGGGCAAAATCCTGTTCCTGTCTTATGCTCTGTCTACACATATTCAGAGATATTCCTTTCTTAAACACCTCAGTGCAGTTTATTTACATTTGCTCTTTCCACCACCTTACTGATTCATATACCATAATTATTTACAGTTTCTCCTCAGATCTGTGCCAAGGAGAGGGATGAGATCTCGCTACCCAGAGATTGGTTCTAGTAGCCTGACTCTCTCCCTTACAGTGCCTTCCAGTGCCACAGTGTACCTCCTGTGTTAAAAAGCCAATTTCCTCATTAGTTTTCCCCCAGCCTATTCTAATCCACTAATTAGGCCCTATCAGATCTACCCTGGGGGAAATTAACTGGCATTTAGGTATGTCTACACTGCAATTAAAAATCTAGCGCTGCAATTAAAAACCTTGCAAGCCAACCTGACTTGGGCTTGTGAGGTTTCGGCTGCAGGTCTGTTTCATTGCAAAATAGTCTTCTGAGTTTGGGCTTAACCCTGAGTTCTGGGACCCTACCACCTCACAGGATGGGCTAATTGCAGTGTAGACATACCCTAAGTGACCGGCGTGCTGGGTCAGCTGTTGGTTCTCAATGCCCTTTCTCACTTCCTCATTTAACCCATCTCTAAAATGGAGTTATTAATATTTTCCTATATCACTGCGGATGTTCCGAAGCTAATTTCATTAATGAGGTGCTCTGATAATAGGAGGATAACTACTAAAGAAATCTTTGTAAATAAAATAAGCCTGATAATGGTGGTAGCAGTCAAGGGAACAGGTCAACTGCTAAATGCCCCTGTTTTAATCCTAGATCGAGTAATCTTCACCTCAACCGGAAGAAATAGTTAGTAGAGGAGAAATAATCTTGATTCACCAAACGCATGAAAAAATACAGATGATAAATGTTGAGGAAGTATACATATAATAGAAGTGCAGAGTCATTTCTGCTGCTGGTGAATTGCAAAAAATAACTTAAACGCATAGGCTTTAAGGCCAGAAGGGACCATCATGATCATCTAGTCTGACCTCTTGCACATTTCAGGCTACAGAACTTCACCCACCTACTCCTATAATAGATCCATAACCTCTGGCTGAGTTACTGAGGTCCTCAAATCTTGATTTAAAGACTTCAATTACAGAAAATCCATCATTTACACTACTTTAAACCTGAAAGTGACCCAGGCCCCATGCTGCAGAGAAAAGTAAAAACCTCCAGGGTCTCTGCCAATCTGATCTGGGGGAAAATTCCTTCACTACCCCAAATATGGTGATCAGTTGGACCTAAAAATGTGGGCCAGACCCAGTAGCCAGACACCTGGGAAAGAATTCTGTTTAGTAACTCAGGGCCCTCCCTATATAGTGTCCCATCACCAGCCACTGGAGATATTTGCTCCTAGCAATCACAGATCGGCTACATGACATTGTAGGCAGTCTCATCCTACCACCCCCTCCATAATCTTATCAAGCTCAGTCTTGAAGCCAGTTAGGTTTTGTGCCCCCACTACTCCTGTTACGCATTATGTTGGATAACCTAATAGTTCATTTGCATCTCTAATTTCTTTAACTTTATAATAGTGTGCTAGAGCTGATCTGTTTGTAGAGCAAGAACTCATGCCAATATGTTCATTAACATAGATTTAGGAGAATCTACCAGAGGGATTAAGAAACTTGTTGAAAAATTAAGTAACAAATACTATGACATCACAAATTATTAGGGTAAAATGCCATTTCTAAATAAACTCTCCCATCCCTCTGGAAAAATGAAGGAGAAGCTCAGATTCTTTGGACCAGATTTTCTGAAGTGGCTTTTAATTTGGCATATCTGTGAGTGCAATTTTGTAAGCATAGGTGGTAGAATTTAGATGTCTCATTAACAGATTACCAATCAGCACATCAGACCATTGTACATCTACAGTCACTTAAGATTATGTGTAGAATTGTGCCTGTAATTGATTGAGGGTAGAAAATCAGGGGCATGATTAAGACACCTTCAAGAAGGTGGTCCTGTCTCTTCTAGCTAAATGGCTGTTCTGAGTGATTATTACTATGTGTCTGTGGTGCCAGAACTACCTAAACTCCAAAAAAGAAAGATAAAAAGCAAGTTACAAAGGTGCAACAAAAGAAGAGATCAGGCTACTGTGCTAAAATGGATACAATTAAACCTCTGATGCCAATATAAATGGCAGGAAATATAGACAGTAATTGGGGAACTTTTAAGAAGGTTTTTAGCTCCCTCTTACAGCACTTGGCGCAAATGAAAAATCTGACAAAAGCAGAGCATTGCTTCTTACAACAGCAGGGTCATAAGACAGTGATGTTTATAACACATTAAGACACACCAAAAAAGCAGAAAAGGACAAAATGGATGTGATTTTGAAAAACCTTTATACCTTCTGCTCTCCAAAAGAGGCTGCAGCATGGAGTATGTAATCCCTTGGGAAGTGGTGCTTGCTGGCTGTAAATCAGCCCACCCTTTTCACAGGAAAGCTCTGCATGCTATCTAAACCATATGCCAACTACCACCTACTTTGTCACAGAAAGTGACATGAGTAGGGTAATAGAAAGCCCTTGCCAATAAGCTTGCCACCCACAGTACCTGATGTCTTGTTTCTTTTGAATACTTCTCTTATGGCCATGTTGTTAACTAACAGGAGTTAACACCAGTTCTAGCTTTCATTAATTCTCCTGTGGGTCCACAGCCCATCCTGTAATCTGGCCAAGAGGTCAGTTATATGAAAACCATGTCTTAAGAGAACTAAGTACCAGGAGTCTCACTGTTGGTGAAACATTTTCTTTTTAAACTTTCAGAATGTGACAAACGCTTTCCCCTGTTTGACAGGCCCATAACTAAAGTCATCTAGAGAAAGCCATGTAATGATTAATACAGACATTGTTGTCATTCATGATTCTCCTGTCTAACTTCAGGGTAGGATCAGGGTAGACCCCAGTATCCAAATTTAGCAGTAGGCACCCTTTAAAAATCTTCCTTCCATCCATATCTGAACTGCGATACCTCCCAAATGCTGTGCCATATGCTGTTTATTCTCCAGAGCATTCAACTCAGAATAGATTATTTTTAGAATAGGCTTGTCAGCAAAGTAAGAAAAGAAAAGGACTACTCAGCCTACAGGCTTAAACACTAATGAAAAAATGGCCATCACCCCAGGTCAGGGAGGAAAGAATGGTTTTATGTTTAAGGCCCTAGATTAGGGGACAAGAGATGAGAGTTCAATATTTCACTGTGCCATAAACATCTTATGTGACTTTGGGCAAGCCAGTTAATATCTCTGTGCCTCAGTTTCTCATCTGATGTTTCTTTCTCCCGTCCTTTGTCTATCTTGTCTATTTAATCTTCAGAACAAACTCTTATGTATATTTACAGTGCCTAGCACAATGGAACTCCAATCTCATTTGAAGTATTCAAGTGTTGTTATAATGCTAATAATGATGTTAGAGGACTGGCTTTTGTCACACAGAAAAGTTAATCCTCATATATGTATTATACTAGTAATAGCACATGAGGTATGCTGAATGATATATAAACTCTTATGGTAGCAATATTCCATGTGGGTCTCTCTCTGTCTGGATACTACCCAACACTTTCTTAAAGTTGATAATGTTGATTCAGATGAGTTTTTGCCAAACAGTAGCTTTTTAGATGATCTGTCAAAAAGTGGGTGTCTGTTCACAACGTAGTCTACCTGAACAGAACCCAGCCTGTTCTTGTAATATTTCATCCACTCTTTTTCATTCTATTCAGAATAATGGTAGCCAATACTTTTCCTGGGATTGATAGCAGTACAATAGCTATTCAGTTTATACACTAAGACCACATTTTTTTTGGCAATGTCACGATGATGCTATATTTTCAATTTTGTGCTCCTTGTTGTTTCACACATATTTCGTTACAGTGTTTTGTTAGTTATTCAATTGCAATTTTGCCTCCAACTGTTAGCAGCTCTGCTTGAATTCTGTCAACCCCAGGAGCTTTGCCCCGGTTTGAGACCTTTGAGGGCTGCTTTAATTTCATCGGGTCTTATTGGCCCTCTTCTATTTCTAACATTTCTCTTGAGCCTGGGCATTATTGTCAGTTCTGGACAGTTTAATATGGAAAGGAAATGTACGTTCCATCATCTGGCTTGTTCTTTGTGCATTTTCAACACCTGTCCATGAGAGCCCCTAATGGATATCAGCTGTGAGGGTCTGATTCTTCCTTAAATATTTTTCAGTATTCTGTAGAGTGGCTTGCAGTCTCCCACTCTGTGCTGCTTCTTTTGCCTCTGCAACACTCTCCTGAACCCATGTATCTTGAATCTGAACTGAATCGATCTTACCTGCATCTCCTCTTTATTTTAAAGATGTACATGGATGGAAAAGAAATTGAACAGCTAGAGTTCTGCCTCCTGGGGAGTGTGAAGATATTTGAAGGTGGCTATGATAAAGATATTCAAATGAGATTAGGAAAAGCAAACACCATATTTGGAAGGATGAACAACATCTGGTCAAATAGAGGTCTCCACACCAAACTAAAGGTCAGATTAGACCATGTGATTGTACTGAGCATCCTATTATATGGAGCAGAGACTTGGCCAATGACAGTGGCTAACAAAAAGAGATTGAAGGTTGCCCACCACAGATGGGTGAGGAAGATATTTCACATTTCATGGAAAGACAAAATAGTGAATGTGAGAGTAAGGGAGCTGACAGAGCTGGGCATATTAGAAAATATCATCAAAGAAAGAAGGTTCAGGTGGCTGGGAGCTGTGTACCGTATGGAAGATGGAAGACATGCTAAGCAGGCATTGAATTGGGTACCCTAGAGGGAGAAAAGAGAAAGGAAAGAAGGCCAGGGGAGAACTGGCACAAGATAGTACCCGAGGATATTTAATGTGCTGGCACCATCTGGGAAGAAGTAACACAAGTAGACAGCAACTGTAATAAATGGAGGAACTAGACTGGCTGAGGTGTCAGTGGCACAGGAGGTACTGCAGCCTAAGGTAAGATTCAATAAGGACTAGAGCCACAAAGGGGCTTATGTGCCTCGCTGCCACTTTAGGTGTCTAAATGCCAGGATCAGGGCATACTGTGATTCACAGAAACTTCCCCAGAACCCTGTAGATATCTAAACTCACTGGGCATGTACATTTTTGCAGTAGGATTTCCCTCGGTGCCTATGTTTTTGCTTCTGAGCATGCTCACTGCAGCTCCATGCCGGATGTCCAGATGCCGAAGCCCCCAGAGCGATGCTCAAACTGAGGGAAGATAGGTGTTCCTCCACCTACCTCATCTGTGGGGTCTGATCCAATAGGTGTTATCAGAGCTCGCCTACCAAACTGAGCCTCTGTAGGCAAGCTTTCAGAAAACAGCCACAGGCTGAGGCAGGAGGCCCGCCTCCCTTGTGACTATTAGCCCAATGGTTAGGGTACTCAACTGGAATGTTAGAGACCTGTGGGTCAAGTCCCCCCTCCACCTCAGGGGGAGAAGGGATTTGAACTGGGATCAATGTGAATAAATAATGAAAGAATCATTGGGCACCCATGAAGTAGAGGGATAAAGAGAACAAGCATAATAATGACTTTGTAGCTTGATAGGGTACTCACCTGGGAGGTAGAGTACCTAGGATGCAGTCCCTCTGCTCCAATGTTGTTGTTTTTTTAATTATTTATCCAGAGTGCAACAGATTCAACAGGACACAGACTGAGGGATCCCCATATTAGACTATCCTATAGCCTAGTGGTTAGGGCACTCACCTCAGAGGCAGCAAATCCCTTCTCCCACTCAGGTAGAGTTTGAATTTGAACTAGGGTTCTTCCACATCCCAGGAGAGTACTCTGACTGCAGGGCTAGAAGTTATGAGGGAGGTTTGATGGAAAGCACCCCTGTATTCACACCCTATTGTAATAATCTTTGTACAATGCATGCCAGGTGAGATACCATTTGAAAACTCATAACTTGCTGATTAGCAATATGGTAAAATGCATGTAGCAACATTTTGAACATAAGCTGAAATCATGAGTGAAATGTGTTTCCCAGATAAGTATGGGAAGTGGCTAAACCAGTTTCTCAAGACAAAGGCTGATCTGATGCCCCAGCCAGATGTCAACAAAGATGATGGGTGATCACCTATCAAGTGCCCATTCTCTGGCAAGAAAGGGGTACAGGGACAAAGAGATCTGCATTTTAGCAAGGAAACAGCATGATGTCTCCTTCCTCCAGCATATCCCCTGTCTCTTGGTTCTCAGTTGGCAAAACTTTTCAAAGTGGGACTGAAACTACAAAGGAGAGGCAAATACCGCAACACCCCACCCATCTCATTCTCTGCACTCGAGAAGAAAAAGGAAACAGCCGTTGGAGTCTTGAGGAGAGATCCTGATCTGAAAATTTGGTCAGTTAAGCTGTTGAAAGCATGCACGGAGAAACTTTCCTTTGAATCTAATATAGTTTGTTGAGTTAGGCTCTAGAAAGTGTTTTTATATTTATTGTCTTGTAACCATATCTGATTTTTATGGCTCATTGCTTACACTCACTTAAAATCTATTTTTTGTGGTTAATAAACTTGTTTTATTTTTTATGTAATCCAGAGTATTTAACTTAAAATGTCTGGGTAACTCCATTTAAGGGGATAAGCTTGGTATATGTTATTGCCTTAAAGGAATAACAGACTTAGTATATTTGGACTGTTCAGTAGAGGGCTGGGCAGTACAGGACATATATTTTTCTGCGGGGAAATCTGAGATTGGGAGTGTGTTGGCATCACTCTGCAACATAGCCGAGGTTGGTAAGAGCCAGAGTGTAATCTGACTGTGACTGGCAGGCTACAGTTGCACTCTGATATCTACTCAGGGCATGGCTTGCATGCCTGAAGATTGTTTGTGAGCTAATGCAGGTAGGAGCTAATGCAGAAATGTATTGCAGGGTACCCAATGTTGTAGGGCAGGTGAGACATAGCGCCTTGCTGGTCTGGATAACACCGCAGTATGTCATAGAGGTCCTAGTCCCCCTCTTCTTCTTTTTCCTGCTGGCCTCTTGCAAAAACCAGTGTAGACACTTAACCCAAGGGAGGGTTTGCATCCGAGAATCCCAAGCAGAGGTTGGCACCTCCCTGCAGCTCAGACTTAGGTGCCTATCTCTCAGAGAGAGGACGGGGCTTTACAGCTTTACACACACCCCTGCTGCTGGCCCCTGGATCCGTTTTCCATGGCTAGCTTAGGTGAGCAGCTGCCTAGCATACTGGCTTTTGTGAATCCCACATTCTGAGGACTGGTCTTCACTAACGCTGTAAGTCAACCTAAGTTGCGCTACTTCAGTTATGTAAGTTACGTAACTGAAGTCGACGTAACTTAGGTCAATTTACAACAGTGTCTACACCGCACTGTGTTGATGAGAGAAACTCTTCCACCGACTTACCTTACACTTCTCAGGGAGCTGGAGTACAGAAATTAATGGGAGAGCGCTCTGCCATCGACTTAGCAAGTCTTCACCAAACCCACTAAATTGACACTGCTGCATTGATCTCAGCAGTGTCAATTTAGCCATAAGTATAGACATGCCCTGAGGCACCTATCTCTCCCCATTCATTGTACAGGGAGCCTAGGTGCCTAACTCAGACTTTGTGAATCCAAGTGATTTTCTAGGTGCCTAAAAGTTAGGCATGGCCACACTCAGCGTCACCACATTCAAGTTTCTTTGTGAATCTAACCCTAATTGAGCAACATCAGTTTTGTGCACCATAGAAAAAGAATATATGATCATGTAATTAAGCACTACATCATAATGCATCCGTACAAAAGCGGCAAATTAAGGTTGCACAGGCAATGCAATTCTTGCATTTCCTAACTTTTGGGTGCTTTACTTTGCAATTGTAGTCATGTTTTGGGGGTTTTTTAACGTCGTTTTTGTGTGTAATACATATACATTCCACTGTGACGTTGTGCAGTCTATATGGTTTTATAAAAACTTGATAATAAGTCAATATAATGTAACTGAGATAGTTTTAGAGAAAATACGGTAATAAGTGAATGTAAGTAACTGGGATATGCCTCATGCAAAAGGTCTCTTGTAAGGTATCATTACAAAGCTTATAATCTACTGAGTGTGATCATCTGATTTGTATAAATGTACCACTCTTGTATCTAAAACTAGAAATATAAAATGTAACTCTGAGGGCCTATTGTAATTGTGTAAAGTGTGGACCATTAATGATGGTTTGGAATCTTGATGACTCCCATTGTCTGCAGATGGCTGTATTTACCTGTGAGTCTTCCTGTATATGTGTGTGCTGGCAAGTGAGTAATGAAGTCTTGCAGTGACATGTGATCATGTCACCTGAACTGGAATCCATCTTTAACCTGGTGCTTTTCCAGTGAGGGGGGGGTGGAAACCCAGAGAGACAAAGAGTTCCCGCCTTATACAAAAGATATATAAAGGGGGGGAAGAGAAGAGAGAAAGGGAGGAGCCATCATGAAGAATCCCCTAGCTATCACCTGAGCTGCAACAAGAGCTGTACCAGGGGAAAGAATTGTGCCCAGGCCTGGAAGGTGTCCAGTCTGAGAAAAAACTTACTGAAGCATCTCTGAGGGTGAGATTATCTGTATTCAGTTTGATTAGGCATAGATTTGCGCATTTTATTTTATTTTGCTTGGTGACTTACTTTGTTCTGTCTGTTACTACTTTGAACCACTTAAATCCTACTGTCTGTATTTAATAAAATCACTTTTTATTTAGTAATTTACTCAGAGTATGTATTAATACCTGGGGGAGCAAACAACTGTGCATATCTCTCTATCAGTGTTATAGAGAGGAGTATGACTGCTCAGAGCTCCGGTATGATACTGCAGAAAAACCTGAGAGTCTCTGGATAAAGTTGAGAAGTGGGAGCAACAAGGGTGATGTCGTGGTTGGAGTCTGCTATAGACCACCAGACCAGGGGGATGAGGTGGACGAGGCTTTCTTCTGGCAACTAGCAGAAGTTGCTAGATCGCAGGCCCTGGTTCTCATGGGAGACTTTAATCACCCTGATATCTGCTGGGAGAGCAATACAGCGGTGCACAGGCAATCCAGGAAATTTTTGGAAAGCGTAGGGGACAATTTCCTGGTGCAAGTGCTGGAGGAACCAACTAGGGGCAAAGCTTTTCTTGACCTGCTGCTCACAAACAGGGAAGAACTAGTAGGGGAAGCAAAAGTGGATGGGAACCTGGGAGGCAGTGACCATGAGATGGTCGAGTTCAGGATCCTGACACAAGGAAGAAAGGAGAGCAGCAGAATATGGACCCTGGACTTCAGAAAAGCAGACTTTGACTCCCTCAGGGAACAGATGGGCAGGATCCCCTGGGAGAAAAACATGAAGGGCAAAGGGGTCCAGGAGAGCTGGCTGTATTTTAAAGAATCCTTATTGAGGTTGCAGGAACAAACCATCCCGATGTGTAGAAAGAATAGTAAATATGGCAGGCGACCAGCTTGGCTAAACAGTGAAATCCTTGCTGATCTTAAACGCAAAAAAGAGGTTTATATGAAGTGGAAGATTGGACAAATGACCAGGGAGGAGTATAAAAATATTGCTCAGGCGTGCAGGAGTGAAATCAGGAAGGCCAAATCACACTTGGAGTTGCAGTTAGCAAGAGATGTTAAGAGTAACAAGAAGGGTTTCTTCAGGTATGTTAGCAACAAGAAGAAAATCAAGGAAAGTGTGGGCCCCTTACTGAATGAGGGAGGCAACCTAGTGACCGAGGATGTGGAAAAAGCTAATGTACTCAATGATTTTTTTGCCTCTGTCTTCACGCACAAGGTCAGCTCCCAGATTGCTGCACTGGGCAGTACAGCATGGGGAGAAGGTGACCAGCCCTC
The DNA here is from genome assembly GCF_011386835.1 of Chrysemys picta bellii. Classification (NCBI taxonomy): domain Eukaryota; kingdom Metazoa; phylum Chordata; order Testudines; family Emydidae; genus Chrysemys; species Chrysemys picta. Next base: position 145,950,604 of record NC_088792.1, read on the forward strand.
TGTGGAGAAAGAAGTGGTTCGGGACTATTTAGAAAAACTGGACGTGCACAAGTCCATGGGGCCGGATGCGCTGCATCCGAGGGTGCTAAAGGAGTTGGCGGGTGAGATTGCAGAGCCATTAGCCATTATTTTTTAAAACTCATGGCGATCGGGGGAGGTCCCAGATGACTGGAAAAAGGCTAATGTAGTGCCCATCTTTAAAAAAGGGAAGAAGGAGGATCCGGGGAACTACAGGCCAGTCAGCCTCACCTCAGTCCCTGGAAAAATTATGGAGCAGGTCCTCAAGGAATCAATTATGAAACATTTAGAGGAAAGGAAAGTGATCAGGAACAGTCAGCATGGATTCACGAAGGGGAAGTCGTGCCTGACTAACCTAATTGCCTTCTATGATGAGATAACTGGCTCTGTGGATGAGGGGAAAGCAGTGGATGTGTTATTTCTTGACTTTAGCAAAGCTTTTGATACTGTCTCCCACAGTATTCTTGCCACCAAGTTAAAGAAGTATGGGCTGGATGAATGGACTGTAAGGTGGATAGAAAGCTGGCTAGATCGTCGGGCTCAACGGGTAGTGATCAATGGCTCCATGTCTAGTTGGCAGCCGGTTTCAAGTGGAGTGCCCCAAGGGTCGGTCCTGGGGCCGGTTTTGTTTAATATCTTTATTAATGATCTGGAGGATGGTGTGGACTGCACTCTCAGCAAGTTTGCAGATGACACTAAACTAGGAGGCGTGGTAGATACACTAGAGGGTAGGGATCGGATACAGAGGGACCTAGACAAATTAGAGGATTGGGCAGAAAAAAACCTGATGAGGTTCAACAAGGACAACTGCAGAGTCCTGCAATTAGGACGGAAGAATCCCATGCACTGCTACAGACTAGGGACCGAATGGCTAGGTAGCAGTTCTGCTGAAAAGGACCTAGGGGTCACAGTGGACGAGAAGCTGGATATGAGTCAACAGTGTGCTCTTGTTGCCAAGAAGGCTAACGGCATTTTGGGCTGTATAAGTAGGGGCATTGCCAGCAGATCGAGGAACGTGATCGTTCCCCTTTATTCGACATTGGTGAGGCCTCATCTGGAATACTGTGTCCAGTTTTGGGCCCCACACTACAAGAAGGATGTGGAAAAATTGGAAAGAGTCCAGCGGAGGGCAACAAAAATGATTAGGGGTCTGGAGCACATGACTTATGAGGAGAGGCTGAGAGAACTGGGATTGTTTAGTCTCCAGAAGAGAAGAATGAGGGGGGATTTGATAGCAGCCTTCAACTACCTGAAGGGGGGTTCCAAAGAGGATGGAGCTCGGCTGTTCTCAGTGGTGGCAGATGACAGAACAAGGAGCAATGGTCTCAAGTTGCGGTGGGGGAGGTCCAGGTTGGATATCAGGAAAAACTATTTCACTAGGAGGGTGGTGAAACACTGGAATGCGTTACCTAGGGAGGTGGTGGAGTCTCCTTCCTTGGAGGTTTTTAAGGCCCGGCTTGACAAAGCCCTGGCTGGGATGATTTAGCTGGGAATTGGTCCTGCTTTGAGCAGGGGGTTGGACTAGATGACCTCTTGAGGTCCCTTCCAACTCTGATATTCTATGATTCTATGATTCTATGATTCTATAGAGGGCGAACAATTTATGAGTTTGCCCTGCATAAGCTTTATACAGGGTAAAACGGATTTATCTGGGTTTAGACCCCATTGGGAGTTGGGCATCTGAGTGCTAAAGACAAGCACGCTACTGCGAGCTGTTTTCAGGTAAACTTGCAGCTTTGGGACAAGTGATTCAGACCCTGGGTCTGTGTCTGGAGCCAGACGGGAGTGTCTGGCTCAGCAAGACAGGGTGCTGGAGTCCTGAGCTGGCAGGGAAAACAGAAGCAGGGGTAGTCTTTGCACATCGGGTGGCAGCTCCCAAGGGGGTTTCTGTGATCCAACCCGTCACATCCACCCACTCACATAGAAAGCTGGATGGAGACAGGGTTGTTACTTATAAGAGAGGAGTACTATGTATCACTTAATTAGGCACTCTGTGATTCTGTGGCTAAAGGGGAAAATATTTCCAGCAGAGTATTTCACAGCCTTTGTAGCAGAGGAACTAGAAAGGCCTTGTAGTTTTCATGGTCCAGAAGCCTTGGAAGCTATTTTTGTGTGGTTTTGACCATTTGAAGTCTAGAGACATTCCTGGGTCCTCCTGATGCAGAGTAAGATAGAAAAGTTGGGTGAATAGAATAATTTATGACTACAAAAGATGTCTGTCTTCACTTCTGTATAATTTTAATATGAAAATCAGTATCATTTTCTTCAGAAAACTAGATAATGTAAATCTGTCAAATTGTTTGTAGGAAACAAAATAGGTAAAGTTTCTCTACAAAATTGCAAGTTGTAACTTGATGGTATAACTTATAAGCAAAAGAAAAAGTAAAAAAATCTTGTAGTAGACAACTGAAATCAAATATTCATCATACAACTACAATTTACTAATAAATTCAATATTCTGTTATATATGATATATTATTAAGACTGTGAATTATAGTGTACAAAATTGTGATGGACTGGCATAAATAATCATGGGATTTTTTGTTATTAATTAAACAAAACTGTTTTGGTTATCTCATGGCATATAACATATGTAAATAAATGAATATGAGCGGAACAACTACAAGAGCAGCATTATGATAAAGGTAGAAAAGCGGCAAAACTCCTGTATTTACTTAAAAATTGCTAGCAAAAGGTCAAATGAGGTACAGCTCTTCCTTATTGTAGTAGTCTGATGACAGAAACAGCAGTGACTATAATACATCAAATTATTTCCAACACATTAAGCAAACAAATCACTTATATAGACTAAAGCAAGCAAATTATTTATATATTTACTGTGTGTAGTGCATCAGTAAACTGTGCCGGGGAGACTTGCAACAAAGAGCATATCACACCATCTAAATCCATAAAGTCTTAGTTGCAGTTGGGAGAAAATACATATAGATTAAAGATGTCTACTGACTCACATCTGGAAGATACCACTGCCTCATCAAGAACATGTTCTGTTGTCCTCACATGGAACAGAGTGCTATGGCTCAGGCCGTAATTCACAAATGAGGTCCATTGTGGATGCCTGCCAGTTTGGAGGGTTGTCTGTGATGAGCTGTTTCTCAGCCAGCAGCTTCACAGTGATTGGTCCCCAGTCTCAGAGCACCAATGTTCAGAGGAAGCTGCCTGCCCAGGCAAAACTTCAGCTTTCTGTGCTCCCTCCAAACTCAGTGTGTTCAGGCTTCTAGCAGAAGCACGTGCCAGCAACACAAAATACTAGTGGGAGATGAGAAAGTTCTGCATCTTAATACAAGGTCTTTCCGAACTGGGGAGCAGAGTATAGTTTATTACAATTTAGTTAGGGTAAAATGGTGCTATCCCTCCCAATGCCCAGAACTTTCTGGTTAAGTGAAGGCTGGCCCTACTGATCCATGTCCTTTTACATTGGGAGTGGGACCTGCACTTTCCCCCTTTCTGTCTAAAATGTTCTCAAAGAAATGGAGGAAGAGAGAGGTGTCTCAAACCACAGGTCATCTTATCCCCTCCCTCATGCCTTTCCCTGTAGGCTACCCCTTCATGGGCAGGGAAGGGATCCTGAGGCCTATCTTTTTCCAGCTAAAGTGAGAGATGGCCTCTAGGGGCTTTCTGTTCACAAAAAGTTAATTCAGTGGAAATTTTTTACTGGTAATAAATAAAACAAATACCTTCTTGCTTTTATAGCAATAGCAAAATATTGTCCATAGGTGAAAAAATAGATCTTTAGATTTTGATAAATTTCCCTAAGCCAAAGGCTGGGGGCTATATGCATAATCAAAGGCACTATTCTTTACCTGAGGGCACTCCCTTTTTTTGGTAGCTGCTATTGCCTTTGGAGTTAGTCAGCATTTGTATAATATTGGTAACCTGCCTGTCATTACTCTCAAGATACAAAAATACCCAATTCTCCCCCCCCCCCCCGTTGAGTGTAAAATGAAAGTTTTAATGGATTGAAATATCTACAGTGGTTTAACAATCCCACTGCTATAGAGAGGGGTCTGTAGGAATTCTTCTTCTCCACCTCCAAAATGGACAATGTTGATATACCCATCACATAAATAAATACACAAACACATTTATGCATGTTAGCAATAGTCTTTGGATCACCTGTGGCATCCTGAAATAAAGCAAACTTATCATGTAACTTTGACCATTTTGCCTGCACTCTGACCACTACTCCATCTTCACAGGATTATTCCATATTCCAAACCTCTAAGGAGCTTCTGATAGCCAGCCTTCCACGGTAAGCCATCTGGCAAAAAAATGTTTATTTCTTCCACCCAGACCATGCCAGCCAGGGAATGAAGGATCAAGATCTTATTACAACAGTTTTCATTTGGCTTTGTGTACCATATGCAGCTCCTTGAGATATATCATTCCATATTTGTTTAACATGTGGACTTGGACCAAGCATTTTTCTGTACACATGCTTGGTGTAGCTGTCAGCAGCATCTTATTATACTATTATAGCCCCTTTCATCTCAAGCATCCCAAGGCCATTGGCAATAGAGAATAAAGAATAAGCCAAATTAATGAAATCAGGCTTAAACCTAGCTTTGAAAACAGCACAAAGCAACCTAGGGAGTTCCAAATTAAACGAACACAGTAGCTAAAGGCCCTATGCTCAAAGGCTTTAAACCCAGATGTCTTTACACAGATAGCTAGTCAGCTTTGTACAGGCAGAAGCTTGCATTACTTGACCTCCAGGTACAAGACAGAGTTCAGGGAATAAAAAGGTGAGTGGGATAGGCCAGATTGATTTGATTCAGTGCCTTGTATGTTAAAAGAGCAATTTTACAGTAGGTTAGAACTGATTATTCTGATATCCTAGAAAAGGCAATAATTGAAAACGCCTAGCAAGGACAAGAACCCTGGCTGCAGAATTCTGTACAAGTTATGATCAACACAGAACTCTACCAAGGAAGTGTGTTAAAGAGGATATGGCAATAATCAAGTCTTGCTGTGACCAATCCAAGGATCACACTCTAGCATCATATTAAGGCAAAAAAGACCTGAATCCTAGTGACATTATTTAAGTGATAGAACAATAAATCAAAAGACACAATTGGTCAAGTTGCAGTGAAATTTTTCACTTGCTGTGCAGACAGGTTGCTAATAAAACATCAACATTTCAAGAGAAGAATCCATTTCCCCACAGCCAGGTGCCCCAATGAACAGAGATACTAGCTTGGTTTTTGTAAGTGTTTAGCTTTCAAAATTGTTGTGACATTTGCTTGTGTGTGTCTGGGAGATGGGAAAACAGTGCTGGGACAAATGTGGCAGAATCTATTCATAAGGCAAGATGGAGCTGAATGTTAATAGCATAGCAATTACCAAATGTAATGGGTATTATGTTACCATATTGGACTTTTTTTGTATTTAGCAATCCCAAAAGATAAAAAAAAACTGACTATTTTTATTATGATTCAGACTAAGTCATAGTAAGACATGTACCCACGAACATTGTTTTCTGAAAATAAATAGAATTAATTAAAAAAAAATACTTAGAAATATTTTTAAATCACGACACACAAGTCTGATCTTGCATCAGTCTTACTCTGGATGTCATTTATTTTGATGGAGTTGCAGTACTTATGATTTACACCAGGGTAAGCTAGATAAGAATTCAGGTTTCAGGGATTTATATGTGGATTGTGTATAATTGATAACACAAGAAACTATATGTCACATTGGTGGACCTATGAAAATCAATGGTTTGTTCTATGCAGATGTTTTCTTTGGCTTTTGATTAGTGGGGCAGATGCTCCCTGCAGAATTCAGTCTGTGTGAGCCTGTCAGAAGCTGACTGCCCCTTTAAGGCAAGCTAGACTCACACTAGCAGCATGGGTTGATGGAGTTAAGGCAATGTAATGATAATGAGTAATCCCAGCTGTAAAAGGAAAAGACTATACAAACAGAGTGGAGAACTCAGCTTGGGGATGGGCATGATACAAAGGAGGCAGGACTGTTCTGTATGTAGGAAAACCAACAAGGAGCAGATTCCTGTGGGAGAGGCCCTGAGTCAGTAAAAGTATTTCAGTGGAGCCTGAGAGGGGTGGAAGACTTATTAGTTAAGCAGACAATGGAGAATCCAGAGACCTGAGAACCAGAGAGAGGCTGTGTTGAGCACAGGCTGCAAGGAAGCAGCACAAAGGGATTCATAGGTAGGAAGTGACCCAGGAAAACAGCAGCATGTTGGAGGAAGAAGACCTAGCTGCTTAATACAGGGTCCCTGGGCTGGAACCCAGAATAGAGCGTGGGCCTGGATTCCCCTACCCACTTCTGAGGAAGGAGCATGCAAGCCCAACTGCAGGCGTAGATTAGGTTTCCTGTGAGGAAGGCCCTGAGGGAAGGCCAGTGAAAACACTTCAGTGGGCCCACAAAGGGGTAGAAGAATCATTATTTGGCTGTTTAGTTTGGACTTTCAGTTGGATATTTCCTTATCCTGGAAGGGGATTGATTTTTGTGACTTGGCCAGAGGGCTAAGCCACAGAAGACCTGGTGAGAGGCAGATGGTCTGCAGGAGGTGCTAGAAACCAGGGCCCCTTGCAGCATCGCACCCTGAATGCAAGGAGGTACTATGGCTGGCTAGTATATGACCTTACAGGGTCAGATAAAGCAATGTCTGCAGAACAAGGCAACAAAGCTTCCCTTCCATGCCTAAAAACCTCTGCTTTGTCCAAATATGTTAGAAAGCTTCACTCATTTCACAGCTAGGCACCTCAAATATCTGCTTTGTGATCACAGGAGGTCTGATACTACGAGGTGCATAAGAATTGGGTAGTATCCTTTTAATTAGCTTCTTAGCCCTCTTGTGGCCCTCAATGTCTTTTATCTCCATGACTAGATAGGTTTGGGCTTGGCTGATCTTGAAGAAATGCTTACCATCTGTTAATGAGGAAATGTATTCTCTGTTTCAAATAAAGAAATCTGATTCACATGAAATATTGGGTTAATAGTAACCTAGAAATCAACACAGATATGTGCAGCCCCTTTGTTTAATCACTGCCCCTGTAGAGGAATCCCATTAACTCCAATTAACTTTGTCTCTAAAGCCAGAGTTCTGGGACTGCAGATTTTCTTCCTCTGTATTTGGTATATCACAAAAGATATTGGATGAGCTTTATGACATTTTGGAATTGCATTGTGAAATTTTGGAGTTGCTCTTCAAGCACATTTTTATTATTTAAGATTTCAGTACCATCGTGAAAGACATCAAAATTCTACCAATTTTTGTTTTGGAGTTCATATTTTAAAAAACCAAAACAACTTGCAGGCATTTTATTCTTTGCCAATATAGCTTCATTTCTCTATCATCATTGTCTATCAAGTACTACATGACCTGCTTGCTTCACAAGAAAGAAGTTTAACATATGCAGTTTACAGTTGTTGCCTTCCCTATGATAATTCCCAGACGAATGAGGATTTCCCCTATATGTATCATTTTACTACCACTGAGGTTTTCTGCAATTTCACCTCTAATTAATCTCTGATAATAGTGGTATAAAGTTAGAGAAACTGCATAAACAAGCTCCGTTTTAAACCTTACTCCTTCCACTTTTAAAGAAATCCAGACAATAGATCAGGGGTGGGCAAACTATGGCCTGCTGGCCGGATCCGGCCCTTCAGGGCTTTGGATCCGGCCCGCGGTATTGCCCCCTGTGGCGCTGTGGGCCTGGCGCTTCTCTCAGAAGTGGGCCCCGGGCGTGGGGGCAGAGGGCTCCCCGTGCGTTGCCCTGCCTCCAGGCACCGCCCCCTCCCATTGGCTGGGAATGGGGAACTGCGGCCAACAGGAGCTTCGGGGGAGGTACCTAGAGGCGCGGCAAGGGTAGCGCACACAGAGCCCTCCGCTCCCCCCTCCCACCCCAGGGGCCGCAGTGCTTCCTGGAGCAACGCGGGGCCGGGGACAGGGCAAGCATGCAGGGAACCTGCCCTGGACCCGGTGCACGCTGCTGCCACCCCGTAGCCGCTTTAGGTAAGTGGCACCAGGCTGGAGCTCGAACCCCTCCTGCACCCCGCCCCTCAATTCCCTGCCCTAAGCCCCCTGCCTGCATCTCGCACCCCTCCTGCACCCCAACTCCCTGGCCTGAGCCCCATGCCGCACCCTGCCCCCCAACCCCTGCCCTGAGCCCCCCGCAGTCTGCACCCCTACCCTAAGCCCCCTTCTGCACTCCGCACCCCTCCTGCACCCCAACCCCCTTCCCTGAGCCCCCTCATACATCCCACACCCCTCCTCTGCCCCAATCCCTTGCCCTGAGCCCCTTCCTGCACACCGCACCCCCTCCCACACCCTGCACTCACTCCAGAACCCCAACCCCTGCCCCAGCCTTGCATACAATTTCCCCACCCAGATGTGGCCCTAGGCCCAAAAAGTTTGCCCACTCCTGCAATAGATTGTATTCTAAATCAAACAGCTGTAGTGAACTTTCACTGGACTCAATGTCACCTGCAAGCTGATGAATCAGAAATCCTCTGGTATGGCCCTTGTAAAATGGTGGTGGTTGTGCTTTGTGCTGTTTTGTATGTTTTCTGGGTGCTCCATCCCCTAATTTCTTGCAGTTTCTAGGTTTGTCCTTAAACCAACAATCATTTGCGTTGTGACGCTATCCCACAATGAAAGCGCAGTCTCTGAGTATTCTTCATGTTGTGTTTCCTGCTTGATGCCCAGGTATTTTGTTGTTGTTGCACAGATTACATAATGTTGTTGTATTTCCCTGGCACCTGTAGTAGCCGTCTCCATTAATACAGCAATTTCTAGTGCATGCTTTCAGATCAATAGCTCAATAAGCCACTTAGCTCTATGTGTATGTTGGGGTGGGGGAAGACAGTTCTTAAACCCTAGGGTGGACAACATCACACCAGGTCCATGAACATGAACTTAGACTAATGTTTACATATCACTTAAGAGCCTAAACCCACTCTGCGATTATACATGGGTTCAGGGTTGATGCGTTCAAGGTTCACCTTCCCTCACCCAAATTTTGCAATCATTGTTGAGTTCAAGTGAATTCAGAATTGCAAAGTGAAAGTGAGTAAAAGCCAGCACACCCAGGCAGGGCTGTGCAAACCTAGCCCTCAGTGGGTGGGTTTGAATGGACAGTGGGTAAATAATCTCAGCAGGTAGATATACTCCTTCATTCCTCATTTGAATTCCAAGGCATCTCTGTACTGTAGGTTCCATTTCATTGTATTTTTGTCATTTGATTCCATCTATCTGGGGAATTTTCCTTAGAATTCACAACAGCCCCAGAGGGTTCTATTGTTGAAAGTTCACATCAATGAACCACTTATTCTAGGTAACGTAAAGATTTTTTCACTCATTCAGCATGTAACATTGTAGGAGGTAAGTGTGATAAAGACTCTCCCAGTAGTATAACAGAAACAGGATGGGTATCATTTTAGAATTGGTGTGGCAATTTTACAATAAAAAATTCACATCTTTGGTGAAACTTCTTTTCCACAGGCCTAGTTTTTAACAATAGCAAGAAGGAATCTGCATGTGGTGGTTGGAGGTAAGGAGAAAGAATGGTATAACTCAGTTTGTTTTTAAATGTGTTTCTAGCTTTCAGAGTTTTGCGACAATCTCTTTATTAAGTCATGATCTTGGGCTGGCTCAGCTCCCTATCTTGACCACACAGACTGACTCTCTCCCATCTCATAGCATCCTTTGGCAATCACAGCAATTGCTTATATGGAAAAGTAATGGCTAAAATATACTAAATATTTTCTGAATGTCTTTAAATGAGATTTAGAAGCTGGAAAGAAGGACAGCCAACACCATGATGAGACCAGTCTGCTTCATGGACTGTTAGTAATCAAAGGACCACAGTTTGAGAACAACTGCCCTACATCACTCTTCCAGCGTCATTGCATTTGTCTTAGATGTCCTCCCCTGAAAATTACTGTATAGTACTGTGAAGCTGAGGGTGGTCCTCTGGAAACTTTGTTGCTATAGATGGGAATGATTCAATAAAATAAAAATACTCCCTGCCTTACCCCCCCACCCTCCCTCCCGTCCGCCCCTTCACCATTCAGTGTGTCATCTGTGTAAATACCAAGAAAAAGTGATCCTTCCTTTGTTATTTCTGCTGGGAGACTATGCTTTCTCATTATAATTCAGTATAAATACCATAAAAGAGAACTTTGTTATTGTATTTGTTAAGCATATTTGTCATCCTCTGTGCCAGTCTATCCAAATAGGAATAGTTACAGTTATTTGTATTAAACAAATATCTCAAAACTCTGTATTTGTTGCTATTCTGACTTACTTAATATTCTGTGCATAGCATTAATGACAATTAATATTCTTTCTGGAACTGTTAATTAAAGGTGTGATGGGAGATCAGATAGCAGCTGCTGAATAGTAAAAGGAAGTTAGTTAAAATTATACTATTCTCAAAAGAAAAGAAAATCTCCATGGTGATTTAACCCTTCAGCCTTTGGTATAAAGTATCAGAAAAATACCAGTAGTTAATCTTTTCTTCTGTAATTCGGACAAAATATTTAAGAAAGTTAGCTTAATGAGTCCTTTTTATTAGCACAACATTGCCTGATTAGATCCAGAGTTTGGAGGGCTAAGAGCAGATGTGTCCTTTTCAGGGCTGCTGCCTGAAGTATGTTGCAACAAGTTTTAAATTAGGGTAAATATTTGTAACTGTATTATGGGGGTGAGGAAAGTTCTCTCTACTATAGCACTCCTTGCAGTATTTCAGCATTGCAACTCCAAGAAGCAGTTAAGTGAAAAGTTAAGTGAAAAGTTAGAGTATTACTTAGTCACTATGCCCCTCCCCCCCCAAAAAAGGGACGTAGGCATTGCAATACTGAGTGTCACAGTACTTTTAGGTGCTTAGAAAATCAAAGGAACAACACTGTGATTCACAAAGCCTGGATTAGGTGCCTAGCCTTCTATGCAATGAATAGGGAGAGATAGATGCCTTACAATACTATCCACAAAGCCAACACGCTGGGCAGGGAGTTGCCTAAGCTAGCCAATAGGAGATGCCAATAACAGAAGTATGTGCTAGGCCCTGCCACTCTCTCAGTGATAGACACCACCCTCTATACAGTAACTCCCCACTTAATGTCCTCTCGCTTAACTTTGTTTCGATGTTACATCCTTGCTTCATTACAGAACATGCTTGTTTAAAGTTGTGCAATGCTCCCCTATAATGTCGTTTGTCCGCCTGCTTTGTCCACAGCTGGCAGCTCCACTATCAGCTCCCCTATGTCCCCTCAGCCCCTTCCGCCCCCTGGTGGACCCCGCGGATCAGCGCATTTCCCCTGCTCTCCCCGCCTCCTGCCCGCAGCAATCAGCTGTCTTGCAGTGTTCAGGAGGCTGGGGGGAGGAGCAAGGATGCGGCACGCAGCCTCCCCCCTCCCTCACCTGCCTCCTGCCCACCACAAGACAGCTGATTGCCACGGGCAGGAGGCGGGGAGAGCGGGGGAAGATGCTGATCCATAGGGTCTGCCGGTGTTCGGGAGGTGCTGGGAGGGGGACGTAGGGCAGCTGATAGGGGGCTGCCAGCCTGTTCAATACGTGTATTAAATTGCTTGTTTAAAATTGTTTAAAATGTATATAATGCCTTTTGTCTGGCAAAAAAAATAAATAATAATCCCTGAAACCTAACCCCCCTTATTTACATTAATTGTTATGGGGAAATTGGATTAGCTTAACATCGTTTCGCTTAAAGTCACATTTTTCAGGAACATAACTACAACATTAAGTGAGGAGTTACTGTACCAGACTTAAATGCCTATCTCTGCTTGTGATTCATGAACTAGGGGCGAATAGGAATTCAGCCACTTAAATTGCATGTTTGGCCTGATCTGGTATGTATGCATGGAGGTTGCCTAGTGGATTGGGACCTCAGGTGACTTCAAACGAGACATCCAGGGAAGGGGGCCTGTGACGGGGCAGCTCTGCCCTGCACTAGCCCCGGAAGTGACAGACAGGTAGCTCTGTCAGCGGAAGTCCCACCCCGCCCGAACTGGGCATGCTCCAAATACTCCGTGAGTATAAAAGGAGGGAACTCAGCTCAGTCTGGGCTGGCGGCCGAAGGAGAAAGACCTAACCGGGTAGCTCCTGCAGCGGACCAGCCGACGCTCCCAGAGCCGCTCGGAGCGGAGGCTTCTTCCAACTGGCACGAACCCCTACCGGGGAAGGAACCAGAGGAGGCGATAGCTCCAGAGACCCGCAGAGGACCCTGGGATTCGTGGGCGACCCCGACTCCCAAACTGGTAGGAACCGACCCGGGGGGGATGACAGACTGGTACCTTGCCCCTGGTAAGCCTCAGCGTGTTTTGGTAGGACCACCCCCACTGAGCCAGCAGTAAGGTCCTGCTGCCCTGTAACCAAGGGCTTGTTCTATGGACTCTGGCCACTAGCCCATGTTGTCCTGTAGCCCAGGGCTAATTCCCTGGACTCTGGCCATTAGGCCGTGCTGCCCTGCAACCAGGTGCGGTTATATGGACTCTTGCCAGCTCTCAAGTCAGTGCACAAGGATATAGTCCTTCTAATACTTTCTCTGGCCCACTTAATACTTAATTATTTAATTGAGGTGGAACAACTTCAATAAGCGAGATTGAAGGAGCCCCCTGTCAGCCTATCCCATAGCCTAGTGTTCAGGGCACTCACCTGAAAGGTGGCAGATCCACATTCAGATCCCTTTTGTCCCTTGGGAGCGGGGAGGGTGGAACTTGAACCAAGGCCTCTCACAACTCAGGTAAGTACCTACCCCACTGGGCTAAAGAAAGCTATAAGAGAGGGCCTCTTACCTCTCGGATGTTCTGTGTGAACTCGCTTGAGGGGCCTGATTTGGAAGTGGCCTCTGAGCACGTGTACTGGATTGGGGCTGTGATGGGTTCAGTCACAAAGACCCCCTTGGGACTGTCACCTGATGTGAGACTACATCTGAGCCCGTTTTCTCTGCCAGTTTGGGCCTCCAGATCCCTGCCATGTTGAGCCAGACACACAAACCTGCTGCAACACAGACCCAGGGTCTGAACCATGCCCCTAAAGCTGTAGACTTAACTGAAAACAGCCTCCTGTCTCCAGCACCCAGACTCCCAGCTCCCAATGGGATTCAAACGGCAAATAAATCCATTTTACTCTGTATAAAGCTTATACAGGGTAAATTCATAAATTGTCTGCCCTCTATAACATTGATAGAGAGATATGTGCAGCTGTTTGCTCCCCCCAGGTATTAATCACTTACTCTGGATGTAATAATAAACAAAAGTTATTTTATTAAGTATAAAAAGTAGGATTTTAGTTGTTTCGAGTAACAACAGACAGAACAAAGTAAGTCACCAAGTAAAATAAAGCAAAAACACGCAAGTCTAAGCCTAATACATTAAGAAACTGAATACAGGTAAATTTCAACCTCAGAGATGTTCCAATAAGCTTCTTTCACAGACTAGACTCTTTCCTAGCCTAGTCACACTCGCTGGCACATATGAATACAGGAAGTCTTACAAGTAAACAGAGCCTTTTACAACCAATTGTCCTGGTTAATGGGAACCATCAAGATTCCAAACCACCATTAATGGCCCACACTTTGCATAATTACAATAGGACCTCAGAGTTATATTTCATGTTTCTAGTTTCAGATGCAAGAATTATACATTAATAGAAATAGGATGACCACACTCAGTAGATTATAAGCTTTATTATGATACCTTTTAAGATACCTTTTGCATAAAGCATATTCCAGTTACATCATATCCACACTTATAAACATATTTTTATAAAAAATATGGTGTGCAATGTCACAGGGGCCAAAACCTGATTTAGGTGGTCAAACACCTGTCTTCCCTGGTTTATAAATTGCTCTGGGGCTTAGGCAGCAGATAGGCATCTAGACACCTAGAGGGAGGTTGCAGTATGCATGTACAGAGGCAGAAACATAGGTGCCTAAAGAACTTTCACTACAAAAATTTAGGCACTGATGAGTTTAGGCACCTATCGGGTTAGGTGGCAGCTGTACAGTGGTAAGTTATAACTAAGGATTGGTGAACTGTGTGTTTGTACAGAGCCTAGCACAAGGGAGTCTTGATCCAATACTGCACTCCTAGGTGGTACCATACTAATAATAACAATAATTAATAATAACACTGCTCTACAGCCAAAATGCTTCTGAAATAAATGTAGTCAAACTTTACTAATTCTGGGTCACTGAGAACGAAAATGATACTTAAAATTGTTGATTGACTCTAGTTTTCAAGATATGCTATTGGGTCCATATATACGACCTTTGACTTGGGAATGGCGGAGGATAAGTGAGTTATAAAGGGAAGGGATCTCAATTTAAACCAGAAATGACTAAAATACTGGATCTATGAATAAATCTATGACTGGGTTTGGACAGTACTTGCTTTTTAGGCAAAACAATGAATGATGCAATCTGAAGCTGGTATTGCGTCATACATGATATGAATTGCATCATGTTATTCCTAGAAGTCATGGATGATGCAATCATAACGAAGCTTACATCACTCTGCTGAACAAATTGCCCTATATCAGCTCTCGAAATCATACAGTGTTGTGCTCTCTCTTATTTGTCAATGTTTGATTTTGCAAAGGGACACATTTCTGTTTAGCCAAAGTGAGCAGAGATGCCTCGTACTTGTGTGAACAGTGCAGATAACTTCTGCTATGTTTGTGGTGAAGTGACTTTTGCATCACAAAAGCGCAGTGTAACCACTATGGTTAAGAAAGCCTATCACCTTTATTTTGGCTGCAAAATTGGAGATCAGGACAATGCTGCAACACTTTTGCAACAAATCTTCACCAGTGGTTGAACAGGAAAAGGAAATCTATGCCTTTTGCAGTGCCAATGATTTGGAGAGAGCCAACAGATCATACCAGCAATTGTTACTTCTGCCTGGTGCCTCCAGTTGAGAAAGGTGTGTGAAAGAAGAAAAAGCGGACTGTGAATAGGACTAAACTATGTACATAATAGTTTTTTGCCTTTTGTTTCATAATAAATTTTATTTATATAACCCTTTTGCTGATTTTTAAAGTGTTACATAAACAGGACAAGTGAAATATTATCATGTAAAGCAACCATAAACACATGAAAAGACCTAGGTTTACAATTTGTGATTAAAACTCTACTATCTACACAATATACATAGACATAAAATGTAAAAACTTAAATATCTTAGAAACAGTAGCCAATCAGTTGTTTTAATTGTCATATTAGAATTCAGCACATCAAAATACATAATAAATGGCACATTTTATCTCTGAAGCAGACGACTTCTCAAAAATTGTAGACCAGTGTAATTTAATAATTACAAATATTAATAATAAGGTTTAGATAATATAAGGATCAGAATGAATCATTGTCCAATACTTTAGTGAACACAGAAAATGATATTTTTGAAGTTCAAACTAGTTTAGTTAATACTTATGTTTTCTCATTTTTATGCTTCTCTACACTTTTTCAGTCATGACTAGAAAAGAAAGTTTCAAAATACTGTGGTGCTGTTATTACTATGTGGTATTTCAGTCAAATAAGAATCAAAGTGTCAGAAATTTTTTTTTAAATGCTCTTTAAAAAAAAAATTCCAGCCAGATGTCTAGACCAATGATCCTTTGTCAGGGATCTAAACTGAGTCTCCAAACTTGATGACAAGTTCCCATCACCTCCCTTCATTAGACACTTTTTTTTTTTTTAAGGTCACTTTCTTTAGACATGTGCTGGTCTCACTATTGCCAGCTTCTGACTCAACTGTGACATTTGCTTATTTCTCAGAGCAAAGGCTTCCCCCCACCCACAGTAACTTAGGCTTCTGAATTAGTTCATCATGAAATGTTGAACAAATGTTAACATTCACTTTGAGCAAAAGAACATCTTTGTTTTTTGTCTATGCTCATTCGACTTTTCTTTTCACTCCAAACACTGTTCGTCACTGGATGACTTTTTTTTTTCTTTCTGGTAAATACAGAGTGAATTCTTTGGTATATCAATAAGTCTTAAACAAGTGTCTTGTAGTTATGGAGAAACAACTAAAAAAACAAAAACACATAACTGGGGCATTGCCAGCATCACAAAAAAAGTTCCTGGAACACCAGATGATCATATGAAAAATTAGGAGTGTCCTAATAAAATAGTAATGCATAAGTAGCATTTGAAATTGTGGGTCTATTTTTTGTTTATTTTAATAGGTTCTTTTATTCTGAGGGCTGCTGAAGCACTTCACAAACTATATCAACATAGTGTCATTGAGACACAGCCACTTTTTGAGGTAGGTAGTTGTAGGGAGTGTCCTTTTGAAACTTTGTGCATACAAGAGGGGGTTGACTCAGAGGTTCATGTGAAGTCACTTCTCTACATAAGAGATTACACTAACATTTGTTCTTAGCAAGACAAAGCTGTGTGAATGTCAAAACTAGACTGTTGTCAAGGTTTCCAAGTAAAGCCAACCTTAAACTAATATAAATAGCTCCTTGGACTGATTGCAGAATGTCAATGAATTGTCAGAAGTCAAATGGTGGGCAAGCCTTTGTGCTGGATTCTGACTGGCATGTAGAAGTGTCAGGATTTCATTATCAGGTTTTGTAGTCTGTGATTATTTGAAAATTAGATTTTTAAGAGCCTGATCTTGCCTCCATTTAAGTTAATGGAAGCTTTGCTATTGAGTTCAGTGGAGCAGGCCCTAGGTAATGATGGAGATAAAAAAATCAGTTGCCACTTCTATGACTCCAAGCCATTAATGCAATTAAGTAGCCCTCCTGTAATCTCATCTAGGGAAAAAGTTAATCTTCTTAATTCATAATTAGCAGAATGTTATTGAGACTTCTGAATGACAGTAAAGCCAGAAAGTAACTGGTAATTACCTTGAAAACATTCAGGTAGTTAGAACAATTTAGTTAAGGGGCTGATTTAACAAATTCTGTAGGAGCTAAGAATTTGTGCTTCCCATATTAGCTACTGCATGTGGCTGCCTAAGTAGCATGTTAGCTTTATGCCTTTCACCACTGAGATATTTAAGGCAGTGAATGTTATATTTCACATTTAATTCCTTGCAGGTAGTAGTTGGCTTTCTTTTCAGGTGGTTCATATTGATTTTGAAAATGGATTTCATTACTTCTCTCTCTTTCAAACATGCACATTAATCTTCTGTACAAGAAAACAAATACTGAGTTTCTCCTATTTGGTGAATATTATACATATCAAGTTTTTGTTCTCTGTTCTCATTATTCATTAAGAAGAAGTAAGCTTTATGGCTGCAGAAAATTTTAATAAGAAGATATTCCCTCTTTGGCAATCACCTGTGTAACTCCTGGAGTTTGCCAGCTCCTGGAATGCTGGACTGAGCCTTGAGCATTGGCCTACTAAACCCAGGGTTGTGAGTTCAATCCTTGAGGGGGACACTTAGGGATCTGGGACAAAATCAGTACTTGGTCCTGCTAGTGAAGGCAGGGGGCTGGACTTGATGACCTTTCAAGGTCCCTTCCAGTTCTAGGAGATGGGATATCTCCATTAATTTAAATTTAGGTGTCCCACCCTATTAAGTTCAACACTGGCTGTAACTCCCAGAGCCCTCTGACACTGTTTCACAGCTTGCTTAGTGTCATGTCTTTGCATCCCATGCATGGTCAGACAGTTCCAGCCCTGAGGAGACTGGCGTCTAGAATGGCAGAGATCTGCCAGCATCAGCTACCTAGAGCTAGCAGAGAGCGCCACAGGACTCCAGTCCGGGAAGCCAGAAGAGGACCCTGCCCCACTCAGGGGTGAATACACTGTAAGAGGGCTCATTTTATCTTCTTTAAGCTGGCCAACTTTTTCAGTACTGCAACAGCCATATCTAGACCCATCTTATGCATTTCATCTTCTTGGGAAGGTGCCAGAGAGGAAGCTGGGGCGTGTGTTCTTGTTACAAATGATGAGAGATTGAGAATTTGTTGCAATATTAATGTTTTTAGCATTTATTAGTTAACCTTAAACTTTTCCTTCACAAGAATCTGTTTCCTGTCCCCCAGTAAAGTTCCCCTTTGTTAAATTTTTGGGTGTGGCATTTCATTTGTTGGGGTTTGTTCATGTATGTTGTTTATGCACAGTGTCATACTCCTTGTTAAGAAGAGTAATATTAGTGATTTTCCCAAGAGACCAGCACCCCTTTTGTCCCAGGCACAGAGAGGAGTCACCAGGGTGGAGGCACCAGGCATTGCAAAGGAGAACCCAGTACCCAACCCATATAAGGAGGGGGACAAAGCTGCTTTCATTAGCAAGCAGCAGAGAGGAGGCTTGAGCCATGCTTTGTGAGAGGGGCTAAACCTATTATACTCTGAGGCCATGGCACACTTTAGCCTGCTTGCCACTGGTCACTGCCAGAAATAGTCTAACTCAAAGCCATGCTCTTGCCTGCCCCAGAGAGGTCTGTCCATCTACTTGCCTTGGAGGAGTCATACATGTAATGGTAATGGGCTTCTTCCTCATTTACAATGAATTTTTAGAATCAGTCTATATAATGCTGTGTACAGTGGTTATCATTAAAAATCATTATCTGCCAGGCTTGTAGCTGGTCTCCTCCGTCCCAACCATGGTGACAGGACTGAGAATGTGGAGATGAAAAAGCATTGATCTGTTATAAGATATGTTCTATGAAGGGGATGGGGAGAAGTTGTCAGCAACTGGACGCTGACACAGAGGCATACGGGGGTGCATGCTGAACATGCCAGAGACTTACTGAGAGTCAGGGGTCTGGAGCATGCAAGCCATAACTCGTGCTCTTCCATTCTCCATTGGCACCAAGGGCTACATCAAGACTACCCAGGGGCTTGAGGGGAATGCGGGTAGGCCTTTGTTTTCAATCCATTTCTCTTAAGCACTGTGTACCTTCTGGAAAAATAAATCATAGTTTGTTTTGAAGAAGCTGCCTCTGTGTTGCTGTGCACTGGCTTCCGAAGGAGAACTCTTGCAAGGATCCAAGCCCAGGGGCCTGATAAGTAGCATAGTCAGCAACCAGGTGTGTTTAGCTTGAAGACACAGTTGGAGAGTGATTGGATTGCAGAGTCCCACCCCAAAGAGAATTGTAGGTATGGGTATGTCACCCAAGGGCACCTCTTTCAAGTAACTGGAAAGAGACATAGAAGGGGTAGCCTGTGCCAGGGACTGTCACAGCTGCTACAATTGCCAATATGGGCTGTTGTTGGGTATGAGCAACTTCTTCATTAGCAAGTGACAAGGACCCCTTCTTCTGAGTGCCATCTACTCCATCCTAGCCAGTTCCTGTAGTGTCATGGTGCAGAGTGCTTCAAAGAAGAAATTCAGGAGATTCTTTTCACAAGTAGGGGGCTTCAGGGGAGGCATAGACATGGCTATGTATACTGACAAGGCAGCCGCTATCACTTCTGTGTTTTATGGAGAGTGATGTATAGATAGCACAATATTACCTCTCAGGCAGAAATGGCAGGTTGCAAAAGAGGTTGTCCTGGTTGCTGGGTTTCCTGCACCACTCTTCCTCCTTGGATTTCTCTGAACACAGCCCCTATAAGATCAGGCCTCAGGCCTTTCCCTCTTCTGAGGTAGAATTCCACAACCCATCTATTCTCAGACCAGAACTTGAGTTACAGTCTCCTATGTACCAAGCATATCTAATTCTGCAAGTCCAAATGGAGGGTTTGACCTTGGAAGCTTGTGACAACACATACTTACAATGAGACAGAATCAGCATCTTCAAAATGAAGCATGGTTTATCTTTCCCAAAAGGTATCTAGAACTTGAAGAGGTGGATTTAAAATAAGAGTCCAACATGTATATTCCTTACTTAATCTTAATCTCTCTATCCATAGCTTAGGCAGGTCTTGCTTATTTCCCATCTCTGAGTTGGGAGAACAAGCTGACACTTCTTGCAGACTTGTTCCTCTATCTCTGTGACTCAAACTGTCAGCCTCTTCACTGATACATCCTGGTCAGCCTCTCTCAGCTAACCATAAAAATCTCTCTTCCTTTTTGCCAGGGATACTTTTTAATCAGTCAATATCTTTTTATCTCAGGCTTAGCTTTTTGGGAAGCGTAAAACATCCTAGCCTGGATGGAGTCAGCTGGGTAACTTGTCCATACAACTAATGGCCAGCCATTGTTAGATGAACTCCCTTGAATCTAGGTACCTAGAGGCTGACCTAACTGTGTCATTGTTTTACACTTGCTGCTTGGCCCCTCAACAACCTGAATACTGTCTCCTTTGATTTAACTCTATGTATTCAAATAGACAGTGATACACAATTGAACAGGAACACAGAGTCACACATAATATTCAGAAGAAATAATAGACATGTACCTAGTTTGTCACAGAGGCAACAAAACATTAGTGAGGCAGTGGCTGCAAAAGGGGAGTTCCAGCTGGCAATGGCAAGAATGGACCCTAAGTTTTGGGAGTAACAAAGAGCTGTTCAATTGAGACTACTAAATGAGTATAATGAGATAGACACCACTAGTTTGGGAGCTGTATGGTCTTATCGAGCCATGCAACTTCCCATCAATGGGATCATTTGTTAGTGGTACCTTCTGGCCTGACTCTGCCAGCCACACACCCTGTTTTAACACCCTAGCAGCAAAATCACTGCTGAAATGAAGGGGCTGTTTATTCTCTCTCCATTCACGTCACTTTGTTTCATCTTCAAAGACACCAGATCCCAAGCTTAGATTCTAGGGAGAACTTGAAGAATCTGATTTTGGAGCTGGCCTGCCATTAATAGACTGCCAGTGCTGTCTGATAATTGTCTGAAGTTAAACACATGATGAATGTTATTCCTGTTTCCATTTTCACAATGCTCTCCTTCCTCACTATCAGCTGTGCCTGACATCAGACTGTTCTGCACTGGATCAGAAGGAAGAATAAGCAAGCTGTAAAGCTTGCTTAAGCCTGACTCTTGGACCATTTCTATTAAGTAAAGTGCATGTATAATTGAAGTGGAAGGCTATATAAGTTGGTGAGTAGGTTTTCCATCTTTCTATAGGGCAAAAAAATTAATTAAGCTTCATCCCTGTCTATGACCCTGAGCCATGCCCTTTAAAACAATTCACCCCATACCTAATATGTAACTAAGAGTTGTGTAGCCACGCAGCTGGCTTGTCCTAATTGGCCTCCCCTTAATGTCTGAAATAGTTTTCCTTTTTTCCTCTCTGTCTCTTGCTTCTCTCGGTGTTATAGTCTTTTCCAACATTGTCTCCATCTCTTCTGTGGTCTTCTTCTTTCCCTCCCTTAAGCTCTGTCCCCTTCAGTGGCATCACTTGCTCTCCAACCCATCTTCTCTCCTCCTCTCACTCTTCTCTACTGCTTCTATTCCCAAGCTTCCATCTTGCTTTCTTGCTTCCTTCATTCTGTGCCCCCCTTCATCCTTAGTTTCCTTTCTTTCTGCCCATCCTCCATTCTTCTGTCTCTTCCGTCTTACAATGTATAATCCTTCAACCCTTATTCCAGTCACAGTTTACAGTGTGTAATTGCTGATTGTTCTGCTTCCCTGTTACCCATTCTGTTTGAGTGCTTTGGAACAGTATTTTGATTCTCTCTCCTCAAATAGGAACAAGAAGAGCTCTTCTGATTGGCATTTCCTGCTCTCCTTAGGATCAGCCAAAGTAAGAAGGAAACATGGATTAAAGGATCTTCAGGAATGGACTCGGTAATGTGGAATCTGCATAGGTCCAAAGCTGAACTGCCGCAAGGTGTGTGTTTGATCTGAAGATGTCATTGGGGGGGGGTCCAGGTAGACTACAGAAATCCAGTGGCATTGGCTATAACTAGTACATGCAAACAGTCTCACAATAAATATGAATTGAAGATCTCTTGTAACAAAGAAGATACTGAACAAAAACACAGGTGGTTGTGTGTGTGCTCTGAAATAAAAAGAAAACAATTAGGGCAGACAATGTAATAACAATATTTCAGGATTTGTACAGTGGCAGATTTAGAGTTAGTGGGGCCCTGTGTGCAGCTTCATTTTCGGGGCTTCCCCCTTCGGGACCCAGCCAAAGAAAAGAACATTCTCTCTTGTATCCCCCTCCCCCACCCGTTTTTCATTCTTTTTTTCTTCCTCCTCCTCCTATATTATAAGTAATAGGAAGTAAATGAAAATAAAATGAGGTACCTTGATTGGGGCAGGGGTTGGGGTGCAGGAGGGGGTGCGGGGAGCAGGCTGTGGGAGGAAGTTTGGGTGCAGGGTGCAGGCTCTGGGCTAGGGCAGGGGGTTAGGGTATGGAAGGGGGACAGCGTGGCTCTCAAAGCAACTGGCACACACAGCCCTTCGGCAACGGCTCCTAGGCAGGGGGTCTCCGCATGCCGTTGCACACAGGCACCGCCCCTGCAGCTCCCATTGGCTGCATTTCCTGGCCAATGGGAGCTGTGGAGTCGATGCTCAGAGTGAGGGCAGCATGCAGAACTCCCCCTTTCCCCCCCCAGGGGCCGCAGGGACATGCCGGCCGCTTTCAGGAGCGAAGAGGCACAGAGGGAGGGAGGCAGAGTGGGCAAGGAGCTGCCTTAGCCCTGCTACTGGCACATCTCTGCGCACCCCTTGGGGGGCAGCAGGTCTCTGTGCACTGCCTGGGAGCAGTGTGCAGAGCTGCCTCCGCCCCCCCCCCCCCCCCCCCCCCCCGCCAGGGGTGCGCAGAGATGTGCCAGCAGCTGGACACTTCTGGGAGCAGTGTGAGGCCACTGGGCATGGTATGCAGGTAGCCTGCCTGCCTGAGTCCTGCTGCATCGCCAGCTGGGACTCAGAGGCAGGTTGTCAGATATTTGTCCTGCATTTTGTTGGGGCCCAGTCACTGGGGGCCCCGTGTCACTGCACACTTTGTTTCACAGTAAATCCACTCTGAATGGTGATATCCTGAATTTGTACATATCAGCTAATTGTGCCTGAAGAAGAAAATATATTTGGCTGATACAAGCATGCTTCATGTGTACACATGTGCTCGTGCGCTCTCTCTCTCTCTCTCTCTCTCTCTCTCTCTCTCTAATATAGGAAGTGCGTTGGGGTCTGTGTGTGTGTGGGGGGGGGGGTTGTAACCCCGTAGTTTGGACTTTATAGACATCTGGTACTTTACTTTGTGTTTTAGTTGACATATACTATATGCCAAAGTATACTAAATTGAAGACTGCTTATGTAATTGGACTGCTTTAATTTTTATATCAACAGGATATTTTAGCATTTAAAATCCCACTTGAGGTCCTTTTATTTTAGAAGGATACACATTGTACAACCTCTCCTTTCTGTAACTTTCATTTTCTAGATTATGTGGGAGTAAGTTTGTTTCCTATGCATGGTTGACAACAGAAACTCCATTGGTAAATTTCAGTGTAATTGTTATAAATGTACTGTAGTGGAGATTTCATGTTTGTGTCCTGTGTACTGCAGGCATGGATTTTATGGATGCTGGATATCCCTCTCAGTATCTGAAGTCATTGGGAGTTGTGGTTTCTTAGCAGTGCTAAAATTCAACTTTTCATCCTTTACATGTTAAAAGTCTTCTTCCTTTTCTGCTGCATATCAGTTCCAAATGGCAGCTAGAGAGTGTGTAATAGAAATAGAGAGAGCACACATGCTTTCCCACTCATAGAAGCCTATCTTTATTTTGTTTTTGTTAATTTAAAATAGAAGTTAAAACTGAAATCCATGTTTCACTCTTTGTGTTTGATGCTCTTTATTTTGACAGCAGTTTCTTAATTTGAAAACACCATCTCCCCTCCGCTGGGTGGTAGCAGATTTCTGGATTCTCACAGATTAGCCTCCCAGAGGAGGAAAAATCAGTAATGCAGAGTCCAGGTACATTCCATGTGTATTTTCCATTATTTACACACATATTAATCCTGGAACAGAGGTGGTCAAATAGCATGCTGGGCAATCCCTTCATGTGGGAGTCTCAGTGCAGCACTAATCCCAGGAACAATTTTGCTTCACAAATTGACTCAAAGTAGAGATCAAGGTAGAGAGTATATTCTGCTGCTGCTCAGATGGTTCCCTCTCCAGAAACTCTCTACACAGGAGCTTACATAACACAAAAACTTAATACCACAGCACGTCCTCCCAATACTATTTGCTCACATGCTTTAAAAAAATGAATAAACAAACACCTTTGAAAACTGTAAGTGTGCAAGCTAGTGATGCCTGCCATAATAATGATGCTGCCTTGAAGCCCAGATCCTTAACTCTGATAAACGTGGAATCAGTTCCTTCACTGAAATCCATGACTAGGACCCTGCACTAGTGGATCCTGATGCATTATCAGGGCCTTGGTATGCAAATAATTTTTTAAAAATCTTAAACTACTGTAGGTGGGGTCAACTTATTTAAAAGGTGCATATTAGCAAATTTGGCCTGTGAACTCAGTGCAAGCTTGTGTGTGACTATAGAAGACATGTCTGTGCTTTAAACTCAAAAGATGCCAGCAATTTGACATTTTCAGTCCATATACTTTAGTGGTTTGCCCTGAATCAGGTCATTTCTAGAGGTTTTAGGCAGTTGCCAAACTGATTTATTATTTCAGTGTTGACATAATGAAGACTGGAACATATGACTGCAGCTTTCTAAAGTTCAGTGCTTTGTGGTATAATACTGTAGCAGGGTGCATTTAGTTACTAATTTATTTTACTAAAGATAAGCAGAATTGTTGATAGTGCAAGTTATTTTCTTTCATAAACAGTAAGATATTTCTAAATATACAAGATAAATGTACAGCAGACTAGTTGCAATATCGTGTAGGGATTATGAAAAGTACAATACAAATAACTGCACTATAAAAGAAACATCAGTGATTTGTTTTAATTAGTTCATCCCACTTATTCTGTTCTATCCTTCCACGCATAGTACATTTGTTAACCTAACTTTCAATAAAATAAGTCCAAAAGACTCTATGTAATCTAAGATGGCTGCATGAGCAGGCATGAGGACAGCTACAGTCACTGAAGAGTTGAAGAGGCATTTACATTCTCTATTTATGATGGCACCAACCATAGGTGCTGACTCCCTGGGTGCTCTGGGGCTCAAGCACCCACTGAAAAAAATAGGGTGTGCTCAGAACCTGCAGGGCTGGATCAAACTTTTGTGGGCCCCAGCGCCTGGACCGTGGCCCTGCTCCTGCTCAGCTTCTTCCCCCCCTTCTCCCCAAGGCCCTGCCCGTGCTCCACCCTGGGGTCCCACCCCCACTTGGCCTCTTCCCCATGAGGCCTCATCTATCAGTCATACAGTGATGATGGGAGAGGGAAAAACAAAAGTCAGCGCCTGTGTATAATGTTAGTAGAGATCTGTCTCTATTTATATTTTTTTGCATTTATATGAATGGTATGTGATATTTTTGATCTGTTCTTGGAATATAGTGTTTATAGTTTAATGGTCTGTGCACAGTGTTCAGCAATAAGGCATGATTTGAGGTAGAGGTAGAGTTCAAGGTGTTATGAAAACCTACCTGAACACTTCTATACTTCAGACTTTGGTTGCTTTAAATATTGCCCACACTGAGCCATGTATGAATTATAAGCTACACAAGCAGTCTGCTCCCCACTCTGCCACCCCAGAATTTTGTCCACTTACACCCACATCTTAGCAGCCTTTGTGGCCTCTTACTCTGTTCCCCCTGCCCCCATTTGGACATTAAGTTTTCCTCCATGTAGCTCCCTGTCTCCAATTCTACTCCCAGGCCTACCTCATCTCTAGGTGCATGAAGGTTTTTCTCTGATACAAGTTTTAGGATGCCTACTACTTACACTGCTCTGATCCAAGGGCTATAATACCAACATATGCAGCTATTAAAATAAATACATAGGACTATGTGGGGCTTAATGTGTCCATGAAAACAGCATGTAATAACTAAGCTACAGATCATCCCTTATGGTAGAAAAACCCTAGTACAGGACTAGATATTCTTCAGTGTTTTCCTCGTGGGTTTGCCTTCCCATTAAATTAATGGGCATTCAGTCCCCCAAGCCTGAGAAATCCCCAGTATGCATTTTAGAGAACTGACTAGAAATCCAGTATCTCTTGGCACTCCTTCCTGATTCTGGCTCTCTAAACTTCAGTTCAGATGACCTGAACTCAGAATGATTGAATTGTTTGGGATTTTTTTGACTAGCACCCTGTATTTTGGCACTGTAATTTGTCTATTGTAGTTTAACTTTCATACCAAAAGGATAGCACAATTTCTGTGCCAGGTTTGGCAAAGGATTAATAGTCACTAAGCATCATTTATTTATTCATTACAAAACGGGTAGAGTTGTTTGCGGTAATCAGTAATCACTGATATTTAAGATGACAAAGTGTTGTATTGCACAATACGTACGGCTATCGGAGCATATCACAGTATTAGTCTCATAGCCAAGACTCTTCCAGTGTCAACTTTCAAATAACTCCCTTCTTGTGAAGATAGTGAATCAAAGAATGATGTTGCCATGTCAAGAAATCAGCAGCATCTTTTGCTACTGGGTGCACATCTTTACTGGGCATGAAGGGTCCTCTGGCCATAGGAATGGAGAGGTTCTGCTGCATGTAAGATCAAATGTGGGGAGGCCACTTATCATGATGCCCAAACCCTGTGTAACACAGAACCTAGGAGTCTGTGATCAAAGGCAGGAGTAGGCTTGGAGATAAGGAGCATCTGCCACTACATAGGTTCTCTGGCACTTCCCTCTACAGGAGTGTATGGGGCTTCGATTGTGGGAATTACTTCTCGTATTGGGTTGTGGTAGTCTCCATGAAATGCTGCTCTGTATCTTGTCAGGGAGAGGGGGAAGTCTTTGTCCCATTGGCTTTCCCCTGTTCCCAGTGTATATACTCAAACTGGGTGCCGGGGCATGGATTTGCCCTTTAAAGCATTAAAGCACAACACCAAGAATACTCATAGATCATTGGGAACACTGTGACATGTGAAAGTTAGAGTATACTGGATAACAAAAGAGCTCCTATTAACTTAGCTGCTAACACAGGATCTTATTGAACACCATTTGGATGAGATTTACAATTTGTAATGTACTATGGAAGATATGAAGCCTGTAATGTAAAGGGTGCTAAATGTAAAACATCAATCAAAAATATTTTTTGCAAAATACAAATACATTTTTGTGAACGTATTTTATGGTGGCTTGGCATAATTTATTCTGCAATTTATTTTTTCTCAACTGTCAGCTCTGCATTACAATATTACTTTAAATATGGTAATTTAGAACTGCAAGTGTTGTATTTATTTTCTGATAGACTTTCTATCTATTTATTTGTTTACTCCTCCATGGCGTCCTTTATAAGCCTTATGGATTCAAAAAACATTTGCTGCTACTACAGTACTTTAACATATTTCCAAGAATGACACATAGGTAATATGTTGTGCTACTTTACAGTTTGCTTCAGGTTTGGAGTAGGGGAGGCAAAACAAAAAGCAAAATCTAAAATCTGAAATTTCAGCTCAAATGACATTTTTAACAATTCAGCACACAGACTTTTTCTGAAATAGTAGTGGTTCAGTATATCTGATCTATGCTGGCATGTTATAATAATTCCATCAAATTGATGATTTTTCAAAAAACAAACCTTAAAAATGTCTGTAGAAATATTTATTTTCAGAATAGATTTTTGATTTTTTTTTAATAATCATGAAGGATGGGGTTTTAAAAATCTGAAATAAATCCATGGAGCTACTGCATTATTTTGGAGATGAGATAAGAAGAAATGATTGGAGTTTTACAGAATTTTGTTCACAATACATGCCACTAGTGATAAACTAATGTACTTGTTAATTTTCTTAATATACTTTAACTTTCCACTGGGTCTTGTATGCTTTGATTTTCTTCCTCTGACTCTTTTTTTCATTGAAAACTGAGATACAGTAATTGCTTGTGTTACACATTTTGCTGCAACAGAAGGAAGGGAAGCATTATATTTGATAACAGTGACTTAATTAAATGTCTATTTGGAATTTCAGGAAGAAAGCCAAAATGACTAAACCTGATGTTTCTGCAGTGCTGATGATATCTATGCAATTCTGTGTGCAGCTATAAAGCTTTTATTTTACTTAGTGAGAGGAAAAAATATGGAGGAAAATATGTTAGTGTCACTATCACATAATCTCTCTTTCCTGAAACAGTAATACTCCTCAAAAATAAACCCCATTGTTTTATGTCAGAGAGTAACAGGTGAGTGGAATTATGAATTGTTAGCATGTGCTTGAATGTAGAATACTGTTTAAATTATAGAATTTTAGGTGACCCTCTAACCTATATCATCTCACCCAGAAATACATTAAATAACTTAATTTTTGTCCATCCAGTTATTAATTATCCTTTACAGCATGGCAGGATTAGAAAGCCTGGGTAGAAAGGAAAATGATCACTTCTTTGTTTTAAATAATAAAAAGAGCATTTTTAATGGTTTCCTGTTTAAAAATATATATACATATATATAAATATAAACACCTGTGCTTTTAGTCACAAGTGGTACTGTATTATCTACTATGTCTGCTGTCATTTTCATCTGTTCAGACTGTTCTTTATGTTTTACACAGTTCAAACAGCCCTAAAAGTAATTAACCTTTCTTACAGATATCTCAAGGTATTTCCAAGTTGCATTTTTCCCCTTGTATAACACATGTAAGTAATACCAGCAGCTCTGCCTTTTAGATTATGATGTGTTACACAAAGCTCAAAGTTCACCACTGCATGACAAAAGCAACAAGATGCTGTCTGTATGCAGTGTGTGTCTCTGTGTGTGCATACGCGGATAGAAGTGGTTGTCTCTGTGTGTTAAAAATAGGAAGTTCTAGCAAATATTACCATTAGCATTTCTGATTAGGGCATAATTTCTGTACCTCACATTGTTAACATTTTCATTATTCAAGCTGAGCAAGAATTCCATACTTCTACATGC
This sequence comes from Chrysemys picta bellii, assembly GCF_011386835.1. Taxonomy (NCBI): domain Eukaryota; kingdom Metazoa; phylum Chordata; order Testudines; family Emydidae; genus Chrysemys; species Chrysemys picta. Next base: position 145,979,498 of record NC_088792.1, read on the forward strand.
CAATAGAATTTTTGTCCTTTTAAACCTATTACATTAACTATACAGCTTATTGGTGGGGTGCGTGCGTGCAAACACGTACACTGCTAGGTCACACCCTGGAGCTGCCTCCTAACCAGCAACAGGGACTGTAAGTGGGGAACTCTGCCGATAGCAGGGAACTCATCTCAGACAGCAGTGACTCAGCAGTGGGATTAGGAGCATGCCTTCAGCTCTTCCATGATGAGTTGTTTTTGTATTGTAATCTTTCCATCTGCCATTCTCCCATGGCTTTCACTGCACCTCTCTTCTGCATGGGCGTAACATCTGTCCTCCTTTATCTCCCCTTCCCAGTTACTCTCCACCTTCTACAGTTCTCACCAGCTCTCTCACCTGCTCCTCTTACCCTCTCTACCCTGATCTTCCTCCTGCCAGCACAAATCTAGGTCCCAAATCCACAGCCTCCTGTTAATCTCTGGTGACATTTGCCCCAACCCTGGCTTTCACGCCGTCCCCCTCCTGTCTACTTCCTACACCCATTCCTGCATCACCTTCACCTCTCTCATGCCCCCTCCTTCCTGCTGCCATTCTCTTGCTGTCTCTGGACTGCTCACTCCATCACTAAAAAAGATCACAACCATCCAGAATCTCTTCATATCTCCCTTTCTCCAGCTCCTGGCTCCTACAAAGATCTGGCTCACTCCATCTGACACTGTCTCTGCAGCTGCCTTCTCTTACAGAAGGCTCTTTCTTTCAGACCCCATGCCTTTGAACAGACCATGGCATGGGTGTTGGGTTCCTGTTCCTGCTGCCTTTTCTTTTCCCATTAAATTACACTGAGATTTAGCTAAGGTACAAACATAAAAATCTCCATTCCCTTTTCCGACTTGTGTTCCTTTGGAAAACTTGGTAGACTGCCAAAATAATTGAACCTAAACCTTTTTAAAGAACTGGGCCTATGCTGCTGCACATTGCTCTAGAAGCAACTTTAGAGGAAGGTGAAAGCCAGCTCATTCTAAGCACACCTCCCCAGACACAGTGCATGGCAGAGTGTTCCATACTCCCCGTTATGGGCACATCACCTCGGCCAGGAGATTCCTCCCCCCCACCCCCATCTTCTACAGGGTGCGGGAGAGAACAAAGAACTGGACCATGCTGCTTGAATAACGCTTCCTGTACCCAGAATATGGCTCATCCCTTTCATCAGCCTTCTGCTGTTGCCAGCTCATGTAGCTAGTCCTGTAGCTCAAGTGTTAGAGGTCTGTTCTTCAGTGCTCCAAGTTCAAGCCCTTCTGTTGGGGCATGGTGAGAAAGAGTTTTAGAATGCCTTTGCCTTACAAACAAACAAACAAAAAAACCCTATGAAATTGTGTCCAAAACATTAATTAAAAAAAAAAAGTTATTTAGGTTGTAAAATCAAGCGTTTGTACATTAGGAAATGCCAGATTTACACTGTTTCCTGTGTAACCTTAATTCAGCCCCCTTGTATGTGTGTTATTGTTTCCTCACTTGTCCTATGATAATCATATCAGCCCATGACATTCAAGAATGAATTTGGTGAATTACAAGCTCTTTTAGTAAAGGCAATGATCCAAGGTATCAAAATAAAAACAAAACAAAAAAATCCCTTTCCTTGCAATATCATATTCAAAAGCATGGGTAGGTATTAAAGCCTGCTCCTGACACAACTTGCAGAGGGTATATATCTTGGTTCCATCTGTATTGATTTTCATTCCTGCAGAGTGCCCTGTCCAATGCTAATGAATGTTATTTTTGAGATTCTTTAATATTGATCAGAGGAAATTTTATCTTGTACATATGCCTTATGATAGGCTTTAATTACATAATTGTATAGTATTTTTTCCACAGGACCCCGCCTCTTTCAGTACACGGGATTAAAACACAAGGTAGCAGAATTAAGCTGTACAGGCAACTGTAAATGGGGTATTTCAAAATATTAGATTGTAGTGGGGTGTGTTTGACTAGAGCAAGAAACATCTGATTGACAATCTATGATGGGGACTATCAGACCTTCTCTGCTTCCTGTCTAGACATTGCTCTGCTCAAGGAAACCCGTCTCAGACTGGGCTACCAACAAGACTTAGTCCTTCAGAGGCCTAGAAGGGCCAGGAGGAGACACTGACCAGTCGGGAGTCAGCAGGCCAGTTAAGAAGGGCCTGGACCTCAAGTGCTACAACTGAGCACTTGCCTTTGAAGTTATTTGTTTATTTAAAGGCACAAGCTGCAGACACCATTTGAGTTTATTTTTAATTAAGTGTTTAGAGACTGATGCTGAGCTTAGAGGATAGGTCACCGTGATTCGAGCAGGACTGGACTAAGGCAGGGAGTGCCTGCAGTGCCACACTTGAGGCTGCAGATAGGGTGATGAAGCAGCTCTACCTGTGACACAATTTTATCTCTGATGCTGATTCCCTCTGTTTGGAAACTCACTTGTCTTCTTATTTTCCAAGTTTTAAATTAGAAATAGTACTTATAAGATAAGGGTGTTCTGAAGATTGGCTAATATTTTAAATACATTTTAAAAATTAAAAGCTAAAATGCACTTGTTAGCTATATCTCTGCATGTTTTATGATGTATAATACTTGGAATTATTTATAAGGGTATTTCTTCAGCATGAGCAATCACTCATATCTGACAAATCAAAAGTATGGCACTTAAAAATAGCAATAAAGCATTTGTGTTTGTGATGTGAATTTCTTAACCACCAAGTTATACCACAGATAATCCTTCCTTCTGTGGATAAGCTTAATTATTGCTTCCTTAGTTTGGTGGTTTGCTGCTGTTCTGTTACTCTTGTTTAGGTTGTAACATTGAAATTCATTTGGAAGCCAGTTGTACAACACACCAGGAAACTCTGTCTGTGCAGGTCCATGGACAGCTTTGTTAGGAGTGTTGTAAAATGCATCATCATAGCTCTTTGTAAGATTAAGCCACAAGCTAACCTCAACTAGCCCTAGGCCCAAATCAAAAAGAGCATTTAAAGTTCTGTTCTTACAAGTTATAGTTATGCATGTGTCAGGGTATCACTTGGGGCTTCAGCTAACTTAATAATGTAATTTGTATCCAAAGAATTCTGAAACAGTTAATAGCCACTCTAGGAATTGACTGTGTTTCCCTCAAGTATCAGCATTAAAAATAGTTTACATTCTCATTCTCAAAGGTGTAGTTTATAGAGCTAGCTTTAACATTTATTTTATACAGCATCAATGCAAGGAACCTACAGGCCTGTTTCCTGTAAGACATTGCTTTAGCAGTTAGCATAAGGCTTGAGGCCTAACAGTCACCTCTAAGTTTTGGGGAACAGGGAATAGAGTGCTTAAGGGGAAAGTTTGTGCATAACAAACCCAGCCAACCTGAGGATCATGAGCTAACACCAGCTTTTGGATATGTTAGGGTAGAACATCTGCAGATGTCTGACCACAAGAATGTCATGGCAACAAATTGACATATATGATCATAAGTAGAAATCATTAATACACTAACCTCTAGGAGAAGGGCATGCCAACATTAGTAGGGTGAGGACATACAAATAAGGAAGAGAGGAGAACCTCCTACTGAATATGGATTAGACATAGTGGAGTCAGTGTAACAGATTTTAAAAGTTGCATTCCAGCCTATGCCAGGTGGAGAAATAGATGTAGCTCTTGGGAAATGCCAGAATGATGGCCACTGGTGATGAGGGAGAAGGTGATGGTGATGAGGAAGATCATAGCTAACATTTCAGGTGGCTCTGAAAGGGGTTGTATGAGTATATGTCTGTGCAGATGTACAGTCTGTATTATCTCTACCTACATTGCTGGGTTAGAGTGTTTGTGACTTTGCTAAATGTATTCATAAACAATTGTAAATAGAGAAGGGTTCCTAAAGTGTAAGTGTTGCAACTGTGTACATTGGGGTTCTCAACTGAACAGTAATTTTAACAATACTGGCTGGATCGTGGGACAAGAACCTGTCAAATCTCAGAGTGATTACTGGACATTCTTAAGCAATCAGTATAATTAATACATAATCTATAGATTGGTCTACAGAGGAATTTAAGCATGGTGACAGGAGAAGGAGCACCACCTCCCTCATAACTCTTAGACCAGTCGTCAAGGTATTCACCTTGGATGTAGGAGAGCTCCAGTTCAAGTTCCCTCCTTGTGTCAGAGGGAAAAGTGACCTCTCAGGTGAGTGCTCTAGCCACTGGGCTAAAGGATATTCTGAGGTGGGGCTCCCTCATCTCTCCTGCTGGAGTTGTTCCACTATGGATCAACCATGAAAGACTCATTAGACGAGTGAGAGCAGGCAAGTAAGAGAGTGACGTTATAGCTTGGTGCCTGGAGCACTCACCTTGGAGGTGGGGGATCCAGTCCTCCTGTTCCAATGATTTTTTGTTTGTTTGTTTAATTATTTAGCCACAGTGGAAGAGCTTCAACAGGAAAGACTTAGGTAGCCCCACTTATCATATTATCCCTTAGCCCAGTGGTTAGAGCATGCACTTGAGAAGTGGCTGGTTCCTCTTCAAATCACTTTCTCCCCCCCCCCCCCCTTCAGACAGAGAGGGGATTTCAAGCAGGGGTTTTTCACATCCTAGGTGAGTGACCTAACCATTGAGCTAAAAACTATGTTGGAGGTCAGTTCCCTCCATTCAATCTGTGTATCAGCTCTTCAAGAGTGCAGCCTTTTCTTTTTCCTTTAAAAATACATACAAAAGTTACTATTCTTGCAGAGGAATAAATCACATACAGCCCCCTCCTTCTAGGAAAATTAAAAAGGTTAAGTTTTCTAACTAAGTGGTCAGATGCTAACTCAACAGAATACATGTTTAAGGGCTTTGATGAATTGGAGTCAAACACAGATCAAACACAAGACTTGTATGAGGCATCTTATGTGCACCTTATGGCACAATTTGGCTCTTATAATATAGATTTTGGGTTCAAATTGACCCCTTTTATTCCAAAATTGTGCATCATTAGTGTGAATAACAACTATTTTCATTTTGAAAAAATATACATCATAATACCAAAAAAAAAAAAAGAAGCCAACATTTTTTTATTCCCTCAGTAGAATGAGAACTATTGTTTCTCATGAGTAATGGAAATATCTTTTCTAGATATTACTGGAATTTTTGCCTAACCATATTTTGGTCACTCATGTATTTGTTGAAACCTCACTGTAGGATCGGGCCTGCAATTTATCATGTATCTTCCAGATCCTGTCTGAGTCAATCAAAGGGAATCTCAACACCTTACTGCATCAAACACCCACATAATTATGCCTTTTTTGCAGGCTTTGTAAAGAAAGGCATTAAACTGATTGAGTCAACTGAAGCAAGTAAATTCTGTGATATGGTAATTGAGAAATGATGTATCACATTATGATCCAGTTCTAAGTTATGCTCTGGGTAGTGTGCAAACCAAAAAAGAAAAGTAAGGTTGCTCAAAAAGAAATAAAAGTGCAATAGTGACTAGAAATAAACTATACTAGTATATTCAAGGGGAAGCCCATTACTGCTTGATTTTAAAAGTCCAGAGTGCATTATAAGTATAATTTATTGGACATTCACTGTAACATTCATAATTGCTCACAAAGTGGATATGCCTAGGACAGCAGACTGTATGTCTGTGTACAAACACAGCCAATAATTTTCGAAAAAAGGTTTGTTTTTTTTCCTGTCAGTGGCTCTGAGCTTTTTCCCTGTTTTCCACCTGACTTTTGTCCCCACTTGAGTTTCCAACACACCCAAATATCCCTTCATCCTTTCCTTTCTTTTCTAAGCAGATTGATTGAACCACTTACAAGCCACTGCATTCTATTCTTCCTTCCCCACCTCACACTCCAAATCCATCCGGATTATTCCAAACTGCTCTTCTCAAGGTTTCTAACAATTTCTTTGTGGCCATATAGCCATTACTTCATCTTTATGTTCCTCGAGCTATTCATTGCTTTCAGTAGCATTTATTTGGCATTTGCATGTTCACCAAGCCAAGCAATAGCATTCCAGGGAATAAATGGAACTCACAGAGCCCACCACTGAATTTGGATAGCAGCCACTGCTTGACAATGTATATTATTGTTTGATCTGTGCTACAGCTGCAGCTTGGATTGTCTCGAAGACCACACTGGTGTTGCTTGACTGCACAGAGGCTTTGCCCAGTCTGGAATTGGTTAAGAAGGGCCCACTAATGATGAGGCAGGTCGAAGCCGGGCGGGTGAGCAGTAGGGTCTGGGACGGGGAACTGCTGAGTGGTTTTTATTAAGCCCCAGTCTTCCCGCCACAGGGACTCTGCTCTCACGTCCTGGCATGGCAGCCTCAACCACATTGGGTGATGTGATGAAAGACATGTAGCTAGTGGATTGAAAAGGTCATTAAACAAGGGCAAGCTTTGGTTGGCATGAACCTTCTCAAGCAGCTTGCACCTGCAACCTCCCTCCTTGTGTAAGGGGGTACATGTGGCTCAGAACTGGAAGCCACTAACCAAATTCAGCAGTGGGCTCTGAGAGTTCCACTCAGCCACTGAGAATACTGTTGCTTGGCTCAGCGAACATGCAAATACTAAGATGAGTCAGTCAGAGAGTTCCTGTGATGATGGACTTTGTTGAGTTGAGTCGCACGTCAGCAAGTTTGGTATGTGCCGACCAACTCCATCCTTGCACATGGTACTCTGCTATTGAGTACGAGATGGAAAGGACTGAGGTCCCAATGAAGAACCTTCCAGTTTGCCTGAAAGGTTGTTGCAAGTCTTGACCTTCGCTACTATATTGGTCAGGGGGCTTTTGTATGTCACTGTTTAGTTGAGGCCTAAGCAAACTGGGTAAGCTGCATGCTTCAGCCTCTGGCTATTCAATATGATGTTTAGTTCCCTCTTATCACTGGCATGGTGGAGGTGGAATGTGCTATAACTGTCTTGCTGGTGCTAGGCTGAAGACACCATGTCTTGCAGTAGTCGGCCAGCTTTGCAACATAGTCACTCAGTCTTCTCCAGTTCCAAGAAAGTCAGAGCCTGCAGCCTGCAGCAAATGTCGTCTGCATAGATGAACTTCAATGACTGGGTTGATGGCAGGTCAATGATGTATAGGTTGAACAAGGTTGGGGCTAGAACAGATGCCCTGGGGTAACCCGTTCATCTATTTTTTTCAAAGTACCTGTTTTCTCACCGACATGCACCGTGCTCTATCTGTCTTGGAGTAGCAGGTCAATGGCATCAGTAGTCCATAGTGGGAGGACTCTTGATATTTTAACAAGTAGACCTGTATGCCACATTGTGTCATACGCTGTGGTGAAGTCAAGGAAAATAGTGTCTGGTTTTAGTGCACGTAGTTGGTTTCACATGCTTTGACCTAGTTAAAAGCCTGGTTGGTCAACATTCAAGATGTTCTCCATCGCTGGTTCTATTTGCTGTAAAATTAGGTGCTCTAGAACCTTGAGACACACAGAAGGCAGCGATATCAGGGGGTAGCTTGAATCATAGAATCATAGAATATCAGAGTTGGAAGGGACCTCAAGAGGTCATCTGGTCCAACCCCCTGCTCAAAGCAGGACCAGTTCCCAGCTAAATCATCCCAGCAAGGGCTTTGTCAAGCCGGGCCTTAAAAACCTCCAAGGAAGGAGACTCCACCACCTCCCTAGGTAACACATTCCAGTGTTTCACCACCCTCCTAGTGAAATAGTTTTTCCTGATATCCAACCTGGACCTCCCCCACTGCAACTTGAGACCATTGCTCCTTTTTCTGTCATCTGCCACCACTGAGAACAGCCAAGCTCCATCCTCTTTAGAACCTCCCTTCAGGTAGTTGAAGGCTGCTATCATATCCCCCCTCATTCTTCTCTTCTGGAGACTAAACAATCCCAGTTCCCTCAGCCTCTCCTCATAAGTCATGTGCTCCAGACCCCTAATCATTTTTGTTGCCCTCCGCTGGACTCTTTCTAATTTTTCCACATCCTTCTTGTAGTGTGGGGACCAAAACTGGACACAGTATTCCAGATGAGGCCTCACCAATGTCGAATAAAGGGGAACGATCACGTTCCTCGATCTGCTGGCAATGCCCCTACTTATACAGCCCAAAATGCCGTTAGCCTTCTTGGCAACAAGAGCACACTGTTGACTCATATCCAGCTTCTCGTCCACTGTGACCCCTAGGTCCTTTTCTGCAGAACTGCTACCTAGCCATTCGGTCCCTAGTCTGTAGCAGTGCATGGGATTCTTCCGTCCTAAGTGCAGGACTCTGCACTTGTCCTTGTTGAACTTCATCAGGTTTTTTTCGGCCCAATCCTCTAATTTGTCTAGGTCCCTCTGTATCCGATCCCTACCCTCTAGTGTATCTACCACGCCTCCTAGTTTAGTGTCATCTGCAAACTTGCTGAGAGTGCAGTCCACACCATCCTCCAGATCATTAATAAAGATATTAAACAAAACCGGCCCCAGGACCGACCCTTGGGGCACTCCGCTTGAAACCGGCTGCCAACTAGACATGGAGCCATTGATCACTACCCGTTGAGCCCGACGATCTAGCCAGCTTTCTATTCACCTTACAGTCCATTCATCCAGCCCATACTTCTTTAACTTGGTGGCAAGAATACTGTGGGAGACCGTATCAAAAGCTTTGCTAAAGTCAAGGAATAACACATCCACTGCTTTCCCCTCATCCACAGAGCCAGTTATCTCATCATAGAAGGCAATTAGGTTAGTCAGGCACGACTTCCCCTTCGTGAATCCATGCTGACTAGTTTGGGTCTTTTTGGAAGGCAGATGATTTTTTGACAAGCTCCAGATTTTCAGCAGTCTTCCTTCATTGGTGACCCTTCTGAGGAATTGAGCCAGCCAAGCACAGGCGCATGGGCTAAGGTATTTCTGGAAGGATGTTATCATAGCCGGCAGGAGTGCCAGATTTGATATTATACAACACTCTGTCCAGCTCTGGAACTGTGAAAGGTTCAGGGCAAGCTCTAGATTTGTGCTGCCTGCAGAAGATCCTCTATTCACTCTGAACTTGATTCTTCACTCCTTTTCCAGGAATGTCTGTCCCATGCAAAGGAGGTGACTGGCTACTTGACTGGCATGCACAGATGATTGGCTTGGTGTTGGTGGTTGCTAGGCTACTCCAAGGCAACAAAGTAAACTCCAGCATTTCCGGCTGGAGCAAGTGAAGTCCAGGTTTTTGGTCTTTTCCTCCCATCTGACTCAGCGAGTACAGCTCAGAGCATTGATTAAGTAGTCATTCACATCCAGATCACTGCTTGACTTAGACAGCTTAAGTAGAGTGGTGAACTCCTCTTCAAGTCAGGGAATATCTGCATGGAATGGCTCTGGTGGCTGCTTTGTACATGAATCTACAGAAGCGCCATATCGGGATGTGGCATAGCAGTATCATTACAACACTCCATTCCAGTGCCTCACTGTATTTTTTCCAGCTGACTTTGCATGGGTTCAACTGCTGCTTCTTTATGCTTGTGACTATTGGTAGCTGAAGACCAATATGGATCAGTGATGGCTCAATCCATATTGTGCTGGCTGTGTGCAACGTTGCGCAAGGCTTGGCATGATGCTGTATGCGAGGTGCCATGTACTGAGCTGACCCAACATATGTCAGGTAAGTAGTCACCGTTCTATTTAGAAGAATGGAATGTCTGTTTTTTATCATGAACAATGGCGAGGTCATTTTGTGAGGCCTAGTCCGCAAGTTGTTCACCAATGGCTTCAGCCACTTTGCAGCCGCAGTCTGTATGATGGCTGTTGAAGTCTCCAACATAAACAGCTGGGTGCGATAAGCATGGAAGAATCCGTTGAACCCCAGCTAATGCTAGTAGGCTTGTAGATGTTTGCTATACAAAATGTGCCAGTCTTGATGACATCACAGTATTCAGTGGATGACAGATGGATTGTGTCTGCAATGGTAACCCGAATATATGGGACATGGCCATTCCTTGAGTGTGTAGCATGGTGTATTAGATCAAAGCCATTGATCTTGTATCAGCCGGTTTTATCAGATGAAATGTGAGCTTCTTGTATGCAGATAACATTGATAGCATGTTGATGAGCAAGAGCGCTGATTAAGTGTTGCTTCGCTGTTGATAAACCCTCAATGTTGAGCTGCAAGACTCAAAGTGCAGGCCTATTTGTATGGAAGCTGTGAGACTGTACCTTCTTAGGGTTACCAGAAGCTGTGATACCGGGATTCTTCAAGTATGAACTTGTGAAATTCTGTTTCTTAGGAGGATCATTAGCTTCTCCAGACTATGCCAGGTATTGAAAGGTGGCGCAACGAGAATGCTGATCCATTGTCACTCATTGAACCCAGCCTTCTTCTTGACATTCTAACTGCCCTTTACCTGTACAAATCTGATATCTCTTGGGTTCTCCACCTAGCTCTGAGTAATTCTGAAGATTTTACTTAGTGCCTCCTTTTCCCATGGGATCCAGCTTTTGCACGCTTCTATTCTCCCTCCATGCTCTCTGCCTGGGTAATCCCATGCCCTCACAACTTCAGTTACCATCTCCTTCATGCCCAGCACAGCACTGCCCTCCATTCTCCCCGCATGTCAGGAGCTCTGAGTGTCTCCCATTCTCTCTCTCTCCATGTGTGAGGCTCTGAGGCCCACTTCCCCTATTCCCTGGTTACCCATTCTCTCACTTCCATTCCAGGAATTCTGTGTGTATCCCTATTCCCATCCACCATTATTTCTTTTTTTCCCTCTCTTGTACATAAGTCATTCAGGGTGTCAACTTTTTAAACTATATTGTGGCCATGGGCAGAGGTGAGATTGGGGGTGGGTTCTGTTATGCTGGAAGATGGCTGCCATGAATGGGTTCTCTGATCTATAGACAATTATAGAGGTGGTTAAACCAAGAGCGTCTCCTAATCAGTTACCAGGGACTGTCTGTCTCCTCCATTTCCCATCCCCACCCCCTTTCTTTTTTGTTGATTTTGGTGAAAGTCAGACAGAGTTCTGCCAAAGGATGCCTAGAACATTCCCTCAAATTTTGTAATTGATCAGATGTGGTGTTCAAAAGTTATTTTGTTACAGACAGATAATTAATCATTACAAAGTAGATCTAGGCAAGAGTTCCTCAGAAAAACAATCTCACCAAATGAAGTAGAAATTAGCAAGAATTAGAATTTATATACCACCTCTAAACTCCATATTTATTGTATGAATTACAATAGCACCAAGATCAGGGCCCTGTAGAAACATATTCTGAGAGAAATAGTCCCTGCTGCACAGGTATGTCTACATTGTCCCATATTTCAGACTTTGTGGGTGTGAACAGCAGTGTGCACCAAAGTGCTGCACTGTATCACCCGCATGTGAACACTGCAGGTGCAGATTAGAAAGTTTTTGGTTTGCCTTAATATAGTCCTCTTCAAACAGGACTACATGAATGCCAAGATGGGCAGTAACTGAACTCCTCTACTGTGGAGAGGAATGTTTTTAATTCTTTATTGCTGCTGTCCACTATAAAAAGCATCCCCATTTCTTTTCCAGGATTTTATTTTTGTGTATAGGGTAATGTTTAAATGGCACTTGCTCTCAACCCTGTAATATTTGAACAACATCATGACTTTTGCTTACAAGAAAAACTATTTTTCATACATGAATGGTCTCCTTTCTAGATTTACATGTAAATGTTCAGTACATTTTTTGGTCATGTATTCATTTCAACAAATAAAGATACGGTAACAATTTTTTTGAACTGGGCGCATTTAAACATATACTACAAATTGTATGTCACAAGGAGTCTCCCACTGCACTGACTTTGCTTTGCATAGGGCCTGGGGATGGCGGCTTTGCAAATGGTCAGTGGAGTGAAGAGCTAAGGGATAGTGGCTTGATCTCAGCAATTAGGGCTTATCATGGTAACACCATTAGCATATTATCTTTTTATGGCATGTATGTGATAACCTTCCTCCAGTATCTACCTTTTATCCACTGTACTCTGTTTCTGCTATACTGATGGGAGGAAGAGAATGATACAGAATAGCTGGTGCTCTCCTGCTTGAGTTTTTTCCCCCCAGAGTGAATCCTAATTCTGCAATACTCATTTGTGAATTTGGGGAAGCTCTGGCCTCTTAAGAGTGTTCTTAAATTTGATTCTGTTGTTTTTTTTTACTGGGGCAAGGTGTCCCTCTCTTATGTGTGCATTTTTCCTCCTAACATCTGTATGGAATATTGTGTGTGGTACTGCTATTTGCTCTTGTCCTGCTTTCTTTTGCATGTGATTTCTCTAATCTAGTTGCACTGGATGTCTGCAATACTGCCAGCATTGGGGCCTTATTCCCACAAGGGACTGACACCTTGTAAAGGTATTTAGGCATTACCTGGTTCAGTGTTTCAAGACCTAAGTCTCATTGTCAGAAATTATGTAGGAGCCTAAATCCCTATTGACTTTCAATTAGACGTAGGCTCCTAAGTCATGTAGGCCATGCAACAGAGTGCACCAATGCCTAAATACCTTTACAAACCTGGTCCTGAGTGTCTTCTGCAATGTGCTGATTGCCCTCAACTGCAGGAACATTAATAAGATTTAAGTGTTCATTGCTTCATAGGAGGTGCTAAGTACCTCTCAGGATCAGGCCCTAGGGGATGTAGTTTCTTAGAGAGGCTAAAAAACTGGCACTGACTTTTATTTCCTGTCAGTTTTGCTCTCAAAACTCTAACAGTTTTTGAAAGTGCAATTTATATTGGTATGTTCAATATGCGAAGAAAAGAGGCTATTAAATTCCAAATATGAATTATGCTCAAATAGTCATAAATTGCACATGCACTCTTTTCCTATGCTACCTTTTGGAGATGAAATGCGTGCATTATCTTGTTATGTGAATGGGCAATTTCTTGTTGGTTTCCCTGTTTTGTCTGTCTGTAGTTCAAAAGAAAAAAAAAATGATTGGAAAGTTTCATTCTTCAACATATTTCCAATAAAAAATATAACAAACTTTGTAGATATCCTTTGATATGAAATAATAATAGCGAACATCATTTATGTTGTATCAAAACAGAACAATGTTCTGTGTAACATTTCAATAGAATTCAGCTATCCCTCCCTTACATTACACAAAACTTCATAAACAATGAAAATGGGGAAGATTTTTTAGAAAATGTTTATTCTAAAGGAATTAATTCCACAATAGTAGAGGAAATTCTCCCTTATTGATCGTGAGAGGCATGCATAGGAGGAGCTGAAGAAATAATTTGGCTCCGTAACTTGAAAAGTTGTAATCATAACTAAAATCAGGGAGTACTTATCTTTTTCATATGACATCGCTACTTTTGGAATCCTTAGAAAACAAAATTCCCCTTTCTTGCCAGTTCCTGTGTACCAGATCCGTATATCTTTGTTCTATTGTACATTTTCCCTCATAATGGGTGTGATGCTCTGTACCTCGGGGAACACCCAGCACCCCCATGTTCATCCTTGTAAAATGATTGTGTGGTATCCAATGCAAAGTTTGTCATGTCAAGTGTCTTCGGAAGGCTCAGGATGCACTGAGCATTGTTGTTACAGTGATGTTATAGTAATTGTTGTTACAGTAATGTTAGAGGTTATAATTTCATGCATATAGTTATGAGGCTGCAAATGTGTCTTCATGGCTTAAAATAAGCCCAGGCAAAAATTCTCCAAGAGCAGAGAGGCAGTTCACACCTTATCAGTGGATGAATGGGACAAACCCAGCCCAGTTTCACAGAAACAAAGGACGCTGGCCTAGGCAGCAACAAAGGATCTGTTGGACTCTCCAGTGAGTCACCACTCTTCAGTTTGGGACTGCAATGAGGTAATGCTCACCTGACTCTGAAGGGGTGGGGGCAAAGCCAAGAGGGAAGAATGAACTTGATAAAAGGGAGAGATGTTTGCCATGGTCTTCCTCTCTCTTCCACCTACATCTACAGACCCCACACCAAGCGACTGAAGTTCTGATCAAAGGGGAGAGCCTGGATGAAGAGCAACCAGCCAGCCTGTGGTGAGAAGCATCTACATTTTTTAAGGGATTTAAAGTGTTAAGATGAGCTTAGAATGTGTTTTGTTTTAATTTCATTTGACCAAAACTGACTTGTTATGCTTTGACTTATAATCACTTAAAATCTATCTTTATAGTTAATAAATCTGTGTGTTTATTTTACCTGAAGCAGTGTTTGGTTTGAAGCATGTAAGAGACTCCTCTTGGGATGATAAGCCTGGTACATATCAATGTCTTTGTTAAATTGACGAACTCATATAAGCTTGCAGTGTCCAGCGGGCATAACTGGACACCGCAAGACGGAAGTTCCTAGGGTTGTGTCTGGGACCGGAGATATTGGCTAGTGTCATTCAGTTGCAAATAGCTGGGAGCAGCTTACATGCCAGAGGCTGTGCATGAACAGCCCAGGAGTGGTGGTACTCACCAGTGTTTTCAACGGAACCTGGTTGAGACTGATTTTTCATGAAGCAAACTCACAAAATATTTGTTTCCTCAGTGAAGGTGCCTTCTTTGCCCCACAGATATGGTAGATCAAACCTTTGATCTGCACTACCAGATAGGGAGGTCAGCCTCCTGCTGTTTCTCTCTTCCTGTTTAGTTTCTTTGTGAAGTCCCCACCAGCTCTTCATTAACATTTGACTTAGAATATTAATAATTGGTGATTGTGAGTGAGACAATAATCACTTTTCATGTAAATAGATAAATGGATAAACTCTTGTCCACCAGAAAACCTGTTGTTGTTTTTTTTCCCCACCTTTGCTGGTGACCAGACCATAGACACAGACTTTAAGAATGTATTTTCAATGTATATACACAACTCCTTACACAAAATTCATACATATTTTTCACAATGATATTCATGACGAGTCTGACACCATCACAGGTTTAAGATGGATTCCAGTACCAGGTGACATGGTCACATGTCCTGTGAGACTCCAAGCCTTCATTCTTCCTGGCCTGACTCACAGGAAGGCTTGCAAATAATCAGAGCCATTTACAACCAGTTGTCCTAGTTGATGGGTGCCATCAAGATTCCAAACCACCATTAATGGCCCACACTTTGCATAATTGCAATAGAACTTCAGTTATATTTCATATTTCTAGTTTCAGATACAAGAATTATACATTTATACAAATAGGATGACCACACTCAGTAGATTATAAGATTTGTAATGTTACCTTACAAAAGACCTTTTGCATGAAGAATATTCAAGTTACATTATATTCACACTCGGTAGTATATTTTCATTAAATCATATGGAGTGCAACGTCACAACATTGTTGTTCATATACTACTTTGACTGGTACTCTGTACATACTTTAGATAGATATTGGGTAAGATTCTGATTTCTGTTACAAGGATGTGAATTGGGAATATTTCCATTTACTTAAGGAGATTTACTCCAGACTTCGACCAGTGCAACTGAAATCAGCATCTGGCATACAGAATATAAATTATATGTAGATATCACTTCACACAACTAAAATACAGCCATTTGGGAGTGGTTGTTTAACATTATATATCCAAATCTGGTATATTGAACAGGAGATGAAGAATATTTTTTACAATTGAATCTCCAGGGAGTTCTTTAAGTAGACAGAAGGTCATTATACACCTCTTGAAATATTTCTTGGGAACCCACACCTTTTAAGTAAACTGCGTGGGATTTTTAATGATCAGCTATGATCAGGGTCTATATGAATATGTTTCAAGCACAAGTCCAAGGCCAGCGATAGTGGTAAAATATAAAACATTTCATATTTCACAGGTGTGATGGGATCTGTACTTTGCAATTGATGCCATTCCCATAAAATAGGACTATCCACCCTCACCGCAAACAAAATTCACACTGCCAGTTTTAACTTTTTCATACCAAAAGTAAGTGTGGGCTGTAAAATTTCCTAAATCAGCTTTTAATATGAAAACTGTCACTGCTGAAAGTCCCTGCACTCCAGAGATAATGCTCTTGAAACCTGTAGGCGTGTGCTAAAAAGAAAACTGTCCTTTAAAAACTACAATTGTCTGCCTGATGCATGCTTCTAGAAAACAAGGTATAAGGGCTGGGATGGTTTATGGACCGAACAAACACAATAATCTTTTCACTGGTGTTGATACATTTCTTTCATCTTTCCTCTGCTCTTTTATCTCTCACCACTACTTCATTACATTCCTTCCTTCCTTCCATTTCTCCTTTCTATTGATCTTCGTCCTATTACTCTCATCTCCTTGTCCTCTTTTAGGGTTCAGTGAAACCCTCACTGAAGTAAATAGAAAGACTCCATATGATTTCAAAGACTGTGGTATCAAGCAATTACTTTTCCTTTCCTTCATTTTTCCCCTCAGTATCATAGCTTCTATAACCTTTTTACTCTGCCCTTCACTTCTAAGCCCATAAGTGCACTGTGATGGGGTTGGGCCTCAGAGTCCAATTAACAGAGCTAGCAGCATCTGTGAGAAAGTCAGGGTTAATTCATAATGAAGCCCAGCTGGGGAGGGGTTGGGTCATGATTATAAAGCCAGAAAGTTTGCAGCAAAAAAAGGGCTATAGGAAAAGAGTCTGCAGTCACTTTCTGGGGGCAAGAAGAGATAGGAAGTGTTCTAGCAAGAAGCCTAAGGGAGTACACCTTGGCTACCAGCTATGTGGCCTGGGTTCCCCTAGCAGCCACCGAGGAAGGTGGGGTGAAATCCCCCCAAGATAAGGGGTGTAAGGACCATGGAACCTAGCTTCTGGGGATGCTTCCACCCAATTAGCCCATCAGCTGTTTCTCCACTCAGTTCATTGACATCCTCTTCCAACTGCCTGGCTTTCAGTTAGTGTAAAGAGAAGAGGAATTGAATGTTGGGTCAGCATATCCTGTTACATAGACACATACATGGGCACTACAAACATTCACTGACTAATTTAGATATGGAAAACAGGACAACCGTGATAAGAAGTCAGGAAGAAAATGGGAGTGTTTCCTTCTCTAACGCTTTTTCTCACCTCAGAAAACATTAATGGAAAAAAAAAATCTTAAAAAAACAAAACAAAGCAACACCCAGTATCCAGAGGTTTATAGGAAACATGGAACACTGGAATGACTCTACACTATCTGTAGAGGTGGTTTTAAAAAGGGAGAATTATTCATACATGCCCCTGCCAAGAAAAAAATTACAAAAAGTTCATTATTTCTTTTGGTCAAATTTTCAAAATCAGGTAAAAATCAGGTACATTTAGCAACTATAGAGTTATGGGATGCCTGAGTTTAACCTCTTTAGTTTTGGAGAAGGGATCTCCAAAGAGCACTTTAAGAAGTGGTATTGATTATGATAAATATGAGTACTTTTCCACATTTTTTTCACTATTGATTGAACAACCCTCTTTAGAATTTGGATAGTTGTTCTCAACCTGCGGCTTCAGGCTGCTTATGGCCCAATCAGCACACAGCTGCAGCCCATGTGACATCAGCGCCATACAGGTAGCATATATATTGTGTGGATGCAGCCCACGTAACACACAGGCCGCCACATATGCGTTCCACAATGGTAAATAGGTTGAGAATCACTGGGTTAGAGGGAACTTTACTGCTGAGTATACCATTATTTGGATGATGTATAAAACTAAGATCCTGACTAACGTTGTTTGTCTTATTTAAATAACACTAGAAGAGCACAGTTACTAGGAAAAGTTGTTAGGAAAACAACTTGATTTCTATCAGCTTATTCATACTGCACAGAGGAAATTACAATTGCCTTTAGAACACAAAGGCTCAAGCATGCGAGAAATAAACAAAATTAATGAGATTAGTACTATAGTGTTGCACATTCTGTTAGATATCTACTTGTGGTTTTTGATGCTCCCACCAGACGCTCATAGTAATCCCAATGACCTGGTCAAATTCCAACTCAGGTAATTACATTCTACCTACTTAAACGCCTTCTACTGTTTCAATTGGTTATAGGTGCCTTCACTTCCAGTCATAAGTAGGAAGTACTGTGCACTGTTAAACAGATGCTGGATTTTATACCACAGGTGGTTGCCCTTCAGTGGAAGAAGTGATTACTGTATATAGCACTTTTAAGTTAAAGTGCTTTAAGCTCCTCTAATATATTATTGCAAGAGATTTGTCAGTTCAGCCAGACACTGGGTTCAAGGATTTTTAGAATCTTAATACCAATGGTTTAAAACAATGAATTCTTCCATTCACAAACCCATTTGAGTCTAATGTAATTATACTTTCTTTTCTTAAATCCTATGTTGTATGTTGTTTTTGCTATTGAATTTAACACAGGATAGAAAAAGTTTGTGTGTGTGGTTGTTTGCTGTCACACATAGTGGTCTACGATAGGAAAATACTTTTATATAGTAATGATCAGCATAACATGAGCCACTTTGCAAAGTTAAACATTTCAGTAACTCTAAAGAAATTGAATACTCATTCTATTGATCACTTGTCAATTTTTTTTTAAATCACAGCCATTTTGAGTTTAAGCAAGTAGAAATATAAAACTGTAAAATAAATGGATTATATCAATAGAATTGGCCAAACCAAGTAGTATGAAATTTTGATTATATTAAAAAAAGAATTTCTACAGTCCTTACTTAGGGCCTGAGTGTACAATTTTAGCTGAGTCGTGGCCTATTTACTCTTATGAACAGCCTCATTATCCAGCAGGCAAGCAAGAGCAGCAAATGGGAGTTCTGGAGGGAGTATGGTTCCTTCTGTGTAAGGATGGCTCTATACCAGGTAGCGAATATGGACAGTAAGGAAATAACTGTTTGTTGTACCCTGCCTTGGATGTACTCCCTCCCTTCCCCCCACTTCCCTCCCCCCCCATTTGAAGAAATTTCTGGTGCATGAAATACAATACTAGGGGGAAGGTCTGGATGTTTCCACACTGTAGCATCTGAGAAAATGAAGACTCTTTGGACAATCACATTTGGAAATAGTTGCCACAAAAGTCATAGGGGGAAGGATGGGCACTAAGGGAATTGGAGAGAGTAGAAACCAAAGAAACAGACGGGTGACTCTTGACCAAGAAAGGGAAAAAAAGAGCCAGGAGACATTCAACTTATCTGATTTGTTATCAGATAACCAGTCAGCTGATAAGGAGCCTGTCTCTGGAGGAATGGAACAGAAAACTATAGGGAACATACCAGATGAGTGTCCTTGTAGGTGAACTGTTGGCTGTGTAACTAGAGTGAAGCTGAAGGTTTGGGGTTTGTGAAATATTGTGCCACATTCCAGTGGGAGATGGGGCTAGGTGAACTAGACAGCCTGCATTTCTCAGGTGTGGGACGCTACCTTCTGGGATGGAGACTAGCTGGAGGAGCCAGGAGGGAGTTAAACCAGAAATGCAAGGGGAGGGTGCTAAAGAGTCGAATGGGGTACAATCTCAAAAGCAGTATATAAAAGAATCGGGGGGAAAGGAAAATAGACAGCAAACCATATATATTAGAAGTGTGGGGAATTTGATAAAGGAAGCAAAAGTAGGAGTAATGATCTTATATAGCATTGATGAGACTGATACTGGAATACTGTGTCCAGTTCTGGTTTCCACATTTCAAAATGGAGGTTGAAAAATTAGATAGGGTGTAGAAGAGAACCATAAAAATGATTTGAAGGCTGGAGAAAGTGCCTTACAGTGAGGGACTTAAACATCTCAATTTCTTTTGCTTATCAAAAGAAGAGATTGAGAAGTGACTTATTAACAGTGTAAAAAGAACCTCTGCAGAGAGAAAATATTGAGTGCTAAAGGACTCTTTAATCTCTGGAACAAACTACCAAGGGAGTTTTGGATTCTCCATCTCATGATATCTTCAGATCAAGATATCTTTCTGGAAGATACCTTTAGCCAAACACATTATTCCTTTCAAAACAGTGTTAACTGGAGGAAATTTAATGTCCCTTGATATACAGGAGGTCAGATTAGATGATTTTAATATCCCTTCTGGCCTTAACCTCTATGCATTCATGCCCAAAATGGCAATGTTTTCTCAGACAAAACTCCCCCACTTACCTCAATGGGAGAGTTGTCTGAATAAAGTCTCATGGACAATAAGACTCCTCCAGGTAAAGAGGTTCATATCTACTTATTACAGATTAATGTATTTTAAGGCCAGAAGGGATCATTGTGATCTTCTAGTCCAACCTATAACATAACACAGGCCTCACAGAATTTCACTTCTTGATTTCCTCAGCTAACTGTACAATTTGTTGTGAACTCTAGCCTTTCATTAATTATAGTACAAAATTGCACATTACTTGTGACAGATGGACAATATCCTTAACAAATCTTATGGAATTAAGATAAACTTTATTCAATTATGTAAATACTTGTGGGTGACATTATATTAAAAATGTAATTGTGTATGTGTTGTTTATGGCATTATATGTACCTTCTCTAGTAGGAAGAGAACCCCTGAAAGTCACCCTCACTGGGGAGGTATGCATATGCTAGTTCAAACTGTATTCTCCAGCAACCAACAGACAAAGAAAGAATTTTTGGATTTAAACTGGGTCAGTGCCTTCTTCCTGATCCAGGAAATGGACATGACCCCTGGTCCACAGAGGGCACTGACCTTTAGAAGAAGTTGGAAGGACGGGACCTACTGTGGCTTTAAAACTGGGTGCTTGCTCTGAGCTGAAGCTGTGATGAATTTGTAACCACACGGAATCCCCTTGAGTGGGGATTTGAAGGACTGCTCCTTCCAGAATCCATGTTATGGTTGGGGTGAACCCTGGTAAGCTTATTAGCATATGTATACATTCTTTTATTGTTCTTCTGTAGTGCTTTTACCTAAAAGATAAAATAGGCTTGCATAGAAAGAACTGTGTATGTGGTTCTTAGAACTGTTAACTCTCACTTTGTTGCTATTCTCATAGAGGTGCAGTTACTCTGAACTATGACATCATTAATACAGGGTCTTTACTCAGGTGGCTACATAAGAGTATTCATTAGGGTGGGATTGATATGAGACACACAGAGACTGGAAGACTGTACTTAAATCCAAACAACATACAAATAACTGCAATGCCACAATAAATTAATACAAATAAGAGGATATCTCTCAGTGTTATCATACACTTGAACTCCTGAGAATTGTGGAAAACAAAGATAGAAGAATTAGTCTGTGGAGTATATCATTAGTGAGATGTGATAACCCAGTTTACATCATCTTGTCAACCGAGGTGTTACCCAGCGAAGGTTGGATAACCCCATTTCCATTCCACCAACACATGACTGGGACTATATGTGATGAAGTTGCAGCCCCTGCCCTTTTGTGGTATTCTGGCGAAACATACTTAAGCTTGTTACATTTAGTACTCCTACTTGAATAAATTAATTTCCTAAAAATTTTCATATATAAATGTGGTTAGCTCCATGGGTACCTTGATAGGGGCTTTTTTTCAATCTCAAAACTTGTTTTTATTATTTTGTGGTGTACTCTTCTTTTTGCAGTATTCTTAATTATCACAAAGCACATTATTATATTTCATAACCTTAGATTAACACTCATGCCAACTTAGCCTAACTACTAGGCCTCATGCTAATTCCTAAACCTTACTTCTTATAGCAAAGCCTAATATGTAGATATAGATAGATATTGTTTATTTGCTCTTTCCTACTTGCTTTACAGCTTTATCAACTACCTTTTTGAGCAATTTCAATGTTTTTATCATACAGATTATACTGTAGCGGAAATACAAACCTTTCAAAAGCACATCATTCATTGAAGAGCTTTGCTTTCCAGACACTGACTGTACAGTACAGGAAGTGAATGAACAAATCCTTAACCCATCCAGACTGCCCACTCTGGCACCATTCATCATTTATATTAACTTTAGCACTCACCATGCACTTGGATAGCAAAGCCAATGAAATGAAGGCTGCCTCCTGCATATGACCAGTAAGATTCCATGAATACTGTCTGCGCCCTCTCTTGCCTAACCCCAGTGCTGGGGTCCTGAGTAAAGATTGCAAAATGGAGGCCAGATTGCTTACACATGGGTGCATAGTTAGAGAAAAAATGGCTAAAAATAATGATTTGCATTGAAAAAGCACCTTTGATACAGAAGTATCTGTGCACTTTATAAACAATTGGCCTTATATGAATGCAGCATTGGGAGCATTGGTGTGCAAATATAGATATTTTTGACGTGAAAAAAGAAAAACAAGCTTCTTTGAAAATTTGGCCTCCAGAACCAGGAAGTACTAAAGATTCAATAACTGTTGCATGGCCTGTTGATGTGCTTTATTCCTTGAGAAGGTTTAACCTCAGGTTGAGAATAAGAAAAATGTCATGGGTGTTAGGTCTCAAATGAAAAAAACATAAACCAATGCAAGGTTCTGTGCCCATAGTATCACATAAATAAGATGTGGTAGAGCAGTGTATGTGGAGAGATAGGTGCAAAACATCAATTATAGTCCTTGTACCTTGCACGGTGAGGAGCGGAGGGAACCTTCCTCTACATCCTTGCATGCCCCTCGCAAAAGGTAAGGACAGCTGTATTTCCTGCATTCAGGGGAGCTCCAGAGTTGTTTCTTTCATGCATTTGTATTCCTGTAAATAGTCTCCAAAATAAGGGTACTGGGGGAGGATGAATCACGGCTCAGCTTCCAACCAGTTGACGACAGGCTTCAATAATGGACCACAGAGAGAGAGTAATCAAAGGACTGGAAAAGACCTCGAGAGGTCATCTAGTCCAGTCCCATGCACTCAGGGCAGGAATAATCATTATCTAGAGTATCCCTGACAGGTGTTTGTCTAACCTGCTCTTAAAAATCTCCAATAATGGAGATTCTACAATCGCCCTAGGCAATTTATTCCAGTGCTAACCACCCTGATAGTTAGGAAGTTTTTCCTAATGTCCAACCTAAACCTCCCTTACTGCAATTTAAGGCCATTGCTTCTTGTCCTATCCTCAGAGGTCAAGAAAAACATTTTTTCTCCCTCCTCCTTGTAACAACCTTTTTCATACTTGAAAACTGTTATCATGTCCCCTCTCAGTCTTCCCTTTTCCAGACTAAGCAACCCCATTTTTTTTTCAATCTTCACACATAGGTCATGTTTTCTAGACCTTTAATAATTTTTGTTGCTCTTCTCTGGATTCTCTCCAATTTGTTCACATGCTTCCTGAAATGTGGTGCCCAGAACTGGACACAATACTCCAGTTGAGGCCTAATCAGCGTGGGGTAGAGCGGAAGAATTACTTCTCATGACTTGCTTACAATAGTCCTCTTAATACATCTCAGAGTGTTGTTCGCTTTTTTTGCAACAGCGTTAAACTGTTGACTCATATTTAGCTTGTGGTCCACTATGACCCCCAGATCTCTTTCTGCAGTACTCCTTCCTAGACAGTCATTTCCCATTTTGTATGTGTGCAACTGATTGTTCCTTCCTAAGTAGACTACTTTGCATTTGTCCTTATTGAATTTCATCCTATTTACTTCAGACCATTTCTCCAGTTTATCCAGATCATTTTGAATTTTAATCCTTTCCTCCAAAGCACTTGCAACCTCTTCCAGGTTGGTATCATCCTCAAACTTTATAAGTGTACACTCTATGCTACTATCTAAATCATTGATGATGATATTGAACAGAACCAGATCGAGAATTGATCTCTGAGGGACCCCACTCATTATGTCATTCCAGCATGACTGTGAACCACTGAAAACTACTCTTTGGGAATGGTTTTCCAACCAGTTATGCTCCCACCTTATAGTAGCTCCATCTAGGTTGCTTTTCCCTAATTTGTTTATGAGAAGGTCATGTGAGACAGCAGGGCCGGCTTTAAGCCAATTCACCCGATTCCCTGGAATCGGGCCCCACAACCATGCCTAAGAGGGCCCCGTGCCTTAGGCGCCTTTTTAATTTTAATTTTTTTTTATTCACCCGGCGGTGCTCTGCTCCAGGTCTTTGGCGGCACGGGGTTCATTCCGGGTCTTTGGCAGCATTTCGGCGGTGGGGGGTCCTTCAGTGCTGCGGAAGACCCCGAGCAGACCCCCCACCAGGGCCGCCGAGAGCGGGTTCTGGCCCTGGTAAAAAAACTTTTTCGGGCCCCCCAGCAAGGGCAGACCGGCTAAACAGGGCTGATGAGAGGGGGGAAGCCGGGGAAGCCGAGCCCCAGGCCCCCTTCCGGACCACCGGGCCCCGGTAATTTGTACCGGCTCCCCTCCCCCGTCAGCCCTGCCCCCTGCTGTCAAAGTGCCGCCGAGGCCCCAGACTGCCGCCAGGTATTCAAATCGGGCCCTGCAGTTCATAAAGCCGGCCCTGCGAGACAGCATCAAAAGCTTTACTAAAGTCAAGATATACTATGTCCACTGCTTTCCCCCTATC
This sequence comes from Chrysemys picta bellii, assembly GCF_011386835.1. Lineage (NCBI taxonomy): Eukaryota > Metazoa > Chordata > Testudines > Emydidae > Chrysemys > Chrysemys picta. The sequence goes on from NC_088792.1 coordinate 146,003,753, forward strand.
CACAAGGCTTGTTACCCTGTCAAAGAAAGCTATCAGGTTGGTTTGACATTAATTGTTCTTGACAAATCCATGCTGACTGTTACTTATCTTATTTTTGTCAATATGTTTGCAAATTGATTGCTTTATTATTTGCTCCATTATCTTTCCAGGTACAGAAATTAAGCCAACTGATCTGTAATCCCCCAGGTTGTCCTTATTTCCCTTTTTATAGATGGGCACTATATTTGCCCTTTTCCAGTCTTCTGGAATTTCTCCCGTCTTCCATGACTTTTCAAAGATAATTTCTAATGGCTCAGATATCTCCTCAGTCAGCTCCTTGAGTATTTTAGGATGCATTTCATCAGGCCCTGGTGTCTTGAAGTCATCTAATTTGTATAAGTCATTTTAAACTTGTTCTTTCCCTATTTTAGCCTTTTCTGGTCCTACCTCATTTTCACTAGACGTCCAATCAAAATAAAGAAGTCATTAAGCATCTCTGCCATTTCCACATTTTCTGTTATTATCCCCTCCCTCCCCTCATTGAGTAATGGGCCTACCCTGTCCTTGGTCTTCCTCTTGCTTCGAATGTATTTGTAGAATGTTTTCTTGTTACTCTTTATGTCTCTAGCTAGTTTGATCTCATTTTTTGCCTTGGCCTTTCTAATTTTGTCTCTACATACTTGTGTTAGTTATTTGTATTCATCCTTTGTAATTTGATCTAGTTTCCATTTTTTGTAGGACTCTTTTTTTTTTTAATTTTTAGATCATTGAATACCTCCTGGTTAAGCCAGGGTGGTCTTTTCCCATACTTCTTATCTTTCCTACGCAGTGGGATAGTTTGCTCTTGTGCCCTTAATAATGTCTCTTTGAAAAATTGCCAATTGTCTTCAATTGTTTTCCCCTTAGACTTGCTTCCCATGGGATCCTACCTAATAACTCCCTGAATTTGCTAAAGTCTGCCTTCTTGAAATCCATTGACTTTATTTTGCTGTTCTTCCTCTTACCATTCCTTAGAATATGCAGTGTAATCTATTAAAGAGTGTGTGCTTTCTCAGGAGGGGACAATCCCCCCTAAACTCCCTCTGTAGAGGGAGCAGGGAGCAGCTCTGCTCTACAGTTTACTCAGGCCTATGCCTAATTGGCAGAATCTAGTCCTATGTGTGCACGTAAATGTTTTCTGTCCTGTTTCATTTAATTATGACAAAATTCAAGTGTCTCGGGAAAGATTATAAAAAAAAAACAAATATCACTGTGATCTGGTGAAAATTGTTTCAGTCAAAATAAGTCATTTCAGAGTAGGCAGCAGATCAAGTCAGAGTTTAAAACCTGAAATAACATCCTAGCTTAATATTTGTATAGGTATTTTTGCTTTTATCAAAGTATTTCAGCCCTCTTCTAAACCTCAGTATTTACAAGCCAATTTTTGCGACACTTCATAATTTAACAGCAGTAGGGAATTCAAATTCCTACCACAAGTATCCATTTTGTCTGACATTTGTCTACCAGATTTTATTTATCCAGGCCACAAAGACTGTCATGCTATGGTCAGTCCTTTTGATGATTTGGTAGAGGACTTTGTAGGTCAAAACAAACCAAACACAAACTGCTTGGTGCAAATCCTAAGGGAGGCATGTATATATTTAAAATAGGATCTGAAGCAAATAAGGGATGAGTGCAAAATATTTACAGTACTAAGAGGAGGATTTAGATAAGGCAATAAATGCACAGCAATATTAAATAACTATAATAAATAACTTCCTTAAAGTTGGTTCCTTGTTCTTTATGGCGTATGAAATCAGGCTGAGACATATTGGATTCATTTTTGTTTGAGGTTGTCAGTGCTGCCTCAATGGAAGGTAGGGTGTTGGCTTTCTTCAAACATGCTTACTGCTGGGCCATTGTTCAGTTTTTGGTTGCCCATCTCTTGATGTCTTTGCAACTATTTTCCTGTCTGTAACCTTCCATTTTGGGGAAAGAGTCTAGAGTGGTGGTAAGGCAACTTTGTATGACTCTAAAGTCCTCAGATTTTCCTGATCTTTGTCAATCTAGTTTTAAACCTGGGTTTACAGTAATGGAAAACCAATATCCAACAACATATGACCTGCTAACATCATGAATCCATCACAGCTAGGCTTCAGACCAGAGCACAGTATGGAGACAGCTGTAGGACCACTAAAGGATTGCTTGCTCGTGCGAATAGATAGAGGCCATATCTCAATGCTCACATTACTAATCATAGGTGCTGACTCCGTGGGTGCTCTGGGGCTGGAGCACCCTCAGGGAAAAAAATAAAGCAGCCCCCTTATCAGCTCTGCCTCAACCTCCTAGTGCCTCCCGCCTGCCGGCGGGCCCCACCAATCAACATCTCCCCCTCCCTGCGCCTCCCACCCACCACAATCATCTGTTTTACAGCATTCAGGAGGCTTGGGGGGGGGAGGAGCAAGGATGCAGCATGCTCAGAGGAGGGGGCAGAACTGGGTGGAAAGAGATGGGGCAGGGGTGGGATAGGGTCTTGGGGGAAGGGGTGGAGTGGACGCGGGGCCTGGGGCAGAGCCAGGGGTTGAGCACCTCCCAGCCCTTTGGAAAGTCAGTGCCTATGCTACTAATCATACTTTCTGCAGTTACTGATGAAGTGAAACACAAAATGCCAGTCATCTATCATTCCTGTGTAGCAGGACCCAAAGTATGGTGGTAGGTGACTGTTCTTCTTTAAAGCTCCTCATTTGTGATGTGCCACATGAATCTATTTTTCTCTTCAGCGTCTATAGGAGACCTCAAGGAAATGTGGTGAAATGCCACATTCTCCACCACAAAAAATGCACCACCAACATCTACCTGAAAATCTAATTGTCCATATTTGTCATTGCCATGACAAAGTTGTCCCAGTGCTTCTGGAAAATCAGCACCAGGTGGAAGAACAGCAGGCTCAGACTAATGACAGAAGCCCACAGTTCTGATGGATGTAAGGAGGTAAACTTTGAAGAGCTAGATGTGATATTCTCCCTTTTTCACTGCACAGCTCATCCAAGTGTAACGTGGTGTGGTCTTGCTGGATTCCTTAGTAATCCTGGATGATTAGTTAGCAGCAGTGTAAAGAAATATCTTCTTCCAACTTTGCCTCTTCCTCTTGATGATGATTTGACCAGAGTGGTTCATGTATTCATCACCTCTGGTTTAAATTACTGTAATTGACTGAACGTGAGGCTGAAGGTAGAAGCTTTGCATAGGTTTCAGTTCATGTAGAATGCACAGCCTGCTTCAGTGGGCCTGTCTGTAGAGATCACTTGTGCTCTTGATCCTGCCATTCACTTCCAATTCATTTCCTGATGTCCAAAGCCACCTATTGGTCAAAACCCAGTTTACACCAGCAACTGCATTACCATCCATTACCTATCAAGACTATCTGTATCAGCTAACAACCCTGGATGCAATACATGAGAGATGAAAATAAAGCATTTGCAGTGGAGCCATGAAATACCAAAAGGTTTACACAACCCCAAAGTACTATCACTCTTATATCAGGCTGCAAGAATCTTCAGTTTGACATTCTGTAGTTATTTTTTAAAAGTAGTAGTGTTAATTTGCCTTACAATAGTACTCAGAGACCTCATTGTGGTAGGCACTTAAAAATACCCGGTAAGACCCATTCTGAGTTGAAGAGTTTTATCTAAATAGGCAAGATAGACAAATGGTGGGAGAAAGGAAGTAATATTAGCCATGTTTTACAGATAAATGTGTGTGTCACGGGGCACAGCTCCTCTGGTTTCAACTGGTACTAAATAGGCACACCTGAACGGCCTTGTCCACTGTAGGAAGTAAGTTTGAAAGAGAGAATTTGTTACAGGAAGGGACAACAACCAGGAAGAATGCCCCAGAGTTAGCTGACATTTGCAACAGAGCTTCTAGGGGGGGAGCCAGCTAGTGAACGTCTGCTGCCCACAACGTCCCACCAGGCCAGGTACAAGCTGATTGCTGAAGGGAGGCCTTGAAGATAAGCCCTGCCCTGGGGTCTAGCTGTACTCAACCTTCAAAAGTAAGTCAGACCTCTTTAGACTCCTTTGAAACACTCAAAGTCTGAGTGCCCTCATAACTAGAAGGATTTCTGATGGGGCAAGATCTCTGAAAACATCCAGACACGACCTAAAAGAGTCCAAGCTATTACAGTGTGTATATATGTATATGAACACACACACACACACACACACACGTAGACATGTGTGTGCGTGTCTATATACATGTATGTGTACATGTACAAATAGGTATATGTAGACGCGTGTCCACATAAATATCTACACTAGTATATTATTTAATACTTATATATTTATATTAAACAACATATTATAGTATAGATGTGTACATAAGTATTTCAAATATATATTATAATAAAATATGCAATATAACATCTCCCAAACAGAGCTTCCTAAAACATGGAAAGAAAAAAGAGCTGAAGACTCCATGGAGTACATTCAGGTCCTCACCATTCAGATCTAATTTACCTGGATAGCTCTTGGATACTACTGTTAAGGGTGCTATAGAAAACCCTGAGACTGATACTTTATAAAACATATTAATCTTATACCATTAAAAATATGCTGTTATAAACTTAAGACATTTCTATGGGGCTCTTAAATGCATCGTGTCTTATAACCGTAAACATTTACAGAAAACTATTCAAAATTTAAACCTGCATTAAATGTTTCATGACTTTTGCTAGTGTTTTAAATACAGTAGTTAATCTTAAAGTGAGATTCATTTCTGTGAGGCTTTAGTGAATTTTAAAGACACTTGTAGAAAGAAATGGGTTGGCTATGCCCTTGGAATGAAACCAGTCAGTAAGTCCTACCCTGAAAATAGAGCTGTGGAGCCTCTAATATAGTAATTTCTGTTCATAGAAACAAATATTTGGAAATAAGGGCAACCACAGTGAATTTCCTTTACAGGGTGTGAGGTTGGATGGTTAAAATGTGGGAAGACCTTCAATGTTTTTTCCCTCTGAGAGTAAAAGAAAACATAATGACTATGTGCTTACCATTTCTACTGTGTGTAAGGGTCTGCAAGTAGAATGAAACAGTAGGAAAAGAAAATGTTTGTTGCTGGGATAGGAACAGAGTTGCTTATTTTGAATGATTCAAGAAAAAAATCCACACAGCGGGGAAAATTGTCCTTCTCGGGTCTCTTTTACAAATACTATAATTAGTCAGTCTTTTTTTGGCCTGGGTGCTGGTTAGTTAGCCTGATAAGCTTGGTGTGGTTTCCTGCTAATCAAAATGTCATTATCCAATCAGATTTAGCAGGTTCATGGTATTTTATTATGTGATTCTCTTTTATGGAAAATAGAAAAATGACTTACATAGGCTGTATATAATCAACCAATTAATCAGTCTCTCCATTGGAGATAGTTGTTGATTTGCTAAGGTCACTGGTAATACTGGTTCTGAAAGCCATGGTTATTTGTTGTGGCACTTAATCAATGCAGCAGTGTAGGACATCAGGTTGCAATTCATGTAGACAGTTAATTTCATATTGTAATTCATCCATGAACATGTATTAAGGAGAATTCCAGCTGTATTGCATGTTATTGCTGTGACTTATAAAACAGCCAGGACATACGAGAATAGGGCAGGGCATACAGGTTTAGATAAAATATGATATGACCCATAACTTTTGATCACAAACCAAAATTTTCTGAGGCTTGGGACAAATATATATAACATATATTTTCTCTCTACTAATGTTTATCACTTTCCCTGACTTCGTACTTCCTGTTTGCAGGCAGGATGGGAAGCAGAAGTGATATCACAGTGTGCCTCAAGAACAGTGCTTAATTTGTGCCAGCGTTGAGCCCCAGCACCTCTAAGCTTGCTGCATCAGTTATGAAAGAGAAAAATTGCTGGAGCCCCTTTTAATGATTTTAAAACATGATTCATCACAGGTTCAGAAAAATAGATATAATATTGCATAAATTATAAAGCACTAAAATAATATATGTATTATGTATAATGCTGTAAAGCATTTTAAGTACATAGGTTGTATTCCTTATCTTTGACCCCAATATGTATTTTCATTGCATTAGGAATATTAATGGCCACAGGAGACAAAACTATTTTTCAAGTAAGTGTTAACTTTGTAAATTGTGACAATCAAAAGTGTGTGTGTTGGGGGCTTGGGCGGTGGGAAATACCCAGTTTTTGAGCTGGAAGTAGAAATTGATAATTACCAACATGAATCAGTTAAAACTTCTACCAATCATTTCCCTACAGGAGAGGAGGACAGGAAAGGAAACTGGGATGTAGTGATAAATTAATATGAATGAAAAGAATCTGCAAGGCTAGCACAATAAGTGCTGCCAACTCATGTGATTTTTATCGTGTAATTCATGATATTTTCTTAAAACCCCAGTCCTGGAGTCACACAGAGAAAAACTTTAAAACATGACCTGAGTGTACCCTAAAGGTTAAAAAAGAATGTAACCCAACATGTAGTATTTTAAAAAAAAAAAAAACACTCACAATTTTTGAGCCAATCATGATTTTGGAGCGGGGAGAGGGGGCTTGATTCATGATTTTTGCATTCTGGGGGAGGCATTACTGTTATACAACTGGAATAGGAATAGTGTGGTAGTGAAATCCTTTGGATAAAGATACAAAGAAAAAATTTAGAGAGAAAAACGAAAGCATGTCTATTTATGCTACAGACACCAGTAACAGAGAAAAAAATACTGGACCAACTTTCAAGAAACTTGAAATCACAGGATACTTTCCTCATGGAGGAATTTATCTGCCCATATATCTGTTTAGCAACCAGAAAAACCAAACATTCATCATCATTATCACTGAGATTCTTAAAGTAGACAATATAGAACTTAGCTTTATGGTCTAGAAAATAGATAATCTGACTAGAGGAGAAACATCCTGCTTCTACTTCAATTAGGATAGAACTGCATCATCACAAGGTTTTAAGCATTCAAGAAATAGATTTTTGAAAATTAAGAAATATATGGCCACATTCTGTTACTCTTACTTAAATAAAAATAACATATTGAAATAAATAGGACTACTTATGTGAGTGCTGCTCCATGTTAATGATGGTTGCAGAGTTTGGCCCTGAATGAACAAGACACACTAGATGAGAATTATTAGTAAATAAATAAATAAATAAATAATATCTAGCCCTTTACTGAAGGGGAGAGTGAGGCACAGAGAGATGAAGTGACTTGCCTGAGGTAATTCTGCAGGCCAGTGATAGAGCCGAGGATAGAACCCAGTCCAATGCTCTATCCACTAGGCAACACTGCCTCCCTATTAAAATACATGAATATAGAACAAGATGGGAGGATCCTAAAAGTCCTAAAAAGGCTCAACAGACAACAAATTCCTGGAAAAGAATGCAAGGAAAAAGAAATGAGCAATGTGGCTTTATAAAGGGCTGCTCAAAGACATCAGAGGCAAAACAAAGCTGTACAGGACTTAAGAAATGGGAAAGGCAACCAAACACGCAGAGGCAGTTAAGGCTTGCAATCAAGAGATAAATAAAGGCCAAAAAAAAAAAAAAACCCACAAAAGCAGAGAATTATTCATAGCCAAAGGGCTTGGAGATAATAAGAGGGTTTTTTACAGCTATATAGGGGGGAGGGGAGGGAATAGAGAGAGAGAGAATCTTGAGTTGATTGATGCCTGAGACAATGACACAGTGAGTTTTGACTGTGTTCTGTATTCAGGAGTAGCCTGCTTAGTTACTTGTTAGTGGACAATGGTAAAGAAAATCCATTAAGTGAACAGAAAATCCCAAGTTCTTTAACGTCTATCTCAGGGGTCGGCAACCTCTGGCTCGCAGCTCGCCAGGGTAAGCACCCTGGCAGGCCGGGCCAGTTTGTTTAACTGCTGCGTCCACAGGTTCGGCCGATCGTGGCTCCCAATGGCTGCGGTTCGCCACTCCAGGCCAATGGGGGCTCTGGGAAGCAGCATGGGCCAAGGGATGTGCTGGCTGCCCTTCCCGTAGCCCCCATTGGCCTGGAGCGGCGACCCGCAGCCAGTGGGAGCCGCGATCAGCCGAACCTGCGGACGCAGAAGATAAACAAACTTGCCCAGCCCACCAGGGTGCTTATTCTGGTGAGCTGCATGCCAGAGGTTGCCAACCCCTGGTCTATCTTAATAATGAAGTCAGCCTAATACTCATTTACCGACTAAACGCATCAACAACAGACTTTTTAGGGTAGGGGATGCATAGTTTACTGCTCAAAGAACAGAGTGTATGACTACCTCTTGCCAGGTGATTGATACATAATATCCCTTCTGAGTCTAGGGATATAGCATTTTGAGGCTGGAGGAGCAGCAAGAGATGGAATTATTCATGGCTTCACCATGCTGTAGAACAGGCCTGCCTGAGAACTGTCTGCCCTGATCCTCCAGCCGAGGAAGCAAGTCTTACGATGGAAGGGAAACTAGTTGGAATAGTGAACTCCCTCAGATGAGACCCACATTCCACTAAAATTAGAGAAGTATGATCATTTCTTACACACTGAGATCACTCCAGGAGAAGGATTTACAATGTGAGGTCCAGAAAAGCTGCGGTGGTAGATTTGATCATTAGAAATGGCAGTAGTTGGCTATACGGGGACGATGAGAACAATTACATGAATTTCCTATCCAGTATTAGGATGACAGATCTCCCAAGATGTCTGGACAAGCTTGTAGTGCAGACACCCTGCCTTTGGTTAAAATCTTATATCGGGCCAGATTTATATAGGTATTTAGGTTCTTAACCATGCAGATAGGCACCTAGTAGGATTTACAAAGGCACCTACAAAGGTTAGGCATTTAACTTCTATTGATGCCAATGACTTCAATGGGAGTTAATCTCCTAACATGGATGGAGTAAAATAGATGGACTGAAAACAAAATAAATAAAGGAGACCCAGCTATACCATGATGACTATCTTTTTGTTCTGTGTTTCTACAGCATCTAGCAAACCCGTGTCCAGGTCCATGACTTTACCTCATGGATTCTATGATAATACAAATAATAATAATAATGGTGTACAATCTTTATCAAAATACTCTTATATTGTGTGTGTGTATGTGTTGTAGGGGGACGCAATCCAGTTGGTAGGCACGTAGGTATTACAATGCTGAGCTCAGCAATGCCTAAATACCTTTGAAAATCAGGGCCTAACTGATTTAGATGCCTACATCTCATTTAAAAGGGATTTAGGCACTTGGGAGTCTACATCTGCACTTGGAACTAAAGGTGTAATTCCCAGCTCAAGTAGGCAAACATATGCTAGCTTGATGAGAGATCTCATGTAGAGTAGCTGTGGTATAACAGGCAGTGGTGAATGACAGCACAGTGACTCCAAGAACATACCCCTGGAGCCCAGAATGGGTTTGTATTTGCGGTGGATAGGCCCCTACCACTGTTTGCTACCGTGGCTACACTATATTTAGTGTTCTAGCTTGGTAACCTGTGCGAGCTGGGAATCACACCAAGTGTAGATATAGCCTAAATCCCGTTGACTATCACATATGGCAGGCCATGAATACTAAGGAAATCCTTGTCCATCTCTGTATTCCATTGAAGTCAAGGAGATTATTGGTGTAATAACATACTACTCAACTGTTCATGAAGGGTATCATGAATCTGGCCTGTAAGATAGCAATGAACAAGAATTATGTCACCATACAGAATCCTGTGTGCAACTATAAGGTATGATAGGTCTGGAATAGGATTCTGGAAGCGAGTGAGATACATATTGTGAAATTGAAACATAAACACAGTCTGAGTGCTTCTGTAAAGTTCTACTACCCATTATTAGCCTGTTGCTATCCCTGAGAACACATGGTAAGCCATGTTAGCCTTGCAAATACTTGATGAGGAAGGATCGTCTTGTGGTTAAGAGACTTGAGTTGGATTTGTGAGAGCTGGGTTCCATTTGCATCAACAGAATGAGATTGTGTGATGGAATGGAGGGGAAGTCAGTACTTGATGAGTAAAAAGTGCAGAAGGGGGGTGAATGGAGAAGTTTGGTGGAGCAGGCTGGAGTAAGTCTGTGGAAAGGTTTTAAAAGGAGGGCAATTTTGACTTAGATCATGAAATTAATAGAGAACTAGCTGAGGCATGTGAGGAAGGGGATGAATTATGATGCTATTTTAGTTGCTGTACATGATACTTATGTTATTGTATCCTGATTTAAAATATTTTAAAAAAAGAAATTGGCCAATAGTGTCTCATTGTCTTTCTTTGAACTCTCATAGTTATTTAACCACCTGTTAACGTTTTTATTGCACAAAAAACCCACACCTTTGTGCACTATAGTCAACACATTTATATTCAGTACTGTAATGGATCCCATTTGTATGATCTTCTTGAAAGATTTAGTGTTGAAGTTAAAGATGCACTATAAACCACTGCTAAAAAGATATTCAGTTAATGGTGATGTCAAAAAATAAGTCTTTGTTAAATAGAGGGGTATAAGACAGTATTTACTGCTAGTGAAAATATGGGCTCATATTTTCACTGATTTCCATGAAAATAAAATGTTTTTGACATATAAAACGTGGCCATTTCAAGCATGAAGGATTGGTTGCAAAAACTGTTCTAATTTTGCTGCAAAAATGTCACCCTGAACTGTTATCTTGCCTTTGTATTTTGCTATGTATGCAGCACCAAAATGATTTTGCAACTTGAAATGAAAAGGTTTCTCCAATTTTTTTTTCTTTACTATATATTGGAAAACTCCACATGCAGATGCTCCCAAAGGAAAACTGTTATTTTTAACACAGACCTGGTTGTTGGGTGTATTTCTTCTCACACAAGTCCTCAGTGTTCAGAGTTTACAACATAGCCCTGCTTCTCTTTAATCTGATTAACTCATGTTCAGTCATATCCTCCCACAGCAATGCACACACATCAAAATTCCACCCCCCTTTCCTCTCTCTTCAATCACACAAAGACAGAATACATGGATTATGTGTAGAAAATCATGCAGGTGTAAGCTTGAGGAAATGCATCTTATGACTCATAGGCAATGTGCCTACCATGTGTTATCTTATTGATGAGCAAGACTGGCTTCAAAATAAAGACTTTATTAAGAATGATAACTACATACAGAAATAAGGTAGCAAAACTTCTTACTGTTCTTTAGCTGTCACTTGTAACTTACGCCCTGTCTTGGGTTTCTCCCCACCCCTTTTTGTCTTACCCAGCATTCAATACCTGACAGGAAAATAAAAAGACTGCATGCAGAGTGTACAAGTGTCACATTTCAACATTTCCTGAAGGACTTAACCTATAGCACACCTTCCCTTTTTTTTTACATCTCTGTTCAGTCTCAGAGGCAGTAACAGGATCAGTTTGTGAATTATTTTTTATTTGTACATTTGCAGTCAGTTCATTTGTCTCTGCCTCCTCAGGTATCTTGAACAGGTGCTTATGATTCCTTCATAAGAATTTGCATTCATCTGTGATCACTGTATATGAACAAGGAGATTTTTCTTTTTGACCACTATAGCTTTGACTGGCAAGTACCCATCTTCCCAAATGCTCACTGGAATGTTTTTTTGTTTTGTTTTGTTTTGTAATTGTGAAAGAGGTCTTGTTCCTTTGTTGTCATATTTTGTCAGATTGTACTTTCCTCGTTTTGTCCTCACTATCACAGACTCTTTAGTCATCCTCTGTTTTTGTGTCATATCTGGCATTTATACATCTGTCGTAAAGGAGTTCATATTCCTTTCCATATTGCAGTGGGTTGCTCTTTAGTTGAATAGTCATTTTCTTACTAGATGCGGAGCTTGCCAAGCCAATTTGCGGCAGCCTCATCAGAGAAGTGCAGAGCCCTCAGACCACCATCAAATCTGGTCTGAGAGCAGCTGCCAGTGATGTGTGACATTGTCTGTCTTTGGCCACAGGTGCAGGTGGGATCCTCTTGTTGACCCCAGACAGAAGGCTGGCTACACATTGACCCTGGCCCATTTGAAAATGGTTCAGAAGGGCCCATGAGTCTGTAGCAAATCAAAGCTGATACGTTTGGTTGGATCAATTACAAGAACCCGTTTTTTATGTCAACTTCAGACCATTTTTCACGCCACATCAATGTCACAGAGAAATCTGGGCAGGACAAGTGGGTCCACAATGGGTGCCTCGATGACAAGTGTGCTCTTGGGTGGTTGAAGAGGTCTGTGTGTAATGGTAGACTTGGGTTTGTCCTGATCTTCTCAATCATTCTGGCTGTAGCAGCCTCATGATGGATATGTGGAGGAGTTATTTTACTTAACATGGGGAGCCACGGTACTGTTTTTGATCAATCACCCCAGTTGTGGTGTACATGGTTGAGTGTAGTTGTGTGTCAACCAACTTTACATGAGAGAAATGGAGCCAGACTGGAGCACAGTATTCTGCTGCAGAATAAGAGAGTGCTAAATTGGAAGATTGGAGAATTTGAGTGTTTGCTCCCCATGAAGAGCTGGCTAGTTTACTTAGAAGGTTGTTACGCATCCTCACCTGAACTGCAGTTTTCCTCAGGTGGTTAAGCTATGTGAGAAATCTATCTAGGATTACTCTGAGGTAGTCTGGGTGGGGTTTTTTCCCCCCAAGAGATCTCCATTGAGAAAGCCAGAGCAGCCCAAGAACTGAATATCTTTCTCAAGATGGAACACACTCAAAATTGTCTTGGTCACACTTGGCCAAATATTGTGGTCAGTAGCATTTACAACCATCTTAATCAAGTCCGCCTTTAGGGCCTCTTCAAGTTCTGAGAATGAGCATGCTTGGATGACCAAGCAAATGTCATCTACATATGTGAACTTGTGGAACTGGGTGAGTGGAAGGTCATTTGTGTACAGGTTGAAAAGTGACGTTGCCAAAACAGAGCCTTGGGGTAGACTTATTTTTTTTCCCTTTCCCCTTGCTAACTCTGTCTCCTATGTGCACTCAGAATTGTCTGTGGCAGAGGAGAAAGTCAATGACATTGGCTATGCATGCTGGGAGTGCTCTTGACAATTTGACTAAAAGCCCCATGTGCCAGACAATGTCATATGTTGCTGTCCTGCTCCCATCTGAAAACTACTTTTGATTAATGGTGTCAAAGCTAGCACTTGAACGCAGGTGCTCCGAGCTCTTTGAAAGCCTGCTTGCTCTACGCTGAGTATTGACTAACACTCCAGCACCTTGAACGGCACAGCCAGAGATAATGTTGCAAGCTATTGACCAATATGTGGGTCTTTCTCCAGTTTTAGGAGCGTTATGACTTTTGACATTTGTCATGTCTTCAGATTGTGATGTTCGTTGCCTATTTGAGTGAAGAACTGTGCTAGCCACTGGTGAGCATGAGTCCTAAATTACTTCAAGAAACCTAGTGGTACCTTATCATAGCCAGCAGCCGATGTGATATTGCTCCTAATATCACTCAGATTTTTTTTGGGGGGGGGTGATAGATCAGTGTTCTTATTGTATACCCCAGGGAAACTGATGACCTAACCAGCAGACCACATTTGAAATCCTTCCTAGGGCTGAATCTCAGTCACTTGCCAGCCAACATTCCTGATGCAATTCCACCATGCCCCCCACCAAAGTTCGAGCCATTGGGCTAGCCCAGAGAATATTGCAGTTCAAAGTTCAGGACTTGTCGACAGCCAAATGTAGTATTATTACATGAGTAATGGAAAATATGGATCTCCTTCTGTTGCATCCATTGCTTTTTATGAGAAAATTCTTCCACATTCAGCTAATCCATTGGCTTGAGAATATCTGGGAATAGATGTTTTATTATGAAAGTTGTATGTGTTAGCAAAATTCAGGAATCCCCTATTCTTGAAAAGTGGGCTGTTGTCAGATATTACTGCTCTTGGAATTCCATGATGTGTAGATTTAATATTTCTGACAACTGTGGTATCTTCAAGTGTGACTATTTCTGGGAAATCAGTAGAGTGCTCCATTATAACTGGATGATTATGGCTTCCCAGGCTGAATATATCAATACTGAATTTTTCCTATAGAATTGAGTTATTTGTGTGGTAACATTGGTTCTTTCTGCTGGGAATCTCTGTAGTTCTAAAACATTCCACACCTGCTTACCATTTCTCTGATGTTACCACTCATCGGTGGACAGAATACAGCTTCTTAGCTCTCCTGGGTCATTTGCTCAATCTCAAGTTTATTTGTTCCAGTACTTTTCTCCTCATCACTCTGAGAAGCATTGTCTGTGCTCCATTCAAGAGCACCCCTGAGATCACTGAAACATCATTTCTGTAGTGGGAACATGCAGGTGAGGAGTGTTGCTTCCCCCCCCCCCCCCCCCTTTACTTGTAGCTTGTGTCACTGCTTGCAGTCTGTCTCCAGTTCATCCCATTGTTACCTGGGGTTCTTTCAACCCAAAGCTTTTGGTAACTTTTACGCTGTGCGAGGAGGTGTCAGGAAATAAATCAGGGGAGACACGGCCGTCCGACCAATAGATGGCTGGCACAAACAGGAAAACACAAGAGTTCTTTCACTTAAAGCTAAACTTTACTTAGACTCAAGCACTTACACTCATCTGCAACAAGATTAGTGAAACACTCCCAACCCTTGATAATTACCAAAGCTGAGTGTGGCTCTCGAGTGGCACAGTGGCAGCCCGTCTGCCAGTGGGGAACACAAGATGCATCCAGAGGGAGAGACCAGTCCTGAAGAGTCATCCCCCCCCCCAAGAGTCCCACTTATCTCAAGCTTTTTCCCCGTATTTATACATTAGTAATACAATGACATGTCCCTTAAAGAAAACTTGTCAAGCTAGCAGTTCCACTGGGCAAGCAAGAGGCTCCTTCTGATTATTGATTAACCAGGTGTGGGTCTTTCTAGAGTCTGCAGCCTTGAGACCCGAATAGACATTCCTAAGGGTACATACTGCTCTTCTAAAATGTATCAGCAACTTCAACACAATTCTTATCAGGAAGGATATGGAGTCAAGCTGCCCTTTCTGTAGCACCCTAAACCCCCCTCCCTTCCTGCCTTGGTCAAGCTGCATGGCCACTTCACAGCCTGCTGACTAGGTTGCTTTTTAAACAATAAGCCATAGTGGTTTCAAGCACTTTACTGGTTTGCCAAAGTCTCCCCATACACCATGTGCCTGGAGATACAGCACATGATGCTTTTATCATGTTGATATGTTTACGGTTTGTTCTAGATTATCAGGCTATATATTGTTAGACAGTGCATAAGTTTGTGAGAATGTGTCTACCTGTCACAGGCCACTCAAGAGGCCACCCCAAGAGGCTAAGCATAACCTGATTGCCCCCCCACACACACACTTAGTTTGCTGTCAGTGAGGTCATTGTTTGGACACTCACCTTCCTTTAATCCTGTCAGCATTTCACTTGTCATCTCTTCCAGTCTCCTGGCTGTTTTCTTGGAGGCATCCTGGCTCAGGTTGTCACCATCTTGCTCCCCAAGACCTTTCTGCCTTTCTTTCCTTCTCTGCACTCTTCCCTTTATAGCAAGCCTTGTTTCCTGGTTGCAGCTGTGGGTGACTGCCTCCATGATTGGCAGCTCTGGCAACTGTGAGGGGGTGTGACCAAGCTGCTTGCTTGTAAACAGGAGGCTCTCTCCTCCCCCCTCTATTTATGTTCAGTATAAGGGTTGTAGACCACATTACAGTGCCATTACTAAGTGGAACTCAGGTCACATCCTTGATGGTGCTTCTCCCACTTCCTTTTTGTGTATTGCAATTACTGGTTTGTGATCAATTTCTGCTTTGAAGCTGTGAACGTAAAGAAAGTTGTGAAAATTTTTGTGTACATCTTCTCTGTAATTGTCATAGGCCTTGATGCATATGAGACTGGCAACCAATCATTTTCATTACACTGTACTATTACTGCTTCTAGCCCTCCTTTCAAGGCAATTATGGGGAGTTTGATGTCTTTCAATGGGTCAAAAAATTGCAGTACTGGAGCTCTGATTTAAATTATTGGACTCTCTTTCATGCTCTGGCATCTATGCCTGTTTGGTGACCTTGAAGAGGAGATGTATTAGATGAGTTGTGTGAGCTGTACAGTTAGGCATGAAGTTGCTGACATAACTCAACATGCCTAGAAGTTTTTGAATTATGTTTTTATCTTCAGGCGTTGGCATGTTCAATATTGCCTGAATCTTAGATTCATTGGGCAAGCTCTGCTTTGAGGACACTCTCTCTCTCAAGTATGGTTTTCCATTGTTTGAAATTGACATTGGCCTTATTCAGTTTAAAGTTATTAGCTCTCATTCCTGATGAACAGTGGTGGTGCTGCCCAAAATTGTTACGTCATCAATGTATACTTTCATGCCTGCTAGATCTTCTAGCATCTGGCTCGTTCTACAGTGAAAGACTTCTAGAATCAAATATATTCTGAAAGAGAGTCTCTGATGAAGCAGTGTCTGCCAGTTGGAGTGCTGAAAGTGCAGATCTTGAAACTCTGTGTCTAAGTAGTGCTGCCAAATTCCTACCAATACATCTAATATGCTGAAGAATTTGACTCCTTCCATCTTAATCAATATTTCACTTCTTATGAGCATATGGAAATATTTTCTTTTTATGTTTTTGTTCAGCTCCTTAGGGTCCATACATAGCTGGAATTCTCCACTTTCTTCCCCCTCTACAACAACTAAGGAGTGAACCTAATCCCTCAGTTGTTGTATTTCCTGAATGGTACCATCTGCTGTCATGTTTTGCAGCTCTTCTTCTACCCTCTTTCTTAAAGCTTGTGGAAGATTATGTGCGTAATTTATCATAGGTTCTGCATCATTCTTAACCATATCTTGTATGTTAGCAGGAGGCACCCATTTCACGTGAATACAACTTCATATAATGCTAGTAATATATTCATATCTGATTCTAGGTTGTCTTTATGTCTCTATAACATACTTCATCTTGATGGGACCAACATTTCACATGTGTTGGCCCAAAATTGGTTGTTTGTCTCTGGATGCCACCACAAACTCTTGTTTTATCATTTTCCCTTTTTATTTAGGTATCAATGTGCTCTGTCCCAACACTGTAGTTGTTCCTCCATTAAAATTTTCAGACACTTTTGACTCTTCCATTTTTATGTGCTCCTCACATCTTTCTGTTTCAGTTTCGGTTATAACATTTACTTGTGCCTCAGTGTTCATCTTGTATGTGACAGATGCAGAGCCATCCCTAGCTGGCAAATTGGGGTGACTGCTCTGGGTTCCGTGCTTTGGGGGGCCCGTGGGCCAGCGCAATTGGCCGGCACCATATGGGCGGCAGGTGAACCACTGGTTGGGGGAGGCTACCCCCAGCCCCACCCATTCCACCAGAGGGAGAGTGCGCGGCAGTTGGAGCACTGGGAGGGAGAGCGCATGGTGCCATCACAGCCTCCCTGTCCCCGGAAGGCAGGCGGCGTGGCCCCAACCTCTTGGAGCTCAGCAGCACTGCCGAAGGGAGGCTGGGGGGGGGGGGGGGCAGAGTGTGGGCTGGGCCAGGCTGGCTCCCCTAGCCTCCCTTACCCCGGCGCAGTTGGTCCTGGAAGTGACATCACTTCCAGCCCCCAAGTGATGTGATTTCCGACCCAGGCCCCACACACCCCTAGGGACAGCCCTGCACAGATGTGACATTTGTGCACATTTAAATTAGCGAATCTTTTGAGTTTGCAGCCTCCTCTATTATTGTGCATAAGGACAGTTCTTTCTTTTCACTGGAGGAATCCTTTTCTGAACTCAATACATTCAGTTTCATGCATTCTCTGAACATTTTAGCATAATGGCTGGGCTCATTACAGTTTCTGCATATTTCCCAAATTCTGAGCCTTTCCTATACTTATGATAGCTGCCACTGTTTCCTGCTTTCAATGTTTCTATCACTTGCCAATTTATATGTTTCTGTTTGTTCTGCTGCTTGGCATATACATATTGATTTTTCTAGTGTTCTATCCATCTCTCTGTTACTGGTTGTAGTTTTTATAGTTACATCTCAGGACAATCTGATCATTAATGAGAGAATCTTCTAATATTCCATGTTCACAGAACTGACTTTTTAGTGTTAAGTCTGTGACAAACTCCTTGACAGTTCCCCTTCATTCTCTGTTCCCTTGCTGCACATATATCTTTTTCATAAGTAACATTTTTTCTAGGGACACAATGATCTTCAAAGACTTTCATTTTTTTCCTGCAAAGCTTACCTCTCTCTCCCCCCTCAACCATGTAAATGTAATGCATTGTGTACAGCTAGTGCTTCTGTATCTGCCACAGTTAAGAGCAGAACAACCTTTTGCTCATCATCCAGTTTATTTGTCTGCAGCTTTCATGTATAGTTTGAATGTTTTCAGGCATCTTCAGGATTTCTCAAGGCTGGGGGAGGAAGCTACTTGCAGTTGCATAGGCTCCAAAGCAGTCATTTCATTGTTACCTCTCTTACTGGGCCTTCCAAAACTCTGCCTCCCACTGCTGGTATTATGTAATATACTTAACTAGCAAGACTGGTTTCAGGATTAAACTTAATTAAGAACAGAAACTCTGTACAGAGAAAAAGGTAACAAACTTCCTACTATTCTCTGGCCATAGCCTGCAAATCCAGTGTACTTGGCTCTTCTGTTTTCTCTTTCCAGCATGCAGCACCTCACATGAAAGAAACAAAAATCCTGCATAATGAATGTACAGGAAATGTGGCATCTCTATGGTTTCTGGAGGGCTGACTGTATAGCACACATTCCAGACCAAAATGGTACAACCACTTAGCACAGAATGCAAGGCAGAGGAGATTTCGGCTCATTGCATGTAAAATCACTTATGCTGGCTGTGACGGGTTTGGGACTCACCACCGCAGCACCTCCCGCTGGCACGTCTGGGAATTAGCTCTGTCCTCTGCAGGGCGCCCTCTGCCAGGTGTCCTGTCCGTTGTCTGTTCCCCTGTTGGTGTTCGGACCCCTGTTGCTCCCCGCTCAGCGGCGTCCTCTTCAGGACACTGCCCTCTGGCAGTGCCCACTGCTCTGGTCTCACCCCCTTCTGGGGGTCTGGTGTTATCAGCAGTCCTCCGTCTGCACCTCTTCTAGTGGCCAGCCGCAGCCTCAAAGTCTTGTCCCTTTGTCACAGGAGCCAGACACAGCCTGTATCAGGCCATGCTCCTCCTCAGCCAGGTGTCGTACAAGGGGCAAGGGGGGGAATCCAGGCCCACCCGCTACTCTGGGTCCTGACCCAGGGACCCTCTAGTGGCAGCCTCCCTGCCCTCCTTCTCTCCCCTTGTCAGACTTTGTCCCTGAGCCGCTTCCCCTTTGGCCTTGTGCACCCGCTTGGCCCTTTGTAGCAAGGCCTGCAGCCTTGGGTTTTCCTTGGCTGGAGCTCCCCAGCTCCTTCTGCCCTTCCCCAGCACTGCTCTGTCCAAGGTTCTACCTTTCAACCCAGGGGCCAGTCCTCCTCCCTTGCCAGTCAGGGAGAGACTACCTCTCCTCCTGCTAGGTGGCCTTTATATAGGACCCAACCTGGACCTGATTGGCTGCCTCTGCCCTGCCCTGATTGGCTCCTAACAGGCCTCTGTTGCTTGGCTGCCAGCCTGTGCAGCCTCAAAGGCCTGTTCCAGCCTTTTCCTCAGGGGTTGGGGCATCGCCCCACCACACCAGTGTAAAGCAGGAGTAGCTGCATTGAAGTAAACATAAAATGCTGTAAGTGAGAGAAGAACCAGATTGAGAAATTTTCAAAACAAAAATGGCCATATCTTCTGAATGATTTAAGTTTGAACCATCCTGATTCAGTTTAAGGTTTCAGTTAAAAAAATGCAATATGGAGATGAAACCAGATTGACTGAGTTTCAAGGTGGAGAAGAGCCTAACACAAAATTCAGGATCTGAACTAATGAAAACTATGACTCATTTAAGATAAAAGGGTTTATACAAACCACTATGAATAAAACTATCAAAAGTCACAAAACTCAAGGAATGCCAAAAGAATATTCTTTTTCTTTTATTTACATTTCCTTTGTTTTCTTGTTGATACATTTAAGTTCTTCCCTGGTTCACTCTTCTAATTACAGAAGAATAAAAAAAATAAATTATTTTTTTTAATATAACAAAAGTAATAGGCAGAGGATTAATCTAAATTACTTGTAAGCCATAATATTTGTTAACCCAAAGCTGCTGTCAAAGTTTCACCTTTTGTTACTCTGGCCATCTGTGAAATCTGTGTTAATGGCATGAACTCAGCCATGGCATGTATCCATCATGCAGAGAGAGAAAGAGAGAGAGAGACACACACACACATCAGATCTTTCCACAGAAATGATAGCATTGTCCATGTTTATTAGCATCGCTAACAAAATTGTAGTGCTCAGCATTAATGAGCAATTTCATTAGTGCCCATCATTCTGACAAAATTGTAATTGGAATGTTAAATGAGGTCCTTGAGGGTACCTTGGCTATGCCACTTATATTAGAATGTAGAGATGTCTGCTTATAATAGTACCTTCTCTAATATCCAGCCTACTGTATGCATAAGCTTTAGGAATAAAACCAAGAACATATGGTGTCATCAGCTAGCCCCTTATTACATGTTACCATCCAGCTGTTGCAGAAGCTAAATATTAAAATGAGAAACACAGTTTTTATCATATTTCAGATATTTATTCCACATATCCTTCTAAAATAAAACAGTCAAAGGAATTATAAGGATTGCAATCTGTATGATGGCTTAATTCTCCAGTGAACATAATTTAAGTGACATGGTCAAAGCGCTCATATCAGAAGGCACGCTAGAAGAAGTCAAATTAAATTCCTATCATTTAACAAAAATCAGAGCTTAAAATCAGCTGTCACTTAACCAACACAAACAAAGCATTCTAATATAAGGAATATACTTGTGTATACTAATAATAGGTAGTAATGTTCAAATCTGGATTCAGATCTAGAGCTGGTCAGGAATTTTTTGATAAAACGTTTGGGGTTTTTTTTGCACAGAAAATGCTGATTTGCCAAAAACAAAACTTTTAATGGGAATGTACTAGTTTCAATGTAACTTTCAGTGGGAAAGGTTTCTAAGGTCCTGGATAGAATTTTTGGGAAGGGGGAAGGCGAGAGAAAGAGACAGTCACCCAGCCTAGTATAGAAAATAGCTCTGTAATTAGTGTCTTTCTCCTGATGGAGCTGTTCTACTTTGGCCAAAAAGAAAAAGAGACTGACTGTATAAGTGGAGGGTAGGGCACTCACCTGGGATATGGCAGGCTCAGGTTCAAATCTCTGCTCAAAAAAATATTTATACAAGTGGAAACAACTTCAAGACTGTGTGGAATAGCTAAGAGCCACCTCTGGAAAAACCAAGAGCTGAGTGGTTAGGGAACTTATGTGGGAGACCAATGTTCAAGTCCCTGTCTGAATAATAAGATAGAACAGGGAGCTGAACCTGGGTTTTGCACACCCCGGGTAAGTGCCATAACCAGTGGGCTTTTGGCTAAGGTTTCTCTTTCAAAATTTCAAAAGTCTTGGTTTTATCCCAGTGCAGAATTGGAACATTTTTGGAATATTGAAAAAATTCCCAATATGGGAAAGCCATTTCCTGTCCAAGTCTATTCAGGTCTAATATCTCAAAATTCAAGGGTGTTTGGATCTGGAGATTTGGCTGAGGCACCTCTGTCATGTGTATACAGAATACATGATGGCATGGTATGGCATTGAATGAAAAAGGTGTTTTGGCATGAGTTAAGTTTGACTGTATTATTCATGAGAAGCAAACACATGAGCAAATTACGTGGATCTTCCAAAGTGAAGGCCAATAAAACTTTTCTACAACCATGCACAAAAAAGTATTCTAAATATGCCACATATTTAGCAGGTAGGAAAACTATTTAAGAAATATTTTGGAGAGGTTTTTTTGGCCCTATTTTTGTATCCCTTCACTTGTAAAGCAAAGTCATATCTTCCCATCCTGACTTGCAATGATTTATACCTTATTCTGTAAGGACTCCTACTGGAATAATGGAAAAATAAGGCTGCTAGTACCATTAGTTCAATTGTACAAGTCAGTGAGGGAGAGAAAAAATATAATGTATATTTTAGAAACCTATAACATTACATTCAAAAGCTTGTCTGTATGTATATATATATATATATATAGTGACAAAGTTCCTCCACTATCTTGGTGGGTCCTGCGCTTATTAGCAGATTTTCTTGCCTCAGAGATTCACCATGTGGGTTGGGGAACAGCCCAGAGACCTTCCCCTCTGGAAGAACCCACCATCCAGGTCAATTGGGAGGTTTGGGGGGAACCCGGGCCCGCCCTCTACTCCAAGTTCCAGCCCAGGGTCCTGTGGACTGCAGCTGTCTATAGGGCCTCCTGTAACAGCTGCATGACAGCTACAACTCCCTGGGCTACTTCCCCATGGCCTCCTCCCAACACCTTCCTTATTCTCACCACAGGACCTTCCTCCTGGTGACTGATAATGCTTGTGCTCCTCAGTCCTCCAGCAGCACACCCTCTCACTCAGCTCCTTGCACCTCTTGCTCCCAGCTCCTCACACTTGCCCCACACACTGAAGTGAGCTCCTTTTTAAAACCCAGGTGCCCTGATTGGCCTGCCTTAATTGATTCTAGCAGCTTCTTCTTCATTGGCTCCAGATGTCCTAATTAGCCTGCCTGCCTTAACTGGTTCTAGCAGGTTCCTGATGACTCTAGTGCAGCCCCCTGTTCTGGTCACTCAGAGAACAGACAACGGTTCAGCCAGTGGCCGGTGTGTTTGCCTTTGACCGGACTCCTGTACCCCACTGGCCTGGAGGAAGGTGGGTAAGGAGCTGCTCCTCCTGCTACTAGGCCCTGGGTTCTCACTACAACTGCTGTCTGTTGCTGCTGCTCCAGCTACTCCCCTGGCTGACCCCCACTCCCCTGCATCTCTGCTACCTGCTTGTTGGCTGGCTGCTAAACCCCCGCACCCTGGTTGCTGCTGCTCCAGTTACAGCCCCGGGGTGGGAGGGGCTGCTGGCCCACTCCCCAGAGGAGGGGAGGGAGCCAGCCAGTGCTCCTGCTGCTGAGGACACCACCACCATTGACACCTGAGAGGGGTCCTTCCTGCTTGCCACCAGACTGCTGCCTAAAGCTGCTGTGTTTGCTGCTGGGAGCTGCTGGAGCCCTGAGGAGGAGGAAAAGAAGAGGACCATCTGCCAGTAGGGGAGCACGTAGGAACAGACCACCGTGGAGGGGGTTCTCATGGACTGAGTAACTTTTGAACTGTGCTCTTGTGGTGGGGGTCTAGACTGTGTTTGTGGGACACAGGGGGTGTGGTGTGGAGCCTGCCCCCTGGTCTGTCTGTGTCCCCCCCCCACCCCACCATCATCATCGTTGCCCCCTCCACCACCCCCACTGGCTACTTACCATCTACCTCAAGCTCCTGCCTCTGGGATTTCAGCTGCTCCCCTAGGCTTGCCACGCCCTGTTGCCACCATTGGGCCTGATGCAGCAGCCAGCTTACAAGGACTTTCTTTTTTGTTGCAAGTGCACATGGGTGCATGTGCCCCCCCCCTTTTGGACTGACCCTTTTCCCCCCTGCAGCAAGCCCCCAACTTTGCCCCTGTTACCTACCCTTTTGTCCCTTGCAACCTTTTGCCCCTCTCCCTTGCCCTAGTCCCTCGCTAGCTCCAATTTGTTTGCCTGCCTCACCCTTTCCCTCTGCAGCCTTTGTTTGTTTGACCCGCCCCAACCTCCAAAGCTAGCCCCATGGTTCCTCTGCCCCATTTCCTGCCTGGTTGCTCCCTTCCCCCTGCGGTCCCCTTGCCCTGATTAGCCCCTCCCCTTGTGCGCCCATGTCCCCTCCAATGTGCTTGTGCCCCTCCCCGTTTTAGTTTGAAACTGTCTCACTGCACCCCCCACTGCTGTTATATCCCCCTTTCCTTGATGCAACTAGAGGAGCCGGAAACCTTCCCTGAGTCGGTGACTGACCCCTAGCCCTTGATAGCGCCCCCATCCACCCCTCCCTTTTTTT
This sequence comes from Chrysemys picta bellii, assembly GCF_011386835.1. NCBI lineage: Eukaryota > Metazoa > Chordata > Testudines > Emydidae > Chrysemys > Chrysemys picta. The sequence goes on from NC_088792.1 coordinate 146,027,648, forward strand.
GGCACCCTCCTCCCCTGCCTACAGCATAGCGGGGAGGAGTGGTCGACCTGCTTCCCCCTTCCCTACCCCCCCTCCAGTGTTTGCTCTCCCCCCGTCCTCATTATGGCAGGGGACGAGGAGAGTGAGACCCCTCGGGCAGACCCTGCTGCCTCTCCTCCACCCGCCCCACCATCGTCCCCCCCTAGCCTCTACCTCAACCGCCGCTGCCGAGCCACCTACTACCACCCCTGCTGGAGTGCCGGCAGCGGTGGGTAACGAGGTGACCTCCGCTGCTGCCACGTCCCTCGCCCCCTCTGACTCTGGGGGAGTCCCCCCAGCCGGCAGGAAGGGCCAGGGCACAAAGAAGGGTAAAGGCCCCGTTTAAAAAAGCCAGACCCTCCATGGCAGGGGGTGCCCCCACTGCCACGGCCCCGCAACCGGCCGCGGCGTCCCTCACTGCTGTTCCCTCCACCAGCTCTGTAGGTGTCCCACCCCCAGCTCCCAGGGCATACACCCAGGTGGCAGTGGCCCCCCCACCTGCCGCTACATCATCTTCCCCATCCACCACCTCTCCTACCTTCTATAGCGGCCGGGGCCCCTTCCCCACCTTAACCAGGAAGCACGGCATCTGTTGCCTCCTGGTACCCGCCTCTCCCCACGTGGAGACCTACGTGTGGGCGTTGGCGAGGGTGGTGGGGCCCACGGCCATTGTGGCGGCCTCTAAGATGTACGGAAAGGTCGTCTTCTTCCTAGCATCGGAGGCCGCAGCCCAGGAGGCAGTGGAGAAGGGCCTGGCGGTGGGGGGCATATACGTCCCACTGGAGCCGCTAGAACACCTGGGCGCCCAATTGGTCCTGACTTCCATCCCTCCCTTCCTTCCAAATGCCGCCCTGTTACCCGCCCTCTCTACCCTGGGGAGGCCAATCTCTGTGGTCAGCCCTCTCCCATTGGGCTGCAAAGACCCCGCCCTCCGTCATGACCTCTCGTTCCACCGGCAGGTACAGTTACAACTACTGCCGACGGCACGTGACGGTGAGGCGCTCGAGGGGTCCTTCTTCGTCCCCTACCAGGGAGCCCGCTACCGGGTGCATTATTCAACGGGGGAGGCCCGGTGCTACCTCTGCCGGGCGATAGGACACGTCCAGAGGGACTGCCCCTTGGCCCGGCACGGAGGGACATCAGGGACCCCTGAGCCCCGGCAGGGCGCCCGCCCCGTCATCGCCGGCGCCCCTAGCTGCCCGGTGCCCGAAGACGCCCCTCCTCCTTTCCGGCCCACCAACACTCCCGCTCAGGCCCAAGGGGTATCTCCCCCAGTGCACCTAGATGAGCAAGTGGGCCCGCCTCTGCTGCCTGCGATCTGGCGGGGCCTGTGGAGGAGGGTGAGGTAGGGATATCACCGGGCATAGAAGAGGGCATGCCCCAGGGAGAATCCTCCCTCCTACATGCTGCCCCACCATTGCCTCCCCGAGTCCCTAAGCCTTTGCCCTTGCTCCCTGACCTGACCCCTGTTAGCCAGCCCCCGGATGATGCCATGGAGGGCTGGTCCTTAGTGCAGGGGAAGCGGGGCAAGCGGAAGGCTCGAGCTCCGCTCCTTTCATCTGATGCGATAGCCCCCCGGAAGACCAGGAAGGGGGGAACCAAAGCTGAGCCTTCCGCTTTGCTCCCGGGTGGGTTTTGTCCACCATTACCAGCTAGGGAAGAAGTGGCAGCATCGGAGGATAGCACTACCCCTCCTCCGGAGTCCCTTCCTATGGACACCCCTGAAGGAGCCCCTCTCTCCCCCTTAAAATCTGAAGCCCCTGCACGCACCAAGGCGAGCGTCGCTTCGGGTGCAGGCGGGGAGAGCCCTAGGGATGTAGAAAGTGATCTCCCTTCCATTTATGAGGAGATCGAGGCCCTGGGTCTGACCCCGGTTACCCAGGGGGAGGATGACCCTCTGCCAGCGGGCCTCGATCTGAGCAACCTCGCCTCGGCCTCCCGTTCCCCATATTCTGTCCCCCTACCCACTGCTTCCGCTCCCGCCTCCGAGGAGCCCCTGGACTCTTCCACTAACCCGGCCGCAGATGGCACCCCACTAGCCGCCGCCGAGCCTCTTTAGGCGATGGCAAGTACCATGCAACCGGCACCTGAGTCGCCAGGGGACTCCCTTATGGCTGCGGGGCAGCCGACCTCCTTCCCAGGTCAGGGCCCCATCATTGATTCTCCACCTACGGATGCCGTGGCCTTACCATCTGCCTTGGCGCACGAGTCCGGCATCGCCGAGGGCCCACCTCCCTCCCTGCAAATCCCTGAGCCCCTTTGTGGAGTGCCACCTCCCCCACCCAGTGGCCTGGCTGCTGGGGCCCCCGATCCCACTATTGCCCCTTCCCCTGTCCCTATTCCTGACTCCGACCCTGCCCCTGACACCGACCCCTTCCCTGTCCCCTCCACTTCCCATGATGCTATGGCCGCTCCTGGGGTTGTCTCCACCATATCCCAGAGGATGACCCCCAAGGAGCGGCCTTTGTTTTTCCCTGTCCCGACCCACCAGGGGCTGCTATTTTCCCCTCCGCCGCCCCGCATTGAGCCTGGGTCTGAGACGGGCCACGTGGCGCCAGCCCATCGGACGCCACGTCGAGGGTCTGCCCCCTGCTTGCCCGTCTCGGTGGGCCACGGGGCTGAGATAGGGGCCCCGCTGGGGGATACCCATAGATCGATAACCCCACCCCCCCATACACTGAGAGAGGAGCTACGGGAATTCATTGAGGACGTCCGAGGCTCCCGCAACAAGGTAGAGCTTGCACTCCAGCGATGGGGGGATTTCCATCAGATCCTCCAGGCCGCGAGGGCCCTTATGGGAGGGTAAGAGTACAGGGAGGCAGGCAACCGCGGCCTACCAACGGGTCCGCCTCTTCCGTGACTCCTTAATTGCCTATGGGGTAGGTCACGGATTGTTGCGCGGCCCGACGGAGGCCGTGGGTGTCTCTGCTAGCGAGGATCCCCCCCCAGCCCTCCTCATGGCACCAATCATCTTCACAACATTAAACACCTGGGGCTGTAGGATGGGTCTCCGCTGGAGCCAGGTGCTCTCCTTCCTTTGGGAGTGGGGGTACTCTGTGATTTTCCTGCAGGAGACCCATACGGATCCGGCCACTGAAGCTAGCTGGCGGCTGGAGTGAGGGGACAGGGTCTATTTTAGCCACCTCACAGTTCGTATGGCTGGAGTGGCGACCCTGTTCTCCCCCGACCTACGGCCCGAAGTGCTGGGGGTCGCCGAGGCTGTGCCAGGCCGCCTGCTGCACCTCCGGGTCCGCATGGAGGGGCTTGTGGTTAATCTCGTCAACGTTTACACCCCGACATTGGGCCCGGAGAGGTTGTGTTTTATCAGCAGGCGTCCGCCTTCCTCCGCACCTTGGATCCTTGCGAGTGCCTGGTCCTGGGCGGGGACTTCAACGCCACCCTCGAGGAACGGGACCACTCGGGGACCCAGCAGCACCCGGCCACCGCAGACGTCCTCTGGGAGATCGTCGAACATCACTCCCTGGTGGACGTCTGTCGCGACCACCACCCGGATGACGTTTCGACGTTCACTTTTGTCCAGGTGGAGGTCCATCGGTCGTACCACTCCCGGTTGGACAGCATCTATATGTCATGCTTCCATCTTTCCCGGGCCCACTCCTCCAGCGTCCGGCCGGCCCCTTTTTCAGATCACCATCTAGCCACCGGGACAGCCTCTCTCTGCGCGGAGAGGCCGGGGCCGGCCTATTGGCACTTTAATAATAGCTTGTTGGAGGATGTGGGCTTCGTGGCGTCCTTCCGGGAGTTCTGGCTGGCCTGGCGAGGGCAGCGGCGTGCCTTTCCCTCGGCGCGGCGGTGGTGGGAGCTGGGGAAGGTGCGCGCCCGGCTCTTCTGCCGTGACTACACCCGGTTTACTTGGCGCGGTTTACCTCTATCCCAGACACTTGCCCCTTTTGCGGGGTGAGGGAGACCCTGGCGCATGTTTACCTGGAGTGCGCCAGGCTGCAGCCCATATTCCAGCTCCTCATGGATATTTTGTTAAGATTTTGGTTGCACTTTTCTCCTCACCTTTTTATTTATGCACTCCCTATCCATCGCCCCACAAAGTCATGGGACCTCCTGGTCAACCTCCTCCTGGCCCTAGCGAAACTGGCCATCTATAAAACCACAGTGAGGAGGTTGGCCGATGGAGTCTCATGTGACTGTGGGGCCTATTTCAGATCCTCCGTTCATTCACGTATCCGGGCAGAGTTCCTCTGGGCAGCATCCGCTGGCTCCCTTGATGCCTTCGAGAGTCAGTGGGCGCTGTCCGAGGTTCTCTGCTTGGTGTCCCCATCTGGTTCCCTTCGTTTGACCCTTTAACCTCACTCCTGTCCCTGTTCTTTTATTAGTTGTCCCCTGTAATTTTTTGGTCTCCAGGTCCTGTGGACCCCCCCTTAGGCTGGGGGGCGGGATCCTTTAGCAGTGGGTGGGCTTTGCCCGCCCACTTCCTGGATCCCAATAGGACCAGACTCCTGTACCCCACTGGTCTGGGTCTGTCACAATATTTATTATCATGACTTTGAAGTCTAATGATTTGGGACCTACAAGACCTATATAAACTGCTATGTGGGTCAGATTGGGAACCTGGGATACTCCTTTTCCAGTTATACAAACTCTCAATTATAGCTTTGATGGATGAATATTGGACCTTAGACCTGCCACTGGTCCAGAAATGAACATTGCCTATCCATGGGCCTTTGATCCATGCCCTTTTTCTGGAAGGGTTATGGGAAGCCGGACACAACTTTTTGGATTAAAAAGAAGACAGTGTTTTTTCTGGTCAATATTTTTCAGAACCATCGATCTGAGCAGCTCTTTGAAATGGGTCAAAGTTTTGAAGTATTAGCAGCAGATAAGTTTGAAATGGTTAATGAAAAGAGTGCAGCAGAAGTGGTCATAGGTGTATAGTTAAATATAATGTATTACACTGTTTTGCCCAATGAGCAAAGAAGAGCTCTTTATAATTTGAGAAACAGAAGGTGGGGGGTAATTCCTAATACACACATTAACTATATATATATATATATATATATGTACAAACCAAATTTTCTAACTCAAAAATATTTTTATAAAGCAGAATCCCCCCTAAATCTCTTGTCTTGTATAGGGATATTTCCATACGTATTCTATAACACAATGAAATATTCTTGCACAGTGCAAGAGCTGCTTAAAATACTGGTGTCTAAAACTGTGATGGGTGAAACTGTCTCCATGTTTTAACAGAAAATAAATCCACCAGTGGGATAGGAGACTCAGAATTTAAAGGGTGAAGATCACGCTAAAATGAAATAGTTTTTTTCTTGTTCATTCCAAGGTGTAAAATTGCTCTTTAAAATGAACACTATGTGTTAAAATAGCTAAAGCCAACTTTAATTAATGGTCCAGTAATGGGATCTTATGAATACTGCTACTTTCTGGGGCAATTGATAGTCATACATACTAGATATACCTATTCAGAAAAATAAGTACTTCCTTTTTTAATAAAATAGGTATCATTTTTTGTTCTGTCTCTTAAACTCCAATGCATTTCAAGAGATTTATAAGATGAATCCTCATTCTATCAGTGTCCTTATTTATAACTCTCAGTGCTGACAGATATGGTAGTTTAGTAATGGGAAGCAGAGCCTTTTTGCTTTGGTTTACAGGTTCGTATTTGTTACTGTCAGGTGGATGATCACTGATGTAGTGATTTCAATCCATTTGCCAGTGGGCTAGTGACCACAAAAGAACACCATTACAATAGACCCCTTTCTCTACAGTTTCATCAGGGAATCCAGTTAACGAATGGACACAGGTACTGAACTGTCCTTTTGCTCCTAGTGGTCATCCCATAGGTCATAAATGAGGTACAATGGCAGCATGGTGTGGAGGAGATTAGTAAAGTCATCAGTGCATATCAGTTCCATAGATAACATCGAGGATTTCAGTTACAAGTATTGTCAGTCAGGCATGTTCCCACAGCACTAAAAATCCATGTTTAAAAATTAGAATTCCTACCTCTCTTCTTTGTCCTTCAGTCGTGGTACCCTGTCCTCCTTAAATGTCAAATACCAAAAACATTAAAAGTTGAGCCTTTGCAGTCTTTAAATTGAGGCACATTATATTCTTGCCTGCTTTTTTGCCATCCCCTCAATGAAAACACAATTTCAGCAAATTCTTTTCCTGCTTATCCACCAAATATATAAAATGTCATATATTCATTGTGTAATTGCCGTTTACTTGACATTTTATTCCTCCCATTGAAATACATGGCAGAAATAATATGCCAGTTACAAAGGAAGTATTGACATTTTATTCCTGCCTTGTATTTCAATGATGCAAATCCTGTATTTGTGTACTCAGCAACATCAGTGAAAACAATGTCTGAAACAATGGGTAAAGTTAAAAGAAATACAATTTGAAAGAAAGGAGGAAAGAACATATAATTATAGTGTGTATTACATTATGCAGTACTTTCTCTTTCTTTACTATATTCTATGCCTGCTCCTGTGCCTTACAGCTCAGACCTGCTTTGCAGTATAATGACGTCCAATTTTTCCATTCCCACCTTGCACATTATAATGTAATGCATAATTTGATAATTCTGGTTGTCTGCATAAACGTGAAAATCACCCTTACTACCTAGAGTTGAAAGTCATACTATATTGCATGTCTCTGGAAAGATAATTTTCCTACTTTTGCATTAAGATTGTGGACTAATCCTATGCTCTCAAGCAGCCAAGTGCAAACTCTTAGGAGGTGAGAGTTGTATCATATGTCAAAGGAAAAATAAGTTTTCCTACAGTTGAATTAAGGTCACCAACTTCATATATGACCTCAGTGTCACATTAACTGGAGTCCTCAAATGTGTCCTAACCTGTGAAATACAGGCTGTTGATGACTGGAAGACACAGAATACCTTCTGAATTAGAGTGAAGGGGAGTGATGCCTGCCACTGAGAGAGCTTGTATTTCACACAAGTTATTTCTGGCACCCCAGAAAGACATTTCTGCTTATTAAGAGTAACTTGAAATTGAGGAAGACACCAGCACACTTACATCAGACAGGCATCTTGCTCTTGAGTCATGACACCATGCACTATATTACTAAATTATGCCACCTTTCTCACAATACTTGCCACTGTGGAATACATGATTATCTGGATATAAGTAAGCATCAAGCATAGCACAAAGTGTATCTGGTTAGAAAGAGAATAGAGATGGGCTTGCCTAATAACTTTGGTCAAGCTTGATTGGAGAAGGAAGGTAACCTTTTAGTATTGCCCTTTGAGGCTGTCATCATTGAAATAGCCATGAACTCCTTTACTGAGGTGATGCGCTATTCATCAAGGATAATTGATTTGCCCCTTATCGCACAAGGAATAGTCCAATACCCTGTGGAAAACTATGTCATTGATGTGACCTTTTGATCCCTGTTTGATCAGCCAGTCTTACAATGCAGTTTGGCCAATCTTTCCAATAGCAGATAATATATACTTAGGTTTATGCTATCATCAAGCCCACCTTTAGTTTTAATGCTTAAGGTTATTAGGCTTAGTGGAATCTCCATAGATGATATTCTAGATACTGAATAAGCTTCAAAAGTGGTTACGTCATCATATTTTGTGTAGAAATATTATTAATTCAAATAAGTCTTCCATAAGGTAAGATTAAACAACGTTTAAAGTATATTTAGTGATAAACAGTTATATATTGTGAAAAGTTCCTCCTCTATCTTGGTGGGTCCTGTGCTTATTGGTGTATTTTCTTGCCTCAGAGATTCACCACGTGGGTTGGGGAACAGCCCAGAAACCTCCCCTCTGGAAGAACCCATAGTCCAGGTCAATTGGGAGGCCCTGTGGACTGCCTCCGAGGAGCCCTTGGACTCTTCCACAAACCCGGCCACAGATGGTATCCTGCTAGCGGCCGTCGAGCCTCTTGAGGCGACAGCCAGTGCCACGTGGCCGGGACCCGAGTCGCCAGGGAACTCCCTCGTGGCTGCGGGGCAGCTGACCTCCTTCTCGGGTAGGGGCCCCATCGTTGATTCTCCACCTATGGAGGCCGTGGCCTTACCATCTGCCTTGGAGCACGAACCTGGCATCGCTGAAGGCCCCTCTCCCTCCCCGCAAATCCCTGAGCCTATTTCCAGAGTGCCACCCCCCCCCAACCCAATGGCTTGGCTGCTGGGGCCCCCGATCCCGCTATCGACCCTTCCCCTGCCCCTGACATTGACCCTATCCCTGTCCCCTCCACATCCTATGATGCTTTTGACGCCCCTGGGGCTGTCTCCTTCCATATCCCAGAGGATGACCCCCAAGGAGCGGCCTTTGTTTTTCCCTGTCCCGACCCACCAGGGGCTGCTATCTTCCCTCCGCCCCCAATGAGTCAGGGTCTGAGGCAGGCCACGTGGGGCCAGCCCATCGGACGCCACGTCGAGGGTCTGCCCCCTGCTTGCCCGTCTCGATGGGCCACGGAGCTGTGACGGGGCCCCACTGGGGGAAAGCCATAGATCGGTAATCCCACCCCCGCCCCCCATACACTGAGAGAGGAGCTAGGGGAGTTCCTTGAGGACATCCGTGGCTCCCGCAACAAGGTACAGCTTGCACTCCACCGATGGGGGGATTTCCATCAGATCCTCTGGGCCGCGAGGGCCCTCATGGGAGACGGTAAGAGGACCAGGAGGAAAGCCACCGCGGCTTACCAATGGATCCGCCTCTTTCGTGACTCCTTAGTCGCCCACGGGGTAGGTTATGGATTGTTGCGCGGCCTGACGGAGGCTGTGGGCGTCTCTGCCGGCGAGGATCCCCCCCAGCCCTCCTTATGGCACCGATCACCTTCGCAACATTAAACACCCAGGGCTGTAGGATGGGTCTCCACAGGAGCCAGGTGCTCTCCTTCCTTCGGGGGGGAGTGGATGGTGGCTGGAGTGGGGGGATAGGGTCTACTTTAGCCACCTCACAGTTCGTATGGCTGGAGTAGCGACCCTGTTCTCCCCCGACCTACGGCCCGAGGTGCTGGGGGTCGCCGAGGCTGTGCCAGGCCGCCTGCTGCACCTCCAGGTCCCATGGAGGGGCTTGTGGTCAATCTTGTCAATGTTTACACCCCGACATCGGGCCTGGAGAGGTTGCGTTTTTATCAGCAGACGTCTGCCTTCCTCAGCACCTTGGATCCTTGCGAGTGCCTGGTCCTGGGCAGGGACTTCAACGCCATCCTCGAGGAACGGGACAACTCGGGGACCGAGCAGCACCCGGCCGCCGTGGACGTCCTCCGGGAGATCATCGAACATCACTCCCTGGTGGACATCTGGCGTGACCACCATCTGGATGACGGTTCGATGTTCACTTTTGTCCAGATGGAGGTCCATCGGTCGCGCCACTCACGGCTGGACCGTATCTATTTGTCACGCTTCCATCTTTCACGGGCCCACGCCTCCAGCATACGGCCGGCCTTTTTTTCAGATCACCATCTAGCCACCGTGACAGCCTCTCTCTGTACGGAGAGGACGGGGCCCGCCTATTGGCACTTTAATAATAGCTTGTTGGAGGATGTGGGCTTCGTGGCGTCCTTCCGGGAGTTCTGGCTGGCCTGGCGAGGGCAGGGGCATGCCTTTTCCTCGGCGTGGCGGTGGTGGGACCTGGGGAAGGTGCGCGCCCGGCTCTTCTGCCATGACTATAACCGGGGCGCCAGCCGACGGAGGGATGCTGCAACAGGGCAGTTGGAACGGGAGGTCTTAGAGCTGGAGAGGCGTCTGGCCGCCAGCCCCGGTGATCCTTCCCTCTGCGGAGGTGCCAGGAGAAGCGGGAGGAGCTCCGGACCCTCGAGGACCATCGGGCCCGAGGTGCCTTTGTTCGATCCTGCATCTGCCTCCTTCGGGAGATGGATCGCAGCTCCCGCTTCTTCTACGCCCTGGAGAAAAAGAGGGGGGCCAAGAAGCACGTCACCTGCCTTCTAGAAGAGGACGGAACCCCCCTCGTTGATCCGGCGGAGATGTGCGGGAGGGCCAGAGCCTTCTATGCAGGCCTTTTCTCCCCAGATCCGACCGATCCTAACGCTTGCAAAACTCCCGATGGTCAGCGCGGGCGACTGAGACTGGCTGGAGCTGCCTCTCACTCTGGCCGAGTTCTCAGAAGCCCTCCGCCACATGCCCACCAATAAATCTCCAGGCATGGACGGGCTGACCGTGGAGTTCTACCACATGTTTTGGGACGTCCTCGGCCCAGACCTTGTCACTGTCTGGGTCGAGTCCTTGCAGGGCGGGGTCCTCCCTGTTTCGTGCAGGCGAGCCGTGCTAGCCTTATTGCTGAAGAAGGGGGACCTCCGCTATTTACGGAATTGGCATCCCATCTCGCTCCTTAGCGCGGACTATAAAGTCATAGTGAAGGCCATCTCGTTGCGGCTAGAGTGTGCTGGCGGACGTGATCCACCCAGACCAGACCTACACCGTCCCGAGCCGCGCCATCTTCGAGAACTTGTATCTGGTCCGGGACCTCTTGGAACTCGGGTGTAGGGATGGTCTGTCATTCGCCCTCCTGTCCCTGGATCAGGAGAAGGCGTTTGACAGGGTGGACCACGGGTATCTCCTGGGCACTCTGCGAGCGTTTGGCTTCCGGCCCCAGTTTGTGGGTTTTCTCCAGGTGCTGTACGCCTCCACAGAGTGTTAGGTCAGACTCAACTGGACCCTGACCGAACTGGTCAGCCCTCTCGGGCCAGCTGTATGCTCTGGCGATCGAGTCCTCTGTCTCCTCTGTAGGAGGTTGATGGGGTAGGTGCTGTGGGAGCCGGAGCTGCGGCTGGACCTGTCAGCGTACGGCGACGACGTGCTCCTTGTGGTCCAGGACCCGGGCAACTTGGTGAGGGTGGGGGCTTGCCAGAACATCTACTTGGCGGCCTCCTCAGCCCGGGTCAACTGGGTCAAGAGCTCTGGCCTGGTGGTAGGGGACGGGTGGCAGGCGAGCTCCCTCCCACCCACGCTTCAGGCCATCCGGTGAAGCATGGGACCGCTGCTCTATCTCGGCGTTTACCTTTCTGCCACACATCCATCACTGCTGGAGAACTGGCTAGGATTAGAGGGCAGGGTGTCAGAGCGGCTCCGGAAATGGACAGGACTGCTCCGGTGTCTCTCCCTTTGAGGGAGAGCACTGGTGCTCAATCAACTAGTGCTGTCCTTGCTCTGGTACCGACTCAACAACCTGGTCCCAGCCCCGGGTTTCCTGGCCACCCTCCAGACGTCGATTCTGGAGTTCTTTTGGTCAGGACTGCACTGGGTCTCTGCGGGGGTTCTCCATCTACCCCTGGAGGAGGGAGGACACGGCCTGAAGTGTCTGCATGCTCAGGTCCATGTCTTCCACCTCCAGGCCCTGCAGAGGCTCCTTTATGGTGCAGGTAGTCCGGCGTGGAGCATATTGGTGCACGCCTTCCTGCGCCACTTCCATGGGCTCCTATATGACCGGCAGTTCCTTTGTCTCCATCCGAGAGGTCTTCCGCGAGGCCTCTCCGGGCTGCCAGTCTTCTACCAGGACCTCCTCCTGACCTGGAAACTGTTCTCCATGACCAGGTCCGTGACAGCCACCGTGGGGGCAGATCTCCTCGCGGAGCCGCTGCTACACAACCCCCAGCTCCGTGTGCAGGTGGCGGAGTCCCCCATCGTGCGCCAGAGGTTGGTCCTGGCAGAAGTCACCAAAGTCGGAGACCTCCTGAACTACGACCTGGGAGACTGGCTGGATCCCCTGATGCTCGCTCAGCGCATGGGGCTCTCCAGACCTCATACTCCCCGTCACGTACTTCAGGAGGTGAGGGCCGCTTTGCCGCCCGCTGCTTGGGACTATCTCGACCGGGTCCTGTGAGAGGGTATGCCCCGCCCACCTTCCACTCCAAGCCCTCCAGACTTTAATCAGGCTCCTGCCCCATGGACCCAACCGGCACCCTCCCCGTCCCTTTGCCATGAGCTGGCTGCACGATCTGCAGCCGGTTCTGTTCCGGACCGCGCCAAGGAAACATCTATACACGCTCGTACTCCATTTTCTTCATTTCCTCACCCTCGCGTCCTGCCCTGATATGAAGTGGCGGGACCTTCTGCCACCTCTGGAGGGTGAGGAGCCCTGGTGGGCCAGCCTTTATTCTGCTCTGATACCAAAGCCCACCGGGGACATCAGTTGGCGGCTCCTTCACGGAGCCGTGAGCACGGGCGTGTACTTGGTGTGGTTTACCCCTATCCCAGACACCTGCCCCTTTTGCGGCGTGAGGGAGACCCTGGCGCATGTTTCCCTGGAGTGCGCCAGGCTGCAGCCCCTATTCCGGCTCCTCATGGATATTTTGTTAAGATTTTGGTTGCACTTTTCTCCTCACCTTTTTATTTATGCACTCCCTATCCATCGCCCCACGAAGTCACGGGACCTCCTGGTCAACCTCTTCCTGGCCCTAGAGAAACTGGCCATCTATAAAACCAGAGTGAGGAGGTTGGCCGATGGAGTCTCCTGTGACTGTGGGGCCTATTTCAGGTCCTCCATTCTTTCACGTATCCAAGCAGAGTTCCTCTGGGCGGCGTCCCCCTGCTGCCTTGCCGCCTTCATTTGACCCTTTGACCTCACTCCTGTCCCTGTTCTTCTTTAGTTGTCCCCTGTAATTTTTGGTCTCCAGGTCCAGTCCCCTTAGGCTGGGGGGGGATCCTTTTGCACTTCCTGGATCCCAATAGGTCCAAACTCCTGTACCCCACTGGACTGGGTCTGTCACATATCCCTCCCCCCTGCTCAATGCCAAGGGGTTAGGCAGCTTGGGACGCCAGACAGTGCACACGTGACAAGCCATCGGCATTGCCATGACAGCTCACTGCTCTGTGTTGCACATGGAACTGGAAAGGTTGAAGGGATAAGAACCATCTTGTGTTCTTCTCCTTGTTCCGCTGCATCCATTGAAGAGGGGCATGGTCGGTCACGAGGACAAATCTTCGCCCGAGCAGGTAGTAGCTCAATGTTTCCATGACCCATTTCACAGCGAGGCATTCTCTCTCCACCACTGCATATTTTTGTTCCCTTGGAAGGAGTTTCCGACTGAGGTATAGAATTGGGTGTTCCTCCTCCCTGACCATCTGTGATAGAACGGCCCCCAACCCTACTTCCGATGCATCCGTCTGCAGGATAAACTCCTTAGTGAAATCAGGGGCTATCAGTACAGGGTTACTGCAGAGGGTAGTCCATAGGTCTGTGAATGCTTCCTCTGCTGCATCAGACCATCTCACCGGATCAGGTCCACGGGCTTTCACTAGGTCTGTCAGGGGGCTTGCCCTTGTGGCAAAGTGGGGGATAAATCGTCGGTAATACCCCACCACGCCTAGGAACGCCAGGACTTGTTTCTTGTGACTTGGTCGTGGCCAATTTTGGATGGCCTCTAACTTGTTCACTTGGGGTTTTACCAGACCTTTTCCCACAATGTAGCCAAGATATTTGGCCTCCGTAAACCCTACAGCGCACTTGGCAGGGTTTGCTGTAAGGCCAGCTCGCCTGAAGATATCGAGTACTGCCTGCACCTTCTCCAGGTGGGTTTCCCAGTCTGGGGTATGAATGACCGCATCGTCCAAATAGGCAGCAGCATAACTGTTATGCCGGCGTAATAGCTTGTCCATGAGGCGCTGGAAGGTACCTGGGGCCTGTAGCAAGGCGGTGGGACACCCCACAGCCCTGCTGAGGGCTGAACCTCCCCTAATCCCAACGTGGGTGGAGCCACCGGGTCCGGCGCCTGCTCCTCCGAGGTCACGGCCCTGACCCGGAAGTATAAAAGCTCACCTGCAGAGCTCAGTGGAGCCCAGGCCGGCGGAGAGAGCAGACGTCTGTGGCCGAGCTCCCACTTGGGAAACAGACGCAGGACGCGACCGGCCTGCTGAGTCACCGGGCCGGTCGAGCCTACCTCTCGCCCGGTACCCTGAGGAGGACTGGCCAAGCCTGCCCCGTGCCAGCTACCCCAAGGAGGAGCTGAGCCTGCCCCGTGCCAGCTATCCTGAGGACGAGCCGAGCCTGCCCTTCGCTACATACCCAGAGGAGCCAATGCTGGTGGAGAGCACCGATGACACCAAGATGGCCCAGGTACCATATGAGGGGGAGTGTGGAAGTAGCCCGGGGACAGCCGACCCCAGTCTGGCTGCTGCACTGCCAGAGCTGATGTCAGTGTGTTGCGGCCAGGATCCCCACTGACAGCAGCGAGTTTCCGTTGCTGCTAGGACCCCGGGCTGGGACGCAGTGGAGTGGGAGGGCCTGCATCCCCCCTGCCACTCACTCCTTGGGTGGCAGACTCCCCACTTTTTCCCTGGCCTAGAGGGGCTGGGGGCTGCCACAAACTGATCCAGACCCTGCTTAAAGGCCTGGGTAGCTGACTAACTAGTTGCTTGTTGCCCCACCCTGACCTGGGGCCTGGGCTGCCACCAATTGACCTGGACCCTGCTTAAAGGCCTGGGTACCTGACAGACTAGTTGCTCGTTGCCCCGCAAGGACCTAGGGCCTGGGCTATCACAAACTGACCCGGCCCCTGCTTAAGGGCCTGGGCCTCTGACAGACTGTTTGCTTGCTGCCCTCCCTGACTTAGGGCCTGGGCTGCTATAGACTTTGCCTCAGCCCTTGCTTGAGGGCCTGGGTTTCGGACCTCTTGACTCAGCCCCTGCTTATGGGCCTGAGCCCCTAACTGTGTGCCTGTTGTCCCGGACTACCGCCGGACCAGAGCGAGGCGGTGGGACACCCCACAGCCCCGCTGAGGGCCGAACTTCAGCCCAAACCTACTACAGGGCCCCATGTAGTCCAAAAGGGAGGACAGTATATTGAAAAAGACCCTCTGGTGTAGAGAACACAGCCATTGGGCCAGAAGCTTGCTTTCTGCCATGGGTACCAACACCATAACCCTATCCCCTGGTTGGAACTGTCGCACTTTTGCCTGGCGATTGTAATGGGTTCGCTGGGCCTCCTGTGCCTTCTCCAAATGTTCCCGTACAATAGGGGTAACCTGGGCTATCCGGTCTCACATCTGCATTACATGCTCTATTATATTTCTCCCCTCATTGGGTTCCTCTTCCCAGATCTCTTTGGCGATATCTAGTATGCCATGGGGGTGACGCCCGTATAATAACTCGAATGGGGAAAACCCAGTTGAGGCCTGTGGTACCTCCCAGATAGCGAATATAAGGTAGGGTAGTAGGGTGTCCCAATCCTTCTCATCCTGACTTACCACCTTCCTTATTATAGCCTTGAGGGTTCGGTTAAACCTTTCTACCAACCCATCAGTCTGCGAATGGTAGACCGAAATTCTCAGGGTATGCATATGGAGCAGCATACAGAGGTCCTTCATTAGCTTTGACCTAAATGGGGTTCCTTGGTCGGTTAATATGTCCTTCGGTAGCCCCATTCAGGCAAAGATCCCCATCAGCTCTTTGGGTATAGTTTTAGAGGCCGTGTTCCGCAGGGGGACGGTTTCTGGGTAGCGAGTAACATAGTCCAAAACAACAAGTATATATTGGTGGCCCCGAGCCGTCTTCTCCAGGGGTCCCATTAGGTCCATGGCTATTTGCTTGAAGGGGGGACCTCTATGATGGGAAGGGGTACTAAAGGTGTTCTCAAGTGTGGACGGGGACTGTGCAGCTGACACTCCGGACAGGAGGCACAGTACCTCCACACTTCTTCATGTACTCCGGGCCAGAAGAACCGTCGTAGGACTCATGCCAGGGTCTTCTCTACCCCCAAACGCCCCCCCAAAAGTTGACTATGAGCAAGACTTAATACAGCGTTCTAGTGTTTTTGAGGTACTAGGATCTGCTGTACCTTCTGCCCCTGTACTGGTGCAACTCGGTATAAGAGATCCTTCTTCATTATGAAGTAGGGTCCTGGTCCCTGGGTTTTTCCTTCCATGGGGACCCCATCTATTTCAGTCACCTCCTTTCTAATGTTGTCATACCTTGGGTCTTCTGCCTGGTCCCGTCCAAAATTTCCTCTCCCGGGGCTAATCTGCCCAAGATCTAGGGGCCCTCTGTTGCCTCTACTGGTTCAGAAGCATTAGGGTGGGGGTCAGACTCAGGTGCTTCTCCCTCCTGTGTGGCCTCCTTTTCAGCTGCGCGGGTCCATCTACCTACAAGAGCGACCCTCTGGCTTTGGGTCAGTATTTGGGTTCCCAAGGCCTTAGCTGCCCTTCTTTCCCTTTTTGTCTTTCTACCCTTTCTGGGAGTGGAGAACAAATCTGGGGATATTTCAGAGAAGATTGGGGTTTGACAGTCTGCTGTGGATGCCTCATCAATTTTAGGGTCCCCATCTTTCTCCAATCCACCTACTGGGAGTAAGTTTCCAAACCCTGAGAAGTCCCTCCCTATAAGCACCGGGTATGGGAGTTTTGGGACTACACCTGCTGCTACCTCAGTAGTGTTCCCTTGGATCTTGATTTTTACTGGGATGGTGGGGTAGTAACTAACTGTCCCATGGACACATGTTATCCCTGTATGTTTAGCCTGCAGCAGCAGACTATGCTTCACGAGCTTCCCTGAGATAAGCGTGATAGCACTCCCTGAATCAACCAGTGCTGTGGTCCCTACCCCATTTAATTTCACTGGTCTGGTATACATATGTGGGGTTAGTGAGACACCCCACAAGGTGGATTAGGGAGTATGGATCTGCCCAGTTCCCCAGATTACACTGCATAGGCTTCTCAGCATTGGGACACTGTGCAGCTATGTGTCCCCACTCCCCACAGGCATAACATCTGTATGAAGCCCTAGACAGTCCCCGGTCTCTTGGTTTGGGCAGTCTAACATCACGATCCTCTGTTCCATCAGTGCTCTGACTCTTTGTGGCCTCTGATGGGCCTTCAGCCTCTCTCTTTTTCCACCTGGGCCCTCCTGGTGGCCCAGTCACCCAAACTTTAGGGCTTGGTGCTGCTAGTTTAACCCGGGGTGCCTCTTCCTTAACTGGTCGGGTCAGCTCCCTCGCTGTCCTTCGCCTCTCTACCAGGGTGACAACCTCGTCATAGGTGGAGGGTTAGTTCTGGCTTACCCAGGCACAAAGGTCTGGTGGTAGTCCCCTCATGTATTGGTCGATGACCAGAACCGCTAGTATCTCTTCCGGACTCCGGGACTCTGTTTGCAACCACTTTCGTGCGAGATGGATGAGGTCATACAATTGGGACCTGCTGTTGTTACCCCAGATCTGGCCAGGATCTCTGCTTTCAGCTGGGGGTAGTCTGCCACAGCCTCTTCAGGCAGATCATGGTAGGCCTTCTGGGCCTTCCCACACAGGAATGGGGCAAGGATGCCAGACCACTGATCTCGAGCCCAAGCCTCCCGTAGGGCTGTCCTCTCAAAGGCCAGAAGGTATGCCTCTACATCATCCTCCCATGTCATTTTCTGCAGCCAATGGCTGGCCCATATGAGCCGCGTCCCATCATGGCCGCGATTCAGCTCTGTAAGGGTCTTTACCTGGTTTACCAGTTCCCGCAACATAGCTCGGTCTTGAGCAACCTAGTCAATCAGCAGGCAATTAGTCTCTTGCTGAAGCCACACTGCCTCCTGTTGGGTGGCTGCCCTGACATGGGTAGCCTCCTGCTGGGCCGCCATAGCATGTATCAGTGCCCGCACTACGTCATCCATTGTGGTGGGGAAAAAAATAAACCCTCTCCCTTTTTCTTGTTTTTTGTTTTTTTAAATCACTCTCCTTCTTCCGCCGCGCTGTGCACCCCAAGATCCCACTTCTAACACCAGGGTGACAAAGTTCTTCCTCTATCTTGGTGGGTCCTGTGCTTATTGGCAGATTTTCTTGCCTCAGAGATTCACCATGTGGGTTGGGGAACAGCCCAGAGACCTTCCCCTCTGGAAGAACCCACAGTTCAGGTCAATTGGGAGGTTTGGGGGGAACCCGGGCCCGCCCTCTACTCCGGGTTCCAGACCAGGGCCCTGTGGACTGCAGCTGTCTATAGTGCCTCCTGTAACAGCTGCATGACAGCTACAACTCCCTGGGCTACTTCCTCATGGCCTCCTCCAAAGATCTTCCTTATTCTCACCACAGGACCTTCCTCCTGGTGTCTGATAATGCTTGTGCTCCTCAGTCCTCCAGCAGCACACCCTCTCACTCTCAGCTCCTTGCGTCTCTTGCTCCCAGCTCCTCACACTCACACCACAAACTGAAGTGAGCTCCTTTTTAAAACCCAGGTGCCCTGATTAGCCTGCCTTAATTGATTCTAGCAGCTTCTTAATTGGTTCCAGGTGTCCTAATTAGCCTGCCTGCCTTAACTGGTTCTAGCAGGTTACTGATTACTCTAGTGCAGCCCCTGCTCTGGTCACTCAGGCCAGGGAACAGAAAACTACTCATCCAGTGACCAGTATATTTGCCCTCTACCAGACTCCTGTACACCACTGGTCTGGGTCTGTCACTATATATATATATATATATATATATATATATATATATATATATATATATATATATATATATATATATATATATTCATTTCACTGTAACTAGAGTTGGTAAGGAATTATCCATTGGAATAATTTTCCAATGGAAAATGCAGTTTCCACATTGTGAAATTTCTCCATGAGAACATTTTGATTTTGCCAAATATTTTCAATTTTTCTTTTTGGAAAATTCAGATGAAATATATCATTTTGGGTGAGTTCCACCCAAATCAGAATATTTCTGTTTTTAACTTATCTGAAACATTTTATTTCAAAACAATTCATCAAAATATTAAACTGCATTGTCTTATTGAGGCACATTGCTTTATTATCTCTCCTATGGGCTGGTCTCCCTGGAGGATGACATCTCCCCATAAGACAATGTACTGAGTTCCCTCTGTGGTCATCATGAATGTCATATGATTCTGGATGCATTATAGGACAGATAGTTTGGCCCGGGAAATGGGGGAATCAGGATCCTGAATTACATCTCCCGAAAAGCAGAACACCACAATTAGCAAAAGCCGTTTAATGTTGAAATAACTTGAAATAAAGGTTTTTTTTGGACATTTCAACTAACTGAAACAAAACATTTTAATTTTGGGAATGTTGAAATGTTCAATTTCAATTGAAAATGTCAAAATAAAACTTTTTCATGTTTTTGGAATAGAATTTTTTGAATTATTGTTCCTTGAATAATTTTGAATTTTCAACTTTTCAGTTCGATTTGGGACAAGAACAAATGTTACAATGTTGGAATTGCCCACAGAATGGAAATTTGAATTTTGCTCAGCTTATATTATAATGGAGTAATTTTCTGGCTGATGAGAGAGTATTTCTTGGCACACATGCTAGGAAACTCCTAAATTGTATGGCTCCTCATACAGGAAGGACCCCTTGCTCAGACATACCTCTGACTTCTCAGAATTATTTTCAGTGTTTTCCTGCCCCTCAGAGAAAGTTAATGTGCATGTACAAACCACATCAGAAATATGAGGTGAACTGCCCTGTATGCTCTTCCAACAATTAGCAGACTGAGCTCTTTTGTGTGATGAACCTGTGACTGCTGTGATTTTTTGAAAAAACAAAAACAAAATCAAATCAAACCAAAACAAAAAAAACCAGCCCACAAAGTCATTTGTAATAGTGGCAAGGTCATTTAACAGAATTGTTATAAACAAGAGACATTTATTAAATTATTTTTTCACCGTAATTATTTAAATATCTGAAATGCAAATGACAAAACCAAAGGGAAAACAATGAGGATCATCACGAAGAAAGTAAGGGTTTGAGAGATTTTTATGTTGTCTTCATCTTTGTTTTAAAATAAAACAAGACAAAATATATGATAATCCTTTTTCAAAAAGGGAGAATGATTTAAAAGCTTTGCTTTTCTAACAACTGTAGTTCCTTTAACTATCATTTTGAGTGAGTCCAGAGTTTTAAAGCATTTTTTTTCCTTCAGTGATGTGTACCATTATGATGAATCACATCCTTCTGTTTTCATCTTGATGAGTACATCCTCCATATTGGTTAATATATTGAAGATTATTTTTCCTTTTGTCTTATAAAGAAGAGGTCTCTTTCTATGCTATTTATGCCCAATCAGTTCAGAGAGTTCTTATATAACAAGTCACGCCTACTCCAGCAATCTATATTTCTTATAGTGTTATCTGGGGTGAGTCTTGACTTTTACTGATCTTCAACTCTTTCAGAACTGTTAGAATTTCTTTTCCTTACATCTAAAGTGAGTGGTGCAGTGCAAAAGGCCATTTTGACTGCCTAGTAGGGGGGAAGGCATTGTGGTTAGGACAGTTATTTTGCAATTATATTAGTATAAAGGGAAGAAAAAAGAAAATAATCACTTCTGGTGAACCTTTTTAAAGCATGAATATAAAATACATGTTTAGGAGGAGGTGGCAGTGTGTGTGTGTGTGTGTGTGTGTGTGTGTGTGTCAGAATCTTATGAGAATAAACCTCTAGCCCTCTTGTTTGAGTGCCAGCACAGTGCTTATTAAAAAGGGAGGAATATTTTTTCTCTCTAATTTGTAAAATATAACACTGGATTTTGAATTGCTATTGAGGATTACTGGAGATCAGTGTGATATATAAATATTTGCATTTTATAATTGTTTCTACAGAAAAAATATAGGGAACAGTGAATCCCAATGAGGAACTGGTTTTTGTTTTTTTAAGGAGGAGAGTTTCAACTAAAATTATGCTGGACAGTGAAAACACCCTAAAGTCTCTGCATATATGCTTGAGGAACAGTCATTCCTGACATAAGTTTAATGAACAGTTTAACCCTATGTGTGGGTTTGATCTTGTAATATGCTGGGTACCCTTAACTTTCACTGAAATTAATGGAATTGCTCAGCACCTGACAGAGAATTATGAATCTAGGTATTTAATTTCATTTTAGCTATTGTCAAGTCGACTTGTAAGGAGTGCAGGGGTGGGGCTGTCTTAAATGCCACTTGCCTTATATATGAGTTATAAACCTTAGACATTTCATGAAAATTCCCAAGCATAGTAGCTGTAGAGATATGTAGTTTTGTGTGGGGTCTCAGATCCGGAATCTGATGCTTACTGGCTCACAAAGGGTTATCTATCCAAAAAATGAATCCCTATGATGCTGCTCAGCACTAAGGTGTTTTACAACAGGAAATGGACCAGAGGGCTGGGATAGGATAGGGCTGTTAGTGTTTTGTGCCAGGGAGGAGTAAGGATCTATAATGCTAGATAGAGACTGCTCAGCTGTCTTCCTTCCCTGGGATCTGTGGAAGTGTTACTCTGCTTCATGTTAGGAATCATTAGGCACAGACTGTTCACTGCAGTAGCAGTGATTGGGAGTTGGGATTTCCTGGAATAGATACAGGGCAGTTCTGTATTGAAGAAGCTGGCCTGCTTTGAGTGCAGGTGGGTGAAATGCAGGCCTTTTAAAAACTAATCTCCTGTCCCTTACCTTAGAAACCCTGGATAGCAGGCTTTTCATCTGTAGGATTCTAAGATGTAAAAAGTCATCTTAAGCACATCATGTTGTTGTTTTTATGGCATAGTTACACTCTGCTTGTTGGTACCTGTCAGTAAATATTAACCCTTTTAGTCCTCTTATTTGAATATTAATTTCATTTACATATTAATTGTTCTCTCAAAATCTTTATGGTATTAGCAAAGAGTAAGTCCAGAATAGTAAGTCCAGAGTGTTGATCCGTAACCTGCAAGTGACCTCTATTCAGGAATTTCTTATGATTGAGTATTGGACCATAATCCATCATGATTGGCACCTCTGAGTCTATGGGAAAATAGATGTTTAGGAAAGAGACCCCCTCAAACTACCAAAAGTGTCTAAGTTATCAGCAGGATTTCTTGATTTGTAAGGAACTATTGTTATTGCAGATGTTTTCTTTAATAATGAAATAGGGATGCAGTAAAAGATGTTTTTGGGGAACTGCCAGTTGGCCCAACTGTTAGGAATAGTGACCAAGTTAGAATTCCTTTTTTGCTTTTCAATTATGTAACATAGTTACCATAAGGGAAATTCCATAAATAGTGAGGTAAATGAAAACATTAAAACATAACATGGCAAAATCGATCACAGGAAAGTGTCTTTCCATCCACAGAAGGTGTTTCTTTGTCTTGTACACTATAAAAAGTCAGAGGTATTGAGAATTAGACATCTCACCAGATACAGAGGAGAAAGAAACAAAGCTCAGGTCTTTTTCTTACATTGCCACATTTGGTGTATCTATTCTTTCTCTATTCTGTATAGTACTGTACTAATCTCTGATTAATAATCCTTGATTAAATAATTCCATTTGAGCCTGTTATTTGACAGTCTCAAATCATTATTAAATTCAGGCACACAGCATGATGTACTGACAACCGAAAGGGCCGTGCTGTGCCACTAGGAAGACTAATCAGCACTCATTGTATTTCAAGTTCCTAGACTGATTCATTGCTTGCTGATGATGTGTATCACCAAGTAAAGTAACATCGACAAAATATCTAACAGCAAGGTAGCCAGTGCTTCCACTAGGAGGTGTAAGTGGCTATACTATACTATACTATACTCACAGCCCTCTGAGCCCTGCACTATTGGACACATGGTAATTAAGGCACCTGGCTTATTAAGAGTAGTCTTTAATAAAACCCTCTCACAAGCTGGCACTTTTGCCAACGAGCTAGCTAAACTAGTGTGAGTGTACATGGGGATTGGTAAGGGTCCAAATTGATTTAAGTTAAACTTCTCTGTGTAGATCAGGCTTCTAATTTTCCTGTAAAATATGCAGCAGGTACATAATATATGATGGTGTGTTAT
This sequence comes from Chrysemys picta bellii, assembly GCF_011386835.1. Classification (NCBI taxonomy): domain Eukaryota; kingdom Metazoa; phylum Chordata; order Testudines; family Emydidae; genus Chrysemys; species Chrysemys picta. Next base: position 146,050,374 of record NC_088792.1, read on the forward strand.
AAAGATTCCATTAGCTCTGCTTTAGGATGACCTGCATAATTTGCTTGTGACTTTGCCACTCATGAGTAATGCAGTCATCCCAGACTGCTGCTGCTAAAACCTTTATACCACACCCCATCTTCACGTAATTTTTCTCTATTGCACTTACAGTTCCATGGATTTGATAGATTCTAATGGGATTCCCTGTTGTGAAGATAAGGAATATCCCTACAACCCACACAATCTTGCTGATAGGTGGTAATGTTGGGGTATGATCTTTAGTTCTTGGTGCAGCCAAGGGTGCGGGCCATGGGGAATACAGGCATAAAGGTGGTTACAAGTCACTTTTGAACCTCACACTACCCTGGAGCCACCATGTGCTCCACCTAGATCCCTGGAGTAAATTAAATCAGCCTGAGAACTACTGTAACTTCCCTGTCTACTATCAGTCCCAAGGAACCATTCTGGAAATCAGGAATATCCAGAGCATTGGGAGAACATGGCAACTTTATATGTCCTAAAGATCCCAGTTACAGTAGCTTTAGAAGTGCTTAGTGCCAGTAAATTATCACAAAACTGCTGTCATACTGTTTGAAGTGGTTCACAACTAGAAGACAATCCAAACTGGCTTACAACTGGAAGACAACCCAAACTGGTGGTGTGTTCTATAATTAAATTCACAAAGTCAGTAACAAATGTGAACTCATGGATCACGATAACAGTCTTACCATGGAGTCACAGACAGTCCCCATAGGCTCTGTGGTCTATCTGGCCACCCAGACAAACTGGACTTGGTGTTAAATGGTCACTTACACCAAAAATCACACCACTTTCAGGTTCACACCACTTCCAGCCCCAAGAAACCAGACACTTACCACAGATCAACTGGAACCCTAGATCTTACACCAAAGACAATGCCTGTAGCCAATCCTGTAATAAACTATCTAAAGGTTTGTTAATTAGGAAAAGGGAATAAGAGTTATTTACAGGTGAAAGCAAACAAACACACACACACACACATATGAGTTATCATCTAAATCCTAAGTGTGACACCGTTGTCGTGATCTGTTTATTCAATGTGTCTTTCGGGGCAAACCCAGAGGAACTCTACCTCAGTTTAGAGCAGGGGTCGGCAACGTTTGGCACGCAGCTCACCAGGGTAAGCACCCTAGCGGGCCGGGCCAGTTTATTTACCTACTGACGTGGCAGGTTCGCGGATTGCAGCCCCCACTGGCCATGGTTCACTGTCCGGGCCAATGGGGGCGGCGGGAAGCCGTGGCCAGCACATCCCTCGGCCCGCGCCGCTTCCTGCCACCCTCATTGGACTGGGACGGCAAACTGCGGCGAGTGGGAGCTGCAATCGGCTGAACCTGCCATATCAGCAGGTAAATAAACTGGCCCGGCCCGCTAGGGTGCTTACCCTGGCGAGCCGCATGCCGAACGTTGCCGACCTCTGGTTTAGAGTCTCTGGACCTGTCAGAGGTCAAATAGCAAAGAGAAAGAGAACATTTTCCTGTGACTTTGTTTTATTTCCTTCATTCAGCTTCCAAGTTCGCAGGACGAACTTTCTTGCCCATAGTATTTCCCAGATGTGATAGGGCCATTAACCCATCCTTTTTATTGCGATGTTCCTTGGTGGCCTATCTGATTTTGATAGTCCTTCTGGATGGGTGACAGGGACAGTTCCTGTGACTGGGTTCACAAGTTTGAAGCAAACATTTTCAAAATTATAAAGCAAAGATTACATATTTTCTTATAGCACAGAATATAGACATTACAATGAAATTAGTGCATGCAACAATTTGCAAGCATTTCATAGAGTCAAAACACTAAATACATTCTTATAAGACTAATACCTATTTTGAGCAAAACTAACATACAGGTGTACTGGTCTGGTCTCCAGCTATAAGTTTGTAAATTCTTAGCTAATGCCTGCAATCTTGGCAACAGTTGATACCCGGTTTGCCAACATCATAGCTGCCCCATTGCAGGTCTGGATGTGGCCCTCTTAAGGTGCAGACATTGTGGAAGAGGGTGTGTGAAGAGAACTTGCTTTTGGGAGTGCATAAAGATGCATGCTATCCTTGTCTTTCTTTTTTTTTCTCAGTCTGTGCACTTCCAGCAATGACACTATTCTCATAGCACCAAATATTGACAGCACCTATTCTACAGAGAGCTTTAAATATACTTTGGAATGATGCTTGAAGAGAGTAGTATAGACGGTAGTAAAACATCAATGTGTGGACTATCCCAGATTATTACCCCTAACCAATGCTTTAAATTAGGGAGAAATTACAAAAAAAGTAGTAATAGGCCATATTTGATGTTGAGTGTGTGTGCCACTCTCATTGTAGTCAGCAGGATTCTCTCTTTTATTATAATTCATAAAAATAAAAAATCTGAGGGCAGAAATTTCTCTAATAATTGTAAATGGTTTTGAATGTATTTAAATATCCATGGCATAGCACAGTATACCAAGCTTCAGAAGCACTTTCAATTACATAATTTTTAATACATGCCACTTTATTTGAAGAAAATTGTCTCATTTGGAGGTTAGTTAACAAAACGGATTTGCTACAATCAGTGTGCCTACAGTGTCTTTTTAGACTCATCCTTAAATATATATATATTTATTGGTCAGTAAGAAGTATAAAAATCTCTCATTCTATCCCAAGTTGGTCTTGATATTTTACTTCCTATGAAATAAAGAAATACACATGAACTTTAGACTTTGGATTTTAACTATATCTGAGATATAGATAAAATATAGAAGTTTTACCAGAAGAAAGTAAATACCAAAAGGTAGGAGACATTAGGGTTCAGATGGAAGCAAATTATATATATTTGAGGGGGCAGAACCTTCAGTGGTTTTCCCACTTTAGAAATCTTGCTCCTTGCTGACAGTTGGACTATAACTATATTTCATAAACCATAAAGCTCCCAAGTTGCTGGAAATAAATTGATTTTGTGAAAATATGCGATACACAGGTTTTCAATATGGGTCCTGAATAGCCTGTCCCTAAAGTAGTTATTTCCATTTACACCCCTGACCTGCTGGTGTCTTTGGTGGAGATGTAGTTTTTCATGTACTTCAAAAGCCACAGATCTGTTTCCATCCCTCTTAATTTAATATAAACTGCACATGCTTCTATCAGTAAGAACTTCCATTTTTATACTTCTTCGATTTCATGACACCAATGGTTCTATATTTCACAGCATAGGGAGCAGAATGAAATTACACTGCTCTCAGACTTCAGAAATATCTGGTTTATGTGATTCAGGACCTCCACACAAAGAAGAGGTCAGTCTCAATATTTCCGTAAATGGCTCTTTCTGGAGGAGTCTATATGATAAGTCTGACAAAGTGCATGATTTGTTTTGTGAATGTTTGGGTGTGGAGTAGAGCAGAATATTTTCCCCCACTTCTGCAAGCTACGTGAGAGTGGTACAATGCAATTTGATAATCAAATATACAATTAAATATAGTAGAATGATATTATGGTTTTGACATTATCTAAGTGAGGCAGCTCTAAGTAAGAGTTGCCAAACCATCTTGAAATCCACCCTCTTACATCTTCCTGTTGCAGCCTCTCTCAAGGGGAGTTCAGCCTCTTAATAATCATGGGTCTGATTCTGCTCTGTTACAGCGGTATCACTAAGAGCAGCAATTGGCCTCATGTGTGTATATGTTGCAATAACTCACCACTACTATACTTAGTCTGAGTTAGACTCTAGCCATTGAAACTTACACTATCTTAATTTGATGGGGCTTTCACCTAAGAAATTAATATTTGGATTTAGTATTTTAAAACCATTTCTTCATTATGTACTTTGGGGTAAAGTTATACCCAAGGTTCCCTATTGTAATCAGTTCACTATAAGATAGTTGTTCCTATTGTTTTAATGCATAAATACTTAGAGATTTTCTGCACCTGCTCCAGCTCCTCCAACTTCTGTTGTTAATTGTCTTATTAGCTGCGTATTTTTTTAAGTAGATCTGCTGCTGTATGATGATATTGACGTACTGTGACCAAAATTAAGTCACAGGAATAGATTGCACAATGCTTCCCCTCATCCCACCCCCATATATGGTAAGAAATTACTCTGAAAGAACGATCCATATGGCCTCTTCTGGCTACTTGTGTTTATAAACAATAGAGGGTGAGTTTCTGTCAGTGGAAGTAGTTAAAAGTACAGTAGATGTTAACACACAGTTTGTCCAAACAATATTAGTTTATTACAGTATCAACAACACATGTTTAAAAGAGTCATTACAGTCTTCTTTGGCTGTGAGGCTGTAATAACTGAAATAATAATGATGATGGCTTGTTACTTGTATAGAATGATAACCTCTGGCACACTGACAGAGAACACATAATCACAGCTCATCCAGGCTCTTGCTTGTGCCTTAGACAGTACTACTGTCAAATTGAATGAAAGAAAATCTCAAATTTATGAAAAAAGAAGTCTGGTCTGGCTTGGTGATCTATAGTAGCAGCCATTTCATGGATGAATCCATAAGGTATTTCAACTCCTTTTCTTTGTGCAGGCCAGCAGAAGATAGGGCATTGGGGCACAGAGCCCCGAAAGGGTAGAGAGGCAGATGGCATCTCATATAACTCTGTATAGGAATCTCCTGTAGTGGGTGTATGTAGGGTTGTCAACTTTCTAATTGCACAAAATAGAACACCCTAGCCCCGCCCCCTTCCCCGAGACCCTGCCCCCTTCTCTGCCTCTTCCCTGAGGCTCCGCTCCCGCTCACTACATTCCTCCTCCCTCAGTGGATTGCTCTGCCCCACCTTCACTCACTTTCACTGGGCTGGGGCAGAGGGTTGGGGTATGGGAGGGGATGAGGGCTCTAACTGGGGGTGCAGGCTCTGTGATGGGGCCAGAAATAAGGGGTTCAGGGTGTCAGAGAGGGATTCAGGCTGGGGTAGGTAGTTGGGGTGCAGGAGGGTGGGAGGGCTCTGGCTGGGGGTGGGGCTGGCAATGAGGGGTTGGAGAGGACTGTAGGCTGGGGTGTGTGGCCGAGGGATTTGGAATGTGGGAAGGAGCTCTGGGTCAGGGGGTTGGGGTATGGGAGGGGCTATGGGCTCCAGGCTGGGAGGGTGGGGTCGGGGATGAGGAGTTTGGGGTGCAAGAGGGGGCTCTGGATTTGGGGGGGCTCAGGGCTGGGGCAAGGAGTTGCGGCTCGGGATGGGCCATGGGCTTACCTTGGGCAGCTCCCGGTCAGTGGCACAGCAGGGCTAAGACAGGCATCATACCTGTCGTGGCACCGTGCTGCACCCCGGAAGTGGCTGGCAGGTGTGGCTCCAAGTAGGGGAGCCAGTAGGCTCCACACGGTGCACTCACCTGCAGGCACTGCCCCCCCCAGCTCTCATTTGATGTGGTTTCTGGCCATTGAGAGTGCAGAGCTGGTGCTCGGGGTGGGGGCAGCGCATGAAGTCCCATGGCTCCCCTGCCTAGGAGCCAGACTTGCCGGCTGATTCCAGGGTGCAGAGCGGTGCTAGGACAGGTAGGGACTAGCCTGCCTTAGACCTGCAGCACTGCTGACCGGACTTTTAACAGTCCGCTTGGCGGTGCTGACTGGAGCCACCAGGGTCCCTTTTCAACCAGGCATTCTGGTTGAAAACTGGACACCTGGCAACCCTAGGTGTATGCGGTGAAACTAATGGATTCCAGACAGAACTGCATCTAATCCACTATTGATGGGAATGTTGTAATGTAGGGCCCTAGATTGAACGGGTAGGAGTGGTAGAGGGTGGGTTCACAGGTCCTCTTGAGCATTGGGGCACCAAAGGGGGCTTGGATGACTCAGGTGAAAACAAACACATCAAAAATAGAGAAATAAAAGCAGATGCTACATCTGAGATTTTCTGAGTATGCATAGTAAGCCAAAAAAAGGAAAAAGGGAAAAAAAAGAAAAAAAAACATTGGCTATGAGTGAAGTGTGTTACGTAGGCAGTTATTTCATTTTGGGTTTTAAAACCAATCAAGTCTTGTTTGCTCCCTCAAGATGAAGGCTGATATGAAATAATCCCATATAAAATTTTTGGTCCATATGAGGCCATTCCTTCTTCCTGTTCAACGGGAGAATTTTTTATGAGTCTATATTTGAACTCTTCACTTTGGTACCTGGTTAGCCAGAACTCACCCAGATGCTGGTATGGCTCTGTGTACTTTGGCTGAGTACCACATCTGTTGGGAAAACCATGAATTTTTACAGTAAAATTACCGAATATCAGAGTATCAGATTAGAGCCAATTCAGCCCCTTCCTTTTGACCTCTGTGTAGCTTGTTTAGCTGTGGCTAAATAAGAGGATGAAATCTATGGGCCATGAGGTTTTAGTGTTACTTACGAGTATGAGTTATAGAGGAGATATAAGAAAATACTAAAGTTTTGGGTCGTAAATTAGAGTTAAATTAAGTACCTTACAAGAAAAAAATCCATGCTTCAGTATGAGGCTGCCTTATTTCAGTGGCTGTGGAGGGGGAGTTTGCTGAACACCTTAATTCAGTGTTCACAGTTCATTTATGATGGCTGATCCTACTTACACTGAACTCAATAGAAAAACTTCTGTTCACTTCATTAAGATCCTGATTGGCCCATAAACTGTCCCCTTGTTATACATATTGTGTGTATATGTATGTGAGAGAGAGAGAGAGAGAATACTTGATTCTTTACAATGTTCTGTTCTTAACAGCAATCTGACAAACTGAAAGAGCCCACTGTTCTGTCCCCACTGTTGCTGCACTACTCTCAACTGAGGGTTTTGTTGATAAAGGGAAATGGTAGTTAGACTTTGGTATGTGCATCATACTGCAAGCTGTAAGAGTCCTTTTGTAGGGGAACTAATACACATTTTTTACCTAAGTTCCTTATTACAAAAAGGTGGGATCACAGTTCAGCAGATTGCCAGGTTGAGGGCTTCTCAGTATGCAAACGTTAACCCAGAATTTGCTAAAATTAATACATTTTTACCACTTTCATATTTAAAAAAAACAGACCACTGCTTGTATGAAATATTTTTTCTCAATGTAAAAATGTAATGAGATGTCTCCATTGCAATGTCTTCTCTCCCCAGTAGACCAGTTGTTTGCTAATTGAAATGAATAAGACCATTGATTATTAAAAGGTTTGCCTAATATTTTCAGCTCTTTCTTGTCTTGTAATCCTTGCACAGGGGCCATGCTAATCTTCTCTGTATCTTTCCAATGTTAGTATATGTGCTTTGACAGGCAAATACATGGCTCTTAAGGTACTAACTGCTTATGGCCGATGCTTCAGCAAGACAAAAGGACACTATGCACAAGTACCTATTAGTATGAGGTTTCCAACATTTACCTGCTACTGTGCAATGTAATCTGCTATATTTTATGCAAAAGAGAAACTGATAGAATTATCTTTCAAAATATACTTTAATGTTTGCAAGGGAAACAAATAGATAACCTTCTTCCATTCATGGTTTAAAAAAATTCAAGGCAGTTAACAGAAAAGTTAACTATTTATGTCCTGTCAACTGTTGTCTGGGTATCTGCATATACATTTTAAGAGTTATATTAATTTAGGGTTTATTAGTGTGTTGGGAGATATTAGAAATGTTGCTATAAAACAGTATTCTTCATATATGCAGACATGTTTAAAATTCTATTAAACATCATAAATTGTTTAGAGTCAAAGAGTAGGCTTCATATTTTTTTTTCTTTTGAAGTCAATTGATGGTTTAAAAACTGCTTTATTTGTTCCAACTTGGGGGAAAAAATCTTATAGATTTCAAATTTTCCACCTCACTTCACAACAAAAATATGACGTTAAATTTCTAATACCAATATTTATGGAAACAAATGAAGTTCTAGTGGCCTAGCAGTGTAAGAGTAGACGGAGCCATCATAGTTAAAGATTAAAAATAGAGAAGTATATCAAGCAATTTATATTACTAACTTAGCCCCCCAATTCAGCAAGCTATCCCAGCCCGGCCCCAAACATTGGTGCAGCCGGGCCCCCAGGCCCTGAATATTGTTGGAGTCCGGGCACCATGGGCCCATATAACTCGCCGCCCCTGCCGCCGAGGAAAGACTTTTGTGAGAAATAATGGGCACTCTATTAATTTAGTGATGTATGTACATATAGAGGATATCTATAGCTAATGTGGTTCTGACCAAACCTGTGCAAAGCCCATCCATTTCTCTTTACAGGGGGTTGTGTAAACATGTCAATTTTGGTCCACCTGGGTTCATAGCTTCATGTTACATGTTAAGTTTTAAGTTAAACAAACTCAGAATCTCAATCAAAACTCATTGCAAACTACCCATTTACACCTTTTATGTACAAAACCAATTTCCTGATACTCAGAGGTGCAGTACTAGCAGCTCCCAATGATCTCAAATGGAATTGAGATCAGCATCTCTGCAAAACAGGCTACTTGCAAACCCCCATTTGACCCATATTTGATCAAACATTTCATAATCTGAAGTGAACCTTTTGTCAAACATAGGTTTCCAGTTGTTCTGGTGAGTATCATGTTTTGGGGGTTTCTTTGTGAACACTTTAATGCTCTAATCCTAATATGTCTTTTTTTTTATTTTTACCATTGGGGTAACTCCACTGAATTCAATGAATTAAGCACCTGTTTTCTTGTTTTCAACTCTCTTATAGCACCAAGCATGGTGTTGCAGGCACTCTCTGTCTTAATCTCAAAGTTGTGACCGCCTGCTCCGAGAAAGGGAGCCTGTGTCCTAAGCTCGGTGTCAGCCTCTAAACAGTTAACTAGAAATACCAAACTCAGAATTGGTCTGTCTGTGCCTTTACACAAACTTACAACTTCAAAGGCAAACGCTTAGTTGCAGCACTTCAAGGCAAGGTGGTTAACTAGGCCTAAGGTACTTGGCTAGCACTGAGGATTTACACCTCTGCCACAGTCCCTATCCAACAGTGCCCCTGGGCAGCAGCAGGCAAGCCTTCTTAACTGGCTTGCTGGCTCCCGGCCAGTGCTGGTTCCTCCTGGCCCTTCTAGGCCTCTGGAAGACTGTCTTGTTGGTAGTTTAACCTGAATGGGTTTTCCTTGAGCAGAGGGGTGTCAGGGCACTGATGCCTCCAGCTGGGAGCAGAGAAGGCCTCATAGACCCTGTCACATCATCTCTTTATACAGTATGTTCACACAATAGGCTCAGAATTCTAGGCTCATGTTCTTACGATTTTTCATGGTAACAGTTAATGGTTATGCCTGGAATTTATCTAAGACATCACAAGTGTACCCTCCCTCCCAGGTAGAATCTTGTAAATTAAATCATGTTTAATTGTATTCAATTATTTTAGGCTGAAGGGTTGAGGGGGGGGGGTGGCTTTTTTTTTTTTTTTTTTTTTAACCATTGATTTAAAATTGGGGTGGAGGATGTCTCCTTGTCACTGTGAAGATTCAATTCTGGTGCAGGCATCATTAAACTAAAAATGAAACTCAGTCAAGCCCATTGCATTTTTCCTTGTTTTGGGTCAAAACCATAATAATCCATTAGTTTTTATATTATTTTGAACTATATAGTCCATATATATTTCTTCCTTCAATCTGTAGTGAGAGGAAAAGAGTCACTCAAAATGGGCTTGGATTTATTGCAGAGGTTCAGAAAACCCCCCACAAAGCATTTGCCAAACAAGACAGAGTTTAGGGTTTGCAGAACACACAACCACACCCACACCATATCCCAGAAGAATTAACATGGTTTGTAGTTAGTAAGGGTCACATATCTCTACTTGTAATTAAGTAGGCTGGCCCTTCATTGTTGCAAAAGAGCGGAGGAAGAATACAAGTTGTACTCTTCCCCCTTTGTATACCTGGGTGGAGGCCAGATTGGCCTTCCTGGAAGGGAATCTAGCAGCCTTCTGCACTGACTGGTGGACAAAAGCTATCATGGACACAGGAAGTACATGATGCTCTCTTTCGAAGTGTATAGCAATAGCTGCTGCAGCACACACTCCAGCTCTCCTGTTGACCTTTTGTCTTCCTCTGTCACAATACTTCAGGAGCTGCTGCCTATGTGCTGCACACATGAGCCTGTTTTAGTGTCCAATTTATCATAACAAATTCACTTGCTTTTCCTGTAGTAGTAACTGGCAACTCTGCCACCTTGGAGACTTCCCTAGCTGCACGTGATACAGACCTACCTGGATTTTTATGATATATTGAGTTGTCTTTAATTTTTATTTCCGCAGATAAAAATATTAATAGATTCTGTATCTTAAAAAAACAAATGCAGGGTCCCATATTACCTTCCACTTAAGTGAGTGTTGGATAGGAGAACCCAGTAGTTCCAAGCTGAGGAAGGGCTAAGAAAGGGTGTAGTGCCAACCTCATGTGCTCTCAGTTTCCCCTAGCACCAAAAGAAATCCCTCTGTGTGTGCTGCATGGGATTTTGAAGGTCAAGGATGGAGATGCAAGTGTGTGCGGGGGATTGATTTATGCTGTATTTTCCCCTTCTTAGGCAGCACATTTCCAGGTGACTGAGTTCATAGAGCTTGAAGCAATGGTAACTCAGATTGTATGCCCATCCACATTCTTTGGGGATGATTTGCCATAGGGTGGCCTATCCAATGGTGAAATAGATCCTGTAGGAGTCTTGCTTCCAGGGGAAGGGTTTTCAATGGAAGGTCTCCAAATAGAGTTCCCTTCCTTACGTATCCTCATGATCTATAGGGTTGAGAAGCAGAACACCCTCTCTCCTCTGTGGGCCCCCAAGCCTTCTCCGCACCTGAGGAGAGAATACTAAGGGAACTCTGCAATGTGAACCTAGCCAGCTTTCTGATCCTGACCCATGTCCTTCCATAGCAATCTGCAGGGAGGAAAAAATTGGTTCCTCCTTTTTATTGACAGTAGGGACTAATTAAAGCAATTTTTCAAATTAAAGTACTTTCTGATCTGATCACATGATTGCAGGAACTGGGCCCCCAGGAACAGGCATATAGTGCTTATGCCATAGTCCAGTCCTTTTTCAGTGTGCGTGCTTTACATGCAGAGCTCCCCGTCTGCAAATAAACTGCATCCTGGGCCTATTAATCCTAGCTAAAATCTGATTTTATGTAGGCCTGTAATAAACACAAGGTAGTGTAATGAATTTCTGCACTCCTAACATTGTCAGAATGCTTTCTGTCAACTGCAATGCTGCCACAGTAAAGAAAATGCTTTTTAAATGTTAGCATTGCTTTCAGTTTGCTTTATCTCTTGGAGCCTCACCAAATCAAGGCTTAGGAGAGATGACGTGAAGTTTACATCAGTTAAATAAAGTAATTTCATCTGGATTAAGGAAATATGATTGAAATTATAAATTCTCAAAATAAATGTATCACTCCACTTAGACAGTGCAGAAGAACATCATTCCACTTGGTGTGTAACCCTCTAAGTGCCAAATTGGTGGTTGAGAGCTGTAGGAGATACAAATAAAATAAAATAAAAATGTACATTAAATATATGGAGGTAAAATATGAACACATATGTTCAAAGGGTTAACCAGAGAAGAAGAGACTGATGGCATCAAGCAAAACAATTTCACCGTGTGCTGTGAGATACCACAGTGACGAGGGCAGAAGAAGAATTTAGATGATATTAGATTGCAGATAGAATATTCAGAATACAGAATACTCTTTGCATTTTCTACTTTAGTTTGAAATATTTTCAAAAGGAGCTTAGTCCAAAATATACACTTTAAAATAGCTGAGAACCAACCAACATATTCACCAGGAATGTATACATATCTATTTTTTAAGCCCGAAAAGATTTGAGCACTTTTGTACTGTTGTTCTTAATAGATTTCTGTCTAGGGTATTTTTTTTTTTTAACCTCTTCCTGAAGAGCAGCAGTTGATTCCAAGGAAAAGGAATTATTTCTAAGCCTGAATCTCAGAACTCATGGGAATGTGGAATTAGCAAGACGTGTGAATGCCTTGAGCGTTAAGCTTCTCAGATTCTGTAACCCGGTGGCACTGAGGTTCAGTTTTATTGTATTGTCAATGAGAGAAGATACTGTTGTAGCCCTCTAGCAATTTATCATTTAAAGTCTATTTTTAACAAGTTTCATCATGGCAGATATGCACTAAAATCAGCTTGGAGAACTTAAAGGAAGTACTTTAGAAGCATTTAAGCTGGTGAGGGGGAGGCAGACGGAGGGGTGAGAGTGTGTGTTTTTTCTTCCTCCTCTAATGTTCATGTCAGAGGATAGCCTCACCAAAAAAGTAATAATAATAACATCCCCCAAATGGCTCTGCTCTTGTTAAACCCGGTGTCGTCACCGTAGCTGTGCAGCCACTGCTCCCCTCGGTGAGCAGTTTAGAAAGTAGAAAGAGACTGTTCACATGAGAGAACCCTCACTACCCTCAGTGTTCCTCAAGTTTCATCATGGCAGATTTGCACTAAAATCAGCTTGGAGAACTTAAAGGAAGTACTTTAGAAGCATTTATGCTGGTGAGGGGGAGGCAGACGGAGGGGTGAGAGTGTGTGTTTTTTCTTCCTCCTCTAATGTTCATGTCAGAGGATAGCCTCACCAAAAAAATAATAATAATAACATCCCCCAAATGGCTCTGCTCCTGTTAAACCCAGTGTTGTCACCGTAGCTGTGCAGCCACTGCTCCCCTCGGTGAGCAGTTTAGAAAGTGGAACAAGACTGTACACATGAGAGAACCCTCAGTACCCTCAGTGTTCCTCCTGAATACACAAGCAGCAGGCATGAATCTTATGTGTTAACAACCCTCAGATATTTTCATAGATTCTAGGACTGGAAGGGACCTCGAGAGGTCATCGAGTCCAGTCCCCTGCCCGCATGGCAGGACCAAATACTGTCTAGACCATCCCTGATAGACATTTATCTAACCTACTCTTAAATATCTCCAGAGATGGCGATTCCAAAACCTCCCTAGGCAATTTATTCCAGTGTTTAACCACCCTGACAGTTAGGAACTTTTTCCTAATGTCCAACCTAGACCTCCCTTGTTACAGTTTAAGCCCATTGCTTCTTGTTCTATCCTTAGAGGCTAAGGTGAACAAGTTTTCTCCCTCCTCCTTATGACACCCTTTTAGATACCTGAAAACTGCTATCATGTCCCCTCTCAATCTTCTCTTTTCCAAACTAAACAAACCAATTCTTTCAGCCTTCCTTCATAGGTCATGTTCTCAAGACCTTTAATCATTCATGTTGCTCTTCTCTGGACCCTTTCCAATTTCTCCACATCTTTCTTGAAATGCGGTGCCCAGAACTGGACACAATACTCCAGCTGAGGCCTAACCAGAGCAGAGTAGAGCGGAAGAATGACTTCTCTTGTCTTGCTCACAATACACCTGTTAATACATCCCAGAATCATGTTTGCTTTTTTTGCAACAGCATCACACTGTTGACTCATATTTAGCTTGTGGTCCACTATAACCCCTAGATCCCTTTCTGCTGTACTCCTTCCTAGACAGTCTCTTCACATTCTGTATGTGTGAAACTGATTTTTTTTCCCTAAGTGGAGCACTTTGCATTTGTCTTTATTAAACTTCACCCTGTTTAACTCAGACCATTTCTCCAATTTGTCCAGATCATTTTGAATTATGACCCTGTCCTCCAAAGCAGTTGCAATCCCTCCCAGTTTGGTATCATCCGCAAACTTAATAAGCATACTTTCTATGCCAATATCTAAGTCGTTAATGAAGATATTGAACAGAGCTGGTCCCAAAACAGACCCTTGCGGAACCCCACTTGTTATGCCTTTCCAGCAGGATTGGGAACCATTAATAACAACTCTCTGAGTATGGTTATCCAGCCAGTTATGCACCCACCTTATAGTAGCCCCATCTAAATTGTATTTGCCTAGTTTATCGATAAGAATATCATGCAAGACCGTATCAAATGCCTTACTAAAGTCGCATCATCAGAGATCTACAACCTATCCTGAAAGATGATCCTTTACTCTCACAGAACTTGGGAGACAGACCTGTCCTCGCTTACAGACAACCCCCCAACCTAAAGCAAATACTCACCAGCAACCACACATCACTGAACAAAATCACTGACCCAGGAACCTAAAGCCCGATGCCAACTCTGTCCACATATCTATTCAAGTGACATCATCATAGGACCTAATCACATCAGCCATACCATCAGGGGCTCGTTCACCTGCACATCTACCAATGTGATATATGCCATCATGTGCCAGCAATGCCCCTCTGCCATGTACATTGGCCAAACCGGACAGTCTCTATGCAAAAGAATTAATGGACACAAATCTGACATCAGGAATCATAATACTCAAAAACCAGTGGGAGAACACTTTAACCTGTCTGGCCATTCAATAGCAGACCTGCGGGTGGCTATCTTACAACAGAAAAACTTCAAAACCCGACTCCAACGAGAGACTGCTGAGCTGGAATTGATATGCAAACTAGATACAATCAACTCAGGATTGAATAAGGACTGGGAATGGCTGAGCCATTACAAACATTGAATCTATCTCCCCTTGTAAGTATGCTCACACTTCTTATCAAACTGTCTGTACTGGGCTATCTTGATTATCACTTCAAAAAATTTTTGTCTCTTACTTAATTGGCCTCTCAGAGTTGGTAAGGCAACTCCCACCCGTTCATGCTCTCTGTATGTGTGTATATATATCTCCTCAATATATGTTCCACTCTATATGCATCCGAAGAAGTGGGCTGTAGGCCACGAAAGCTTATGCTCTAATAAATTTGTTAGTCTCTAAGGTGCCACAAGTACTCCTGTTCTTTTTTCTAAAACCACAGTAACTTTATTTTCAGAACATACAAGTGTTACAGATCATTAGGTAAAACAACTCCTCAGAATCTCTGCTCACTCCTTCTTGGAGTCCTTGGACCCAGTCTGCAGATAAAGGCGACAAGTACCTTCTAACCTCTACCTCCTGCAGTACTTGTATTGTCAGTCAGTGAGAGAGAGCACTATGAACAGGATCTTGCCCTTAAATAAGGTTTCAGTCCCCTCTGTCATATGATTCACTGGCGAATTGCAGCATCTTGGTCAGGTGGCTATGTTCCAACCCTTTAGAGACAAACTGGGAGAATCAGTTTCCTTTAGCATGGCCACTCTCTTTAACATACCCATTGTTCTGACAGTAACCTTGACAACTGTTGTATTACTCACTTTAGGGAGGCATCAGGCATTACAACAATCTGTCTGTGATTTAGAATCATAAAAATATAGGGATGGAAGGGACTTCAAGAGGTCATCTATTCCAGCCCCATATGCTGAAGAAGGATTAGCGTTATGTAGACCATCCCTGACAGATATGTGTCTAACCTGTTCTTAAAAACCTCTAGTGATGAGGATTCTACAATGCTCTCAGAAGCCTATTCTCGGGCTTAACTACACTTATAGTTAGAAAGTTTTTCCTAATATCTAACCTACATCTCCCTTGCTGCACATTAAGCCCATTACTTCTTGTCCTACCTTCAGTTGACATGGGGAACAAATGATCACCAACCTCTTTATAGCAGCCCATAAAATATCTAAAGACTGATATCAAGTCCCACTTCAGTCTTCTTTTCTCAAGACTAAACATGCTCAGATTTTTTTTTTTAACTTTTCCTCATAGGTCAGGTTTTCTAAACCTTTTACTATTTGCGTAGCTCTCATGTAGACTCTCTCCAATTTGTCCAGATCTTTCTCAAAGTGCGGCACCTCTGAACTGGACACAGTATTTCAGCTGAGGCCTCACCAGTGCAGAGTAGTGTAGAGTGTCTTACGTACAATGCTTCTGTTAATACTCCCCAGATTAATATTAGCCTTTGTTTTCAACTGCTTGTGATCCACTATAATCTCGAGATCCTTTGGTGCAGTATAACTGGGTAGCCAGTTATTCCCCATTTCTGTTTGTGCATTTGATGTTTTTCCCTAAGTGTAGTACTTTGCATTTGTCTTTATTGAATTTTACCTTGTTGATTTCAGACCAATTCTCCAATTTCTCAAGGCTATTTTGAATTCTAATCTTGTCCTCCAAAGTGCTGGCAAGCCCTCCCATATTGTTGTCATCCACAAATGTTATAAGCATACTGTGCAATCCATTATCGAAGTAATTAATGGAAATATTGAATAGTACCAGCTCCAGGACAGAACCCTGCAAAACCCCAGTCTGACTGCAAACCATTGATTACTCTATGAGTACAGTCTGTCAACCAGTTTTGCACCTACCTCATAGTAATTTCACCTAGACCACATTTCCCTACTTTGTTTATGATGTAGATAGCCTAACATTGCATTGGCTCCCTTTGTAGGATTCATGAATGATATTACTCACCACCAACTGCATGTATACACAGAGGTGCAAGATGCATCTGTTTCTGCTGAGCCCTCTATCTACCATAGTCACAGAAAGTGCACAAATATCAATGAACAACAACACCACATCTGGTTTGTAGCTGAGTTCTGACCTTGAACTATGGTAAGTGATGCTTCTTTGCTATGGCTTGTTGCTAGTATGCAGTGATCAACTTGTCCACTTTGATGCAGCCTTACCTTTCATGGCTGTTGTGTGCTCTTGTTATCTCTTCACCTCTTGCACTTGTTCTGAACACTGTGTTAAGGAGGATTAGCTTCACACAGCACCCCACCTATTGTTTGCACTGCAGTAGCACTCATTGTATGAGATACTGCACATATGTATAGGAAGATACACTCGGTAGCCCCAAGAGCTTAAACTCTTAAAGAAAAAATCTCTGTGCAGATAGGGAGAGTTGGACCCTTGCAGGCTGTACTCAGTTATTCTAAGGAAAAAGATAAAAGATTTGGCCATCCAGAAATGCACAGAAGAATATTAAGCCTGTGTCACAAGACTTGTGTCACTATATAAGTGACTGTAAAAACAGCATTATGGAATTTACTTGGCATGTGGTAGCTCAGTGATTTCCAGATCATACTTTTTTCCCCCTCATTCTCAGCCAACTCACTTCAAACTCAAGTAAAATTGGATTCTTTTCTTCTTATATCACCATAAATAATGATGGTCTGTGAACATATTGTCTTCAGATTATATCCTCAGAGGCATCTCTGTAAACTTTTTACCTTCAGTGGTTTTGTACAGTGATGTTTGGAACCGAGTAACCAATTCTATTGATGATGCAGAAGGAGGACTAGAATGCAGGTCACTCTCTCTTAGCTCTCTTGTCAGCTCTGAAGGTCTAAAAGGATTAAAAATAATAAGGGTTTATTTTTGTTACTAAAGCCAGCAAATAGAGCTCTGAATACACACACAGAGCGGGTCTTTTGATTGAGACAGGGCTGTTTTTATAGTCATTTTACAAAATAGAAACAGCATTTTAAACCACAGTGGGTCAAAGAAAATAAAACATACCAGCATGGCTTAAAGGTCAGAATGATTGTCTACAGTGAGCATCCTGCCTCTTCACTATTTTTTGTCACAACATGAATGTTCTCCTAATTGTAGTTTAAAAATTTACTTGTTTTATGTATTTAACTATTTTGTGGTGGCTGATAAAATATGCATCATTTTACCTGAGAAGAGAGAACAGCTCTATAGATTTTGAGGTAGCTTCTTAAAAGCAGTGTACCCTAGGAAAAGAATCGTTTAGAAAAAAGCTATTATACTGTGTGATTTAAATACATACATCATATATATATATGATTTCACAGCTATAAAAGAGAGCTATGAAATCATTCTTATGTACAAAATTTTAACCCTTAATTTTACAGTATTGTTCACACCTCTATCTGCTCTATCTGTTTCAACTTACTTCTCTTTGTATTCTCACCTGCCTTTTCTATACTGATCCTGGGCTTGATGCTACCAGTGGGTGAATAGCTTGACTTACGTGAGTAGCTTCACTGAGTTTGGTGGGACTACTCTGTGCAGTAATAACTGTTTGCAAGATTGGGCCTTCAGAATGCTGCTCTGGTCAATGAGCTACACGCATTGGACAATCTGCTGCCTGTGTTTCAGTAAGGCATTTGATACAGTTACACGTATGAAATTATTATTCAGATTGGAGAAGGTGGGGATTAATATGAGAATTGAAAGATGGAGAAGGAACTGCTTAAATGGGTGACTACAACAGGTCATGCTGAATGGTGAACTGTCAGGCTGGGGAGAGGTTACTCGTGGAGTTCCTCAGGGATCAGTCTTGTGACCAGTCTTATTTAACATTTTCATTAATTACCTTGGCACAAAATCTGCGAGTGTGCTAATAAAATTTGTGGATGACATGAAATTGGGAGGTATTGCCCATACAGAGGAGGACCAGAATATCATACAAGAAAATTTGGGTGACCTTCAAAACTGGAGTTATAGAAATGGGATGAAATTTAATAGTGCAAAGTGCAAGATCATGCACTTAGGGACTAAAAACTATATTCTTTTGCTATAAACTGGAGATGTATCAGTTGGAACTGACAGAGGAGGAGAAAGACCTGTGTGTATTGTTCGATCACAAGATGACTATGAGCTGCCCATGTGATGTGGCTGTGAAAAAGTCTAATACGATCCTAGGATGCAACAAGCATGGTATTTCCAATAGAGATATGGAAGTGTTATTCCATTATATAAAAAGAAGTCTTGAGACCTTAACTAGAATATTGTGTGCAGTTCTGGTCTCCCATGTTAAATGAAGATGATTTCAAACTGGAACATGTGCAGAGAAGGGCTACTAGGATGATCAGAGGAATGGAAAATCTGGCTTATTAGAGGGGACTTATGAAGCTTGGTTTGTTTAGCTTAAAAAATGAAGGCTGAGGGGAGATATGATTACTCTTTATAAATAAATCATAGGAATAAATATCAGGGAATGAGAGGAGTTATTTAAGTTAGTTTGCACAAGAACAAATGGATATAAACTGGCTATCAACAAGTTTAGGCTTGAAATTAGATGAAAGTTTCTAACCATCAGAGGAGTGAAGTTCTGGAGCAGTCTTCCAAGGGGAGTACCAGGGGCAAAAAACATAACTTGTTTCAAGACTCAGATTGATAAGTTTATGGAGGGGGTGATATGTTGAGATTGCCTACAATGGCATATGACTCATCTGCAACTGCTATTAGCAAGTATCTTCAATGACCAGAGATGGGAATCTGGAAGGGGAGGGCTCTGAGTTACTACAGAGAATTCTTTCCCAGGAGTCTGGCTGGTGGGTCTCACCCACATGCTCAGGGTCCAGCTGGTTACCATATCTGGGGACTGGAAGGAATTTTCCTCCAGGTCAGATTGGCAGAGATCCCAGGAAGAATGGGGGTTGCCTTCCTGTGCAGCATGGGCACTGATTACTCATTGGTTTAATCTAGGGGAAATGGTGGATTCTCTGTATGGTGAAGTCTTTAAATCAAAGTCAAGTTCCTTTATTAAAAACATGTGGATTTTTATATATGGTTTAACAGTGGTCGTCAATCTTTGGCACACAGCCCATCAGGGTAATCCGCTGGTGGGCCGCAAGACATTCTGTTTACGTTGACCATCCACAGGGATGGCCCCCCACAGCTCCCAGTTGCCGCGGTTCACGGTTTCTGGCCAATGGGAACTGTGGGAAGCGGCACGGTGGTATAAGATTAGTGATTTCTTTATCACCATGGTTAGCATTAAAACTCCACAAGTTACTCACTGCTGACTTCAATTTGTGGGCTTTGGATATGACTTGCTTCCTGGTGGCTACTATAAAATTTAAAACAGCACTTGTGCAATCTTGAGCACCTATTAGTGAACCACCTGAGACTGTGCATGCATACCCTAATTCTAGGCTCAGCCAATGTGACTGTGGCAATTTTGGTTGGAGCATCCTTATTCTCCTTCCCACTGCCCAGGTGAATGTGAGAAACTGAAGTGCCAGTTGAGAAGGACAGTGCATGATGTGAGTATTAATGTAGAATGTTAATGTCCTGGCTGGGGGGGTTGGAAGTGACATAACTGTTGTACTAGAACTGCTTATAGGTGGGAGTACTGTATGCACAATGTGGAAGCAGCCCGGGAGAATGAGATTTTAAAAGAAACGTATGGAAAGCCTGACAAGTATGTTTTGTTTTTGGTGAAAGGATTATTTTCTATGAAAAATTATAACTCCTCCCAAAAACTTCTCCAGCTTTTCCCAGTAATATTAGTGAAGCTGGGTATATTCCGAGATGCAGAGTTTTAGAAGTGATTGAAGTGAGTAATAATATGAAAGCCCAAGTTAATACTTCGAGAGACCGAATCAAACTGTCCTGCAGTTTTCATGCTAATGATACAACTAA
The DNA here is from genome assembly GCF_011386835.1 of Chrysemys picta bellii. Lineage (NCBI taxonomy): Eukaryota > Metazoa > Chordata > Testudines > Emydidae > Chrysemys > Chrysemys picta. The sequence goes on from NC_088792.1 coordinate 146,070,570, forward strand.
TGCACTTACAATTACTAAATTCAAGAAAAGCATTTGATTCTTCTGGTTTAGTATCATCTGTGTTTAGCTTTAAATTTGGTGTTTTGGGGTGCAGTCGCCATGACTTTGAGGACAACAGTAGTCAGTTGACTACCAGGACTAACTGCTATAGCAAGCAAAATTCTGGAGATGAGCAAAACCAACTCAGAGTGAGAACCAAGTGTCACTTCAGCTTTACTCAAGGTTCTTCATTCTTCCCTTTCCTTTCTTCCTTTGTGTTTCTTTCCCTCAGTAGCCTGAAGGCAAAAGGAGTACTACAACAACTTATTTGAGTGGCTGTTTGTGCTAATATTCTATTAACATAAATGTGCCACAGTTACTAGGTCTCCATGATGAGTTGCAGAGCAGAATATGATGAAATGGATCTGAAAATAGCCAAGCACTTCTTTCAGCTATGCTCAGGAGCAGTACAGGTTTCTCCCTACCACTTTAGCCTTGCTTTTTGTTCCCTTCTCCCATGCTAGTTCCTTGTAGCTTTAATATACAGTACAGATAGAGAGAATCGACTACAATGATTTCAGATAGAATGTTTGTCATTTGTGATTGAATAATAGAACTCATGTATATAGAGATTAAGAAATTAGATAATGAAAAATGCTATTATCTATGCATTAGAAAAACTTTGTTCATTATATAATTTAGAAATTAGCTTCTTGATTTAATTACCATAAAATATTGTTTTATTGCGTCTCTACTTTATAAAGCTTTAAACTTCTAAATCAAGAACAATCAGATTGTATTTATGCCTTTAAATCTGGCTTTTTTTCCAGTCTATTACTTGTAAATATATATATATTTTTAAATCTTGCATTTCTCTATTGTAGGATTCATATAGTTTTTAAGCCAATGTTAATTTGCACATTACACTTGATGTCTGCTGAACTGACAATACTGTATGTTTATCTCCTGAGTAAACAGATTAATTAGCTTCCAATGGGGCTTATTTAGGAGTGATTGTCTACCGTCTGTTTTATCTTTTGTACTGAAATAAGCCATGGAAGTTAGGGGTTTTCACATTTCTCTCAATGTTTTTAATTTTGTTTACTGGCATCTTTGAAAATAATAATTTGTAGTATTCAAATAGTACTTTCAATATCCAAAGCACTTTGCAAGTATTAAGTAAAAAATCCCAAGTGATATAGGTCAGTAAATATCCACATTTTTTACAAAAAGACTGTGGAACAAGTATCAGGGGGTAGCCGTGTTAGTCTGTATCTACAAAAACAACAAGGAGTTTGGTGGCACTTCAAAGACTAACAGATTTATTTGGGCATAAGCTTTCATGAGTAAAAACCTCACTTCTTCGGATGCATAGAGTGAAAGTTACAGATGCAGGCATTATATACTGACACATGGAGAGCAGGGAGTTACTTCGCAAGTGGAGAACCAGTGTTGACAGGGCCAATTCAATCAGGGTGGATGTAGTCCACTCCCAATAGTAGATGAGGAGGTGTCAATTCCAGGAGAGGAAAAGCTGCTTCTGTAATGAGCCAGCCACTCCCAGTCCCTATGCAAACCCAGATTAATGGTGTTGAATTTGCAAATGAATTTTAGTTCTGCTGTTTCTCTTGAAGTCTGTTTCTGAAGTTTTTTTGTTCAATGATAGTGACTTTTAAATCTGTAACAGAATGACCAGGGAGATTGAAGTGTTCACTTACTGGCTTATGTATGTTACCATTCCTGATGTCCGATTTGTGTCCATTTATTCTTTTGCAGAGGGACTGTCCGGTTTGGCCAATGTACATGGCAGAGGGGCATTGCTGGCACATGATGGCATATATGACATTAGTGGATGTGCAGGTGAATGAGCCCTTGATGGTGTGGCTGATGTGGTTGGGTCCTCTGATGCTGTTGCCAGAGTATATAATGCCTGCATCTGTAACTTTCACTCTATGTATCCGAAGAAGTGAGGTTTTTACTCACGAAAGCTTATGCCCAAATAAATCTGTTAGTCTTTAAAGTGCCACCAGACTCCTTGTTGTTACTGTGGAACAGAGGCTCTAGCTTAAGGTTTGGGCTCATATCCTTATGTCTCAATTCAAATCAATCACCTTTGCCTCTGAATCAATTTTAAATTTAGCAATATTGTGGATCTTGAAATTAGTTGCTGTTTGCTGCAGATCCCAGGAAATGGGCAACATCCCAGGAAATGAGCAACATGCTTGGGCTATCTCCCTGCTTAGTTTACTTTGACAGACATACTCCCAGTGTCCTTTTAACTTACATTTCTATTGGCTTGACAGACTTTATCTGTTTGGAGTGTTCTTCTTTGCCACACTTGTCACATTATTTTTTCCGGAGGGAACTCAGCCCTCTTGAGGCATTTTAATTTTTTAATGAAGCTTACTTTTTTTTGTTTTACCTGGCAAATAGTTTTGCTTCTAATTCTTGCACTGTGCTTCAACTTCCTTGATGTGTTCCTTGCATTTTTATTAGCTCAATGTGCCTTGCCATTTGCACAATCTTTTCCAATAGTTATCTTGGACATCAGCTGTATTTTTTTCTGAAAGTTATTTGTTTAAAATCCGGACAGCTAGACAATATCATGTCGGTCTTTTCTGTCACAATTACCTGCTTGATCGTCGACAGCTCTTTTTTTTAAAGGCTTCTGTGCATTCTCTAGGACTCTGAACTTGCAGATAAAAGCACATGCACATTCATGTGTTACATTTCTCTTTAAATGAATATTTGGCTACTGAGTTACTTGGCATATACTGGAGCTACATTTGACCAATCACTTTCCTTTACTGAAGAAGAACATTTAGTTTTGTTTACATTTGAAATAGTTTACTGTAGAGCTATATCAGCCAGTATCCTCACCGGGCTATTTTAGACACACAAATGAGATAGACATTACAGCCAATTTAAATAAATTATCCACCCCACTGTCTACAAGGTAATATGGGAGAATGATATAAGAAATAATTAAATATATTTCCCAGGAAAGGATAAAGAAACTCAGGGTCAGGTAAAAAATGGAAATTGGTGTTATGCAGTAGAACTAGGGATGTTGTTTCCAGGATCTCTGAAAGAAGTGGCAAAGAAATGAGTAATAGGGATTAAATTGGAAACACTCTTTAGAAGCAGGATAAAGGAATATTTTAGGAGACACTCTTATCAACGTACCAGTAACATGGATTTACAAAAGGAAAAATATGGCCAAGGGTGAATTTTGTCTGAGTTACCGTGTGTAAAAGATCCAATTTGGGATGATGGTGGTTGTGTGGTGCATGTGAGCAAGGAGGTAACTCTGGCACAAATTACAAGGAGTCAGAGAAAATGTCCTTTTTTATGATTTTATCTTTGATTACACAACAGAATAGCATTATTGATCGTGCTAAGGTCTACATATCCATCACAATGGATTCTTTAGCCTGCTTGCAGCTTGAGGCAGAACCTGACCTGTCATCATTAGCAGCCGGGGATGCTGTGTCTCTTGAAGTTTCCTCCAGTTTTCTCTGCCTCCCTGGTGGCCTTCGGCTCAGCCAAGCCTCCCTGTTGCTGACTTTATCTGAGGGAAAACTCCAAACTTCATTTCTAATGTTTAGATTAATTCAGCTCAATAACATGTCTGTCTGATTCCCAGCCATGTCCCAGGACTGCTTTTGATTTGGAGGAGAATGACCCCTCAGCTCCACTTCCTGTTCAGAGGCATTTGCCACAGCTGCTGCCCATGCAGACTGCAGAAAGGGAGCCAGGCCATGAAAAGTCAGAGGCAAAAGGGAAGCGTCTGTGTCTTCTGCTTCACCACTTAGAGAGTGTCTTATAGGGGAGCTGTACTGAGCCCAATAACTTGTATATTTGACTAAAGTATAACTTGTGTTTGGCTAAATAATATCTTCCAGAAAAGCAATTTGACTGACTTCAGCTTCCGGCCATGGGTTCTTGAACACTTAAGTACCTAGTATTTTCTCGCTCTGAAGTTACTTGTAGGTTGTAATCAGTCACCTCTCAATCTTCTTTTGATAAATTTAATAGATTGAGATCTTGAACTTTCTTATTATGAGACATTTTTTCCAGCCCTTGAATCATTTTTGTGACTCTCTTCTACACTCTGTACATTTTTAACATTCTTGTTAAAATCTTGACACCAAAACTGTACTCAATGTCATTGTGACCAATTCTACCTCCCTACTCCTATAAAACTACCTCCCTACTCCTATTCATTACCCTCTTGTTTATACATCCAAGGATCCCATTGACCCTCTTTGCTAGAGCTGTGTGAATACGTGCTTTTTTTTTGGTTTGCTGGCCAAACTGAAAATAAAAAAAAAATCTTTTTGAACTGACTTGAAACAAAAACATTTTGGTTTTCTATGTGAAACAAAAATCTGAAAAAAATGGTTTTGGATCAAATGAAAACATTTTGACCCCCAATGAAATATTTCATGTTGATTTCAGGTATGCTTGAAAATTAAATTAAATAGTCATTGGGTCAGAAAGGGTATGAGAATATATCATATCCTGGTGATTAGAGCTCTCACCTGTAATGTAGGACACCCAAGTTCAAATCCCTTCTCCACATCAGGCAGAGTGGGAACTTGACATTGCATCTCCCACATCCCCGATTAAAATTCCAATCACGTGGATTGTCCTACCAGGCCACGTGATTGCCATCTCATTTTTCTCAACAATAAGAATTTCAAATTCCTCTTGCTTGTTACCCAGACTCCTAGCATTGGTATATAAACAATTGAAAATATTCTTCACTTCACATTGTTGACAATATCAGTTCAATTTGTTTGTGACAGGTTAATGATTTTGAATTTATGCTGCATTTTCCTACTTAGCACACTCCTCTTGTGCTGTTAGCATAATGCCCTCCTGGCTGCTCCAGCTAGATTAGCATTCCTTCACCTATGAGATACAGGTCATCCTGTTCATACAGACCCCTCATCCACTGGAATGTGGTTCAATGTTGCACAAAACTTTCAGCTTCAAACCAGTTGCATACAGAACTATTCACCTGCATTATTTTCTGCCTTCTCATGCTTGAGGGATTGGATGGATCTCCTAGAAGAGCACTTGGACTTTCTTCTTCAGTTTCCTTCAAAGATCAAAATGATTTAGTTGGGAATTGGTCCTGCTTTGAGCAGGGAGTTGGACTAGATGACCTCCTGAGGTCCCTTCCAACCCTGATATTCTATGATTCTATGATCCTTGAAGTTTTCTATAATCTGTGTAATTCCACATGATGCAATGTCATTGGAACCAATGTGTAACATTACCAGTAGAGAATTACCAGAAAACTTCATATTTCCATCTATCATGTATTTTGGTGCAGGGACCCTGTCCTGTTGTGAAGGAAGAGAGACAAAAAGCCCTGCCTCTTTCAGGACAGGGAAAGCACTAGCCACTTGAAATTTTTTTGGAGCTTCAAATTTAACAAACACTAGATTTCTGGAGGTTAATATGAAAGGTGGAGTCTCCAAAGAAGATCCAGAAACAGCAAACTGGTAAAAAGAACAACACTCTCCTCCTCCCAAGCAGGTGGGAATGGAGAGCTGGACTTCACACCAGCTCTGGGCTGGTGGGAGCTCCCCACTTTTCAGCTTTGTATCTACCTAGGGCTAGAAAGTATCTAGTAAATAGTCAGGTCTTGTAAAAGTAGAACACATCTCTTCCATAGTCCCCATTCCCTCCAGGAAAGGAGGAAGAAAATAAATAATCATACTTTCTTAATAAGTAAAGACTAAATCAATAAAGAACAAGCTGGAAATAATTGTTAATCAAATGTATGATGAGTTGTTGTAGCTGTATTGGTCCCAGGATATTAGAGAGACAAGGTGGGTGAGGTACTATCTTTTATTGAACCAATTTCTGTTGGTAAGAGAAACAAGCTTTTGCACTTACATTGAGCTCTTCCTCAGGACCTGGTTCAATAAAAGATATTACTTCATCCACCTCATCTCTCAAATGTATGAGGATACATTTAGTCCTGGAATTTGCTTCTATTTATAGATAGTGGGAGTTTGGACTTGAGCTTCTGAGACCAGGATCATGGTCTTATTCTAATTTTCAAGAGGCAAATTATGAATCATCCAAAGATTCTAATTCATATTAAATAAAGAGTTTAACTTATTTCCCGGAACCTCAATATAATTAAACAGTTTTGGTCCTAACAATTCACTCTTACATTGGCACTGTAAAATTGATAAATAGTTCTATCTTCATATGACTGGGAATTTCCCAGTACCCTGGAAGAAGTCTGCAAAACACTAGAAGAAATATTTGGCCATAAAAATCACACTAGGCCCTGTTGCAATTTTGACAGATCCCTAAAAAAAGAATGTTGAAAACGTGTAGGAAATGGTTCATAACTGCTTCTTTCATAGCAAAACAGATAGTTTGCAGGCATTAGAAAGACAGAAACACCCGGCTATAAAGAATGATTCAGTGCCATGACAGATACTGTAATTTATGAAAACCTATATGCATTGAAGAAATCCAAATATTTTGAAAAGATTTGGAAATTTTGGGCCTGATTGTAAGTTATACTACGGTGGCTTAAAGTGGCCTTAAAGTGGGCAGAAATGTCCCCCTGAGAATACCCACTGCACAGAGGGCATCCTTGAGATACTGAGCTGTCATAAAGGCTATGCATTAGCCCTGTTCCCCCGAGTCATGGGAAGGAACGCATAAGTTACACTTTCACCAAAGCCTGGGCACCTTTGCCCAACTACCCCAAGCCTCTTTCAAGTGGAGGAACAGATTAATTGAGAACGAAGTCCCTTTTCTTGATTGCTAATTCAGAGACAGATTGTGCACCCTTTGCTTAGATTGGTGAGGATTTATTCACCCAAATATTTCCAAACTCATTCCCTGTAGCTTTCCCTTGTCCTTTCCCCAGTATCTTCATCTTATATTATCCTGATAATCATCTGTTTCTCACTGTGAAAAATCTCTTTGCCTGCACAAATTAACAATTCCCATAAATTGTCTCTGCTGGTGCCCGATAGGCTCCTGAGGCTGTGACTGTATGCTGCTCTTTTTCTGTCTCTCACTAATCTGAAGCCATCTCTGGGATGTGATAGGATCCTGTCCCACTTGATGCTTAGGGGGATCCAGTGGGGTATATTGCCATGGAAGAGCTCCCAGTTCTGTCTGGAAACTGGGATATGTGAGGAAGTAAGCTTGTGTCACAGTTCTCGAGTTAGTTGCAGCCCTGACCCCCTCAGGTTCTCAAGGACATTCTGTGTAGACCTCAGGTCTGTAACCATCATTTTTCTCAGGGCAGATTCCTGCTAATCTTTCTCTCTGGGCTTTAGGCTGCAGAATCCTGTAATTTCTGGTTAATGTCTCAGCGGGTCTGACTTTAGTTAGCAACTGTAGTCTTGTTCTTTCAAGGACAATGATAGGGTTATTATGTGACCAGCCAACACTCATAAAACAGTGTACTATCTATTCAGAACAAAAATATTTCAAAGAAAACATATCTTAAAAACAACAAGCAGCTTACACACATGACTGGCTTATCAAGCAGCTACTGATCTTCCACATGGAGACCCAGCCAGGTTTCAAAGTACTTCAGGTGCTCCAAGGGGCTTGTGTTTGGTCACAGATTTATGTCTACCAGTTCTTGGATAGAGTGAGCAATCCTCTCCTCTGGTCATGGCTAATATTTTATAGGGTTTCAAGTTCTTTGTCTTTTTAGGCCTTTTCAAATTAGTCTATGCTGTTCCCCTGGAGGCAAAACTTCAAAACACTTTTTACCTGCATTGCTCCAGGAATGGGGATTTGAATTTATTAGTCCCCATTGACTTTAGTTCCTGCAAGAACTATCCTTTAGCTCAGCCATTGAGCAAGGAATACAATCACTAGCAAGCTTATCAAAATACATTAGATCTTTCAAAACAATTAAATCAGTCACTCTTGCCTTGAAGTAGTTTTGGACATGGTCATGTCTCACACCTGGTACAGTCAGTTATGTGTTTTTGAATAAGGAAAGAATAAGTCTGGCTAGAAATTTTCTGGCAAAAGGTGTCGTCCCCCCCCCCAATGAGATATTGAGTATTTAACAAAAAAAATTATTGGAGAACTGAAACTCAAAAATTGGATTTTTTTGTTTGTTTTTTATGAAAATTTGGCATTTTTTGCAGGAAAAACTCCCTCTATCTTTAGGAAAGAAGGATTATAAAAATATAGGAAATTACTGATATATGTTAAGAGGTAATGTAAAGAGCTGCGATATCAATTTCCTGTAAGGTATTTCTTCTGGGAAGAGGCAACAGGTACCATGACCCCATTTATCTTAAAGGAGTCAGACACATCAGGAAAGTGCCTTTGAAGTGGCTTATGCACAATACAAATAAAGTACTTTAAGTGCCACAAGGACTACTTGTTTTTTTTTTATTCAGTAGTGGCACTCATAGAACATGAAATGACATTACAGGGGAGGTTCTTTCTTCTGGAACCATTGTTTGGAAAGTGTCCTGAAAATAATGTAACAAATCTTGAAGTCCTTATTCAAATAAAATTCAAATTGCTTTCATCTGGGGATTTTGTCAGACTAAGGACTTCAGGATTTAGCCTACTAAACAATAACCTGTTAATTTATATACAGGTTCCAGTTACAGGCTACCTATTGACACTGTCTTCAATTAATAAATGCTAGCAATTTTGATATGCTATTTGCTGCATAAACTACCATTTTAGTGGAGAACTCACTGCTGGGGACACGTAAGTGGACTTAAAACTAAATTTGACAGCTACTGAATGGAACTGATCAGGAATGACACCAGTAGTACCTTGCCCCAAGTAAATGTCAAAAAGAGATCAATGATGGATGTGATAAGAGAATGGTGGAGAGATAAGGTATGTATTCTGCCTTTGCCGGAAATGACAGTGTATTGCATGCATGTATTACATGCACAGGCATATCCCTAAAATACCTACAGACATTTAAATTTGTTTTTCCCCCCACGTTACTTTATAGAACACGCACACACAAAGCAATCAGATAGGCTTGCAGACAGGCAGTACACATTTGGCTGGTGTGATGAATTGGGGAATCTGTCCATATTCGCCTTATGAATTCTGGTTAATTTTATTAAATTGATGTTATTATTGAATGTGTCAATGAGTAGTGAGTGCTCCATGGGTGGACAAGGTCCCTGACATGCATCACCAACCTGTGTGGGAGAAACTACAAAGCAAACAAAAATAGTTAACCTTAATGACTCTTGCTCTGGCAGGGCAACAGCAATGCTAGATGCCTGAACTGGAAATAAGCCAGTTTGAACAAGGGGCGGGGGGGAGTGGAAAGTGAATAATCCCTAAACAGGAAAACAGAGATGGCATGTTAGTGCCAGTCTTTGAAAACCACAAGGGCAGACTGAGAGAGGAACAAAGGCACAGACTTTTGGAGGGTCAGAGGACTACTTTGACTGAGTGACCAGTCAAGGTCCAAGGCATCTGACTGGAAAGGGGAGAGGGCAGACTCTGTGGTCCAGAGGGGGAAGCCATGAGGAGAGAGTCCCATAGGATTGTCAACTCTTTCAATTTTAATGTCACTATCGTTATTTTGGGGATGGATTTTTACCTGTCTCATGAAAACATGCTGACGGGTGCTAATTCACAATTTTTCTCTTGTTCATAATGTTTACCATCTCCTATGACTGACAATGGGGATGAAGCCAGCAAGATGTCTGCGATTTCCCTGTAGATTATCTGCATGTGGGATTGAGGCTGCCCTTTGTAAAGTTGTCTGCCACATCCCACTGTTGGCAAGGAGATTGAAGCCAGCCCATGAGTAAAATGGCTTAGGGCCATCACTCTGTGGTTCAGAGGTTGGAGAGGAAACAGGGACCGTGAGGAGCAGTAGAAACAAAACACTGTGAAAGGTGAATGGGAAGGCAAAGGAGAACAGGAGATAGATTTAGGAGGATGTGGGGCTGGAGGGAGGCTGAAGAGGACAGTGATGGAGGTGGAGGGATCAGATGGCAAATTTCCCAGCCTGAGGTTAGTGGTGGGTAAGGGCAGTCCCCTCCAAGCAGACAGGGGAACACAGTGTTGCCAACTCTCATCAATTAATAGTGAGTCACAGGATTTTGGCACCTACAGTTCCACCAATCCTCCGATTTTCAGGGCTGGGCACACAGAAAGAACTCTGTGATAGCCTTGGGGCTGAGGACACAGACCTGCCCTGCCACTGAGCCCTGCCTCAATGTATGGCTCTAGAGCAGAGGGAGGATCCTGGGACAGGGCGAAGCAGGGATGGGGGAGTTGGGGAAGTGGTGCTGCTGGGTCCCAGGTAGAGGAGTCCCCTGAGGTAGCAGGAGATTGAGAAGTGTTGCTGTTAGTTCAAGACAGAAATAGGGAATGGATGGTGGTTCCCCTATCTCAGATGTGTATTTTTGTGTGCATGAGAGGTTGACTTTTCAACCTGAAATTATCACACACACATTGGCAGAGGGGTTGAGGGTAGCAAAACATATGAAAGGCAGACTGAAAAATATGATGTGATTGAAAAAAATCTCATGATTTTTGGGTTGTCTGACTTATTATTGGCTATACTGGGTCCAGGAACAGAAACTTGGAATCCTGCAGGGATACTCTCCCAAATCCCAAAGAATGCTCAAGAGAGGTGAGGAAACTGAGGCAGAGAGTAGCATGCAGGTGTTTCATTGTTTTGTCTAGATCTGTATAAATCTTCTGCAATCTGAAGGCAGAATGATTGATTTGCAGCTTACCTCTCCAGAGGCATGTGGTATTTGAGGCATATAACACAGACTTTTCAAAGGTTCCAAAGTCAGAGTTCCCACAAGGTTGGAATTCTTGGAAAAGGTGTGATAAGCAACTGGGGAGTTTGGAGTGGTCAGTGCTTGTCCTGAGGGCTGGAGGCTGCTGGACCATGAGGTCACACTTCCTTAAAGGGGTAACAAAGTCTGTGCCTGGGAAGTGTGCTGGAGAGGCCAAAGAACCCCATTTTTCCAGGCATAGATCAAATGCCATATGAAAATATGTCATTCTTTCCCACAGAGCTACTAATTATACTTTCTTTAATAATACTTTTTGTTGTGAACTGAAGTAACTGCAACAGTGTGAAATATATTTCTACAGCAGGTTTCATAGTTACAGCTTTAAGAAACGGTGGCAGTAATACACCTCTACCCCAATATAACGCGACCCGATATAACACGAATTCGGATATAATGCGGTAAAGCAGTGCTCTGGGGGGGGGGGGGTGAGGCTGCGCACTCCGGCTGATCAAAGCAAGTTCGATATAATGCGGTTTCACCTATAACGCGGTAAGATTTTTTGGCTCCTGAGGACAGCGTTATATCAAGGTAGAGGTGTAATTAAACTATGTGGCTTCAAAATGTGGTGGCAAGCATTAGCAGTGCCTGTGACACCCCTCTGAAACTGGTGAGTAGTATTTCCCACACTGCAGCTGGAGAAACTGAGGCTTAGTGTAACCTTCTCAAGGCACTCATTGTGATTGGGCAGAGGCAAGAGCTCTTGAATATCAGTATTAAGGCCTCTAGACCATCCAGTTCATTAAAACAGACCAGTGTAGAGATGAACATTACTATGGGGCTGTAGAACTGAGAAAAAAACAAAACCTTTGAACAGAGTTAACAAGTAGATGTTGCTGAGTTTCTCATCACTTTACAGCAACTAGCTCTGTATGTCATACTGGAGGATTCAAATTAGCTGACTTTCTCTGAACAAACCTTGTGTTCAAAGGAATAACAGCTGAAATTTACCAAAGTTCACTGCTACTCACTTTGAGCCATCTTGATATGTGAGTGAAAGAGTGCCATCAAATGCTAATCAAAACTGCTGTCAACTGAAACCATGAATGCCAGGGGAAAACACACTTAACTTTTACTTTAGCATATTATGCCTGTGGATTCGGTGAGTAACAAATATAGATAGTTAATAGTAACGGGAATTCTGCAGCCATTAGTAACTGCCATTAGTATAAAACTTCAGGTAATTAGAGGTTGTGGGTGGCCTTACAGCAGCAAGATTTCACTTCATAAAAGTGTTGGTATTGTAGTTGAGCTGTGGAATACAGAGGAGAAAAGTGCACTTGCCTCGGGTGTTCTAGAGGTTGTTCATCATTTAGATTACTCAGGAGGTTGGTTAAACTCATTATTTGCCCTCCAAAATTCTTCAAAAAGCTATTGCCTTGTGGAAAATTCAACCACCACCCTCAACTCCTTGTTGAAAACAAAATCATTCAGAATGGAAAGGTTCAAGATTTAAAATTTGCTGTTTACCAAGAAAATTGTATGGACAAATTAGACTTCAGTAAACATTCCCACAGGTGGCTATAATCAACTTTCTTTTATGATGGCCTTGGGAGAGAATACTTCATTAATGAAAAGCTATGATTTGTGCATTTTACATTGCTTTAAGGACATGCTGTTAAGATTGGTTGTCTCCCACGTGAAGAGTTTGGTATCAGGTGCCTGATTTATGGAGACAATATATTAGTGCTGGTCTGGTCTCCAGAGACTTCCTCACATACTGTTGGAACTACCTTATGTACCTCTTCACTTCTCTGGGCTTTATCTTGAATTTTGAAGAGCCTTACTAAACTTCTTTACAAAAACGGTATGTTTGTGAGCGAAAGGGAAAGAGTAGAGGGTAGAGTGTTGGAGTAAGGTAGCTTTTTATCTTTATGATCATAATTTACCACAATTAAAATATTTTACCATATATTTTTCATCTAACTTAATGCCTCCTGTTAGGATTCACTGAGAATTTTAAACTTGTGGTATTTTTTTCATATAGCAATTTTTCTTTCCCATAATGTTGTGCTTTAATGACTTCGTGGGGAGGATCTTCTGTTGAACCACACTGTTATCAGTGTTAGAATACTGGATTAAGAGTACGTCTACACTACCAGCCAGATTTGCGGGTAGTGATCTATCTATCGGGGATCGATTTATTGCATCTCGTCTAGACGTGATAAATCAATCCCCGAACACGTTCCCCATCGACTCTGGAACTCCACCGCTGTGAGAGGCAGAAACGGAGTCGACGGGGGAGCAGCGGCCATCGATCCTGCGCCGCGAGGATGCGAAGTAAGTCAATCTAAGATACGTTGACTTCAGCTACGCTATTCTCGTAGCTGAAATTGCGTATCTTAGATCGATCCCTCCCCTCCCTGCAGTGTAGACCAGGCCTAAGTTGCTGTAGTTCTGCTGACTCTTGAGGAAGATGCGGCTCTAGAGACACCCAGGCTCAAAGAGTAAGATTAAATTGAGGTTTCTGTTAAATGGCTGTTTTGCGGTATAAACAAAATGACCATAAGTCATTTGTGCACACTTTGCATTCTGAGGTTCAAAGATAAAAATAATCCAGTTTTTTTTTAAATAAAAGCAAATTAGTAGAAGGGGGTGGTTGTGCAAAGTATCTTTTCATTAGAGAAACTCATTCCTGGTAGAAGAATAAAAAATAATATATAAGGAGCTATAAACATCTCTTTATTATTTTAAATATAATTGTTACAGGAACTTAAAAATGTATCCCCGCTTTTTTTTTAAAGAAAATCCATTGGCTTCGATACTCATTCTCTTTTCTCCTGTAGCCAGTGCTACCAGATGCCTTTCAGGAGCAGTTTGTGACCCTATGGGAGGGAAGGGCCACAAACTGCCGCGGCAAGGTCAGGCAAGTTCATGCTGAACAGGAGAATGGTCTTCAAGGACTAGCTTAAAGTTTTTCTTTGTTTATTAAAGTCTCCTCCTCCTTGCTTTTGTCTTCTGCTATCTTCTATGTTCCATGCCCCTCTACTCCCCTGCCCTTCTCCACCTTCACTCTCCAGCCTCTCCTTCTCCTTAATGCTAAAAAAAACCTGATGTGGAAGCCTTAAACTTAAGTTGATCCAATTTATGATCTACAGGCCTCTTGTAGTGTGCCTCCAAAGCAATACAACAAGTAGAGGGATTTATCTTTTCTTTGGTTCTATGAGGTCTCAAATGTGCTTTGCAGATAGTAGGTATATAGTTGTGATATAATCACAGGGGCCCAGTCCTTCAGTCAGAACACAGTCTTTGACAATGAGTGTCTTCAGCCAGACTCAAGGTAAAAGTATTTATTTAACCATGGCCAATAAGGAGATGCTGCAATTTGGGCACAAGTACTACCTCAGCAGCGTCCATTAATCTAGAGGACCCTGCAGGAGTTGCTGTTGTGAAAGAGGGAGAAGTCATGCTCTACGATGAGGAGAAAGGTAGAGCCAGCTCAGACAAGTGTGTGGCCTGAAGATAGGATGACATGGATAAGGATGGATATTTTGGATGAGGGGCAAAAGAGACAGAGTTTGGGAAAAGGGCATTTCAAAACATTTCACCTTTCACTTTGTATTGGGGGTCCCTATATTAATTTTGTCGTATCTCTAAGTTCTATATAAGCTCCTTTTTCAGATTTGGGGGTTTTGGTTTATAACATCAGATAGAGTTTACTGTGCAAACAATATCGCAGAACACTCTAGAGCAGAAGTGGGCAAACTATGGCCTGTGGGCCACATCCGGCCTGCAGGACCATCCTGCCTGGCCCTTGAGCTCCCAGCCAGGGTGGTTAGCCCATGGCCCCGCCTCTGCTGTCCCCCCTACTCCGCAGCCTCAGCTCGCCACACTGCCAGCGCTCTGGCCCACCACTCCTGTCGGGCAGCGCGGTGGCGTGGCTGGCTCCAGCTGGGCAGCGTGGCTGTGAGCTCCTACTGCTCTGAGCGGCATGGTAAGGGGGCGGAGAGTGGGGTTAGATAAGGGGCAGAGGGTCCCGGGGGGCAGTCAGAGGACAGGGAGCAGGGGGTGGTTGGATAGGCATGGGAGTCCTGGGGGGCCTATCGGGGTGTGGGGGTGTGGATAGGGGTCGGGGCAGTCAGGGGACAGGGAGCGGGGGAGTTGGATAGGGGGTGGGGTCCTGGGGGGCGGTTAGGGGCAGGGGTCCCGCGAGAGGCCATCAGGGGACAAGGAACAGGGTGGGTTGGATAGGTCAGGGGTTCTGAGGGGGGCAGTCAGGGGACAGGAAGTGGGAGAGGGTGGATAGGGGGTGGGGGCCAGTCTGTTTGGGGAGGCACGGCCTTCCCTACCCAGCCCTCCATACAGTTTCGCAACCCCGATGTGGCCCTTGAGCCAAAAAGTTTGCCCCCCCCGCTCTAGTGTCTCTAACAGCACACCTTATTGTAAAGAATAGCTTTAAAAAGTTCTGAAGTTTGGTTTTGAAAAGCTGTAGGTAATCAGAATCGTATCTGAATACTTTGCAGTGTGATACTTTCCTTCCTGCTATTCCCCACAGCCTTCTCCTAGGTATTATAACCCATTATATCTTTGATATGAGCCCCTACTAATCTTTCCCAGACTCCCAAACACTTGATCAGTTCACTCGGGCTTCTGCTGAAGTACTCCAGACCCATTCTTTCCTCTCTTCACCCTCAGCTCCCATATGTTTGCAGGATTCAGCATTTGTTGGGGTCCAGACTGATGTTGCATGTAGGCTTTTTCTAGGACCTTGTCAGTGAAAAGTGTCTGACTGTAGATGCTTCAGAGCAAGCAAGATATTAAATCAGCAAGAGCAGACTAAGTTCCCAGAAGAAACATTGCTGAATCCTTTGAATTTGGTCCCACTAGGATCTTCAAAGTTAGCTGAACCTGAGATGAATTACGAAGGAGGAGGAGGTGTTAAGAGCTGAGGGAACTTGTCAGTTGTAACAACCTGTTATGCAGACCTATCTGAAAAAATGTCATGAAAATGTATTTCAAAACAATGATGGATTAGTGTATGTCTGCATTTGTTTATATCAGTTTACAAACTCCATTGTGTTTTCTGAACACCATTTTGATTGCAAATTGCACTTTGCCCTTCACCTTTGTCTTTAACCTCCATATTGGACTGAGATATTCAGGAGAATGATTCTTGCTCTGCATTAACCCTCTGCTTGTAGGCACACAGAGGCTAATCTACATTAGGAGTGCTACAGCAGCACAGCTGCACTGGGGAGAAGTTCTCCCACCAACATAGCAATGTCCACACTACCACTTCTGTTGGGGTATAACTTTTGTTGCTCAGGTATGTGAATAAGCTGTCCACACCAGTGCTTAGATCGGTGTAACTTACATGGGGGGTGGCTTATTCACGCCTCTGAGTGACACATAACTTTTACCGACATAAGCTGTAGTGTGTACATAGCCTATGCCGCATAGAACATCTTCACCTGACATGCTATAGCTACCTACAGGTGTGTGCATAACCTATGCCTCTGTAGTGCTTCTAGTGTAGACTAGCCCTCAGTGTGCCCACTAGCCGAGGGTTCATGCAGAGCAAGAGTCATTTTCTTGGAAGGTCTTCCATTCAAATGAAAGCACCCTAAAAGAATAAGCTAGTTGCAGCCCAGGAGAGCCATTCCCCCTCCCTCCCCCCTGGATTGTAGGTGGGCTGTAATTATGCAATGAACCCCCTGACAATGGACTTGAAGTCACTGCGGGGGAGGGAGGGATTTACCTGACAGAGGGGGCTAGGTCTCCATAAAAGGACAAAGCCTGCTCTTACTCTCTCTTATGACGAGGACAAAAATGCAAAGGCTTGGAGGAGGAGAGGAGGGTCTTGGGACCCTGAAAGGACTGTTCAAAACCCAAAGGGCTCTCAGGGTGATGAGGTCGCTGGAGGAAGGAGAGTTTTGTGTGCAGAGATCTGTTATTTTCAATAGATCTGTATATCTCTTGTGTTCTGCTATTCTTTGTCTACGCTGTGCTCTAGAAACTCCATTGCAATGTCTCTGTGATACTTGCTTTAGCTGAAACAATAATCCAGAGGCTCCACAGTTTTGAAGGAACTCTGAGGAACACATAATTGCTAATGGGAGGCTTAGGAGGGCCAACACCAGATTTAGGACTTACGCAGCTGGACTGCAGAGTCCCATATCTCAGGAAAGCGTGCTAGACAGAGAACCCCAGCTTGAGACAGTGCCTAAGAACCCAGGGCTTGAGACAGTGACTAGACTCCGGCCAGAAGCCGGCCAAGAGCACATGGGGTCTAAGCTTTGGCTCTATTTTAGCAGCCTGGTGAGTGTCCACAAGGGGGAACTCAGGAGGGGTTCTAACAAAAGCATTCTTGACATTTATCATCAACATTTAAAAAATATATATTTTTTACCATATCTACAATTATGCGGTCAGTGCAAAAGGAATGAAACTGGAGTCATTTGTTGCTGAAGTGAGAGAACCTACAAGGGGGGTGTCTCAAAAGGGGGGCACTTTTGGTAAAGGAAAGTCGAGAGGGTGTTGGTGGCTGCAGAAAAGGAGAATGGCTTGTTTAGGGTGGAGAAATTGAGCTAAAAGTGGTTGTGGAGAAGGAAGGAGCCCATTATTCAAATACATTTGGACATAAAATAGGTTTCATAGATAAGGTTGAGCTTCAGGACTGTTCTTACTTTTGTTAACCATTTCCATTGGGGTTTTCAGGGTTATAGCATGAATACATTGCTCAGAGAATTTGGTTAGGTGATATTTTTACTCTCTACTCAGAATAAACCAAGACCTGTAGTTGCAATAATAGAAGATAATACTTTATCTCTGCCGATTCTTATCAGTCTTCCAGTTTCATAATTTATAGCAACAGATACCTCAAAATGGTGTGAGATTGTATAGTAAAAACATGTTCTATATATAGGACCCAATCTGCTTGATACTGAGCATGAAACTATCCGAAATGCTTCTGCCAACCTTTACTCTCACATTCACATTTGGATCCTTTCCATCAGCTGAAATTTCTGAAGTTTTTATTATACAATTTTTCAGTGAGAAAAGCATATTTCAGAGGAATTTAACCCATGGGCTTTGCAAAACTATACATTCTTCTAAGAATACTAAAATCAAAGATATTGACTTTCTGGCACATACAATATCAAAGGGAATGAATTCCTCTACAGTAACATCACAGGCTTTGGCCTTAATCTTAGTTTTCCCGTCTGTGAGAAATCAAAGAGCATAGCTCTTGGTTACTAGAATTAGTTCCTTCTGTGACACAGAGCTTTACCTACTGTCACTGTCTGTCATGGTAGCCCACTGGCAAACAGCTCCAGGAAACTTGTGCTGCATCTGTGCTGTTTTATATAATTAGCAGGCCAGGTGAAGAGTTCAGATGGAAATTATATTCTACCTAAAAACATATTTTACAGGATTTTTCTGTGGCACTCATTGCCATATCATGAAAGTTACTTCACAAACATCAATGATTTTTTTTCACGCAACACCCCTTTGAGATAGGGGAATATTAACATTCCCACTTTATGGATGAGATTAAAAAAAATAAATTGCCACATAGTTCCTGTGTGAACTTAGGTAAGCCGAGTTAGGAACAGTATCATGCCTTCAGCATGCATAACATTAGAGTTACACATGCACACATTTCTTATTGTAACATATAGGGAGGACTAAGTTTTTTAGAGAGTTATCATATTTGGTTCAGACTCTATCTTACAACCACTATTCTGCGCTGGTGCCAAAAATTACACCAGAGAAAGTTCTGGGTATGCCTCAAAGTAGTACAGTTGGTCCTGAAGCTTCTGTTGTGCCATGCTTTAACACAGTGCATTATACTCCTTACTCTTCAGTCAGCCTGTTCTGGTAAGTGAAACTCCTTGGCAAATGGTCCCCTGTTCTTTTCAAAGAATCCTCATCTCAGATCTAACAAATACACTATACCAAACACATCTTATGGGATATTTACCTATGAAGAGTAAGATGTACAGCAGGGATCGGCAACCTTTGGCACACGGCCCATCAGGGAAATCCCCTGATGGGCCGGGATGGTTTGTTCCTGCAGCATCTGCAAGTTCGGCCGATCGCAGCTCCCACTGGCTGCAGTTCACTGTTCCAGGCCAACAGGAGCTGTGGGAAGCAGCGGCCAGCACGTCCTTCAGCTGTATTTATATTGAAATAGTCATTAAGGGTAAGGAGTCTCGGGGATGATCCATTCAAGCAAGAGGGAGTTGTCACCCTCCCTAGTCATCCAACAAGGTAAAGCAAAGTTCTGTTGTCTACTCTTGCCCCACCCCAGAACAGCCAATGGGAAACCATCAGAGATAATTGCAAATGGCAAAAACCATTTGAAAGTGAAAAGGAACATTTTAGCAAGCAGATCACTCTGGCTCTGAATAAAGACAAGAGACTGTTTCAGTATAACAGAGTGTAGAGAAAGGGACTCTCAATCCATTCACTGAGGAAACTCCTTAAGAAGTAGGGGGCTTTCATGAATGTTTTGATTCTGGTTCTTGTGAAACCAGTCAGCTCTGTAATGGACTGAACTTTGGGGTGGAGCTACTTTATTAGATAGGAGGGGTAACAATTAATATGTTTAGATTTTGTTTTGTGTTGTAACCAGTTATAGACTCATAGACTCATAGACTTTAAGGTCAGAAGGGATCATTATGATCATCTAGTCTGACCTTCCGCATGATGCAGGCCACAAAAGCTGACCCACCCACTTTCCCTTAACTCAGCTGTTAAAGTCCCCAGATCGTGATTTAAAGACTTCAAGTTGCAGAGAATCCTCCAGCTAACGACCCCTGCCCCATGCTGCGGAGGAAGGCAAAAAACCTCCAGGGCCTCCGCCAATCTACCCTGGAGGAAAATTCCTTCCCGACCCCAAATATGGTGATCAGTAGAACCCCGAGCATGCAGGCAAGATTCTCCAGCCAGACCCTCATTGACCATTGATACTATTTACCAGCGATGGCACGTTATTGACTAATTGACTAAAATCACGTTATCCCATCAAACCATTGCCTCCATAAACTTATCTAGCTTAATCTTAAAGCCAGAGCAGTCTTTCGCCCCCACTGTTTCCCTCAGAAGGCTGTTCCAAAATTTCACCCCTCTGATGGTTAGAAACCTGCGTCTAATTTCAAGCCTAAACTTCCCCACGGCCAGTTTATATCCATTCGTTCTCGTGTCCACATTAGTACTGAGCTGAAATAATTCCTCTCCCTCCCTTGTATTTATCCCTCTGATATATTTAAAGAGAGCAATCATATCCCCCCTCAGCCTTCTTTTGGTTAAGGTAAACAAACCGAGCTCCTCGAGTCTCCTTTCATACGACAGGTTTTCCATTCCTCGGATCATCCTAGTGGCCCTTCTCTGTACCCGTTCCAGTTTGAGTTCATCCTTTTTAAACATGGGAGACCAGAACTGCACACAGTACTCCAAATGAGGTCTCACCAGTGCCTTGTACAACGGAAGCAGCACCTCCTTATCCCTACTAGATATACCTCGCCTAATGCATCCCAAGACCGCATTAGCTTTTTTCACGGCCACGTCACATTGCCGACTCATAGTCATCCTGCGGTCAACCAGGACTCTGAGGTCCTTCTCCTTCTCTGTTACTTCCAACCGATGCGTCCCCAGCTTATAACTAAAATTCTTGTTAGTCATCCCTAAATGCATCACCTTACACTTTTCACTATTAAATTTCATCCTATTACTATTACTCCAATTTACAAGGTCATCCTGCAGGATATCCTGTTCTTTCTCCGAATTGGCAATACCTCCCAACTTTGTGTCATCCGCAAACTTTATCAGCCCACTCCTACATTTGGTTCCGAGGTCAGTAATAAATAGATTAAATAAAATCGGACCCAAAACCGAACCTTGAGGAACTCCACTGGTGACCTCCCTCCAACCTGACAGTACACCTTTCAGTATGACCCACTGCAGTCTCCCCTTTAACCAGTTCTTTATCCACCTCTGGATTTTCATATCGATCCCCATCTTTTCCAATTTAACCAATAATTCCTCGTGCGGTACCGTATCAGATGCTTTACTGAAATCGAGGTATATTAGATCCACCGCATTTCCTTTATCTAAAAGGTCTGTTACTTTCTCAAAGAAGGAGATCAGGTTGGTTTGGCACGATCTGCCTTTCGTAAAACCATGTTGTAATTTGTCCCAATTGCCATTGACCTCAAGGTCCTTAACTACTTTCTCCTTCAAAAATTTTTCCAAGACCTTGCATACTACAGATGTTAAACTAACAGGCCTGTAGTTACCTGGGTCATTTTTTTTCCCTTTCTTGAAAATAGGAACCACATTAGCTATTCTCCAGTCCAACGGTACCACCCCCGAGTTTACAGAGTCATTAAAAATTATCGCTAACGGGCTTGCAATTTCTCGTACCAGTTCCTTCAATATTCTCGGATGAAGATCATCTGGTCCACCTGATTTAGTCCTGTTAAGCTGTTCAAGTTTGGTTTCTACCTCGGATACAGTAATGTCAATCCCCTCTCCTTTATTCCCCTCTGTCACGCTGCCTCTATTCCTAAACCCTTCATTAGCCTCATTAAAGACCGATGCAAAATATTCATTTAGATATTGTGCCATGCCTAGATTATCCTTAATCTCCACGCCATCTACAGTCTTCCCACTTCTTCTTTCTTTGTTTTCTTCCTATTTATATGGCTATAAAACCTCTTACTATTGGTTTTAATTCCCCTTGCAAGGTCCAACTCTACACGGCTTTTAGCCTTTCTCACTCCATCTCTACATGCTCTGACCTCAATAAGATAGGTTTCCTTGCTGATCCCTCCCCTCTTCCACTCTTTGTACGCTTTCTGTTTTTTCTTAATCACCCCTTTGAGACGCTCGCTCATCCAGCTCGGTCTAAATCTCCTGCCTACTAACCGTTTTCCCTTTCTTGGGATACAGGCCTCCGACAGCTCCTGCAACTTTAACTTGAAATAATCCCAGGCGCCATCCACCTTTAGATCCATAAATATGTTAGCCCAATCCACTTCCCTAACTAGTCGCCTTAATTTATTAAAGTTAGCCTTTTTGAAATCGTAAACCCTAGTCTCCGATTTAATTCTGTTAATCCTTCCATTTAGTTTAAACCGAATTAGCTCATGATCACTCGAGCCAAGGTTGTCCCCTACAACCATTTCCTCAACGAGGTCCTCACTACTCACCAAAACCAAATCTAAAATGGCATCCCCCCTCGTTGGTTCAGCTACTACTTGATGAAGGAATTCATCAGCTAGCATGTCTAGGAACATCTGATCCCTATTATTGTTACTAGCATTTGTTCCCCAATCTATATCCGGGAAGTTAAAGTCTCCCATGATTACACAGTTCCTATTAGTATTTACTTCCCTAAAAACATTAAATAGTTCTCTGTCCGTATCCAGGCTAGATCCCGGTGGTCTATAGCACACCCCAAGCACTATCCCAGGGGAGGCTCTAGTAGTTCTTTTACCCAGTGTGAGTATTGCCCAGACAGACTCCATCTTATCCATTCCATCAGTTATTATTTCTTTACAGTTTACCTCATTATTGACATACAATGCTACTCCCCCACCTTTACCTTTGTTCCGGTCGTTCCTAAACAGCACATACCCTTCCATACCTGTACTCCAGTCATGACTACTGTTCCACCATGTTTCGGTTATTCCTACGATATCTGGTTTCATTTCTTGGACCAAGAGCTCCAATTCCTCCATTTTGTTACCTAGGCTTCTCGCATTGGTGTATAAACATCTTAATGTATGCTGTTTAGCCTCTCTACCATTAGTTATGCAATTTGTTATGGACCCCATACTGTCCATCCCCCCCCCCCCCTTCTTATGTCCAATCCCTTCCCCCTAGCTATATCTTCTTATCTCATCACCCTCCTTTTCAATATTGGAATCTGGCATGGAGATTAACTGGACATCTCCCAACCGTCTCCCCCCAGTTGTTTCCAACACTCTCTTACACTTCTAGTTAAATATTTATTCTTTCTCAAATAAACCTAATTTTGTTTTATTATAAGTGCTCATAAGTGCTGTGTGGTTTACAGGAACAGTGGTTTAAGATAAAACTGGGTACACTGCTTCTTTGGGGGAAGAAGATCTGGGATTTCTGTGAGTAGCTAGTGTCAACGGTTGGCTATCACAAAGGATATATTCAAAGGGACTTGGGGAGTGGGGTGCACCTATTGTTAACTTGTGTTTGTGTGGCTGAAAGGCTGTTGGTGTCAGGGAGGTGACATCCAGCTACCAAAAGAGATTCCCACTCGCTGAAGACGGGGGGATAACAAAGTGATCAACAGTACTGGGTGCCCTGACAACTGTCACACTAGTGCAGGGAGCACATCATCCTTCCCCTCCACTTTGCATGGCTTGAATCCTAGGGAGTACTATGAAGAAAGAGGTCTGTGTGCCCAGTAGAGCTCAAGTAGTGTATTTGTGCCTGATGCTTATTCAGCATTCACAAGAAGAAGAGAAATTTGTTGTGATCCCTCCAGTTTGTGCAATACAAGGAGCAGGCACTTACTGGTCCTTTATTCTACTTTAGTGGTGATTCATGAGTCTAATACAAGAAGGGAAACAAATTCCCTTTAGATTCATGAATATATAACTATATTTCTCTTTGTCTTGATGATAAATGGTTGTCGTGATGACCTTAATTTCCTTTCATTTTACTTTGTTCTTCTACATTTCAGCCTCCTCTTTGTATTCAGGAAAGGGACTCCCGAGATCTAAGGTGCAGGACTTAAAGAACAGATTCCCATTACATGTACTAGAGCTGAGCAAATAATTCATAATGAATAATTCATTTGATGCATTTCACCTTTTGATAAAGAGGTGCCTATGATACATTGTCATCTCCAGTGATACACTTGTTTGGAGCATAATAACTAAAAAAAGAAAAACAGGGCCAAATGGCTTTTGTTCAGTAATCTCCTGTCAAACTGTAAAAGGGTGATTGCAGATTATGTTTAGTAACTTTGACAATGTTACCTTTTGTCTGATGAAATCTTAAGGCATAGTTAACTCTTTTGCTAATTTTTTCATGCATACCTTGATAGCAGAGCCACTGTCCCAACAGCAGATATAAACAAGAGAACAATGTTGCAAAGATTGCTTCTAAATCCATAAATTTCACTGAAAAAGCATATTCATGGAGCATTGGATAGAAATGGGGGAAAGGCTCATATATATATAAAAAGATTGAGATTTTTTTGGATATATATATATATATCCAAAAAATTATCAGTCCTCTTTTGCCAAACATATGTGTTACTCCCACTAAAATCAGTGGGATTTTTCTGTGTGTAAACACTTCGGGAGTGTTCATGCTGAGGAGAGGTCCATCTATCCAATCACAATTCAAGCAGAACTTCATCTTGGACATTAGTAAATATCAGACATCTTTGGAGGTTTCCAGTTTCACAAAGCAACCCCAGTGAAAGTCCTTTAAAGCAACACAATCTTCAAAATAAAGTCCAAACAAGTGACTTTGATCCATAAATCATCAGAGAAAATGAAACGTGGCAAGCCTAGTTTATCGTTCACCATGGACTCTGATCTGAAGAATCAGGTGGGTTAAACTGAGAGAGTTCCATTGGACGTGGCCTACTGAAATTTGCATTTCTGAATATGAACAAAGTTTTTTAAAAAACAATGTTAATAAAATATTAAGCAATTAAAATATGAAGCAATTATAAATAATTGAGAATAACCTCTTCGTGTATTAAAAATATCCTAGCTTTTACATTCTAGGATTAACCAAATTGTATATTATTTGAAGGCAAATAAAAAACACCTCATTTTTAAAACTTGTAGTATAGTAAGTAACAAGTGTTCATCTTTGATGAGATAGTTTTGTGCCAGATTGTGATCCATCCTGTTCCTGAGTGCAAGGGAGTAGATAGAGAGTTCCTTATGCTCTTTATCCCGTGTGACACTGTGACATACCACTGTTTCCTGCATAAATGAGGATGCAGGCTCCACACAGCTGCTGCTTCCTCTGCACCCCAGTTCTCATGCAGATGGATGAGGGGAGCTACAAAGTGATCAAAACCGTGACTCTGCCCTCCAGTGCAGTTGTGCTGCCATGTTGGGAAGCAGATGCTGCAACAGGTCACGATTTACTCCCTCTCTGGAGCAACATCAGGGGAGCTCAACAACATGCTACCTTTTCCTATAGCTTGATCCCAATCTGAGAATCCAGCTGTTAAGCATAATTCTCACTTGTTCATTCCAAATAATGTGTTCCAACTTCAGATGTGCTATTTACTATGGTAGCATAGAGGAAATAGCTCCCACTGCTGTTGAAGATGTAAATGAAGATATCCATCTTGTGATCCATAAATACTTATCCTGAACCTGTTCTCCTCTACTTCCCAGCAGTGATATTCTCTGGATATAATCAAACATTATGCAGACATGAAGTCACATGAGAATTTAGTTCACAAGAGAATATGCATCTGAACAATTTACAAAGTCATAAAGCCCATTAAAGCTTGCATAAAGTAGTCCCACTGAGAACACAGCTTGTATTTGGGGTTTTCTACTAAAAACAATCCATTTAACAGTGGGTAGCTGAGAGAACTATTGATGTGTCTCAGGTGAATTACATAAGTCTTAAATATACATTTGTTTCCAAAATCTAGTGTCTTCAAGTCCATTTTAACTACCTTTTTTCTTTAAATGGTGAAATATGACAAGAGAAAGTGAGGCAGTATTTTAATCCATGAGGTAAGAAAGAATTATATTAAGACAACATATGTAAAAATAAATATTAGTGTCTTTTTTCAAAAGCTTAAAGGGCCACATCATACCCAAGTCCCCATGAGAAAACACCATTCTGGGTCTTCCCCCAGAGGACTTTTTTGTGACTTCCGATCTTCCCTCCTTTTCAATTCTATCTATGGCATTGAAGGAAGTGGATATGGGGAAGAAGAGTACCTTCTGAAACATCGCATACTGGGGGACAGCATCTTCCTAGCTACAGTCCCGTGGGGAACCAGATCTAACTGCATTTCCAAAACCTGGCTGCCAGTCAGGAACAGGTGCTGAAGAACTCTCCCTCCTGTGGGCTCTGGGAGCAGTGGGACATCAGAGCCACTCCAATCTTTTCAATTCCTGTATCACGATCAGCTTACTATTGAGGGAGATTCACAATGATCCCACCCCCAGCTTCTTCCAGCCCAGGTTTATTCCAGGGGGGATTAATTACATCCACAGGGCAGCAGTTGGCCCTGAAAGACCTGTAGAGTGAAAAGAGAGGAATCTAGATCTGAAAAGAAATGGGAAATTGTTTTTGTTAGTGCTTTCTTCTCCCTGGGCCTCTGTGAATTCTGACTATGGAATAGCTGAGGAGCTGCCCTTTTCCCTCTACTTCTACGATGGCCTCAGGATCAATCAGTTTGGAATGAAAATTGCAACCTGTAGTTCAGTTGTCATAACAGAGTTAACTGGGTTACCCAGAATATTAAGGGATGGAGTTATCCTCCCTTACTTCCTTTTTTAGTTTGGTCCATGTGTCTCACCTCCCTGTCCTACATTGTGATGCAGCAATTCTCAGTCTGGAATCTTGTGGGTAGACTTGTGTTCGTTGCAGTGAACAGTCTCTGCAAAACTACCTACATGTGCAGGACAAAAACAAAGGCCCTGTTTGCTCTATAGATTTGGCCCAACTTTAAATGGGAAAATCTTAATATTAACTACTAGTAAAGTGGAAATTATCAGTTCCATAACTGTACTCATATCTTCACATCAAATCTGCACAACTGGCAAACTTTTTTCTAAATATAATACCTGTAAATTCAACATAGGTTCTGATCTCATTTTTATTATGGAAGTGTCTAAAATCCTGAAACAAAATCAGGGACCCATTGTGCTAGTCCCTGTACATAAACATAATAATAGACATTCTGACAACAATGAAAAAAGGTAGGATGGGAAACACACGTGCACACAGGTGAAGTGAGGTGCCTAAAATCACACAAATTGATAAGGCCAGGAATTGAACCCTTGTCTCTTAACACCTAGTTCAGTGCCTCTCCACTAGACTCACTGCTTCTCAATCTGATAATCTGATTCATTTTTTCCATTTTTGTGCATCATCGGCAATAGAGGTTCTGCAGGTCAAATTAGTCCCTCAGTGACACCTGTGCAACCTTGTTTTCTTCAGGTTATTCCCTCAGTGACACCTGTGTAAATCCATTTTGGACTAATGAGTTGCATAGGTGTCACTGTGAGCATAATCTAAAGAGAAGGGGCTGTACGGGTATAGATTACATTGTGATTTGACCTCCGGAATCTACTGATGATCACAACCTGCGATGGAAAGAACCCAGGATAAGTTTTTTGGGACTGGCAGTAAGAAAACATATCTTATAAAGAAACAAAATTTACGTATAAAGAGACAAAATTTGATACAGAAGTCAGTGAAATATTGACTATGGAATCACTATATATTTTTAGGGTTGAACCTTCTATAAATGGTAAACACTAAAATTAATTCAGGAACAAACACAGAGGCTTAATTTAGAAAGGATTCTGACAGGCATCTTAAACCTAACTATAAATTCCAAGGCCAGAAGGAACCATTATTATCATCATGAGAGGACAGATTTTCAATGTGTTCAGCATCTCATATCTCTTATTGTTCCCAATGGGAACAAGGTCCCAGAAAGAAAGCCAGGGATTGTGGCAGAAAACTGAAAAAGAAGCTAATTGCTTCATTATAGGGTGGCATTATAGCTGAGTTTCTTTTTGTTTAATAACAGGGTTCATTAGATTGGCAGGCAAATGAAAATCAGAAATAACATTTTTGTTAATTTTGTTGAATTCCGATACATCCTTTCCAAACCCCCAATTTTTGAATTGTCTGGACATTTTAAAGTTTAGGGAGAAGAAGATGTCCACCACCAACAAAAAAGAATTCAAAGGAATAGGAATAATAAGTTTATTGGTTATTGTGATTATTGTGTCACAGGAGGCAATGATGTAGAAAATCCATTTGATCACCATTCCATTTCCCTGATCATTCAGGCCTAAGTGTCAAGGTTGACTAGTGCTGTACATAAACTGACTACTGCTCTCCATTTCACATCTGACTTATTGAGCTTTCTCTTAGTTTCATTGAGTATCCCTGAATTTCAGAATCAAGCA
The DNA here is from genome assembly GCF_011386835.1 of Chrysemys picta bellii. Classification (NCBI taxonomy): domain Eukaryota; kingdom Metazoa; phylum Chordata; order Testudines; family Emydidae; genus Chrysemys; species Chrysemys picta. The sequence goes on from NC_088792.1 coordinate 146,098,495, forward strand.
CACCGATCACTTCAGAGTACATCTCAGTTGAAAGTACGAAGTCTCAAATAGTTTTGAGTTAAACACAAAACGTCCCCTTACTATCTGTCAGATGTGGGGAAGAGAGGAGTTCACATGAATCTTGGCTCAAGACATTCCCTCACACCTGTAATGAGTTTCAGGTTTTGTTATAAAAATTTCACCCAGACCTAGTTAATCTGGGATAAAAAAAAAATCAAAGTTAAGCACTTAGATGAGGTTCTAGTGAAATCAATGGTAGGATCAAGTCCTGAAACTGACACCCTGTGAATGTCAAATCCCATTTGAAAAGAATCAACCTGAACTCCAAGAATGCTCAAGAGGCATTCTGACTATACACTTATTAAATAATTATAATTATAAAAAATGCATTATTAATACATTCTTAACTGGTACCATTTCAAGTTAAATCCTGGATAAATTGTTTCTAGTTACTACTGCTGTCAATTTTAGAGAATTGTGTTTTGCGGATACTACAGCAGCATCAACAACCACAATTTGTATTGTTTTGGCAGGTGGCACTATTACACATAGTCTTTTAAGTTCTTTTTCATGGCATGGATAAACACATTTTCAGTCTTAGGAAGACTTTTTCTGTGGTGGTGGTTTGTTATGCAAGATTCTGTGTAGAGGGAGATGTGCAAGCAGCAAGAGAGTTTTTCTACCTTAGTCTCTTGTTAAAATGATCTCTTGAGATAGACTTGCTCACTGGGAACTGGACATTCGTGTGTGGCCTGAGATTTCTGAAAGAAGGGATTACCCTATATGCTGTTTATGACCACCTCTGTTCCAAGACTGCTGTATGTGCGTAGATAAACAAGTTACATTTAGAATATATGCCTACTTTGTGTCACTGATTTCTCATCTACTGAGAAGCTGACCTACAAGGCCCTGAATATCTGCTACCATTTGGTAGAAAGTCTGCAGTCATGTCAGAACAGAATGCTGGCATCAGGAGAAGGAAAATATTTTTAATATTACAATGAAAACAAAAGACAGAGGGGCAGATTAGACTCTGATCTGAGCCTTTCCCAGATAGTGTAATAATTGATTTTGTTCCTCTGCTACTTTGACTTCTTTCCTGTAATTATGACTAATTGTGTGTTCTGGGATCCTAGAACCATGTCTAATTCTGCTGACTTGTGTGTAGGGAGACGCTGATGCTGTCTTTTTCAGTTTCCTAAGCTCTTTCTATCCCCTTGAGCAATTTGAGTGCCATTTTCAGTGCTTTTGGTTATCATTTAAGTCCCAAGTAGGGGAGAGAAGCAATGGGGAGGAGACATGGATTTTAACTGAATCCTCTGTTGGTGCACACATGCAGAGAACAGAGCAATTGAGTTAGAAGGGCCCAGAAACATCCAGAAGTAGGGTGTGACAATTACTACACATGGTCGTAGCTGTTTCTGAAGCTGTACACCTGATTCCCATTGAGGGGAAATCAGTTTTGCAGATTCCATATATTCCCTTTCTGAAAGCTGAGCAAATCACAGTGAGGCCCCACTATGGAGACTGAGAAACCATCCCTGTGAGATGAGAGGGGAATGTGTTGGTATGTATGTACCAAAGAATAAAAGTTTGTTTTGTCAAGCCCTCACACTGAATCATAGGGAAGCAGCAAAACTGGGAAATCTGTATAAAGAATACAAAAAAGTGTATTGCCTAATAGTTTAAGAAAGTTATTCAAAAGTATTCCTAATGCTGTTTGCAAATGTTAAATTTGTATTAAATGTATTATACACAAAGAAACTGTATGGTGCTTTATCTCTGAGGTTGACTGGCAGCTTTTATTGCCACTTATATTCAAGGTTTTGCATACCATAGTTCTGACCTCTTAAATCTGTGCAATACCTTCTTCTTCTTTCTTTTTATTTTTCTTCTGGAAAATCCTGGAAAGATAGATCTCTGGCTTGCACTTTAGCCAACTGGTAAACTGCGCTGCAGGAAGAAGGGGAGTGAAATAGTTATATACAAAATTACCTTGGCACCTCCCCACCCTTTTACAAGGGAAGCACAGGTGCCAAGATTTGATCCAGCCCTTCACAGGGGTGCAATACTGAAATGGAAATGGCTCTTTGGGCACCCATGCAGTGCTAGGTCCTATCTAGTCTACTGTGTGTGTATCATAATATCTTAATAAAAGCAATGTTGAATATATTCATATCTCCTGTTAAATCAGGGGTTGGCAACCTTTCAGAAGTGGTGTGCTGAGTCTTCATTTATTCACTTTAATTTAAGGTTTTGCATGCCAGTAATACATTTCAACATTTTTAGAAGGTCTCTTTCTATAAGTCTATATTATATAACTAAACTAATGTTGTATGTAAAGTAAATAAGGTTTTTAAAATGTTTAAGAAGCTTCATTTAAAATGCAGATCCCCCGGGACCGGTGGCCAAGATCTGGGCAGTGTGAGTGTCACTGAAAATCAGCTTGCGTACCGCCTTCGGCATGTGTGCCATAGGTTGCCTACCCCTGTGTTAAATATTTGGGAACTTGTGGGGGACCATGAGCTGGAACTGTAAGAAAGCACATACTTGTAGCAATTAATATTTTCTTTTTTTGGATGGATGTAAATTACAGTGATTTAAGTGGTAGGCTCTTCTATTTAAAGTGTCACTTTCCATGCTTCATCAAGCTTAGTATATGTGAATCAGAGAGGACCAAAACCTCAAATTTTATGGCTTTTTGAAAAAAAAACACTTCAAATCCAAACTGTACTTAATATAGCTGTGAACCAGCAAGAATTGCCTTCAAACAAAAATATATTTTTGGCTGACTTAGTGCTCCCATTTATTTCATTATAATAAAATTACAAACATATTATTTAAAAATACCCAAACAAATCGATTTTTTTTAGTATTTGCCACTGATAATTATTATTCCTCACCTTCATTGTAATAACAAATACTGAGAGTGGAATATTCACAAACAACCCATAGGCCGAAATTGGTTTGCTTAAATTATTTGAATATTTATCAATGAATACATTTGCAAAAATCAAATTCTCTGTGCAAACAATTCACAAACAGGAATAAAGGAGCTACCTTCCACAGATTTTATTCACAAAAAATGTTTAATCTTTCTATAGTGATGATCTTCTGATTAGTAAATCATTCTGGAGTAATTCAATAGAGTTTCTCTCTTTTTGTTCTTTATCCTCCAGGCTTGCATGTAATTTTGACCAATGGGAGCAGAGAATAAAGTTTTGGTAACATTATAACAAATAACCCATGATGTACAGCAGTCTGGTTTTAGTTTTAATGGCATGATATAATTGTAGTAAATGTGTTTGTTTTTTTCTAAAATAAACAGACATATTCTGATTCTAATTAATTATTGAGAATTTTAATTTCTCAGTTTTGTGCTAGACTTTTCAAACAGCTGGACTTATTTACATTGCAGAGCTGTTTGATTTCTGAAAGTGCTGATTTGTTATTATTTGACTGTTCCAGTTCCTATTGATCTGATTTTTTTTAGCAATTCCAGAAATATTGTTGTGTGGTGTTAACAGCTACCTTGCTTTGAGACTATGAAATTAAAAATAGAAAGCATCTAGATGAACCATCTTATTACATAGCTTTTTTTTTTAATGAAACATAACTGTAGTGTTAGTAAATTGTTTCATAGTTGTTAGAAACTGTTTTTAACCACTTTGAGATTATGTGAAGTACAGGCATTGAATCACTCTTAATAAATCATTCCCAGAAAGGACAGGGCAGGATCAGTGGGCAGAATTTTGTGCTACAAGAATAGGCCACAGTCCAAGTTTCACCTCCCTAGATCAAGCAACCATTTCCTCCCCTGCAGCCCATAGTACAGAAATACGTTAAAGTATGATACTTCTTTGAAAAGTATCTATATAAAAATGTTCCCTTCTTACTCAGCCTTGTGCATTCAGAATAATATCTACTGCCTTTAGTGACTAACATCAGCTTTGACTGCTGTTAATTCCGTTAGCCCTTCAGAGCCAACTAAGACCCATTTTAGAGTGAAGAAGCTGGTTTTTATTCCTTTTTATGCATCAACAGAATTGTTTACTTTTTTTTTATGAAAGTTGAAATTTTTCACAAAAAAAAAAGCCCAAACCACAGACAGATTTGGCAAAAAACATTGTGTTAGTCAAAAATTTAGGTTTCCCTTGAAAAGAAGTTTTGATGGACAAAATTTTGACCAGGCCTAGAAATAGCTCCTTTTTTTACTTGTAAACCAATTGTGTTTGGTGTGGAAATCGTTGAGAGAGAACACACATGAAACCTCACAATCCCACATATACAAAATCCCTTTTAAAGGCAGAGCCACACTTTAAATACTGCTCCTTATCGTTGTGGGTTGTGTTAGGTACAACTGTGTGAAAACTGGTGGAACTCAGAAATTGAAATTTTTCTTTCTGGTCTTGGGGACTTATTTAACCCATTTATATTGTTCTGCCAGAGAGTTTTATTGCCCTGATAAGTAACAGAATCCATGACCTTAAACTGTGTCCGTCACCAAATTGTTTTTATGCTATTGAATGTTAATTATGTAAAACCTGTTGAGTAAAGATAAAGTTAATATTTGCCCTTCAGCTTGTTTCCTCTCCCATCAAGTTCTGACCCATGTCCAGGTTGCTGTCACTGTCACAGGTAAGTAAGATTGGGTGCAGAGGGGGCAGAATCAAAATGGTAGTCAAAAGGATAGGACTTCATGATGTGAGAGCTCGTGAACAAACACTTCCTCCTCCTCGCCCCTCTTCCCTCACTGTTATAAATCATAGGAAAGCTTTTTCTGACCATGTGTATTAAATTGCTTTCTGTCGCTGGTATTTCATGACAGGTGGTGTGAATAGAAGCAGTTTATTATGCACAACACAACGTTTTCTGGCAGACCAATGGATGTATTCCACTTTAATCTGAGCTGAACCTGATTCCTTGTAGAGAAAACGGACAAGTTTATGGAAGATTATTTAAAGTTGGAAGGGAAAGCTGACCGGTGCTGAGGACCACTCTGGTTGGACAAAGATGTCACTAATGCAAAATGATTGCTGTCGTCAGTAAAGAATAGGGCAATATACAGCTACACTGGAAAAGGGATTGGTCGAGATCAAAGGTATGTTCTGGAAAAGCAAAAGTGGTACAAAAATAGATATATGACTAAACCCCAAATTTCTTTATATCATTATATATTGGGGTGAAAGTCAAAGGCAAAAATAGATGAACTAGAATTATAGCAATAGAAGAGAAACTTGACATAATAGAGATTCTTGAAGTATGGGTGCATACCAAAAATCAACATGATACTATAATACCTGGCTATAGACAGACTAGGTCATCTAGGTATGGGAGTAGTAGTATCCCTGGAAGATTCCACAGAACGAAAGACTAATGTATCAAATTAGAAAATTAGAGAGCAGTAAGTCACTAGGAATTGAAGGTATTCATCCAAGATTGAATGTACCCATTGAGATGCTGACAAAAACTATGCAATCTCTCATTAAAATCAGCTATGTTGGAGAAGTGATGGGGAGCAAATATTGCAGAAACTGTTTATACTAAAAACAGTTTACTTAACCAGTAATTTCTTATAATCCTTTTGCTACTATTTCTCAAACTGTTATTTAAATATGCACTTTCACTTCATAGCCAAGCTTTTTCACCTGTTTTCTAGCAGTGAAGTCCTAAATCCTATGTTTGTGATATTATAGTCAATTGCCATGAAAATTATTGTGATATCTCAAATTAACCCGTAAATCTTTGCTGCAAATAAATTAATGTGGAGGAACAAGCCCAGTGCTTAAATGCAAATCTGGCAATAGAAAGGAAAATAGATTTAAAACATAACTGAAGACTTTTACATTTGAAAACTTCCTAAACACAAAATAATTAATTTCTATTTCTTTGTGTGGGATTGCAGCTATTCTCTGTACATTCAGCTTTCTGTTGTTTTGATAGTTGTTTAAAGCTGAACATGTGCACCACAGAATGAAGAACTAGATAACTGTCAGTTGTAATATATCACTAGAATTTAAGAGCTAATAAAGCAAAATACCATTCTTGCTTGTCTCATGAGGACTTGTGTTTTCTTAGTGTGTTTATAATCATAATATTGGTATAGTACTGCTGTTTTTTTACATAGGTCTCTTATTATAGTAACCTTTATTGACAATGGTTATAAAAGCACTCCTACCATGATCCATCTTGTTTAGACTGACATTCTCATTCATTAACTTACTGTACCTGTAAATTATTACAAAGATACATTGCTATATTAAAAAGATCACCAAGAATATGTAGCATTGAATTTTCCTCATGGTTTCTGTTTCTTGACCCATACATGCACTGCCTTTTCATGTCTAACATGGAGGCTAAGGTTTATTTGATATATTTTGTGTACACATTACAGGCTCAATTCTGCTGTTGGGTGCAAAGGTGTAATTGACAGCTGAAATTGGCCTTGTATATTTAAGCACCATAAGCAGACCAAACTAAGCATTCCTGTTATAGTTTGGGTGGATTCTGTGTTTAATATGGTTGGCATTCTAATTGGACTGACTTTATGAAAGGGAAACTTTGTGGTAAGCAAGTTCATCATCCCCTTTTCCTCTTAGTTTTGTTTCTATGCCACATTGATCAACCATTCAAATAATAAACCACAGCCAATATATTTCCTGTATCTTGGTGAACAAGAATTATAACATCAATCTATCTGTGTACCTTTCCCCGTTGTTTCTATAACTGTCAGACTGAAGCACATTTAATCAGTGGATTTTCACTCTATCACCATAGTAATGATTGAAAGTGAAGGACACTGTCACGGTGCCTGCAGTGGCTCACAGCTAAGAGTGCCAAACTCAGGTCAGACTGTTGGAAATGAGGGCATACACCCCATTCTGGTGGTATTATCATTATCATTAGATTTCACCAAACCAGTAACAAAAGTGTACTCCTGGATCACTATATTAGTTTTACCATGGAGTCACAGACAGTCACCTTAAGCTCTCTAGGGTCTCTCTATCACTTTGTGATGAAAGGTTATTAGAATCTAAAATCGCATATATTAAGTTCTTCCAACCCCAAAAGGATCGGTCACTCACCCCAGGTCACTGAACACTTCTGTATCTCGCACCAAAGACATGCTGTGGCCAATTTATTTATTAAACTCAAGATGTATTAGTTGAAAAGAAAAGAGTTATTAAAAGGTTAAAGCAAATAAAATATATAATAGATGAGTTAGTTTGTAAGTACAAAATGCTAGAAGAGATATAGTAATCTGCCAGTCTCTTAAAGTCTTTTCGAAGTTCCTCAGGGCTTCCCAAAATGGCTTTTGGGGTCCTTTGTCCAATCACTTAAAGTTTCCCTTTAAAGTACAAGCAATCCAGAGATACAGGATTGTTCCCAGGATACATCTTTATAATTGAAAACAGTTTGGCAAACATTCCTAGCACAAGGGATCTGTAGACTTTCCATTGTTGAACACACAACAACACACTCTTTGAAGTTAATATTCTACTTTCTATGCGTACACAAGTAATCCAGTTCCAGTGCTATATGTAATGTAATTGCCGGACATTCATTACAATCTGGATGGCTAAGTGGAAACAATACAAGTATCCCTCATTAGTTTTCCACATCAAGTAAACTCACATTTAAGCACTAATGTTTTTTAATGTTAATTAAGTAGAGTCACATAGATAATGTAAAGGTAATTACAGAGTCATAGGACATGACAATGGCTATAGCAACAACAGGTTAATTTAGTTACACTAGTACACATCAAACAGGATGTAGCTAGATGAAGGCAAATACAATCAACATATATTAACTTAACATTTCCTTTTAATCTATTCTAACAGTTGAATTGTCTAGCTACACAATAGTACCTTTTAACATTTCTTTGAAGTTCACCCACCAATGAATTAGCCAAGGGCTGTGACCTTAGCTGATCTGTCAGCGTCATAGACACATTGACCAAGCTTGGACAATGCAGTTGGTGTGCAAGACCTGTGATACCCAATTTAATGAGAAGATTGCTGGGGAGGACCCATGGCACAATACTAGGCTGGGTTTCATCTTTAAAACAAAATAGGTAAAATAGGTACTTGAGGAACAAAGTGCTGAGACTGCCACCCCCAGACCCCTCTGCTGAGCCCCAACCACTTTCACCTGGAAGCCCCTGCAGAGTCCCATTGCCCTTGCAACTGGAACCCCCCTCCCATCCTCCAATGAGCCTTTGTGCATCCAGATCCCACCACACCTAGACCCCTCCCCACTGAGCTGCCTGCACCCAGATTGTCCCACATAGAATCCCCCACCCAAAACTTGGATCCCCCTACACTGAGCCTCCATACTTGAATCCTGCCTGATTGAGCCTCTCTGCTCCATACCTGGTGTTCCTGGAGCAGAGGGGCAGGGCCCCAGGATGTTTCTGGGGCAGACCCAGGCCTTGTGCTGTGTCAGGGTTGGGTGCAGCCTCATCACTAAGTCCGGTCCTGGGGGTGGGGCGGCTGCGGGGTGATCTCCCACCTTCATGCAGCCGGTGGCCCGTGTTCCCCACTGCCATACTGGAGCCTCTGCATTTATTTATTGACAAATAAAACTTGCAGAATTTTAAAATATTGTGTGCAGAATTTTTAATATTTTGGCACAGAATGCCCTCAGGAGTATTAACTAGTGCACGTACACTGAGTTCTTAAAAAAGTTTGTTTGCTGTGGGTTTACTCCCTAATAGACTAGTGCCCTGCAATATCTGAAGAAATTAGGTTTAAAAGGGGTGGGTGAAGGATTGTAATAGGTTTTTATTGTTTGAAGTGATAATCACTGTACAGGGAAAGGAATAATAAGGCTCTGACTAAAATTGTGGCTTCCCAGTCTTTCCCATAACTTACCTATTCAGGAATGCTCAGCAAGAGAATGGAGAGGAATTTCTCAGCTGCTAGGAAAGTAACTGAGGTAAGAGAGGTGGAGGAAAGCAGGACACTGAAGCAGATTTAAGTGAGCTGCACTCTGATTTTCTGGCTATGTGTTAACAAAGCACTTCTAGGGCTTTAAAAGCCGCACATGGACAGCCTGAAGGAGAAGGCTGGGGGACACAGCTGGAGTGACTTACATTTGCATATGATTTTTTTTAATTTGACCTTTGAGTCCAAAGTACAGGTATTTTCCACTTATTGGAGCTCTGTGTGCAGACAAGTTGCATTTTATTCAGGCTGAGCTAGCAAGCAGACCTTTTATTCTAGAGATATGACTAACACAGGCACAATTGTTTGTTTTTTTATCTTACCTAGGCTCCAGCTGGTTCCTTCTGTCACTCCTGAAATCCCCTGCTTTATGGACAAAAACAGCCAAGTTACAGCAATATCTGTGGCAATGAGTACATAGGAAACAGATGTCAGGTGTCACTGTGCTCACGGTTTTCTAGCTGTGAAATTTATAGATGGGGGAAAAAAAAACATATGCACCTTCTGACTACAATTTACCAGTCCACAGTAGCAAACCCTGTCCAAGGTCAAAAGGTCCGGATCTAGGGGCCACAGTTTGTTCTTGGCTTCAGTTCTCTATGGGAGGCAAAGAGCAGATGCTGCAGGCTTGTGGTGCTACATCTTAATGCTAGTATGGCATAAGTGGAGATAATGTTTAAATCAAATGGTTACATCCAGAACCACAACACCTTTGTCACATTCAAAGCTACAGCAGCATCTGGTTCTTTGAATTTTTAAATTTCCAGAGCAAGAGAGATCAATGTTGCATTTACTATTTGAAAGTGAACATTTTCTTACATATGAAAGAACATTTGTTGTTTGAAAAATTTTTGCGAAACACTTCCCACAGGTAAAAGAAATTATATAGGCCAGAGAAGATATAGAGAGTGGGGCCGAAATCAAGGGCAAAATTCCAATTGCCTTCACCGGTGCAGGATTGGGCTCAGGTGACTAAAAAGCAAGCTATGAAGGAGGATCAAGATATTATCCACAGTGCCCATCACAACCTTGTAATCCCACAGTGAAGGGCTTTACGAAACATCATATCTTTCAAATATGGTGGTGGTGGGGGGGACCTTTGTTAATGTTAATTTCAGCTTCTGTGTGAATTTAAAAAAAACAAAGAGCTTGAGAGGCTGCATAGTCCAGTAGATAGGGCATTGGACTGGTGGTCAGAAGACCTGTGTTACCAAGGTTGTCACTGATTTGCCCATGTGGCCCTGAGTGAGTCACTTAACCTCTCTGTCTCAGTTTTCCTGTCTGTAACATGAAGGAACTTATGTTGTAAAGCTTTTGTGAGATCCTTGCATGAAAAATGCTATATAAATGCTAAGAGTTAATAATCTTTCAGGCACCACTGACTTGGGCAATCTTGCCCGTGTCCAGTGGGACTTTACAGTGAATAGCTTTGCAGGATTGGGTTCTTATACTGCAGCATTAGAATGATACTTGGGTACATATGGACCACTCCATTTTTACAAATTATAAATCTGCAAGGGCTTGTGTCACTAAGTGGAATCGTTTGGAAGATTTTATTAATATGTAGAACACTATAAACACATTTTAAATTAATATTTAATTTCTATTATAGACAGCTTTTATGTCATCTGTGTCTAGGGTTGACCATATTTCCCAAAGGGAAAATGGGACACTACGTGAAACATGACCTCCCCCACCCCACCCCACCCCAGCATAGGGCTGGCCTGGACCACCCTACGAGGCTGGGGTTGCTGGTCACTGGAACCTTGCCTGCCCCCCACAAGAGGCTGTCAGAGGCTCTGCCCGCCCACTGCATGAGTCCTGCCTCCCCCCCTGTGTGGGGCTGGCATTGCCGCTTACCCCCTGGCATGTTCCTCCACACCCTACTTTTTTGGCAAAAGTGGGCATTTGTCCTATTTGCTCTTGCCAACTGATCAAGTGCCAAATGCCCGCTTTTGTCAAAAAAGCCAAGATGGATGGGACTGGGCTTAAAAAAGGAACTGTCCCAGCCAAAATGGGACATGTGGTCACCCTACCTGCTTCTTTTTAACCACATTTATCTTTATTTTTTTCTTATCTGCTGTATTTTTCTGTATGCTTATATATTGTGCCAGAATCATAACTATCAATTTAAATGGAAAAAAATACTGAAACCACCCAACTGGGCTATTATTTTAAAGTGTTAGTTTTTAGTTACTTTTTACCTTAATTTTACTTAACTAGTAAATTGCAGCTGCCATCTAGTTTGCTAAGTTTATTTAAAGATGAACAACTATATATTGATGGTGATAATTTCACTATATATGCTACATTTTGCCAAATAGATCTAACATTCTTTTCCTGTTTAATTATTGTTCTGGTAGGGAAAAGGGGCCTCAACGGAGACCAGAGTCCCATTGAACTAGGTATTATACATACACAGTGAGAGAGAATCTATGACCTGGAGTGGTTGCAATCTAAATAGATCGGGGTGGGCAAACTATGGCCCATCAGGGCTTTGGATCCAGCCTGTAGGATTGCCATCCCCGTGGTGCTGTGGGCCGAGCGCCGCTCCCAGAAGCGGCCGGCACCACGTCCCTGCAGCCCCTGCAGGACGGGGGGATGCAGAGGGCTCCATGTACTGTCTTCGCCTGCAGGCATCACCCCCCGCAAGTACCATTGGCCAGGAACAGGGAACTGCGGCCAATCGGCGCTTCAGGGGAGGTACCCGCAGGCGAGGGCATCGTACAGAGCCCTCTCCTCCGCCCCCTGCCCCCAGGGACCATAGGGACGTGGTGCTGGCCACTTCCGGGAGCAGCGCGGGAACAGGGCAGGCAGGGAGCCTGCCTTAGTCCCGTTGCACGCCGCTGCCACCCTGGAGCCACTCAAGGTAAGCGGCGCTGGGCCAGAGCCCGCACCCCAACCCCCTGTCCTGAGCCCCCTGCCACACCCCACACCCCTCCTGCACCCTACACCCCAACCCCCTGCCCTGAGCCACCTCCTGCACTCTGCACACACCCCTTCACCCCAACCCCCTGGCCTGAGCCCCCTGCTGCACCCCCTCTGGTGCCCCAACCCCTTGCCCTGAGCCCCTTCCTGCACATGCACCCCCTCCCACACCCCAACCCCCTGCCCCAGTCCTACATTCATGGCCCTGCATGCAATTTCCCCATCCAGATGTGGCCCTCGGGCCAAAAGGTTTGCCCACCCGTAAAATAGACAATAGTGTAACATTGTTTACCTGCATGATAATCTATGAGCATATAACTATAATGTGCTCATACTATCTGGATAACTTCAATTTTTTTTATTTCTCTGAAATCTATCGGAATTCCATCTATGGAAGGCTTGAGGTTCCTGAATATATATATTTTTTAATTTTGATTCATAGACTTTAAGGTCAGAAGTGACCATCAGCTGGGGTCATAGTGGACCACAAGCTAAATATGAGTTAAGCGTGTAACACTGTTGCAAAGAAAGTGAACATCATTCTTGGATGCATTAGCAAGAGTGTTGTAAACAAGACACGAAAAGTAATTCTTCCACTCTACTCCATGCTGATTAGGCCTCAACTGGAGTATTGTGTCTAGTTCTGGGCACCACATTTCAGGAAAGATGTGGACAAATTGGAGAAAGTCCAGAGAAGAGCAACAAAAATGATAAAAGGTCTAGAAAACATGACCTATGAGGGAAGATTGAAAAAAATGGGTTTGTTCAGTTTGGAAAAGAGAAGACTGAGAGGGGACATGATAACAGTTTTCAAGTACATAAAAGGTTGTTACAAGGAGGAGCGAGAAAAAATGTTCTTCTTAACATCTGAGGATAGGACAAGAATCAATGGGCTTAAATTACAGCAAGGGATGTTTAGGTTGGACATCAGGAAAAACTTCCTAACTGTCAGGATGGTTAAGCACTGGAATAAATTGCCTAGGGAGGTTGTGGAATCTCCATCATTTGAGTTTTTTAAGAGCAGGTTAGACAAATACCTGTCAGGAATGGTCTCGGTAATACTTAGCGCTGCCATGAATGCAGGGGTCTGGACTAGATGACCTCTCAAGGTCCTTTCCATGTTCATTTAGTCTGACCTCCTGCACATTGCAGGCCACAAAACCTCACCCACCCACTCCTGTAATAGACCCATAACCTCTGACCGAGTCATTAAAAATCCTTGCTAATGGCCTTGCAATTTCATGTGCTAGTTTCTTTAATGTTCTCGGATGGAGATTATCCAGCCCCCCCAGTTAGGTCCCATTAAGATGTTTCAGTTTAACTTCCACCTCAGACACGGTAATTTCTACTTCCATATTTTCATTTCCATTAGCCACCCTGCCAGTACCCCTAAGATCCTTATTACCCTTATTAAAAACAGAGGCAAAGTATTTTTGTAGGTGTTGGGCCATTCCTAGATTGTCTTTAATCTGCACTGCTTGTTCAGTGTTTAGCAGTCCCACTTCTTCTTTCCTTGGTTTTATTTATTTATTTATGTGGCTATAGGATCTTTTACTGTTAGTTTTAATCTCCTTTGCAAGGTCCAGGGAACCTTTGATAGCTTTCTTCCCCAAAGTGATTTTGACCCAAACAGACTCTGTTTTATCCATTCCATCACTTCTAATTTCTTTACAGTCTACATCATAATTAATATAAAATGCTTTGCCACCACCTTTACCTTTATTTCTGCACATGCCATTTAGTATCTATACTCCAGTCATGACTACTGTTCTACCATGATTCTGTTATCCCTATAGTATCTGGTTTCACTTCCTGCACCAGTAGTTCTAGTTCCTCCATTTTGTTACCCAGGCTCCTTGCATTGGTGTACAAACATCTTAGCTGTTTCTGCTTGGTGTCACCCAGATTCCTCACCTAGCTGGGTATAATCATTCTACTGCCAGTAGTTTACGTGACTGCTAGCTTCATTGGTACTGGCACAATCTTTTCTCTTAATGTCCATTCTTCTACCCACTGTTGTTCCTTTCTCCATTGCTTTATTCTTTCTTTTTCATTTTTCTCACAAGCAATATTAGAATCAGGCATGGAGATTACATGAGCATCTCCAAAACATGTCCTCTGAGATCCTACTTTAAAGCTATTTTAATGAGTGGTGCCAGCCTCCATCGCAGAAGTCTATTTCCCTCCCTGCTCAGGGGGAGTCCATCCCTTGAGAACAGTCCTCTGTCCATGAATGCCTCCCAGTGGTCAAACATCCCAAAGCCCTCCTTATAGCACCATTGCTTGAGCCATTTGTTTATCATTGTAATTTTGTCTTGCCTTCTTTCTCCTCCTGTAGGGATAGGCAGGATCTTACTGAAGATCACTTGAACCTCCATTCCTTTCCCAGCCTGAGATAGTATCCCTTGATATGTTCCAGTGAGAATCTAGCTGTATCATTTGTTCCCACATAGGACAATTAGTGGATTATTTCCTGCTCCCATTAGTATGCTCTTCAGCCTCAAGTCCACATCCCATATCTTAGCTCCCGGCAGACAGCACACTCTTCTGTTCTCCGGATCAGCTCTGATGACAGGCCTGACTCTTTTTTTGTAGTATGGAGTCACTAATCATGTAGATCTGCCTCTTCTTGGTGTTGGTGGGATTCTCCAGCCTACTCTCTACTTTTTCTGCCTGCAAGTCCTCTTGTCTTTTGTTTTTCATTGAAATCTTCTGCAAGTCATCCTGTATCCTTCTGGGGCTCTGAACTCTGGGTATCTCCATTGACTCTTCCCCTTCTTCTTATAGGACTGGCTGATCTTTTCTTCTTCCTTTCCCTCCCATCTTCCATTACTGCCTGCTGAGCCCCTTCTTCATTTTTCAACTTAGGAAACCTGTTCCTGAGCTCTATTTCTCCTTCACTAGCTGGTGTTTTCCTGTGCTTGGTTCTCATAGTCACATGATTCTACTGCCCACTTTCCTCACCCACAGTCTACCCGCACAGTTCTTCAGTCCATTTTGCATCTGCCAGTCTTGATTTTTAACTTTAGCCTCCTCTTACCTTCCCTCCATCATCTGCTTGAATCCCCTTTGAAACTCAACCATAGTTTCCATCTACATCTCCAAACCTCTGATTTTCTCTTCCATCAGCTGTATCAGGTGACACTTCAATCAAACAAAGCTCTTTTCGGGTACCTGCTCCAGGATAACGTACCTTCTGCAGCTTCCATATCCAGTCATCTTCATTGTCTCTTCCATTGCTTGGGTCACTACCACTGCTGCCTCTGTATCTGTCATAGCCTTCTCGCCTAAGCTCCTGTCAAGGGAGGAGGGGGGGGGGGGACTGCAAAACCAAGAGCAAAAACAAAACAAACACTAAAACAAAACCAGAAAACCACACACCTCCCTCAAACTGGTCTTACAACTCCCCTGTTTTCAGTTCTGTTTGCTGTCTGTTGTGCCACTGGCTGGCTGCTTCTCTGTCTTTATAGGGCCCCAAATCAGGGCAGCCCCACACCCTAATTAGGTCTCTGCTTCTCTCAGAGCACACTGCCCCCCTACCAGCCTGTACAAACTGAAGAAGAAAGAAAAAAGATGCACAAAAACACACACTAAAATGTAAGAACTCACTCACTGCCTCTAAGGAACAGGGGCTTGCCTCCTCCCTCTCCTCCAACTGAACTCCCACTCAAACTCCCCTGTTTTCAACTCTGTTTATTGTCTCTTGTGCTGCAGTTCCTGAAAACATAGCCTGAGTTTCTTCCAAAACCAGGGGGGTGGTAAAAAAAGGGGGGGGACTTCCTTTCCATAGAAAAAATTTGACTGAAATGAAAATGTTTCATGTTCTTTGAAATGTTTCACACAATTTTCGAATTTTTGAGAGGCAAAATTTTTTAAAAAAGAATATTTCCCATTTTTTTCCTCCAAAAGCTTTAAAAAAATCCAGACCAATGTTTTTTTGTTTGGATTCTATTTTAATCAGAGTAAAAAATATTTACTATTTTGAAGCAGTTTGTAACAAAACTAATTGTTTCAAACCATTTTCCTGAGAAATCAGAATTTCAAACAGTAATTTTTCACAATTTTTTTATAGTCAAAAAACCATTTGTTGTCAGAAATGATCTTCACATTGGACAGATTTCAATCAGCCTTACTCTGGATGATGGATTTGTACACCTCTGTAAATTATAGGAAAATAAATCCCAACATTTCAAAATTCAGACAAATGACAAATGAATCTCCTTCATTGTCTTGGCCAGATTCTACATTAAAGTGAAACCTTTCTAGTTTTACACATTACTCAGATAATATAGTGGGGGTGGGGGGTGAAGGTAGAGTGGGGGGAAAGACTAAATTACCTTGCAAACTTCTGACCATTTGCATGTCCTCTTTTAAATTAAATTTTCTCCCCTCCTTCTCCAAATGCCGCAAATATGCAGAAGCTGGCAATCTGTTGCTGATATCCTCAGCATTTCTGTGTCTAGTTATCAGCTTTGCATTTCTCTTACATTTACCAAGTTTATTCGTGATATAATCACTAAATTGCATTTTTCTGGCCTTTCGTATTTCATCTGCTATAAATTTTCTTTATCCACTTTTATCTTTCATCCTCAGAACTTTATGCTTTCTTTCTCTAACTAATTCTCAGTAATATTTTGCTACGTAGTCACTTATTCTTCACTATAAATAACCTTCCAATTTCATCATGGCAGGCCTGTTGAGATGCATCCCTTTCAATTATGTATTTTTTGTAGCGATATAGCTGTCCCTCTCAGGCAAAATTTAGAAAAGATTCTAATATAATGTGATACACATTTTAATTTGTCTTTGAGCTCGGTGGGGCCCTTATTCAGCACTCTTTATGTAAAAAGCAGTGGTGCCAGACAATTTATTCAGTTAAAAAAAATGATAGCTTGGGCAGCATACTTATGTCAAGCTAGGCTGTGCAGAGTTCCTAAGCAGAGAGAAAGTAGGAAAGCCCAAGTTAAGCAGTTCAATTCGGTTCTCTGCCTTCCCCACCTTCAGGTGCTGATCCTGATATCTCAGAGCTTGGGGACTGAACCCTACAGCTTCTACTCATTTGAGCAGTCCCCATCACTTCATTGGGATTACTGTATTCAAAGGAGTTAGAGCTGCTTGATGGAGATCATAGAATCATAGAATCATAGAATATCAGAGTTGGAAGGGACCTCAAGAGGTCATCTAGTCCAACCCCCTGCTCAAAGCAGGACCAATTCCCAGCTAAATCATCCCAGCCAGGGCTTTGTCAAGCCGGGCCTTAAAAACCTCCAAGGAAGGAGACTCCACCACCTCCCTAGGTAACGCATTCCAGTGTTTCACCACCCTCCTAGTGAAATAGTTTTTCCTGATATCCAACCTGGACCTCCCCCACCGCAACTTGAGACCATTGCTCCTTGTTCTGTCATCTGCCACCACTGAGAACAGCCGAGCTCCATCCTCTTTGGAACCCCCCTTCAGGTAGTTGAAGGCTGCTATCAAATCCCCCCTCATTCTTCTCTTCTGGAGACTAAACAATCCCAGTTCTCTCAGCCTCTCCTCATAAGTCATGTGCTCCAGACCCCTAATCATTTTTGTTGCCCTCCGCTGGACTCTTTCCAATTTTTCCACATCCTTCTTGTAGTGTGGGGCCCAAAACTGGACACAGTATTCCAGATGAGGCCTCACCAATGTCGAATAAAGGGGAACGATCACGTTCCTCGATCTGCTGGCAATGCCCCTACTTATACAGCCCAAAATGCCGTTAGCCTTCTTGGCAACAAGAGCACACTGTTGACTCATATCCAGCTTCTCATCCACTGTGACCCCTAGGTCCTTTTCAGCAGAACTGCTACCTAGCCATTCGGTCCCTAGTCTGTAGCAGTGCATGGGATTCTTCCGTCCTAAGTGCAGGACTCTGCACTTGTCCTTGTTGAACCTCATCAGGTTTTTTTCTGCCCAATCCTCTAATTTGTCTAGGTCCCTCTGTATCCGATCCCTACCCTCTAGTGTATCTACCACGCCTCCTAGTTTAGTGTCATCTGCAAACTTGCTGAGAGTGCAGTCCACACCATCCTCCAGATCATTAATAAAGATATTAAACAAAACCGGCCCCAGGACCGACCCTTGGGGCACTCCACTTGAAACCGGCTGCCAACTAGACATGGAGCCATTGATCACTACCCGTTGAGCCCTATCCTGTTAGGATTCTGCAAGTATATGTCACAAGGAAAGCACTGATCACCATTTTGTTGCTGCTGAGATTTCTTTTGCAGTAAGAATGTGATGAACCACTTTATTTTGGTGATCAAAAGAAATACCAGATAGCCATATGAATAATTAATATCTCAGGATTTTTTGATGCAGGAGTGAGATCTGGCAGGTAGCTAATGGTGTGTGTGTAGATGCCAATAGACAGGACCAGCTCCAGGCACCAGCTTACCAAGCAGGTGCTTGGGGCGGCCACACCAGAGAGGGGCAGCACGTCCGGCTCTTTGGCGGCAATTCGGCAGTGGGTCCCTCACTCCCGCTCGGAGCAAAGGGCCTCCTGCCGAAGTGCCGCAGATCGCGATCGCGGCTTTTTTGTTTGTTTTTTGTTTTGCGAGGGGGGGTGGCTGCTTGAGGCAGCAAAAACCCTGGAGCTGGCCCTGCCAATAGATAGGACTGCTAGCTAGAGCAGAGTATTTCTCATCTGTGCATGAACCTGTGAGTCGATGAAATGAACTCTCAGATTTTTCAGTTTTGTCTCAATATCTCATTAACTTTTTAAAATTACTATTATTAATTGTTTACCTTGCTTTTCCCCTATGTGGCTGTCCCAGTATCACAAACACTTGGGATTTTATCACAGGTCTTGTGATGTCAAATGTTTTACTTAAAGCCTCTACTCCTGAAGATAAGGAATTATGTGAGAATCTCCACTTTCATTTGAAAAAGTATAGTCCATTTCTATCCCTCATGGGCACATAGAAGTTTGAAAGTGTGAATCGAGGGCACCCTAAAGGCTCAAAAAAAAAAAAAAAGAAAAAAGAAAAGAAACAAACAAACCTAACACTTATTATTTTTTAAAGTCTTGTGATTTTTTTCAAGCCAGTATGATGACTTTGGTTTTGGAATCTGTCTCATGATTTTTGGATGTTTGTGGTTGACAATACTGCTGTCCAACAGGAAGATATAGATGGGAATAAGCAAAATATTGCCCCCTCTAATTATAAAATTGCCAAGAATTTCATCATAAATATGCCTGCCCGAGATCACTGAGGTGGTCTCCTCTACACCTTCCACAAATATTGAGGGGCATGTGCCAGAAGACCTGCAGCTCACTCCTGAATGGCAGCGAGAGAAGTTTGGATCAATGATAAAAAAAAAGTTGAGACTGGAATAAAAAACTTTGGGTTGTTTTGTACAAACGTTGGAAACAAATACTAGAATAAAATTTGGGATGAAAAACTTGTAATTAAGATATAGCTTGCATTATTTCCAACCCCAAGAGATCAAATATCACAAGATATTAAAAATATTTTGTTTTATTCTTTTTATTTGTCTTCTGGTTTTTGAACCATCAAGGTTCAAATTTTCAAGCGTCTCCATAACAATTCAGGCTAGAAACTTTAAAAAAAACATGTATTTGTAAATGAAACTTGAGATTCTCATTCCTCAACCTAAGTCAAGGAAAAGCACCATAAGAGAAATTGGATGTTTTAGCAACAGAGTGCTTGGTTTTCATTTTGTTTATACTTTGGGAACAATTTTGTACTGATTATATTAGAGGCTTTATTTTTCTACAAAAGTAAAGAAGGGATGCAACTTGGATTATATATGCACAAATTCCATATTGATTATGTAATTTATGGCTGGTAAAATACACTTTAAAAATCTCTAATCAAGAGATTGGGGGGAGGGATTGCTCAGTGGTTTGAGCATTGGCCTGCTAAACCCAGGGTTGTGAGCTTAATCCTTGACGGGGCCATTTAGGGATCTGGGCCAAAAATCTGTCTGGGGATCAGTCCTGCTTTGAGCAGGGGGTTGGACTAGATGACCTCCTGAGGTCCCTTCCAACCCTGATATTCTATGATTTAAGTTGCTACACCAAAAATGATTATATTAAAATTGGTTGCATGTAATTAAACCAAATTAAATATAATACAAAGATATCATAATTATTATTATTTATATTAGCATAGCATATAGGAGCCCTAGTCAGGGAACCCATTATATTAGGTGCTGTATGAACACAGACCAAAAAGATGGTATGACTTATTAAACAGAAATGATCTCTTTAACACATTTATATTATTTTTACTATTGTATACAGTTTAAGTGCCCTTCTACTTGGTATCTTGAATCATAGAATATTAGGGTTGGAAGGGACCTCAGGAGGTCATCTAGTCCAATCCCCTACTCAAAGCAGGACCAAAACCATCTAAGTCATCTCAGACAGGGCTTTGTCAAGCCGGGCCTTAAAAACCTCTAAGGATGCAGATTCCACCAGCTCCCTAGGTAACCCATTCCAGTGCTTCACCACCAACCTAGACCTCCCCCACTGCAACGTGAGACCATTGCTTCTTGTTCTGTCGTCTGCCACCACTGAGAACAGCCGAGCTCCATCCTCTTTGGAACCCCCATTCAGGTAGTTGAAGGCTGCTATCAAATCCCCCCTTACTCTTCTCTTCTGCAGACTAAATAATCCCAGTTCCCTCAGCCTGTTCTCGTAAATCATGTGCCCCAGCCCCCTAATCATTTTTGTTGCCCTCCACTGGACTTTCTCCAATTTGTCCACATCCCTTCTGTAGTGGGGGGACCAAAACTGGACACAGTACTCCAGGTGTGGCCTCACCAGTGCCGAATAGAGGGGAATAATCACTTCCCTCGATCTGCTGGCAATGATCCTACTAATACAGCCCAATATGCCGTTGGCCTTCTTTGCAACAAGGGCACACTGCTGACTCATATCCAGCTTCTCGTCCACTGTAATCCCCAGGTCCTTTTCTGCAGAACTGCTGCTTAGACAGTCGGTCCCCAGCCTGTAGCGGTGCACGGGATTCTTCCTTCCTAAGTGCAGGACTCTGCACTTATCCTTGTTGAACCTCATCAGATTTCTTTTGGCCCAATCCTCCAATTTGTCTAGGTCACTCTGGACCCTACCCTCCAGCATATCTACCTCTCCCCCCAGCTTAGTGTCATCTGAAAACTTGCTGAAGGTGCAATTCATCCCATCATCCAGATCATTAATAAAGATGCTGAACAAAACCGGCCCCAGTACCGACCCCTGGGGCACTCCACTTGAGTAGTACATTACATAGCTTAGATTAAAACATAAATAGCATCCCCTCCCCCAACCTCATGTTATAATGAACTAAATAACTTCAGGGGACAAAGACAGGGAATCTAGCCAATAGGCTTCATGCCTGGAGATTTCACAACCAGCAGTTAGAAAAAGCCCTGACACAATATGTGTGGTCAGGTATGGGCTCAGATGGAGAAGGACTGCTACTGGAAAACCACTGCCATGGCTCATGCGTGATTTCCTCTGCAACTGAATTCCTACTGCTTTTTGATTGGTGGCAACAACTCTGTTGTAGCCATAATGTAGAAACTGGAGGGAAATAGAGACTGCTCTCACTGTAGTGCTGCTAATTTTTTTTTCTGCTGTCTTGCTGCTGGCATTGTTCTTGCCCCTATATGTTACAAATTTATTGAGACAGAATTTAAACCTGTTGTCATTTTTTAAAATCAGTCTAGGGTTTGCAATTGTTAGTTTAGTAACATATCTATCTGAAAAATGTGTTGGTTCACCTCGATTTCTTTTTGAGACAGAGACCAACAAATGTTAGGTCAGCTAAAAAATCAGTGCAGCAAAACAGTGAGATACATTTGTTTGGGGGATTGCTCAGAAAATATTATTTCAAAGGTTTTCTGCTGCCTCTGCACAAATCCAATTTCTCTGTGGTAATTGGTCCCAGTATTTATGATACTTATCTCCTTTGTAAAGCACTTTGACATTTACTGATGAAAAGCACTATGTAAGAGCTAAGTGGTGTTTTAATTATTATTGACGCAGAAGGGGAGATAGATAAAATTTGATAATATTATCACTGTTCTGATAAAATTATTGCCCGTCTGCTGAGAGGTAGCAGGTGTTCATGGCCTTGCGGGTCAGCTTCCTACTGGAGGAGAAATCAGTGATGCAGGGTCTGGGTATATTCTATGAATAATTTTTTTTTTTTTTTTTACACACACACAAACCAGTCCTGGAACAGAGATGGTCAAAGAGCATTCAGGCAATCCCCTTTCAGGAATCTCAGCCCAACACCAGTTCCCAGGGAGCAAGTCTGCCTCAGAAGTGATTCCAACCAAAAACCAGTGTAGAGAACACACTCTCCTGCTGTTTGTACTGCTTCCTCCCTCCAGAACCTTGCATAACAAAACAAACATACAGCATGTCTTCCTAAGAATGAATACTTGATCACACAATAAGAAAAATAATTTGGAAGATTAAGTGTCACATAACAATATGTTCAAAAATATCTATTACTTTCTTCTCCTGTCTTTTGAAGAACAAGATCAAATGGGAACTGCTTTTTAACAGATGCAAAAGTCCCTTGATTACATTTCTTAAAAATAGTATTAATTTAAGACAAGACCCAGGGCCTCCTGACTGAAAGAGAGTTTTGTGTGGGGTTATATACCACATCGTATCATTATCTAAGTTATGAGATTTTATTTTCTGAAAAATAGGGCCCTCTGATAAGTATTTTAGAAGACTTTCTTTGCCTCTCTCCCATATGGAAAAGAGTATATCTGGGGAAAGAGTATACAGAGACATCTGAAGCTTTGCTTAGTCAAACATGTTAAGAAGAAAATTGAGTGAATGGGACAGAATGTATTGATGATCTCAGCTTTAGCTTGGGAAAGCCAAGCTTATAAGTTGTCTCTGGTCTTGAGAATTTACAAAAGCAAGTTTTACAAAAGCAAGATGTCTTTATTTTTCCAGCCACACTGAAATTTTTTGTTCATTATGATGTAGCATATTTTTGGCCATCAACTTTTTCTGTGCCATAATTATTTGAAGATGACATTGCCACATATGACCATAACTTAGTGTAAGGCGACTGTTGCCCCCTTACTAACATTCAGTGGGGGTCTTTTGGTTGGCTAACTCCCAGTACCAAAAGGGGAAGGGTCAATGGGAAATCAGGACCCTGAGACTGACAGTCCCCAGGAACAATGGGGAGAGGCCAATGCTCCAGGTCAGCCTGATTGACAGGGTGGGCAGGCTAATCAAGGAGTCAGGAGGCCAGAGGGTCCTATCCTCCGTGTCAGCTGGAATTGCCTGGGTCAGACAGAGTGGGGCGAGCTAAAGAGAGAGCAGGGGCCCAAGCTGAGCTGGGGAACAGAGCCGTGCCAGATCCAGAGGGGCCAGAAAAACAGCCCAGGAAGCAGGTCAGAGTTGGGAGCAGAGTCACAAAAGCTGCCCAGGGAGAGAGTAGATCCTGTGCTGGGAGCAGAGCTGCAGCCACAGAACCAGAGGTTGCAGAGAAGCAGGCCAGGGGGCTGGAGGCAGAGCAGCAGCATCAGTGCTGAGGCAGAGTGGAGCTGGAGTTAGAACAGGGGAGCTAGCCTGGAGCAGTCTGGAGCCAGTTGTGGTGAGCAACCAGGGCCAGCCAAGGGGGGACCCTGGACAAAGGGTCCAGTGCAAAAAGACACCCCCAGCCCAGGTGTCTGCAGGCCTGACTGGGAGGGGGATCTTAACCTGATGGGGGGCTGACACTGAGAAGAAGGGTCCCACCACCCAAAGCCTGGAGGTGTGTGGACACCACCAGAGCAAGTGTCCAACCTGCAGCATCCCTGCAGCACAGCCAGGGCCTGAGAAGAAGGCCCGGGACCTACAAAGAACAGACTGTGAACTGCCGGATGTTCCAGAGACACTGTTTGTAATGCTCCCTGCCACAGAGCTGGGTGATGTGTTTTCCTTTAACCTTTCCCATTTTTCCTTATTCTTTTTTAAATTAATTGTTGATTAAATAACTTGTATTTGCTTTAAGTTGTATGTAATGATCTGTGGGTCAGGGAAGTGCCCAGTGCAGAGAAAGCATCCCGGAGTTGGGACACCCCAGCCCCTTGTAACCCCAACAGCATTGTCCTAGGTGACCACAGCAGGGTTGGGGGTCGAGCCCCCCAGGAATGCTGGGCCCAGCCTTGTTGGGGTTACAAGTGGAAGGGGAGTACTCAAGAGCAGGGAGGCCTCTGGGTAAAGGAAGTGGGAGCGAGGACTCAGATCCTTTTGCTAGCCCACTTCATCGGGGTAGTGCAAAAGCCAGGAAAGTTCCCCACAATAGCGGGACCATTCCCCCGCTTACATTAGGTACACAGGCCAAGATTTTCAAAAGTGACTAGTGATTTTGGGTGTCTTTACTTGAACATCAAAATACTGAGACATTCTCAAGGATCTGAATTTCAGAGATCAGGGCCTCAGCATTTTCTAAAAACCTTACCCCTTCATTGAATCTCGGATTGGACACTCAAAAATCTCTAGTAACTTCTGAAATACTTGGCCTGAATTTTATTTTACTAAGGATTCATAGCTTCCAACTTTTTGAATATCAAAGGGGTAGCCATGTTAGTCTGGATCTGTAAAAGCAACAAAGTGTCCTGTGGCACCTTATAGACTAACAGACGTATTGTATCAGGAGCTTTCGTGGGTGAATACCCACGTGCATCCGACGAAGTGAGTATTCACCCACAAAAGCTCATGCTCCAATACGTCTGTTAGTCTATAACAGGGGTCGGCAACCTACGGCACGCATGCCAAACACGGCATGCGAGCCGATTTTGAGTGGCACGCAGCTCCCTGCCACGGTCCTGGCCCCCAGCCCCACTCAGTCCCCCCGCCCACCGCTCTCCCCTGTGGGGGCAGGAAGCAGAAGCTTGGTTCTGTGGCAGCCAAGCATCCCCCCTCCCCCGCTTCTTCCCCCAGCGTGGTGCTTTCCTGCACCGCCTCCTCTCCATCCCTGGCCAATCAGCTGATGGCCCTACCTCTTCCCCCACACTCAGCCTTCTGCTCTCCACCCCCATACCCCCAGCCCTCTTCCCTGAATCCCCCACACCCCAACACACACCCAGCCTTCTGCCCTGCACCCCCACAGCCCCATCCCTCTGCTCTGAACCCCCCCACCCAAACGCACACCCAGCCTTCTGCTCTACACCCCCCCACACACCCCAGCCTTCTGCCCTGCACCTCCTCCCCCAGCCCTCTGCCCTGACCCCTGAAACACCCACCCCCAGGTCTGGGGTCCCGGCTGCAGGCCCTACTCAGCCCGCTGCTGGCCTAGGTGAACAGAACCCCAGGCTGGCAGCGAGCTGAGCAGGCTGGTGGTGTAAGATCAGCATTTTAATTTAATTTTAAATGACGCTTCTTAAACATTTTGAAAACCTTGTTTACTTTACATACAATAGTTTAGTTATATAATATAGATTTATAGAAAGAGACCTTCTAAAAACGTTAAAATGTATTACCGGCACGCGAAACCTTAAATTAGAGTGAATAAATGAAGACTCGGCACACCACTTCTGAAAGGTTGCCTACCCCTGGTCTGTAAGGTGCCACAGGACTCTTTACAACTTTTTGAATGTGGTTCTGGACAGTAGGAATGAATTCATTTTGTCAGGAACACAGTTTATTTTGTTTTAAATGGAGTAACATAACTATGATGGAATTGGGTAAGTTTCTATTGTAATATTAGAATTTTAACATGTCACTGTTGGCTATTTTTAAAAATGTTTTAGCCATGTAAATGAAAACAAACTCTGAGACTTGGGTACATTTGAATTTTACCTGGATGTGACCAGACAGGTAAAGAAAAGATGGATCACTGGAGGAATATGTATTTTCAGGGCTTCCAGTCTTACTAGTTTCTAACTTCATTTATAAAAGAGAAACATACTGCAAAACTAATGAGAGAAGGGAACAATGTTCTAAAAGCAGGGATTAGGACCAAGGGGGAGAGAGAAGAGCACTATTTTTGGCAACAGGGTTGAAATCAATGGTACCTTTGCTGGGGTTTCTGCAAGCAGAATTTTCTGTGTGCAATTTTAGCCTCCTATGTTCAAGTTAAACACAACCCGTTTACATTTTATAAAGAAATTACACAGGAAAACACACTAAATGTGTGTCACTAACTTCTCTCCCAATGGGAAACTGACAAACTGCAAAATCCCAAAAGACACTACTGTATAGCAAAGTATATCTGTTTTCAGTCCACATAAACTACTAACTACCAGTTTATAATCAAAACTATTTTGTAAGTGACCTGCAAGGAAAAATGCTATTTATTTTCTTTTGATTTTTTATTGTGTATAAAGTAGGCTTTTTTATATAAAGTGTTTCTTCTTTGTTTATTATGTTTAAGTCTTGTTCAACTTGTTGTTTTGGGGTTTTTTTTTTCCTATAAAGACTCTATGTATGACTGGAGAACTAATTGGTTTATAACATCAGAATAAAAGCAAGCAAAATGAGAACTGATTAATTTAGATGAAAAGTGATTATTTTTATTCAAACTGCTTAAAACTTTGTTTATTTTCAATAACATCTATTTGAGTTAAACACCCCAGAACTACTTGAGAAAAAAAACATCGGTGTTAAACATTCAGTATGTGCCATCTGTAGGCTGATGAACTAGTTCACCAGCCTGGGACAAAGAAACTGCCACACCCAGTGTAGTTCGTAACCCATTTTTCGGGGCTCTGTTTATTCTTCAACACTCAGCTAAAAGGAAATGTGGAGTAATAACAAAAAAGCAATAGTCCTGTTCTCAGCTGAAACTGTAGGCCCTCTGACCTTGGTAGTAAATGGTTTGAGATATTTACTAGCCTATGAGGATCCTTGGAGTCCACTTGCCTGATCACAACCTTCTGCAGGTAGGATTTCCAGGCATCCGTTTTTTGACTGGAACTCCCGGTCGAAAAGTGATCCCAGTGGTTCCTGTCAGTGGCACAGCGGGGTTAAAGCAAGCTTCCAGCAGCTCTTGGAAGTGGCCGGCATATCCCTGCGGCCCCTAGGCTCTGGGGTGTCCAGGGAGACTCCTTGTGCTGCCCCCGCCCCAAGCACCAGCTCTGCAGCTCCCATTGGATGGGAACTGAGGGCATGAGCAGCGTACAGAGCTCCCTGGTCCCTCAGCCTAGGAGCCAGACATGCTGACGTGCTTCTGGGAGCTGCCTGAGGTGAGTGCTGCCTGGAGCCCACACCCCCTCCTGCACCCCAACCCCCTGCCCCAGCCCTGACCCTCCCTCCCACCCTAAACTCCCTTCCGGAGCCTGCACCCCACACCCCCTCCCACACCCCAACCCCCTGACCCAGCCCAGTGAAAATGAGTGAGTGAGCGAGCGCTGGAGGGAGGGGGGATGGAATGAGTGGGGGTGGGGCCTTGGAGAACAGGTGGGGCCCTGGGGAAGGGGTGCAGCTGGAGGCAGAGCCAGGGTGTTCAATTTTCTGCAATCAGAAAGTTGGCAACCCTATCTGCAGGGGCCCCAGGAGAGTGTACTCTCAGCCCTCTCCTGGTGCCAGGCTCCATCATGGAGCTGGAGACATCATTTATATCCAGGGGCACTGGAAATTTTTTGCAATGGGAGGTGCTGACAGCCATTTGAATAAAACTGTAAACCATATGTATTCAGTTGCTGTTGTTACTTCAAGCCAGGGGTGCTGCCAACCCCTAGTTCCAACACCCATGTTTATATTCCTTCAGCTGGGAATCAGACTCAATACTGCTGTCCAACTGGGTCAGCTGATTCCCAGTTCCTGCATGCTGCGCTTCTATCCAGAACAGAGTTGGCTGCCCCATGGCCCAGTTATATGATCCCTTTAACTAAGAGAAAGCCCTTCTCTCTGTACCAGAGTTTTCCAAAAAAAATTCCAGGGGGAAAGGGAACAGGAAGATAAATTTTAACATTCCTTATAAATTATGTTTGTAAAGTTCAAAAAAAGGCAGGTTTCAGGTCTCCTTTGGCTAGTACATCATAAAGAAGCAAAAAGGGCAAAAACCCAATATTATTTTCCTTTGCAGTTCACCTTTAAGATTGAATTACTTATTTTTAAACCTAATGCCAACTAAGTGAAAGTGAGGCAGCATTAATTGTTGTCTTTATAGTTTTTAAAACTGAATTGATTCACACTACTTGTAAGAAAATGTATACCAAATTAGCATGTAACCAAATGGCATTGTAGATGCAATTTGAATCAATTTAATCAATCTCTCAAGATAACAATTCTGCTTAAAAATCAGTTTCACTGGCGAAGGTCATTAATGAGGTGAGCCTCATCACTATTCATTAGAATGTGATTCACCGTATTCTATAAGAAGCCTCTCTTAACATTAAATGGGCAATTAGACTCCAATAGAAGATATTACCTGCAGAAGAGTCATTATGATTCATTTCCTTCCTATCTGGTCATTACATCTTCTGTCCATTAATATATCTAAGAGGCTACTTTTCTTATTAATTCCTTTTCCATTGTACAGTACATACAGTACATTAGAATGAACACTATTCCAAAGCAGTGTAAAAGTAATAAAAGCTTTCGCTTCCCATTAGCCTAACTAAAAAAATGCTTTGTTCACATGTCGCAAGCCTAATGACACATTTAATGTTAATGGACATGATTCATTGATAACCTTAATAACCTTCTTGATTATAGTATCGTGAAACAGATTTTTTAGCAGAATGAACCTTTTTTCCAGTTATCTTTTTAGTCGTTGTAATGCTTAATATGGGCCTTGTGCCAGATTACTTGCAAATCCAGCAAGGAATATTGTAATCCTTCCATGTCCTAAAGGCATCACCTGCTCCATCAGGTAGGAGAAAATACACTGTATAGTGAAAGCAGTGAGATATGTGTTTACTAAAACCGCCCTGTGTTTGCATAGAAAGCCAAGGCTGCAGTGAATCAATTTTTAAGTGACCTATAAACTTCTTTAGAGCTGTGGGCTTATTTTTGTGATGGATAATAAACATAACATGTTGAGGGATATCAGCCAGCCAGGAATGGTGTACATAAATAACAACATTTGCTGTTGCTACAGTTTTTATAATATAATTGAGAAATTTTGAAGAGAATGACATCTTAGGTTTCTGGTAACCCAAAAATGTCTCCCGAGAGTCAGTTCATCACAACCACTAGATGAAATGATGGCAGCAAAACCCAAATATGATCCAGTTCATTCCCCTTGTCTGGGCTTGGAATGAGAAAATTGCTTAGATGATGTGTGTGTTACCCTCTTTAATGGTGGTGTGCAGACCATTCTAGAAATTAATAGTGGCTCTTGACTCTTAGCATGATATTCCATCGTGGACTTTATTTTACAAAGGCTTCAGGAAATGATGAAAATGAGTGTTGTGAAATGTAAATGGAGGTAAAAGGTCAAGTTCATATTGTGACAGATGTGTGAGCCATTGGTCCTGGTTTTTAATATAATGTTCACTCTCTCACTTTGAGGCCCCTTTATCAAAGTGCACAAGTAAATAATATGTTTTGTGGGGGATTCAGAATTATTTAAGGCCTGATTCTCTACTGCCTTGCACCTTGTGTAGTCAAGTCTGTGCTGTGTGAATACAAAGACCTAAAATTCTAGTAAAGCAGGATGATAGCAATTTGCACTCATTATGTACAGGTGTAAATAACTAACTACATGTGATACAAGCACAGGTATATAATCAGGGCTGTAATATTGTTATTGGGCCGTATGCTGCTCTGTTATAAATCCAGGGAGACACTGTTGATGTTGATAGATCTCCTTTAGAATTATACCAGTGTGTGAAGATCAGAATTCTGGTCCATCATATCACAATGCCTATCCCTCTCTGTCACTGGATCTTTCTTAGGATGAATAAATTTGTATTGATAGGGTCAAGCAGAACTATACTTACGAATATGGTTTCTGGGTAAAAATGTGAGTAACCTGGCGTCTGACTGAGAGTTGTTTACATCAAAGCACTGAGACATGCTAAGGATATAAGTAGCTGAATTTTTAGTTGACCATAGATAAAATTTTCAAAAGGGCCTACATGAATTAAAAACCGTGGGGTAATGTACCCTACATGGATATGATTCATAAGTGCACTAATGTTTTGTGCATTAATTGGTCTGTGTAGACCTTGCAGGTGTGCACTAATGGTGCTGTAGTATACTTTGATGTAGTGCTGTTTCAACAGTATTACGTTAAAGCACAGTGCTAGGAAACCTAACTTTAGAAATCACATCCCCATACTGCTCATTGCTGCCATGTGTAGACAAGCCCTTAGACTTCTAAGTTACTTCAGTGCTTTAGAAAATTTTACCGCATATCTGCCCTACATAAGTATTGACACAGCACTGGCAGTACTCCCAAAATCTAATCCCAGAAGGCACTGGGTATGTCATAATCAGTGGAATTGGAGTCAAGGGGCCAGTGTTCGTTGGAGGGACTGTTACTGATGGAACACAATTGCAACAGGCAATGTGGGGAGTTAGGCTGGAAGCAACTCAGCAACAAAGCAGTCCACAGGATTTAATAAAGTTTCACTTAAACTGCATTTAACTTCTCTCTTTGTGAAAAAAACATGATGGCAGTGTCTGTGCTCCAAGTTCTCTGCAGTGCAGCAACTGGCAGTATGAGCCATGGAACTTGGTCTGCAGCTCCCAGGATCCTTGGATTTTGCAGACTCAAACCTAGCCTTACAATGGCCCCAGTGGAAGGAGGAGTTCAAACTGTGCACAGGCCCAGTCATGCAGGAGGATGACAGCAGCAGGAAAGTAAAACTGTTATTGGGGAAAAAGGCAGAGAGAGCTGTACCACTCTGAAGCTCACCCCTGCCTCAATCCTAACAGCAATCCTAAGAGCCCTGGGGACCGATTGCTCCCCAAAGCACAATAAAAATGCAGCTACACAAGTTTTTCATTAGAGAGACCAATCTCAACAGGAGTGGATTGGCCCCTATGTTACTACCTTATATACACTGGCTGCTGCATGCAATTTTGGGAACTTGACTGACTCCTGATCTGGGACAGGATAGTCTGCTGCACTGGGGATCACCACATGTGGGAACAGCTTTCCCGAAAGGGAATCTCATATTAGGCAGATGCTTAGACATGGAGTGTGCAGCAGAAGATTCAAGAGAAAGGATGAAAGCTCTAAGAGGCACATCACCCCCAGAGGTGACTGCAGTGAGACAACAGCAAAGAGCAGGTGGCCAGGGCTCCATACCCCAAGTGAGATGCATTTACTGTGGGAGACAGCATGAGCAGGTAAAGGAGAAGTGCTCTGCATTGCAAGGAATGTGACAAATGGAACCACTTTAGCAGTGTGTGCAAGAGCAGAGGAAGGTCGTCCCAGAAAGATTTGTCTGTCATGTACAAAAAAAGGAATGGCAAATGAAACAGCAGTGATGACATCTTGACTTTCTCCTTGAGTCCAAGAGCATATCAGGTTCAGGCTGCTGGGACAGGAAAACAACAAGGGACAATACCAAGTTCCACACATGCACCAATGTTAACAAAGAAATATCATGTGTGATTTTGGTGGGATAGTGGGGCTTCCTGCAATGTGATTCCTTATGGTGAATTGAACTCAAATATACCCATTATAGGCACAATCTATTAAAGCAGCCCAGAGGAAAATGTGACCTCCTTAGTAGTTAATTCAAAAAATTAACAGATGGCACCAACTGAAGAGTATGGTGGTGGTGGGTGGTAAGGATCACAGACCCCTTTGGGGAAATACAGCCACACAAGCCATGATTCTGATGAGGGGGCAGCATCAGAATTTTATAGCTGCAGTGCAAGAAGCAAAAGTGGGAGTCTCATTGATAATGGAGACAATTTTAAAAGTGTTTAGGGATGTTTTCAAAGGCAAAGGATGCCTTGAAGGAAAGCTATGACGGGAAATAGACCCCAAAGTACACCCTGTGCTTACCACAATGGAAAATTCCAGTGGCACTACATAATCCAGTATCCGATGAGCTTGAAAGTCTGAAGAGCCTGGGTAGCCCCTGTAGAGATATGTACAGCTTGGATAAGCAATGTGATGGTTGTGCTGGTCATGGCAGTAAAGAAGTTATCAGACAAATTATGCATCTGCATAGACCCAAACTCATTGAACTGAGCCTTGAAAAGATGCCACTATCTACTGCCTATAATTTATGACATCTTGCCAGTATTTTCCAAAGCCAGACTTTTTATGGTGTGTGTGATGTGATGAATGGATTTTGGCACAAAAGACTGGATAATGAGTCCAGTAGGCTGTCGACTTTTGCAACACCATTTGGTTGCTACAGATGGCTGCACATATCAAAGGGCATAAGGCCCGCACCACAGGTATTCCAGAGAAGACTCACCCAAGCAATAGAAGGACTGCCTGGAGTCTAAATAACTGGAGATGATATCATCATTGCTCTCTTCATCTACAATGATACAGAATCTGAACAAAACCATGACGGAAAACAACAAACTTTTCTATTGTGATGCATGGACAAAAACATAACCTAGAAAACGTAACCTAGAAAAAATGTGACTCAGTGTGAGGTGACATACATTGGACATCTGGTCACAGCAGAGAAACTGAAAGCAGACCCCAACAAGATCAAGATGGTCAGAGGCATGCCACCTCCAGTGGATGTGTAAGGGTTACAGCACTTCAGAGGAATGATTCTTTTTCTATCATTCTTAGCTGCGGTAATGGAACCCCATATGTCAACTCACAAGGCAAGATGTTGAGTGGAACTGGGCAGGTCCCCAACAGCAAGCATTTGACATGCTGAAATAAATTATAGTGGATGCCCATGTTGTGAAGTACTACTAGCCAGGAAAGCTATGGATACTCCAATGTGCTAGATGAGAGAAAGGATTGAAAAATTGCAGAATTGGTCTAAAATAAAGAAGATGAAAATAAAGACAAGTACAAAGTATTTCACATAGAAAGAAAAAATGAAATGCATGACTACAAAATAGGGAATAACTGGCTAGCTGGTAGTACTGCTGAAAAGGGTATGGGGGTCATAGTGGAGCACAAATCGAGCATAAGTCAACAATGTGATGAAGTTGTAGAGAAGGCTAATATCATTCTTGGGTGTATTAACAGGACTGTCATATAGAAGACCTGGGAGGTAATTGTCCCATAGTACTCAGCACTAGTCAGGGCTCAGCTGGAGTACTGTGTCCAGTTTTTGGTGCCACACTTTTAGAAGGATGTGCACGAACCAGCTGAGCGGCGAACAGCAGAGGCTAACAGAGGGAGTTTGCCTGGGAGCTGTCCGAGAGGAGGCACGCTAAGTGCTGCATTAGGGGGGCTGTGTTGGTGAGTATCTGAGTGTCTGCTGCTGGGACAGTTGGTCAGTTTGACCGTGTGCTTGATTACTTGCTTGTTTGTTTGAAAAGTGTGAATTGGGAGTGCTTTGTTCCAGGTGGGCTTGAGTGGGCCTGACTGGTACATAAGGGCAGTCAGCAGCAAACCAGCTGAGCGGCGAACAGCAGAGGCTAACAGAGGGCGTTTGCCTGGGAGTTCGCTTGGGGAGAGCTCACTGAGGCTTTCATCTGCAGGTTTCTCTGAGTAGTTCCTGCAACAGTTAAGGAAGCTCTTAAGAGGACGGTGATATGGAAGGTGAGCGATCAGCTGTTGTAACCTGCACAGGTTGTGCCATATTTGTCTTTCTTCCACAGGACAGAAGCGATTTTGTCTGTACAAAGTGCAAGCTGGTCTCCATATTGGAAGAGAAGGTTCGAGGGCTGGAGAAACAAGTATCTACTCTGCGTTGCATAAGGGAAAATGAAGATTTCCTGGACAGACGTCAGGAGATGCTTCTACGGCCACAATGTTCTGAAGATTCAGAGCAGGGGCAGCAGGTACAGAAGGATTGTGAAGAGGTTTGGCAGCATGTGACCTCCAGAAGGAGAAAGAAGAGAGTACATGCACCAGTGATGGAGATACAGGTGAGCAATCGTTTCCATGTTCTCTCTACAGGTACTAATGTGGAGAGTGGACTAGATGACCCATCTGAGGGAAGTGAGCAGAAGGAGACTCCACCAATTGGAAGGCAAAAGATGCACTGTCCCAGGGATGGGGGTTCCA
Source organism: Chrysemys picta bellii (assembly GCF_011386835.1). Taxonomy (NCBI): domain Eukaryota; kingdom Metazoa; phylum Chordata; order Testudines; family Emydidae; genus Chrysemys; species Chrysemys picta. Next base: position 146,132,444 of record NC_088792.1, read on the forward strand.
CGACCACCACTTCCAAGAGGAGGAGGAGGGTGGTGGTGGTCAGGGACTCTCTCCTCAGGGGGACTGAGTCATCTATCTGCCGCCCCGACCGAGAAAACCGAGAGGTCTGCTGCTTGCCAGGAGCTAGGATACACGATGTGACGGAGAGACTGCCGAGACTCATCAAGCCCTCAGATCGCTACCCCTTCCTGCTTCTCCACGTGGGCACCAATGATACTGCCAAGAATGACCTTGAGTGGATCACTGCAGACTATGTGGCTCTGGGAAGAAGGATAAAGGAGTTTGAGGCGCAAGTGGTGTTCTCGTCCATCCTCCCTGTGCAAGCAAAAGGCCTGGGTAGAGACCGTTGAATCGTGGAAGTCAACAAATGGCTACGCAGGTGGTGTCGGAGAGAAGGCTTTGGATTCTTCGACCATGGGATGGTGTTCCAAGAAGGAAGAGTGCTAGGCAGAGACGGGCTCCACCTAACGAAGAGAGTGAAGAGCATCTTCGCCAGCAGGCTGGCTAACCTAGTGAGGAGGGCTTTAAACTAGGTTCACCAGGGGAAGGAGACCAAAGCCCTGAGGTAAGTGGGGAAATGGGATCCTGGGAGGAAGTACAAGCAGGAGAGCGCAAGAGGGGAGGACTCCTGTCTCATGCTGAGACAGAGGGACGATCAATGAGTTATCTTAAGTGCCTATACACAAATGCAAGAAGCCTGGGAAACAAGCAGGGAGAACTGGAAGTCTTGCTTCCGTTGTACAAGGCGCTGGTGAGACCTCATTTGGAGTACTGTGTGCAGTTCTGGTCTCCCATGTTTAAAAAAGATGAACTCAAACTGGAACGGGTGCAGAGAAGGGCCACTAGGATGATCAGAGGAATGGAAAACCTGTCGTATGAAAGGAGACTAGAGGAGCTTGGGTTGTTTAGTCTGACCAAGCGAAGGCTGAGGGGGGATATGATTGCTATCTTTAAATATATTAGAGGGATTAATGCAAGGGAGGGAGATGAATTATTCCAGCTTAGTACTAACGTGGATACGAGAACGAATGGATATAAACTGGCCGTGGGGAAGTTCAGGCTTGAAATTAGACGAAGGTTTCTGACCGTTAGAGGGGTGAAATATTGGAACGGCCTTCCGAGGGAAACGGTGGGGGCGAGGGACTTGTCTGGCTTTAAGATTAAGTTAGATAAGTTTATGGAGGGAATGGTTTAATGGTAAAACATAGTTGTCAAGGAAAACCAAGCAATGGTAGGTAAATAGCATAATGGCTAAAAGGGGTCAGGATGGAGACTCTTGCCTATATGCTCGGGGTCTTACTGATCGCCATATTTGGGGTCGGGAAGGAATTTTCCTCCAGGGCAGATTGGCTGAGCCTCTGGAGGTTTTTCGCCTTCCTCCGCAGCATGGGGCAGGGATCTCTAGCAGGAGGGTCTCTGCCGATTGAGGTCACTAATAACAGGATTGGGGACTTCAGCAGCAGAGTCCAGGGAAGGGGCGGGGATGGTTTTATGGCCTGCAGCGTGCAGGGGGTCAGACCAGATGATCATAATGGTCCCTTCTGACCTTAAAGTCTATGAATCTATGAATCTATGAGTCTTGGCACAGTCAGGGAACTATGATGCGATTGGAATAAAAGAGACTTGGTGGGATAACTCACATGACTGGAGTACCGTCATGGATGGATATAAACCGTTCAGGAAGGACAGGCAGGGCAGAAAAGGTGGGGGAGTTGCGTTGTTTGTAAGAGAGGAGTATGACTGCTCAGAGCTCCGGTATGAAACTGCAGAAAAACTTGAGAGTCTCTGGATAAAGTTGAGAAGTGTGAGCAACAAGGGTGATGTAGTGGTTGGAGTCTGCTATAGACCACCAGACCAGGGGGTTGAGGTGGACGAGGCTTTCTTCTGGCAACTAGCAGAAGTTGCTAGATCGCAGGCCCTGGTTCTCATGGGAGACTTTAATCACCCTGATATCTGCTGGGAGAGCAATACAGCGGTGCACAGACAATCCAGGAAGTTTTTGGAAAGTGTAGGGGACAATTTCCTGGTGCAAGTGCTGGAGGAACCAACTAGGGGCAGAGCTTTTCTTGACCTGCTGCTCACAAACAGGGAAGAATTAGTAGGGGAAGCAAAAGTGGATGGGAACCTGGGAGGCAGTGACCATGAGATGGTCGAGTTCAGGATCCTGACTCAAGGAAGAAAGGAGAGCAGCAGAATACGGACCCAGGACTTCAGAAAAGCAGACTTTGACTCCCTCAGGGAACAGATGGGCAGGATCCCCTGGGAGAATAACATGAAGGGCAAAGGGGTCCAGGAGAGCTGGCTGTATTTTAACGAATCCTTATTGCGGTTGCAGGAACAAACCATCCCGATGTGTAGAAAGAATAGTAAATATGGCAGGCGACCAGCTTGGCTAAACAGTGAAATCCTTGCTGATCTTAAACGCAAAAAAGAAGCTTACAAGAAGTGGAAGATTGGACAAATGACCCGGGAGGAGTATAAAAATATTGCTCAGGCATGCAGGAGTGAAATCAGGAAGGCCAAATCACACTTGGAGTTGCAGCTAGCAAGAGATGTTAAGAGTAACAAGAAAGGTTTCTTCAGGTATGTTAGCAACAAGAAGAAAGTCAAGGAAAGTGTGGGCCCCTTACTGAATGAGGGAAGCAATCTAGTGACCGAGGATGTGGAAAAAGCTAATGTACTCAATGCTTTTTTTGCCTCTGTCTTCACGAACAAGGTCAGCTCCCAGACTGCTGCACTGGGCAGCACAATATGGGGAGAAGTTGACCAGCCCTCTGTGGAGAAAGTAGTGGTTCGGGACTATTTAGAAAAACTGGACATACACAAGTCCATGGGGCCGGATGCGCTGCATCCGAGGGTGCTAAAGGAGTTGGCGGATGAGATTGCAGAGCCATTAGCCATTATTTTTGAAAACTTGTGGCAATCGGGGGAGGTCCCAGATGACTGGAAAAAGGCTAATGTAGTGCCCATCTTTAAAAAAGGGAAGAAGGAGGATCTGGGGAACTGCAGGCCAGTCAGCCTCACCTCAGTCCCTGGAAAAGTCATGGAGCGGGTCCTCAAGGAATCAATTATGAAACACTTAGAGGAGAGGAAAGTGATCAGGAACAGTCAGCATGGATTCACCAAGGGGAAGTCGTGCCTAACTAATCTAATTGCCTTCTATGATGAGATAACTGGCTCTGTGGATGAGGGGAAAGCAGTGGATGTGTTATTCCTTGACTTTAGCAAAGCTTTTGATACGGTCTCCCACAGTATTCTTGCCGCCAAGGTAAAGAAGTATAGGCTGGATGAATGGACTGTAAGGTGGATAGAAAGCTGGCTAGATCGTCAAGCTCAACGGGTAGTGATCAATGGCTCCATGTCTAGTTGGCAGCCGGTTTCAAGCGGAGTGCCCCAAGGGTCGGTCCTGGGGCCAGTTTTGTTTAATATCTTTATTAATGATCTGGAGGATAGTGTGGACTGCACTCTCAGCAAGTTTGCAGATGACACTAAACTAGGAGGCGTGGTAGATATACTAGAGGGTAGGGATCGTATACAGAGGGACCTAGACAAATTAGAGGATTGGGCCAAAAAAAGCCTGATGAGGTTCAACAAGGACAAGTGCAGAGTCCTGCACTTAGGACGGAAGAATCCCATGCACTGCTACAGACTAGGGACCGAATGGCTAGGTAGCAGTTCTGCAGAAAAGGACCTAGGGGTCACAGTGGACGAGAAGCTGGATATGAGTCAACAGTGTGCTCTTGTTGCCAAGAAGGCTAACGGCATTTTGGGCTGTATAAGTAGGGGCATTGCCAGCAGATCGAGGAACGTGATCGTTCCCCTTTATTCGACATTGGTGAGGCCTCATCTGGAATACTGTGTCCAGTTTTGGGCCCCACACTACTCTCTTTAAATATATCAGAGGGATAAATACCAGGGAGGGAGAGGAATTATTCCAGCTCAGTACTAATGTGGACACAAGAACGAATGGATATAAACTGGCCGTGGGGAAGTTTAGGCTTGAAATTAGACGAAGATTTCTGACCGTCAGAGGGGTTAAATATTGGAACAGCCTTCCAAGGGAAACGGTGGGGGCGAAAGACCTGTCTGGTTTTAAGATTAAGCTAGATAAGTTTATGGAGGGAATGGTTTAATGGGATAACATGATTTTAGTCAAAGGAACAGCGTGCCATGGCAGGTAAATAGTATAATGGCTAATGAGGGTCAGGCTGGAGAATCGTGCCTACGTGTTCGGGGTTTTACTGATCGCCATATTTGGGGTCGGGAAGGAATTTTCCTCCAGGGTAGATTGGCAGAGGCCCTGGAGGTTTTTCGCCTTCCTCCGCAGCATGGGTCCGGGATCGCTAGCTGGAGGATTCTCTGCTAATTGAAGTCTCTAAACCACAGGATTTGGGGACTTCAACAGCAGAGTCAAGGGAAAGGGTAGGGACGGCTTTGTGGCCTGCATCATGCGGGAGGTCAGACCAGATGATCATAATGGTCCCTTCTGACCTTAAAGTCTATGAGTCTATGAGTCTAAGAAGGATGTGGAAAAATTGGAAAAAGTCCAGCGGAGGGCAACAAAAATGATTAGGGGTCTGGAGCACATGACTTATGAAGAGAGGCTGAGGGAACTGGGATTGTTTAGTCTCCAGAAGAGAAGAATGAGGGGGGATTTGATAGCAGCCTTCAACTACCTAAGGGGGGTTCCAAAGAGGATGGAGCTCGACTGTTCTCAGTGGTGGCAGATGACAGAACAAGGAGCAATGGTCTCAAGTTGCATTGGGGGAGGTCCAAGTTGGATATTAGAAAACACTATTTCACTAGGAGGGTGGTGAAGCACTGGAATGCGTTACCTAGGGAGGTGGTGGAGTCTCCTTCCTTGGAGGTTTTTAAGGCCCGGCTTGACAAAGCCCTGGCTGGGATGATTTAGTTGGGAATTGGTCCTACTTTGAGCAGGGGGTTGGACTAGATGACCTCTTGAGGTTCCTTCCAACCCGGATATTCTATGATTCTATGATTCTATGAAATTGGAGAGAATCCAGATGAGAGCTACAAAAATGATAAATGGTTTAGATACCCTGACCTATGAAGAATTTAAAAAAAAAAAAAAAGAGCATGATTACTCTTCAGAAAGGATGGATGAGCTGGGCCCTAATAAGTCTTAACATATATTAATGGTTGTTATAAGAGGTTAGTGATCAATTATTCACCATGTCCACTGAAGGTAGACCAAGAAGTATTGGGTTTAATGTGCAGCAAGGAAAATATAGGTTAGATATTTGGAAAAACTTTCTAACTATAAGAATAGTTAAGCTCTGGAATAGATTACCAATGCAGGTAGTGGGATCCCTGCCATGGGAGGTTTTTTTAAGAACTGGTTGGACAAACACTTCTCAGGGATGGTCTAGGTCTACTTGGTCTTGCCTCAGCACAGGGGACTGGACTGGACGACCTGCTGAAGTCCCTTCCACTCCTACATTTCTATGATTGGATGTAGCTGTTTTGCAGAAGCAGCCAGTCACTTATGCCAGCAGATCCCTGTCAGAGATTGAATAGGGTTACATCCAAATAGAAATGACCTTCTGGCTATGATATTTGGAGTGGACTGGTTCTATCAGTACATATATGGGAAGCCTGTAATAGAGTAATTAGACAACAACCTCCTAGAGATAATCATGGCAAAGTTCCTTCTTAGTGCTTCAAAGAGATTGCAGTGCATATTGATGTGATGCTGGGGCCACCACATAGAGATCAGATATTGTCCAGGACAACTATTATTGTTAGTTGACATCCTGAGCATGATACACATACTCTGCATCAGTGACTTGGGGACTGAATCTGTTAACATGCTGCACTGTCTCACAGTTTCAGCATCAAAGCTGAAGGAAACCAAAGAGGCTACTGAAAAGAACATCCAACTACAGATAGTCAGGAGAGTGAGACTAGCTGGCAAAGAAAACAAAAGCCATGTACCAGTCTGAGAAGCACCATATTTTCAAATTAATGATGAACTGAGTGTGCAGGCTGGAATCATATTTAGAGGACAGAATGCTGTTGTCTCCTGGCCAAGAACAAATACTCAACCCTGCTTCTTGATAGAAGGATGTGACACCTGCTGGTCGCGTGATAAGTGCCAGCAGAAAGAGACGGTTACCACATGAACTGCTTACCTGACCATGGGAAAAGGTGGGAGTGGACTTATTTACTTTTAATGAAAAGCAGTACTTGATTACAATGGGCTACTATTCAAATGTTTGGGAGGTCGGTACCCTGCCTGATACAAGAAGCAAGTCAGTGATTGGTAAACTGAAGGCCTGCTATGTGAGATATGGCATTCCAGGAACTGTATTCACCAACAACAGACCCCAGTTTGCCCCAGAAGAATTCAAGGAATGTGCACACAAATGAGAGCTTGACCACCAGAGCTCCTCCCCAGCATACCCACACAGAAATGGTAAGGTGGACTCAGCTGTGAAAGCAGCTAAGAGACTATTACACAAGCTTTTTGTTTGTTTGTTTCAGACCACTGGTTAGTATTTTGGCACACAGGAATACCCCTTCACAGGGATGAAAAACATTCCAGTGTGGGCACTCATGGGATGAAGAACCAAAACCCTGCTATCAGGGGAGACTTATGGCAGTCAGAAGGATGGAGATAGTGTTGAGAGGAGATGGCCAATAATCAGAGAAATCAGATACTAGAGTACAACAGGTCAGCCAAGGACCTGCTGTCTCTGGAGACAGACACACCTGTGAGGATCCAGCCATTAAAGAGAGACCAGAAGGAGTGGATTAAAGGAGTCATGAGGGGTACAGTGGTGCCAAGGTCATATGAGGTAGCTATGAAAGAGGGACAAGTGATCTGAAGGAACAGGAGGTGAGCAGACACAACACCAAGAGAGTGCCTACCAAGATACAGAGATCATCACAGAAGAGAGAATCATTTGGAAGCCAACTCCATAGGGAGGGAGGAGATTCCACAAAGAGATAGTTTGCTAGACTTGGAGACAGAGAGAGGTCCCTCCTTATGCGGTCACCTGCTGAGGAGACCAAACTATCTCAAAGACTATGCAACTAGCTGAGTCTGTGGTGAAGATGAGACTCCATGTGGCTATGTGGTAGCAACCTCTGGCTGAAAGGGGGAGGGAGTCTGGTTGTCAATTACTTGTTTTTTAATGTTTATATTTAAAATACTTGTAAAATAGGGAAGATATATCATCATAACTGGAACTGGAGGTAGAGGTCCAATGTTCCCTGGCAGGATTGATATTGATGGGGCACTAGTGTAGCAGGGAATGTGGGAGCTAGGCTGGAAGCAACTCTGCCACATGGACAGAGTAGTCCACATGGTTTAATAAAGTTTCATTTGTTTAGTTTACATTGCATTCAGCTTCACTCTTTGTGAAAGAAACTTGGGAATCAGTGTAAATCTAGAATGAATTCTCCTCTTTGGTTGTTGGAAAGTCTGGGTCAGGAATATAGAGGAGAGAGAAATTTCCATTTCAGAACATGAAAACATATCTCAGACAACTCCAAGTTCAGAAAACTACTATGTTGGAGTAATATTAGCCTGGTATACATGTAAGTCATTGATGTAAATCTAGTCCAGGGACCTGAGTTTGCAGATTCTGGCCACAGTTATGTTGGTGTAAAGCCAGAGTAATGCCTCTGACTTCAATGTCACTGCTCTGGATTTACACCAAGATAGTTGAAATCAGAATCAGCCCTCTGTTGGTAGTGCCTGAAATTTCTTACCATCTATTCCTCTTCAGTATCTCATATGAAATGTATTGGTTGTTTCAGTCCAGTTCTTAGTAGACAGCTACCTGTATCATGGTGCTATTATGTCGATTACCACTCTTGTTGAGTATCTCGGCAGAGAGGAGATGTGTTGAATGGCATTGAAACTAAAATATTTCCTCATCTCTTTTAGACAACAGCAGAGCAAGCTTCTCATGCTGTATCTATTCTATGGGTAAATATGACTTCAGTCATTAAAATAGTAAAAGCATCACCTTTCACAAGGATTAAATTAATAAATTATAGTAAAAATACACGAACACAGGACAAATGGAATGGAATTTCGGGGTACTTCAGCCAACTGCTGAATAACTGAGAGGTCCTCTGAATGCTGCAGCATCATAACATATTATTGAAAAGCAACCTTAAACAAGTCATGTTTCTTTTGTAAAGGCACTACTCAGTACATATAAGAAACACTTTACTTATACAATAGTACCACAGCCTAAGAACAAACTGCTTTATTCAACTATGTAACTAAGCTTTGAAGGATTAGATTTTGATTGGTAAACATCAATTTCACCATGCACACACAAATCAGTGAAACAATATTTCCATTGTTGATAATCAAAATGTACATACAGGTAAAGTAAGAAAAATTCTGCCTGAGAACTTACTAGAGTTTGACTTAAGGGTATTTGCTTTGGATATTCTGACATGAGATATTGACAATTTGTGTTTTAATGGTTCTAAAGCTTTACATTTTTAAATCTCAGTGTCTACTGTCATTAAATAATTTCTGACCCCCCTATAATTTTTGTGAAAACTTAAATTAAAAAAAATTGAAAAAAGCTTAAAATCTATAATTCTGCAGAACTCTGAAATTTTAGGTTTCAGAGTAACAGCCGTGTTAGTCTGTATCCGCAAAAAGAAGAACAGGAGTACTTGTGGCACCTTAGAGACTAACAAATTTATTAGAGCATAAGCAAGAAGTGGGCTGTAGTCGGCAGGAGCACACAACCCCACCGCACAGGGCGCTGACAGCGCGGTGGTGTGGCTGCAGGAGAGGGGGGAGAGTGGGGGAGGGGCCAGGGCTAGCCTTCCCGGCCGGGAGCTCAAGAGCCGGGCAGGACGGTCCCGTGGGCCGGATGTGGCCTGTGGGCTGTAGTTTGCCCACCTCTGCTCCAACCCATAATATTCTGGGTAACCCAGTCAACCCCTTTATTACAGTTTCCTTGTTGGAGTTTCCCCTTTTTCTGTGTTGAATTGCTGCATGAAAGAATGAAAGCAATCTACAAGTGTATCATGTTTGTTTTTGTCACCACATATTTTCCCATCAATGTTGTTACTATTCTGCCACCTAATGGGTTGCTTGTTAGTGATTTGGCCGCTAGGTGCTATGGGAATACCAACCCATATTTTTTAATAATAATGCTTGTTAGACCACTGGGTCAACAGGTCACTAGTGGTGGTCCCACCATCCTTCGGCTTAATGTGATTATGCGTATTGTATTGTTCACTAAGAGCAAAGTGAACATTCCTTTTTATGTTTCCATAGCCAGAATAAATACAGCCATGATGGAAGTGGTGGCTGGTGACTTTTTTGACAAATGAGGCACAGATCACAAAGTAGTTATTTCTACTCCTGCCCAATGTATATCTTAATAGCTATTAAAACCATACATTATTTATGAAGAAGAAGCAGGCAGACCAGCTGTTGCTAGCTGGACTGGCACAGTGGGTGGAGCACAAGGTGAGACTGGAGATCAATGGTGGTTCCTCGTGCACACATGTGGGACCTGCCCTGTGAAGGAGGGAGTCCAGGATGCACAGGTCACAGGCCCCATTCCTGCACCCTGGGCTTAACTGTTACCAGGGCCATCCCTAGGAGGGTGCGGGGCCCGGGACAAATCAGCCCCCCTTGGTGGCACATGGGACCAGCACCCGGAAGCTCGGGTGTGCAAGGCCTGCAGCCGGGATCCCGGGGCTGCTGCAGCACCCCCTGTGCCTATGTCTTCCAGGTCCGACCATGCCAGCCAATCATACCAGTCTGTGGGGCTCTCCAAAGTGGGGGGCCTACCCAAGGGATAGCTCTGACTGCTACAGTCGTGCCGTGCCACACCAAGTAGTGGTTATTACAGCAAGGCCCTTATAAAGTGACTCCTGGATGTGGTAAATTGTCATGGTGACAAGGCAGCTTCTGGAGGCACTATTGGCAATGCCTCAGGCAGCAGTCCAGAACTTTTTGCCATTGCGTTTCACTACTGGAGAGAGAGTTCTGATATTTAAATCAAATCACAATTTGTCCTTAAATCCGTATATATTTATCAACTACATAAAAAAAGAATATTCAAAAAGTATTGTATAGCTTTTGGGTATTCTTAGTTAGGCTATGCCTAAGTTGCTTGGGCTGACAAACCGCCTCTGCATGATGCTATCCAAAGCATGACAGGTTTCTAGAAAATTAGCAGTAATACCAGTGAAATTTGTTGTGAACACAGTGAAGAACATATATTGCTCAAGGCATCTGTCAGCTTGAGACCATGACAGTACAAGAATGGCAACATGATGACAAGTCCGCAGGTTAGAAGGTACACTGATAGAATAGAAACAGCCTTTTTTCCCAGTGCCAAACAAGAGGGTAGAGGGAATCAGTGTTACTTCGCATGTTCAAGTCTGCTCATCTTTCCATTCTGGTGACTTAGCATGCATTTTTCCTTTCCCCATGAGAGGTAGTGTAGTCTGATGGACTGAGCACAGGAGTCAGGAACTCCTTAATTCAGATTCTGCCAGCCACTCTCTGGGTGGCCTTTTGTGAACTGTTTACAGGCAAACTTTTAAAAGCTCAACTGATCTTGGAGTCTTAATATTTGGGAACCAGACATGAGACATTCTGACCAAAAGCCAATTTTTCAAAAGTTGCTAGTGATTTTTGGGTGGCCCAGTTTTCGCGTGCCCAACTAGAAACTCTGTAAAAGGGCCTGATTTTCAGAAAGTGCTGAGCAACCACCTTCTGAAAAGCAAATTGGGCCAATTTCAGCTTTGATCTGGGCAAATAGTGTTGCTGTTGACTTTACTGAAGTTGTATCTGCCTACACTAAGGCTAAGTCTCTAATAAATTTGTTAGTCTCTAAGGTGCCACAAGTACTCCTGTTCTTTTTGCAGATACAGACTAACACGGCTGCTACTCTGAAATCTCTCTCTTTTGAGTTTCTTCTTTTAACATCTCCAGTTAGCAGTAGGTGAAAGAGTTTTAATATCCACATCTATATATATATATATATATAGGAGACATATGTAGTTGAAGCTACAACTTTAATTTAGAGCTACTGCCTATTATATGTAGTGCACATAAAAATAATAAATAGCAGCATGATGGAGTATAGTGATTAGCAAGATAGCCTTTTCTTTCTTTGTACACAAAGGTGAAGTGCAAAAGTGTGTTTTCAGCAATCATCATCGTATTTTAGGTCTGTCTTCTGAAGCATAGCAAAGAGACATACTGTATAGCTAGAACAGAATTTAAAAGATCTTAAATACTAATTGAGTTGGAAAATATATCAAATTGTGCACGTGTATATTCAAATAAAATGTACAAGTTGCTGTGAAAATAAGGTACCTCCATCTGCAACCATTCACACAAATATTGGAAGAAGAGGAAATCAGTAGTTCAGAACCTATGACATACCTAAAATGTTTAATTAATTAAAATCAGTTGTATGCAGTATTCTTTTATTCACTGAATATATCTTAATGTGTGGTTTCTCAAAGTTTCTGCTTGTCCTTCACTTGAAATCATAGCATACAATCATCCCACAAAAGATTGTTTAGGATTGCTTAGCAAAGGATGCATTGTGTTGTCAGCTCTTTCGTCACAGAACAAATGATCTTGTCTGTCTTCACGTGTACATTGTGAAAGCTATAACCTTCCTAGTTTAGTGTATCAAAATGTTCCCCTTGAGTTTCTATATGAAAAGTGCCCTTATCCATAGAAACCTTTAAAATATATAAATAAAATACCTGGTTTAATTGTAATTGGTTTGCAGTAATAGAGTTAGAATTAGATCTAGCAAAACTATTTGTAGTAAACAATTTATTCAACAAATGTTCTCTTTCTGGTATGCAAGTTGTTTGCAAACTGGCTTTAATTTTTATAAAGTTGAATATTCAAAATATTTATACTTAACTGTGAGCACACACCAGTTTATTGGTTGTTTACTGCCTATGTTTGCTGTTTCTTACCCAGATTGTCTGATAAGTCCACTTAGTCAGTTACATGACATTGGGTTTTTTTGTTGTTTTTTTTTACTGATTGGATGAATGTAACTTCAGGGATCATAATCAAGTCACAGAGCACTTGAATCATTCAGGGAGAGAATGTGCGAAATTTGTCAAGACAGAAAGGGCTAAACTGGATTACAGATTTTTGGGGGGCTATTTTTAATTTTATATTTTCTCTCCCAGTTGAGCATCAGACAAAATCTGAGACATCACAGCTGGTAAAGTGTATGCTATAGATCGGGGTCGGCAACCTCGGGCACGCGGCTCACCAGGGCAAGCACCCTGGCGGGCTGGGCCAGTTTATTTACCTGCTGACGCTGCAGGTTTGGCCGATCGCGGCCCCCACTGGCCGCGGTTCGCCGACCCAGGCCAATAGGGGCGATGGGAAGCGGCGCGGGCGGGCCAGTGGAGGCCGCGATCGGCCGAACCTGCCGTGTCAGCAGGTAAATAAACTAGCCTGGCCCGCCAGGGTGCTTACCCTGGCAAGCCGCGTGCCAGAGGTTGCCGACCCCTGCTATAGATAGAACCTATACAAGAATATAATGAGGAGTCAGATTTGAAATTAACTTTGTTCCCATGTGTAGTGATGTGGGGACTCACCCGGTGGCACTTCCTGCTGGTCGTCTCTGGGAATTAGCTCATCCAGCCTCCGGAGTGCCCTCTGCAGGCCGGTGTCCCACTGCTGCTTGGTCCCCATGTCCCTCCCGGACCCAGTGCCCCGTTATCTGGGGTGCTGCCCCTGGCCATACACCCCTCAGTCGCAGGGTGTCCCCTCCCCAGGGAACCCCCATCTTGCCTCAGTATAAGGCTACTGCCAGTCATCATCTAGCCCCCGTGCCCTGGGACAGACTGCAGTATCACCCTACTCATCACAGATCATCCCACAAAGGATGAGCAAGGTTGGGTTTGGACCTGCTGCCTTTGCCTATCCCTGGGCTGCCCTCTGCAACCCCCAGTACCCGTTGGCCTTCTGCTAGGCCGCAGCCTGGACTTTCCAGGCTGGAGATCCCCAGCTCCTCTGCCTTTCCCCAGCCCTGCTCCACTCAGGTACTGTGCTCAGGTCCCTGCAGCCAGGTCCCTCCCTCTCAGAAGCTAGAGGGAGTCTGCTGAGCTCCTGGCTCCCAGCCTCTTATATAGGGCCAGCTGAGGCCTGATTGGGGTGTGGCCCAGCTGTGGCTGCTTCCCCAAACCCCCCAGGGTCGGAGCGGATGACCACCCCGCTACACGATGCAATAATAGTGTATTATGTGTGCAGGCTCAGTCTTGACTGCAAAGGGCGTGACCATATCTATATCTTGTTTTAGTGACCTTTTGGACAAGGGGGTGTCCAAAGGGGGACACGACTGTCCATCTAATTTAACTGCGCTAATGCCTGGGAATAATGAGAATGCAGTTTATGGCCAGATGTACTATGGTTGTGTTAAGCATTGTACAACAATATTTCTATGTCTACCAAGTGTATTTATTAGTTTTCTACCCTTGAATTTTGTTACCTTTCACTATTCATCACAGTGACTGTCAGACACAAATTGCCAACTGTGATACGGGTGTGCATACAAAGTCCTAGTTATGAAGTCTGTGATCAGATACCCGGTATAGCCTTAATGTCAGCTACAGCCAGGTGTCTGGAGGGCAATAGTCCCTTGGAGGCTGTCTTCTTAAGAAATGAACTCTCTTTCATATGTAATGTCCCAATGCTATCTTTCTGATTCACTGGTTTCCAGTTTTCTGTCACATATCACTATTCATCACAGTCCTTAACACAAAGTAATTGCCAAGTTCATGTAAAAGCACAGTCCTAGATGGGAAAGGTGCATTCAATTCAAGGACTCTGGTCAGGCATTTGGGGAACATTTCAACAGGTCTGTCCCTCTGTTATGTTAATCAAGCATTGTCATCCACCCAAAAATATTAAACAGAGAGGTAGCAGTGGAGGGAGAAAGGCATGTTTAGGTCTTGTGTGGATGCTGGATGCCTAACACAAGCCTCATTACAGTAGCTTCATTGTCACAATCTGGTACTTCTGCAAGAGGCAGACTACGTCAATCTGCTGTAAAGAAACATCAGTCTTTATTGGGCAACAAGAAAGAGTCTTTTGTTTGTCTTTCCATCTGTATTGAATGTTGTGTGATATAGAAATGCAGACTGAACAAAACGTTTTTAGCACAAATGTGAAAAATGTGTGAACATGGTTAATTCAAGGTTGGTTGGGACTTTGGCTAGAAGACAGGTAAGATGATGACTGGTTCATGATTAAGACTTGTATACATATCTAATAGTGTTTCTGAGGAAGGGGATGGACTGGGAGCAGGGCGGAGCTCAAATCCAAGATTTTGCTTTGGGCTGAATTCTGTTCATTTATACATACAGGTACAGAAAGCTGATTGCAAGCAGATTTTGGCATGTTTTTTTGTATGTAACTTTATATCAATTGTATATAGGTATAGCACTGCTCTAAAAGTTTTACCTGAATAAATCATAGTGAAACAATAGTTTATTTTTTGTAGCCTTATGTTTAGCCAATGTTCAATGACCTTCATCATTTCTCAGTTATTTTGTCTGGAAGCATTCTGTGGTAGGTGCTAATGTCAAACCATCTGTGACCACATTTTCTATTGACTTTGCTGTCTCCTTCTTATGTTTAAGGCCACTTTGGGTCCATAATTTTAAAATCGTTTCCCTTGCCTTCAGGAACAGGATTTTTTTCAGTTACTTAACAGGTGGACTATTATTTTTTGGTCTCTGGTACTCAAAATATGTGAGTCAAAGATCTAGAGGGATTTCATTTCATTATTTCATATATTGCCTCTCCCTACTGTGCAATCTCCTTTCAAAATATGTACACTTTGATATTTCTCAAGTGTTTGAAGGAGAGGAGGTTTCTCACTTCTATAATTCAGAAACTCATCTGAGACAATTCTGTGGATATAATTTCAGAAGGACGAGGAACATACACAATCTATAGAGTGAGCATATATAGACTGTGGTTCCCCTGTTTGGTTACCAAAGAGGAGGTGATACCTTTTAATGCTTCTGCCCACTGCTTAAGTTCAATATCTTCCTATAGACAGTTACTTCCGTTCTGTTGTTTTTCTGAGTTTTGCTTTTAGGTATGGGTGCTATAAAATTATATAGTCTGGATATGGTTCTGTTAGTTGGTTTTTGGTCATACTTTGTCATTGGTGCTCCTATTGGTATCAAATGTATAATTGTTGAACTTCATTGCCATAAAACCTTTATTTGAAAATGTTGGTATTTGTTGTAATAACTCATTCTTGTGGCCTTGTTTATTGCTCCTCTTTAGTTTTTTTAGGTGTATCATTCTGAATAAGTCCTGCCAAGTCTTGTCCCCCAGTCTTCAGTGCACCTTATGATGGTGTTGTCTTTATTGCAGAAGAAAGTGTATACTCCTCAGTACAGTAATATGTTTATACACATGGAAACTTCTTTTTAATGTGATTCTTTTTCTTGAGCTCAAACATTTTAAAGAGAGGAGGTGAGTGAGGTGCTATCTTTTATTGGACCAACTTCTGCTGGTGAGAGAGACAAGCTTTCGAGCTTTCACAGAGGGGCTTGTATATAAATGTTCTCTCATTATTGAGGTAAGTTGTAGGATGCATATTTGAATTGCTTATTCAAGAATATACACAGGCTCCACATATTTCAGGAGCCATTTCCTTCCCTAGGTTTTTCACCTGCTTAGTGGAGGGCAGAGAGTGAGGTGCCAAGCCCTTCAGGTATTTTGCCTACCTTAGCCCTTGCAGACAGAATGCCCCTAAGAACTGCCAGTGATACAGCGACACTCTCAGCACAGCTCTGACTGGTAAGGCCACAATAGAATCCCACAGTGTATAAATAGATTGCTACTGATTAAAGTAATTTCTCTTGCTCTCACTCTCCCTCTTTTCTCAAAACTCATTAAATGTATTTTTTAGTTAAAATCATAAAGTGGAGAAGTAGAATTTTTAAAAAGTTTCTGTAATAATTTTTTAAAAAAGGCAAGCAATCAGCCTTTTGTTTTTGATCTCCTGAAAGTCTTATAGTTTAACTGGTTTTTTTTTAATTTTAGAAATGTTTTGAACTTTGCAAAATGAAAAAGCACAAAGGAAAATGTTTCTCAATTTCATTTAATGGAAAATTCTCTTGAATTCAGCATGTATGTCTGAAAATATGCTTTAATTATGCTGTTTTCATCAAACCTATTGTAGTCTTGCAAATTGTAATAGTTAAGAAAAATACTTTATTTTTAAAAAGCCTTTTTTTAGTTGAAAAGCAGCAGATTGAGTCTAGGGAGTATACTCCAGCATGTTCTATATTGCAGCAAGGAAGAAGGAAGCAAACAGCTATTCCCCAGAACACCATTTTCTGAAGAATGAGCATGGCATGGATTATTTATTTATTCTATGCTGTTCATCACTATAGTATATGAACACCTCATAATCTTCAATAAATTTAACTTCCCAGCACCCTTGTGAAATAAATAAAGAAGCATTAGCCCCATTACAGATGAGAAACCGAGGCACAGATACATTCTAAGAAAGGGATAGATGATACAGAAAATATCTTATTGCCTCTATATAAATCCATGGTACCCCCACATCTTGAATACTGCGTGTAGATGTGGTTGCCCCATCTCAAAAAAGATATATTGGAATTGGAAAAGATTCAGAAAATGGCAACAAAAATGATTATGGGTATGGAACGGCTGCCATATGAGGAGAGATTAATAAGACTGGGACTTTTCAGCTTGGAAAAGAGACGACTAAGGTGGGATATGACTGGGGTCTATAAAATCAGACTGGTGTGGAAACAGTAAATAAGGAAGTGTTATTTACTCCTTCTCATAATATAAGAACTAGGGGTCACCAAGTGAAATTAATAGTCAGCAGGTTTAAAATAAACAAAAGGAAGTATTTCTTCACACAATGCACAGTCAACCTGTGGCACTCTTTGCCAGAAGATGTTGTGAAGGCCAAGACACTAACAGGGTTCAAAAAAGAACTAGATAAATTCATGGAGGATAGGTCCATCAATGGTCCATCTATTAGCCAGGATGGGCAGGGATGGTGTCCCTAGTCTCTGTTTACCAGAAGCTGGGAATGAGAGACAGGGAAAGGATCACTTCATGATTATCTGTTCTGTTCATTCCCTCTGGAGCACCCGGAATTGGCTACTGTTGGAAGACAGGATATTAGGCTAGATGGACCTTTGGTATGGCTGTTCTTATGTTATGTTCACAGACATCCTGAATCCTTAGTCATATGGAGATCCTAAGATACAATTCAGTTCCTTCTAATCCCCTGAGCATGCTAATTGACATGATAGCTGTTGAGAAGGAATCATGACCCCCTTGGCTATTGGCCATTGCAGCTGGCAAGCTGCAGTGGGGTCTGAACTCAGCACTGCATTACAGGAAGCAGCAACTTGCATTCATGCTCTGCATATTTAGGAACTCTTTGAGGCATTGTCTTTCTATCAGAGGCAGAATACATCTTTAAGATCACACTGAGGAGGACAGATCAGCATCACTCAAAACATGAGCTATTGCCTAAAAGTACCACTGAGCCCTATATATGGTAGCATTAATAAGCCATAAATATACACAGAACTGTGCATCTTTAGCTGTACTAGAGAAATAATGTACTGACCTCCAAGCCATTGTAACTGGCACTTCAAGGTGTTGACTTTCCACTCAGTTATGAAGCCTCCACCATATTACTTGTTAATTATATCAGTTGAGTTTAGGGTATTTTCTTGAGGTTTTCTCCCATTATATTATGAGGAGATAATCATTTCCATTTGTTTTGCATGCATTGTTTTTACTGAGCTGTCTCTTAGGAAAATTCAACAATGAAAAACAATAAAAATTCCACTTAGAAAATCAGCTGACACATTTTAAAAGGAAGTACAGTGGAATTTAATTTTGCATGCCCCTGAAGTCACACAAAAAAAAAAACAAGTCACAGTAAACAAGTCACATAGGACAGTTTGGCTCTGTATTATTCCTTATATTTCTAGTAATCCCAATATTTACTTTATAAATGCCCAGACATGTTTCCCTTTTAAGCACAACCCTTTTTCATCTGAATGGAACATTTTAGAGCTGCTTTGCTTTCACCGTCATCTGCTGGGATACCCATTATTAAGTTTAGAACTTTGCGAGTCATTCTTCATTCCCATCTCCCCCTGTAACAATGAAAGTTCAGGATTGCAAGAATTGTCATTCATTGTCTATCCTCTGATAATGTAATGAACAAAAGGTGGCTTGTGTCACTTAGCTTCTTTTTCAAGATGTGTGTTTATGCTCTCCGGCAATTATAAAAGCTTCTAATTTCTGATAGCAATTTCCATCTGGTTCCTTCTAATCACTAAGGACACTGATTCGGTTTCGGTATGAATAACAGAAAAGAAAGTCTTATCCTGTACTGTCTTCATGGTTTCTTCTATTATACTTGCTGATAATTCTCAAGTTTCAAACCTTCATTCCAAAGAGCCTTTCATCTGAGTTCTGTGACTGGGAAATATTTTTTTTAACAGCTCTGTTATCTGTCTGTGTTCCTATAACATATACTCCAAAGGTTGTTGTAGAAAGGGGCCTGAACTGCAATGCCAGATTTATTCATCACTGTCCTGAATTCTGGTAAAATTTGGATTTGGATCCAAGACTGGAAACTGGTACCTAATTCTGTAGTGGGACAAACCATGAGACTTCCGTGCTTCAGGGAAATGGGATTTGTATCTGACTCTAAATTAAATTATTGCAACTCAGGCCCATTTTTAATATACACAATCTCACAGAAATAATGGAACAGATTAACCTTTGGAGCATCTCTCTATTGTCTTCTGTGGAATTACCCTGGGTATGCATTTTGCCATATAAATCTTTCTCCCCACTCCTTAGTATTTAGATATAGTTTGGTGTATAATTGTGAAGGGGTTGTCTTTCTCTAACATGGGCCTCTACGAGAATCTAGTCACATTTTTACTCTAAGTATGTTTAAAAACAAGCTATGAATTATATATAGTTTACCAAGTATTTTCAGCATACTCTGCTTTAATACAGTATATTTAACAGATGAAGATAATTAAGGTCCTACCAAATTTACAATCCATTTTAGTCAATTTCATGGTCATAGGATTTTTAAAATCGTAAATTCCATCATTTCAGCTATTTAAATCTGAAATTTCATGTTGTTGTAATTGTAGGGGTCCTGACTCAAAAAGGAGTTGTTGGGGGGTTGCAAGGTTATTGTAGGGAGTTTGCAGTACTGCTATCCTTACTTCTGTGCTGCTGATGATGGCAGCACTGCCTTCAGAGCTGGGCAGCTGGAGAGTGGCAGCTGCTGGACAGGAGCCCAGCTCTGAAGGCCGAGTTGCTGCCAGCAGCAGTGCAGAAGTAAGGATGGCATGGTATTGCCACCCTTATTTCTGTGCTGCTGCTGGCGGGGTGCCAGCTTGAGAGCTGGGCTCCCAGCCAACAGCCGCCGCTCTCTGGCCACCCAGCTCTGAAAGCAGCACAGAAGTAAGGGTGGCAATACCACAACCCCCATAACATAACCTTGAAACCCCCCCACAACTCTCTTTTGGATCAGGACCTCGAATTTGAGAAATGCTGGTCTCCCCATGAAATCTGTATAGTATAGGGTAAAAGCACACAAAAGACCAGATTTCATGGTGGGAGACTACATTTAATGATCTGTGACACGTTTTGCATGACCCTGAATTTGGTAGGGCCCTATAGATAATCTAATTCAGGGGTCAGCAATCTCTGGCAGGCGGCTTGCCAGGGTAAGCGCCCTGGTGGGCCGGGCCAGTTTATTTACCTGCTGATGCGGCAGGTTCGGCCGATCACGGCCCCCACTGGCCGCGGTTCGCCGTCCCAGGCCAATAGGGGCGGCGGGAAGCCACAGCCAGCACATCCCTCGCCCGCGCCGCTTCCCGCCACCCCTATTGGCCTGTGACGGTGAACCGCGGCCAATGGGGGCCGCGATCAGCTGAACCTGCCGTGTCAGCAGGTAAATAAACTGGCCCGGCTCGCCAGGGTGCTTACCCTGGCGAGCCACGTACCAGAGGTTGCCGACCCCTGATCTAATTAATTGCAAAACAGTTAGCCTACTAATACCCTAAATGCAAATTTGTATTTTAACTTTTGATTAATGATATTTAATAATGATGAAAATGTCATTCCTTATTGTCTGGGAACCTGAGACTCCCCCAAAAAACTAAATGTATGTGATTTTGCTGAAGTACTGAACTGTGACTATGTTCTTGAGACATGTAAGAAGAGAACTGGATGCAGTAGCTGGATGCACTCCAGAAGGGAAGAGCTAGGACTAAGGTTTTGAAATTATAACTTTGATGTTTAAAAAAAAATTATTAGGTAGAGCATAGAGGCTGTCCTACCTTCTCTGCTAGCACTTGGCTCTCTGCAAGTATATATTTTTTTCTGTCTTCCCTGTGGAGCCTCTGACCTTTTTCAATTGAAATCAACTGCAGATGAGTTGAAATTATTATCACAAAGATTAAAAAAAAAAAAAGAAGTGTGGATGGAATTGGATTCCAGTATCTGATTTTCGTGAAAGAATTGAGGAGTTACCAGTATCTCTTTTAATTTACATGGCACATGTAACCATGGAACTACATAGTACTCTGTAATTACATTGCAAGTACATAGTAATTAAATATGTTTTTCCTGCAGATTCATTAGCATTTACATTTGAAGTCACACAATTATGCAAACATTAAAACTGCAAATTGCAAGATAATTATTATAAATGTATCTTAGAAAAGCAAAATATCCTAATATGTATGTTCTTACAGGGACAGATGAATTATTTGGGGGGGGGGAGAAGGGGGAAGGGGACAACTCAAACCATAGCCTGAATATTAAATATAATCCAAATCTTTAAAATATGGATTACTTTATATCAGCAATGCCCCTTCCCTTCTTCACCCAACACCCAATATGTCCCCTTAACTTTTGTTGGTATTATGCAAAATCCATTGTGTGGCCTTACTGTACAGTGAGGGAATCCCAGAAGTTAGAACTAGAAAACAGCTATTAGGTTATCTACGTCATATCTGCCAATGCATGTCTGGCAGTCTCTATTAGGCTGTTTGCATCTCTTAAATCTCACATCCTCCAGTGTTTTTCTGGAATAATGATACAGAATAATAATACTTCTTTTCATTTTATAGTGTCACCCTTCTGAGGATATGAAAGTGTTTTACAAAGAGAAATTAAGCACATGATCCCAGTGAGATTGATAAGTATTACTTTATTACACCTATTTTATAGATGGTTAAGCAGAGTCATAGAGAGACCTAGTTTGCATCAATTCACCGGTTGAAGAGTGGCAGAATTTGGTATAGGATCTGGGAGTCCTTACTGCCAGTCCTATGCTATTATCACTAGAGAGACAAGGTGGGAGGGAATATCTTTTACCACACCAACTTCTGTCTCTAATATCCTGGGACCATCACTGCTACAATAACACTGCAAAATATTATCACTAGTAACCACTCCCTGTCAAAAATATACCACTCCCTGTTAGAAATATACAGTTCTTTCTGATGTGCCTCATCTGTTTAGAGAACAGACATGAATCACATAAATTATATGTGATTTTATTATGAATCTTAATTTAAACTGAGCAAAACTGAAAATTTTTAAGCACTCTGGAACTAATTCCACTTCAAATGAGGTTATTAGGAACTCATTGTTTGAAAGCCCAGTTCCATCAAACGCAGTGGATTTGGTGAGATATCAGCTAAGGTAGGGAAAAAACTTGAGGTCATGGATGGGAATGTTGGAGAGATTAGGCATCAGAATAGAGAAGAATTTGTAGTTGGAAGATCATGGGAGACTGAGTCAAGACAGAGGTGCAGCTAAGAGTCTGATGATACTCAGGACAGCGGGTAAGGAGAAAATCAAGGTGAGTTGGGGAATGGATGAAATTAGAATAAGACAAGGTGAGGTTTGGAGGAGGTAGAGAAAAATTGGGAAGAAAGAATATCTCAAAATGTTTTGATAAGTTTAGGAAACTTCATGTAAAAATTCACACTTGTCTGTGCTTATCCAAACTGAGCTTCACCTTTCAACCTTTTCAGTTTTGCCTATGGCTAGCAAGTAGCCAGCTGTTACATCAGAATCTTATACACAAAATGACAACTGCATCTGCATCAGGCAGGGAGACATCTGTATGTTTAAGGATGTCTCCTTTTACTTTACATACCAACATACACCAACCTCCTGCTCCATATTTTTTAATATACATTTCATCTTATGGGAGATCTGTGCTTTGGACCTTCCTTTCAGACTTTCATTAATAATTTTTCTTCCCTCTAATTCCACAGCAAACCCCAGGCCCCTTCCCCCCAGTGTAGGCATAAAACCATCAGAGATATAGTTTGCGGTTCCATTACAGTGTGTGTTTTTCATCCAGTTCCTCTTCTGTATCTTGTCTGGTCTAATCAAATCTAATTTGTAAATGACAATTCAGAATAAGCTCTGCTAGATATTTTTCAGTGCTAGTCTCTGTTATACACGTTATATGATAGTAGAAAAATTGCAACTCAGTGTTGCAGGATTGTGCCTTTGCTTTTGTTTTCCTACTGCTCTTTTAAATTTTTGCATGTGTTCTACTGCCCTATCTGTTCCTAGATCACAAACATCAAATCTGGAATTACTTGTTGAATGTCTCCTGAGGAATAATCAAAATTCTTTAGAGACATATGGAGAAGCCTTATGATCTGAAATGACCACATCAGGTAATTCATATATAGTGTGATTACCTAGGGAATGAGTTACCTATGGAGGTGGTGGAATCTCCTTCCTTAGAGGTTTTTAAGGTCAGGCTTGACAAAGCCCTGGCTGAGATGATTTAGTTGGGAATTGGTCCTGCTTTGAGCAGGGGGTTGGACTAGATGACCTCCTGAGTTCCCTTCCAACCCTGATATTCTATGATTCTATGATTCTATATGTCCTGTTCTTTTTCCAGGAATGTGTTGTTTTACCCCTGGATATTTGGAAGTTTGTCCTGGATATTTAGATGGCTAAAATGGGACACATAGTGTCCTGTTTTGTGCTTAGCATCTTGTGACAGTCCTCCTCCTCAACAGGGGGCACTGGTGTGGGCTGTGGAAAACCATCCTTTCCAAACTCCCAAAGAAAATAGTTGCAGCAGTTCTTCCAGTTGTGATTTATGAATGATTTTGAATGTTAGGGTTATTTAAATGATTTAAGGCTGATTTTTTTTCAATAAGTACATTCATTGTAATTTTTAATTGTATTAAGTATGAAAGAAAAATTGTAAAACTATAAATCCTCTTTTTTATCTTCTTCTTTCTTGCCACTTTCCTATTCAGAATCAACAATTTTTATAGCCTTCTTCCAAAACTCATGATTGTACACCTATCTGTTGTGCAAATGGGTCTCGCTAAGGTCTATTTACATCTGGTCCATGTACAGAGACTTTGACCTCACCCTTGGTCATCTTCTGTCCACAGTCATCGTAAAAGCCATCCTACCAATATAACTCTCAGGTCTTCACTGGACATGCCCTGTGAAGGAGTGACCAACATCCATCAAGTACGTGGAGTTGTTCCATCCATCAAGTTCCTCAGGGTGGAGGATAGGGGAACATTCTGCAGATGCAGGACGCTGTGAATATCCAATAAGCAACTGGTAGCATCTCTGAGCCGGTCATGGTGGGGTAGTTGGTGGTGCAGCTACCACTATAAAATATCACACAGGCCCTATGACAAGGATGCCAAGGTGAATAAAGTCTGCCTTAAAATAAGTCTTGTTGGAGCAGAAGGGGTTTGGTAGTTTCAGTAGGCAGTTTGCCTAGAAGGGAAACTTTGATTTCAAACCAGGGATGTGTCAGGCTTGGGTAGCTGACTTACAAAGCTTTGTCCAGTAGATATGCTACTTGAACTGAGGTCCATGTCAAGTGTACCTCTTAAAAAAAAAAAAACAATGGGAGTATACTAATGGTGTCATAATTAAAATGTTTTAAGCTTAAGTTATTAAGTTTAATAAATCACCCTTACCCCCATCATAAGCCACCTTCCCAATAAACAGCAAATATTTCTTGCAATGCCTTAATATTCTTAGTGTTCACCATGTGTACTCACCTGGGAAAAGCATAAGCCACAACTAAATTCAGTGTATTTGATTATTATCTTGTGTGAAATCAAGTTATTGCTTCTCAGGGCTGAATGGCCCAGTAACCTGGATGATTTGGAACAGTTTTCTGACAGATTTTGGTGTCTGCTATGTAATTCACATTAACTGCTTTTCCTATAGCTGGCATATCATTCAGCCAGACTTTTCATTTTCACTGTGTCTTGATAGTGATCATTTATTTCAACCAGCATCCTTGCATGTAAGTTGTATACCTTTCAGCCATCATTCAGCTCTCAATATTCTAAGGCCACCTGGGGGGGGTAACCTAAACCCCAGTGCAAATCAGAACAGGTTTAGAAGTACTGGGAGCATAAGCTTTCGTGGGTAAGAACCTCACTTCTTCAGATGCAAGACAATGACTTGCATCTGAAGAAGTGAGGTTCTTACCCACGAAAGCTTATGCTCCCAGTACTTCTGTTAGTCTCAAAGGTGCCACAGGACCCTCTGTTGCTTTTTACAGATTCAGACTAACACGGCTACCCCTCTGATACTTAACAGGTTTAGAGTTGCTCTAATTTATAATCTGATTGCATCCGACATCCAATAGCAGAGAGAAGGCACAGTGAAGCAATGCTCCATCCATGGTTGCCCCTTCCCCATTCCCAGTCACAGTCAGGGCCGGCGCAACCCATTAGGCGACCTAGGTGGTCACCTAGGGCACTACAATTTGGGGGGCGGTGCCCACGGCGGTATTTTGGTGGCAGGACCTTCCACCGCCTAGGGCGGCAGAAAAGCTGGCGGCACTCTTTGTCAGAATGCAGCAATGCTGGGATGGGGCCAGCATAAAGTTGTTTCTGTAGCTCTAGTACAGCTGGGGACAACTTCTTTGTGTTGATGGTATTACCCAGAGGTACTTCTATCTCATTCATAGTTCCTTTAAATCTACAGATGGTGCAAAGGGGCCATAGAGTAATCAGTTGTTGGGCCCAGTGGATCTGATCCTTCATTGCCTTCCAACTTTTGTAGTCATTTATATCTGTACAAAGTGAAAGTAGAATGCAGCCACCATGGTGAGTGAGTGGAGAATTAAGATTTGGTGGTACTGATATCCACTTTGCCTAGCTCTTGCAATGGTGGCTCTCTTGCACTGGTCGGGTTCAGGGTACGTTGGCCCCTGTACAGCTGAATGCAAGTATATAAACTCTCCCTTCATCATGAGCCTCATCTCATTCTTGGATTAGCATCTCCCACCCCTGGGATTAGCACAGAAAAAAATCTTTTTCTTTTCTTTCTTTTTTTGGTCTGCTGTGGGCATGGTGCTAGTCACCTCTTTGGGGATTGGAAAGGAGTTTTTCCCTCAGATTGGCTGGGACAGGAGTGTTTCCCCCCCCCCCCCATCTTTCCCACAGCAGCTCAGGGACCCAGTGGGGTAGGTCAGGAGGTGCAGTTCAGATTGTTGCAATTCAGCAGGTACTCCTTCCATGGGGGGGGAGGGGGGAAGAGGCGCTAGTTCCCTGATAAACCAGAGTTAGAAGTGGATTTAGGAGAAGGAATGCTCCTAAAGAAGCTGGGGAAGGGGATTAGAATTCTTAATGTCTGATATAGCGAGGAGACAACCCCCTTTCCCCAACCCCTTAACCTACAAATGTGTGTGTTGGTGGGGGGAGGGGGAAGAAATGGATTCCTAGCACTGGGCTGGAACCAGCTGAGTGGTGGTAGGCTAACGGCAGCCCTCCTCCTGGTGGAAATGATTAAGTGAGGAATCATAACCTGTACAGTATGAGTTAGTACTGGATAGTTCCCAGGGAAGTTAATAAAATTGCAGCCTAAATAAACCACATCCCCTGCATCTTGTCTTTCTTCTCCTGTGTCTGGGACAATTCCAGCTTTCAGTGCTTACTACATATGTGTTACAGAACTACCAGGAGATGAGATGCCCAGAGTTGTGGGAGTCATGGTGGGGCAATGTATCCAGCTGCCTAGTGGTAGCTAGAGAGAGCGGAACACTCCTAGTTCCTTTGGCAGCTGATGGATCTGGTAAGGTCTGATGGAAGGGAACCCCACTTTGGCAACTATTTTTATGTGGTTAATTTATACTTTGCAGCTATTGTGCGGGGTGTTTTGTAACATGAAAAAAGTTGCTGGTCACTGAGAATTTTGTGTTTAATAGTGTGTGTGAACTCAGTGTTTAGTCCGGTGTCAGAATTATTTATATAAACTTAGCTTGTGTCTTCCATATTGTAACAGGATTTTTTGTTCTTACTTTCTTTGTCCCTCTCCCCCATGCCATGTATTCAATAGAACATCTTCTTGATTTCTCTTAGCAATCTTAACTGTTACTTAAGAATGTGTTTGGGGTTTTTCTCTCTCTCTTTCTCTGTGTGTGTGTTTGTGTGTGTGTAATATATATAAATGAATTCATTGAACCTGGTATACTGAGTTTTTTGAGAACCTGACAAACTATGAGCTTTGTCAAAATAATTATGCAATTTCCCCCCTCAAATATGATTTTGTACTTTTTTTTCCAAAGCTTATCTGATGGACAAACCTTCTTTAAGGCCAGAACAGCCCAAGGTACACTGACATTAGTAGACGTATGTGTGTGTGTGTGTGTGTGTGTGTGTGTGTGCATGAGCCTAATTATATAATCTATGTATTTTCATGGGTGGTGGTGTTTGTTTTGTAGTGTTTTTGGTGAGGGGTGGAGGGAATTCTGCTATCTGATCCTCTTTTCTCGAACTGTCTTCCTCTTTTCAGTCTCTCCACATTGGAACTTGAGCCCAGTAATATTTGGATTGGAAATTACTGTGGAGAGCTAGATGGGCGCAATTCCCCCTACCACTTGAGCAGTGTAAAGAAGAATTTCCTTTAGCAGTGATAGTATTAGGGCTTTTCTGACATAATTTATCAGTTATAATTCCATCCAGAAGATGGGAATGGTGTGTATAAAAACAATGAGGAGTCTGGTGGCACGTAAAGACTAACAGATTTATTTGGGCATAAGCTTTCATGGGTAAAAAAACCACTTTGTCCGATGCATGGAGTGAAAATTACAGATGCGGGCATTATTATACTGACACATGAAGAGAAGGGAGTTACCTTACAAGTGGAGAAACAGTGTTGACAGGGCCAATTCAATCAGAGTAGATGTAGTCACTCCCGATAATTGATGAGGAAGTGTCAATACCATGAGGGGAAAGTTGCTGTTGTAGTGAGCCAACCACTCACAGTCCCTATTCAAACCGAAATTAATGGTGTTAAATTTGCAAATGGATTTTAGTTCTGCAGTTTCTCTTTGAAGTCTGTTTTTGAAGGTTGTTCAAGTATGGCTACTTTTAAATCTGTTATAGAAGGTCCAGGGAGATTGAAGTGTTCTCCTACTTGCTTTTGTATGTTACCATTCCTGATGTCCGATTTGTGTCCATTTATTCTTTTACTGTCTGGTTTGGCCAATGTACATGGCAGAGGGGCATTGCTGGCACATAATGGCGTATATTACATTAGTAGATGTGCAGGTGAATGAGTCCCTGATGGTGTCGCTAGAGTAAATATGGGGACAGAGTAGGCAACGAGATTTGTTACAGGGATTGGTTCCTGGGTTAGTGTTTCTGTGGTGTGGTGTGTAGTTGCTGGTGAGTATTTACTGCATGTTGGGGTGCTGTCTGTAAGCGAGGACTGGCCTGTCTCCCAAGGTCTGTGAGAGTGAGGGATCATTTTCCAGGATAGGTTGTAGATCATTGATGATGTGCTGGAGAGGTTTTAGCTGGTGGCTGTATGTGATGGCCAGTGGTGTTCTGTTATTTTCCTTGTTTGGCCTGTCCTGTAGTAGGTGACTTCTGGGTACCCATCTCGTGTATAGACACACTCACCAAAGCCTGCATAGTGCATAAAATAAGAACAATCTAAGTGAATGGGGGTATATTGGTCAGTATGTTTTGATTAGTTCCTTTATTTTCTGTCTGTACTACATCTGGGTTTTAACAATTTTTAGGAGGCAGTTTCTGTTCTGTTCTGTTCCTTCTCTGCCCCATCATTATGCTTAAATTAAGGCAACCCATATTGTATGATCTGAAAACATTTGTATTTTAAAAAGAAAGAGGTGAATGGGGGCAACAAATGTTGAGATTTTTTGAGTGTAATCTTGTACAGAGCCCTGCTGTCCTGACAAGTGTCAATTCAAAACACTTTTTGGATGAAAAGGAAAACCCCTTTTATTGATACAAATCCTAGAGATCTTACCGAGGGTTAGAGCTTTGTATTAATAAAGTGACAAAAAATCAGCGTTTAGAGAGGCACTGTGTAAGCTCAGCTCAAAATGATTGGAAGCTGGATTTGTTGATGTTGGAAATGTGCTCCCTTAAAGTGTCTATATTTTTAATTTGCATAGGACAAGCCCTACCGGTCCATGGCTCAGCAGTGGGTATGCCAGTTTTGTGAAGGAAAAGCTATTTTCCTGCAGTTCCGTTTGTTACTTCCTTCCCAACTTTCTTATGAGAGTAGTTAATAGAAAGGTGAGATTCAAGGTGAGATTCCAAGGATTCTAATCTTTTGCCATACACACCCTTTCAGTATTGTTGATTTTCTGCATAGAAATATCACATGTATATGGGCAATCGGCAAGTTTTAAAAAATCTAATATAACGCAAAAATCCAGAAAGCCTATCAACAGTAATGTGAAATAGCCAGAGGCATGGCTGCCACCTGCCAGCAAAGCTCCTGGACATATTCTTTCTAGAATGGACTGTCTTCTGGAGTCCAACATCCTGTTCCTTTGCTTGCCATCTGAAAGAATTGAAAAAAGTGGCAGGGATCATTTTGTGGCAAATTTTACCACTCCTTCCACAATTGGTTTTTTTTTTGGGAGGGGAGTGGGGGGGAGGGGATGAGGTGGAGGCAGGTACTTGCTTGTCAAACATATATAAATGCTAATGTTTATTTGATCAAAATGAAAAAAAAATGTTTTTGATCAGTCTGATATGTAGGAGAAGAATATAAAAGAAATGTAAATGCTTCTTCTTCTTCTTCCCCTTTGCCAGCTAACTGGGCTCAGTTTGCCAGATCAGTCTTTTCCAGGTGTGCTGATCCACCACGCACTCCATATCTACTCCATCATCTCTCACATAGTCTAGCCACTCTTTTACCTGACCATCCTCTTGCTCTCAGCCCACAAACTCTAACCTCTCATCCCTCCCTAACAGGATTCCCTTCGTTCATCTTTCATACATGCCGGTATCATCTCAACCTCCTCTCCGGTAGCTCCTTTCTGACACTGCAGACTTTGGTCTCACTCCTGATGACATTGTCCAACATAAGGGTCAGCAATGTCACCCCTCTTACTGCCTTCAAACATCTTATTTCAATGTCTTCATGTCTTCTCCAGTGCCTTTCTTTAGCTGCATGACTCTGATCTGTACAGAAGAGCTGGTTTTACCATCATTATGTATAGTCCATTAAGCTTTCTGGGCATCTGTTTATCATAAATCACTCCACTTTTTGTGCACCAGACTTCCCCTGCCATCAGCAGGGTTGCTTGCAATTCTCTGCTGATCTCTCCATTTGCTGCTAACCAGCCTCCCAGGTACTTAAAAGCAGAAACCTGATTTAGGCTCTGGCCCTTGATGTTAATGTTCATCTGTCTCAGTTCTGTACAAGACACCCATATGACTTCAGTCTTCTCTTTGCTCATTTTGAGGCCATTGCGTGCTTTTAATCAATCATTTCATTAAGGTGTGCTGTCACCTGTAACTTTTTTATTTGTTTATAAAGACAAAAGTCGGATGGTTTTATAACTATGCTGCAATAAAAGACCTCCAGCACTGCAGCAGCTGGCCCAGGTCAGCTGACTTGGGCTTACAGGGCTCAGGCTGCGGGGCTATCACTTGTGGTGTAGATGTATGGGCTTGGGCTGGAGCCCAGGATCTGAGATCCCATGAAGTGGGAGGGCCTCAAATTCCAAACTTCTATGCTGCTCTTTTTAGTCCCAAAGCCCAACTCTCAAGAGCCTGAGTCAGCAAACTTGGGGTCTGAGACTCAGTGCCGTGCATTTTTTATTTCAGTGTAGACATACTCAAAATGGCTTCTGACAGAGATACACTATTGATAAATATTTAACTCTGGGATGTGACAGACTCATATTTTCAGAGGCAGAATGGCCACACATTTCAAAAATTTCAAAATTTGGACTGTGACCAGGTCTGATACCCTTCAGGGACCCAGGATGGTCAGGAAGCCGTGAGTTTCCAAATATGAGTAGTAAAGAGTGAACTCACCAGATCCCAAAACATCTGGGTCTCATTAGCCTTCTACGAAACTAGATCATAGCATTTAAAAAGAAGAAGAAATCAGTTGTTGGGAGTTGCTGTGCAGGCATGTAGCTGTGCTGAAGATGCTCACAGAGGGAAGATTGTGCGTTACTTTGTTGAAAGCCCATTGGAATTTTCCCAGAAGGAGGAATTGGGATTCTCTTTGTGTACAGATTGTTTATTTAAAGAAGACTGGAATTCCGTTTCTTCTTTCTGAAAAAAAGGCAGGAACAGAGACTTTGTTTTTCTTAAACCAGAAGGTCTAGGAGACTTTGTTACTTTCATCTTGAGTTATGGGAACTTTAGTGCCATGTCCAGAGTAACTTCCCAGAATGCATTTTCTTTTGTTTCAGAGTAGCAGCCGTGTTAGTCTGTATCCGCA
Source organism: Chrysemys picta bellii (assembly GCF_011386835.1). NCBI lineage: Eukaryota > Metazoa > Chordata > Testudines > Emydidae > Chrysemys > Chrysemys picta. Next base: position 146,163,261 of record NC_088792.1, read on the forward strand.
AAAAGAACAGGAGTACTTGTGGCACCTTAGAGACTAACAAATTTATTATGCTCTAATAAATTTGTTAGTCTCTAAGGTGCCACAAGTACTCCTGTTCTTTCTTTTGTTTGTTTTATTTTCCTGCTTTAGTTGCCTGTGCTCCATTCATAGCTTGAAGGGCTACTAAAATTAGGCATCTAAACCCATGTCTGTGGCCTGACTTCTCAGAGGTCCACCTATGGGTCCCACAATGTTAATTGACTTCAATAGGTTTTCATATGAATGCCAGGGGATGCCCATGCAGATCTGATTCCAAGATCAAGAACCTATATTTGCACATGCAAATCAGGTAGATACAGTACTTGTAACTTCACACTTAGCACACACACATGCTCTTATTTGTTCAGGTAGATATGGGGCCAATGGTGCTGCAACTTAAGTCAATGAGAGTTTCAGTTGGAAGCTGTTTCTGAAAATGTTGATCCTTTCTGTACAAGTCACAAGACTGCAATGAGTCTTTCCTCTGGATAGTTAAGTTCAGCAGTCCCTTTATTTTTGCTGCTAGAACAATAGGTTATCATATACCAAAGCCTAAGAAGCTAATTGAGGCTTTGAATAAGGCATTACTGACACATTCCTAGAACATTTTAAAATGAATAATCACTTTGTTCTGTTTTAAACTTCATGTATATTTCAATGAAGAACAAAATATTGCTAATAAATTCTATTATAAATTGGTCTAATTACAATTTAATAGGATCCTAGAGCACTGCACCTCAGACATGTATTTAAAATAGTATTTTATGCAGGAGGGGGTTCTTCTATGTTTAGCTCTAATAAGCACCAAGCCATTTAAAATATAGCCCCCATTTTTAAAGCTTTTGAATAGTGATGAGACTTTATGCTCATCCTTCTTAAAAATGTTATACATTTCCTATGGTTCTGTGAGCAGAAGTGTCCACAGTGAAGAGTTCTTAAAGGTGAATTGGAAAGCAAACATGAAAATTGAGTTAAGCCCAAATTCCTTTGCAGGTTCCCCATATTATTTAGGATTGGGAGTGGTATTCAGCACAGAATAGATTTAAATTCTGTTTTTTTCTCTATGAAATCCTTATGGTATAATACTTCCTGGTTTTTATGACAGTAGCTCAGAATGCATCATTCTGTGACATCATAAATACTATGGATTGTAATGTGCCTTAAAGATATTGCTTTTGGGGAAACTAAATCAGAAAATACCAAGAGGATTTCAGAGGAGATTAACAGAATTTTAATAAGGTGAGTGAAATCTTATTTCTGTGTTAACATTCCCTATTTCCAGTTACTGTCGCCTTGCAGCTCAAAGATCTGGGCTCAGTTCATTTTCTAACTTTTATTTTGAAAATCTCTTAATGCACTGTTTTACTTGCAGAGCAATTTAGATAAACACTGAAAAGTCCAATGTATTAACCATATGTTTATTGTATACATAATTTGATAACCAATATTTGAACTTTAGTAGCCTATTGCGATGAAATTAACATGGTGATAAATTATAAATACACTGAAGGGTTTTAGATGTAGCCAAGCCTTTCTCTGCTACGAGACCCTTTACGTTAAATTTTGAGTCAATGTAAATGGTGATCCAATACCTGAATAAGAACAGTAGTTTATTGATCTTCAGACTTGAATCATCCCAAAGAGACTGTAACCCCAAACATTCCATTTTATTCTGACATCTGTTTTTCAGCTGGTCCTGAAATTTCAAAGTAGTCAGGTTGAATAGCTGGACCTGGCTGTCTTCTTGATTACATTGATGTAAAGTCATTAACTTCAACAGTTACTTGTGATTTATACCAGTGTGAATGAGAGAAGAATCAGGTCCATTGTTTTGGCAGCTAAATTAATAATGAATAGTAGGAAAGATCTTCCCAAATCTCATTCACGGCATGTCTAAAAATGACATGTTTAATTATTAAATATCAGAACACAGCTGCACAAAAAGAAAGTAAACTGTACAGTTCAACTGGTTAAAATTTAGCAGATGCAATAATTGAGAAGGAGGATTTGAAATTGTTATGCCACAAATGGTCAGATTTCAAGCAGATATTCTCTACTAGTGTTCCTGCCTCCTGCCATTTAATTTGTTCAGTTTATTGAAGAATTGCAATATGGGGCTAGTTCTATGAAAGGAAATGCCATCAAAGGGCCAGATAATGCTGAGGGTCAAGATGTGCTGAGGCAGGAGCAAGTAAACTAAGACCATCCATGACAGGTGTTTGTCTAACCTATTCTCAGAACCCTTCAGTGATCAGGCTTCCACAACCTCCCTTGGACTCTTCTTTTAGTTAGAAAGTTTTTCCTAATATCTAACTTCATGACAACTGGTCTGCCCTTCATCTCCTTCTGGACATCAGAATACGTACTTATATTCTTGATGTATAATGCAACACTTTCTCCTTCCCTACCCCACCCCAGCTTGTCCTTCCTGTACATGCTCTACCCTCCTTGGCAATATTACAGTCATAAGATTTGTTCCACCAAATTATACTGAATTGCTAGACTATCAAGGCACTGGGCTGATTGTGGAGAACTTGATATTGAGGGTCAGGTAATTTCTCCCCTTTCTTTTTCTTTTTGTGGTGATATGTGTAGAAAGATTTGCAGTTATAGACAAGTGAGGTTGCTAGCAGCTATCTGGCGATACTTTTCTTCTTCTGGGCAGATTCTTTCTTGCTATCTAATCTCATGACCCCCTGAGAGGAGGAATAAGAAGCATACTTCCTCTGCTTCTAGTATTTCTTTGGCCACTAGATCCTTATGTATGACAGTGTTGTGTGACTGTAGGAAAATAGGAATATCCATAACAGATCAGATAAATGGTCCATCAACTGTGGTATCCTATTTATGACAGTAACCGATATCATAGGCCTCATAAGAAAGTGTAAAATCCTCATAATAGACAATTATACAATAACAAGCCTGTGAGGGAAATTCCTTTCTAATACCAGGCAGTTGGTTGTTGGCTGATACTGAATCACGAGGATTGATATCTCTTCTTCTTCTTCTTGTGTCCTCATACTGCTTCCCACCACATCTATGCACATCCGATTGCCTGATCATTGCACTCTGCCAGGTCCCTGGAAGAATGTTCATGCTCAAGCAGCTGGCATCACAGGAGATGCTTCATATTTTGAGGCTTTCTGCCAGTCACAGGTACTAGAGCCAGAGATGTAGCCTCGCTTGACCATCATGTCTCTAGTCTGGCCAGCTCCAGTGCAGAGTTGATTTAGGCAACGCCATATGGTCTAGGGCTGATCTGCACCAGATGGTAAGTGCTTGACTGGTGGGAGATGCAGAACACGGCCTACAGGGTTGTTCTCTACTCTGGTTTGCCATAACTGAACCCATGTCTGTTTGGTTGACAATGTTGGGGATTTAACAGTGGCAAGAAAACTTTGTCGTGACTTCAGTGAACTCAGCATCAGTGTTATATAGATCTGGATCTGTGCATTGCTTGGTGCGCTCTACTCTACTAGCAACTTCCCAGTGTATACCAGGAGGAACAATACGTGCAAGGATGTAGAGGCTGTTGATGTGAGTAGGCTTAAGGCATCTGTAGACGAGCGGACTCACCCCTGTGGCACCTCCTACTGGTCATCTCGGGAATTAGCTCTTCCAGCGTCCTGGAGCGCCCCCTGCAGGCCAGTGATCCGCCTGTCCTCTGGCCCCCGTGTCCCTCCCGGACCCCGGTGCCCTTGTATCTGGGACGCTGCCCCCTGGCAGTACCCCTCAGTATTAGGGTCTCCCCTCCCCAGGGAACCCCCACCCACTATCCCTACCTCACCTCAGAATAAGGCCACTGCCAGTCATCAACTAGCCCCCGCTCCCTGGGGTAGACTGCAGTATAGGCCACTCATCACGGCAAGGAGGGTTTGGACCTGCTGCCTTGGCTTAGCCCTGAGCTGCCCTCTGCAACCCCCAGTACCCCTTGGCTTTCTCCTAGGCCGCAGCCTGGGGCTTTCCAGGCTGGAGCTCCCCAGCTCCTCAGCCTTTCCCCAGCCCTGCTCCACCCAGGTACTCTGTGTCTAGCTCCCTGCAACCAGGCCCTTCTCTCTCTGAAGGCAGCAAGAGACTGCTGAGCTCCTGGCTCCCAGCCTTTTTATACAGGCCAGCTGTGGCCTGATTGGGGCATGGCCCAGCTGCAGCTGCTTCCCCAATCAGCCTTGTAGCTTTTCCTTTGTCCTAGCCCTGCTCCCTGGCTGTTTTAAGCCCTGTAACCACCCCACTACAGCATCCTGTAATGTAGTGGCAGGCAGAGTTAAGTTCACGGTCTAGCTTCTTTGTGTGAGAGGATCATGTCCATACAGACCATACTAGAGAGCAGAAGATTATTTGTGACCTTTAGTGGTAAAGAGAGCCAGTGGCGATGACAGAAGAATGCTTTCCCACAAGGTAGTGTTTTAGTATCTACGTTATTGAAATCTCTTATACATTTTAATCCTAGCTAGTGGTAATGAGAGAAGATATTCTTGTTATCCATATCTAAACCTTTTTTGAGTCTCAGTATGTTCTTTGCCTTAGCAATATCTCCCAGTCCCTTTATAAATAGTTGAATGAGAAAGTATTAGGTTATACTTCTTCCCAACACCAAGCCTTTGGGAATTAGTGGTTGCTGGTTGTATTGTAATAAAATTGTCAAGTGGCAAATTTTCCTTATCCTGGTGAGTGTCTTTCTACTGTGGCAATCCTATTTATTAATTGGTAGGCAATAACTTTTTAAAAATATATATATGTTTTTTTTCTCACAGAATATTGTCTGTTCTGATTTTTATTTTGACAGGGAGGTACGGGAGAACAAATGACACTTCTGTACCTTTTATGGCTAAATTTAAGTTCAGATATTATTTGAAAAAGTAAACTTGATACAAGATGATTTGATTTATGTGGCCCATCCATCATGTTGTCAGGCAGTGGACAAATATTTTAGGATAATGTTATCAGATGTCAAAATCATCTTAAAGCAAATAGAAGCTGCAGCTATTATATAGGATTGCTCGCCTATAGGAGAAATTTGGTACCACACAGTGATATATACTCCTTTGGGGAATATTCTGACAGTATCATCAAATCAAACAATATAAAGTGGAAATGGAGCACAGTTTGGTGCTATGTAACTAAACTTATGTGCTTCTTGGTTTTAGTAATAGAAAACATAAATTGGGGAGGATTTTAAGGTTAAAATCGTTTATTGATAGTACAGAATCACTAAATTCTCCTTCCCCCCTCCACCCCTTTTTTTCCCTTCAGCTCTGTAGCTTCAAAAATAAGCTATTGGCCTCTTTACAGGCTTGATGTTTGCTGAAAAGGAGTATCAGCAGAGATTGCTGGTTAGTCCAGGAAAACAAGCAGAGTACTTCTAAAAGGTTCCTATATGATCAAATCCAGAGTTCCGTACTACAGGCCAAATGCTTCCCTTGTATGGGAATGCTCCCAAATTGGGAACATAAATACAACGAAATGCAATAATGACATAGACCCATATTCTGACCAGCAGTGTCCTCACAAATAGCCCCGAGCACTAGCTCTGCAGCTCCCTTTGGCTGGGAACCGCGGCCAAAGGGAGCTGCAGGGGCAGCTCCTGCAGGTGGAGGCAGTGAATAGAGCCTGAGCTACCTACCGTGTATCCACCTAGAAGCAGCCAGGACAACTTGCCGTTTGCGGGGAGCCGCCCGAGGTGAACATCCCCCAGATCTGGCACCCCGCACCCGCTCCCATGCCCCAACCCGCTGGCCCGATCCCCCTCCCACACCCAAACGCTCTCCCGGAGCCCACGCTCCAACCCCCTGCCTGCCCCACGCCAACCGGACTATAAACCGGAATTTCAATGAAGATTAGAAATGACGGTTTATAGAGCTTTCCGGTTGGTGAAGTGCTTTTATTGTACCGACTCTCCTCTTTGTTTGCAATTGCACTAAAAGATGGCTAAAAATACATAATCACAGAATATTCTAGTTTGTAAGGATGGAGTAACCATAGAAAGTCACTACAGTATTTACAGCGCCATACTCCAACCAAAAGTAGAATCAGAATTGCATGCACTTTCAGAAGTCTTTTAAAGCATAAAGTTACAGTTGTTTCTATTTCAGTAGTGCCTACTATTGCAGGATTGGGTCCTGTTGCGCTAGACATTGTATGAACACATAGGAAGACATTGTGAACTCCTCAGGGCAGTGACAATGTAAAGATGAAGGCTGTAATGAAGCAGGACTGGGGTAATGGCAGGCATGTATCATAATATTTCTATGTTCTTTATTTATTTTTACATATTTGTTTTATTTATATGACAAAATCTTAAATTAGCATGGAGTTCTTTTGTATTGAGGGAGAGGGAATTATTTGCAAGAATGTAACTGCAAGATTCCTCCATCGATATTCACATACATTTCTGGGATAAGAAAAAAAACAGAAAGGTATGAAGTTTCCATTCTTCTTCCGTTCTTTACTCCATCCCTATAAAATGGGCTTTGTGAAGAAGTTTTGGACTATATCGTCAGAGTGCTCTACATAAAAGCCAGTAATGATTGTCAAAGAACTAAATACTCATAAACAGCATAAAGCTTTTTGCAATCCTAACAGTTCTAGAATAAATTTCCCATGACTCAAAACTGCTGCATCCAAATGCTCCCAGATTAAAACAAACAAAAGTGTTGGTTTAAAAAAAAATGATTTCAAGCTTTGATCATCCGCTCTCTTCCTTGTCTAAATAATCGTAGTGTTCATATAATCCTTATGGAGTGTTGCTTAATATAATATAGAGCACCTGACAGCTCATTGAAGGCTTAGACCATTTATGACCTATATGCAAAATTGCCTCTAAATACGCAGCTTTTCAGTTTTCTTCTTTCTTCTTCTTTTTTTATTTCTTCGGAGTATTTGTGTGGAAGCAGGATATTTGCTTTTAAGATTTCATCTGACCCTGCTGCTTATTCTTTAGCTGAGATCATAACCCCCAATTTGATATCCCAATAATTTCAACTACAGCCAGTTGTACCCTCTGCAGTATTATGAAATCCTATTAAAACAAGAGGGTCCAGTTGTTTACTCCTTCAGAAAAATGTAGAGAAGGGGAACAAATCTCATCTGCAAGTTGTATAAAATTCTCCACTCAAGAAGGATAAGCTTCTAGCCTTTCCTGGGAGGAAAAAGCACAGCCTAGAAAATGAAAACTGTGTGCGACTGCTTGGAACTGGTTGTATTAGGAAAGTGGAGGATGGCTCTCTACAGTGCCCCCTAGGGGCCTAACCCAGTGCCCATTCAAGCCAATGAAAAGGCTCCCATTTGGCTTCAGTGGGCACTGGATCATATCCTAGATACCCTATTTGATCCTGGTAGTAAGCATCCTAATGATTTTCCCCCTATGACTGGGAGCTGTCCGAGAGGAGGTATGCTAAGTGCTGCATTAGGGGGGCTGTGTTGGTGAGTATCTGAGTGTCTGCTGCTGGGACAGTTGGTCAGTTTGACCATGTGCTTGATTGCTTGCTTGATTGTTTGAAAAGTGTGAATTGGGAGTGCTTTGTTGCAGGTGGGCCTTGAGTGGGCCTGACTGGCGAACCAGCTGAGCGGCGAACAGCAGAGGCTAACAGAGGATGTTTGCCTGGGAGTTAGCCTGGGGAGAGCTCACTGAGGCTTTCATCTGCAGGTTTCTCTGAGTAGTTCCTGCAACAGTTGAGGAAGCTCTTAAGAGGACAGTGATATGGAAGGTGAGCGATCAGCTGTTGTAACCTGCACAGGTTGTGCCATGTTTGTCTTTCTTCCACAGGACAGAAGCGACTTTGTCTGTACAAAGTGCAAGCTGGTCTCCATATTGGAAGAGAAGGTTCGAGGGCTGGAGAAACGAGTAGCGACTCTGCGTTGCATAAGGGAAAATGAAAATTTCCTGGACAGATGTCAGGAGATGCTGCTACGGCCACAATGTTCTGAAGATTCAGAGCAGGCGCAGCAGGGACAGAAGGATTGTGAAGAGGTTTGGCAGCATGTGACCTCCAGAAGGAGAAAGAGGAGCGTCCATGCACCAGCAATGGAGATACAGGTGAGCAATCGTTTCCATGTTCTCTCTACAGGTACTAATGTGGAGAGTGGACTAGATGACCCATCTGAGGGAAGGGAGCAGAAGGAGACTCCACCGATTGGAAGGCAAAAGATGCACTGTCCCAGGGATGGGGGTTCCACGACCACCACTCCCAAGAGGAGGAGAAGGAGGGTGGTGGTGGTCGGGGACTCCCTCCTCAGGGCGACTGAGTCATCTATCTGCCGCCCCGACCGGGAAAACCGAGAAGTCTGCTGCTTCCCAGGAGCTAGGATACACGATGTGATGGAGAGACTGCCGAGATTCATCAAGCCCTCGGATTGCTACCCCTTCCTCCTTCTCCATGTGGGCACCAATGATACTGCCAAGAATGACCTTGAGCGGATCACTGCAGACTACGTGGCTCTGGGAAGAAGGATAAAGGAGTTTGAGGCGCAAGTGGTGTTCTCGTCCATCTTCCCTGTGCAAGGAAAAGGCCGGGGTAGAGACCATCGAATCGTGGAAGTCAACGAATGGCTACGCAGGTGGTGTCGGAGAGAAGGCTTTGGATTCTTCGACCATGGGATGGTGTTCCAAGAACGAGGAGTGCTAGGCAGAGATGGGCTCCACCTAACAAAGAGAGGGAAGAGCATCTTCAGTAGCAGGCTGGCTAACCTAGTGAGGAGGGCTTTAAACTAGGTTCACCGGGGGAAGGAGACCAAAGCCCTGAGGTAAGTGGGGAAATGGGATCCTGGGAGGAAGCACAAGCAGGAGAGCGCAAGAGGGGAGGACTCCTGTCTCATGCTGAGAAAGAGGGACGATCGATGAGTTATCTTAAGTGCCTATACACAAATGCAAGAATTCTGGGAAACAAGCAGGGAGAACTGGAAGTCCTGGCACAGTCAAGGAACTATGATGTCATTGGAATAACAGAGACTTGGTGGGATAACTCACATGACTGGAGTACTGTCATGGATGGATATAAACAGTTCAGGAAGGACAGGCAGGGCAGAAAAGGTGAGGGAGTTGTGTTGTATGTAAGAGAGGAGTGTGACTGCAGAAAAACCTGAGAGTCTCTGGATTAAGTTTAGAAGTGTGAGCAACAAGGGTGATGGTGTGGTGGGAGTCTGCTATAGACCACCAGACCAACGGGATGAGGTGGACGAGGCTTTCTTCTGGCAACTAGCAGAAGTTGCTAGATCGCAGGCCCTGGTTCTCATGGGAGACTTTAATCACCCTGATATCTGCTGGGAGAGCAATACAGTGGTGCACAGACAATCCAGGAAGTTTTTGGAAAGTGTAGGGGACAATTTCCTGGTGCAAGTGCTGGAGGAACCAACTAGGGCAGAGCTTTTCTTGACCTGCTGCTCACAAACAGAGAAGAATTAGTAGGGGAAGCAAAAGTGGATGGGAACCTGGGAGGCAGTGACCATGAGATGGTCGAGTTCAGGATCCTGACTCAAGGAAGAAAGGAAAGCAGCAGAATACAGACCCTGGACTTCAGAAAAGCAGACTTTGACTCCCTCGGGGAACAGATGGGCAGGATCCCCTGGGAGAATAACATGAAGGGCAAAGGGGTCCAGGAGAGCTGGCTGTATTTTAAAGAATCCTTATTGCGGTTGCAGGAACAAACCATCCCAATGTGTAGAAAGAATAGTAAATATGGCAGGCAACCAGCTTGGCTAAACAGTGAAATCCTTGCTGATCTTAAACGCAAAAAAGAAGCTTACAAGAAGTGGAAGATTGGACAAATGTCCAGGAAGGAGTATAAAAATATTGCTCGGGCATGCAGGAGTGAAATCAGGAAGGCCAAATCACACTTGGAGTTGCAGCTAGCAAGAGATGTTAAGAGTAACAAGAAAGGTTTCTTCAGGTATGTTAGCAACAAGAAGAAAGTCAAGGAAAGTGTGGGCCCCTTACTGAATGAGTGAGGCAACCTAGTGACTGAGGATGTGGAAAAAGCTAATGTACTCAATGCTTTTTTTGCCTCTGTCTTCACGAACAAGGTCAGCTCCCAGACTGCTGCACTGGGCAGCACAATATGGGGAGAAGGTGACCAGCCCTCTGTGGAGAAAGAAGTGGTTCGGGACTATTTAGAAAAACTGGACGTACACAAGTCCATGGGGCTGGATGCGCTGCATCCGAGGGTGCTAAAGGAGTTGGCGGATGAGATTGCAGAGCCATTAGCCATTATTTTTGAAAACTCATGGCGATCGGGGGAGGTCCCAGATGACTGGAAAAAGGCTAATGTAGTGCTATCTTTAAAAAAGGGAAGAAGGAGGATCCGGGGAACTACAGGCCAGTCAGCCTCACCTCAGTCCCTGGAAAAATCATGGAGCAGGTCCTCAAGGAATCAATTATGAAACACTTAGAGGAGAGGAAAGTGATCAGGAACAGTCAGCATGGATTCACCAAGGGGAAGTCGTGCCTGACTAACCTAATTGCCTTCTATGATGAGATAACTGGCTCTGTGGATGAGGGGAAAGCAGTGGATGTGTTATTCCTTGACTTTAGCAAAGCTTTTGATACGGTCTCCCACAGTATTCTTGCCGCCAAGTTAAAGAAGTATGGGCTGGATGAATGGACTGTAAGGTGGATAGAAAGCTGGCTAGATCGTTGGGCTCAACGGGTAGTGATCAATGGCTCCATGTCTAGTTGGCAGCCGGTTTCAAGTGGAGTGCCCCAAGGGTCGGTCCTGGGGCCGGTTTTGTTTAATATCTTTATTAATGATCTGGAGGATGGTGTGGATTCCACTCTCAGCAAGTTTGCAGATGACACTAAACTAGGAGGCGTGGTAGATACACTAGAGGGTAGGGATCGTATACAGAGGGACCTAGACAAATTAGAGGATTGGGCCAAAAAAAGCCTGATGAGGTTCAACAAGGACAAGTGCAGAGTCCTGCACTTAGGACGGAAGAATCCCATGCACTGCTACAGACTAGGGACCGAATGGCTAGGTAGCAGTTCTGCAGAAAAGGACCTAGGTGTCACAGTGGACGAGAAGCTAGATATGAGTCAACAGTGTGCTCTTGTTGCCAAGAAGGCTAACGTCATTTTGGGCTGTATAAGTAGGGGCATTGCCAGCAGATCGAGGAACGTGATCGTCCTCCTTTATTCAACATTGGTGAGGCCTCATCTGGAATACTGTGTCCAGTTTTGGGCCCCACACTACAAGGAGGATGTTGAAAAATTGGAAAGAGTCCAGCGGAGGGCAACAAAAATGATTAGGGGTCTGGAGCACATAACTTATGAGGAGAGGCTGAGGGAACTTGGATTGTTTAGTCTCCAGAAGAGAAGAATGAGGGGGGATTTGATAGCAGCCTTCAACTACCTGAAGGGGGGTTCCAAAGAGGATGGAGCTCGGCTGTTCTCAGTGGTGGCAGATGACAGAACAAGGAGCAATTGTCTCAAGTTGCAGTGGGGGAGGTCCAGGTTGGATATTAGGAAACACTATTTCACTAGGAGGGTGGTGAAGCACTGGAATGCGTTACCTAGGGAGGTGGTGGAGTCTCCTTCCTTGGAGGTTTTTAAGGTCCGGCTTGACAAAGCCCTGGCTGGGATGATTTAGTTGGGAATTGGTCCTGCTTTGAGCAGGGGGTTGGAGTAGATGACCTCTTGAGGTCCCTTCCAACCCTGATATTCTATGATTCTATGATTCTATGTCCATTTAAGAATGAAGAGAATGAATATTTAATCCTGCTTGTATCAGCATTAATTCCTGGGTAGATTTCCACTTGCAAATCCATCCGTCATAAAAATAATGTGCTCAAAAGCTGCTGCCTTGCTCTGCCTCCCCTGCTGCAACCCCACCCATGGTATCTATGAAGCCACAGTCCCATGGTATGCCTCTGGAGGGGCATCTACAGGCTTGCAGAGTAGAGCAAGCATGCAGCAGAGTTCCTCCTTACCAACTTCCATGCACTCCTGTCTAATCTAACCATCTTTAATACTCCTTCTTCAATATAAGTGGAGCAAAACATCTAGCCGGAGATTATAGTTATTTTTCAGGGATCTTTTATTTTGAGAAGGAGACAAGATAACTTCAGTTATAGGCCCAACAAAATATAATTTTCTAACTGCAAACTAATTCTAGAGTTAAGTTACATTATTTCTGTGCCAATCATTTTTATTATTATAATTTTCTTCTTTGGTTATTTTTGTTCTCTTTGTAATGGTTACTGTCAGCAACAGCGCTTAAAGCAAATACTTCAAAAATAAACTTTAATTTAAGCAAATTTGCAAAGAAAACAAGTATAATGATGAAAAACTCCAGTAAAATACTAGACGTGATTTAATGTGTCAAAGAATGTATGGAACAGGAAATGTTTTTTTTCCTCACATTGGGTAGTCTAGCCGAGGACTAAGATGCTATCTAACATAAGTAAGGATGGCAGAATCAATTCATTAGCATATTTGCACAGATTAAATAGTCAGAATTCAAATTCAGGCAGAAAGACGGGTGTTTATTTTCAAGATGCCATATATTGTAACTTAAAAAGTTATTCTACTTAGGATTTGGTTAGAGCAGGAGGTTATTGCCAGTCAAGTGGTCTTGCTCTTTAGCATTCAGTAGTGTGTCTAAAAAATAGAGAGATGTGGAGATGGGCTTTTTCCACTATTCAGAGAGAAGCCCAGGCTGCATATGAGTGAGAAGAGCAGGACATGTTTTGACCACCTCTATTAGTGTGTATGTGAACCACTGCCCTGCACTGGATGGAATCAAATTTGCTTGATTATGTCACCTGCTAGTGGCTGGACTATAAAGATAAGTCAGTCATGTTTTGCTTGTAAGCTCTTTGGGGCAGGGACTCCCTTTTTCTTCTTTGTTTATACAGCACCTAACACAAAAAGAGTCCTGGTCCCCTCAAGGCGCTATACTAATATAAATAAAAATAATAGTAAAAATGCATAACAAAATATTGACAGAAAAGCCAACATCTATTAGCACACTAAAAACAAGTTCATAAAAAAATAATGCAGTAAAATATAATAAGCCTGAACAGTTCAAACAGGGAGAGGTAAAAAAGATACAAATCTCTCTTTCCCAAAGACAGACTATGGCCATTCCAGTAGCTCAACAGTTAACAAGCCCAATTCATTTAGTTTGACTTGCTTGGTGGTCCTTTAAAAAGATGACAAGAACAGAATAGTTAGTTGATTAAAGATTACAAAACTCTGGGAGGTCTCCTTTTAGCTCAAGAGGAAGAGGCTTGTGTTTTATTTATTTTTTCAAAATAAAAACACCCTAGGTTTTTGTCCTATGTTACTGATAACCATGTACCCAGGGATTTATTGACTGTGCATGTTATTATTGAATCAATAAAATATTTTGGAAATTTCAGATAAATATCTTTTGGCCTCAGTCATAACATTCTATGCCTATGTCCACGCAAGGCAAGAGCAGGTGCAGGTTGGAGTCTGGTGCACTGCAAGGAAACAGGAGGTTTCCAGGCTAGATAGTGCTGTTGCTCAGACTGATCTCCAGCTCCACTGAGGTTGTGGAAATACCTGATCCTGGGATCATCTGATCCAGGCTCTGGGTCTTCAGTGATGCCTGAGGGCTGAATCGCTGTAGGCTCCAATGAATGCTGACTCATCTCAACAGCTGAGCAAGCAGCCCTGATCTGGCTGCGAGTTTGCTCCACGATCTAGGCCAGAAGCACATTAATCAATGATGGGGATAGTATATAATTTTCATATATTCCATGAGTGCTTGCAGTGATTGATGTACTAAGCTAAAAAATACCATTGTGTTTAGAAAATATGTATATTCTATTTCGTCTTGAGATAATGATCAATATGATGCCATTAGTACTATTTCACATAGGTGATGACTCTAGCAGAATTTTAGACGAAAAGATTTCAGGGGCATGGAAACTGGTCATTCCTGTGGCTCAACATTCTGCTTGTTTTAGGGAACGGGCTGTTGCCACCTCAAAGTTAAACTGTCAGTTGTCGCTGTTGTAAAAACTTTTTTAATCCACATATAACTTTGGCTTGAAAAGTTGCCTTGGTCTGGAAATTGTCAGCTTTACTCTGAAGGGTGAGGAGAATATTTCTGCAAAGCTTGAGATAATTCATCAAACTATTTTTTCCCCCTAGAATGAAAAGTCATTAAGAAATTACTCTGATTTGAACTTGTCTAATCTTTTTTTCATTACCCTCTGACACAAAGGGACTTATTATCCTCTCAGCCTTCCTCAGAGCTCTTTGAAAATTTGGCCACTGGCTATGTTTGAAAAATAAAGGCTTTTGTATTTAAGTAAAGTTGTTAATGGGTTTTGTTGTGGATAGTTATGAGTCCAATCCTGATCCCACGGATGTCAACAGATTTTTGCCACTGACTTCAAAGGGAGCAGAAATAGGCATTATATGGGCTTATAAGCATATTGACCTCTATCATCTAGTTGAGAGAAAAATATGCAATGAATATAATTTGTTGAACAAATTATTCAGTTACTATCATTTGATCAGATCTACTCAAGCTGGTAGGCCAGCTCTCTCCTTCAAGGGAGTTAAGAGACTATCAGCATTTCCAATGTGAATCCGGACTTTTTAAAATGTTTTTATTTGGCCCTGAGTTTAAATTTACCTGGAATTTTCATTGCCTAGATACATTTAAGCCAATAATTCAAATGAGGCTCATATATATTTTAAGTTATGGTGTGTCACTCTATATGTCATCCAGCAGAGGTGCTTGCACAGGAAGCAGCTGTCAGCTTCTCACTAGATTCTGGAATTTGTGCAAAGTTTTATGACAAGGATAATTTCTTTTCTTATTGAGCACTCACTAGCACATCAAGCCTGTCTGATTATTCATTGCCATGCAACAAGTTCACTTAATTTCTCACAGACACACTTCTAGCTTATTCTGTTCTTCCCAATAAATGCCTTATTGTCTTTGAAGTTAGAGACATGTATGACCTTATTAGAAATTTATGGATAGGATGTATACATTTCTTAGTAAAACTCTTGCCATCAGATTTCTATCTTCTCTTATATATAAATCCAGCTCATCATCTCCTGCTTTCACGACCTTCTGTAAAGTGTAAAGGGAAAGAAGCATGGCTAGACGGTTGCAAATACATTACCAATCCAAAAGCTCTTAACCCTTTTGAATTGGAATGTGAAACTCAAGTGACTCTATTTGCATTTGCCAGAGTAAGTTGCTAGAATCTTAGCTGTGCATGCTGAAGGAGCAGAAGGGGAGAGGTGGTTGTGGGAAAAACAATTAAAAGGAGATGTAAGAGGATAAAAGGTAACACTCCTTCTGCTGCTCAACTTTACACTTCTTAATCTCTCCTGTTGGTTTCTCTTGCAAGCTAAAGGCAGAAAGGCAAAGAAATTACACTGTTACACCAGCCCGCTGTATTCTTGTAACACATGCTGTGGATACCAGAGCTGTGAGCCACTATGTTACCTCTCTGTCTCAGCAAGAGTGAGCTTTGCTGACAATTAGATTATGTGTCAGCTCCCTTCCACGCCAGTCTGTTTTCCTCACCAGCAAACTCTCCCAGCACAAACTTCTCCTAGCAGGTAACAATCAATTAACTCCAGCCCCAAAGCTCCTCAGAGAAGTTTCTCTTTTATGCACAGCCCCTGCCACTGGGTGTTCACAGAAGATATTAGGTTCACTGCTCCATTAAAAAGTCAGCACAGAAATTTATTAATTTGACTGGGGCAAATTCACGCTTCCCTTTAAAGACAGCACTGAATTGGTTTATAGTAGCAGTTGTGACAGACCCAGACCAGTCGGGTACAGGAATCTGGTAGAGGGCAAATATACTGGTCACTGAATGAGTAGTTTTCTGTTCCCTGAGCGACCAGAGCAGGGGCTGCCCTAGAGTAATCAGGAACCTGCTAGAACCAGTTAAGGCAGGCAGGCTAATTAGGACACCTGGAGCCAATTAAGAAGAAGCTGCTAGAATCAATTAAGGCAGGCTAATCAGGGCACCTGGGCTTTAAAAAGGAGCTCACTTCAGTTTGTGGTGCAAGTGTGAGGAGCTGGGAGCAAGAGGCGCAAAGAGCTGAGAGTGAGAGGGTGAGGGTGTGCTGCTGGAGGACTGAGGAGCACAAGCATTATCAGACACCAGGAGGAAGGTCCTGTGGTGAGAATAAGGAAGGTGTTTGGAGGAGGCCATGGGGAAGTAGCCCAGGGAGTTGTAGCTGTCATGCAGCTGTTACTGGCGGCACTATAGACAGCTGCAGTCCACAGGGCCCTGGTCTGGAACCCGGAGTAGAGGGCGGGCCCGGGTTCCCCCCAAACCTCCCAATTGACCTGAACTGTGGGTTCTTCCAGAGGGGAAGGTCTCTGGGCTGTTCCCCAACCCACATGGTGAATCTCTGAGGCAAGAAAATCCGCCAATAAGCGCAGGACCCACCAAGATAGAGGAGGAACTTTGTCACACAGTAAAACAAGTTTATTAACAAAAGAGCATGGATTAAGTGATACTAAGTAAAACTGATAAAGGTAGAGATGGTTACAAACAAATAAAAGTGAAAATGTCCATCTAAAATTTAATCTAGCAAGATACAGTGTTTATTCAAGATGGTTTCTCTTAACCACAGTCTTCTTTCCAGTTTTTTACTGGCCAGCCTGGCCAGGGCCCATCATGGAGATCAAATTGCTTGGCTTCATTGTCTACTAGGTGAAGGATAAAGATGGAGTCTCTCTCTGTTCCTTCAATCCCCAAAGGAATTTCTTTTTGTTACAAGTCAGGAAAGCCTCCTGGGGCTTTAGCCTTCTGTGTCTCTCTGGGCTGCAGAAGCCATTTTAATTCTGTCTCTTTAGTTCAGGATCAAGTTAACCCCTTTTGTCTTGATGGTTTTGTTTATTGCTAATAGGTAAATTGAGGTAATCCCACATTCCTTTGTCATCTTTACCTAGGCTAGTCTGTCCTAAACATGTTCTAGTAATATCATACGGGGGAATTCAGAACTTTACACATAAGATTATCACATGCATTGTACAATGATATTAATAACCAGCATGTTATTAGTTTTCATATGATACCTCACAAGACATATTTTGTACAAATATTATTGCAGGAGCATGTAAGGTGGAATACCTACCAATGGTCACAGCTCCCTCTTATTGCATTATAACTTGCATTGTGGTTTGTCACCTCTGAATTGGGCTCTACATATATCATGCTGTTAAAATGGCAGATTATCATGGGCCAGCAGATTATCATGGGCCAATGATATCAGTCAAATATCACTGAAGAATACTCTCAATGATATGTATCCACCCTCACGCCATTGATTCATCTTTGTTATTAGTTGGGATTCCTGGCCTTGACACACCAATTCAAACTGCATTGATATCAATGCAGGAGCTCCTAAATTGCCTGTACTGAAGCATAGAAGATAAATTTGAAGGATAAAATAACCTGAACTATACCACTCTCACAGGGAGATAACTAACAGAGAAAGTGCACTGGATTAATATACAGTATGTCTAAAGAAAAAGCAATTAACAAAATTTCTGGTGAATTGCAGCTGTTTCGTACAAGGAGATACTCCCTGTTAGGTATTGATTTATAACTGATTTGTACTCAATTATTCCTGCTCATGCTTATAGTACAAGCAACTTTGACCTTAGTGTCAGGACTGTCAACACTTCTGTACAGAAACCTATTCTTTGTCCTTACTGCGCCAATGAACGAATGCTGGAACAATGTCAGCAATTCTAGTTCCTTCCATGCAAATATTTCACATATTTTGCATATTCAATAAAGGACAAAAGTAAAGTATCTCATTTTTGGACCTTAGCTTAATATTTTGGTGTAGTACTCTATTTTCAATTTATTTTGGTGAAATAATTTAGCCATTAAATTGGGTAGGGTCTTTTCCATGTTGTTTGCTTTTTTGTCCTTTACAGTTATGGCAAGTGGTTTCCACTGAATCCAAAACAGCACCTTAAGATCTCATGATCTGATTATTGGGTTGAAAGAAAAAAAATAGATGTTGCAGATATAGGGCATCAAATGGCAAAGGGATACATGCGTTTTAGGAAAGCCAAATTATTTAAGTATTTGGGGGAAATGTCTGTCTGGATCAGTACTAACCCTTATATTAATGTTGTTGCCTAACACTTTGTTTTAAAAATTCTTCCAACCATATATATTTTGGAAGAGCTTGAATGCCTGTGGTTTGTAGCAAGACTTCGCAATTTAGTAGGGGCGTAGTCTTGGGTGTGAGAGTTGCATTTTGCTAGTCCTATAAAATCCATCCAGATTTGGCCAAGCTGTAAGATGTTGAAAATTGCCATTTTTCATCTGTGTTTCACTCGCAACAGCTTGTTCTTGATTTTCTGCCAAAAACTGTCAGCATTCCATTAGCACAATGTATGCACTCCCCCAGTGTGTTGCTTCGGTATGTCTAACTAAATCGCTGAATAGGGCTCGAATAAAATGGTGGCTACTGTTACCACCACCACTCCTATCAAAATAGCTTTTGGATTGGGGGATTCTGAGTTCTTGACTCACTGCTTCCACAGACTGGTTTTAATGATTCTGTGCCCTTCACAACTCTTGTTTATATATTGAGCAAGGCCACTGAGAGTTACACAAGCTGGGAATAGAACCCAGACCTCTTTCACCATTCCTTACTGCAATGACTTGTATCAATCCTGCTCTGATTGGAGTCCATGGCAATATTCCTTTTGATTTAAATGGAAGCAAGATTAAGGTCCATTGACGTTCAAGAACTGGATCGCTACAGTACTGTTAAACTTGAATGAATTACAGTCCATTATAATTTGCTGGTTTCATTTGGTATATTTCAATGACATTGATTTACACTGTTTACTGATATAGGACGCTCTGCACAAAGATTAGTAAGTAAGAAAAAGTTTAAATTAGAAAAATATGAGATACTGTACGCAAGATTTTTTTCACATTTTACACTTCAAGGTAGTGGAATAGTAATAGAAGTACTGAGCTGGCCAGATTTCAAAGTGTAAATGATAAATGTAATGATAGCATAGATGGGTTTAGAGACCTCTATCCATCTCTCTTGGCAGTATATGGCTCATTATTCAGAAAAGGTTTATGTGCTTAGAATTAGTGCTTGTCGCTTACTAACTTTTATATTTCAAGTGTTATTTCCTGTTTTGAGTTCATCTTACACCTATATAAAAATTACTTATTACGGCCATTAAGAATTTACTTTGTGTGCATTAAGTTTTTCCTTTTTGTAACATGTACATTTTTCTCAATTTAGTTTTCCCTTCCATACATATATTCGCCCCCCTGTATGTGCATATAACATAATATATTTGATAGTATTCAAAAATATGTAATCTAAAATACTTAGAATAGTACTAATAAAAACAATGGCAAATGAGATTTTCAGTTTTACCGGGTGACCATTTATCACCAAATCCAGCTTGCCTGGGCACCAAGAAAGATTGGAAAATCTTAGGGGACTGACCGACTCCCGGGTGAGACTGTTATATGATCTGGGACTTCACATTTGTCACTGAATTAATGAAATCTAATTATAAAACGTATCATCAGTTTGGGGGATCTGGTCTGTTTTTGACAGTCAGCCCTGAGGTAGGAACTCATGGTCATGAGCCACTCCAGAGAGTGTGACAACCTCCTCCTGCTATTGAAGAACTTGGGGATGCAGTCTGAGCACTAAAAAGCAATTGTAACCCTTCTGTCAGGTGGAGCCAGCAGCAACAAGGGCTGGGTTCAATATCTAGGGGTTCGTTTTCAACAATATAACACAGAACTGGCTCGAGCCCCCACCGAGTAATCTGGGAAAATTACACTTTCACAAAGTTTCTTCCTCGGGCGATCTTTCCACTCCTCAGACAATGGCGAATCTTCAAAGTCAAACTTTGCAGGATCTATTGCCGGAACTTCAATTTCACACTGGGTTTTACAGTGGTTTCAGGCTTAAAGAGGTCTGCTATGTTTTGCCCTTGTTCACAAAAACATCATGGCTTGTTTCATTAGCAATCAGTATAATCACCTTTTCCTGTGCTTCAGCAGGTAGGGTCCCTTTACTATCTTGCAGCCAGGTACTCATGACAAGCACTTCAGCTCCGTCCTTGCAGGCACTACTAAGGGGGTTGTGCACACGTACCTCAATGCTCTCATTGGTAGCTCAGACATCTCCTTTTTAGTTCTCTCAGTTTTTCTATAGGCTTCAGCACAAAGCGTATGGATCATCAGAGTGTTAAGTATCAGTCCCCAGCTCATTGTCTGCAGTAATCCGCAAGTACCTTGACAAATCTGGAGTTGGTCCCTATCAGCACAGACACATCAGAGATTCCTTTAGGATCAGGGCATATTAAGGCAGCAGTATCTATCTCTACTCTTACCCCAGCAAGTTCTTCTGGAACTTCCAGGTGCACTATGGCATACCCTTGGTAGTGGTATTTATCCATGATGAGGCCACACAGGTCAAGGCCTGTCAGTGGCTGTACAGGCAGGTGCCTAAGCATCCGTTGGTAGAATGACTGACTGAAATATAATCGTTACTTGAGATCCAGTGTCAAGCACTGCTTTACATTCTGCCCCTTCAGTCCTCTCAGTGACCTCTGCTCGGGGCCCTATCAGTCCTGAGGGGATCCTAGCTGGATAGTCTTTTCCAGAGGAGCCTTCAAGTCCTGTGGGTCTGGGTGGGCCCCTTCCCCAGACCCTTTGGCAGTTCCTCGACCCCGCCCAACTGGTCCTCAGCTTTCTATACACTAAGTAGGGCTTTTCTTCATTATGACACTTGGCATCACTGTGTCCATCCTGACCACACCAGTAGTAGAAGAATTGTCCTTTCCCACGTCACTCAGGTGGGATGGTGGCTCTAAATGCTGACTTCTCCATCGCCAGAGCCAGAAGCTCCTTATGCCTGGAAGTCTTAGATCAATCATTGGTACTTTGCAGCTTAGCTATCTGTTCTGTTAGGACCTGCACTTGTTGGACAAGTTCCTCTCTGGTGCTCACCATCAGTGCATTGTCTGTTTGCAGGGGTGCTGTGCTGGCTGGCTTAGATGGTTGGGCTTCCCAAAACTCACTGACATTCTTCCTTTCTTCCTCTTCTCTGACTTCTTTTATCATCTGGGAATAACTTGTGGGACGTTCCTGTTATTCTCTTAACCAGAGATGAAGTAGAATCGGATTCTGATATTGAGTTCCTCTTACAGTTTGAGCCACCGCTCCCCTTTGGACAGCTCTCTGAAGCAGTCTCTCCAGCCTCTGCATATAGGCTGAAACCCTCTCACCCCTTTGCTGTCGGGAATTAAGGAACTTACAATAAATGTCCTCAGAGCTCTCTGTGCTTCCAAAGGTACGACTGAGGGCCTCTAAGTAGTTCTTCACATTGACCTGAGGGTTAGTGAGCTTCGGGGTGCAAATCACTTTTAATGATGGGCCCCTGAAACTCTGCACTAGACATCTTCACTTTTCTGAATCTGGTACGGCTCTCTCCTGCAGCATGTAAGTGGTATGTTCCAACCAGGGTTCAAACTCCTCTTCCCCAGGTATTGGGATGTGATCCCCAGCAAATAACCTTAACTTAGGATAGGAGCTTGACATACTACGGGACAACACAACTTTTTCCAATGCTTGCCCCAGTTTTTTTGCCCACTCAACGGCCAACGCTGCAGCCCCCGAGCTTGGGGCTGCGGAGTCAGGGCCCAACAGACCTGACATATTAGCCATTATACAAACTGTGATTTCCCCAAAATATAAACAGAATTGTTTTCCCAACTTAATGGATCACTCAACATGTGCTTGCGAGGAATACTGACCCAGGATCCCAGACAAGCCCCCCAAAATGTAACTCTTCTGCCAGGTGGAGCTGGTAGCAACCAGGGCAGGTTCAATATCTAGGGGTTCCTTTTCAAAAATACAACATAGAACTGGCTCGAGCCCCAACCCAGTAACCTGGATAAATTACACACCACCCTTGGGTGCCTCTGAGAGGCAATACTTCCCCTCTCACAAGCACAGAGTCTATGGTGTAGAAAATAAACTTTTAATGAAAGGAGGAAAGTCATCCGACATTAATTGAGGAAAATGCCACAAGCAGGATTCATAATCATAAAAGTGTGAGCAAGATACCCACCCCAGAGTGGGTGGGGCAGTGCATTCTGTCTCATGTTCTTGTTCTACAACCAACAGTTCCTTTTCTGTGCCCTCTCTGTTCCCTCACCATACCCTACTCACAGTGGTTGTCCTTGGTCAGTGAGGACCCAGTTTTCAGAGGTTCTGTATGAGTTCACCTCTCACCTGGGGAAGAAGTCACCTTGCTTGGTCTGCCATCTGAGCACTTGTGCTGGCTGGCCATGCCACCACCTGCTCATTCCTGTCCGCTGGCTGCCCCGTCAACCGCACAGTCCTCTCTGCTGGCCACCCCACCAGCCGTTCATTCCGCTCCACTGGCCACCCCACCAGTCGCTTGTTCCGCTCTGCTCACCGCCTTGTTATCCACTCGGCTGGCCAACTCTGTCAGTCATCTTCTGCTGCCACCTGCCTCTCTGCTATGGCTGCTGAAGGTCAGTCTCTTAGTGATTTTCAGCTCTTTGCAGGCTGGGCAGGAATGCTGTCCCGCCACAAGTGATTTCAGTTCTCATTTGAGCACTTTGAAATAACAAAAGGCTCCTAATGAAGACTACTTAGCTCTATATTTGAACAGTGGGGAGGAACAGGTTAAACCAGACCAGGGACCCTTAGGGAGAGTCCACACCTTCTGGCTGGGACACCCATCCCCAGCCCTTTTCCTTTCACAGAGGGCTGGTGTTTGAGCCCCTGGCTTACACAATAAAGCCCTGGAGTGGATAACATGCAAGGAAGACCAATTTAAATTGGTGGAGAGGCACTCATTTGGGCATACCATAAACTCATCCCAAATTTGATTTGGGAGTTTGGAAGACGACCCAGGACTTAGACACAGTCCCTGATAGTTCCTATTCATAAAAAATCTGGGGGCACCAGCTGTTTGTGGAAATTTCTGCACAATCTCATTGACACAGCCTAGTAAAATACAACTGTGAATCACCCTGAAGAGAATTGCTTCCAAGATAGAGAACTTTGTGGCTGAAAAACAAGTGGGGTTTAGACTCAAAAGAGGTACAGTGGGGTAAATATTCAATCTGCATATACTGTGCAAGAAAGTACTGGAGAATGATTTTGTGGAAAAGTGTTATAGAATTTAACAAAAATGAAACCAATAGGATTGTACAGAGATTACCCTAAAAACGTAGAGAACCTAAATGATAATACCCTTCCTATAGGATTTTTTAATGCTCAATAGAAAGGATATAATTTGTATTAAATTCTATAGGTTAGTCAAAAAAAAAACTTTAAAAAAGATTTTTGATATGAATTTCCTATTAAATGTCTCATATGTATGGTTACACTAGTCACTGAATAGAAATGCCATTTATATGGTATATGACAAATAATAGATTAGTTACATCTCCATATTTAATAGGTACATAACATGGAATAAAGTATTAACACATGTAACGCCTTTGCACATAAGTTCAGTATGATCTGGTGATGTCTTCAATTCATGATTCATTCACTGATAATATTTTCAGTGTGAGTATAGCTGGCATCCTGAATGACATAAGCTTGCAAGATAAAAAACAGAACCAAAATTGTTTTAAAATACAGCAGCTGTGACTATATGATTTGTGGTTTGGTGTTTGACCCACATTGCTAACAAAGAATTTTGCCAAAAGATTCAAATAGAGGCGAACTTCCTAAAATGTGAGCCATGGCTGCCTTGGGAAGCCACAAAGTGCTCATGGGGGAACCACAAGTGTGTGGGAAATTTTTTTAATTGATATTCCCTTTTTGTTCTCTAATTGAGACTATTAAACCACTTCTGTCTTATCTGTGGGTCTGCATCTTGTGCTGCTGCTGCGATCCCTTCTCTCCTGAATGAGGCCTTCAGCAGAGAGACTTTGGGCTGGGGGAAGCATTCAGCCAGAAGTCTCTCTGCTTCAAATCCACCACTGGAGCAGATGACAAAGAGGCTTCCAGCCCCAGCCCCTGCCCCAACCCCAGCCCCAGCAGCAGCAGCAGCAGACAGTGAAAGGGGGCTGAGGAAGAGTCAGGTGCCTCTTATCTTTATATTGAAATAATTTTTATGCAGTGCTAAGTCGACATGTAAGAAATGTTCAGCTGAATATGATGATCCTGGGCAGTGAAAACACAGTGTTTTAGTATGCTGTGTTAAGAGATGGGCAAAATATCTGTTTCATAGTGAAGTCACGTGTTTGTCATGTGGGAAAGTTTTACAACATGCTTTTGAATTACATGATGAAACCAGAATTTTCCTCTCTGGGAAACAAGACCTTGCAGATTACATGTGTAATGTGGATTTCCTGGCTGTTACCTTAGCTGGTAAGTGTATTTGGCAAACTGAATGCACTGAAGGACAAGAATACAAATGTATTAGATATGAAAGAGAAAACTGGTGGCTTCAAGAAGAAGCTTTATCTTTGGAGATGCCACATTGAAAAGAGAGTTACAGAGGTGTTTCCAGTGCTGTCAGACTTTTGAAAACAACAGAGTGAAAGTAATCTAAGGCCTGGTCCACACTAACCCCCCATTTCGAACTAAGGTACGCAAATTCAGCTACGTTAATAACATAGCTGAATTCGAAGTACCTTAGTTCGAACTTACCATGGGTCCAGACGTGGCAGGCAGGCTCCCCCGTCGATGCCGCGTACTCCTCTTGCCGAGCTGGAGTACCGTTGTCGACGGCGAGCACTTCCGGGATCGATCCGGGATCAATTTATTGCGTCTAGACAAGACGCGATAAATCGATCCCAGAAGATCGATTGCTTACCGCCAGACCCGGAGGTAAGTGTAGACCTACCCAAAATGCTGTTAAAGACCAAATATTAACTAACTGTCTGGATTTATTCCCATTTCACAAATCTCCAGATACTGATTGGATTTGAAACCCATTCTCCAAAACAGTTTATTTCTTTCCAATCATCTGTATCTCAACTGAAGAAAATATCTTAGGAAATATCTGTCACGTGATCATATGCTGAAGATCAAGAAATCAAATCTAACACACAAAGACTTCTGTATTTCTGCTAGAGGAGAGTATGAAGAATTCGGTGATGAAGCTGTGCAAGTACTGCTAATATTCACTTCCAATTATCTCTGAATCTGAGTTTTCAGCAATGATTTCTGTGAAACCTAAACACAGAAAATATTAAGCTTGGAAAGGACTTGCATCTGGTGTTATCAGAAATTCAACCAAACCATGTGCAAACATGCAGTTTGAAACAGGCTCATTTTTCTCACTAAAATCTTAGGCTGTGTCCCAACACCCCAAAAATACATATTTTCAGTCATGGTTTTAAAAACCCAGATTATATAATTAAACTAAATGTATGTAGTTTAATAAAGTCCCCAAACAGTCAAAACTCTAAAGTCCTTAAATCTAGTGTCCTGAACTCTTGTATCTATTGTCCTGAGTTGGTTAAAATAAAACAAACAAATGAAAAAAATCAGTACAGTATTTGGTTTTGGGGAGCCACCAAGTTTTAAACTATCTGTAAGGGAGCTGCAATACTAAAAAAGTAGGGGAACCACAGAAATAGAGTAACCCTTCTTATCTGTTCAGGGAACAATGTGATTTTTTTTTTCATATTTTACACATTAGATGTTTGGGTGTTATCAACTCTTGCATTGTATAAATAACACAGATGGGTGAACTGATGGAGGTTGGCACCAATTAAAAGTGGGTCAGTTGAAACTGACATCTACAGATGCACTTGGGAGCCAATTCCCAGCAGTTGGTAAACATCACAATATCCGCCCTACCTGACCTGAGGAGCCTCTAACTGGGATAACATTTTGGAGTTCTGGGTTTGAAAAGGTTTTGAAGCAGTACAGCAAAGAGGATAAAAAACTTTGGTTGCAAAACGATAATTTTGACTACTTTTCCGAAGCACTTACTAGAGAGATAAAGACACTTTTTAAACATACCTCAACAGATTTGTATAGCTGCTCAGGTTGAAGCTTGTAAAATTACATTACCTACTGCCCCCACTACTGCTCTGTTCCTCTGTTTACATGCAATTTCATCATTCATTAACCTACATAATATATGCATCCCAACAGGAATGTGAGCTATTGCAGGAAAAGAGTGACAACTGAAAGAAATGGTCACCACATGAGCAATCATTGCGGGTCACAGAGAAAGTACAGTGTGTGCTATGCACCCTTGAAAAGTGTGAGGGACTTTCAGGTTCTTGGAGAGCTTACTTTTTCCATTTAACCATTATCTAAGATTCTCTCCGTGAGATAACAGGGTTCCCAAAAAAGTTTTACATGTTTGTTGTAAAAAAAAATATTTGAATATTAGTTTCAATTAAACAACCCCACGTCAAAAATTTTAAAAAAGCATATCACAGAAGCACAGCAGATTTTTCATGTGGATCTGAACTCTTCCTGAACCATCAGACATCACTTAGAGCAGTGGTGGGCAACCTGCGGCCTGCAGGCTGCATGTGGCCCATCAGGATAATATGATTGCGAGCCACGAGACATTTTGCTGATGTTGACCATCCGCAGACACCACCCCCCACAGCTCCCAGTGGCTGTGGTTCTCTGTTTCCAGCCAATGGGAACTGTGGGAAGCAGTGGCCAGCATGTCCCTATGGCCCGCCCTTCCAGCAGCTCCCATTGAGACTCTAATGCCATTTTCCCATTGTTCTTGAGGCTTTCACTTGTCCCATACTTTGCTGAAGATTTCAGTGGTTTTATCAATGGTCACATCTTTGCAAGCATTCAGCATTTGCTCAGTGACTTGTTCTTCAGCTGCAGCTTTTCTAGATTTTAACATTTTAATTGTGTTCTTTCACTTTTTTGTTTTGATGTGAGATATCATGATGTCCAGTTTGGGATGTTTATGTTGTTAAAGTCAATAGTTTCTTGTGGTGTTGATATGTTTAGCACTCTTGAAAGTGCTTTGCCCATTCCTATCTTCGTTCATTTTCTGTTGTTAAAGTCTTTCCTTGTTGATCCTTGACAGGCCTCACTTACCTAGACTATTGATTTACTTGTCTGGAAACCAGCAGTGTCTGATACTGTTGTGCAGAAAGGACCAAGATATAATAATGTTGACTTTCATGGTGGATCTAAGTCTCTTAGGACCTGAAACTTGGTTCTTCAGTTCAATTTTAAATTGCTGCAGTAATGTGTTTTTCAGCTGCCTTTTACTGTCATTTTTCTTAATTCTTTATGGGGTTCTGTTTTTCTTGAGTTTAAATTTCAGTGTAGTGGTGCAGCTGCACTTCTGCAGCTGTGTGGCTGTAGCACTTCAGTGAAGACGCTATCAACATTAATGGGAGGGATTCTCCCATCAGCATAGGTACTCCACCTTTCCAAGAGGTGGTAGCCAGGTCAATGGGAGAATTCTCCTGTTGATCTCCCAATGTCTACACCAGGGGTTAGGTTGGTTTAACTGCATTGCTTAGGGGTGTGGATTTTTCACACCACTGAGAGATGTAGTTATATCAACCTAATTTCCTGGGGTAGACCAGACCTCAGTCTTGTCACACATAAATTGTGCTCACTTGTGACATCAGCTCCTCTATGTGTTCTGATGTCCTGAAGAGTTGATCTAAATTTTGTCCCATTACATTGAAGGTCAGTCTGGTTCCTGGTGACTGCATCTGGGGAATTCCAAGTTACTTTATGGATATGTTTGTGTGGGAATAACGTTCCACCAATTATGAGCCCTGATATCAGGCACAGTTCTACTAGTCTTTCACTAGTCTGATTGATTATGTGGCTCGAGCTTATGCTTGCCCGTTGCTTTCTGTACCCAGTGTTATCCTTCCCAACCTAGGTATTGAAGTCCCCCATTACTAAATAGATGTCATGCTTGGGAATTTTGTCAATCAGAGTTTGTAGTAATAGGATTGATTTTCGATCTCATTATTGTGGTTGTCTGTTGGTGTGTAACAATGTATAATTGTCATTTTCATGTATCCTGTTTGAACAACACTGGAGCAATTGGCTCTCAGTTTGATTTTTCTGCTTTGGAAATCATAATTAATGATGCACCCTCTTACTGATGATAATCTTGCCTCTCTAAATATATTACAGTTTTGTTTTCATTCTTTAAATTGCCTTTTGCGAGCTCCTGGCCATCAACATTGGTTTACTCCAAGGATTCCAAGCGTATGTATTTTTGTTGATCATGAATGCTTGTCACAAAGAGTTTCTGTACTCAAATAATTTTGTGTGGATATACTTTGAGAATGTCCATTATAATGGCTATGTGATAGGCAGAAACATAAGGCATGTACTTTTGGCTTTCCTTACTAGTTGTGAAACATAAATCTATGAAGAATTTTCAAAGCATATCTTTCCAATCCTGCATTTACGTTTAATGCTTATAAAAAAAGGGAAGAAAATAGCTTTTTAGAGACACTGATATAAATATAACAGTAGACAGATGCAATGAGAAAACATTTGATTAGCTTGGAGTGTAAGTGTCATGCTTTGTAACCAAGTGCATTGCCAAAAAGCCTTGAAGTCATTATAGAATCCACATGAGTAAGTGACAATACACGCATGAAGGGTGAGATAACAGTTCCAGGTCCATAATAAATTTGCCCAGGATGTGCTTATGCATCTGTGATGTGCCATGTTTGTATTTTTTTAGCACTCCCAGAGATATTTACACTTTGAAGGTGAGCACTGATATCAAATATGGTAAAAAGGGTTAAAAATAAAATAGTCTTATGTACAGTTTCCACAGGGACCTAAGCTTTGTTTCTCTATACCAGGGATCAGCAACCTTTAGCATGTGGCACGTCAGGGTAACACCCTGGCAGGCTGGGCCAGATTGTTTACCTGCTGCGTCTGCAGGTTCGGCAGATCGCGGCTCCCACTGGCTGTGATTCGCCGTCCCAGGCCAATGGGGGCTGAGGGATTTGCTGGCCGCCGCTTCCTGCCTCCCCCATTGGCCTGGAGCAGGGAACCACGGCCAGTGGGAACCGCAATCTGCCGAACCTGCAGACACGGCAGGTAAACAAACCGGCCCGGCCCGCCAGGGTGTTACCTTAGCGGGCCGCGTGCCAAAGGTTGCCGATCCCTGCTCTATACACTCTTTTTTTAAAGTTAAAATTAAACGGTCTTGGATTACTTATTACATCATTTGCTAGATCACACAAATACCACACTTGGTGATGTAGCCATATAGATTAATCTGGCTGTTAGAATGAACTGGAGTAGTATTTTCTGGCCTAACTAGACTGGGAAAGTCATAATATGCACAAGTCATTTATTTGCAGATGTAACAATTTTTACCTGCAGGTGCTGGCTTCCCAATTCCAATCATGCTTCTTGGCTTCAGCACTCAGTCAGTTCTTTTCCTGGCTGCCTTAGGGCCCTCTTCCCCTATCCGTCTTCTCTCCTTTCCCTGCTAAGGTTTGCAAGAGGAAAGCCTCAATCCATTTATCCTAATATGCCCTCTAAGCAATGCTATTAACTCTTTGCCATCACAAGTGTTCTTTGGACCAATGCTCCCATTCATTGTGTGGAGAAGAGGAGAGCAAAAGAAAAAATATAGTAGTGCAAATGGCCCCAGCTGAGAGGAAGTTGCAAGTGCTAAGAACTCAGATACCAAGTTATGGTATAAGGTTTCGGAGTGGTAGACGAAGCTGAATAGTTTGGTGGCATTTTCCTCTCCTTTCCTGTGAATCCACGGAAGCCTTTCTGGATGTTGTGGTGTAAATAGCTTTGTTACTCTTATGCCATTTTTAAAAAATTACTGCACCTTTAAATCTCTAAGGACTGACAGAGATTTTGTTCTAACTGAGCAAATATTGTTAGAGGGTTCCTAGTCACTTGAGTAATACAAATAATAATATTAGTGTTAGAATCCCAATGGGCATCTTCTATTTCAGTGGTATCTTGAGTTATGACTTCTCCAATTACTTTAAACTCTGGAAATTATCCAGTCTGTCAGAGCCTGAGCAATCATACTAGCTCCCGAGACGTGGGAAAGATAATTCCGTTTTGTAGAAATGCTGTGGCTAAATGGCACTCAACAAGAGGAGGATTAGAACTTTAGTAGCAACAAATAGCACGAGAGAAAATCATGGTCTCTGTTGTACTATCATTTATGGAGTGTGTAACTTATTTTCAAAGAATTATAAATAGGAGAGCCACATAAAGTGACTAATTAATCCTAAATAATGCAAGCTCACATCACAAATTAGTCTATAAATTGTAGATCACAATGTCCTTACTCAGTGATGCTTGTGGGAGAAGAGGCAAAGAGAGAAGAGAGGTATAGTCTGTACATATCCTTGAAAACAGGCAATGAGTAAATTGAAAATAAGTTAATATGGATAAAGTAATGCCTAATTATTTCTTAAAAGATGAAATGTGTTGCAAAAAAGTAATAAAATAAATAAAGATGGTCTCAAGGGTTTGGGTTTTTTCCCTCAATCTTCCAGTTTATAGTAATCCATTATAAAGTAAGCAAGTTGGGCATATCATCACTTCAGTTGCTTAAAACAGTGAGCAAATGTACTGCTGCATTCTGAACCAGCTGCAGGCAATGGCACTGTCCTACTGTAAGACCTATGAAAAGTGGAATACAATAATAGATCCTTATGATCCTGAGGGATGATGTTGCTGTGGTGAGGTCATCACAGGATAATTAAAGGGGCAGACTGCAAAACTTAGAGAAAAGGGCACTTTCATCACATTTCCCAAACAAGGCTTTCCATGGAGACGGCATGGTTGAAAGTGACACCCAGATTCTTAATGTGACTTACTATCTCTGAACATATCCCCTTAATAACCGGAAACATGAAGGAAGAGTGATCTCTCTGATAGCGTTGACCTCTACTCGCTAACAATACTTGTCTCTTCCCAGGTGTGAGCTTGAGGTACCTTTGATGCATCCATGGGGCAGTATCATTTAAGAATTCTGCTATGGCAGGGTGAACTTACAGGAACAAAAAATACCACTGTGTGTCTTGAGCATACCATTGATACACTCTGACTTGTGTAGATCAGAGCACTCTTGGTAATATCGTGTATTCAATGAACAGCCTGAGTGAGATGTTGGATCTTCGGGGATGCCATATTTCAAATCCTTTACTGGTAACATATAATTGTCTAACACCAACAACTGACTTCTTTTTCTTCTGGAGAGTAAAGAGCTAACAAAAGAATTTTCTGACAAGTCTTTTAGGTGGTACTAGTGCACTTTGTCTATGCCAGGGATTGGCAACCTTTGACACGCTGCCTGTCAGAGAAATCTGCTGGCAGGCAGGGATGGTTTGTTTACCTGCAGCGTCTGCAGGTTCGGCTGATCGCAGCTCCCACTGGCCGCGGTTCCCTGTTCCGGGCCAATGAGGGCTGTGGGAAGTGGCATGGGCCGCGTGCCAAAGGTTGACGATCCCTGGTCTATACACACACACATCTGAGGTTGTCATCCAATTGGAGTCACTAAAGGGCCTGAATCTGTGTGATATTAAACCTCCTATGTAAGGAGCTGAACAATTTAAGTTCTCCCTGAATACAAGGGAAGATAAGGATTCTCAATACCTAGAAAGATCAATCTCTGAGACCAGACAACAAGGTTGTTTAGTACATTCTCATTTTCCCCATTTATATAGTGTTTCCCCTATGTTTCAGAATAGGGTATATCTAAAGTCATGTGTTCTGCAATTACATTGTGGCTGAATCCACCCCTTGTTGTAGAACTATGCTCCAAAATCTGGGCTTTTGTTGAAAAAAAATATTTCTAACCATTCTGATTTCAGAGAGAACCTGGAAAAAATATGAATTGAATGTAATTAATGCAATGTTACCAGCTTGAATTTGCAGACAGCTTGAAATAACAGCTCCATGAGGTGTTTGTTGCCCTAACCAAGGAAGATGCAATGGGTGAGATACAAGTTCAAATCCCTTGATGTTAGACAGAAGGGGGAATTGAGCCAGGATTTCCCACATCCCAAGAGAGTACCCTGACCACTGCGCTGAAGTTATAAGGGAGGTCTTCTTTCCTTCCCCTGGTGTTCTGTGAATCTAGTTCTTTCCTTTTTCAAAAATGCCTCAAAATGAAAAATATTGGGTTGAAACATTTCAATTTGACCCAATTTGAAACTTTTACTTTGATTTGCTGATTTAATTATTATTATTTTTTTCAGTTTGATTTTAAACAAAACTTGTTTTTATTTATTTATTTTTGGAATTGTCAGCAAACTGAAAAATCCATTATTTAGCCAGTTCTACTCCCAACACTTTTGGCCCACCCTGCTCAAGCTCTTGTTAATGAAACCTTGGGCTAGGAAGGGAAAGTAAGAGGAGAAGAATTACAGTACAAGTTGTAAGAGAGCTGGACCTTGCAGCTCTACTCCAGAGGTAGCTGCTACCTTTGATGGACCCACCTTTCGTTTGCTAGAGGACAGCCTCAGAAAAGTATTTGAGAAACCTTAACTCTAAGTAAATGCTCAAGCCTTATGTACTCAAAAATAAGAGGGAATCCCAGTTAGTATATTTGTCTGTTAGTTTGTTTGTTGTGTGCTTACTTGTTTGCCACAGGCCTGCTTGATTGAAATTTTGGTTGATTGTGGTGTGTTTTGGGGACTATACGCTGAGCCATGTGATCTGCTAGGGTTGGCTGAGCGCTCACTAATGAGGCTTTAGTCTGCTATGTTTTGATCTCTAATTCTTTTAGGATCCCTTGACAATGGAACGGGGCCAATTTAAAGAGAACAGGGGTTTAAAACCCCAGCTCCTAAGTGACCAAAGGAGAAGCAAACAGGAGAGTTTTGTGAGGAAGTTTAGAGAGGGAGCATGAGTGCCAGATACACCTAACAAACATACTCTAATTCCCCCCTTCCCACACTAAAACCCCCTCAAAAGAACAAACAAACAATAAAAGCCCCTGCAAGAGTAAAAATAATGCAGTCAGAAGTCCAGCAGCAGAGTGGCGGCTACCCAGTTTATTGCACTGTTTGCAGCATTTACAATTACCTGCCTTTTGGGCAGGTAGCATATGTGTGAATTTGGTGCAAGCAACTCATTGCTCTCAGAGACTGAGTACATGATTTTGAGATTAGAGAGGCTGAGCTGGAGGAGCTAAGAAAGACAGAGAGGTACATATACAAGACTTTAAGAAACGCTGTAGAGTGGTCCCCACCCTTCTTGAGTAGCACAGAGAGACTTGGAGAAGGAAAACATCAAGCTGATGTGGAGGGATATGATCCCAAAGTTGAGACCCTGCTTCTGGATGCTATCATAGTATCCTCTCACACTGAGAATACCCTAGTTATTAGGAATACAGGTAATATGAATAGGGGATTTGATTATTATAAATATAGATTGAGTTTGTGATGACCAGGAAAACCTGGTGAATTGCCTATCAGGGGAATTGTCTGTCAGATATAGGCACTGACTCTGTGGGTGCTCCAGCCCCACTATCAGAACCTTCCCCTGCCCCCAGCGCTTCCTGCCCACCAGTGGGCCCTGCCGATCAGAACCTCCCCCTCCCTTCCAGCGCCTACCGCCTGCCACGGATCAGCAGTTTTGCGGCATCAGGAGGCGCTGGGGGGAGGGGGAACAAGTGAGGGCACAGCACACTTGGGGGAGGGAGTGGAACTGGGCAGGGAAGAGGTGAGGCAGGGTGGGAAGAGGCGGGGAAGAGACCGGGCGGAGCAGGGGTGGGAAGAAGCAGGCCGAGGGTGGGGCAGTGGGGAAGGGGTGGAGTGGGGGTGGGCCCTGGGCAGAGTCAGGGTGGGGAGTACCTCCCGGCAGATTAGAAACTTGGTGCATCTGCCACCAGGGGTGAAATTTGCAGACCTCTTGAGATATCTAGATATACTTATGTGCAGTGATGGGGAGAAGCTGGTGGTTATCATACACACAGGTACCAATGACATAGGGAAAGGTAGAAGAGAGATCTTGGAGGCCAAATTTAGACTGCTAGGAAAGATTAAAATCCAGAACCTCCATGTAGCATTCTCTGAAATTCTTCCAGTTCCACACACAGGGCCAGTTTGACAGGCAGAACTGCAGGATCTCACTGTGTGGATAAAATGATTGTGTAGGGAGGAATGATTTAGGTTTATTAGAAACTAGGGACTATTTTAGGAAAGGAGGAGCCTGTACAGAAAGGATGGGCTTCACCTAAATCAAAATGGAGCCAGATTGCTGGCAAATCAGGGCTGGATTAACCTTTTGTGGGCCCCGGCGCCAAACATATTTATGGGCCCCCATATAGTCATTGTGGGTTCTGAGTGTGGGCCTGGTGTGGCAGTGCCATTGGTGCCATAGTATACCCAGAAAATGTCAGAGACATTTTTCTTTTTGATCACACACCTCTACATGCATTGCCATACACAGCTCCCTCAGGACCCAGTTTTTCCTCATTGAGCTGTATACCCCTGTGGGTTTACCAGGGTCCACAGTGAGCAGAACTTTCATAGTGATCAGGGAAACTCCCCACAGATTTCTCTCCTTCCTCATTCAGACCTTCTATAGCCATGTCTCCGGTACCACCCTATTTCACCAGTCACTGTATGTGGTCCTAGTCTCATCTTGAAGTTCTAAAGCCAGCAGATACCTGATCAATTCTGACAAATCCCTCCCTCAGCACCCATCCTGCCATTTGAGCAAGCCACTTGCAAACACCATTTTCCAAAAGTGAGGACTTAGCTCTTGGGAATCTGAAGACACCCGCCTTTCTCCCTCTGCTCCCATCAAAATGCTAGTCTACTACGTGATCACCACTACCCCTCCCCATACTTGTTTCCTTTCTACTTTGGACATGCTCACCAACCAGCTGGGGCTATTCTCCCGCTGCAAGCCTGACCTGCTTCCTCTTTTCCCTGCTCCCCTTAACATTCCTTTCCTACTGGTGACCTCTGTTCCTTGAGGTTAACTCCAGTTTCTTTATCTACTCTAGCTTAATGGCCCCCAGTAGCCACAGAGCCACCTGCAGCTTCTCTGGTTATAGCATGGGGCCAATTGCCAGAGGCCAGCCTTAGGTAGCTGCAGCTACTAGTCAAGGGAGGGGTGGCAATTCCAAGGCTGAGCATGCTTGAACCTTGCAACAGCAGCACTAGGGACTCTAAATCCTCAGCGCTGGCCCTAGGCAGCTGCAGACTCTGCAGTTAGGCACTTCCCTCCTCTAGGCCATGGCTTTAAGTACCTGAGATGCCCATCACCTGCAGCAGAGGCCACCAATTCCCACGCACCCTCAAACTAGCACATAGTCATGCAGAAAGTGCAGCCTGAATGATTTTGGAGGCTGGGGTGCCAGGAGGTTCCCATCCCTGAGCAGCAGCTCTGCAACAAGCTGACATGCCCCCCACCTCTGCTGTGGGACCAGGACCCTGTGAAGACAGTGGAGTTACCCTGAGTATAACCAGTTCTGTCCAAAGCCTCTTGAATTGAGTGGGAGTCTTTTCATTGTTTTTAATGGGCTGCATATAGAAGCAAAGGACCCATTCTAGACTTAGGAGCAAAGTGCATTCTATACTGCACTGGTTTACTATTTGTAACAGGAAGGTCTCACATTACCTAGTGAATAAGCAATACCTCCTACAGCACCTAACTTTTTCTGAGAGGCTTCCCACCCAATTACTAAATGTAAACCTGCTTCGCTTACAAGGGCTGAAAATATCAGGTAGTATGGTTACAAACGCAAGGCACTTCTGAATTCAGTAAGACAGGGGTCGGCAACGTTTGGCACACGGCTCACCAGGTTAAGCACCCTGGCAGGCCGGGCCAGTTTATTTACCTGCTGACGCGGCAGGTTTGGCCGATCGCGGCCTCCACTGGCCGTGGTTCGCTGTCCCGGGCCAATGGGGCGGCGGGAAGCCACGGCCAGCACATCCCTCGCCCGCGCTGCTTCTTGCCGCCCCCATTGGCCCAGGACGGCGAATCGCGGCCAGTGGGGGTCGCGATCGGCCAAGCCTGCCGTGTCAGCAGGTAAATAAACTGGCCCGGCCCACCAGGGTCCTTACCCTGGTGAGCCACATGCCAAACGTTGCCGACCTCTGCAGTAAGAATTTTGGATGTGCACAGAAAGGACTGGTTCCCGCATGGTTACAGAACTGCAGTAAAGTGGAACAATTTTCAGCTTGTGTGACTGGAGGATATCTGGATCCATATTCTAAGCCTATCCTACATAAATGAAGAAAAGTTGAGGTGCCTTTATTATTCTTTTGTTCCAATATTTGTCTCTATGGGGAATTTGCCAATGGAATATTACTGTCTTCCTTTTAAACAAACAAAACTAAAGAAAATAAATGGTAATGGCTGTTGAACATAGCAATTCCAGTCCTAGTTAGCACTGGGAAGACCCCAGCATTTGTTGCTCAATTTTATCCTACTTTTTCTACAGCAAATTACAGTGGATCAGTATATTTGATTTGGGAGAAATGACATAACAGCTGCCCAAATTGAGCTTGAGCACTCCTGAATTTTGAGAGTGTTGAAATCTGGAAGGCAGATGCTAGATTACCTTTCTGAATATTGGATAAATCTGGAAAGGAAAAGTCAATTTCTGCTTCCATGGCTCAGAAGTGGAAATCCTCCTGCATGCCTGGTACTGTACCTAAAGCTGCCCAGGTCCTC
This sequence comes from Chrysemys picta bellii, assembly GCF_011386835.1. Lineage (NCBI taxonomy): Eukaryota > Metazoa > Chordata > Testudines > Emydidae > Chrysemys > Chrysemys picta. Next base: position 146,199,891 of record NC_088792.1, read on the forward strand.
TAGTAGAGCCTCCCCTCCCTTACTTTTCATTTTAACTTCTTCTAGTGGGGTCCACATACCTCCCTTGCTAGGCTTCGGATAGAGAGGTGCACTGTCCATTCATTCCATCCAATTCCTTCTTTGGGGGCTGCCAGGCGAGGTTACACCACCATCCCTAATCCAGTCTGGGGAAGTCTTCTGAGGGTGATATCTTCTATTCCTTGGGCATACTTGTTCCCCATTCACACTGCCACTCCTTTCTAGCAGCCAGCTCTCCATTCACAGCAAGCTGCGATGCATGGGGTCTCAGCTTCCCCACTCCCTCGCCCTCCCTTTCCTGTTGATAGCAGCCAAGGGAATGCTGGGAAATGTAGTTCCTTCCCTGCTCCAGGGCAGGCTCTCTAGGCTGGGAGCTGGCCAAGGAACTACAGCTCCTTGGGTTCTGAGCTCCCATGCTGGATCCTGCTGCTCGGTGGCTCCGCTTTTGCAGCACTGCGAGAGGGGAGGAAGTGAGTGTTATGGCCCCCTTCTGAGCTTGGGCCTGGCGCCATGGTAAATCCAGTACATGTTATGGCATGTAAAATTTAAAAGGTCGTAGAGGTAAATTTAAACCGACAGGTTCAGAGAAACATATAGTTCAGACAGAGACATCCCTTAGGGGACAATTTATTGAAGCGGATACTGTATATCAGGGGTCGGCAACCTTTCAGAAGTGGTGTGCCGAGTCTTCATGTATTCACTCTAATTTAAGGTTTCGCGTGCCGGTAATACATTTTAACGTTTTTAGAAGATCTCTTTCTATAAATCTATATTATATAACTAAAGTATTGTATGTAAAGTAAACAAAGTTTTCAAAATGTTTAAGAAGCGTCATTTAAAATTAAATTAAAATGCTGATCTTACGCCACCAGCCTGCTCAGCTCGCTGCCAGCCTGGGGTTCTGTTCACCTAGGCCGGCAGCGGGCTGATCAGGGCCTATGGCCGGGACCCCAGACCTGGGGGGGAGAGGTGTTTCAGGGGTCAGGGCAGAGGGCTGGGGGAGGGGGTTCAGAGCAGAAGGCTGGTGTGTGTGTGTGTGTGTGGGGGGGGGGGGTTCAGAGATCAGGGCAGAGGGCTGGGGGCTGTGGGGGGTGCAGGGCAGAAGGCTGGGTGTGTGTTGGGTGTGGGGGGTTCAGGGAAGAAGGCTGGGGGTATGGGGGTGCAGGGTAGAAGGCTGGGGTGCTCTGCTCGTGGGGGTGCTTCCAGCCCCCTGCCCTGAGCGGCTCAGGGCAGGGGGCTGGAAGGGATATGCTCTGTTCCACCCCCTTCCTCCAGGCTCTGTCCCTACCTCTTCTCTGCGTCCTCTACGGAGCTCTGTGCATGCTGCTGCTCTTCCCCCTCCCCCTCGCTAGGTCCATCAGCTGATTGGTTCAGGGAAGGAGAGGAGGAGGGGCAGGAAAGCACCACGCTGGGGGAAGAAGTAGGGGAGAGGGGAAGCTTGGCTGCTGCAGAACCAAGCTTCTGCCTCCTGCCCCCGCAGGGGAGAGCGGTGTGCGGGGGGGCTGAGTGGGGCTGGGGACCGGGACCGCGGCAGGGAGTTGTGTGCCACTCAGAATTGGCTCACGTGCCATGTCTCGCACACGTTCCGTAGGTTGCCGACCCCTGCTCTATATCCTAGTTCAGAGGAGAGGATAGAAGTTGATAAAGTACAGGTAGAAACCAAAGAGAAACTGTCAAACAAAAAAAAAAGAGTTCTATCCAGTTACATCACATGAAGGCAGACAATTAAACACCGACAATTTTTATAAGTGCTTGTATACAAAAGTTTGAGGTCTAGATACTTAGATGGGTGAACTTGAGAGCCTGGTATTAAATGAGAGTATTGATATAATAGGCATCACAGAAACTTGGTGGAACAATGATAATCAATGGGACATGCTAATACTAAGGTACAAAATATATAGGAATGACACAGTAGTTTGTGCTGGTGAGGGAGTGGCACTATATGGGAAAAAAAGCACAGTCAAATGGAGTAAAAATCTTAAATGACTCAAACTGTATCCTAGAATCTGTATGGATAGAAATTCCATTCTTGAATAATAAGAGTTTAGCAGTAGAAATATACTACCAAACACCTTACCGAGATGGTGATAGTGATTGTGAGATGTTCATGGACACTAGAGAGGCTACAAAAACAGAAAATCCAATAATAATGGGGGATTTCAATTACCCCATATTGATTGAGTACATGTCACCTCAGTATGGGATGCAGAATTAAAAATTTTAGACACCATTAATGACTGCTTTTTGGAGTCCTGGAACCCATAAGGAGAGGGGCAATTATTGATTTTGTCCTAAGTAGAGCACAGGATCTGGTCTAAGAGGTGAATATAGCTGAACTGCTCAATAATAGAGATCATAACGTGATTAAATTTAACAACCTTGGAGGGGTCAAAATACCAAAGAAATGCACTAGAGCAATATTTAACTTCAAAAGGAGGAAATACACTAAAATTAGGAAGCTAGTTAAATAGAAATTAAAAGGAACAGTCAAGAGTGAAATGCCTGCAAGCTGCAAGGAAACTATTTAAAAACATGATAATAGAGGCTCACACTAAATGTATACCCTAAATAAAACAAAAAACATTAACGAGACTAAACAAATGCCATCCTGGCTTAAGAACAAAATACAAGAAGTGAGAGGCAAAAAGACATCCTTTAAAGATTGAAAGTCAAATCCCACTAAGGAAAATAGAAAGGAACATGAACTCTGGCAAGTCAACTGTAAAAATTCAATTGGGCTGGCCAAAATAGAATTTGAAGAACAACTAGCAAAAGACACAAAAACTAACAGCATTTTTAAAGTACATCAGAAGTAGGAAGCCTGCCAGACAATCAGTGGGGCACTAGACAAGATGCTAAAGGAGCACTGACAGGGCCTTTCCAGAGACGCTAAATGTTGGTCTTCACTGCAGAGGATGTGAGGGAGATTCTCACAGGTGAGCCATTCTTTTTAGATGATAAATCTGAGGAACTGTTCCAGATTGAGGTGTCAATAGAGGAGGTTTTGGAACAAATTAATGAACAGTCACAAGTCACCAGACCAAATGGCATTCGGCCAAGAATTCTGAAGAAATTCAAATATGAAATTTCAGAACTACTAACTGTGGTATGTAACCTAGTGCTTAAATCAGTTTTCACAGTGGAGAGAAGTAAATAGCAGGGTCCTTCAAGGATCGTACTGGGACCAGGGATGTTCAACATATTCATAAATGATCTGGAAAAGGGGGTGAACAATGATGTGGCTAAATTTGCAGATGATACAAAATTACTCAAGGTAGTTAAGTCCAAAGTTGACTGTGAAGAGTTACAAAGGGATCTCACAAAATTGGATGACTGGGCAACAAAATGGCAGATGAAATTCAATGTTGATAAGTGCAAAGTAATGCACACTGGAAAACATAATCCCAACTATACAAACAAAATGATGGGATGTCAATTAGCTGCTACCACTCAAGAAAGAGATCTTTGAGTCATTGTGGATACTTCTTGGAAAACACCAGCTCAGTGTGAAGTCGCAGTCAAAAAAGCTAACAATGTTAGGAACCATTAGGAAAGGGATAGAGAATAAGACAGAAAATATAATGCCACTATGTGTATCTACAAAATGCTCCCATAACTTGAATACTGAGTGCAGTTCTTGTTGCCCTACCTCAAAAAGATATATTAGAATTGGAAAAGGTAAAGAGAAGGACAGCACAAATGATTAGGGTATGGAACAGCTTCCATATGAGGAGAGATTAAAAAGACTGGGACTGCTCAGCTTGAAAAAGAGACAACTAGGAGAGGGGGATATGATAGATGTCTACAAAATCATGAATAGTGTTGATAAAGTGAATAACACATGACACAAGAGCCAGAGGTCACTCAATTAAATTAATAGGCAGCAGATTTAAAACAAACAAAAGGAAGTACTTCTTCACACAACACATGGTCAACCTGTGGAACTCATTGCCATGAGATGTTGTAAAGTCCAAAAGTATAATTGGATTAAAAAAAGAATTAGATGAGTTCATTGAGGATAGGTCCATCAATAGCTATTAGCCATGCTCTGCATGTTCCTCAACCTTTGACTAATCAAACCTGGGTGTCGACGACAAGGGATGGATCATTCAGTAGTAGTTCTGTTAATTCCATCTGAAGCATCTGGAACTGGCCACTGTTGGAAGACAGTATATTGGGCTACTTGGACCATTGGTCTATGGCCTTCTTACGTTATTTTGAAAGTTCCAATCTTTTGTGTTATAATGTGTTATGGACCTGTACCAGATAGGAGCTACTCCTTGCTGGTATAAAGAGGGTACAAGTCTACTACTACAGTTAATATTTTCTTTTAACTCCACTGGTAGAAGCCTGTGCTCTCTTCTTCCCACATAGTGTAGTCTTTTGTATGCCGTTGTATATAAAACAGTAAATGACCATGAAGGGTACATAGTAATGGATAAAATTGGAGGGCAATCGCTCCCCTTCATTGCACCAGGACAGGCTTTCATGTGTATATATGAAGGTGAATGGCACACAAGATACACATACAGAATTTGAGAATAAAGCTCTCTGCATTTAAAGGCCTGCAAAACTAACTTTAACCACTTTGAAACGAGGCGCTTACCCTCTGAAATATAACAAGACTTGCTGAAAAATATATTTTTTAAAGTACCAAATTGGGCAGTTACCTAAAAGTAATGAAAGCTGAGTAAGCAGCAGAATTTATAATGCTTTGTGTTTTAATAAAACAGAGGAAATTTAGGAAATAGTGTGACAAAGCTTGGGGGGGGGGGATATATTACATTTATCTCTTCTAAAAATATAACATGTCAAAGGTTTGACCAAGAAGCACTGAAGTAAAATGCCTTTAATAAACCTACCAAAAATACCCATAACACAGTTTAGTGGGAACGCTGTTTTGGTTAGATTTTGTATCCTTACTCAAGTTGGTATTTACTTTCATGAGTAATCCTATTGATACTCTGCAGTGTATGTGAGGATTCCACGTTCAGGCTCATATTGTAGAAGTCTCAAGTTAAGGATCAATATTTTGTTGTCAAAGAGGAAGTTAGTGAGAAGCAAACAATTAAATAACTGTGAATAAAAGTGTATTAGTTACTCATCACTGAGTGAAATGTCTTCCATGGAGAGAGGCTCTGCCAGTAAATGATTTAATTTCATTGTTTTGTTGACTGTTCACCCAGTGGAATTTGCTTTATATACTAGTTGATATATTTGTAGAAAGGGGCCAGTGCATGAGGAAATGACAAGGTCTGGTTTCTAAAATCTGTCTGCTCTTGGAGATGCTGTATAATTTTGCAATCTGTACCATTCTGAGCATCCTATGGGGCACAATAAACATACTTTTATGCTATTCTGTTTTATTTAACAGACAGTACCTCCGTAGCTCTGCATTAATGGTAACTTTGATGAACAAATAAAAGTTTCACTTATCTAAAAGCTGGATCTGAACATAGGGAGGTAGAATGGTCTAGCTGATAAGGCATGAGACTGGGAAATCCGATGCTGGTTCAGTTCCTGATTCAGCACAGACTTCCTATTAGATTTTGGGCATGTGAAGGTATGTCATGCCTCCATCACCCACCTGTATAATGGGGAAAATACTTCCTACATAATAGAGAGTGTAAAAATCTATCAGTGAGCCCCTCAGATACTGTGGTGATGAGGGCCATAAAAGTAGCTGGACAGATACAGCCCTATTGATAACTTTGGTTTAAAACAGGGATCGGCAACCTTTGGCACACGGCCCACCAGGGTAAGCACCCTGGCAGGCCCGGTGGGTTGGTTGCCTGCTGCGTCTGCAGGTTCGGCCGATCGCGACTCCTCCTGGCCGTTGTTCACTGTCCCAGGCCAATGGGGGCTGCGTGAAGCGGCACGGGCCGAGGGGTGTGCTGGCCGCCACTTCCCGCCGCCCCCATTGGCCTGGAGCGGTAGTGGGAGCCGTGATTGGTGGAACCTTCAGACGCGGCAGCTAAACAAACGGGCCCGGCCCGCCAGGGTGCTTACCCTGGCAGGCCGCGTGCCAGAGGTTGCCGATCCCTGATTTAAAATAACCCAACCTTTTGCCTGCCACAGAGCACATCAAACTTAGAGGGCTGTGGAAAACATTTTAAACTAATAACAGTTTAAAGAGAGGGAGAAAAAACAAACCAGCACCTTGGAACTGTCAATTACAATAGAAAATAGCTCCTCTTCAACATTAGAAACACCGAGTAAGATTAATCTGTTCATTGCATAAACCTTTGACTAGATTATTTTAATATGCTAAAAAGTAGGGGTCATTTTTATAGTTTACCCATTAACTTGTTTAAATTTGAATCCTTAAAAGGGTATTAGGAAATCTTAATTTCAGACAGAAAGAACTTGGCAAGTCCAAGAGGGAAGTGCAAGGCCCAGGAGAGCCAAACTAGACAAAATGTGCTCCTCATTAAATCTGGAGCCATGAGGGCTTAATGGACTTGGCATGTGGTTGAGTCTAACCAGCTGTTTGGGAAACTCTATGTTGTGCACCTGTTCAAATATGATTATTCCTCCCTATAGCCTTGTCAGTGTTGGCTTTATATTTGTTATCTTTTTATATCTGAACTTGTAAGTTTTTGAAAATCCTTTAACTGGCAAATTGGAAAGCAGGAAAAATGTATAGAATAAACTGGTAAACTGATTGCAGTGGAAAGATACGTGGTACAGGACAGAGGATGTCAGCTTCATTGTTCCCTGGTCGGAAGTGGTGAACTTTGGAATCATTTAAACATGAATGGACAAAGCAAAGGGGATGTGCTGTGTGGCATAGAAATCTATATCAACAGAGAGAAGAACTACACTGATCCCTTATGCCAGGTGTGGCCAAACTGGTTCGTGAGCCACATGTGGCTCTTTTATCTACTGTTAAAGTGCGAATTGCAGAGCCCCCCCCCCCACCGCTTTCCTTCATTCTCCACCTACCAGACTGTGGAGGATTCTGCCCAGCGGGGAGGAGGGCTAGAGGCCTGAGTCCCACGGGTTGTGCCTGCCAGGGCTCGGGGCCTTAGCAGGAGCAGGGCTGAAGCCCCGAACCCTGTCAGGCAGCTCCCACGGGGCTGAAATCCCGAACCTGGCAGGTGCGCCCTGGCTCTCGAACTTCTGAAGATTGTCGTATGAGGCTCTGAGGGTCAGTAAGTTTGGCCACCCCTGCCTCATGCCTTTTTTAATCTTTAACTTTATAAACTCACCCTGCCACATTAGATAATGCATTGTCTGAATGAAACAAATAAAAATTCAAAAAGAAAGCAATTTTGCTGAGCTGATGCATCACAGTGAAAACTTAATGATGGCAGAGAGCAATATGTATTTTTGAAGTGTTAGTTTTATATTAGTTAATGTCTTTAACAGTTCACCACCAAGAAGCTCTCCACAGGTCTAAGGAATTTATTAGTAGACTTTAAAAAAAGAAAAAAAAGTGATTTAAAAAAATTGCTATGTATATATATTTTATATATATATATAAAAGTGTGTGAGTGTGTGTGTATGTATGTATATATATAAAATAAAGTGGTGCCTGGCTGTAGCTGCTCAGGAAGTTAGAATATTAGAATAAGTACAAGGGAAGATGGATTAATCAGCAAATGGCAAATGAGACAGTCAAAGGTGCATGATAAATGAAATTATCACATAGCGCTGCAATTTAGCAGAAAAGTATCAACCTCATGTGATAGTGTGTGTGTGTGTGTGTGTGTGTGTGTGTGCACGTGCGGGTACATGTACACATGCATATGCTTGCTGTTCCAATTTTATATACCACCCCCTGAAAATAATCCAACCAACCAACAGCTGTCAGAGTAGTGTTTCTTCCTCCTCCTCCTTGAGTTTCCATCCAAAATAATTGAGGTTATTATTTAAGGCTCCACACTGACAAGCTTCAGATTGTACCATCAATAATACATGTGTGTATACATATGTATATAGAAAGAATTGTTCCACTTTTAAAGCCTGTCTCCTGGCCGTATAGGATTAGAAATAGGAACTTTATAATTTTTGGAAAGATGAGCTTCCTAGCTTTCCAATGAGATGCTCAAAACTTGCTTTGAACTCTGGAAAGGCCAGAAATAATGCAAATTAAAGTTATGATATTTTTAAGTATGGAAAACTTTTCAGATCATTTTTAGAGAGGTTACATTTATTAGTGTTTGTATATTTTTATTTTTATGCCTCTCTGCATGCTGCACGGTTAGAATAATGGAAAATAAAGCACTTCTAGATAAATCAAGATTTAGAAAAATTTTGGTTTTACAACCTACATTGTGTTTCACAGATTCCAGTCTCTACAAATAGAAACACATGATTACTGACGGTGTTTTTAAAAGTAACCAATTATTGTTTGTAAGATTTTAGAAAGTAGTTTGGTAGGTAAGCAGAGATCAAATCTATTTTTTGTCACCTTAAAATTCTTCCAAAATCAGTGGGGCCTGATTCTCCACTGCCTTGCAAGTTATAAGTTGGTAGCATTTTGCACCCATTTTGGACAGGTGCATGATTATGCAAGATGCAAGGGACCTGAGAATCAGATTCTAGGAATTTTGTGTGTACAATTAATGTGGGATCAAGCCCCAAGTTTTGAAGCTGAACCATACATATATTATTTATTAGCACACTTCACCTTACAAGCAATTGAAAGCCTGCAAGAGTCCTCATCCAAGACTTCTTGCCAAGAGTCCTACAAATATCCCTCAGCATACAAACAGAAGACATATTAAATAGTTTAGAATAATCAATCCCAACCCATCTATTCATACATGGAGATCAGAAACTTTAACCAAAGAGTAATTAACAGAAGTAGGAAGTGCTAGGAAAGCCTGTTTGAGAGTGTCTAACAGAAGAATAAACAGGAAAAAAAAATCTTGCATATACAATATAATCAAATCCTTGTGATGGGGTTGTCATAAATGCCATGTTTAATGGGGCGTGAAAACACAACAGTATGAGAGTTTTGAGGTGCCCTGATTTTTTAACTAATTCTGATGTTTTGGGAGGGTTGTGTGCATGTGGACTACAGACACAGGCTAGCAGAGTCATTCGGATACAGGGATCAGAATCATGGAGGCTGAAAAGTCTGATTTGTGTTGTGGCTTTATGCTTTTTTTAAAAATTGAGTGACCCCGAAAAGTGTGTCATGAGCAGTTAAACTTGCTTGCAGTAATAAAACACTCCAGTTTGTTCAGAGAACACCAGTCTCCTTAACTTCTTTTACAGGCCCATAAACAAGCAGCTTTCACATCTTTAAAAATAAGTGATTCATATAAGAGCTTCTTTAAAATTCAGTAAGAACTAGAGATACTAAGGACTTAAGTCTCTCTGTCTGCTCCCTCACTTGCTGTGACACACAGGGGACCTCTTTTGTCTCAAATACTGCCTGAATTGACAAGTGGCTTCTGCTGGGAAGGACTTAGCACAGCAAAATGCACATTGACATTGGTAGCAAAATTCCCAGCCATGAGGCTGCTGCTTCAGCTGGTCATTATGGCTGAGACAGCAAAGTTACACCAGCAGGTATCACTTTTAAGGTTGCTACTTCCAGAAGTAACATCCAACAACAGTGACTTCAGGTTCGCAGCATATCTGCCATTTATATTTGGTCAGGTCTTCAAGGACAAATCTTGGCACCTCAATGTCTGGTGAAAATGGTCCCTAACCCTGTGATTCTGTTGGACAGAGGATGAGGGAGAAATGGTGAGGCCTCTATGCTGTGGAATATTATTTTACAGATGCTTCTGCTGTGGACATATACTGTGAGTGAGAGATTTGGAGGATTGACTGTGCAATTTCTCCAGCCATCAAAGGAATAGAGGGTCCAATGGTTAGGGTGTTAGTTTAGGACTTGAGAGATCCAGCTTCAAGTGCATGCTCGTCTCTCCTCCCCTCCCCCCCACCTGCCTCCAACTCCAGGCTTTCTATTTGACTTTGGGTATGTTACCTTTTCCATTTTGCCTCAGTTCCCCATTTGTGCAATGGGAATAATAGTACTTCTTTATCTCACAGAGGTTTTGGGAATATAAATACATCAAAGTTTGAGTTACTGAGATACCATGGTAATGGAGTACCTTAAATGGTGAGTTAGGAGGAGGGGAGGGAGGCACAAGGAGTATGCCAGTAGGCTGGTAGAGTGGCCAGGGAGCCTTTCTGCAGCTGCTTATTATTTGCTTCTGTGTAATTCACTAGCACTTAGCTGAGTAGAGATAAGCAAAACTTTCTGGATGAATGGTTTATTTGCTGCAAGACACCGTCTTGGTCAACCTGAAACTATTAATGAATTTGACACATATTTGCCAAATCCTTTTGACCAATGTTTTAAAAATCTAGATGCCATTCACAAAACATCCAGAGTGCAGTGGTTAGGGTACTCTCCTGGGACATGAGAGACTTGTGTTCTGTTCTACCCTCAGCCCAATGTGGAAAAGGCATTTGCACTTGGGTCTCCCATGCTGCAGAAGAGTGCCCTAACCACTGGACTGTAGGATATTCTGGTGTGGGCTTTCTTAATCTCTGCAACTGAAGCTGTTCTACTTTGTATAAATAATTAAATAGTCACTGGAGCAAGGACATGAATTTTCGTGTCCAGCCTCCTAGGTGAGTGCCTAACCCACCAAGCTATAGAGTCATTCTCTCTCTGGCTCAGTGACAATACAGGTATTTTATACAAAGTGAATAGCATCAATAGGAGACATTGCGACCCCCAACAGAATGTCATGTAGCCCATTGGCTAAGGCACTCTCCTGCAGCATGGGAGACCCAAGCTCAAATTCTCCATCTCAGGAAGAGGAGGGAATTGAAACTGGGTCTCCCACTGTGTAGAAGAGTAACCTGGCGAAGAGGGGCTCCTACTTTAGTTGTTTTGTGAATCTAGCTGTTCATTTCCTTTACTTTTATGTTAAAAAATGGAAACAAAACTGTTTCAGGTTAGAAGAAATGTTTCATTTGATCTAAAATGAAAATTGTGTTGGCTTTTTGACCAATTCCAACATAATTAGATCTAATTGTTTAGTAGGTTTTTTTTCCCCCCTCAGAACTACCAGTCAACTGAAAAGTCAGTTATTTGTCATCTCTATAGTTGAATTGCTGGAGCTTGCCACTGATCTTGCTTTAAATGAATAACCAGTAAAGGGAATAACTGGAAAGATACACGGACACTACAACAATATGGTTATTAGCCCCTCATACACTTTCACTTATTAAATGTCATCTTTCCTTTAGACAGACATATATATGTAGATCTTTGTGTTTGGTACAATATAGCACAAAGAGAATCCATCCATAACAGTACACAATCTCCACCTGTTGTGATGGTGTGCCTTATTATTATACTACAGAGACATGGTGGGTGAGGTAATATCTTTTATTGTTGGTGAGAGAGACAAGCTTTCTCTCTTACAGGGAGGTCTTCTTCAGCTTGTCCCCTTAACCCACAGAAGCTGGTCCAATAAAAGATGTTATTTCACCCATCTTGTCTCCTCTAAATTATCCTGGGACCAATATGGCTACAACACTTATTTTTCAGTGTAATTCAGAGATTCTAACCCCAAAGGGGGCCATTGTGATTATCCAATCTGGCCTTCTGCATAACATAAGCCATAATTTCTTTGAAATAATTTCTCTTTAAACTAAAGCATTTCTTTTAGAAAAACATCCCATTTTGATTTTAAAAAATAATTCAGTGATGGAGAATCCACTACAGCCCTTGATATTTTGTGCTAATGATTAATTACCCTCACTATTCAACATTCAAAGATATTTTCCAGTCTGAATGTGTCTAGCTTTAAAATCTAGCCATTGGATCTTATTACATCTTTGTCTTCTAGAATGAAGAGCCCACCATCCAATATTTGTTTCCCAGATAGGTACTCATAGACTATGATCAAGCCACCCCTTGTATGTCTCTTTGTTAAGCTAAATAGACTCAAGGTGCTCAATCTATCATGATAAGGCATGTTTTCTGATCTTTTAATCACTCATGGGTCTTCTCTGAACCATCTCCAATTTATCAACATTCTTCTTGAACTGTGGTGACCAGAATTGGCTGTAGTATTCCAGCAGTGGTTGCACTAGTTACGAATACAGCAGTGATATAAGCACTTTACTTATACTCAAGATTCCCCCTGTTTATGCATCCAGTTGATGCTTTTATTGTCATGATGCAATTTTATACTTTAAATTTGTGATACCAATACACAGAATTTAAATATTATATATATATATGTATACACCCACACCAAAAATCTAAAAGTTAAGCATATGAAGAAGTGAATCACCTGCCTCCCATGAATAGTCATTTTTTACCCTTTTACACGTTGCCAGGATCAAATATTTGCAGTTCAACTGTAATTGTTCCTGAAAAAGGAAACTTGATAATATCTTCTGTGGAGATAAGAGAGTAATAACAACAACCACAACAGAAAAGAAAAAAATGCACCCAAGGCACCAATGGATATCTACAGCATTTGTGCTTGCAGCATTTACTTCCCACTGAGAAGAGAAAAATAGTGTATGTTTCTTTACACCTCAAAACACAATGGGCTAGCACTGTGAATCACATTAATTCATACTTTATGTAATACTAAGCCAGATGTGATGAAGACATGAAGTGGTGCAGCACAGAGGAGATTCAAAGTATATGGCTCCTACCAGAGAGAACAAGTTCAGGAGAGAGAGAGAGAGAGATAACAAGTCTATCTAAAGTGATTCATTCATATATATCTGGAAATGTGGCTTGCAGTCGACCCATAGGTACTTGGCTGCATTCATTATCTGATGCACAGGTGTTGCTGTGAGTATGTTTCTCTGCACTGGGGAAATTCAGAAAATTCACTGGCACTTGGAACAACACTTCACACCGTGTGGTGCTTTAGGTTAATCCACTAAGTTGTAATGGAAAAAAAAAAGTAGAAATACTATCTGGCTCTTGACCCCTCCTCTCTCCCTTTTTATAATTTCTTTTACCAGCTGTGCTTCTTTATATCTAGCTGCATCTCTTTTTTGTTTCCACATTTATTTTTAGCACAAATAGGTAAGCAGCAAAGTAAGTTTTATAGATGCTGGTTAAATGATAATAAGGATAATAAAAAGCCATGGAACAGATGAAGACTTCTACCAACCAACCAAACAAAACCCCCCTTGTATTTTTGTGCCTTTATAATTACCTCACTAATGGAGCATTGTATGAGAGTTTTGATGTTGCAAGGTGCTGAGTGCCTTCTGCTGATACTCATGTCAATTGTGCCCTCAGGAAGCACTTGGCACCTAACAGACTCAGTCCTTAAATACCTAGAACAGGGATCGGCAACCTTTGGCACCAGGTAAGCACCCTGCAGGCCAGGCCAGTTTGTTTACCTGCCGCATTCGCAGGTTCGGCTGATCGAGGCTCCCACGGGTCACGGTTCGCTGCTCCAGGCCAATGGGGGCTGCGGGAAGCAGCGGCCAGCACATCCCTCAGCCCGCGCTGCTTCCCACAGCCCCCATTGGCCTGGAAAGGTGAACTGTGACCAGTGGGAGCCTCGACTAGCCAAACCTGCGGGCGCGGAAGGTAAACAAACCGACCCAGCCCGCCAGAGTGCTTACCCTGGCGGGCCACGTGCCAAAGGTTGCTGATCCCTGACTAGAGAAATAAATTAGATATATACAATGTATTTGATCCTCTTTTTGAAAAGGCAGTGAAGTCCTGTACACATGAATAAACAAGAGTACTGAGATGTAGTGACTTTTGTATATGTGACATCCTCTAGCGAAGGGAATGTCAGACCTGCTCAAGTAATGATGAGTTGGTCATGGTTTCACCCTCTAGCACCTGGAGGCCTGCAAAGAGATTATAAACATTGAATGGAAAGCCTGCTTTCACTCAAGAAGCTGCTACCTTTGGAACAAAGCATCCCTGGTTTGAGTAGTGCTGAGATGGAAACCAAATGCTACTTCAAAAAAAAAAAAAAAGGAGTTTCAACAAACCACTTACAGTTGCTAAGTGACAACCGTGTATATACCTATCATGTCCTTTACAAATTCCAAGCACTTAAAAACAAGGAAATGAATATGTAAGCCCTACTGCATGCACAGGACTCTGTCTGATATCATTGAAATCAATGGGAGTTTTGCCATTCACTTCACTGGAACCAGTATCTTGCCTGTAATAAATATAAACTGTAAAAAATATTTAAAAAATCAGGAACAAGTAAATGCCTGTTATCTTAACTTCAAGTCCTAAACATTTTATTTTAATGTTTCTTCTGTGTATGTAAATAAAGATAGTTAAAAAACATGGGATGGACTGGTTGCTAGATCCTTAAATTAAATGAGTGAGTAGCATTGTCGAGGCTAATAATGATGCTATCTTACTGGCTTTGAAATTACAAAGAAAGTCTGTCAGTGACAATAAGAAGGGAAATGACACACGTCTGTCTATAAAGTAATGAACGGTATATAAAAGGTCAGTTGGGTGCTTCTATTTACCCTTTCTACAAGTACAGGAACAATAATATGGCCTATGAATATTGCCACAATTATACCATTGAGGCTATGAAATAAATGGGATTTGAGAAAGGATTAGGCTTATATAGGGATAAAAACATTTGCAGTGTTTTTAGGGCTAGGTTGTGAGAACAGATTTATATGGGAGTGGAGGTGCACACAAAGATCTGGTCTACACTGGGAGGGGATCGATCTAAGTTACGCAACTTCAGCTACATGAATAACGTAGGTGAAGTCGACTTACTTAGATCTACTCACCGCGGTGTTTTCACTGCAGTGAGTCGACTGCTGATGCTCCCCCTTCAACTCCACCTGTGTCTCTCTCTCCGGTAGAGTACCAAAGTCGACAGGAGAGCCCTTGGCAGTCAATTTATCACGTCTATACTTGACGCAATAAATCAACCCCTGCTGGATCGATCGCTGCCCGTCGATCCAGTGGGTAATGTAGACAAGCCCAGAAAGTCCCTCCCCAGCATCCCACAGCAGCAGTCTTTGCAATGGATGGCACTTAAGGTTGTACTGTAATGATTTAATGTGAGGAGTTCAAGGAATTTTCACTCCTCCTCCTCCCATACAGGGATCAAAGTTCTGACAAGTTGGGGAAGAAGGATAAGGAGGAGGTAGGTCATGGCCCTGGCCCTGTTCACCAGCCTGCGAGTGGAGTAAGCAATCTATACCTCTCTAATGACGGGTGCAAAGCTCCTTTCTGTATTTATATGTGTTAGCTCCAGATGAAACTCAGCATGACCAAGATACAGTTTCCTGTTTCCAGATTAGTGCCACAATCTAGAATTTAAAGCCCAGTCACTCAAAGTGCTGCTCAAGGAAAGTAAACTTAGCAGAACTGGACTCTTACAAAGACATATACCATGGACTTCAGGATATAAACCAATCTCTAAGGGACAGGTTTTTTTAAGGGTATTTAGATGCTTATAGATACAGACAGGCACCTAGTGGGATTTTCAAAAATGCCTAAGTAAGCACCTCACTCGTATTGATTTCAATGAATTAGACACCTAAGCACTTTTGAAAATCCCCCCTAGATGCCTATCAACATCCTTAAGTGCTAAATTTCCTTTAAAAATCTGTCCCTAAGTGTCTGTAGGAGGAAATTGCTGTTGTTCTCCATGAAGTTCCTTGCATCTTGCTATGAAGCACCTGGTTTTGGCTATTATTGGTTGCAGGATACTGCAATGGACAACTGATCTGATCTAAAATGGCAATTCCTGGCAATACATGACACCCCATCTTTGCCTTGCTTATTGAAATAGTATTTCTTGAGAGAATGTATTCCGTCATCTTATTCTTTTCTCCATTGGTTGCACTGATGGAGAATTGTGTCCTAGTTTCTGCTAATAACAGTTGCTTAAATATTTTACTATTCCTGTCCTTAAATTGCCTGTTGCATGAGCCAAAATCAAAATCTGTCATTTTTTAAAGTGATTATCAATGTGCTACCAAAGCTCTGTATGTGGATTAAAAAATTTAAGCTCTGTGGAGCAACATACAAAAACATTACACATTTCACAAATATTTTTAAAAGAGCTATGTTTTTAGTCTCAAAAAGTACTTAGTCCTTTTATTCAAAAATTTCAGAATATGTTCTAGGTGTCAATGAGACTTAAACCTACAAATGAAAAACAGGGAAGTG
Organism: Chrysemys picta bellii; assembly: GCF_011386835.1. Classification (NCBI taxonomy): domain Eukaryota; kingdom Metazoa; phylum Chordata; order Testudines; family Emydidae; genus Chrysemys; species Chrysemys picta. The sequence goes on from NC_088792.1 coordinate 146,216,050, forward strand.
TTATTTTTTTCCCCTTGTGGGTTTATGTTACAAGTAGGATAAAAACCTTATGGAACTTTGGTCTCAACCTCAACTAGAAAGAGCTTATCACCTCTCCCTAGTAAACTGTACACAGCTGTAGAACAAGAACTGGAATGCAGGGTGCTTGGTTCCAAAACCAGAGGTGTTCTAACTACATGAGCTAATGGGATCTGGAAGCTAGTGATTATAAAAAAAATACTCTTATGTTCATTCTGAGATACAACCAGACAGAAGAAGGGGGCAGAATTGATCTTTGGAGACCCTGGTCAACTTGTTCCCTCCATCGGGTTCAGCACTACGACAGAGAAAGGAACTCCCTTGAGAATTATTTTCAGAAGTGTTGAACATTCACAGCTCAGTGGGAGCTGCAGTGCTCAGTACCTCTGAAAATCATCAGACCCAGATGACTCAAGTTGGACATGGAAAAATCGAGGCCCCTCAAATCGATGGCCACTTAGGGAAATTAGTGCATAACTGACTTGGCCAAACTCTCACAGAAAGTCACTGGCAGACCTAGAAATGGATCACAAGTCTCACAACTTGAAATCCAGTGGCCCATCCCCTTGACTATGTTCACACTACTTTGTAAACAGGATATAAAAGTTTGAACTGTCAGTATCAAATGTCTCAAATATAGATGAGTCAAAACAAAAAAATTGGATCCAGATTTTCACTTTTCCACAATTTGGGGTGTTTGGATAAGGATAGAAACATAGAATCATAGAACTGGAAGGGACCCCGATAGGTCGTCTAGTCCAGCTGCTTGCGCTCATGGCAGGACTAAGTATTATCTAGACCACCCCTGACAGGTGTTTGTCTAGCCTGCGCTCAAAAATCCCCAATTATGGAGATTCCACAACCTTCTTAGGCAATTTATTCCAGTGCTTAACCACACTGACAGTTATTACGTTTTTCCTAATGTCCAATCTAAACATCTCTCACTGCAATTTAAGCCCATTGCTTCTTGTCCTATCCTCAGAGGTTAAGAAGAACATATTTTCTCCCTCCTCCATGTAACAACCTTTTATGTACTTGAAAACTGTTATCATGTCCCCACTCAGTCTTCTCTTTTCCAGACTAAACAAACCCAGTTTTTTCAATCATCCCTCATAGGTCATGTTTTCTAGATCTTTAATCATTTTTGTTGCTCTTCTCTGGACTTTCTCCAATTTGTCCACCTCTTTCCTGAAATGTGGTGCCAGAACTGGACACAATATTCCAGTTGAGGCCTAATTAGTGCAGAGTAGAGCAGAAGAATTAGTTCTCATTTCTTGCTTACAACACTCCTGCTAATACATCCCAGAATTATGTTCACTTTTTTTTTTTGGCAACAGTGTTACACTGTTGACTAATATTTAACGTGTGGTCCAGTATTACCCCCAGATCCCTTTCCGCAGTTTTCCTTCCTAGGCAGTCATTTCCCATTTTGTATGTATGAAACTGATTGTTCCTTCCTAAATGGAGTACTTTGCATTTGTCCTTATTGAATTTCAGTCTATTTACTTCAGACCATTTCTCCAGTTTGTCCAGATCATTTTGAATTATAATCCTGTCCTCTAAAGCACTTGCAACCCCTTCCAGCTTGGTATCAATTGCAAAGGAGTGCTGTTTCAGTGTATGATAGGAGTAGGGGAGTTCAGAACTGGATTAAAACTTCCTTTACCATTTGAGGGTCTCATATATGAAGTATTTGATTTGTTCCCATTTGTAATCTTATATTGTCCTAGGTTTTATATTGTGATCAATGAGCGGCCACTGCATTATCAGAGTTAAGAAATTCGATACATTAAAGCTATTGATGTAAAATTCACCCACTTATCTAGGATATTCCTGCAATTCTGTTTGATGCAACTGTGGGGGAGAATAAAAGGGTGGTAGATACCAATTATCACTTAGGTCCTTGGTAACCTGGAAAGACATTTCTGCTGAGATGAGGAAATCCACCTATGGTAAAAATTAAAAATTTTAAAGTGTAAAATTCAAATTTTGCATCATATGCATTTTAAGTTATGCTGTTGTATTTTTGAAGTTCTAATTATATGTCGCCCAAAATACAGACATCTTTAAAATGTCTAAGATCAATCTGTGTCATTTGATGATTCTATTTATTTTCATAATTGAGATTCTGGGTTGTAAAACAGCTAAAATGAGGTGAGTGAGAAATTGCACAAAGATATTTTGTTAAAAAATAAAGGATGCCCTATTTTTAAGTAGTAATAACTTATAAAACCAATAATAAGTGAATAATTTTTATTTTTATTTTTGTATTGTGCCCTAAACATTTCTGGCAATCATTATGGGTGAAATTCACCATTGCGAACATTGCCCACACAAGGTTGATGCACTATTTACTTCCTCAAGAATGGCTGTAATCAGTGATTTAAGGATGGATTGCTCCCACCACTAATAATAAACATATTTATATGTATTGTAGTTAGTAGGTATTTCTAATATATATTTTCTCTATTACACTGTATCTAATATGTGTTGGGTAATTGAATAAATGCTCCAGCATGATTCAACAAGAAGAGAGCTATTATGTTCTGTTGTGACAATAATCCATCCAGTAAGGAGTAAAGAATATGTTAATTATAATGGGTATGTCTTGATAATAACTAAAGGCTTTTCTGACAGTTTAAACTTTTTTGTAATGTTGGTACCATTTAAAAATACATTTATGCCATAATATAGATTTACATATAAAAATGTGTATTAAAAGTCTGACTCAAAGTGCAGTCTTATTTTACAAAAATGTATTTTCCCTCAGTGACTCCGCAGAATCAATGTCAAAAGGTGTTTGTTTTTTTCCCTAACTGCTAGCCCTGCAGATACAACCTTGTGTCTAAAAATCAGGACATGTTTTGTCTACCCATGACATCATCACCACTATTAATGATCCTATAGTCAGAATTTAGCTGACAAGTCTGTTGATGACTCATTAGGTAAAATAAAATCTAGTTCATTCTTCAATAGCTGTTGTCTGTCAAGTTGTAACAATAACAAACCATGGTTTATCTGTAAACTAAGCTGATATGACCCAATCATGCAGAGTATAATTCTAGTTCCACAGAAGTCAGTAGCAAAACTCCCACTAACTTCACTGGGAACATGATGGGAAATACCATCTGCACTTCTACTGCAGTGGAACGAGGTGTTATGCTTACCAAGGAAATTCAATGAATCTTTCTTCTTGAAAGGGGTAGCCTGTGTTCTCCATGTGCTTTCTCAATAAGTTGTTTATCTCTACCCTAATGTGCCCTCTGTTTGGCAGTTAATACCGCTACCAATATAGCAAGGCTTATTCTACTTAGCACTAGTAGACAAACTATAATTACTTACTGTCACACTGTCTGGAATGGTTCATGACCATGAGTGTCAACTGCAGAGCATACTGTCAAAAAGCAGGGCAGACACCCCAAACTGGTGATAAATTCTATAATTAGATTTTACCAACCCAGTGATAAATGTGAATTCCTGAAGCACTGGGTCAGTCTTACTATGAAAAAAGAACAGGAGTACTTGTGGCACCTTAGAGACTAACAAATTTATTAGAGCATAAGCTTTCATGGACTACAGCTGAAGAAGTGGGCTGTAGTACACGAAAGATTATGCTCTAATAAATTTGTTAGTCTCTAAGGTGCCACAAGTACTCCTGTTCTTTTTGCGGATACAGACTAACACGGCTGCTACTCTGAAACCAGTCTTACTATGGAGTCACAGACAGTCCTCTTCAGCACTCCAATCTATCTTGCCACCCAGGTAAGCTGGACTTTGTGTTAAATGGTCATTTATACCAAAGATCACAAAATAGTCAGGTTGCCCCCAATCTTAAGAGACCAGTCACTTACCCCAGGTCAATTTGTACCTTAGATCTCACACTAAAGAGAATGCTTGTTGCCAATCCTATAGTAAACTAAATAAGTATTTATTAACTAGGAAAAAGAAATGAGAAAGTTATTTTCAGGTTAAAGCAGGCAACACATATACACAAATGAGTTACAATCTGTGGTTCCAAAAGATGACACAGATGCAGTAATCTGTCAGCATTGAATGTTTTAGGACTAACCCAGGTTTACACTGGGGATCTCTGCTTTTGTTTCCTATCTCCAGCCCTTTAAGGAGGAGGGAGAAAACTTGTTCACCTTAGCCTCTAAGGATAGAACAAGAAGCAATGGGTTTAAACTGCAGCAAGGGAGGTCTAGGTTGGACATTAGGAAAAAGTTCCTAACTGTCAGGGTGGTTAAACACTGGAATAAATTGCCTAGGGAGGTTGTGGAATCTCCATTTCTGGAGATATTTAAGAGTAGGTTAGATAAATGTCTATCAGGGATGGTCTAGACAGTATTTGGTCCTGCCATGCGGGCAGGGGACTGGACTCGATTACCTCTCGAGGTCCCTTCCAGTCTTAGAATCTATGAATCTATGAATAATACATTTAAAACACACATTTTACACTTGTGATGAAGTTCACCCCAGTGCAGAGATCTACTCAGTGGCTATGCACCAATTAAATCCTATGTTGAGGGCATAAGAGGCATGTGAGTGGTTCATAGGCTCTCTGTGCTAATATGGATTTTATACTTAATAAGCCTCCACAGTTGTTTTGATCCTCAGGATAAGTATATACCTTTAATTATTATTTAAAGAGTGAGTATTAGGAAACATTGTCCACCCTGTTAGTTTACAGATGCTAGTTTATGGATTACACTGCTCTACAGCCAAAATGCTTCTGAAATAAATGTAGTCAAACTTTACTAATTCTGGGTCACTGAGAAGGAAAATGATGCTTAAAATTGTTGATTGGCTCTAGTTTTCAAGATATGCTATTGGGTCAGTATATATGACCCTTGACTTGGGAATGGCGGAGGAGAAGTGAGTTATAAAGGGAAGGGATCTCAATTTAAACCAGAAATCACTAAAATACATCTTTGACTGGATCTATGAATAAATCTATGACTGGGTTTGGACAGTAATTGCTTTTTAGGCAAAACAATGAATGGTGCAATCTGAAGCTGGTATTGTGAAATACATGATATGAATTGCATCATGTTATTCCTAGAAGTCATGGATGATGCAATCATAACGAAGCTTACATCACTCTGCTGAACAAATTGCCCTATATCAGCTCTAGAAATCAAACAGTGTTGTGCTCTCTTATTTGTCAGTGTTTGATTTTGCAAAGGGACACATTTCTGTTTAGCCAAAGTGAGCAGAGATACCTCGTACTTGTGTGAACAGTGCAGATAACTTCTGCTATGTTTGTGGTGAAGTGACTTTTGCATCACAAAAGCAATAGTTAAGAAAGCCTATCACCTTTATTTTGGCTGCAAAATTGGAGAGGAGGACAAGAGTTGGGCCCCACACATACGCTGCAACACTTGTGCAACAAATCTTCACCAGTGGTTGAACAGGAAAAGGAAATCTATGCCTTTTTCAGTGCCAATGATTTGGCGAGAGCCAACAGATCATACCAGCAATTGTTACTTCTGCATGGTGCCTCCAGTTGGGAAAGGTGTGTCATAGAAGAAAAAGTGGACTGTGCATTATCCAAACATTCCATCAGCTATACGCCCAGTACCCCACGGAGAAGGACTGCCAGTTCCTGATGCACCAGAATCATTCTCACTTGAGTCAGACGAGGAACAGGAAGAGGATGAAACTTCTGGTCCTGAACCATCAATGTCACAGGACCCACATTTTCTCCCATCCTCCTCCTCTGAACCACACCTCATAACACAAGGTGAACTGAATGACCTTGTCAGGGATTTGGAACTACCCAAGAGTAAGGCAGAGCTGTTGGGCTCCAGACTACAGCAGTGGAATCTCCTGGCAGGTGATGTTAGGGTTTCCATGTTCCATGACCGTCAAAAGGATCTTGTCCCATTCTTCTTCATGGAAGGTGATCTTGTAGCCTGCAACAACATAGATGGTGTGATGGCAGCCCTCAACATCGTTCACGATCCAGATGAGTGGGAGCTGTTCATTGATTCATCGAAGACGAGTCTTAAAGCTGTTTTACTGCATAATGGCAATGTTTTGCCATCAATTCCAGTTGTCATGCAGTCCATATGAAGGAAACCTATGACAACATGAAACAACTTTTGAGGTGCATAAACTATGACCAACATCACTGGCAGCTTTGTGGTGATTTGAAGGTTGTTGCTCTCTTGCTTGGTCTGGAGACTGGATACACAAAGTTCTGCTGTTTTCTCTGCGAATGGGATAGTCGTGCAAGAGATTCCCACTACATCAAGAAAGCTTGGCCACTCTGACAGTCATTGGAGCCTGGGAAGAAAAGTGTTCAGCATCCACCATTTGTTGAATCAAGGAAGATTTTGTTACCACCCTTACACATCAAGCTGGGACTGATGAAGAACTTTGTCAAGGCCATTGACAAAACACAAGCAGCTTTCAAGTACCTCCGTGGAAAATTTCCAAGGTTAAGTGAAGCTAAGATAAAGGAAGGTGTCTTTGTTGGTCCTCAGATTTGTGAACTTCTTCGAGATGATGCATTTGACCATGCACTGCGTGGCAAGGAAAAGACGGCATGGAAAGCCTTCCACTTAGTGGCAATAAATTTTCTCGGAAACAACAAGGCAGACAACTACAGGTTGTTGGTGGAACACCTCCTCAAGGCATACAAAAGCCTTGGTTGCAACATGTCACTAAAGATACATTTTTTGCACTCTCATCTAGATTTTTTTCCACTGAACTGCGGAGCAGTGAGCGACGAGCACGTCGAGCGATTGCATCAGGACATTGCAACAATGGAGAAACGCTATAGGGGCAAATGGAGCCCATCAATGCTTGCAGACTATTGCTGGACAGTGACAAGAGATGCTCCATTTAATGAATACAAGAGACAAGCCAAGAAGCGCCGAGTAGACACTGAATAGGACTAAACTATGTACAGAATAGTTTTTTGCCTTTTGTTTCATAATAAATTTTATTTATATAACCCTTTTGCTGATTTTTAAAGTGTTACATAAACAGGACAGGTGAAATATTATCATGTAAAGCAACCATAAACACATGAAAAGACCTAGGTTTACAATTTATGATTAAAACTCTACTATCTACACAATATACATAGACATAAAATGTAAAAACTTAAATATCTTAGAAACAGTAGCCAATCAGTTGTTTTCATTGTCATATTTGAATTTAGCACATCAAAATACATAATAAATAGCACATTTTACCTCTGAATAAACAACTTCTCAAAAAATGTAGACCAGTGTTATTGATTCAATGTATCACCATGATATATTTTGGTACAGTTGCATGGCTGCTGAAATATTTATAACGTTTAGCACTTATGAAAAAACTAATTTCTGGGTAAACAATTTAATGGTTATCTCCCTTATTTTTCAAGATACTAAAGAAGGAAACAGATTCTACAGTGGGGGAGGGACAGGCAACATAAAATGCCTATAAATATTATCAACCACTGAAACAACCTGCTCCCCTGTGAACCATGCCAACCATCCAAAATCTCTAGTCATCCTCCCATGTGTTCCCCCAAGATAGCCTGGAAAATAGATGAGCTTTTCAGCACATCCTGAAGGTCACCAATTTGATTAGAAGACAGAGGGGAAGTCAGTTCCAGAGCTCAGGACCTCTCACTGAGAACCTCATTGAAGCTGATGACACAACTTCACTGGAGGCCCAGAGCCATGTCCTCCCTCTGACCGCGTCCCAAGGTATGTGTAGATTTGTGGGCCCATTTAATGAATTATCCAGGAGGTACTTCAAAAGGGCAGTCTTGTGGAGCTTCACTCCCTTCCTGTCCTCTCCTGAGGCTTTTACCAGGGGAAGGCATCTAATCTGGCCCATTAATGCTAGACACAAAGGGTTTGATTTTTCAAATGCACTCGGCATTGGCCTTAGGCTTTTGAAAATTCCACCCCAGATGGTTGTGAAGATCCCATGGCTTCTAAATCATGAACATTTGCAGTTTTTAATTCCTCAGAGAACCAGCCCATTCCTGTGAAATTTATGTTCATAAAAGGAGTCTGACTGAAGGCCATAGAGATGAGGTCTTCCCCAGGGATTCCCCCCATGAAGGGGGCTATGCAAGCTGTATCGGGTTCAGAACCTTTGCAGGGACAGAAGAGGGACATGTAAGATGAGTGAAGTTGTTATTAAAAAGGAAATAAATAATTTAAGTTATGATAAAATTATTATGGAACTCTGCAGTCCTTATTCTGTCCTTCAGCCCTCAGCACATGGGTACTCTCCACCTGTACAGTAGGTGGGGGGGATCCCGGGGCTCTGCACACTGCTCCTGCCTGCAGGCACCAACACCGCAGCTCCCATGATCCGCAATTCCTGACCAATGGGAGCTGTGGAGTCGGTGCTTTGGACAGGGGCAGTGCAGGAAGCCTCTGCCCCCCAACCCAGTGGGACATGGGGAAATGCCTGCCACTTCCGGGATCAGTGCAGGGCCGGGGCAGGCAGGGAGACTGCCTTAGCCCTGCTGCGCTGCCAGACTTTTAGCGGCCTAAAATCTCCCGGTTTGGCTTCAGTAGCATCCGGGAGATAGAGCCTGATTCCGGTAGACTCCCGGCGAAACCAGGAGGGTTGGCAACCCTAACAGTAGATGGGGCCCACTGGCCTCTGTAGCTCCATCTTCCCCTCCCCCACAGGAAACTGCAGAAGATGCTATAGAAACTAGGGCTTTTGGCCCATCAATATCTCTGGCACAGATTCTTGGACCTGCTGAGTGTGAATTGTGTGCTCACAAAGATAGTTTGTTATAAAGCCCTGGAGGCTAAAGTAATCTATAGGCAGCAGTCCTGCGGATTTCTCCAAATAAATGCATTAGTGTGGTTCACCTCTGGCCTGGAATGCCTATTCTGTAGTTGGGAAAGTAGCTCAGCTTCTAGAATTACTCTGTCATTGGCCTGTCTGCTGAGATTGAGAGTCAGGGTGTCTATTAATACAGGCATTAGGGGTGTGTTTGTGTTGAGAATAGTTATTCACTGGTAACTGGACTGGGATCACCAATCTCATCTCACTAAGGTGACTGATCATAGGAAGGTTTTTTTCACTGCTCCAGTTTGAAAATAATAGCAGTTTGACCAATCTGAAAATTTTTTTTAATGATCTCATGATGGGTCATATTATTCCATCATTTTTTGTTTGTTATTTTTGAAAACCGAAAGTCTCCCATTGGTTTCACTGGAGAGGTCTGCATATAAGTGGATGACATGATATGATCCCCAGAGTGATTTTTGGGCAAGGGTCTTCTCTTCACAGCAAGGAGCAAGTTCTTGCTATATGTCATCTCGCTTGTTCAGTTTTTCATTCTTCAACATCTGAACTAGCAGATATGATCCTTACATTATGGTCTGTGTTTTAGTGTTTTACCCAGGTTTCTATTAAAATATTTATATTTCTTTTTTCCCATATTTGTCAGGGGTTTACTCTTTTTATTTGTCTTTGCTTTGTTTTATTTATTATGTATCATCATTTATTATTAAACTGGAGAAACGCCAAAGAAGGGTAACACAAATGCTAAAGTTTAGATAACATGGCCTTATGAAGTGAGGGCAAGGGAAGTAAATTTATCCAGCCTAGAGAAAAGAGGGGCACTCCTGCCCACACTCGGATGCTGAAAGCTAGATATTTTCCTCTTGGCTGACTTCCTCCCCCAACCTGGTGTGTCTCCAAAATCTGACAAAATTAAAGTTGAACATTTTCTTGATTTTTACATTTCCTTATTTCAGGAAATGCTTTCTTTGTTGTCTGCGTAGGCAGGACCCATTTATCTCTCCCTTTATCAGTGTTCAAGCTATGGCCCAAGGTGGTTGACAGATGGTCCATAGAGGGCTGGTTGGTCATATGGTGATGTATATTCTCCTTGTATCTACAGTAACAGACAGCCAAAATATATTAAGGTTGGGATTTTCAAAAGTGCTGGCGTTAACTTGACTGCCAATGAAGTCAATGGGAATTTTTGAAAACTCCACCCTAAATATTTTCTTAATATTACTGCTGTATGTAATCAATTGCTGTAGTTGCCACAGGGATTTTATGCAATTATGAATGGGAGAGAATGTGCTTTGCATGACTGGGAATAGGAGAGGAGGTGCCCTCAATTTCTCTTTGTTAAGATATGGTCCGTGCTATAAAAATCATAGTTTGAGATATTCTTTATTCTATACAAAGCCATTTTTGGATCCTGTAGCCATAACACTTTTGGCACCACTAGCTACAGCATGATCGAATTTCCTGAGAGCCTAAGAAATCCCCAAAAACTGGAGGTTAAGTAGAAATAGTAAAGGTGATCCAATAATTACTGGTGAGTACACGGACTGTATATGTGCAGGGCCATTCCATATTGCCAGCACTGCTGGGGGAAAAAACACAATGACCTTGGGCATCACTAAAAAAAGACTTCTTATATCTTCAGTTTTCTTCATCAATATCTTTAACTAAGATTTCTGGTCCATATGTGGTGTGACAGAGTCAGGCCAGATGGCTACAGGAGAGTGATAGAAGGCAGATATATTAGCCTCAGATTAGTAGGTCCCGTTTCCCTGGGTAAGGTAACAGGGATGGTTCCAGAACAATCAGGAACTTGCTGGAACCAATTAAGGCAGGCAGGCTAATTAGGACACCTGGAGCCAATTAAGAAGCTGCTAGAATCCATTAAAACAGGAGGCTAATCAGGGCACCTGGTTTAAAAAGGACCTCTCTGCAGTCAGTGAAGGGTGTGAGAGGAGCTGGGAGCAGGAGGCATGCAAGAAGCTGAGAGTGAGAAGGCGTACTGCTGGAGGACTGAGAAGTACAAGCATTATCAGACACCAGGAGGAAGGTCCAGTGGTGAGGACAAAGAAGGTGTTGGGAGGAGGCCATGGGGAAGTAGCCCAAGGAGTTGTAGCTGTCATGTACCTGTTACAGAAGACACTAAAGACAGCTGCAATTCACAGGGCCCTGGGCTGAAACCTGGAATAGAAAGTGGGCCCAGGTATCCCCCCCCCCAACTCCCTATTTGATATAAGAGGAGTTGATCTGGACTGTGGGTCCCACCAGAGGGGAAGGTCTCTGGTCTCTAGCCTGTCCCCCGACCCATTAGGTGGGCCAGCAGAGACTGCGGGGGATTGTTCTCCTCCTTTTCCCCATGCTGGCCAGTGATGAGGTTAGCTGAGTGAATGGCAGTTTTGTGCCACTAACAAAAGAAGCCAAACTGAGGACTGCCGAAAACCTCTTAGGCAGGGATCGGCAACCTTTGGCACGTGGGTCAGGCCAGTTTGTTTACCTGCTGCATCCGCAGGTTCGGCTGATCATGGGTCCCACTGCGGCGCGGGCCGAGGGATGTGCAGGCCACTGCTTCCCGCCGTCCCCATTGGCATGGAGCGGCGAACCGCGGCCAGTGGGAGCCGCGATCAGCCAAACCTGCAGATGTGGCAGGTAAACAAACTGCCCTGGCCCGCTACAGTGTTTATCCTGGCAGGCCGCATGCCAAAGGTCCCTGCTCTGAGGTGAGCAAATCCACCAGAAAGCGCAGAACCCCCCAAGGCAGAGGAGGAACTTGGTCACAGTGGGCACTTTTCATAATGTTTCTTTAATTATGATTAAAGAAACATTATGGTGACTCAGTTTCTTTAATTTTATTCTAATTTCTTTCTATTATTGGCAGTAAAACTTCCTTTTCTTTAATTTGATTGGTGTTTAATGTGAAGAATGGGAAATTGAGGATGATACTTGGGAGAAACAAATAATCTAATTTCTGACCTCAGAGGTGACTGGGTCATAAATAGAGCAATGAACTGAGGTTGTGGCCAAAGGAGCTTATACTTCCCCTCTTCATATGTGCTCTGGCACAGGCCATGTAGATGCAATGAGACCTGGACAATTTGAAAGGTACTAGGCTTTGTTACAGTAAGACATTAACATGAAGCATCAGCAAGTCAGTTACCTCTCTTCCCTGGCATTCCGCAGTAGAATAATACATTTTTCTCAAAATGGAAAAAGACTATTTAAGCCATAGCCCAAGGGTTCGGTCATACAGAAATCCTTAGTACTTCTTGCTTGTTTTGTGCTATCTCCCAAAAGAATGAAATGTTGGTAATACTCTGTGGCCTGAAAAAATTAGATTGCTCTAATTTTATTTTTTTTATTAGGTACACACAGTATACACTGGAGGCTGAGATGTCCAGGTCTGTTCTTTGGAGGAGTGCCAGAGGTGGGAAGAATCAACTGTAAACCCCTTTCAACTTCTGATGCAATCATTATTGTTTTGGTCTGAAGGAGCAGAAATTGAGTGAGATAGCTTCCTACAGCTCTATAGGTCTTGTAAACACTTAAGGGAAATTTTTACTTTAAATGTTTTATCCTGAGCTCTTCATCAGAAAACAATGAACGCTGGTGACAATCCAAGAAGAAACTAACATCAGTCCAAAAAACTCAGCCTTTTAATTTTTAAAGCACTATGTCACATCCTTGGCTTCTACCATAACATGAAATGATTCCAGTATAAGGATGTCACTATGTATTACATCTGCATTGGGAGGTGGTACGAACTACTGAAGCATTCTTGGGCTTGTTTGTTTTCTGTGAAGCACAGATAACGTATTTCATAATACGGTTTCTGTATAACATAATTATAGAATCATAGAAATGTAGTGGTGGAAAAGACCGCAAGAGGTCATCTAGTGAGTTCATCCCCCTGTGCTGAAGCAAGGGTAGGTATGCATAGACCATTCCTCACAGGTGTTTGTCTAATCTGTTCTTAAAAACCTCCAATAGTTGGAGCTGGTGTGTTACCTTTTAAATAAAGGTGAATTGTAAGTAGTGCAGACCAAACTATTCATTACAAACTATGGGTTCAATGGATTGGGTCCTTCTTTCTGTATTTCTTTTCAAACACATAATTATATTTAATTGTTCAACACCCTTGGTTAAAAAGCATATTTCCACTTAGAGCGTTGTTGCAAACCATTTGTGAAAGTATATTTTTGTGTGATCGGTCACCTAAGTGACCTGGTATGACAGCTGCTCTCTGACTGAATATCCTAACAGTCTAAGATAGGAAGAATGCCTGAAGGAATCTTTAAAGAATTGATTATCTCAAGGAGAAAGTTCAGTACTTCAGGGAAAGAAGCCTAGGAGCAAGCCTAGGAAATTTTAAGATATTGAAATCCTTACCTAGGCCCTGATTCAGGAAAGCATTGTTATTCAGGACAGCTGTTAAGCATGTACATAAGTTCCATTGACTTCAATGGAACTTAAAAACATACTTAAAATGCTGCCCTGAATAAGAATGTGCTCCTGAATTGGGGTTATGATGAATATTTAAATGCCCTAAAATATTACTTTAAAGAGACATATAAGCCTACATAAATTAAGCACATACTTAAGTTCTGTCCTGAATAGGCATAGATTCAAATATGTGTTTCAATGCTTTCCTAGATCAAAGTCTTATTCCATTTGCCCAAGAAAGAGCATTATATTTTCTTACATGTGTGTTAAAAATATCTAGATTCCTTTCTGAGCTAAGGAGAAAGACATATCATTAATATTTATTAGTTGCTGATCCGATGACATTCAATTTCTTATCACATTCATTATGAGTAATTGAACCTATATGTATTTGTGTGGTGTGTACAAAAATTACAACTAGATCCCTGTCTGGCTCTTTCAGTTTGTTTGTTTGTCAGCACTCTTAGCTATGTATTTGCCCATACCATAAACCACATACCTATCGAGAACAGACTGAATCTACTGGTCTCTGGGTAAAAATGGCCATGGGAATACTTCCAGTATATGTTTTAGGGAAAACTGTTCATTCTTGAAATTTCAAGAAAGCGAATTCTTGACATTTCCACCACTGAAAACAATTTTGAGCTTAATCAAAAGCGAATTAAAGTCAATGGGGCTTGACTTCTACAGGCTTTGGATCAAGCCCTTTATGAATAAACCAGAGGTCTTCTGTATAGTTGTGAAAAATGAATACTAATGTTTGATTAATAAGATCAAACTGAACTCACTGACATTGTTTGTGGAAATGTCTGTGAATTCTTGATTTTTTTAAACTTAGCTCTAATTCTAGAGTTTATCAAAAACATGGTTTAAGATTTCAAATTAATAACAGAATGCGTGTATACTACCAATTTGCAATTATATTTATATTTTAAGAGAAAATATTTTAAAAGCAGTGCTTCTATTAATTACCTGATGAGTCCTAGTTCCTTTTTCTAGGGTTCCCTGCAATAGCTGACACCACAATCACTAAACCGGAATCTAGGTACACTGTTAACTTGGTTATGATATTATCAGCAGAGCAAATACAGAATTCTGAATGCTATTCGTGGCAGTTTAATACAGGAAGCTGGAGGGTCTGATTCTCCTCCTACTTGAGTATAAATTGGGAAGTACTACAATGAAGTCAGTGGAGTTACACTGGTGTAAAGCCAGTGTAGTGAAAAGCAATCACATCCCTAATCTTAGAAACATATACATTTTAAAATATATTTTCTAACTTTAATGGTTACACATTTGGGGCCTATTTGTGACTGCCCCCCCTCCACCCTCCGAACCCCCGGTATTCCAGGACACTTTCTGCCCTGTATTCCTCTTCATAGTCTGTACTGTGGTCTACCAAGATCCTGGGGCTTGATTTTGATTGTATGTACATCCAGGTAACCACCTTGACTTCAGTGGGAGCTGTGGATGCCCAGTAATTTTGAAGATCAGGCTACTTACTTAGATGTCTAAATAAGGAGTTCAGATTCAATATTGGCCCTGCTGTGTCAGTCCACCAGCTTGCAATTATCCTTAAGGCAAACTTGCAGTATAAAAGTATAGAAATAAGGCTACTGAAAAGAATAGTTACAGACTGAAGTGACCTGAAACACTCTCCTGGCAATGTTACAGAAGCACTGGTGTGACTTGGTGTTTGCAGTGGTACTCATCATCTGCTCACATGACTGGACTATCAAGAGAACTGAGAAATGGAAATTCCCTTAATGCTGAAGCTGTAAAATGTGAATGACTCCAGATAATGTTGAATGTTATCCATTATGTGAAAGAATTATATACCAAAATTCCTCTTCACTTTAGATTAATTGAGACTGCATAAATGGCATCCTAGAAATAGTAATAGTCTCTTCAATTAGTAATTGTTAGTGAAGTCTCATCCATGTTCACAGTTCAGCTACAGTCAAACACTGAAGTAAAGGAAAATGGGTATAGATTACCTTTATTTGACAGCACCTAATACTGACTTGTCTTTTGCTATAAGTTACCAGTCTCTAAAATATTTTTAACTCCTGACATGACAGCAGAAATAAATCTGAATATTGATTTTTTTTTAATGCATATGTCCTTAAACTTGAACATAGATCATATTTTGTCCCATGGCAATGCTGATACATATGTATTATATTATATTTGTTGCATGTCAGTATCAATACAACTCATTATGCATGTCATAAAACCCCAAAGCATGTTTAGGGTATATACAGAGAGCTCTCAGACATGCATTTCCTTACCATTATTAAGGAATCATAGAATCATAGAACTAGAATGGACCTTGAAAAGTCATCTAGTCCAGTCCCCTGCACTTGTAGCAGGACTAAGTATTATAATACAGATGTTGAAAGAGAGAAGATAAATCAATGCATCCCTGTGACATTGCACTCCATATGTTTTATGGAAATATGCATATGATTGTGAATATGATGTAACTAGAATATGCTTTATGCAAAAGGTCTTTTGTAAGGTATCATAACAAAGGTTATAACCAACTGAATATGTTCCTCCTATATGTATGAATGTATCATTCTTGTATCTGAAACTAGAAATATGAACTATAACTCTGAGGTCCTATTGTAACTATGCAAAGTGTGGGCCATTAATGGTGGTTTAGAATCTTGATGGCTCTCATTGACTAGGACAATTGGATGTAAATGGTTTATTTACCTGCACACCTTCCTGTGTGCCTGTGGGCCGACCCAGGAAAAATGGAGACTAGGGGGTCTTACAGTGACATGTGACCATGTCACATGATTCTAGAATCCATCTTAATCCTTGTACTTTTCCATTGATGAGGCAAGGGTGGGAAGAAGCACAGACAAAAGATTCCCGCCCTGTGCCAAAGCTATATAAGGGGGTGGAGCTGCCAGCTTGTTAGTTCCAACAGACAGCTCAGGTGGTAAGCAGGGAAAAAAACCCTGCTTACCACCTGAGCTGTCTGTTGGAACTAACAAGGACTGTACCAGGGGAAAGGATTGGGCCCAGATTAGGAAGACGTCTAGTCTGTGACAGAAGCTTATTGGAACATCATTGAGGGTGAGATATTACCTGTAGTCAGTTTCTTAATGTATTAGGCTTAGACTTGCATGTTTTGCTTTATTTTGCTTGGTGACTTACTTTGTTCTATCTATTATTACTTGAAACCACTTAAATCCTACTTTTTATACATAATAAAATCACTTTTGTTTATTAATAAACCCAGAGTAAGTGATTAATACTTGGGGGAGCAAACAGCTGTGCATATCTCTCTATCAGTGTTATAGAAGGCGGACCATTTATGAATTTTCCCTGTATAAGCTTTATACAGAGTAAAATGGATTTACTTGGGGTTTGGATCCCATTGGGAACTGGGTTCTGGGTGCTGGAGACAGGTAACCTGCTGAGCTGTTTTCAGTTAAGTCTGCAGCTTTGGGGGCGTGGACCAGATCCTGGGTCTGTGTTGCAGCAGGCTCCATATCTGGCTCAACAAGACAAGGTTCTGGAAGTCCCAAGCTGGTAGGGAAAATGGATTCAGAGGTAATTTCAGCACATCAGGTGACAGTCCCAATGGGCTCTCTGTGACCGAACCCGTCACAATCCCATTCAGCTAAAATCTTGCATGGGAAAATCTAGTGTCTAAATCAGATAACAAATAAACATCCTAAACTATCAGCTGATGTGGTCAACTGAAACAAGAACATCTGAAAAAAAATCACAATGTTTGTATTACAGCAGAATGAATTTCACTCAATATCTGGGTTAGGAAAATGCAAATGCCAATGAGAGGGAAAAAAGGCTAAGGAAGAGGGATGTTAAATACATCAGTCATGCTCTACTCACATCACATATGCTCTTGTACAAACACCTGAAGGGATTCCACTAGCTGAACTGGGGGAGGAGGGGATGGAGCCCCTCCCTCATACTCCCTCTTCACTAGCATTGACACCCCCCCCAAACAACAATAACAGATTGAAAAAAATAAAACCTGCGTTCTCAATTATCAAATATTGCCTCAAAGCCTGTTTTTCAAGACACCCAGTTTTCAGTGCAAAAAATAAATACAGCATTCCCCACTGGAACAGCAAGTAAAGGGATGTCAGAATGTCTTATGTTAATTTCAGTGTCAATTTCATTCATGATGACTGATTAATTGCTTCTTGCTGGCACCACAGCAGCCTGAATCCTCCTTCAGATATTTGCCAAAAACTAATCTCTGCCCTCATATTTGTGTGTGTAACATCTGCTGATCTCCAAAGGAGCCACATGTACATATTGTAGGACAAAATTTAGATCTTAAATTTTCAAACACATCTGTAGGATATATAGTTTGCAGCTTGTTATGGCTTTTTTTTCTCCATACGCCATACAAAGCAGCCATTTTGTTGTCAGGATTGCTGTGGCCTGTTTTAAAGGGGATGCACACACTGTATTGTGACCTTTACTTTTATTTTATTGCTATTATTTTTCCTTAATCTAAAAATAAGTCATTTTAGATCAAAACTTCATGTTTTGCTCTGTGTTTAGATACATAACAAAATTGTAACAGTTCAGATGAAGTTGTCTTTGATATTTGCATTGCAGTAGTACTTAAAGGCACCAGCTGAGTTAAGGGCCCCATGGTGTTAGGCATTGTACATATATACAGTAAAAGATGGTCCCTGCTCCAAAGAGCTTGGCATCTAAATTTCTGATCTTTCAGGAATCTGAACCAGAACACAATACCACTTGTTTTAATACATAATGCTAAGGTTAAAATTTGGTACAGGAAGCAAACTGCATATCTGTCTATAATTGCCGATTGTTAGTACATACTAACATATGTTAGTAATATCACATACTTTTGGTATGTGATATTACATATATATATATAGTGCTTTAGTCTGCACACCTACACATGCTTGAAGACATACTTAATAGAATGCCTCCTAATTAGGTCTTTTGATATTATACTCCAAATGTTACATAGTTGACCTCATTAAGGCAAACTAATTAAAATAGGAATAGTCTATCACAAAATGCTAAGGTTAAAATGGGCTGTGTTTGTAAAGCAAACTACTTATTTGCCTAAAAAAAAAATATTTTTAAATATCCAGACCTTCTATACCAGTTTATTATATAGCGACAGGAAAAGAGTTACGTTTTAGTAATGTATTCCTAAAATCAAATCCTGGACTATCTTTGGCTGAGGAAAAATGCATATTTAACTAAAATTCTCATTGAGTCCCATTTGTTACATTGACTACAATGGGTATTTTGTCTCATGAGGAGAAAGGTGAAGGAGTTTGCTTCTTATCTTGAATAACTTAATTGAAATCTCTAAGTAAGTATAACCCATTAGGTTATTCTCAATTTATTATTTTCTTGGCAATTAAGCCTTCATTGGATTGGCAAATGAAATCTTTTCAGGCATTGTGTCTCCTGTACTTGAAAAGGCAACTGTTTAAAATATTTTTGTTAAAAATAAAATAATAAATATAATCCTGACTATGTGGGTTGCTGCCATATTCAACTGTCACTCCATAAAAAAGAAAGAACTGTGATTTATTTGTTTACAATGGTTCAAACGATTAATATCTAGTGGAAGGACGTCCTAAGCGTTCTAAATATCTATTTTTTTTTAAAAAAACCCTAGCTGTGTCACATTCACAATTAATTAATAGATTAAAAACTAATTGTGAAATAACAACAGCATAGTACAACATGTGCACAGGTAAGTTGAACACCCCTACCCCCCCTTCTATGCCTGTCCTTTCACATATTGTGTTAAATACCAGGTAAAGTAGCAAACACTGCAATGGCCTTTTTAATGGGGATTAAACTGCTGCTACCCTCTTCCGACTGCATCTGGTATCTGCTCAGGTGGAAATCAAAGGTCATATGACTCATTTGAGAGAGCAGGGAAAAGCCTCAATGTCTTGCCCAACATTCGTCACTCAATAAAAACAGGTTTAAATATCCCGTGCTGTGTCTGGAGGTATTGCTAAGTTCAGACTTTCAGCACGAAACCTAATAAAAACAAATTGTATTCCAATTCTGCTGTTCACTTAAATGGAAAAATAAATAGAGAACAGCAGTTGTCAGAGCTATGCCTATGCCTTCTAATATTATCAGTGATATTAAAATATATCAAAGGAAAGGAAAAGGGAGGGAGAAGTAAACAAAGGATGTTAAACTAATATGCCAATATGTTTGTTTTGAGTGTGTGTGTGAGAAAGAGAGAGAGAGAGAAAGAGAGAGAAGATTTCTAAATAAAGAAGAGCAAAATCAGTAGAGGAAAAAACTTTGGTCCTTATTTTGGCTGGTCACTATGCTGGTGCATAACAGTGATAGGGAGTGTGAGAAGAACTTTCCCTACTCTTCATGCCTTTCACCATGACTGATCAGAATCTCAATTCTTACGCTTACCTGAAAAAGGTGGCCTATCCCATGCAGTCCTTGCAAAGTGATAGTGAAGGGTATAAGGAATGCAATGAGTCCTTCACAATGCCCACCAGAAGATCTAATTGGCTTGGAGGAGAGCATGTATTACCCCTCCTTAAGCAAATGTAGCAGTGGCCATGCTTCCCTATGCATCAGGAACCATAGGAAGGCAATGGAAAATGAACCAGCCTCTTCCTCATAGTGCTATTGGTCTAGTTCCTCAGCTGATGTTTGAAGACTATTATGTCCCACCTCCGTTTTTGCTTCTCTTCTTTTCTTATTGGTCCTTCTGGTCAGGTGCCAACCAAGTTATTTGAGCTTCTTAACCCCTTACAGGTAAAGTAATTCAGTACAGCTACCAAGGAGGGATTTTATGCTACTCTTTCTTTATATTTATGACACTCCCTTTGCCTCACTATCCCTCATAACTTCAAGTGAAACAGTAAAGTTACTGGGACGGAGTTGGTGAGGAAAATTGCTGGTGCCCATCTTTGGCAGTGACAAAGGGCCACTGAGACACACACGCACACACACTTTACTACCACAGTCCAGCCTGAAGCCCCTACCCCAACCTTTACATCTGGGCTCTTCCCCTCCCCCCGCCTTCCTTCTGCCCCCTCTCCCCCCCATTAATCTCCACCTTCACACAAGGGCTCTCCTCAATTACCCTACTATTGCCCAGCCCCCACTTTCACTCCAGGGCTGTCACCTCCCTCCCTTCTACTGCCCCCACACACCCAAACCCCACCTTCACACCCCTCTTCTCCTACCTGCCCCCCCACGGAGTCACTGCTAGCTCCCCCATTGCACCTGGATTTGCCCCACAACTGCTCCTTCCCCCAAACTGTGCTCTACCCCTTCCCCTCCTTGGAGGGGTGGGAGTTTCTGGGAATTCCCACTGGCGGGGGGGGGGGGGGGCACCAGCCCCACTGTCGTCACATGCCTCCACACACACACACCCCGGACCTGAGGGTCACAGACAACCAGCCACTCCTGCGCCACCCCAGATGGTAGCGGCAGGGAGACACACACACAGCACAAAGCTGCAGGGCCAAGACGGTGGTGCCCAGGATCTCATGGCCAGGCATCAGTCTCCAGGGGCTGCACACCGGGAGTCACAGCACTGCTGCTGCCCCAAGAGAATGGGGGAGACTTGCAGGCGAGGGGGCCGAGCCATAAGCCCTTAAGCTGGGCCCCATGCAGTTGGTGGTGTGGTGGGATCAGTGCCCCAGCACCTGGAAAGCCCTCCCTGAATTATTTCCTTTTGTTTTGCTCTGCTCCGCTTCCACCCACTTCAACTGGGGCAGCTCACAGCATGGTGCAGGGCATTCTGGGACTAGTAGTGTAGCTGGTAGCATGGGTGGAAGGGAGCGGTGCACGAACTACAACTGCCACCACATCTTGCAGCACATAGCTTGGCTGTGGCCAAGGCTCCATTAACCCTTTGTGGGCCTCCAAGTAGTTATTATGGGCCCCTTCTAAGTGTGGGCCTGGCGACAGGGCACTCCTGGCACCATTGTAAATCCAGTAGTGCAGGTAGGACAGTATCAATACAGTAATGTATTCTATTTTTTTGTGTTCACTGATTAAATAAAACTGTTTGTGGTGGATGAATAAGTCCTCTCAGAGTTTCTTATTTTCTCAGGGTATAACTATGGGATCAGAGTTAAGATTTTTTGAAGTGCTTTAATTGTAATGTCTCTTACTTTCAGATGTGTGGATTTCTCTTAGTTACCCTTAACTCTGGATTTCCAGGATTTGTCATCAGATTCTTTGTTTAATGGGATAGTTTTTGCTTATGTTATTTTGGTTAGCAAACAAATCCTGGTTTCTGCATGTCTTGTTATTCACTGTTTGGAAGTAATGAGGATTTTTAGATGGGAGGAGATTTAATTCCTTTACTTGGTGTTATAGCTTTCCTTTACCTAATCACATCAGCCATACCATCAGGGGCTCATTCACCTGCACATCTACCAATGTGATATATGCCATCATGTGCCAGCAATGCCCCTCTGCCATGTACATTGGCCAAACCGGACAGTCTCTATGCAAAAGAATTAATGGACACAAATCTGACATCAGGAATCATAATACTCAAAAACCAGTGGGAGAACACTTTAACCTGTCTGGCCATTCAATGACAGACCTGCCGGTGGCTATCTTACAACAGAAAAACTTCAAAAACAGACTCCAATGAGAGACTGCTGAGCTGGAATTGATATGCAAACTAGATACAATCAACTCAGGATTGAATAAGGACTGGGAATGGATGAGCCATTACAAACATTGAATCTATCTCCCCTTGTAAGTATTCTCACACTTCTTATCAAACTGTCTGTACTGGGCTAGCTTGATTATCACTTCAAAAAAAAATTTTCTCTTACTTAATTGTCCTCTCAGAGTTGGTAAGACAACTCCCACTGTTCATGCTCTCTATATGTGTGTATATATATCTCCTCAATATATGTTCCACTCTATATGCATCCAAAGAAGTGGGCTGTAGTCCACGAAAGCTTATGCTCTAATAAATTTGTTAGTCTCTAAGGTGCCACAAGTACTCCTGTTCTTTTTGTGGATACAGACTAACACGGCTGCTACTCTGAAACTTTACTTGGTGTTATAGCTTTCTGGCTCCATTTTTGTCCTTGTGGAATTGGTTCTGCAACTGAAATACATATATGTGATTTTGAGAATTACAAGTAAAAAATTGGGAAAAAATACAGTAAGGGTGTCAGAGTGCAAAGTCTGCTTCCTAGTTTTTAAGATCTTCATGCATGCATATTTTCATGAAAATGAGATTTAATACTGTACTCTGTCAATAATGTTTTATTAAACAAGAAAAAATATTTACTAAATACAGGATATTTGGGGATGAAAAAATAACTAATGAACTTAATGATCCATTGACAGTGACAAAATAAAATATTGCAAATTCTAAGAGAACTGTTTTCCTTCTTGCACATGATATCTTTTCAATATAGGGAAGAGATTTTATCCATTAGAATACATACTTGTCTTAAGCAGCCCAATAAATTAAGAGGTATTTCTTTACAATAGAAGCCTAATGAAAATTACAACAAAAATAATTTAAAAAAATCAAAGAAAGGTCTACAGATTTTAAACAAAGCCTGATCCCTGGCTCATACTAGTATTGACATAGATTATTTGCAAAATTAGACATAATTTTTCATGTTTTTCTTTCCTCAACAGAATAGGATTAGTAATTAACCCATTCTACAATGTATTTCTCATTAGAGGCCCTGATTCAGGATGGCATTGAAGCATGTGCTTAACTTTAAGCACATGGGATTTAAGTACATGGTTAAAGTTAAGCATTTGCATAAGTATTACCTTAATAGGCATGGACATAAGCAAGTGCTTAAGGGCTTTCCTGAATTGGAGCCAGAGTAATTAAAGACCTAAATCTGCACAATTGAAGATAATAGGAACTTTGCCATTGACTTCAGTGGGAACAAGATCAGGCCCTAGGGTATGCAAATGCAGAAAGAGATTCAAACTCCAGTGTTTAGTATTCTCAGAACAACAAAAAATCAGAAACCTCATAACATTTAGTCCTATATAGATAATACTGGCAGTATTTTTTCTGACTATACTGGCTCCTCTGTTGTAGCATTTAGTATGTAAAAATCAACTTTTTAACAGTCCCTGGTTGGGATGTGGGACATATTACCTACAACTCTTCTTTGCCCTGGCTAAGTCTCCCCCAA
This sequence comes from Chrysemys picta bellii, assembly GCF_011386835.1. Classification (NCBI taxonomy): domain Eukaryota; kingdom Metazoa; phylum Chordata; order Testudines; family Emydidae; genus Chrysemys; species Chrysemys picta. The sequence goes on from NC_088792.1 coordinate 146,239,461, forward strand.
TATACATGTTGAAAGAAATGTGTTTTCCCCTCCCCCTTGTTATGTTGCTGATTCCAAGCTGTCCCAGTAAAAGGTGGGAAGGGGCTCTCAACCTAGGTACACAGACTTGTGTGTACCTCAAGCATGGGACTCAAGCATGGGAGAAGAGGAAAAGGGCTGTGGACTTGAGACTCCAAGCTCCAGCCCAAGCTACAAGGTCAAAGAATGGTCAAAGCAACGTCCACAAAGCTGTTAGTGGGAGTCCTGACCCCACAAGAGCTGACATAACCTTTGGCTTTCTCAAAGTTCTTTGTGAAGATGGAAAACCATTAATAATTTCCCCTTGTCTAAATGGTCTGGCATGCCACAGCACAGAATGGAAATTACCAGTAAGGGTGGCAGTTACCGTGGGCAGAATTCTCTGGTCTGTAATGGCCACTTTGTCCTGCTCAGGAGGTGTAAAGTGGATGTGTTTTGTCTCATGGAGGATTCCCTTTGTGAAGTAGAACTGTCTGTTGGCATAAAGTCAGTAGAGGCTGAGTATCCACCTCCTGCATCAGTTTTCTTCCGGCTATACCACCCAACTTGAGCATTGAGGGTGTGCTGAGGGTTTGTTAGGTGCTCTATCAAAATGGATCTCTCCACTGTACTTGTGTAAGGTAACGGAGGGTAATTATGTCAATGGTATAAGCTAAAGCAGCTCCTCAGCTACTCTGACCTATGTTTAGGCTAGGCAGCACAGGATTGGCTCTTTGGTGGACCTCTGGTGTAGGGAACCACTCAGCCCAGTATCTTTAGTAGAATGGTTTGATCTGGAGAGGGAACTGGGAGGAGTGTACTCAGCCCCTTTGTTTGCTTAGTTAGAAGCAAAAGCCAAGCTTTCAAACATGAGAGCCCATGTATGATTCTTGATAGGTTTTGAGAAATCAGGACTTAAATCTGTCATTGATCCAGGAATAAATATGATCTGCTTTGGACGTGGGTGGGGCTGGGGGAGGGGAGATGGAATTGTGAGTTTTATGATAAAAACATAAAATTTGCCACAGTCTTAGACATGACTTAATAAAGATTTTCAGATATGGGGCTATAGCCAAATCATGCCATGTTGGCTGTGGCAGCCATTTTAACAACATTGTCATAATCAGCAAATAACATTGTTTTACAGTTGGACATACAATGGCTATATTCTTGATTTTCCTTTAATGTGACCTTAAAATTGGTGTAAGGACACATTTTGCACTAATTTTGATTTTCTTGGGAAAATTTAATCACCTTTGTGTATTTTCTTTTAGATACTACTTTGTTTGTATGAAAGCTGCTTGGTGATTGGATAATATTAAAGTGGGCTGTAGTCCACGAAAGCTTATGCTCTAATAAATTTGTTAGTCTCTAAGGTGCCACAAGTACTCCTGTTCTATTAACTATACACTGTAGCAAAAGATATTAGATTACTATTGGCTATTACTAGTGCTTCAAACATGTCAAAAAGATACAACCTTATCCGAGGTCCATCAACACAGACATTTATTTTCTCTACTGACAGGGGCAAATGTGTGCTTTGTCAGGAAGACACAAGTTCAGAGCTGATTAATACAGTAGAATCAAAAAGAGAGCATGTTGGATCTGGCTTTCAAACTGTAGCAGAAAACATCAGACATTTCCATATGCTGAATGAACTTTCCGTATACACAGACATATGTGGAGTAGGTGATGGTGATGGTACTGAAAAGACTTTCAACAAGAACAATGGACCTCAGCACAAATCCTGCTACATCAAGTTTAACAGGACCGAACTTAAAAAGGCTGAGGAGAAAGAAAACCAGAAAAAGCTGTGGATCACCCTGATGAACTGCAGAGGAAGTACACATGGTTAAATGACAAACACAAGGACCTCTAGAAAAGTAAGTGTGATTTATTTCTGAAATGAATATACCACAAGAAGACCTCCATAAAGCTTCTACCCTTGGCATTCATAGTTGAGTCTGCAAGCATGCACTTCAGCTACAAGATCAATGCTTGTTTGCAGGTACTTAGTGGCCCAAGAGGCAAAATATCATGCCAGATGTTTGGCATCTCTCTACAACAAAGTCAAGGGAGAAGAAAACTGAGCAAAGCAAAACAGAGAAAATGCCCCATGGGTTTGCCTTTGCTGAACTGATAGCATGCATTGAAAAGATAAGACTGAATGAAGACATGGCTTCAGTCTTTAAACTAGCGGACCTCATGAGGTTCTATACAGCCAAATTAGATCAGCTGGGGGAGTGACAATGGCTGTGCACATTCACAGCACTGAACTAAAATCCCATATCCTTTCACACACTCCAGATTTCTAAGCACATCAAGTAGGATGTTATGTGCTCCTTGCTTTCAAACAGGATATTGGACATGCCCTCTGAAAAGCATGTGAGGGGAAATGCTAACAACGAAGCATTTCTCTGGCTCAAACAGGTAAAACTATTCAAAGGGGCATGTTTCAAATAAAACACAGTTTACTGGATCACTTGACCCAGGATGCCAAGCAAAATCTGTACCTGAGTCACTATTGGCGCTGATTTGCTTGATACTGGATCATCCAAACATTAAAACTCAGTCAGAATAAGTTTCCATTCATCCATCTACCCTTTCTGTTGCAGTACAAGAGCAGCATCTGTTGCTGTGAGGGAACAGAAAGTTTGTATCACAACAAAGGTTGAGAAATGCCTTTACCAGTCTATGTAGGTTTGACACTTCATGCACAGACATGAAAAACTGAGCTAGTAGATACCTTCTTTAAAATTGCATGGTCCATCTCCTAATACAGAATGTTGGCAATCTCTACCAGCATGGCAAATGATGCATGCCAACAGTTCGCGGAGAATGTAGTTTGTCCTCTAAAGCTTCATGATGATCTGTTCACTACTGGGGCCATAGACCATTTAGACCACAATCCCAGCCTCACCACTTCTTCCATGGAACTTTTTCAGCATCCCAGTACTCAAGTGCAGGGAGTTGTTGTGAGGCAAACCCACAGCCAAACCAGGGCTGCTCGCTCAGTTGCCCCTCCAAAAGAGCTACAGTGAGTCACTACTCAGACATACAGCAACAAGCCAGCTGCACTAACTTAGGCTACGGGAACACTAGCGAGCTCTCAGGGGCACCGATGCACCTGTGCCGCAGTAAGGTCTCTAATGTAGCTGCTCTAAGCTGATGTGAGAGAGCTCTCCCATCAGCTTAATTACTCCAGTCCCTGCAAGCGGCGGTAGCTATGTCGGCAGGAGAAGCTGTCTATACTGGCTCTTGGGTGGGTATAACTTATGTCGCTTAGAGGGGTGGCTTTTTCACAACTCTGAGTGACATAAGTTATACTGACATAAGTGGTAGTGTAGAAATAGCCTTATTGTTGCCACAGAGCCTGCACTGACTCAGCCTCCAGACATGTGGCGGCAGCATATCCTGGAGTAGGACCTGGGTCAGATGACCCCCAGGCTCAAGTATTTCCCCAGCCCTGCCAGAGCTGCAGGTCAGTCTATGCCACAGCACACCTGGCCATGAACACTCCTGCAGCCACGCAATGTACCAGACTCTCCAGATTCCCAGCCTGCTTCTGATCCAGTTTTGGCCCCAGCCTTGCCCTAGCCCTGTGCCAGTCTTGTCCTTGCCCTACTTTGACCTTTCTCCAAACCTGATATTGACCCACTCCAGCCTTGCCTCTGCCTCCTGACCCATTCAGACTCTGACTACCTGGCTTCGATCTTTGGCCTGTAGTTGGACTCCAGTTACAGTACTGATTTGGCTTGTCCCTGGCTCTCAGTTCCAGTGCTACTCTTGGCCAAGTCCCAATCCTACATCCAGCCTCAACTTATACTCCAACCACTAGGCCTGACTACCAGGAGGCAGTCCCTGACAGTTGTCACTGAAATTCCCACTCTGGATTGTGAACCTGCAGCATCAGTGAAAAGGACTATATTGTCACACCCTTAGTCTTAACCAATTGTTTCTCCATTCGTCTTGAAGACAACCAGTGATACCATCCCTGCCACAAATGTTGAAATCAAGACTCACTGCCAACTGATTACACTGCTCTACAGCCAAAATGCTTCTGAAATAAATGTAGTCAAACTTTACTAATTCTGGGTCACTGAGAAGGAAAATGATGCTTAAAATTGTTGATTGGCTCTAGTTTTCAAGATATGCTATTGGGTCAGTATATACGACCCTTGACTTGGGAATGGCGGAGGAGAAGTGAGTTATAAAGGGAAGGGATCTCAATTTAAACCAGAAATCACTAAAATACATCTTTGGATCTATGAATAAATCTATGACTGGGTTTGGACAGTACTTGCTTTTTAGGCAAAACAATTAATGATGCAATCTGAAGCTGTTATTGCGTCGTAAATGATATGAATTGCATCATGTTATTCCTAGAAGTCATGGATGATGCAATCATAACGAAGCTTACATCACTCTACTGAACAAATTGCCCTATATTAGCTCTAGAAATCATACAGTGTTGTGCTCTCTTATTTGTCAGTGTTTGATTTTGCAAAGAGACACATTTCTGTTTAGCATAAGTGAGCAGAGATGCCTTGTACTTGTGTGAACAGTGCAGATAACTTCTGCTATGTTTGTGATGACATGACTTTTACATCACAAAAGTGCAGTATAGCCACTATGGTTAAGAAAGCCTATCACCTTTATTTTGGCTGCAAAATTGGGGAGCAGTACAAGAGGTGGGCCCCACACATATGCTGCAACACTTGTGCAACAAATCTTCGCCAGTGGTTGAACAGGAAAAGGAAATCTAGGCCTGTTGCAGTACCAATGATTTGGCGAGAGCCAACAGATCATACCAGCAATTGTTACTTCTGCATGGTGCCTCCAGTTGGGAAAGGTGTGTCAAAGAAGAAAAAGTGGACTGTGCATTATCCAAACGTTCCATCAGCTATACGCCCAGTATCCCACGGAGAAGGACTGCTGGTTCCTCATGCACCAGAATCATTCTCACTTGAGTCAGACGAGGAAGAGGAAGAGGGTGAAACTTCTGGTCTTGAACCATCAATGTCACAGGACCCACATTTTCTCCCATCCTCCTCCTCTGAACCACACCTCATAAGACAAGGTGAACTGAATGACCTTGTCAGGGATTTGGAACTACCCAAGAGTAAGGCAGAGCTGTTGGGCTCCAGACTACAGCAGTGGAATCCCCTAGCAGGTGATGTTAGGGTTTCCATGTTCCATGACCGTCAAAAGGATCTTGTCCCATTCTTCTTCATGAAAGGTGAACTTGTAGCCTGCAACAACATCGATGGTGTGATGGCAGCCCTCAACATCATTCACGATCCAGATGAGTGGAGACTGTTCATTGATTCATCGAAGACGAGTCTTAAAGCTATTTTACTGCATAATGGCAATGTTTTGCCATCAATTCCAGTTGGTCATGCAGTCCATATGAAGGAAACCTATGACAACATGAAACAACTTTTGAGGTGCATAAACTATGACCAACATCACTGGCAGCTTTGTGGTGATTTGAAGGTTGTTGCTCTCTTGCTTGGTCTGCAGACTGGATACACAAAGTTCTGCTGTTTTCTCTGTGAATGGGATAGTCGTGCAAGAGATTCCCACTACATCAAGAAAGCTTGGCCACTCCGACAGTCATTGGAGCCTGGGAGGAAAAGTGTTCAGCATCCTCCACTTGTTGAATCAAGGAACATTTTGTTACCACCCTTACACATCAAGCTGGGTCTGATGAAGAACTTTGTCAAGGCCATTGACAAAACACAAGCAGCTTTCAAGTACCTCCATGGAAAATTTCCAAGGTTAAGTGAAGCTAAGATAAAGGAAGGTGTCTTTGTTGGTCCTCAGATTTGTGAACTTCTTCGAGATGATGCATTTGACCATGCACTGCGTGGCAAGGAAAAGACGGCATGGAAAGCCTTCCACTTAGTGGCAATAAATTTTCTCGGAAACAACAAGGCAGACAACTACAGGTTTTTGGTGGAAAACCTCCTCAAGGCATACAAAAGCCTTGGTTGCAACATGTCACTAAAGATACATTTTTTGCACTCTCATCTAGTTTTTTTTCCACCGAGCTGCGGAGCAGTGAGCGACGAGCACGGCGAGCGATTTCACCAGGACATTGCAACAATGGAGAAACGCTATAGGGGCAAATGGAGCCCATCAATGCTTGCAAACTATTGCTGGACAGTGACAAGAGATGCTCCATTTAATGAATACAAGAGACAAGCCAAGAAGCGTCGAGTAGACACTGAATAGGACTAAACTATGTACAGAATAGTTTTTTGCCTTTTGTTTCATAATAAATTTTATTTATATAACCCTTTTGCTGATTTTTAAAGTGTTACATAAACAGGACAGGTGAAATATTATCATGTAAAGCAACCATAAACACATGAAAAGACCTAGGTTTACAATTTATGATTAAAACTCTATCTACACAATATACATAGACATAAAGTGTAAAAACTTAAATATTTTAGAAATAGTAGCCAATCAGTTGTTTTAATTGTCATATTTGAATTCATCACATCAAAATACATAATAAATAGCACATTTTATCTCTGAATAAACGACTTCTCAAAAATTGTAGACCAGTGTTATCGAAGCCCTGCAAGAAGAATGCAGGTGGCTCGAACAAGTAAGGCAAGCAGTCAATCTCGATACCTTCAATGGAAATTGACAATGCCTGGGCAGCTTACCACACTAGCAAACAGCCGATGGCAGACTTTGCCCCAGCCATCACTATGCTTCTTTTCCTCTCTCCAGATAACTCCAAGTCCATGGAGATGATTCATCACAACATGTATGTGATAAGGAAACCACCTAAACCCTTGCTAAGGGCCGTTGATCATTATTAATCAGCTCTTTTTCACCCTAACCAAATAGATACAGTGGACTTGCCCTGCTGAGTATGGAGAGGGAAAATTTCTCATCAGGCTGGACTTCATTTGGAAATGTCAAGTGTAAAACTGATTGGAGGTTGGCTAGAATATAGTGGATGGATGGAAGCTCTTGCTTAGGCCAAAATGGCTTCCCCAGGAATGGCTGACTCCTTCTTCAAAGCATATTATGTTACATGTACTAGGCGTGCCAACCCAAGTATGTGGCAGCTGTGTGTACGTCTTGTTCCAAATTGCATACGTACAGTATACTCAAGGTCTTGGGGAAGATGAGGCCCCCATGGGGTATGATAAATGTTTGACAAGCAAAAACTAGAAAACAGTCCACCAGGTAAACTTTTCTCTCTATGTTGAATGCCTTGGAAACATGTCACTCTGGTATTTTGTGGTTGATCGGACTAATTATGTTCATTGGGTGCCTATTCACCTTTGAGATATGGTAAACTTTCACACAGTGCATCCAGACACATCTAGAGAGTTCCTAAAGGGGAATGTCACTATTCAGAAGACACAGCGTATTTTCTCTGCAATTGTGCTTGACCAAGGTCATGAGGAAAATGATGCCGTAATCAAAGGGGATATAGTGGAGCTGTTGGTCTAAAACAAAGTCCTGAGACCCTTTAGCACTTGACTAGAGGTGGCCAGTTGATAAGAGAATTTGAAGCCACCAGCAGAGAAAGGAACCACCCAAAAAAGGTCTAACACAAAGCAGCATGAGCAGGTGAAAACTGCCCAGACTTCTTCTGCACGATTTGTCAAGGTACTTGTTGAGGTCAGAGAAGACATGAGCAACCCCTTCTCAGAAGAGAGTATAGAGTTAGTTAAATAGGACACCAAAGCCATTGCAGATTCTTCTGTGATTGTCTCTGTTATGGAGGTTGCAGCTGTATACAATGTTTGTAACAGAGAGGTTGCAGGATAAAACCCAGCTATTAACAGAGCCTACCAAGCAAAATAAATTCTCCTTGTTCAGCAGACCTCCTGTAAGAGCAATTTCCAAGACCAAATTGCAGGTTTCCTCCTTGAAAAATGGCAGGGAAAGCGATGTTTCAATATATTTAAGACTGTGAAATATTTTCTTGTTTCTTAATTCATTTTAGGCTGCATGTACAAGCTGACTTGTTGTAAACATTGTTCTTTTTCTATATCATTAATATTTTAGTAAATACTCCCTGCTGACATGCTACAGAGCATGTTAAATCTTTATTTTTTTGCATAATCTCAATCTCAAGACATTACAATTCATAGCTCTCGTTTATAGGACACCCAAGACAATAGGAATTTAAATGCACCAAAAATAATGCCATAAACAAATACTATCAGTGGAAAAATCAACATTCAGAATTCAAATTGGCTGCCACAGCCAACATGGCATGAGTTGGTGATGGACCATGCCTGAAATTCTTTATTAAGTCATGCCCTAAGACTGTGGCAAATTTCATGCTTTTGTCATAAAATCCAAAATTCTTTCACAAATCTATGGGATATAGTGTAATTTTTGAGAGGGAAATTCCACATATTGGAAAGAAGAAATCATTTCTCTGGCAGGCTGATGTCTTTTAAAAATAGTTGTGGTCAAAGGAGTAGAACCTAATGGAGTTTATCACATCTATCATGCCCACATACGTGGTACAAGTATATATCATGGTTGAGCAGGAATAGAGTTGGGGTAAACTATATTTAGGGGGTACACATTCCCTGTTGGTATTTCTGCTTATAGGCTTGAAAAGATTATATAAAGGTGAAAATATTTTTAACCTCTCAGCAGAGAAAAAAAAAGGGAGTATGAATGATATACTGTACTAAAGTACCAGAATTGAAATAGCTTTGAAAAGTCTCTTAGAGGATTATGTCTCTGCATTTAATTTAACTAAAGAGTTTCACCTTTCTTTAAATGTGCCCTCAGAGACAGTCATGTAGTAAGGGTGAACAGAAGGTGCCTTTTATTTTAACAGTTAAACTGCATCCACCTATGAAATCAAAGGGTATTTTTTCAGTACTTTTAATATTTAACTTGTTATTGTAACACTTTACATGGTCACCACACTGACTTTCCTTTTTTTAATCAGTGCAGAAAACTGTCTGAATTTTGGCATGCTTTTAACCCTCAGTAAATATACATTAATTTGAATATATTTATACAGTATATTCCTAATTTAATCTATTTTTTTAAATCTATATCCATATGTCGAGAGACATGTTGCATTTGATTTTCCACTATGGTTGCCCCATACTGCCAATGGATTCTGTGCACAAAGCCAGCTCAGAGCCAAGGAGAGGATCCCCCAGACGTAGGCAGATCTTACAGTAGCACAGAGCAAGCAGAGTGGCTCTTATACAAGGCTCCCGGTTTGGCACAGGGGACATGGCAGTTCAAACTGAAAATACATCAAATACTGCAAATGGTTTATGAGCAATTCACAGACTGAAACATGTTCACGTATAACACTTGTAGAATAATTTAAAATAATGAATTAATGGAGATTGTGGTCTGTTTGTGGTTAACTAGCAAACAGAAAAATAAGGGCAAAGTCAGCACTCTCCTATACTGCGTGTGATTAGTTTTGCTCATCTCTGCCTGATGCCTGATCTTACTTTTGTCATTAAGAACTTAAGTGTCTTGTTTTGAGCACTGGCTGTTTTGGTCTGTTGTCTTGTAAATGTGGGTGAGGTGTGTTCAATTAGCTGTAGGCTCCCATTTTGGAGTTTTCTTTAGGATTATTATTCCTGGGTGGGGAAAACTCTTTACATCACTCACCCTAGCCATGCAACTAAGCTTTAATGGGGTGTTGATGTAATTTACTCTCACTTTATGGCCTCTTTACACTGCCAGAATGGAATAAAATGACTTTTGTGTAAATAAGGTTCAGACTCCTAATGTGCAGCAGTGTTGCTCAACCTCTTTAGATATCAGAGGGGTAGTCCTGTTAGTCTGTATCCACAAAAATAATGAGGAGTCTGGTGGCACCTTAAAGACTAACCGATTTATTTGGGCATAAGCTTTCTGAGTAAAAAAACCCACTTCTTCAGACTGATTGCTGGTCAAGTGTTCTCTGAAATGGCATTCTCCTTCTCCCAACTCAACCTCTTCTCTCCCTGTCCTTTGCACTCCTCCATCCTCTGTTCTTCACTTTGTCTGCATTTCTCCTCTGTCTGTGGATACCTCTTTAGTGGTAGTGGTGGGAAGGGTTGTCTGCAAGGGTGCTGGAACAATTGATATAGTGGAGGTGCTGAGAGCCATTGAAGCAAACTGAACAGGAGTACTTGTGTCACCTTAGAGACTAACAAATTTATTAGAGCATAAGCTTTCATGGACTACAGCCCACTTCTTCGGATGCATATAGAGTGGAATAAATATTGAGGAGATATATATACACACATACAGAGAGCATGTTAGTCTCTAAGGTGCCACAAGTACTCCTGTTCTTTTTGTGGATACAGACTAACACGGCTGCTACTCTGAAACCTGTCATTGAAGCAAACTGTAAACCCCGGATATAATGGAAACCACTTAAAGCCAGGGGATGTGGCAGCACCCCTAGTTCCAGCACCTATGGTTGGCTTAGCCCTGTTCACTCCCTAAGAGTGCAACATTCTTTGTAGACAACCCTTGAAGGCCTATACCCTTGCCTGCTGGATGCTGCATTCTGCAGGCCATCTCCTGGCAGGAAGATGATGATGACGGTAACAGGCTCCAACAGGCAGTAGTGGTATTGGTGATTCTTGGAGCTCTTTACACTGGAGAGCTGCAGCGGCTCTTACTCACTCTGGTCAGAAATGACCAGATGGTCCTCAAACCTTCTTGATAAACAGCAATTTGAAAAAGTCATCTCTGCAAAGTGTTTCAGATTCACCAAAATTTCATTTAGTCACAAATGTTTTGACCAGCTCTGACAGTTAGTAGTCTTAGTTAATTTTTAAGTATTGAAAACCATGTTTCATAGCACTACAATATTCTGAAGAGGAGGGGAGATCATTAAAGTTGTGTTCTGCAGTTGTAATGTGACCCAAGGACACTGCAGAATTACTTTTCTATTTTTAAAACTGGCTAGTGTATTGCATCATAGCTGTTTAAATATAAATATATCCTCTAGGTTTCTGATTTACATGCAGCCCAGGCCAGCAGTGACTGAAACTCAATATCATCCAATAGTTATTGGATGGCTTATTTAAAACAAGCCAATGGTGTCAGTTTAGTTTCTAGTGGGCAAGAGTCTCTATAACAAAAACATCTTTGCAGCACTGACAATAATTAACACATTTGTAAGCAGTCTCAACCAAGAGGCCAAGAACTGAAGGGAATAGGGAATGAAGCACTCATTTCCTCTGGAGATAGCTCCCTCCAAGTCGAGGAATGCTGGCAGGACATTGTGGGAACATTTTCACTTTTGCTGCCCATGCTGTGGATGAGCAGAAGACTTCAATTTCCAAAATTGCCAGTCTTGTACTTTTCACAATCGCTAAACTGGAGGAAAGGAAATGAGTAAATAAATTCATGCATCCACATTTACCAGTTGGATTATCATAATTACTAGCCCATAATAAAATAGAAGGCATTAAAATGCCAAGCATTACTTACTAACCATAGTTACACAGTTATCAGTTAGTCCCTATTCTAAGCATAGACGCTATGAAACTAGTTATTTCCTATACCACTGTGCAGGAGCTGTTGACAAATGACTTTTTCATGACAACCACTATATTTGTAATGGCTATTTCTCTCTTCACCAGTGCAGTCAAATATCCTTCTCTATCTTCCTTCATTTTACACTATATTTATGGTAGAAAATACTAGAACTAAGATGAATTGTTTCCTTTCTATGTTATAAACTCAGAATCCTATCTGGATAGGTCTCCAAAGAGAATGTCTGTCTGTGAGAAGATGCCCCTCTCATCAGAGTGTAATGACTATTCTGGTGAAAGGAGGAATGAAACATAACATTGTTTTAACGTCTTTATCACATCTCCACGTTAACTTAAGTTGATGAGGTCCTGACAGATCTGCTGACTTTTTGCCAGAATGCCACTTACAAGAATGATTCAATTATATTGAAAGTAAAAGTGTTTTCCTCTAGAGAGAGTGCATGATGGATAAAAATAGCCTTTCTAGTTTTTGACCAGATTGCTTTGAAGGAAGATTGCTCATTTCAGTGTACAGTCAAACAACTTTTTGAAAGGTTTTCATGGTCTAGATAATATTTTTTTTTCATTCAAACACATTTATTCACTAATTACTTTTGGAATTGGATCAATTAACATGTCACTTAGAATCCACCTAGAGGGCATGTCGTGGGAGTTCAGTTTTATAAAAAGAGGAACAACACACAATGCCAATTGGTTACTAAACTGCTTGTTGTGTCTTAGAAATTTCATAAGCAATTATGTGAGACAAAACTGAATTTATTTCAGTATCAGACATGTACTCTACTTTTTTTTAACCTGATGGGAATAAAGATGCCCATCACATAAGTGTCATAATGCCCAATTTTTCTCATCATTGACTAATCCATAACTTATGGCCATGCTTGGTCAATATGTCCTGCTCCAATACATGCTTGCCAACCAAATTATTCACAGCAAAGTCTACAGCACATGAACATTTAAACATATTAATTTGATCAATTATTTCACAAATGAGCTCTGTTTCTCCTGAAAAGGAGGGCAACAAGGTGGATTCAAGGCTAAACTTGGATCTACTAAAATGGCAGAGCCACTAAAATGTTGATGTGAATTTTGGTAGATGTAATTAGGAGCGAGTAATGAAAATATGTAGAGTGTTTTGTTTCTGTCTTATTCATGTAATTCTATTTATATATATATATTATAAATATATATATTCTGACATAACACATGTTGCTTAAAGATACATAAAAGACAAACAAACAAAAACACCCCAGTGTTGAGGCAGATGCTGCTAAAACTAAACCAAATAAATTTACATCTCACCCATATCACATCTTTATAACCAGCTCCCTGATGGCCCACTCCCCTGCAGTCTGCTGTATTGAATTTCATCTTAGCACAGCAGAGATTCGGAGGTGACTATGCATGGGGTGACTATGCATGGAGTGGGTTAGAAGCCCCAATGGCTGTGTTCATGAATTCTAAGAGTAGTATTCAGTAAGAGCAAAGGGATGATGAAAATACAAGCACTTTTCATAGTCACAGTGTGATTAACAGTATTAATATACACATCAGCATTCTTACTTGCTAATGATGACCCTCAATCACAGTGCAGGGAATTGAATGATTGGAAAATATAGAGTTGTGGGTCAGTAAGTTACTTGTTATTGTAACACTTTACATGGTCACCACACTGGCATATTTAGGAGTATCTTTCCTTTTTTTAATCAGTGCAGAAAACTCTCGGTAAGTATTGTTCTCTAATTGGCTGACACAATTCCATTTCAGTTTTACAGGAAGTAATGCCTTTTCAATTAACATACATAACATTTCTCATTATTAGTAAGGGAAAGAATGTTTTGTGAACATTTGACTCACTGACAGCATTCATGGTTTGGCACGCTTCTGTATAAAACTGTTCTGCCCAGGGCTGGCTCCAGGCACCAGCTTAAAAAGCAGGTGCTTGGGGCGGCCAAAGGAGAGGGGCGGCACCTGCGGCAATTTGGGGGCGGCAGGTCCCTCACTCCCTCTAGGAGCGAAGGACCTGACGCTGAACTGCCGCCGCCGATTGCGGCTTTTTTTTTCAATTGCCGCCGCCGATCGCGATCGCGGCTTTTTTTTTTAATTATTTTTTGCTTGGGGCAGCAGAAATGCTGGAGCCGGCCCTGGTTCTGCCTTCTGCACAAGAACAAGAGCTGGTCAAATAGTACTCAATAAATAAAGAGTTGGGCAAGTTTTAACTTGTGGCTTCATGAACCACTTGTGAACCAGTCCATTATCTGTTAATCTTTTGTTTTGTTTTTTAAATAGTCAATGAGTAATGCAAGCAAAGAATATAAAATTGTTATTCTGTATTCAAGCTTTCAAATGCTCACCAAAGTCACTTTCTAATACATAGTTTTGGAGTCTGTTTTATATATTTGACCAAATTAAACAGACAAGATTCAAAGCTTGGCAAATTGCTTGAATAAAGTAAATTCAAACCAAAGATTCACTGTTTGCCCCCAATACTTGACCAGTGTTATTAATCACAGCCTTCTTCATGTATCATTATCATCAGTACTTGATGAAGTTTTACTATAGCTACAAGTTAATTTCATACCCATCTTACATTGTAGTATTCAATGTATTGCATTTTCCACAAGTTGTCCCTCATTGTAGCATATGACAAATGCTGCTAGAATGTGAACTTAGTCTATTCTGCTGCCTGATTATTATTGTTATTGTTTGTTTATGGTATCCCTACAGTGTGCTCCACACTTTCCAGACATTCAATAAAGAATGATCCTTGCCTCCAGGTGCTCATACTCTAAGGAAGGACAGACAGGGCCGGCTCTGACTTTTTTGTCACCACAAGCAAAAAAGCCTCCCACCACCCCCGGCGGGGAGCACGGCAGGGGAGGGCGCCGAGCCCGGCCGCGGGCCCGCTCTCCCTAACCGGCCAGAGCGCCGGGAGGAGGGCGGAGAGCCCGGCTGGGGCTCCGCTCTCCACGACCAGCCAGAGCGCCATGGGGAGGGCGGCAAGCCCAGTCACGGCCCCGCTCTCAGGCCGGAGCGCTGCACCGTGCCGCCCCCCTCCAGGTGCTGCCCCAAGCACATGCTTGGTGGGCTGGTGCCTGGAGCCGGCCCTGAGGACAGATAAGAAGTTGGGGAAGGGAAACAACAAATAGGAAAATTTAAATATAACTCAGGCAAGGCAGACTTTTTAAGAAGGATTTAAATGTGGACTGGATAAGGGCTTTGTGAATGAGTACAGGGCAATTGAACAGTGAACGGGGTTTCATAAAAGAAGTCATGGAGATGATTGTGTGAACAGCTGACAAATGTGCCAAAGTGGATATATTAGTGGAGGGAGTGGGTGGTGACAGTACAAAATGCAACAATGGAGGATAAGCTGGGAGGAGGTAGAATTGTGTCAACCATTAATGATAGGGACAAAAAGTTTAAATATGATGAAATAGCCAATTGAAAGATGTGAAGAGTGTCATGATGAAATCAATGGGCAAGGAAGATGATTTTAGGGCTTGTCTATACTGGCAATTTACAGCACTGCAACTTTCTCACTCGGGGTGTGGAAAAACACCCCCATGAGTGCAGCAAGTTGCAGCGCTGTAAAGCACCAGTGTAGACAGTGCACCAGTGCCGGGAGCTACGCCCCTCATGGAGGTGGGTTTTTTAGACCGCTGGGAGAGCTCTCTCCCTGCGCTGCACTGCAACCACACAAGGCATGTTAAAGCACTACTGCGGCAGCGCTTTAGCGTTGCCAGTGTAGACTAGGCCTTAGAGCCTGAATTTGCCTAGTCACTTTTCTTAAGATTTTATTTCTTTTTCAGAAAATCATTTTACCTGTAATCTTGCCTTTACTTTTGCATTTATTTTTTTCTGCTTCTACTTTTTCCTTCAAGCTAATAATAACTGTACTGTTTAATTCCTGCCTACATAGATGTTACTTCTGTCTCCGACTTTCTCTTGTAGGTTTTAATAGAAGTGTGAAAACTTGCCCTATAATTATTATTTCTTGGTCTGTAGTTTTACTGAATCACTAATTAGCCTTCTTATTAGTTTTAATATGAGTAATTATTTGTACATTCTACCTGCTTTTTAAGGTTTAAAAGCTATTTTTAGTTGAAATGCAATGTGTGTTTCTATAGACACAAATCTGCTGTGATATGAATCACCAATTGTGCTTTAAAAACATTAGAAATTATTAAAACAACTGACCATTAAGTCAACCAGTGCCTCACCTGTACAGAGAGGTAACAGGATTTGAAGTATGATACTTTACAGAATGATTTTTCTTTAAAGTTTAAAGATGACCATAATTGGAACCCGGATGAACCAGTTCAGGTAGAATAAAGAGTCTCCACTTCTTAAATGTGCACCTATTCTGAAACAGTTGTGATGTTAAAAATGAAACAAAGTCCCCCTTATTTTTTACAATTACGCATCTTTGCACTTACGTCTTGTGCTCAGTATCAGAAGTTAAATAATCAAAATGTAAGAAAAAGTCTAGAATAGGTAAATCCTGTCTGAACAAAAGTAGGAAGTACTGAAGTCTCATGAAATGCAGATCCAGGAAGTTCAGAAAAGCATTATAAAAATAAGTACACAGATATGTGATTCAGATATGTGATTGGTTATCTGAATCAAAATTAACCTCCAGCCTTATCACTTTTGCATAATGTTCATAGAAAATGATTTCAACTGAGGAAAGTGGACTGAGGCAATGTAAAAATGAGACCTCGTGTAACCAATCTACTACCATTGGTCTTATTTTGATTAACAACACCTTTCTCCAAAAAAATCACACACTATCCTAACATTTAATAACTTGCAGATTCTGTACATATGGAAGCTTTCTATGTTTCTGGAGACTTTGAAATGCTAATGTAATAGATTTTGTTTCTCCTGCTAGCTGGGTTGTACCTGGGGGAATGTAAGGAGATGATATTAGGGAATGGAAACGTAAAACGTATCTTGTTGCTATGGTACTGCCTTTAACTGCATCGAGGGTTCAGAGCCACTTGTGGAATAAGAGCTCTAGATGCATTAACAATGATTGGATTTTGATAAATGTGGGCACACCTTTTAAATTTGGATTCATGTGAAGTCACAATATGTATTAAAGTATGTTTTAGGGATGGTGGTTCACTATTATGACATGTCAGGAAACCTAACCTTCATTCCAGCATGTGTGTGGGCAGTTGAAGGATTTTCAGGATGAACTTGGATTCATATACTTTTAGGCTAGAAGGGACTATCTTGATCATCTATCTAGTCAGCCATCCTGCATAACACAGGCCTTAGAAATTTTCCCAGTAAACACTGCATCAAGTCCATAACTTCTGTTTGAGCTATAGCACATTTTTGAAAAAGATATCTAGTCTTGATTGAAAGAGTGCAAGTGATGGAGAATCTACCATGTCACTAGGAAAAGTGTTCCAAATGTTAAATCTCACTCTTCAAATTTTGCTCCTTCTTTCTAGTTTGAATTTGCCTAGCTTCAGTTTCCAACCTCTGGATCTCGTTATGCCATTTTTGCTAGATTAAAGAACTGTCTACTGTTAGAAATTTCTTCCCCATGTGTATACTTAGGTCTGAATGCACAAAAGGAAGTAGGCCCATATGTCCATCCTTCAGTTTTGGGACCATTGTGATGCACAAAACTCCTCCTAAACACTGTAGGTGCCTAAATTCATGCAGCACCTATGTTTTTGCAGTAAAAAAGTTCCCCATATCCTTATGTTTCTGCCTCTGTGCATACACACTGGTGCCTCCCTCTAATGGCCCAGCTGCATCTCTCCCACCTAAGCCCCAGAATGATTCACAAGCAGGTGGCGGCCACCTAAATCAGATATGGGCCCCGCACCAGTAGAGCTGCTTAGAGGGCATCTAACAGACTGGGTCTCTAGGCAAGTTCACACAGAACAGCAAAGAAGGACAAGGCATTGGGGAAGAGGAGCAGGACTTCACTCATAACTTTTAACCTAGTGGTTAGGGGACTCACTTGGGATGTGAGTCATTTTCATGCTTGCACTCTCTTTCTCTCTCTCTCGCTCTCTCTCTCTCTCTTGCTTGCCTGGACAACTCTTTGAAAGACAGAATGTGAGAGAGTATCATGAGAATGACTCTGTAGCCTGATGGTTAGAGCATTCATGTGGGAGACCCAGGATCCGCTCCCCCTTGCTCCAATCACACTTTAGTTATTTATCCAGAGTGTAGCAACTTGAGCTGGAGAGATAGAGGGAGCCCCATTTCAGAATATCCTGTTGCCCATTGGTTAGAGTATTCACCTGAGATGTAGCAGAACCCAGTTCAAATCCCATTTTCCCCTAATGCAGAGGAGGAAATTGAACTGGGGGGGGGGGTCTTCCACATCCTAGGTGAGTTCCCTATCCACTGATCTAAAAGCTATGAGGGAAGTTGTCTAGTTTCTTTCTAACTCTTAAGCGCCTAGTGCCAAGAGAAGATTTGCAGCTGAGAATCCCAAGCAGACAAAGGCACTTCCCTGCAACCATACTTAGGCACCGATCTCTGACATGGAGCTTAGCAAATACCTCTCTCATTGACATCTCCTATTGGGTAGTTTAGATAGCTCTCTGCCTAGTATGCTGGGTTTTGTGAATTGCAGTCTATGGTGCCTATTTCCTGTTCATTGTATAATAGCTTAGGTTCCTAACTCAGGCTTTGTTAATCACAGTGATTTTCTGGGTTCCTTGCTCCTTTTGTGTATTTAGGCCTATTGACTATTATCAACCTTCTGTTGGATAAACTAAATAGCTTGGGCTTTTTAAATCTCTCACTATATGTTCTCTAGACCTCAAATAATTCTCGTAGCTGTTCTCTGAAACCTTCCCAAGTTTTCAACTTCCCTTTTGAAGTGAGGACAGCAGATCTGGACACAGTATTCCAGTATTGTGGTGTGGCCACGGTGCCCTGTAAAGAGTCAATTACCACCTGGCCACTCCTTCTTAATGTTCTGCTATTTAGGGATGTGAGGATTGTGGTTGCCTTCTTAGTTACAGCATTGCACTGGGAGCTCATGTACAATTGGTTATCTGCAGGGCTGCCCGGGGGTGGAGGGGGGGGGGGGGGGCAAGTGGAGCAATTTGCCTCAGGCCCCAGGCCTTGCAGGGTCCCCGATGAGAATATAGTATTCTATAGTATTGCAACTTTTTTTTATGGAAGGGGCCCCCAAAATTGCTTTGCCCCAGGCTCCCTGAATCCTCTGGGTGGCTCTGTTTATCTCTCATGACTCCTAAGCTGTTTTCAGTGTCATTGCATTCCAGATCCAGTCTACATATTGTAAACATGGCCAATGTTCTTTGTTCTAGATGTACAACCTTGCCCGTGGCTATGTTCATATATAGGTTGTTCAAATGAACCCAACTTACCAAGCAATCCGGGGTAGCCTCTTTAACTGACTTGTTTGCATCGTTTTATGACTCCACCAATTGTTTTCAAATTTCTAATTTTACCAGCCATTGAAGTTATATTTCCTTCTTTATAATGGTGTCAAACAGCATTGTGTCAAGAACAGATCCCTGTAGACTTGGATGATGTTTCCTTATTTATAATTACTTTTTGAGGTCTATTAGTTAACCAGTTTTAAGATGGTAGAGTAATAATTCTTTTTGTTTTTCAGAATATAGTGCAGGACTAAGTCAAATGTCTTTCAGAAGTTTAAGTATACTATGTGAGGAGGGCTTTAAACTAGGTTCACCGGGGGAAGGAGACCAAAGCTCTGAGGTAAGTGGAAAAATGGGATACCGGGAGGAAGCACGAGCAGGAGAGTGCAAGAGGGGAGGACTCCTGTCTCAGACTGAGAAAGTGGGAGAATCAGTGAGTTATCTAAAGTGCCTATACACAAATGCAAGAAGCCTGAGAAACAAGCAGGGAGAACTGGAAGTCCTGGCACAGTCAAGGAACTATGATGTCATTGGAATAACAGAGACTTGGTGGGATAACTCACATGACTGGAGTACTGTCATGGATGGATATAAACCGTTCAGGAAGGACAGGCAGGGCAGAAAAGGTGGGGGAGTTGCATTGTATGTAAGAGAGGAGTATGGCTGCTCAGAGCTCTGGTATGAAACTGCAGAAAAACCTGAGAGTCTCTGGCTTAAGTTTAGAAGTGTGAGCAACAAGGGTGATGGTGTGGTGGGAGTCTGCTATAGACCACCAGACCAGGGGGATGAGGTGGATGAGGCTTTCTTCCTGCAACTAGCAGAAGTTACTAGATCGCAGGCCCTGGTTCTCATGGGAGACTTTAATCACCCTGATATCTGCTGGGAGAGCAATACAGCGGTGCACATACAATCCAGGAAGCTCTTGGAAAGTGTAGGGGACAATTTCCTGGTGCAAGTGCTGGAGGAACCAACTAGGGCAGAGCTCTGCTAGACCTGCTGCTCACAAACTGGGAAGAATTAGTAGGGGAAGTGAAAGTGGATGGGAACCTGGGAGGCAGTTACCATGAGATGTTTGAGCTCAGGATCCTGACATAAGGAAGAAAGGAGAGCAGCAGAATACGGACCCTGGACTTCAGAAAAGCAGACTTTGACTCCCTCAGGGAACAGATGGGCAGGATCCCCTGGGAGAATAACATGAAGGGCAAAGGGGTCCAGGAGAGCTGGCTGTATTTTAAAGAATCCTTATTGCGGTTACAGGAACAAACCATCCCGATGTGTAGAAAGAACAGTAAATATGGGAGGCGACCAGCTTGGCTTAACAGTGATATCCTTGCTGACCTTAAATGCAAAAAAGAAGCTTACAAGAAGTGGAAGATTGGACAAATGACCCGGGAGGAGTATAAAAATATTGCTCAGGCATGCAGGAGTGAAATCAGGAAGGCCAAATCACACTTGGAGTTGCAGCTAGCAAGAGATGTTAAGAGTAAGAAGAAGAGTTTCTTCAGGTATGTTAGCAACAAGAAGAAAGTCAAGGAAAGTGTGGGTCCCTTACTGAATGAGGGAGGCAACTTAGTAACAGAGGATGTGGAAAAAGCTAATGTACTCAATGATTTTTTTGCCTCTGTCTTCACGAACAAGGTCAGCTCCCAGACTGCTGCACTGGGCAGCACAGTATGGGGAGAAGGTGACCAGCCCTCTGTGGAGAAAGAAGGGGTTCGGGACTATTTAGAAAAACTGGACGAGCACAAGTCCATGGGGCCGGATGCACTGCATCCGAGGGTGCTAGGAGTGATTTGGATGTGATTGCAGAGCCATTGGCCATTATCTTTGAAAACTCATGGCGATCGGGGGAGGTCCCAGATGACTGGAAAAAGGCTAATGTAGTGCCCATCTTTAAAAAAGGGAAGAAGGAGGATCCAGGGAACAACAGGCCAGTCAGCCTCACCTCAGTCCCTGGAAAAATCATGGAGCAGGTCCTCAAGGAATCAATTCTGAAGCACTTAAAGGAGAGGAAAGTGAACAGGAACAGTCAGCATGGATTCACCAAGGGCAAGTCATGCCTGACTAACCTAATTGCCTTCTATGAGGAGATAACTGGGTCTGTGGATGAGGGGAAAGCAGTGGATGTGTTATTCCTTGACTTTAGCAAAGCTTTTGATACGGTTTCCCATAGTATTCTTGCCAGCAAGTTAAAGAAGTATGGGCTGGATGAATGCACTATAAGGTGGATAGAAAGCTGGCTAGATCATCGGGCTCAACAGGTAGTGATCAATGGTTCCATGTCTAGTTGGCAGACGGTTTCAAGTGGAGTGCCCCAGGGGTTGGTCCTGGGGTCGGTTTTGTTCAATATCTTCATTAATGATCTGGAGGATGGTGTGGACTGCACTCTCAGCAAGTTTGCAGATGACACTAAACTTGGAAGAGTGGTAGATACGCTGGAGGATAGGGACAGGATACAGAGGGACCTAGACAAATTAGAGCAGGGGTGTCAAACTCAATTGCACAGGGGGCCAAAACTCAAAACTCGCGGGCCGAACAGTATAACCATTTATTTAACAGACTAAATATTTATGTTTTTAACCATTAATATGAACCAAAATACAGGATATCATTCCAAAATAAATACATTTCAACTTAAAATATTTTGCTCTTCATAAAAAAATATCCTGTCAATACAATACATTCAAAATCTGTACATGCTGGAATATTAAAAAATCTGAAAATATAAATAAAAAATTGAATTTAAAGCAAAAGTATAATCATAACAAATCATAACATTCCATTTTCTTGTCCTATTTAGTCAGAGCCTGATACTTGGAGTCTTTTCTTTGCAACAAGTTCGTTTATGTTTGGGGTTAGGTTCTGTGTTGTGAAGATTCTCAGGATCGATTGCAGGTGTTCATCAGTGAGGCGACTCCTGTGTGACGTTTTGTTAATTTTCATCACAGAGAACAGCTGCTCGCACAGATATGTGCTGCCAAACATGGACAGGATTCGAGCCGCATGTTGGCGGAGCTGCGGCATCGCTTCAGGAATGAAGCGAGTGAACTGTGCTGGCCCCGCAGTGTCGTACTTTGCCTTCAGTGTCCCGTTACATTGCAGTTCTATCAGCTCCATCTGCATTTCTACAGGTGCGGTTTCCACATTGACTGCAAATGGGTTGCGAAGCAGCTCGAAGTTACTTTTCTGTGCCTCAAAGTCACTGAAGCGCCGTGCGAACTCAGTGCGCAGCGCGCTGAGTTTTTCAGCAAAGGTGGCATTTGGGAAAACTGTGGCACTTTCTTGGTTCCGTATTACTTGGCAACAGGGAAAGTGAGACAAGTTGCATTGGTGCATTTGTGTCTCCCATAAGCGCAGCTTCACTTGAAATGCCTTCACTGCATCATGCATATCGGTTATTATGTGCTCCCGTCCCTGGAGTTGAAGGTTTAAAGCGCTAAGATGCGACGTTATGTCAGCCAGGAACGCCAACTCACATTTCCACTTTTCATCCCGCAGAACTGTGCAGTCTTTCCCCTTACTGTCCATGAACTGGCAGATTTCCTCTCGCAGCTCAAAGTGTCTTTTGAGAACTTTTCCCCGACTTAGCCACCGGACCTCCGTATGATATGGCATATCGCCAAACTCGCTATCTATTTCCCGCAGAAAAGACTGGAATTGGCGGTGATTTAAACCGTGGGCTCTGATAAAGTTGACGGTTTGTGTTACAGTGTTCATCACATGATCCATTTTTAGGACTTTAGCACTCAGCGATTCCTGGTGTATGATGCAGTGATACACTGTCAACTCACCGGCACAGTTCTCCTCCCGCATCTTTGAGTGCATCCTTCCCACCAGTCCATTTTTTTCACCACACATAGCAGGTGCGCCATCTGTTGTAAGTCCAACGAGTTTTTCCCACGGCAGTTTCATGTCGGTTACACTTTGAAATACATTTCCAAAGATGTCTTCTCCTTTCGTTGTCCCGTGCATCGATTTAATGTCCAGTATTTCCTCTGTTACGCACAAATTGGAATCCACACCACGGATAAATATCGCCAGCTGTGCAGTGTCAGTCGCGTCAGTAGTTTCATCCACGGCAAGGGAGTATGCAACAAAATCTTTTGCTCTTTCAATCAACTGTGTTTTCAAATCAGTCGCCATCTCACAAACCCGATTAGCAACAGTGTTTCTGCTGAGGCTTACATTTGCAAACGCTCGCGTTTTATCTGGACAAAGGACGTCGCACACTTTCATCATACAATTCTTTACGAATTCCCCCTCGGTAAACGGCCGTCCTGATTTGGCGATCTCTTCGGCCACAATGAAACTTGCTTTCACAGCAGCTTCACTTTGTGATTTTGCTTTGGTGAAAAACGTCTGCTGGGATGTCAAATTCTTCTTCAACTCCTCTACCTTTTGTAGCTTCTGTCCTGCGCTCAGGTTTTTGAATTTGTTCTCATGTTTCGTCTCGTAGTGCCGTCTTAGGTTATACTCCTTCATTACAGCGATATTACTCCCGCAAAGGAGACACACTGGTTTACCTGCAATTTCAGTAAACATATACTCATTCTCCCACCGGCTTTGAAAGCCTCGGTTTTCAGAATCAATTTTTCTCTTGGCCATTGTTGGGGTCTAGCTTTGATTTGATATTAGCGTTGTATACATCAACAGACCGCGAACTTGAACCGCGGCTTGCCGTTGGCGGCAATTGCACTGCATCATGGGATTTGTAGTGTGTGTTATTGGGGCGTCATATCACAGGGCCATTAAAAACAGATATATAAAACGATTTCGCGGGCCGGATATAATTGTATGGCGGGCCGGATGTGGCCCTCGGGCCTTGAGTTTGACACATGTGAATTAGAGGATTGGGCCAGAAGAAACCTGATGAGGTTCAACAAGGACAAGTGCAGAGTCCTGCACTTAGGTCAGAAGAATCCCATGCATTGTTACAGACTAGGGACCGAATGGCTAGGAAGCAGTTCTGCAGAAAAGGACCTAGGGGTTACAGTGGACCAGAAGCTGGATATGAGTCAACAGTGTGCCCTTGTTGCCAAGAAGGCTAACGGCATTCTGAGCTGTATAAGTAGGGGCTTTGCCAGCAGATCGAGGGAGGTGATCGTTCCCCTCTATTCGACATTGGTGAGGCCTCATCTGGAGTACTGGGTCCAGTTTTGGGCCCCACACTACAAGAAGGATGTGGAAAAATTGGAAAGAGTCCAGCAGAGGGCAACAAAAATGATTAGGGGACTGGAGCACATGACTTATGAGGAGAGGCTGAGGGAACTGGGATTGTTTAGTCTGCAGAAGAGAAGAATGAGGGAGGATTTGATAGCTGCTTTCAACTACCTGAAAGGGGGTTCCAAAGAGGATAGATCTAGATTGTTCTCAGTGGTACCTGATGACAGAACAAGGAGTAATAGTCTCAAGTTGCACTTGGGGAGGTTTAGGTTGGATATTAGGAAAAACTTTTTCACTAGGAAGGTGGTGAAGCACTGGAATGGGTTACCTAGGGAGGTGGTGGAATCTCCTTCCTTAGAGGTTTTTAAGATTAGGCTTGACAAATCCCTGGCTGGGATGATTTAGTTGGGAATTGGTCCTGCTTTGAGCAGGGGGTTGGACTAGATGACCTCCTGAGGTCCCTTCCAACCCTGATATTCTATGATTCTATGTCAGCACTGTTATCTTTATCAGCCAAACTTGTGATCTCATAAAAATATTATTTTGTAAGATCTATTTTGCCATAAAACCATGTTGATTGACATTAAAGGACAGTAGCATAATTAATTAGTTGCTGATAGCATCCTGTATCAGTCTTTCCATGACCTTTGCCTGGGATGTCATTAACTGTCCCATGGTGACCCAGGCCATCGCATTTAGTCATTTCAGATTTAAAAATGTCTCAAAATAGCTAAAACATTCTTCCTAGTTACTGATGAAATAAGGTGTAACATTTTAACAGTGAGAATAATTAACCACTGGAACAATTTACCAGGGGTTGTGGTGGATTCTCCATCACTGACAATTTTTGAAATGAAGATTGGATGTTTTTCTAAAAGATACACTCTAGAAATTATTTTGGAGAAATAATATGGCTTGTGTTCTATAGGACGTCAGAGTAGATGATCACAGTAATCCCTTCTGGCCTTAGAGTTTATGAATCTATGAAACAGAAAGTATTTCATTATCATTGAGATATGATTATATCATCCTACTTCTTTCCAACTACAAAACAGAAATTTAATTGAATACTTCTGCCTTTTCTACATCATGATTGACATTTTTACCATCTTCATCTAGTATTGTGGTTTATAGGCATCTAATAAAGCATTCTTAAACAATTTACAATTGTCATCCATATTCTTGTGTGAAATTTTCAGCTTTGAAAATTTGGCCTTTTGAAAGCCCCAAGTAAATATGTTACTACTTGGGGGAATAGGAAGATATAAGCATATAGGAAATAAAACTAGACCATGATCACTTGTACCTAGGCAACCATCAATTTTTATTTCAGTGATTGGTTTATCTTAATCTGTCAGAATGAGGTCTAATACAGAATTACGCTCAGTTGGTTGCAATATCTATTATGTTAGAAGGTTATTGTTTATATTTTTTATAAACATCAAGGATATTCTATCAGTGCAGCATAACATTTCCAGTGTATGTCCCCACATTTAAATACCCCATGATAATGCAGTTCTTCTTTCTACACATTGTTGATTGAGGTCAAGAAGCTATTCATTCTGTTCCCTTGTCTGATCTGATGAGCTATAACAGACCATAACAGTATCCCAACTTGTGATTAGCCAGTTAGTACATTGATCTATAACAGGGGTCGGCAATCTCTGGCACGCGGCTCGCCAGGGTAAGCACTCTGGCGGGCCAGGCCAGTTTATTTACCTGCTGACGTGGCAGGTTCGGCCGATTGTGGCCCCCACTGGCCGCGGTTCGCCGTCCCAGGCCAATAGGGGCGGCGGGAAGTGGCGCGAGCAAGGGATGTGCTGGCCGAGGCTTCCCGCCACCCCATTGGCCTGGGACAGCGAACCGCGGCCAGTGGGGGCCGTGATCGGCCAAACCTGCCGCGTCAGCAGGTAAATAAACTGGCCTGGTCCACCAGGGTGCTTACCCTGGAGAGCTACGTGCCAGAGGTTGCCGACCCCTGATCTATAAGCATTCCAGATTTTATCCTTCTGGATTGTCAATAACTCTAAAGCAGGTAATGGCATAGTGATGTGCCATTGGTGTACACAAGGCATGAACTGCATGCTACAGGACCAGCTGTGTGCTTGATATGATTCCATCTGGTCCCCAAACAAAATGGCATCCTTTGTATGGAGCATGGTCATGGGCAGGTAGGACACCATTTTGCATGCAAGTGTACAAATTGCATGTCTGACTAAAAATGTCATGGCACCCCTCTGTAATGACATATTTAATGTAGATTGTCACTCTCCACATCTGTCCATTCTGTTTTTGCTAAAGAGGTGTGTCCAGCTGTTTTAATATTCCAGTCACGTGACTCCATGCTCCATAATTCAATAAAACCAATCATATCAAATTTATTTTTCATAAATGAGCAATTCTGGTTCTTTTTGTTTATTTTCCAGTCTTTTACCATTGGTATATATGAAATTGAAAGATGGCATCTCTTTACATTCCTTTATTCTTTACAGACTACCTTGACTTGGCATTATATGTTTGAGCACATATACTGTTTTTTACTTTCCCCTTTAGATGCTAGTTTAAAGCCCTCTTATCTACTCCAGCTAATCTCCTATCCAGGAGATTGGTTCCCCTTCTACTGAGATGGAGACTGTTCAAGCAATACATACTCTTGTCCCCATAGAAGATTACCCAAAATATGAAACAAAACAAAACCAACAAAAACCTTCTACTACCCTCAATTTTAGAGGGCTAAGGTAAAAGGAAAGTCTAGAAGAGGAGATTTCATTATACTTCTGTTCTAACAATCTACCTGAAAGCTAGGTATAAAGATTATGGTATACCCCAAAAGAGTATCATGATTCTTATAGCCAAAGAGAACTTCCTGAAAGTCCAAGACACTTCTAAATGGCCAGATTATATATTTTGACATTTATGAGCAAAAAAGAAGAGGGAGAGGAGTTACAAAAGGACCACTCCCCTCTCTAACATTCTGATGATAAAAGGCTCTGGACATATTCAGTTCCATCACCTTTTAAAAACATTTTTTATTGGAAAGTGCTAACTACAGTGTGTTGTCGAATTTACCAATGATGTCCTGTCACCCAGCCCTTTTGAATAGCACTAAGGACCAAACGTTACCATCTTGTCTAGTTACACCTCATGAAAATTGATTAACTTTCTGTCATTTTATGTTCTGGTTAGAATCTTTGTCAGAAAAATGAAATAGTAGAATTGTAATGTTTAATGTATTCTGTACATTTTGATCATGTACTTTGACCTTTTCATTATTCTGAATTTTGATCAGATGGTCATTTTCTTCCCCCTCAACATTGCTTTCAGACTGTAAAAGAGGAATGGGATGTCCACCCAATCAAAATAAAGAATACTGAAAAGGTCAAAATATTACAGTACATTGCTATCATTCTCAGAATATATTAGGCATTAATATTCCGATAACTCATTCATTTGACAAGGAGTAGGACAAATCTCACATGACTAACATTTTAATGAGAATGGGAAACTTCACCAATACTTTTACTTTCTTGGCTCTCACATGTACTTTCTTGAATTTCATACCATACATTGCTACATTATAAGTTTGTTCACAATAGGTGGAACTCCATCCCTCACAGAGAAGCTATGCCTGGCCCTCTGCTGACAAACCCCTTGGTAACCATATGTGAGGAATGCATGAAATAGCTTAACAGGTGTCTCTGCAGTCTATTCAGGTGAGCCCCACGCAAAATGTGAATAAGCTATCGAAGAGGAGTAATTGGGGTCAAAATGCAAGAAGGACCATTGATTCATGTAACCCTTGCATAAGGAGCACATAAGAGCAATGATCACTATCCCTGCCTGTATGCTGCAATAACAGATGCAGAGGAGTAATGATGCAGCCATATGATCTGCCTGTAGTTTGGGGAGAATGAATTAGTTTCCCCCACAGGCCACGCTTTGTTGCCTTGACAAAGCCGGTGTTATTTTCCACCATGCTACTCCAGAGCATTGTCCCTGATCTCATGTAATGTATTGTCCATGAACAAATGAATATTTTATGTAATACACTGTTTAAATAAGCTCTTCACATCTGAACTATTGCCATTTGATTCCAATAAAGAACACATCTATGGAAGAGTTTTAACAAACATTTACCAGTGAATATGGATAAGATGAACCTCTGACTGTGGGGCTACTGCTGACTACCTTATTTCTGTATGGGAAAACACAGGTGAGGGCATAAAGCAAATCTACAAGCTCAGATCATCTTTACAAGGCAAAAAGTCATTTATTAACCTTGTGTGGAATTGCCAGCCTCTCTCATTATTATTGCTTTTAGAAGATTTCATATCAGATCTCATGAATCAGGGTTCTCTCATTAACACCAATGAATGATCTTGAAATTCTGTCAAATCATGTACTCTTTTCCACTCTCTGAGAAGGAGGTCTACTACAGTGTAGATACCATATAATGTAATTATATAACATAGCAACCCTATCATTTTTCTCTGAGGAACCCTTCAGTAACTATGTGTTCCCTTTCATTTCTATCAGCTGCTTTTCTTCCAGACTTTCCCTGATTCTAACCCCTCACTTACTTCCTTACCCCTATTTCTTGCCTCCCCCTGACTTGCCATCTTTAGCCAGTTAAAAGCCATTCTACTTTCCAAATGCAATAAGGGGAAAAGATCCCACAGTATCTATATTCACAGCTTGTCCATAAAATATAACAGTTGCTTCCAATTAAGATTGAAAGCCCCCTATACTCAACTAAGAACACAAGATTTTGGCGAATTACTCATATTGCAGCTGCCTCCACTCTCAGTGAATTTTATTTCATTTATATTGATGTATACAATTATAAAATACAGAATTAAAGAGCCCATACCTAGTGTTCTAGGCATCCTTGACAGCCATTACAAATATATTTTAAAGTGTAAATCTAGCAACATAGCCTCCTGAATTTGGACCCTGAGAATACCAGAATTCACTGCAAATTATGCTTGTTTGTATACTCCCTAATTGGTGTACCTCGCCACCATTTTCTGATAATTTTATACCCAACATATAACTTGCACCACAATGAGTCCCCTTTGAATTTGGCCTATTTACATTAATTTTCTGACTGGCTTAGACCTAAATTAAACCACCATTTGCATCATTGATGAAATTGGCCCAGAGATTTTCATAGGAGTTGCACCATGCTTACAAAAGACTGCTTGCTAGATATAATTTGGCCCAAACTCTTCAAATAAGTACAATGTTGTAACATTAGCTAGACAGCCACTTCTATTTCTTCTTCCTGGTGAGTTGTGCGATGATTGCTGTTTCCTTTTTGGTGTGCAGGTCCCAAACACCACTGGGAGTTTTGCATTGATTTCAGTAGAACCAGAGTTGGGCTCTATATATTGCTAGGGCATTCATTTTCACATCCTTTTTAGAAAGCAACTGTTTTGATTTTTTGAATTAAAAATTGAAAATTACTTTGTTTTGCAGACTTCTGGCATATGATATTCTTTTATGTATACTTACTGCACACCTACACATATTTGAAAAGACTTCTAGGAGAACATGCTTTCAAGCAGTGTACCAATGTTGTCTTTCAATACAGTACTCCAGATGTTACACATTTTGAAGTGGCTAAAATAACTCATTAAGTGAGACCAATTAGCCCCTCAAGGAAAAAAAAAAAAAAGAAAAGCTAAACCAAGATAATAGGAGGAAACAAACAGCAGCATTTTCTTCTCTCTTTTTCTTTTCTCTATTTCTTTTTTTGAAGTTTTGTTCAGGGTTTGCACTTACCCTTCTGTACCAATTCATTGTATTTTTATGGGGGGACAGGGGACATCATTTTATGCTAAAATCCTAATATTTGGAGCTAGCTATAGAATAAGTTCGTTGTTTTTTCCCCATTTAGCAATTCATAATTCATAATTTCTTTGACAAGTCTGAATTGAATAACGAACATTTTGCGGTCTTGCATCCACCAAGTTGCCTGATTTTTCTTTCTGAACCCTTACTGGATGAATGAAACTTTATAAGAGGAGATAAGTTAATGGTGATTAGGTAATAGCGTATAGTGAATAATGAATTTCCAGTATGAATTTTCAAAACTTTCAGGACTTCCAAACATTTTCATCAATGACAACTAGTCATCTGAATAGTCACACTGAATAGCCTGACACCACATATAGTAATGAACTGAATTTGTGCTGTTTATTCACAACTCTTTCTTTTCTTTATTCAACCAGCACTTCCCAGATCTAGAATGGTGAAGGGGAGATCCCTCACCCAGGGGAAACTAGAATGTGCGTGGTGCCTCCTCCTCCCCCAATCATGTGGTCAGGAAAAAAACGCAGAGATGAACCTCAGCTGGTAAAAGCAGGGACCACTGGACATTATTCAGAGAACTTTCTACAGTTTTGACTGGACTTTCTCTGCCCTGTACTGATTGGCTGTTTGCTCCAACTGTCTTCCTCCCTCACAATATTTTTCACCTCAGCGTCTCTTCACCCTTGCCTTCTTATTCTCTTCTCCCCTGCCATGTCTCCCCCATCCTCCTTCCCTTCAATGTTTCCCTTTCCCTGGACTTTTCTTTCCATTTAATTTATCTCCTAACTAACCTCCTTTAACTTTCTCCACCCAAAAAAAAAAAAAAAGGTGGAACGAATGAGTGATGTAAAAGTAATAAAAGAGCTAGGTAAACTAACAAATTAAACTACTGTGACAAAGCTCCTCCTCTGCTTTGGTGGGTCCTGTGCTTACTGGCAGATTCGCTCACCTCAGAAATTCATGGCAGCCCTCAGTTTGGCAACTTTTGCTAGTGGCTCAAACCCGCCATTCATTCAGATAACCTCATCACTGGCCAGCATGGGGAAAGGGAGGAGAACAATCCCCTCAGTCTTTGCTGACCCACCTAGTAGGTTGGGGGACAGGCCAGAGACCTTCCCCTCTGGTGGGATTCACAGTCCAGGTCAATTCCTCTTGTATCAAATAGGGAGTTGGGAGACACTGGGGGGGGAACCCAGGCCCGCCCTCTACTCTGGGTTCCAGCCCAGGGCCCTGTGGATTGCAGCTGTCTACAATGTTTCCTGTAATGGCTGTGTGACAGCTACAACTCCCTGGGCTACTTCCCCATGGCCTCCTCCCAACACCTTTTTTATCCTCACCACAGGACCTTCCTCCTGATGCCTGATAATGCTTGTACTCCTCAGTCCTCCAGCAGGACACCCCACACTATCTGAAGTGAGGTCCTTTTTAAACCAGGTGCCCTGATTAGCCTGCCTGCCTTAATTGGTTCCAGCAAAATCCTCATTGTTCTGGAACAGCCTATTATCTTACTCAGGGAAAAGAGACCTGCTTAATCTGGGACTAATGTATCTACCTTCTATCATTCTCCTTAGCCATCTGGCCTGACCCTGTCATACTACATATTCCCTGAATGAGAGCTGCATAAACTCCATTTACCCTTGACTATACATCTGGAAACAGAATGACATTTGCGACCATCACATTGTTTATTCTATATTTTCTATCACTTCCCACTCTGGGTATGTCTAGTCTATTTAGGGCAGGTCTACACTAGCAAGCTAACAGCAGCACAGATGTACCCATGCAGCTGTCCTGCTGGAAGATTGCTCCTGTAGCCACTCTATTGCAATGGGAGATAGTTTTATTATGTCGGTGGGAGAGCTATCTCAGGGTACGTCTATACTTACCTCCGGGTCCGGAGGTAAGCAATAGATCTTCTGGGTTCAATTTATCACATCTTGTCTAGACACGATAAATCAATCCCGGAAGTGCTCGCCATCGACGCCGGTACTTCTGGTCTGTGAGAGGAGCATGCCTGCTGCGTCTGGATCCGCGGTAAGTTCAAACTAAGGTACTTCAACTTCAGCTACGTTATTCACATAGCTGAAGTTGCGTATCTTAGTTCAAAGTGGGGGGTTAGTGTGGACCAGGACTCAATAAGCAATGGTAGCTATGTCTGCGGGAGAAGATCTCCTGCCAGCATAGCGCTGTGCACACTACCACTTATGCTGGTGAAATTTATGTTACTCAGGGGAGTGTTTTGCACACCCCTGAGTGTGATAAGTTTTGCTGAGAGAAGTGGTAGTGTAGATATGGCCTTAGATTGTCGACTCTTCAAAGCAGGGTCTGTCTGCTACTCTTGATTGGTCTATAGGTACTGCCATGATTAATATTATTTTATTAATAATAAAATGTTCCTGAGTGAAAAGTTATCAATCTGCATGTGCATGTCAAGCTTTGCCAAGCCTTAATTTTCATGCAAAGCATTATTAAATTGTTTGCTGCTGGCTAATGTTCACAAAGTTTTAACAGTGAATATAATTAATCATTGGAACAATTTACCAAGGGTCATGGTAGATTCTGCATCATTGGCAATTTTTAAATCAAGATTGGATATTCTTCTAAAAGATATTGTGTAGGAATTATTTTGGGGGAGTTCTATGGCCTGTGCTATACAGGAGATCAGACTAGATCAGTGGTCACCAACCAGTTGATCGCGATCGACTGGTCGATCGTAGAGACTCTCCCAGTCTATCGCGATCTCTGGTGGTGCAGTGGGGATGCCGCTAAGGCAGGTTTCCTGCCTGCCCTGGCCCCAAGCTGCTCCTGGAAGCGGCCAGTGTGGCCCCACGGGCAGCAAGGGGGGACAGAGGACTTGGCACACTGTTCCTACCAGCAAACACTGCCCCGCAGCTCACATTGGCTGGGAACAGGGAACTGTGGCCAATGAGAGCTGCGGAGGTGGTGCCTGCAGAAAGGGCAGGGCATGGAGCCACATGCCCCCCACCAGCCACAGGGTGCACTGGTCCCTTCTGGGAGTGGCGTGGGGCCAGGGCAGGCAGGGAGCCTGCCTTAACCTTACTGTGCCACCAACTGGAAGCCACCCAAGGTAAGTTGCAGCCAGCAGGAGGCTGCACCCCAACCCCCAGCCATAAGCCCCCTCCCAGAGCCAGCACCCCACACCCCCTGCTTCACCCCAATCCCCTTCCCTGGTCCCCCTCTCAGAGCCAACCCCATACCTCTTCCTGCACTGCAACCTCCTGCCCCAGCCGTGACCCCTCTCCCTAAGCCAGCACCCCATACCCTCTCCTGCATCCCAACACTCTGCCCCAGCCCAGAGCCCCTCCTGCACCCCAACCACCTGCCCCAGGCTCAGCCCAGAGCGCCCTCCCACACTGAAAACCCCTTGGCCCCAGCCCAGAGCCCGCACCCCCTCCCAAACCCCAACCCCCTGCCCCAGCCCGGCAAAAGTGAGCAACAGATAGAGAGAGGATAGAGTGAGTGGGGCGGGACTTCAAGGAAAGAGCAGGGCCTCAGGGAAGGGGTGGTGTAAATCCTGGGTTGCCTTTATATTCAAAAAGTGATCTTGGGCATAAAAAGGTTGGAGACCACTGGACTAGATAATCAAAGTGGTCCCTTCCGGCTTTGGAATCTATGAATCTCCATTGCACTAAAGAGAGACAAGAAGTTCAGCTACATTACCCTGGTTTCAACTGCTGATGTCTTGTCAAGGAGGGGGTGGGTTAGGTTGAGGGTATAAAAAGCTGAAATCTCCCAGTGATGTACCACTTGTGACAAAGTTCCTCCTCTATCTCGGTGGGTCCTGCGCTTATTGGCGGATTTTCTTGCCTCAGAGATTCACCATGTGGGTTGGGGAACAGCCCAGAGACCTTCCCCTCTGGAAGAACCCACAGTCCAGGTCAATTGGGAGGTTTGGGGGGAACCCAGGCCCACCCTCTACTCCAAGTTCCAGCCCAGGGCCCTGTGGACTGCAGCTGTCTATAGTGCCTCCTGTAACAGCTGCATGACAGCTACAACTCCCTGGGCTACTGCCCCACGGCCTCCTCCAAACACCTTCCTTATTCTCACCACAGGACCTTCCTCCTGCTGTCTGATAACGCTTGAGCTCCTCAGTCCTCCAACAGCACACCCTCACTCTCTCCCTCTCAGCTCCTTGCACCTCTTGCTCCCAGCTACTCACACCACAAACTGCAGTGAGCTCCTTTTAAAACCCAGGTGCCCTGATTAGCCTGCCTTAATTGATTCTAGCAGCTTCTTCTTAATTGGCTCCAGGTGTTCTAATTAGCCTGCCTGCCTTAACTGGTTCTAACAGGTTCCTGATTACTCTAGTGCAGCCCCTTCTCTAGTCACTCAGGGAACAGAAAACTACTTATCCAGTGACCAGTATATTTGCCCTCTACCAGACTCCTGTACCCCACTGCTCTGGGTCTGTCACACACTGCATTCTTTAAAAAGAGAAATTAATTAAAGCATCAGTTGTGTTCAGTGAATTTAGTGACTAAAATGATGAATTTTATACAGCATCTGTTGGTCATTTTTATAAAATGCTTGACTTAAAAATTATGGCTTAAGGGAGCAGCAAATTTTGATGTCTGTGAAGCATCTGAATTAAAATAGAAGAGACCAGAAGGATGATTGAGTGGGAATGGAAGTAGTAGCCAGAACCAGGGACTAAAGCATCCTTAATGAACATTTTATTTAGTTTTCTTTTTGACTTTCTGTATTTGGTTTTGCTTTCAAGTTATAGCTACATCCTCTGTGCATCTTCTAAGAAAAAGAAAAAAAATAGAAGTGGGGAAGCATCCAGCATCATAAATTATCAGTTGTATTTAGTCTGAATGGGTGAAAAAGTATAATAAAATGTTTTAATTGAAAAAGAAAAAGAGAGCATCACATTTCTATGTGGATGGTATTCACTTTCTGCTTCCCATCTTGCTGGTTCCCAGGGGGAAACTTGCAAAGGTGATGGTAAGTTCACAGAGAAGATTGTTGGAGTGTATAGTAGGGAAATGTCAGCAAGGTTCAAGGAGTAAATTAATCACTTAATCCAACAGCTCCTGTCCTCACTAGGGTGAAAATCATCTTTGCTTTTTACATCTTGAGGTTAAAAAGAAAAATTGTTCCATGAAATGCTGAAATTTTCTGAAGGAGATGGGGGGAGGGGGTTGTTTGTTTTGTTTTGTTTTTGATCAAGCCTATGCATTGTGTGTTACAAAGTGAAAAACTGAGCACAGTGCTGAATATCTTAATTCATGAAAATACAATGAACTCTTATATGCACATCCTTTGTCAACTAGCTCTCTCCCATGTAGCTCTTATAACCCCTTGCTTTGCCCTTCTCAGTAAATCTACCCTTTCCTTCCCCTGGTAATCCCCTTCCCCAGTGACTGGAATGCAGTGGTAGCAGAGAGATTAGAGACACCATAGAGAAGAGTGGATGGTGGTAGTTAGATAAAGAGGGGCAAAAGAGGTGTGAATAAAGAAGGGTAAAGTGACCTTTTGCGAGTGATAGAAGAATGAAGTGGGAATGGAGACAAACTAGAGACTATGGAGGTGTCAGTCAGATGCAGACATAGATGGGAAAAGAGGATGCATGGTAAATTAATGGAAAATGGGAAAGAAGGGGTTGAGGAGTGGTGGAAAGGAGAAGTCAGAAATTGAACTGATGGCATAGAAGAGGGGGAAAAGGATAGAATGGGAAAGACAAAAATAAAACAGGAGTCAACTGAGTTTGAGAGGACCAGAAAATGAAAGAATTGAGGAAAACATATTAGGAGAAGGGAGAGAGACGACACAGGTAGAGGAAGAAGAAGGGAAAATAATAGGGTGGAAGAAGAGAGAAGTAAAGAGGTTTAAAAGACCCTGAAAAGAACAAAAGAAGAGGTATGTTTATATATATAAACATATATATACACACACACACACAATAGAAGAAGAAAAAACATAAGCATGTTGTGTAGTCTTTAAAAAGCCATTCTATCAAAGTGTTACAATATATTACACAGACATTGGGAAAAAATAAGTAATACACCTGCTAACAGTGCTTTTATTAGGAATAAAAATCTTGCACTGATTTGAAGAGCTTCACTCCATTAATATAGAATTTCTAATAGCTTGCACATAACTGTTGTATTTCTTTTGTATTTAGTATTATCTCACGTTCATTTTGGTTTCTTTCCTGTTACATTGTAGGTCTATTTGGGTTTCTGTTCTTTGTTTCCAGTAGATATAGACCCAAGCTGTGAATTTTGGGTCTGGATTTAGATCTAAATCAGATCTTTTCCCAATTTCAAGAGTTCAGATATGGAGTTCTAGTTTAGGCCATATATGGAGATGGGCCCACGCAGTGAAGTTTGAGCTGAATTGAAGTCCAGCTTCGAACTTCCTTAAAGCTTAGGAGGATAGGAGTCCAGATTTTATAATCTAGTTTGGCCACACTTCTAATTTCCAGTTTGCGATCGCTGATTCTCTCCATAGATTTTTGGGGGCCAAGGGCAAAATCTGAAATTGAGGCCTTCCACACTTCAAAAATAATTACCACTGAGGTCAGCTGGTGGTGGTGGGCTGGAGATTGAGTCTGTTCCCCACAGCAGTTGTTCCTGTGGTGAGTGGTTGGGCCTGGCTCCCTAATCTGGGAGTTGCAACCTGGAGAATGGGGTCGCAGAGCCACTCAGGTTTGGCCCAGCATCCCCTTGGTCATGACGGAGAGACGGCTAAGCCAAACCTGAGTGGTCCTGTGACCTTGCATCCCAAGGTGCAATACCATGCATTTTGGGGGCTCTCAGATGGGGGCCCTGGAACAAACTACTCTTTTTGTCCACCCCTCTGGGCAGCCCTGATTCTCTCTGTGGTATAAGGGCTTTGATTTGTGCATTTGACAGAATTAGAAGTTCTGCTATTATATTTCTGTGCAGGGCTTTACAGCAATCTAGTTTTTGAGAATTTATTAATTTGTTTTTTTCCCCTCAGCTCTCAGAGAGGCAGTATGCCTTCTTGTTAGGGTTAGAGTTGTCTAGTGTTTTCTTGAGTGCTTTTCAAATAGG
Organism: Chrysemys picta bellii; assembly: GCF_011386835.1. Classification (NCBI taxonomy): domain Eukaryota; kingdom Metazoa; phylum Chordata; order Testudines; family Emydidae; genus Chrysemys; species Chrysemys picta. The sequence continues at coordinate 146,276,391 of NC_088792.1, forward strand.
GTTGCCTATATCATGGTTCTTCTGTAGTAAGTGCTCTTATGACTAGGAAGTGATATTTATATAGCAGTAATGATTCTGTTTCTGGTCCTTCAGTACATTATGATGGAAAGTATGTATAGGTTACCAGTAAGGAGGATAACTTTATATTTCAGGCTGTCCTGATGTTAGATTGTTGTATGGTTACGTACATGTTGCTGCAAACTTTTTGTGTATTATAGATTTAGACTTTTATAAGGGTGTCTGTCTCTGAAATCCCAGTGTTGCCACAGCAGTGGGATGGGAAGTGGGTATGGAACTCCAGTATCCCTATGGAGAGGCAAAGAAATAATCTGCCTTGGTTTTATATCTTTTTTAAACAAAGATGATGGTGCCTATATTAAGGGATGTGTATTTTATAAATATCTTACACACACACACACACAAAAACATTAGTAAGGTTGCAAAATCAAACACTCAAAAGATAGAACATACCAAAATTAACAATGCCTATGCTACCTTAATTTGGTCCCCTTGTGATATTGTACTATTTTCTCCTCCACAGGACCCATGAATAATTCAATGTACAGGAGTGATGGTTCTTGCTTAATGAGCAGCTATTCAATATTTTGTTTTATCTTTATTGTCTGGCCCCAGGCCTTATTTACTGCACACTATTCAAGCCCTGCTTTGAAGAAAGAATTATTAATTTTCTTAGGGTCTTTTTCATGGGTGCACGTCACTATATTAGCTGAGTGGTTCACAAACAGTAATTAATTTATACCCACAACACCCTAGTGAGGTGAGGGGTTGGTATTAGCCTCATTTTACACCTGGGAAACTGAGACACAGAGAAACTAAACTCAAAAGTATTCAATAATTTTGTGTGCCCAATTTCAGATGCCTAGGAACTGATTTTTTCAGAGTACTTAGCATAACATAGCACTTAATATGTTCGAAGTACAGCTCCCATTGACTTCAGTTGCAGCTGTGATCACTCATCATTTCTGTAAATCAGATCCCAGAGTATCAAGATGGGCACCCAGAAAATGAGGAAGTTTGGTTAACTGACTTGCCCAGTATCACATAAGATGTATGCTGTGGCAAAGGCATGGATAGAATCCAGTTCTCCGGGCCAGCATTCAATTGCCTTACCACCAAGACTGTCCTTTCTCTTCCTGCCATCCCCTGCATTATTCACTACATACCTTCTGGCTTCTGCAACAAATGATGGAGGAATCCAACAGACAGCAGCCTCCTTCACTACAACCTTGATTAATCTCTAGTGGGTGCATCCTATACACAGAATGAGGCAGAGATCCTCTGGGAAAAATAGTATGTGACCATGTTATTAAAGATTATATGATCATTCATCTGCACAAGGAACCCAAATTAAGATTGAACAGGTAACCTTAATCTAGCATTTCCTAACTTGTGAGTGCTTAATAGTGTTCTTTTTTAATTTAGGGGTTTTTGTATTTAATATTCTAAGCTATTAAAAAAACCAAGTGAACCCTGCCCAGAAATTCCATCATGTGGCATCACATTGACATTCACATGAATCATCACTTTAGATCCACTGCACAGACCTTTGCCACTTGAGCTAACAGAGTAACTGATAACAGTAGTATGCTGTCAATCATGTATGTGAACGCTTTGCCAGTGGCTTTCACAAAAATTTGCTGATGGCAGAGGAATGGTGAAACCTGAAATTCTTGGGTTCCATTCCAAGCTCTGGAGGGGAGTGTACTTTAGAGCGGGCACGGACTCTTCTGCACTTTTTCCACAAGCATGCCTCTTCTGCTCTGTCTGTTCCAACCTGATCCTGTCTCTTCCTCACCCCCATCTCTTCATCCTAGTCCCATTTTCCACAGCTACCCAGTTCCAGTCGTCACTCAGGCTTCTGATCTCAGTCCTAGCCTCCTTGTCCTGCCTTGTTTTTTGTTTGTTTTTAATATGCATATTACGATGTGTTTGTTAGAGAGGGCAAGATCAAAGAAACATGACTTTCACTTGGAGCAGATGGTGGTGAGGATGTTGATGGTCTATAGTTTCTGGGAAAGTTCATAACACAGTCTTGGATCAGCTTCTCAGGCCTGGTCTACACTAGGCGTTTATATCGAAGTTAGCGCCGTTACATCGAATTAACCCTGCACCCGTCCACACTGCGATGCTATTTAGTTCGACATAGAGGTCTCTTTAATTCGACTTCTGTACTCCTCCCCGACGGGGGAGTAGCGCTAAATTCGACATGGCCATGTCAAATTAGGCTAGGTGTGGATGGAAATCGATGCCAATAGCTCCGGGAGCTATCCCACAGTGCACCACTCTGTTGACACTCTGGACAGCAGTACGAGCTCGGATGCTCTGACCAGCCACACAGGAAAAGCCCCGGGAAAATTTGAATTTGAATTCCTTTTCCTGTCTGGCCAGTTTGAATCTCATTTCCTGTCTGGACATCGTGGGGAGCTCAGCAGCACTGGCAACGATGCAGAGCTCTCCAGCAGTGATGGCCGTGCAATCTCAGAATAGAAAGAGGGCCCCAGCATGGACTGATCAGGAAGTCTTGGATCTCATCACTGTGTGGGGCGATGAGTCCGTGCTTTCTGAGCTGTGCTCCAAGAAACGGAATGCAAAGATCTATGAGAAGATCTCTAAAGACATGTCAGAGAGAGGATACAGCCGGGATGCAACGCAGTGCCGCGTGAAAATCAAGGAGCTGAGACAAGGCTACCAGAAGACCAAAGAGGCAAACGGACGCTCCGGATCCCATCCCCAGACATCCCGTTTCTACGAGGCACTGCATTCCTTCCTCGGTGCGGCCGCCACCACTACCCCACCACTGACCGTGGACTCTGAGGATGGGATATTGTCCACGGCCGGTTCCTCGGACATGTTAGGCGACGGGGAAGATGAGGAAGGAGATGAGGAGGACGAGGCAGTCGGCAGCGCTCACAACGCTGATTTCCCCGACAGCCAGGATCTCTTCATCACCCTTACAGAGATCCCCTACCAACCGTCCCCAGCCGTTACCCCGGACACAGAATCTGGGGAAGGATCAGCCAGTAAGTGTTGTAAACATATAAACATTTATTTTTAACAGAACAGGAATATTAACAATTAAAAGAATGGGTTGTTCATGATTACTTTGCCCTAGGCGCTTAACGGTTTAGTCATGGGCAGTGCAAGTTTTGAAAAAAAATCTAGCAATGTCCGGTTTTGCATGATTGTCCTGCCCAAGCCGCTCTACTGTTTATTCCCTGCTACTGCAGCTACAGTAAAATGCGGTCTATATGTCCGGGGATAGAGCAGAAATCCTCCTGGGACATCTCGATGAAGCTCTCCTGGACGTAATTGGAAAGCCGTTGCATGAGGTTCCTGGGGAGAGCGGCCTTATTGGGTCCTCCGTAGTACGACACGTTGCCGCGCCACGAGACAATCAAGTACTCGGGAATCATTGCTCTGCACAGCAGGGCGGCATACGGCCCTGGTCTTTGGAGGCTTTCCCGGAGCATTCTCTCTTTCTCGCTGTCAGAGATCCTCATCAGGGTGATGTCGCTCATGGTGACCTGCTTTGAATTAGGTAGGGGAATGTTAGTGTTGGGACTGCTTGCCCGTTCCTTTACAGAACTGTAACCGCTGGTTTGCAGCCACGCGGTGGAGGCGGGAGAGGGGCAGCCGAAAGGGATCGTTCCCGGGGACAGCCTTGAGGGGGTGGGACAGGGGCAGAGTTCCTGCTTGCCGGATTGCTGGCAGCAGGGACTGACATTGCTTTCAATGTGAAATGAGGCCAGTGCTAATATTAAAGTTTTAAGCTGCCACAAGTCTACGGCTTACCATGTCTGCCTGCAACAGAAATTCCGTTGTGCTGCCCCGCTTCTCAAATGTGCTGTGCAAGACCCCAGGCACTGAATGCGAAGGCCGAGAATTCGACCTTGTGCTGAGTGCGCATGTGATAGGTGCTGTGCATGGTCTTGTTCACAGAGAAAGACTATGTTCTTTGTTCACAGCTACATTTATCTTTCTGAGGAATTCACTCCCTTTTTCCCATTCCCACAGCCACATCTGCGACTGTCTCACAACCTAGCCTGGCATCACACTCCCAGAGGCTAGCACTGATTAGGCGTAGGAAGAAGAGGACACGGGAGGACATGTTCTCGGAGCTTATGGCCTGCTCCCGAGCCCAGGCAGCACAGCAGACCCAGTGGCGGGAGAACTTGTCCCAAATGCACCAAGCAAACATGGATCGGGAGGAGAGGTGGCGGCAGGAAGACCAGCAGGCGACTCAAACACTGCTTGGACTACTGAGGGAGCAAACGGACACGCTCCGGCGCCTTGTGGATGTTCTGCAGGAACGGAGGCAGGAGGACAGAGCCCCGCTGCAGTCTATCTCTAATCGCCCTCCCCCGCCACCAAGTCCCATACCCACCTCACCCAAAGTCCAAAGAAGGAGGGGCGGCAGAGTCCGTGGTAACTCTCACTCCACCCCTCCAGAGAGCACTAGTAGCAGAAGGCTCTCATTCCCCAAAATTTGAAAAGTTTTTTCCTTCCCACCTGACACAAGCCCCCGTCCAAGTTTCACCTCCCAGTTCCATGTGTAGTTGATAATAAAAAATACGTTTTTGTTAACTACTGTTTCCATCATGTTCTTTTGGAGGAGGAGGGGAAAGGCGGTTGGTAATTGGACAGGACAGTCACCTTTGGCAGGGTACATAGGCGGGGGCAGGTACAGCAGCAGGGCACATACACAGTGCAGTTACTAGTTACCCTGGTCAGTCTGGGAGGTGGTTTTCGTGTTATGTGGTGGGGGGTGGGTTGCTCTGTGACTTTGTGGCGGGGGAGGGCAGTTACAGATCATAAGCGGCGGACCTTATGCAGGATCACAGAGCCACGCAGCAGGAGATCTGTAACCGTCCTCCCCCTGCCACAAAGTCACATAGCCCCCCCCATACACACAGTCCCGATCAGGAGGGGTGACAGGCTCCGTTGAAACAAGCAGCCCACCACAGCGGAGCCTGTCAATCCTTGAGTTTAGAAGCTTCATTAGCGTCACTACACTACACCCCCTCCCCAACACAGTCTGCGTCCCAGTTTTAAAACATTCCCGCGAAAACAGTAGTAAAGAAAACGGTGTTCATTAACAAAGTAGAACTGATTTTATTTCGAAACGTGTGTTGGAAGGAGGTGAAGGGGGTATGTAACTGGAGAGGATAGTCAACATTAACTGGGTAAAGACACGGGGGCAGGTTCAGCTTCTCTGTACACAAACTTAAAAGTCACAGGTTACCCTGCTCACTCAGGAACCTAGCTTTCAAAGCCTCCCGGATGCACAGCGCGTCCCGCTGATCTCTTCTACTCGCCCGGCTGTCTGGCTGTGCGTAATCAGAAGCCAGGCTATTTGCCTCAACCTCCCACCCCGCCATAAAGGTCTCCCCCTTGCTCTCACAGAGATTGTGGAGCACACAGCAAGCTGCTATAACAATGGGGATATTGGTTTCGCTGAGATCACAGCGAGTCAGTAAGCTTCTCCATCTCCCCTTGAGACGGCCAAAAGCACACTCCACCACCATTCTGCACTTGCTCAGCCGGTAGTTGAAGAGTTCTTTTTCACTGTCCAGGGCGCCAGTATAGGGCTTCATGAGCCAGGGCATTAGCGGGTAGGCTGGGTCCCCGAGGATGACTATAGGCATCTCCACATCCCCAACAGTTATTTTGTGGTCCGGGAAGTAAATACCTTGCTGCAGCCGTCTGAACAGACCAGAGTTCCTGAAAACACGAGCGTCATGAACCTTGCCCGGCCATCTGACGTAGATGTTCGTAAAACGTCCCCTGTGGTCCACCAGTGCTTGCAGCACCATGGAAAAGTAGCCCTTTCTGTTAATGTACTGGCTGGCCTGGTGGTCCGGTGCCAGGATAGGGATGTGAGTTCCATCTATGGCCCCACCGCAGTTTGGGAATCCCATCGCTGCGAAGCCATCTATGATCACCTCCACGTTTCCCAGGGTCACTGTCTTTGGCAGCAGTACATCAACGATTGCCTTGGCTACTTGCATCACAACAACCCCCACGGTAGATTTGCCCACCCCAAACTGGTTCACGACTGACCAGTAGCTGTCTGGCGTTGCAAGCTTCCAGAGGGCTATCGCCACTCGCTTCTGGACAGTCAGGGCTGCTCGCATCCGGGTGTCATTGCGCTTCAGGGCAGGGGACAGCAACTCACAAAGTTCCAGGAAAGTTCCCTTCCGCATGCGAAAGTTTCGCAGCCACTGGGATTCATCCCAGACCTGCAGCACTATGCGGTCCCACCACTCAGTGCTTGTTTCCCGTGCCCAGAATCGCCGTTCCATGGCATCAACATGACCCATTGCCACCGTGATGTCCTCGGCGCTGGGTCCCGTGCTTTCTGAGAGGTCTGTGCTACTCTCAGACTTCAGGCCCTCACCGCGGTGCCGTAGCCTCCTCGCCTGACTTATCTGCATCTGCCTCAGGGAAAGGTGTATGATAAGCTGCGAGGCATTGAGAGCGGCCACAACTGCAGCGATGGTCGCAGCGTGCTCCATGCTCGCAGTGCTGTGGTGTCCGCGCTGTCACTGACTAGAAAAGTGCGCGAACTGATTTCCCGCCGGCGCTTTCAGGTAGGGAGGGCGGGAGTGATGGACGGATGACGACAGTTACCCAAAAGCACCCTGGACACATTTTTTTTACCCAGAAGGCTTTTGCGGCTACACCCAGAATTCCAATGGGCAGCGGGGACTGCGGGAACTGTGGGATAGCTGCCCACAGTGCACCGCTTCGAATGTCGACGCTTTCCCCGTTAGTGTGGACTCACAAAGTCGAATTACTGTCCTTAGTGTGGACACACACGTTCGACTTTCCAATATCGATTCCAAAAATTCGATTTAAGTAAAATCGAACTACTCTCGTAGTGTAGACATGGCCTCAGAAAGTTCTTTTTCCTGTACAGACAGACAAATTTTACCCTTATTATAGAGAATTGGACTGTGACAGAGGAGTGATGTTTTTCCACAACGGTTTTCATCCCAAAGTTTTAGGTGGTCTTTTAGATATTCTGGGCCAGACCATAGGGTGTTGGGATTCCCTCTGATATTTCTTTCCACTGTGCTTCCCAAGTAATCAGCTTGACACTTCACTCCAGACTTCATCACTCAGGTATCTTTATTTGGCATACAGCAATGTTATGCTGACTCAAATGTGGGGGAGGGAGAGAGGGATGCAGGGTACATCACAGCTCTAAAGTGAAACATAAATCATCTCCCTTTTATATACATTACACATTTCATTGCATTTATTATACATGGCATCACACATTTTTTGGCTTGGCTTGGTTACTTTGCAGGAACCAATCCCTGTGCAGCATGCTCTGTCCATGCATTGTCCATATTTGACCTACTCTTTACCTCATCTCTACGTTCCTAACATTCCTGCCTTTTACCCTGTTTTGCTGTGAGAGCAACCACTCCTGGTCAATCCACACAGTGTATAAATCACTCCCTGTATAAGTACTATAGCCAGCCATTCATGAATTACATTACAGGGCAACACCAGCAAGCCCGCAGTCCCAGACTTTCCCCCACAAATGTGTGTCTTGTACTGACCAGCATCCTCCTGGGCAATACAAGCTCATATGAAGTCTGTCATTTATTAATAGAAAATGATATTGCAAAAAATTTGTTATTTCAAATAGAGTTTCCCAAACACTTCAATCCAAACACACTGGTTTAGATAAAACAACAAAACTCATTGATTAACAAAGATAGATTTTAAGTGACTACAAGTAATGAGGCATATAAGTCAGAATTGGTTACAAGGAAATAAAAGGTAAAACACAACTAACATCTAATTTAACAAGCTAAGTGAATACAAAGCAAAGGTCTCTCTCACCTAATGTTCCAGCAGTCTTACTGGCTGAACCTCTTTCAGTCAGGATTCCCTCCCTCCTCCTGCCAGCCTAATGCTGCGTCCTTTGTTCTTCAGGTGTTAATGATGCTGTGGCTAAAGAGCAAGGGAGACATGATTTGGAACATCTGCCCTCTTCTCTTATAGCCCTTTCTCTTGCACAAGAATCACCTACAGGAGACAGAGAGTTGGTGTGGTGGTCAGGAACCTTAAGCTGCTTCTTTGTCAAAATGTAGCTCTTTTGCCCACACCTTTTACAGGGCTGAAGAGTGGCCACTTAATCAGGTGATGGCCTGTTTGGTCCCATTTAAACCTGGATGAGGCATTGGCTAGCCTTTGCCTCTGGGTAACTTATTTGTGACTGCCCTCCAGAACATGTTGGAACATGTCTTTGTAATATTATGTAGTGGAATCTTATAAAATTTTACATACAATGTTGTCACACATATTTTACTAGGACAATAATGATCAACAAACCATAAGTTTTCAAATGCTACTTTAGACAGTATGGTTTGTACAAAATTTAACATAGTCTTATAAGAGGGGTGAACATAGGAGTACAAACTTTCACAGGAGCAGCCTCCTAAGATGTGATAGTTGCTTACAGCTGGTCATAAGTGAATAATATAGAGGGGCTCACAATGAAACAACCTACAATGAGACTGAACTATGGCCAGAGAGACCACTTAATTGTTCTCTAATAGGGAAATGGACTGAGAGACGGTTATTTGTTTATACTGATATAGGACTGTCTCCTTGGGACAGAGTTGAGAACTACTCTGCTCTTTTATTGTAACTGTTTAAATCGTTGTACCAGAGCTGGATGAAAATTGTTTAAATTTAGAAACATTTCATCCAGCTCTACTTTGTGCCGGGGTTTTGCATTCTTTATAACAGTCCTAATAAAAGTGTTTCCTTTCCTTTGTTGAAATGTTTTCATGGTTAATGGGGACATACTAAGGACCAGAGTTTTCTGCTTAGAGCATTTGTCTCAGAACTCATGGTTAGAGATTTTTTTAAACAACTTCTCTTAGAATAATATAGTTTTGACATGCCTTTCCCCCCCCCCAAAAAAAAAAACCTAAACAAAACAACATCTCCCTAAAATTTGTCTATATTTTTCACTTTCTTAACCAGTATTTCTCATGGTACACTAGGCAAACTATTAAATATCAAAAGAAGCTACCATAAATCTGAAAGTAAAACTTTACCGTGAGGGTGGGGCTAGAGATTAGTTGCAACTCCTTTCCAATATGGGGAAAAAATAGCATCACTTTTCAGTTATCATTCAAGATGTATTACATAATTGCTGGTGAGAATTATGAAAAGGCAGTAAACCTTTCTTTTGTTTGCAGCCTCCCACTTTATTAACCTCTGACATGCTATTACACAACTGCTATTGCATATAGCATATGAGATGAGCAATAGTGAGGGCCAGTGAGTTATCACAGCAAAGTTACATTCAGTATGATCACATATTGCCTCTCAGTAACTGAGAAAAAGGATTCAGAGTAGCAGCCGTGTTAGTCTGTATCCGCAAAAAGAAGAACAGGAGGACTTGTGGCACCTTAGAGACTAACAAATTTATTAGAGCATAAGCTTTCGTGGGGAACATATATTGAGGAGATATATGTACACACACATGCAGAGAGCATTAACAGGTGGGAGTTTCTTGCCAATTCTGAGAGGCCAATAAGACAACTCCCACCTGTTCATGCTCTCTGTATGTGTGTATATATGTTCCATTCTGTATGCATCCGAAGAAGTAGGCTGTTGCCCACGAAAGCTTATGCTCTAATAAATTTGTTAGTCTCTAAGGTGCCACAAGTCCTCCTGTTCTTCTTTTTGAGAAAAAGGAGAAATCCTGAAACTGCTCATCCCAATACTCTTTTTCAGTATCTGACCACAATCAAGCACAATGGGTCAAATTCTTCCCAAATGCATCTCCATTATGTGCAAATGTGGCATGAGTTCCAGTGAAAAGAAAAGATGTTGTAGCCATGAGCAATTGGTAAAAAATCAATAATACCTTATTGCCAAATAACAAGCGGTTACTCTAAAAAAGTGATGCCATGGTCATGCATAATCACAATTAAAATGACTTTATTCAAAGCATAGTTTGAATCAACTGAATGCTATAGCCTGAGCTGAAATAGTACTAAGCTAACTATTGTATTGCTATACTCATGCTTTTATCTAAAATTTTTCATAATGGTTTTGATTGCTGGTGAGTATATAAAAGTAGTGTCTGAGTGCTTTCTGCTGATGTGGAGAGCACTGTAAATATCACTGGCATTGATAAATGCATTATGTTTGATCAGACTTTTAATGTAATTGACCATATGTGTGCTCTCAGATTTGGAAATAATTTACAAATTATGGAGACTACAGGGTATGTACTTTTAAGAACATGCTTCAAGTGCTTTAAGACTTAGGTATTTACTTCCTCTAATAATTAGTATATGGAAGAAAAAAATCAAGTTAATGATTTCAAAGTATTTTTTAAGACAAGAAGACAAAGTTATGATATAAAGTTGTACTTAGGGAAAAAGTGTTTAATAATCATAATGATATAGATGTAAAGTTAGTTGAAAGACTGACAGCAAATTATTATTGTTGTTATTATTATTAGTTTTCTTCCAGTCCAGTAATCAGAATTCTTTGAACAACTTAACAAAATGTATTTACTATAATCATTAAAATAAAATATCCAAGGCAGTGTGTCATAATATTGTGCTAAAAGCCAGTCCAAACTAACCCCTTCACACACACAATAACATAGACAACACATGATAATAAGGGCAATAGAAACAAGAAAAGAAATCCATGGGACATATGGATTGTGCTTTGTTTTCTGTGGAAAATTAGAAAAAGGTAGTATCCTGTTGTCAGAGACTTTTCTATGGCCTACCACTTCTTTTGCAGACATAAAATTACAAACATCTGCATCTAATGCTTACTCTTGTCTTTGGTAATATCACCGCATTAAACATTCAGCTTTGTGACTTTCTCGTCACACTAACCGTAGGTATACTTCATCTATCTTGTTTCTAACACAATCTGACTTGAAGGCCACTAAACTGAAGCTATTGCCATGGTACAGTTATTAGGTTCTGGAATGTGTGTGTTTGCTCTCTAGAGTTATGGTGGGGAAGATTATGAAAGGTCAGACTGTGAATAGGACCTTCCACAGGGGTGAACAAAAGCCTCCCCTCCTCCTTATGTGGGTGCATAAGGACTTGTAACAGCAATCCTTGCACATAAGGGAGTACAGTCACTTCTGCTCCCCCCTGGGCCAAACAGTAAGAGGAGAGAAGACAGGGTTATGACCCTCCACTCCCCCACGGCACAGCACACAGTGCAGAGCCTGTACTCTGCGTTGGGGGAAGGACAATCTGCTCTGTTCTAGTGGATGAGTCTGACTACACACCCCAACATGCACAAAGAAGCCACAGTAGAGATTGTGCCTGCATGGACCCCCAGCTCTCCAGTCCAGTGCTGCTCCTGGAGCTGTGAGGCTTTATGCTGCTTCCCACACAGGAGGCATAAATGCCATAATCTACCCTGAAAGCTTTACTCTTTGATCGACAAATATACCTTCTCTGGGCCAGATTCCTACTCTGGGGTCAAACATCACCCACAAAATAAGCTTGACCTATGTAAGTCACCAAAATGAGATGTCACTTGCTGTAGGTACAGGTATTCAAAATACATCTGTACAACTCTCTGAGCTCCCCTGCACTCCTTGATTTTGGCTCCCCGTTGGGATTCAATATGCCCATACACTCTGCTAGGCTTATTAAGCTTGGTTTCTTTTAGCCTGGGGAAAAAACTATGTTGTAGCATTTCCAAAACACAACCCACTTATGGAACCACAAAAAAGTGTCACTCTCTATAAATTGTGCAGATCTATGGCCCTCCCTTTCTTACATGAAGAATGAAATAGAATAATTAACAGTGTAGACATTTAAATTATCATCACTGGGCATATGACTTAACATCTCACTGAGATGGATGGGGCAGTTCACATCTCTTAGAGCTATTTTTCCAGTTTCATCACATAGACTTCTCTGTATCAGTCTAGTTCAGATTTTTGAGGTTTCCCATGTAACCATAACAGCTTGAAACTTACTTCATAAAAAATGAAAGCTGAGATTCTTCACAACATAAGGATAATTGTACAGATGTGCTTATACAATGTATGGGTGTGTACTGGCCACTTCCAAGTTCTGAATCTTTTGTTTTCCTGAGTTGTCCCTGTTATTTCTTGTGTTCTCCTCTTTTTTTTCTTCTTCTCACATCTCTTTGCCTTTCCCCCCCCTTCATACTGGGGTGCAGTCCAGACCAGTGAGGTGCTATGTCATCCTTGCCCTGCAACCCGTGGTGCCTCACAGTGCTTTGCTGCTGTAGCTCCCAATCCTGAGTGTCTGTGTATAGCTGCAGCCTGCCACCCACACATCAATCACACTCTGGTTTCCACTAGCCTTAGTTACTACCTGGAGGGTGACCCCAACACACTCCCAGTCCCAAACCTTCCCCCGAAATGTGTGTTCTGCACTGTCCAGCTGTCTTCTGGATAGTTCTCATATTTTATGTCCCTTGCCCCTTTAATGAGACTAGTATCCCACAGTTTGCTACTTTAAATTGTGTTACCCACACAATTCAGTTTTAACACAGCACTGGATTCATTTTGATGAAAGAATAAGACAAGTTTATTTAACTACAAGGAGATAGGTTTCAAGGGAGTACAAGTATAAGTCATTAAATGGTTGCAAGAGAAATAAAGATAAAATGCTGTTTCTTTTGGTCTTCTTACATGAAAGAGAGAGATGAATAGGGAGAGATACCATGGGGTGTTTTTGCCCCTCATTTTATAGTCCAGTCCCCCTTTAAAATTCATTTTCCTGAGGAACAGAGGGTCCTGTGGCACCTTTAAGAAGAAATGAGGTTCTTACCCACGAAAGCTTATGCTCCCAATACTTCTGTTAGTCTTAAAGGTGCCACAGGACCCTCTGTTGCTTTTTACAGATTCAGACTAACATGGCTACCCCTCTGATATTTTCCTGAGGGTTACCCCTAGGTAACATTTATCCCTGCTGTGAGAACAAAGACAAGGAGTCTAGTGGTGAAAGAGGTTCTAAGTTATTGTTTGCTAAGATCCAGTTCTGTTTGTTCCTGCCACTCTTTCTTGCCAAAGAATGGCCACTTGATAGGTGACTGCCCATCAACTTTGACACCTGACTAGAGGCATCATCTTGTCCTTTGTCTTTGGGAAACTGGTTTACCCAGACTTGTATGGTAAACACATTTCAGCTTATGCTCATAACTTTACACATAATGTGGCTACATGATATTATTGAATAACAGATTATTAGTTTTCAAATGATACCTCACAAGACATATTTTGTACAATGATTATTACAATGGTATATAGGGTGTGAATATAGGTGTGCATTGGGTCATAATTCTCTCCTCCTTTTCTTCCCCTGTTCCTATTTTCACACTCTTTTTAATTCGCATTTTCTTCTTTTCAGCTAGTCACCTCTGTTCTCATCCATTTAAACTTTTCTTTCTCCCATGTTTATATGTTCTCTTTTTTCCCTTTTATTTGCCCTCCTCCCTTTTCCATAGTCTGTTTCTACACAAATATTGAGACGCTCCTCTTCTGTTGTATGGAATTGGAAATGTAAGTATCCAATGTTTATTTTTTTGGGGGGTGGGGGGAATCATATCCCTCTGACTACTTTATAAAGGCTTTTAAAAATAGATTTGTATATTGAGATTTAGGACAATAAGTACTTTTTCTGATTTAAACTTAATTTAAGTGGTACTTGGACTTTCTCATTCATCCTCTTCAAGATTAAGATGATACTACCTTGTACAAAAGTATCCCTGTGAGTTTATTTCCCAAAATTCTGTCTCTCTCTTACATGCAAACATGCACTACAAAAGTGAGAAACATTATGGATTACATAAATGCTAATTACCTCAGTATAATTGGAACTACTGATTGTATCTATGTAGCTTCAAAGATCCTATTTCTTCAGAAGAAAATAAAGAGCACTCTGACAGCAATTGTTTTAAAATGATGCAGGCTGTATGTGATGGTAACTGATATGTCTTTAATATTGAAATTACACCAGCTTATGCTGCATTTCAAAACACTTATGTATAAATGCAAACTTTCATAACTGATGATTAAAAGTAACCAGGAATTATTCAAGGTACTTTTAAAATATCTCTCTTAAAAATATCTCCAGGAAAGATATTTGAAAGCTGCCGTCTCCTACAGAATAACATTTATAGGGCTCAATGTTACTCCCTCTGAAGTCAATGGGAAACTTTCCAATGCCATTGCCTTGGGTGGGAGTAGGACCAATCCTAGAATGGATTTGTGATGTTTGATCATTGCTATCTAAGGCAATGTAATTGGATTACACAGACAGACACATGGGGTGTGAGAGAGAGGACTTTAAGAGTTGTTTTAAAAATGCCCAGATAACATAACAGTACAAAATAATGCTGAGGTAATAATGGTTTTATAAAGTGCACTTGTCCTCATGCACTAAGGGTGAAATTCACCCCTGCACAGAGAAGCAACACAAGGCTTACACACCGTGTGATGAGGGCCCAAGTGGGACTTAACGTAGTTCATAAACCTTGTGCTGGATTTCTGCACAGGGCTGAATTTTACCTGATGACACTTAAGGTACACACTTGGACTGAGGTGGAGATGGACATAGGAGACGGAAGTGTTGAGAGTCTGTGGGTTAGGCTAAAAGGGGTAAAAAACAAGGGTGATTTCATGCTAGGAGTCTACTACAGGCCACCTAACCAGGTGGAAGAGGTGGATGAGGCTTTTTTTAAACAACTAACAAAATCATCCTAAGCCCAAGATTTGGTGGTGATGGGGGACTTCAACTATACAAATATATGTTGGGAAAATAACACAGCGGGGCACAGACTATCCAACAAATTCTTGGACTGCATTGCAGACAACTTTTTATTTCAGAAGGTTGAAAAAGCTACTGGGGGGAAGCTGTTCTAGACCTGATTTTAACAAATAGGGAGGAACTCATTGAGAATTTGAAAGTAGAAAGCAGCTTGAATGAAAGTGATCATGAAATCATAGAGTTTGCAATTCTAAGGAAGGGTAGAAGGGAGTACAACAAAATAGAGACAATGGATTTCAGGAAGGCGGATTTTGGTAAGCTCAGAGAGCTGATAGGTAAGGTCCCATGGAAATCACGACTGAGGGGAAAAGCAACTGAGAAGAGTTGGCAGTTTTTCAAAGGGACACTATTAAGGGCCCAAAAGCAAGCTATTCCGCTAGTTAGGAAAGATAGAAAATGTGGCAAAAGACCACCTTGGCTTAACCACGAGATCTTGCATGATCTAAAAAATAAAAAGGAATCATGTAAAAAATGGAAACTAGGACAGATTACAAAGGATGAATATAGGCAAACAACACAGGAATGCAGGGGCAAGATTAGAAAGGTAAAGGCACAAAATGAGCTCAAACTAGCTATAGGAATAAAGGGAAATAAGAAGACTTTTTATCAATACATTAGAAGCAAGAGGAAGACCAAAGACAGGGTAGGCCCACTGCTTAGTGGCGAGGGAGAAACAGTAACAGGAAACTTGGAAATGGCAGAGATGCTTAATGACTTCTTTGTTTTGGTCTTCACCGAGAAGTCTGAAGGAATGCCTAACATAGTGAATGCTAATGGGAAGGGGGTAGGTTTAGCAGATAAAATAAAAAAAGAACAAGTTAAAAATCACTTAGAAAAATTAGATGCCTGCAAGTCACGAGGGCCTGATGAAATGCATCCTAGAATACTCACAGAGCTAATAGAGGAGGTATCTGAGCCTCTAGCTATTATCTTTGGAAAATTATGGGAGACGGGAGAGATTCCATAAGACTGGAAAAGGGCAAATATAGTGCCCATCTATAAAAAGGGAAATAAAAACAACCCAGGAAACTACAGACCAGTTAGTTTAACTTCTGTGCCAGGGAAGATAATGGAGCAAGTAATTAAGGAAATCATCTGCAAACACTTGGAAGGTGGTAAGGTGATAGGGAATAGCCAGCATGGATTTGTAAAGAACAAATCATGTCAAACCAATCTGATAGCTTTCTTTGATAGGATAACGAGTCTTGTGGATAAGGGAGAAGCTGTGGATGTGGTATACCTAGACTTTAGAAAGGCATTTGATACGGTCTCACATGATATTCTTATCGATAAACTAGGCAAATACAACTTAGATGGAGCTACTATAAGGTGGGTGCATAACTGGCTGGATAACCATACTCAGAGAGTTGTTATTAATGGTTCCCAATCCTGCTGGAAAGGCATAACAAGTGGGTTTCCGCAGGGGTCTGTTTTGGGACCGGCTCTGTTCAATATCTTCATTAACGACTTAGATATTGGCATAGAAAGTACGCTTATTAAGTTTGCAGATGATACCAAACTGGGAGGGACTGCAACTGCTTTGGAGGACAGGGTCATAATTCAAAATGATCTGGACAAATTGGAGAAATGGTCTGAGTTAAACAGGATGAAGTTTAATAAAGACAAATGCAAAGTGCTCCACTTAGGAAGGAAAAATCAGTTTCACACATACAGAATGCGAAGAGACTGTCTAGGAAGGAGTACGGCAGAAAGGGATCTAGGGGTTATAGTGGACCACAAGCTAAATATGAGTCAATGGTGTGATGCTGTTGCAAAAAAAAGCAAACATGATTCTGGGATGTATTAACAGGGGTGTTGTGAGCAAGACACGAGAAGTCATTCTTCCGCTCTACTCTGCGTTGGTTAGGCCTCAACTGGAGTATTGTGTCCAGTTCTGGGCACCGCATTCAAGAAAGATGTGGAGAAATTGGAGAGGGTCCAGAGAAGAGCAACAAGAATGATTAAAGGTCTTGAGAACATGACCTATGAAGGAAGGCTGAAAGAATTGGGTTTGTTTAGTTTAGAAAAGAGAAGACTGAGAGGGGACATGATAGCAGTTTTCAGGTATCTAAAAGGGTGTCATAAGGAGGAGGGAGAAAACTTGTTCACCTTAGTCTCTAAGGATAGAACAAGAAGCAATGGGCTTAAACGACAGCAAGGGAGGTTTAGGTTGGACATTAGGAAAAAGTTCCTAACTGTCAGGGTGGTTAAACACTGGAATAAATTGCCTAAGGAGGTTGTGGAATCTCCATCTCTGGAGATATTTAAGAGTAGGTTAGCTAAATGTCTATCAGGGATGGTCTAGATAGTATTTGGTCCTGCCATGAGGGCAGGGGACTGGACTCGATGACCTCTCGAGTCCCTTCCAGTCCTAGAATCTATGAATCTGTGAATCTAAGTTACTGCAAACCGATTGTGGTCTTCATAGATTTGAAAGTTCTATAAATCTAAACTACGAGTCACATATTGAGAAAAGTCTAACTACCTTACTGGCCTTACTTTCATCATAATAGTTTAAATGAATTATTATTTCCTCTCTCTCCCTTCCACACAATCTCAACTCCTCCCAAGGTGCCTTTCCTCTTTCCCCAAATCTTTGTTTTCTCTCCAAGATCCTCTGTCTCTGTTCTGTCATTTCAACCCCTTCCCATCTATGCTTTCTTCTTTTTCCTTCCATCTGCTTTGTTTCCCCTCCTCATTCCCCCACCACATTTCAGGAGCTAAGGCCCTGGCAAGGATAATCTGAATGGTTGAGTTTTTCTCTCAGTTCACACCACCTCCTAAATCCTCTGTTCCCACATTAACCATGAGTACATATGAATAAGGCAACTGGATAAGCTGAAAGCTCTTACACAACTTCCTTCCTTCCATCCGGACAGAAAAAGACCCATACTACTCGATGTTACAAGGTGTTGAGCACTCTGGGCTCAATCCAGTGAAGCATTTAAGCACATGCATCACTTTTAGCATATAAACAGTACCACAGTACCGTTAACTTCAATGGGCCAACCTACACCATAGAGGATATACGTGGAAGATTGGCAGAAAGAAGCAATAGTGAGAGCCAAGCTGCAACAGAGTGCTGACGTATCCTACTGCCACAACACGGCCCAATTTAAATACTGTTTGTAACTGTTGTGATTTCCTCAAAAACAGCTAAAATGGAATTTGGCTGTTTTAAGGGAGTTCATGTGACTTTGAAAAAGAAAAAGAAGAAAAAATCCTCACTTTTTTTTTGCTTGTTTGTTTTGGGATCATCATATGAAAAATATGGCACTGTACATCAGGGAGATGACCCATTTGACAAACTAGTTAGCAAATTATAAATGAACTACTGAGTAAATTTGGTTAGAAATTTAGGAAAATTGCTGAGGTAATTTTTTAAGTGGTTTGTAATAAAGTATGGGTGTTCCTGAGTCAGTATCAGAACCACAGGCCTGTTGAAAGAACAGCTTTTTATGCTAAATTTATTAACAGCTCTCTCTGTGTAGACATACAGATATTTTATTATGCTTCTAAATTCAATGAAGAAATATATTTGGAATGATACACACTCAGAAGTAAATTACTTTGAAGTTGATCAAGAGTGCAATTGTGTCAGCTCTGAGACTCAAATCAAACATAAATTTAAATCAGTTGTACATCCATTTATCCCATTCAATTGATGAAAAACATAAATATACTTAGAAACAATTTAAAATATGGAAAAAAAACTACTCTTTAGAAAGAGCCCACGATGTTTCAGCTGATGTTCAGTCTTTTTTCCCTTGAGTGTGATGAAGGATGTGCAATAGAATTTGGGTTTTGTGCGCTAAATTGTAATATTAATGGTAATGTTGAATCATGCCCTTTGCCTCCAGAGGGCCAAACATTCTGTGAAAAGGAAGGCAGAGATGATCAGGTGTTACTAAGAAAAAGCAATAATATAGCGAATGGCTACTTCCAGTGAATTCTCACTGTTTTTCTTTCATGGTGGAAGATGGTGTCCAGTTTCACTCACTTTATTTAGCCAAGTTGTTAAAATGGAAAACTATGTCTCATAGAAAATAACACCACTGGGTAGTAACCAAACTTTCTTTATCACCAAAATGCTTTCATATTCTCTCTGGATACTGTAGAAGTTGTTTTATGTCACTACCATATTTGGGGGGGAAATAAATTTTCAATCCCCATATCAGAGAGTCTGAGCTTTCTATTCAGCATATAAATAGAGGGAATCAATTACTTCAGAATATATATGAAGATAATTTTGTCTTTACAGATAATGGATTGCTTTTTAGTGATGAAACTGAAACTGAATCTATTACCAGTAATGAGGATGTGAATGCAATAGAATTATATACCACCTCTTCTGGTAAAGACACGACGTAATTCATAGGCTAGAAAAATAAACAGAGAAATCAAGGACATAGAAGCAACAAAGATATACCTTTGCTTAATGTGAAATGTAAATGTGAATATTTGAAAGCTGTAGTTGTTAATATTGCATGTGTAGTTATAAAGGAATTAAACATGTTCTCCACCATTGGATTTGATGTCCATTACATGTTGTGAATTGCTGCATTATAAACATTGGTAAAGAATCCATTGAAATTATATTGGCACATGTATATATGATATTAACATTTCAATAGAAATTATGTCATATATTATAGTACAGAGAAGACACTATGCTCAAGAACGTGGATTTACAGTAGTAATAATACAGGCTGGGAGTGCATAAGGAACTTTCCCCACTACTCACCTTTCAACATGGCCTACATAAGGATCAGAATTTCCCCCTCTACCTTGAAGGGAGTGTCAGGACTGTTTCTCCCTGAGGTCAGCAAGGTGCCACAAAAATAATTGGAAGGATGTAAATGAGGCAGGGCCATGGCTCATAGATTCATATACTTTCAGGCCAGAAGGGACCATTAGATTATCTAGTCTGACCTCCTGTATGATACAGGCCATAGGATTTCACCCAGTTGCCCCAGTATTGAATTTGTGTTTGATAAAGCATAAATTCCAGAAAGACATCCAGTCTTGAGTCGAAGACTTCAAAAAATGGAGAATCTAGCTCTTCCCTTGGTAGTTTATTTTAATCATTAATCACCCTCAGCATTAAAAAAGTGCCTTATTTTTAAGTTGAATGTGTCTAACTTTAACTTTGAGCCACTGCTTCTAGATAAGTCTTTCTCTGATAGATTAAAGAGCATTTTGGCATCTAATATTTTGTCCCAGTGAATATACTTATACTGTACTCTAATCGCCTCTTAATCCTTTAATTAATAAAATAAAGAGATTGAGTTTTTTAATTCTCTCACTGTGAGGCATTTCCTTAAAGCCTCCAATCATTTTTGTAGCTCTTTCTTGCATCATCTCCAGTGTTTCAAGATCCTTTTCAAAATATGGACTCCTGTGGCTCTGGCTTCACCCTTTCCACACTCTATTTGTTCTAGGTTCTTTTACTGCCCTTCTCACCATGAATGCCTTCCAGAAGCATGTTAACCAATCCCCTTGTAAGTATTCTCACACTTCTTATCAAACTGTCTGTACTGGGCTAGCTTGATTATCACGTCAAAAAAAAAATTTCTCTTACTTAATTGGTCTCTCAGAATAGGTAAGACAACTCCCACCTGTTCATGCTCTCTGTATGTGTGTATATATATCTCCTCAATATATGTTCCACTCTATATGCATCCGAAGAAGTGGGCAGTAGCCCACGAAAGCTTATGCTCTAATAAATTTGTTAGTCTCTAAGGTGCCACAAGTACTCCTGTTCTTCTATATATATAATGTCTTCTCTATTGAAGAAAAAGTCAAAGAATTGCATCTTGTACTTGGAGCAGAAATGGCGAAGTTTTCAGTGCTCCTTAGATTTGGCAAGAGTTGTTCCACAGTTTCTGAGAAAGCTGTTCTCTGCATTGACGAGCTTTACTCAAGCAGTGGATGGTCCTGTTGTACCTGATGAGTGGGAGTGGTTGACCATAGTTTTACACCCAATCTTTAGATGATCCTTTAGGTATCTTAGGCCTTGTCTACACTACGAGAGTAGTTCGATTTTACTTGCATCGAATTTTTGGAATCGATATTGCAAAGTCGAACGTGTGTGTCCACACTAAGGACAGTAATTCGACTTTGTGCGTCCACACTAACGGTGAAAGCGTCGACATTCGAAGCGGTGCACTGTGGTCAGCTATCCCACAGTTCCCGCAGTCCCCTCTGCCCATTGGAATTCTGGGTGTAGCCGGCAATGCCTTCTGGGTAACAAAATGTGTCGAGGGTGCTTTTGGGTAACTGTCGTCATCCGTCCATCACTCCCGCCCTCCCTCCCTGAAAGCGCCGGCGGGAAATCATTTCGCGCACTTTTCCAGTCATTGACAGCGCGGACGCCACAGCACTGCGAGCATGGAGCACGCTGCGACCATCGCTGCAGTTGTGGCCGCTCTCAACGCCTCGCAGCTTATCATACAGGTTTCCCTGAGGCAGATGCAGAAAAGTCAGGCGAGGAGGCTACGGCACCGCGGTGATGTCCTGAAGTCTGAGAGTAGCACAGACCTCTCAGAAAGCAGGGGACCCAGCGCCGAGGACATCACGGTGGCAATGGGTCATGTTGATGCCGTGGAACGGCGATTCTGGGCACGGGAAACAAGCACTGAGTGGTGGGACCGCATAGTGCTGCAGGTCTGGGATGAATCCCAGTGGCTGCGAAACTTTCGCATGCGGAAGGGAACTTTCCTGGAACTTTGTGAGTTGCTGTCCCCTGCCCTGAAGCGCAGTGACACCCGGTTGCGAGCTGCACTGAGTGTACAGAAGCGAGTGGCCATAGCCCTCTGGAAGCTTGCAACGCCAGACAGCTACTGGTCAGTCGCGAACCAGTTTGGGGTGGGCAAATCTACCGTGGGGGTTGTTGTGATGCAAGTAGCGAAGGCAATCGTTGATGTACTGCTGCCAAAGGTAGTGACCCTGGGAAACGTGGAGGCGATCATAGATGGCTTCGCAGCGATGGGATTCCCAAACTGCGGTGGGGCCATAGATGGAACTCACATCCCTATCCTGGCACCGGACCACCAGGCCACCCAGTACATTAACCGAAAGGGATACTTTTCCATGGTGCTGCAAGCACTGGTGGACCACAGGGGACGTTTTACCAACATCTACGTGGGATGGCCGGGCAAGGTTCATGACGCTCGTGTTTTCAGGAACTCTGGTCTGTTTAGACGGCTGCAAGAAGGTATTTACTTCCCAGACCACAAAATAACTGTTGGGGATGTGGAGATGCCTATAGTCATCCTCGGGGACCCAGCCTACCCGCTAATGCCCTGGCTCATGAAGCCCTATACTGGCGCCCTGGACACTGAAAAAGAACTCTTCAACTACTGGCTGAGCAAGTGCAGAATGGTGGTGGAGTGTGCTTTTGGCCGTCTCAAGGGGAGATGGAGAAGCTTACTGACTCGCTGTGATCTCAGCGAAACCAATATCCCCATTGTTATAGCAGCTTGCTGTGTGCTCCACAATCTCTGTGAGAGCAAGGGGGAGACCTTTATGGCGGGGTGGGAGGTTGAGGAAAATAGCCTGGCTGCTGATTACTCACAGCCAGACAGCCGGGCGATTAGAAGAGACCAGCGGGAAGCGCTGTGCATCCGGGAGGCTTTGAAAGCAAAGTTCCTGAGTGAGCAGGGTAACCTGTGACTTTAAAGTTTGTGTACTGAGAAGCTAAACCTGCCCCCGTTTCTTTACCCAGTTAATGTTGACTATCCTATCCAGTTACATACCCCCTTCACCCCCCTTCCAACACACGTTTCGAAATAAAAATAGTTCAACTTTGTTAAAGCACACCGTTTTCTTTAATACTGTTTTCGCGGGAATTTTTTAAAACTGGGACGCAGACTGTGGTGCGGAGCGGGTGTAGTGTAGTGACGTGAATGCAGCTTCTAAACTCAAGGATTGACAGGCTCCGCTGCGGTGGGATGGTTGTTTCAACGGAGCCTGTCACCCCTCCTGATCGGGACTGTGTGTATGGGGGGTCTATGTGACTTTGTGGCAGGGGGAGGACGGTTACAGATCCCCTGCTGTGTGGCTCTGTGATCCTGCCTAAGGACCGGCGCTTAAGATCTGTAACTGCCCTCCCCCGCCACAAAGTCACAGAGCAACCCACCCCCCACCACAGAACATGAAAACAACCTCCCAAACTAACCAGGGTAACTAGTCACTGCATCACTGCACTGTGTATGTGCCCTGCTGCTGTGCCTGCCCCCGACTATGTACCCTGCCAAAGGTGACTGTCCTGTCCAATTACCAACCCCCTTTCCCATCCTCCTCCAAAAGAACATGATTGAAACAGTAGTTAACAGAAACATATTTTTTATTATCAACTACACATGGCATTGGGAGGTGAAACTTGGACGGGGGCTTGTGTCAGGCGGGAAGGAAAGAACTTTTCAAATTTTGGGAAATGAGAGCCTTCTGCAACTAGAGCTCTCTGCAGGGGTGGAGTGAGACTTAGCAGGGACTCTGCCGCCTCTCCTTCTTTGCACTTTGGGTGAGGTGGGTATGGGACTTGGTGGCAGGGGAGGGCGGTTAGAGATGGACTGCAGCGGGGCTCTGTCCTCCTGCCTCCGTTCCTGCAGAACATCCACAAGGCACCGGAGCGTGTCCGTTTGCTCCCTCAGTAGTCCAAGCAGCGTTTGAGTCGCCTGCTGGTCTTCCTGCCGCCACCTCTCCTCCCGATCCATGTTGGCTTGGTGCATTCGGGTCAAGTTCTCCTGCCACTGGGTCTGCTGTGCTGCCTGGGCTTGGGAACAGGCCATAAGCTCAGAGAACATGTCCTCCCGTGTCCTCTTCTTCCTACGCCTAATCCGCACTAGCCTCTGGGAGTGTGATTCCAGGCTAGGTTGTGAGACAGTCGCAGATGGGGCTGTGGAAATGGGAAAAAGGGAGTGAATTCCTCAGAAAGAAAAATATAGTTGTGAACAAAGAACATAGTCTTTCTCTGTGAACAAGACCATGCACAGCACCTATCACATGCGCACTCAGCACAAGGTCGAATTTTCGGCCTTCGCATTCAGTGCCTGGGGTCTTGCACAGCACATTTGAGAAGCGGGGCAGCACAACGGAATTTCTGTTGCAGGCAGACATGGTAAGCCGTACACTTGTGGCAGTTTAAAACTTTTATATTACCACTGGCCTCATTTCACATTTAAAGCTATGTCAGTTCCTGCAGCCAGCAATCCGGCAAGCGGGAACTCTGCCCCCTCGTGGCTGTCCCCGGGAACGATCCCTTTCGGCTGCCCCTCTCCCGCCTCCACCGCGTGGCTACAAACCAGCGGTTACAGTTCTGTAAAGGAACGGGCAAGCAGTCCCAACACTAACATTCCCCTACCTAATTAAAAGCAGGTCACCATGGGCGACATCACCCTGATGAGGATCTCTGAGAGCGACAGACAGAGAATGCTCCGGGAAAGCCTCCAAAGACCAGGGCCGTATGCCACCCTGCTATGCAGAGCAATGATTCCCGAGTACTTGATATTCTCGTGGCGCGGCAACGTGTCGTACTTCGGAGGACCCAATAAGGCTGCTCTCCCCAGGAACCTCATGCAACGGCTTTCAAATTACCTCCAGGAGAGCTTCATCGAGATGTCCCAGGAGGATTACTGCTCTATCCCCGGACATATAGACCGCATTTTACTGTAGCTGCAGTAGCAGGGAATAAACAGTAGAGCGGCTTGTGCAGGACAATCACTGAAAACCGGACATTGCTAGATTTTTTTTCAAAACTTGCACTGCCCATGACTAAATCGTTAAGCGCCTAGGGCACACTAATCATGAACAACCCATTCTTTTAATTGTTAATATTCCTGTTTTGTTAAAAATAAATGTTTAGATGTTTACAACACTTACTGGCTGATCCTTCACCAGATTCTGTGTCCGGGGTAACGGCTGGGGACGCTTCGTAGGGGATCTCTGTAAGGGTGATGAAGAGATCCTGGCTGTCGGGGAAATCAGCGTTGTGAGAGCTGCCGACTGCCTCGCCCTCCTCATCTCCTTCCTCATCTTCCCCGTCCCCTAACATGTCCGAGGAACCGGCCGTGGACAGTATCCCATCCTCAGAGTCCACGGTCACTGGTGGGGTAGTGGTGGCGGCTGCACCGAGGATGGAATGCAGTGCCTCGTAGAAATGGGATGTCTGGGGATGGGATCCGGAGCGTCCGTTTGCCTCTTTGGTCTTCTGGTAGCCTTGTCTCAGCTCCTTGATTTTCACGCGGCACTGCGTTGCATCCCGGCTGTATCCTCTCTCTGACATGTCTTTAGAGATCTTCTCGTAGATCTTTGCATTCCTTCTTTTGGATCGCAGCTCGGAAAGCACGGACTCATCGCCCCACACAGCGATGAGATCCAAGACTTCCCGATCAGTCCATGCTGGGGCCCTCTTTCTATTCACAGACTGCACGGCCATCACTGCTGGAGAGCTCTGCATCGTTGCCAGTGCTGCTGTGCGCGCCACGATGTCCAGACAGGAAATGAGATTCAAACTGGCCAGACAGGAAAAGGAATTCAAATTCAAATTTTCCCGGGGCTTTTCCTGTGTGGCTGGTCAGAGCATCCAAGCTCGCACTGCTGTCCAGAGCGTCAACAGAGTGGTGCACTGTGGGATAGCTCCCGGAGCTATTAGCGTCGATTTCCATCCACACCTAGCCTAATTCGACATGGCCATGTCGAATTTGGCGCTACTCCCCTCGTCGGGGAGGAGTACAGAAGTCGAATTAAAGAGACCTCTATGTCGAACTAAATAGCATCGCAGTGTGGACGGGTGCAGGGTTAATTCGATGTAACGGCGCTAACTTCGACATAAACGCCTAGTGTAGACCAGGCCTTAGGCTCTTCAGAACATTGAAGAAGGACAGTGATCTTGAACTTGACTTAGTAGTCTATGGGTAGCTAGTGTAGCAAGTGGAGAACAGGTCTGATGTGCCTTATTCAACTCCTATTTTTAAAAATCCCATGATGGGACTAAGCTGACCAGTCAACAGTTTATATGCTAGAAATGTACATAATAAAAACAGGAAGAAATAAAGAAAATAAGGGGGAAAACTTTTTGCATAAAAATCATCTGGCTACATGTTTTCATTTAAAATTGTACTTAATTTTTCATAAACAGGAATTTCTAAAAAAGTTACCTATTTTGGAAAATCTTCTGTTTTCAGAGAAGGCTAAATTTTGACATTTCTTTTTATTAACAAAATTCCAAATAACTGAAATTATACAAAAGAAGTTCACACCTCTGCAAATACTTATACATGTGACTGACTTTTAAGCATGTTTGTAGTCACATTGAGTTTAATGGAAATACTCATATGCAAACATTACTCACATGCATAAATATTTTCAGGGTCATTTAACTATTGGAGCAGCAGCTCTCCTCAGAAGAACAAAGGAGGAACCTTCATCATTTGTGCTGCATCCAAGTGCTTAATTGTGCTTAGAAGTGGCTTTTACTAGACAGAAATGAAAGAACTGAAACAGTTTCAGTTGTGTGATTTTGTCTGAAGACTGGTAGTTAAAGTGAAACCAAAGAACTGAGCAGTATTCTTATTATGAACCAGAGGACTATGGAACAACAATATACATTCTCAACAAGTGTCCTGCTATAGCTACCCTATTTTAGGTAAGGACCTAAAGGGACATGGAGAGAAATTGAAGAATCTCAACTGAAACATTGCCTGTAATTTTTTGGGCTGCTATTGTGAATGACTATATTTTGTTTATTTTTCCATAAAGTTTTAGCCACATAACTCCTGTTAATTTCAATAACAGTTGTGCTGTTAAGTCCTCAGACAGTGCTTTGAGAAGTTAAAGATTTATGTATAAAAAAAAGAGCTTTATTCAATGTGTTCAAACTCTCACCAAGACTGCGGTTTTCAGGCTGCAACAGATGATAAGTGGAAGGTTATTTTCAGATTGTCAGATACTAAGATGTAAATACATGATCTCATCAACACATCTCCAAAAAAAAATTGAAACTCAGCTGAAAACATTTATATCCAAAAGTATGCATGAATCTTAGAATTAGTTGGCATACAAAGTTTGGTCCTGATTCTGGACTTTCTTATGTTGGTTTTACTGTAGTATAAGGGTATGTCTACACTACGAAAATAGGTCGAATTTATAGAAGTCAATTTTTTAGAAATCGATTTCATACAGTCGATTGTGTGTGTCCCCACTTAAGACCATTAACTCGGCGGAGTGCGTCCACAGTACCGAGGCTAGTGTCAACTTTCAGAGCGTTGCACTGTGGGTAGCTATCCCACAGTTCCCGCAGTCTGCACCATCCATTGGAATTCTGGGTTGAGCTCCCAATGCCTGATGGGGAAAAAACTTTGTTGTGGGTGGTTCTGGGTACATGTCGTCAGCCCCTTTCCCCCCCCCCCCATGAAAGCAACGGCAGACAATTGCTTCACGCCTTTTTTCTGGGGTCCCGTCCACCAGACCCGCTCAGCCCGCTGCCTGCCTGGATAATCAGAACCCCAGGCAGGCAGTGGGCTGAGTGGGTTGGCCCGCTGCCGGTCTGGGGCTCTGTCCGCTGGCTCCTGCCAGCAGGGGTCCCGCACAGCCCCGCTCAGCTGGCAGACCTAGAATCATAGAATCATAGAATATCAGGGTTGGAAGGGACCTCAAGAGGTCATCTAGTCCAACCCCCTGCTCAAGCAGGACCAATTCCCAACTAAATCATCCCAGCCAGGGCTTTGTCAAGCCGGGCCTTAAAAACCTCCAAGGAAGGAGACTCCACCACCTCCCTAGGTAACAGATTCCAGTGTTTCACCACCCTCCTAGTGAAATAGTTTTTCCTAATATCCAACCTGGACCTCCCCCACTGCAACTTGAGACCATTGCTCCTTGTTCTGTCATCTGCCACCACTGAGAACAGCCGAGCTCCATCCTCTTTGGAACCCCCCTTCAGGTAGTTGAAGGCTGCTATCAAATCCCCCCCATTCTTCTTTTCTGGAGACTAAACAATCCCAGTTCCCTCAGCCTCTCCTCATAAGTCATGTGCTCCAGACCCCTAATCATTTTTGTTGCCCTCCGTTGGACTCTTTCCAATTTTTCCACATCCTTCTTGTAGTGTGGGGCCCAAAACTGGACTCAGTATTCTAGATGAGGCCTCACCAATGTCGAATAAAGGACATAATGACGAATAAAGGGGAATGATCACGTTCCTCGATCTGCTGGCAATGCCCCTACTTATACAGCCCAAAATGACGTTAGCCTTCTTGGCAACAAGAGCACACTGTTGACTCATATCCAGCTTCTTGTCCACTGTGACCCCTAGGTCCTTTTCTGCAGAACTGCTACCTAGCCATTCGGTCCCTAGTCTGTAGCAGTGCATGGGATTCTTCCGTCCTAAATGCAGGACTCTGCACTTGTCCTTGTTGAACCTCATCAGGTTTTTTTTGGCTCAATCCTCTAATTTGTCTAGGTCCCTCTGTATCCGATCCCTACCCTCTAGTGTATCTACCACGCCTCCTAGTTTAGTGTCATCTGCAAACTTGCTGAGAGTGCAGTCCACACCATCCTCCAGATCATTAATAAAGATATTAAACAAAACAAAACCGGCCCCTTGGGGCACTCCGCTTGAAACCGGCTACCAACTAGACATGGAGCCATTGATCACCAATAACCTCAGTGAGGTTGATCGGGGTGCCTGGACAGACATGGCTATCCTCATCTTAGAGCACTGAATGGGAGTGACTCCAGATCATTCTCTTCTTTAAGTTTCATCTCATGGAGATTCAGTCCTGCCTGGAATATCATGCGAGCTGGAGGCTTCTGCCTCAGGCTGCTCTCCCAGCTGGCATTAACGTGTGGTCGTACCTACCCCAGCCTGCCCCTTGCTCCCATGGCTCATGAAGCCTGGACAGTAGTAAAGAGCAGTTCAACTTGTGGAATGACAAATCCAGAACGAAGGATTGCACTCTATGGGCCATGTTAAGATTATTTCAGAGTCCCAGATAGCATTAGTCCCTGTAAAAGGCTTCAAGAAAATTTTCCCCTGCCCCTAACAAAAATGTTAATTTATCAGAGCAGCTGAAAGGGAAGGAACCCGGGACTATAACTGAGAGAGAGCTTCCATATTATTTAACTCATAACTGATATAATTCAAAGTAAAATTTCACAGCACGGTCTGTTCTAAGACTAAAAATGCAGGAGGGGAGTCAGAAAAAGGAACAGTGACCTGTTTCCTGCCCGGTTTCAAACCGGTGACATTTCATGTGTTAGGTGAACGTGATCACTACTACACTACAGGGCTTTCATGTGTTAGGTGAACGTGATAACCACTACACTACGGGGCTTCTCTTTTTTTGCCCCAGACTTTACCGAATGCACAGGAATGTTTTCTTATGCTTCAGAAGCTACTTAATGCACTCTCTATATCTATGGCCTTCCTGCTCATAAAGTGGTCATGCCCCTGTCCAAGGCTGACACAGCAACCTGACTTGGGCAGGATCACTAGCGAGGCATGATACTTTTGCCGTTAAGCAAACACAGCAATTCTTTCCTGGCCTCTACCACTGAATGCCTCCATGCATTACGCTGTGCCCTATCAGTGCAGGAGGACTGCATGAGCTCGGAAAACATGTCATCGCGAGTGTGGTTTTTTTGCCTTCTAATCTACAATAATCTCAGGAACGGAGATGATGGGGAAACGTAGACACATTCTGGGAGGACTGCATGGTCACCTGTGCTGCTGAATGCTGCTGAGTTCGCCACGCTGGCCAAATAGGAAATGAAATTCAAAAGTTCCTGGGCCTTTTCCTGTGTACCTGGCTAGTGCATCTGAGTTCAAAGTGCTGTCCAGAGCGGGCACAATGGAGCACTCTGAGATTGCTCCTGGAGGCCAATACCGTTGAATTGTGTCCACACTACCCCAAATTCAACTCGGCAATGTCAATTTCAGCGCTAATCCCTTCGTCAGGGGAGGCGTACAGAAATCAATTTTAAGAGCCCTTTAAGTTGAAAAAAATGGCTTCGTCGTGTGGACGGATGCAGGGTTAAATTGATGTAACACTGCTAAATTCTTGTAGTGTAGACCAGGGCTAACTCAAGTTAAGCGCCTTTAATTACTGAAGAAAGGGGATCAATCTGACCCAAAAGGACAAAAATGGACAATATTTCATAGTTTCTAAAGACAAAAATGAGAGATGACGAGAATATATGAAGAAATGATGTGGTGGTGATAAGCCGGAAAAACCTCACCTAGATATCAATCAAGAAAACCCACCAATAATGGATGAAGACATCAGGGCAGTAATAATACTTCTGAATGATAAACATAAGAACATAAGAACGGCCGTACTGGGTCAGACCAAAGGTCCATCCAGCCCAGGATCCTGTCTACTGACAGTGGCCAATCCCAGGTGCCCCAGAGGGAGTGGACCCTAGCAGGCAATGATCAAGTGATCTCTCTCCTGCCGTCCATCTCCACCCTCTGACAAACAAAGGCTAGGGACACCGTTCCTTACCCATCCAAGCTAATAGATATTAATGGACTTAACCTCCATGAATTTATCTAGTTCTCTTTTAAACCCTGTTCTAGTCCTAGGCTTCACAACCTCCTCAGACAAGGAGTTCCACAGGTTGACTGTGTGCTGTGTGAAGAAGAACTTCCTTTTATCTGTTTTAAACCCGCTGCCCATTAATTTCATTTAGTGGCCCCTTGTTCTTATATTATGGGAACACATAAATCACTTTTCCTTATTCACTTTCTCCACACCACTCACGATTTTATATACCTCTATCATATCCCGCCTTAGTCTCCTCTTTTCCAAGCTGAAAAGTCTTAGCCTCTTTAATCTCTCCTCATATGTGACCCGTTCCAAACCCCTAATCATTTTAGTTGCCCTTCTCTGAACCTTTTCTAATGCCAGTATATCTTTTTTAAGATGAGGAGACCACATTTGTATGCAGTATTCAAGATGTGGACGTACCATGCATTTATATAAGGGCAATAAGATATTGTCCATCTTATTCTCTATCCCTTTTTGAATGATTCCTAACATCCTGTTTGCTTTTTTGACTGCCGCTGCACACTGAATGGACGTCTTCGGAAAACTATCCACGATGACTCCAAGATCTCTGATTAGTTGTAGCTAAATTAGCCCCCATCATATTGTATGTATAGTTGGGGTTATTTTTTCCAATATGCATTACTTTATGTGTATATACATTAAATTTCATTTGCCATTTTGTTGCCCAATCACTTAGTTTTATGAGATCTTTTTGAAGTTCTTCACAGTCTTAACTATCTTGAGCATTTTAGTATCATCTGCAAATTTTGCCACCTCACTGTTTACCCCTTTCTCCAGATCATTTATGAAGAAGTTGAATAGGATTGGTCCTAGGACTGACCCCTGGGGAACACCACTAGTTACCCCTCTCCATTCTGAAAATTTACCATTTATTCCTACCCTTTGTTCGCTGTCTTTTAACCAGTTCTCAATCCATGAAAGGATCTTCCCTCTTATCCCATGACAACTTAATTTACATACGAGCCTTTGGTGAGGGACCTTGTCAAAGGCTTTCTGGAAATCTAAGTACACTATGTCCACTGATCCCCCTTGTCCACATGTTTGTTAACCCCTTCAAAGAACTCTAATAGATTAGTAAGACATGATTTCCCTTTACAGAAACCATGTTGATTTTTGCCCAACTATTTATGTCTGACAATTTTATTCTTTACAATTGTTTCAACTAATTTGCCCGGTGCTGACGTTAGACTTACTGGTCTGTAATTGCCGGGATCACCGCTAGAGCCCTTTTTAAATATTGGTGTTACATTAGCTATCTTCCACTCATTGTGTACAGTAGCCGATTTAAAGGACAGGTTACAAACCATAGTTAATAGTTCCGCAATTTCATATTTGAGTTCTTTCAGAACTCTTGGGTGAATGCCATCTGGTCCCGGTGACTTATTACTGTTAAGTTTATCAATTAATTCCAAAACCTTCTCTAGTGACACTTCAATCCTTGACAATTCCTCAGATTTGTCACCTACAAAGGACGGCTCAGGTTTAGGAATCTCCCTAACATCCTCAGCCATGAAGACTGAAGCAAAGAATTCATTTAGTTTCTCCGCAATGACTTTATCGTCTTTAAGTGCTCCTTTTGTATCTCAATTGTCCAGGGGCCCCACTGGCTTTCTAGCAGGCTTCCTGCTTCTGATGTACTTAAAAAACATGTTGTTATTACCTTTTGAGATTTTGGCTAACTGTTCTTCAGAACAAAAGCACTAGATTGTGATGGAATATCAGCTGAATTGTTAAAAAGCATAGGGGTCAAAGGCTCAAAAGCCCAGTCAGAGGCAATGAAGAATATGTTTGATACAGGAGAATTGTCAGATGATTTTACAACCTCTCTGTGTATCCAGATCCCCCAAAAGAACAATGCTATGGATTGTGAGGACAACAGAACAATCAGCCTAGTATTGCATGCCTCTAAGATACTCTTGTGAATTGTTCAAGACCAAATACAAGGAAATTTTGATTAGGAAATATGTGAACAATACACTTCAAATGTGGAAAGGGCATGATAAATGCCATTACAAACTTAAAGTTCATATTAGAAAGATCAGTTGAAAGACAGAAAAAAGTATGCTTGTGTTTCATTGATCTCCAAAAAGCATTTGACAAATCTACCGCTACAAATTGCTCAATATATTAAGATATGTAGGGATTGATAGATTCAAACTCTGAGTAGTAAAAGAATTATACTGGAATCAGAAGGTGGTTGTAATGGAAGATGAAAATCTTACAGTGATTAAGAGAGCAGACAAGGATGTATGTCACTGACTTTATTCAGCATTTGTACTGAGTATTTGATTAAATTAATTGAAAAAACTAGACAATATTCAGATGAGTGGAAAATGGCTGAGTAATATTGCTCATGTGGATAAATACAGGGTTGTTGGCTGGTTCAGTGAAGAAGTTATGATGAAATTAGGGGAGATTAAATATGAATATAGCAATGGATATGGTCTAGAGTTGAATGTGAACAAGTTAAAAACTGTAGTGATATGCAAGGATCCTGGGAATACATGCAAGTTTCCAGTCAATGATACAGCTGTGCAGCAAGTAAGAAGTTATTGCTACCTAGGAAGCATCATTACAGAAGACAGAGGATTGGATACCGAAGTCAGTACTAGAATAGCAAGAGTGAAAGAGACATTTGGAAGAATATCTCATGAGAAGGGACATAAATCTGAAAACTAAATTCCAATTCCTACAAAAAAAATTACATTTGGTCTGTGTTTAATTATGGCTATGAAATATATATATTAAAACAATCGATAATAAAGAAACTACAACTCTTCAAAGTATGGTGATATAGAAGAATTCTGAAAAATATTATGGATCGACCACATAACCAACCAAAAAGTATTGGAGATGATTGGAACTAAGCAACCATTAGAGATCTTTTGAAAAGAAAGATTCGATTTGCAGGATAATTTTAAAAAGGTTCATCAGGAGATGCATATTTATGGGCCCCTGGAAGGGAAAGTTCATGACAGAAGAATATGAGACAGAAAAAGATTGTCTTGGATGGATGATGTGGTATCCTGGGTGGATCATATGGAATATTTTAGTAAGGCTTTTGATGCAGTGCCACATGACGTTCTCATAAGCAAATTAAAGGAAATGTGGTCCAGATGAAATTACTATAAGGGGTGTGTGCACAGCTGGTTGAAAGACTGTACTCAAAGAGTAGTTATCAATGGTTCGTTGTCAAACTGGAAGGATATATCTACAGGTGTCCTGCAGGCTTGGGTCTGGTACTATTCAACATTTTCATTAATGACTTGGATAATGGAATAGATAGCATGCTTATAAAATTT
Source organism: Chrysemys picta bellii (assembly GCF_011386835.1). NCBI lineage: Eukaryota > Metazoa > Chordata > Testudines > Emydidae > Chrysemys > Chrysemys picta. The sequence goes on from NC_088792.1 coordinate 146,310,105, forward strand.
GAAGTTGACACCAAGATGGGAGAGGTTTCAAGTGCTTTGGGGTACAGGATTAGAATTAAAAACAACCTTGACAAATTGGAGATTTGGTCTGAATTCAACATGATGAAATTCAGTAAAGAGAAGTTCAAAGTACTTAACTTAGGAAGCAAAAATCAGATGCACAACTACAAAATGGGGAATAACTGGTTAGGTGGTAGTACTGCTGAGAAGGATCTGGGGGTTATAGTAGATCACAAATTGAATATGAGTCAACAATGTGATGCAGCTGAGAAAAAGGCTAACATCATTCTGCTGTGTGTTAACAGGAATGTCTTATGTAAGACACAGGAGGTAACTGTCACACTGTACTCAGCACTGGTGAGGCCTCAGCTGGAGTACTGTGTCCAATTCTGGGTGACACACTTTTGGAAAGATGTGGATCTAGCAGGGTCTGAATGAGCTCTCCCCGACATCTACTGATGAAGTGGAGGAAAAAGACTTAAGGAATAGGCTGTGTTTGCTTAGACCTGCCTTCTGTGCCTATGTGATCAGCATGATGGAGTTGCTCTGCCAAAATGATCACTTTTGCTAGTTTCAGAGTAACAGCCATGTTAGTCTGTATCCGCAAAAAGAAGAACAGGAGTACTTGTGGCACCTTAGAGACTAACAAATTTATTAGAGCATAAGCTTTCGTGGACTACAGCCCACTTCTTCGGATGCATGTAGAAGTGGGCTGTAGTCCACGAAAGCTTATGCTCTAATAAATTTGTTAGTCTCTAAGGTGCCACAAGTACTTCTGTTTTACTTTTGCTAGTGTTGGGTTAAAAATCACTTAATATTGAGTGCAGGGGTAATTACATGTTGTTATCCTTACTGTATGAGTAAAGGGCAGCACAACTGTACTTAGCCTGCACTGATTGAGGGGGGTCACCCTAAACGGAACCTCACTCACTAAGCAGGGGCTATGGATGCCAAATCCCAGTGAAAGAGAGAGACTGTGGGGACTGGTGTTCCTACCTGGTGGTGTGGGCTCTGCCTAAGGCGTCTTAAGCACTATCTCTATTGTTTATAGGCAGAGGTGACTAGACTCAGTTGAGAGTCCTTGGTTTGTTCTGTGATCACTAGAGGTGAAATCAGTAAGAGCCAGGTGCTGAGCCTGAGAGCTGGTGTGGAACAGTGTTACAGTGAAAAAGCCTGCACTAGCAGTAAGGTTTGCTACTACCTGCTGAGATCACTGAATGCTGGGTTAAGTGGTGGAACTTCAGAATGTGATATTGCATTAGAGAAACAGGTGTCAGCAGAGAAGCAGCAGTGGCAGAGTGAACCGCAGCGCAGCAGCCAATGGCAGCAGAGTGGCAACTGTGAGCCAGTTGCAGTGGTAGCTGCAGCAGCTGAGGCGTTGCCGGATGCCTTCTCTGCCCTGAGGTGGGAGGTGACCTATGAACTCACCTCTGAATCTTTACTAACCAAGAACTGACAACTGTGAGTGGGTTGCAGTAGAAGGAGAGGGGAGCGGTGTGTTAAGGGGAATTCATTTGTCAGACTTTCACATTGCAAGATAAGAAACTGAGGCAAAGGACATTACCCAATACATTGTGGGATGGGTGTTTGCTTGTGGTCACATGCTTTTGAATTGTGGTTGTGGTGTTTTCTCAAATTAATGTTGGGTCCCCTTTTTCCTTTTAATAAAAGTTCTATTTTGTTTTTACACAGACTGAGTGCTTGAACTATTGCTCTTAGATGTACCTAGGGGTGGTGTTTAGTTTTCTCAGATTACTGGGCGGATGCTCAAGCGGGTTCTATTTTGTATTGTTAAGAAAAACCACTAGACATGGAGCCCAGCTCTTGTTACAGCTGACTCCACCTGGCAGAAGGGTTACATGGACGAATTAGAGAGTCCAGAGGAAAGAAACAAAAATGATAAAAGGTTTAAAAAATCTGCCCTATGAGGAAAGTTAACAAAAAACAAACAAACTGGGCATGTGTAGTCTTAAGAAATGAATATGGGGGTGGGGGAGCTAATAACCATCTTCAAATATGTTGAGGGCTGTTATAAAGAGGATGGTGATTAATTTTTCTCCATGTCCAGTGAAGGTAGGACAAAATGTAATGGGCTTAAGCTGCAGCAAGGGAGATTTGGGTTAGATATTAGGAAAATATTTTCTAACTACAAGGGTAGTTAAACTCTGGAATAGGTTTCCAGGGGAGGTTGTGGAATCTCCATCATGGGAAGATTTTAAAAACAGGTTGGACAAACACCTGTCAGGTATGCTCTAGGTTTACTTGGTCCAGCAACACTGTGAGGGGCTGGAATTGAAAGACTTCTCAAGATCCCTCCCAGCACTGCATTTCTATGATTCATCCACAAAAAATTAGGAGAGGATTGTACAGAATTGACTACCATGCGTGAAAAACATCCATTACTGCAGATGCCACATAAAAAGATTAACTCAATCAAGATTAATGGATTTAACCTATACTATGGAAAGTGATGTCAGAATCTGATCCTAAATCTTTGAATTTAGATATCAGAGATAAATTAAACATTGCCCTGGGCTTCCCTAACCCCCAATTAGTTGGGTTCCAGGTGGGTGTGATTTGAGAGAGGGCCTTCAGGAGAAGAATTGAAACCATCTGTTCAAGAGGAGGCAGTGCTGCTGTTTTAGGATTCTGGATGCAAAAAAGTATTATTGGATGTTAGACATTGTCATCTCACCTCATTCTTTCTGATACTCCTGATGCTACAATACTTTTTTTTAGAACTTGTCATTTAAAAATACAGTGATAGCTTGATTGGGACATTCCATTAGGCAACCTATCTTCCTGATTAAGCAACAGTTCCAGGTGGGGGTGGGGTTCAATGTAAGGTCTGAAAATAATCAAATGTTGGTTTAGAGAGAATATATGAAAAAACAAATGTTATTTACTACATTTCATCTTTATTTCCTTATTTTTATTTAGCATCTTTATTAATCAAATCTAAGAGTTTCAGTTTTGTTTAATTCTAGATTAAGCACCAGTTATCAGAGGGCAAGTGCATTTCTGTTAAACAATATTTATGTTAATTTTGTCCCAACTAAGCAGCATTCATTGCCATTCACTATCATTAGGCTAAATTGGTTTTCTTGGAGACATCCCAATTAAGTGGATTTTACAAATAAAGGTGATATATTTATACATAGAGTAAGAAGAAAGCAAAGCATCTGAAATTCAAAGCATAGCTTCCTGAAACTGGCTGGATATTTGTTCAAATCTTTTTTTCTCAGTTTCAGTTTGTGGGATTTAGCATGCAAATTACATACTGAATTTGAAAATCTCAAACTAAAATTCAGCCTAACCCAATTAATTTCATATACCGTTAACTGGAATCCATTATTCTGCCCCGATGCACTTGAAACTTAGACAAGTTACATCCACAACTTGGTATCCTGAAGGTTTCCTGAAGATTTGCAAATCTTGGCAAACTGGTTATGTTATCTCAAGTTGTAATTTAACCCAAAATAAAGTAAATTTGACCTCTTTTTAGTTTTGATGACAAACATTTTGTGAAGTGCTGTTCAGAGACATCATGGACAAACCATATTGTACATTATAAACAGATTTCTAGAAAGATATCATGATATGCTAACAAGATTTCACAATTGAACAAACTAAATTGTGTAAAAGCAGTGCACTTCCAGTTTTCGTTCTACATTAGAGGCAATTAGTGGGAATGTTTTAGGAAAAGTTTACATTGCATGTTAGATACATTGAAAAATAAAACAAAATAAATATGGCTGATGATAGTCTTCACATTTTAGTTCACACCACATATATTTAATGTGAAATAGAATATTTCTGTTCAGATTGACTACCTGCCTTAGACTTCTTGGTTGACTGCATTTCAGTTGGTGCTTTAGAATCAGTGTAGTTCATCACCCTTTTACAATAATCAACAAGAGGCTTGACTATTGAGCACAAGAAGTTAAAATGGCAATTTTTGCTTTCCATGTAGTATGTGTGTGGGCTGTGTCTTCTGACATGGCTCCAAAGACTGCAGGACTGATCCAAAGCCCATTAAAGTCACTGAAGTTATGGCTACACTGCAATGTAAGACCAGGATTAGTAGAACTCAAGTTAGCACACCCCGGATTTGTTAACCTAAAGCAGGGGTCGGCAACCTTTCAGAAGTGGTGTGCCAAGTCTTCACTTATTCACTTTAACATAAGGTTTCGCGTGCCAGTAATACATTTTAACGTTTTTAGAAGGTCTCTCTCTATAAGTCTATATTATATAACTAAACTAGTGTTGTATGTAAAGTAAACAAGGTTTTCAAAATGTTTAAGAAGCTTCATTTAAAATTAAATTAAAATGCTGATCTTACACTGCCAGCCTGCTCAGCCTGCTGCCGGCCTGGGGTTCCGTTCACCTAGTTTGGCAGCAGGCTGAGCGGAGCCTGTGGCCAGGACCCCGGCTGGCAAGGGGCCAGCAGCTGGGACCCCAGACCGGCAGCATGCTGAGCGGCTCAGCCCGCTGCCGATCTGGGGTCCCAGACCTGCCCACATAGAGTGGGTACGTACCTTCTCCCTGGTTTAACCCCATTCTCTTACTCTCTCTCTGCACTGAGCTGAGGGTGGGAGTGCACTGAGCACAGGGTTGGGGGTGAAGGAACAGGCTGGGGGTTGGGGTGCAGGGTCTGGTCAGGAGATAGAATGATAACAGGCTCAGGGTTGGGGCAGGAGGTTTGGGTGTGGAGCGCTTACCTGGGACAGCTCCCATTTGGTGCGAGGGGTGCTGGTGGAAATGTGGGGAGAGGGGTGCAGGAGCTCCTGTTTGGTGCTCAGGATGAGGATGTGGGGGGTGCAAGAGTCAGGGCATGGGCTTGAGGGGGGCTGGGGATGTGTGTGGGGTGCAGGAGTCAGAACAGGGGCTGGAGGTGTGTGAGGGGGTGCAGGAGTCAGGGCTGGGGTTGTGGGGGGTGCAGGGGTCAGGGTGTGGGATGGCTGGGTATGTGTGTGGGGTGCAGAAGTCAGGGCTGGGGTTGTGGGGGGTGCAGGGGTCAGGGCAGAGGGCTGTGTGGGGTGCTCGGCTTGTGGGGGTGCTCCCACTCCCAGCCCCCTGCCATGAGCGGCTCACGGCAGGGGGCTGGAGGGGATATGTCCCGATTCCCCCCTTTTCCCCAAGGCCCCATCCCCACCTCTTCTCTGCCTCCTTCCCGGAGCAGTGGGCCTGCTGCGGCTCTGCTTCTCCCCCTTCCCTTCCCCCTCCCACTCCCCCTCGCAATGGCGATCAGCTGATCGGCACAGGGATGGAGAGGAGGAGGGGCAGGAAAGCACCACGCGGGGGGAAGAAGCGGGGGAGGGGGAGCTTGGCTGCCGGCAGGACCAAGCTTCTGCCTCCTGCCCCCGCAGTAGAGAGCAGTGGGCGGGGGAGCTGAGTGGGGCCGGGATCCCAGCAGGTGGCAGGCAGCAGCGTGCCATTAAAAATCGGCTTGCGTGCCGTCTTTGGCACGCGTGCCACAGGTTGCCGACCCCTGACCTAGAGCTTGAGTGTCTACACTAATTTGTAATCCCATGTTAAGCATTGTTAAACCCTGGGTCCCAACCTGGTGTTCCAGTGTTTATACTGGTTTATGTTGGCCTCAGTCCAATCACCCTTATCTCAGACTTTCTTAGCACCCTCCCAAAATGTGGCCACTTTAGCTCCTTGTTCATGCTGCAGTGTGGGCAAACTTGGGGAATGTCTAGAGGACAAAGAAAGTCATCCCATGGGATTGTGGGATACTTTCGTTGGAATCCCAGAGCACAAGTCCAGAGACGCTGCATCTACATTGCAAAATAATAGGGAATAGGGCTTGAACTCTGGGTCTCAGCTTGACTTAGGCTCAGAGCCTTGAATCAATACAATTGGTGTGTAGATGGAGGAGGTAGGCTTGAGCCTGAGTTTAAAGCTTGGGCTTACATTGCAGTGTAAGCACACACTGAGAGTTTTTCCATTGGCTTTAGTGGGCTTTTGGTTAGGCCTCTCAGACACATTTTAAATTGAGCCAAACCCTGAAGAAAATACTGTTTGTTTTTTTTAAATGGGTACAAAGAGGTGGGAATTACTTTAATATAATTTTGCTATAGTTCTGTGTTTGAGGATTTTGGGTTTTTTTTTAGTTTATGGGAAGGAAAAGGAGGGTGGAATGAAGGACTATAAAAGGGGTGTTTATATTTGAAACATAATATGCTAATACTTAATGATTTTTTACTTTTTGCTATTATATTTCAGCAGCTGTAATACAATGTGTAATTATAGTTTCTGTATTCTTTCTGCATAAATTTCTTTTGCGGCCCCTTAAGGAGACAAGGTGGGTGAGATAATATCTTTTACTGGAGCAACTTCTATTGGTGAGAGAAACAAACTTTTTGAGCTTACACAGAGCTTACTCCATTTCATGGACTCTGTATAGTATACACAGAGTAATATACAAGTTGTGATATAAATGTCTCTGGTTGTGGTAAATTATATGCTATTACATTATATTCACTGAGATATAGTGTTTACTATATTGTATAGATATTACTATACTGTAATACCAATACAAAACTGGGCAGATAAGTTATCTTCATTCAGCCTTTATTTTGGCATTTCTTTGACTTCTGAGGACTTAATTGTATAAATCTAACAACGCACTAACAGATTTCATTTTTTATTTAGCAGTCTTTAAAGTCATGACCACATTTTATCTTGGACATGAATGCATATCTGATTGTAAAAAAATCTATTCTAATAATAACATTATAAAACAGGTTTTAAAAATATATAGTATTACTTGATAAATAGCTTGTGCACAGATAATTGACTGAATCATAAGGTACACATCCAAGGAGGTAAAGTTAAAGTTGTATATTCAATCTTACCTTTCACATTTCCTGCTTTCTGAATAATTAACTGTGCAAACACTTTTGCTTTTAATATTAGATAATAATTCCAAATGTTTATCAGGACAACTTAGTTTGAATGTAGCTTAACCTTTAACCTTTTAATTAAGCCCTGTAACTTTATTATTTGTCCTACTTAATATGAACAGTATCAAAAATGGCAATGAAAGATCAGCACTGTTTTTCAAATTTGATTTTATGCCATTAGCCTCCAATCATGCAATTGACTTATGCAGAGGAACTGCTGCACATGTGCAGAGCTAGTGTATCCACCCATACTCTGTCAATTGCAGGATCAGGGCTTTAGAAAGTGTTCATGATTATAATACAGGAAAGGCATATGGCAGCACTAATTCATGGCCAGTTATTTTGTGTATACTGTATTTAGACAATTTATTTTCAATAATTTTGGAATCCCAGGGATTCCAAAATTAGAGGTGGTACATTGTAAAATGTGTTAATGAACAGTGAAAAAATAGGTGGCATTTTGTAATCATTCCTTCCTTATCATTTGCTAGGTGCTGCACAAACATAGCTCAAAGAGATGGCCCCTGCCTCAAAGAATTTATAGTCTAATGGGGTCAGTCCTGAACTATGTTTTTTTTTTATATATCATAATCATCACTGAGAAATCTGAGTGTCTAATGAAGTCAATGGGTCTTTTGACTGAATAGAGAGTGAAGGATTAGACACTTAAAAGCTTTTATTTTAATTGAATGTTTTAAATGGATGTTAATAGTTTTTATGACATTTTAAAGTGCCCTAGTGCTGCAACATAGGGGAGAAAATATATATTTGTTACTATTATTAACTTCAGAAATATAGCAATACAAAAGTTCAGGGACCAAGGCTCTCAGTTCTTTCTCATCCCTTGCTCATTCTTAATGCAGGCAAAATTCAAAATCAGGTCAATGGGAGTTTTTCCTAAATTAGGAGCAAGTAAAGATTGGAGGATTGTGTTCTCTGGAAAATAAGTTGTAAATATTCTAGATGGAGCTGGTAGCACTGCCTCTTCTTAAATTTGCCCAACGTTTTTCTTTGTACGACCTCATTTTCAGTTGTTTATAACATTGTCTTTCAGGCCGAACTTTTCCACCATCGATGTCTGCATTGGGCTAATTATTTTTGGAATATTTCAGCAAAAAAGATTCAGCCATTTCTGAGAATTTCATTAGTCAAAAAATCATGTTGTTTGGCCGATGTTTAAAAAAGAAATCTTACAATCCTTTAGTTGATAAGCTCTAGCTTATTCATGCTTTGGAGCAGGGACATGACATTTGGCGGCGGGTCATCCTGGTGTCAGGAATGTGCCTTTTGCTTTTCCTTTGAAAAACTGCCCAAAGTTGGTCAAGTTATAAACATTTAGAAAATCTCAGCTCTACTTGCTTAGTGAGGCTTATTAGAGCTTTGCAGATAAATTCTATTAAGTTGCTATCTGCAGAGAGCAATCTCCAGCCTGGGGTTGAAGGGCTGAGCAGAAAATGCCCAGCAATGGCTATTCCTGGCTGCCAGGGGCCACCGATCGACCTGAGAGCAGGGAGATTGTCTATCAGTGCTCCTCCTGTTGGCTGTATCTGGATAAGAGACTGGACTGGAAGCCAGTGAGGGGGTGGAGGTGACAATGAGAGTTTTGGGACTTGGATCCATGTTTGGGGGAAGACAGTATGAGACCAAAAGGATGGCCATACTGGATCAGACCAGTAATCCATCTAGGCCAGTATCCTGTATTCCAACAGTACCCTGTATTCAGAGGAAGTGAACAGAACAGGGAAATTATTGAGTGAACCATCCTGTGTCTTCCAGTCCAGGTTCTGGCAGTCAGAGAATTAGAGACATCCAGAGCATGGGATTGCATTCCTGACCACTTTGGCTGATAGCCATTGATGGATGTATCTTCCATAAACCTATATAATTTTTTTTTGGAAGCCTGTTAAAGTTTTGGCCTTGAAAACATCCCCTGCCAATGAGTTCCTGCCAATGTGTGAAGAACTTTTTCCTTATGATTATTTTAAACCTGCTGCCTATTAGTTTCATTTAGTGACTCTTGGTTCTTGTGTTATATGGAGGGGTAAATAACACTTCCTTGTTCACTTTCTCCACATCATTCATGATTTTATAGACCTCTATTATATTCTCTTTTCTAAGCTGAACAGTCCCAGTTTTTAAAATTTCTTCTCATATGGAAGCTGTTCCATGCCCCTAAGAATTTTTATGCCCTTCTCTGAACTATTTCCAATTCTAATATATCTTTTTGGAGATGACTAGAACTGAATGCAGTATTCAATGTGAAGGTGAACCAGGGATTTATATAGTGGCATTATGCTATTTTCTCTGTTACTATCTTTCCTAATGGTTCCTAGCATTCTGTTAGCTTTTTTTGACTGCTTCTGCATTGAGCGTATGTTTTCAGAGAACTATCCGCACTGATTTCAAGATCTCTTTCTTGAGTGGTAACAGCTAATTTAGATCAAATCATTTTCTATGTGTAGAGATTATGTTTTGCAATGTGCATTGCTTTGCATTTATCAGCATTGCATTTCATCTGCCATTTTGTTGCCATGCGCCCAGTTTTGTGAGATCCCTTTTTGTAACTCTTCACAGTCAGCTTTGGACATAAGTATCTTGAGTAAGTTTGTATCATCTGCAAACTTTGCAACCTCACTGTTTACCCATTTTTTCAGGTCATTTTTGAATATGTTGATCAGCACTGGTCCCAGTACAGATTCTTGCAGCACCCTGCTATTTATTTTTCTCCACTGTGAAAACTGACCACTTATTCCTGTTCTTTGTTTCCTATCTTTTAGACAGTTACTGATCCATGAGAGAACCTTCTCTTATCCCGTGACAACTATGTGTCTGATAATTCTGTTCTTTATTATAGTTTCAACCAGTTTGCCTTGTAGTGAAGTTTCAGAGGGGAGGGGATCTGGGACTGGCTGGTTAAAGAGAATAGGACATAGAGCTGGAGGTGGGAGAAGACAGGAGGTAATTGATACTGAAACTGTATGAGACAGGGAAGGGGCTGGTTATGTTTAGGAGGGCAAAGTGTCAAGGAGCCTGGAGTGATGAGAATGGAACTGTGAATTGAGATGAGGAGTAGATTTTTGTCTTGGACAGGAAGCCTTGAGTTGCAAAACTAGGGCTAGCTGGGCAGGAGAATGAGACTGGGATGTGGTCCCTAGACTACACTCTCCTCCAGAAGCTGGAATGGCACCCTAGAACATGGTGGCTCATCATTCCTCTGCTATCAGCAGATATCTGTGAAACCCAGTGTTGTATCTCATCACCCTCTAGTGCTAGTCCATGTAGAGCGGGGTGGGCAAACTACAGCCCGGGGCATGCATCCAGCCCTCAAGCTCCTGCCGGGGAGCAGGATCTGGGGCTTGCCCGCTCTGGTGCTCCAGCCAGGGAGCGGGGTCAGGGGCTTGCCCCGCTATGTGTTTACCGTGGCTCTAAACAGCTCCCAGAAACAGTGGCATGTTCCCCCTCCAGCTCCTACAGGTAGGGGCAGCCAAGGGGCTCCGCATACTGCCCCTGCCACAAGTGCCGCCCCTGCAGCTCCCATTGTCTGGAAACCGAGGCCAGTGGGAGCTGCGGGTACGGCGCCTGCGGAAGGGGCAGCGCGCAGCACTGCCTGGCCATGCTTCTGCATAGGAGCCGGAGGGGGGGACATGCCGCTGCTTCCAGGAGCCGCCTGAGGCACCATCCGGAGCTTGCACCCCTGACCCCTCCCATGCCCCAACCCCCTGCCCTAGCCCTGATCCCCCTCCTGCCCTCCAAACCCTGTGGTCCCAGCCCGAAGCACCTTCCTGCACCCCCAACCCCACCCCAGAGCCCGCACCGCCAGGCAGAGCCCTCACCCGCCACACACCCCAAGCCCCTGCTGCAGCGTGGAGCCCCCTCCCATACCCTGAACTCCTCATTTTTGGCCCCACCCCAGAGCCCTCAGCCCCAGCCAGAGCCCTCACCCCTTCCTGTATCCCAATCCCCCATTTTGTGAGCATTCATGGCCTGCAATACAATGTCCATACCCAGACCTGGCCCTCGGGCCAAAAAGTTTGCCCACCCCTGATGTAGAGGATGACAACCTACTACTGCAGTCAGTCATTCCTTTAGCTCAGAACACAGAGGCTGAGGGATGTTCTGTGCATCTGAAGGTTCCAACCCTGCTGATGAGCCCTCTGAGTAACAATATGATGCCACATGATTGGGAATTTCAATTCCTACCCCCGCCCCCCAATTTGCTTAGTTAAAAACTTGGCAAACTACACAAACAAACAAATGAACAAAATTGTTAAAAGAATACAACGTTGCAAAGTCAAGCACTCAAAAGTTAGGAAAAACCAGACTTAAGTTTGCCTCTGCCATCTTTAATTACATCACATACTATTTTTCCACAGGGCACCTGCCTTGTTCATTGCACAAGATGGACCCACTGAATAAATCAAGGTTGTGCAGTGAATGAGGCTGTTGTCTGTGGGACCCTAGCCTCATTTGCTGCAGTCGTTAGAAGGTGTACAGTGGATGAGATGTAAAACTATAGGGAGAGAAAGGATGGTCCCTGTCTCAGCCAAAGAATTCCTATGTGATGCTAGGTCTTAATCCAAACTAGGTGGTCACTAATTGTGTGCACTAATTTCTGGGTGCCCAGGTTGAGACCCTGGGGGTCTGATTTGTAGAAGTGCTGAGTGTTCAAAGCTGTAACTGAAGCAGCTGTGATCTGTGCTCTGAACATATAAAGTGCTATCCAGTTCTAAGTACTCTGAAATATCAGGTCATAGGCATCTCAGATTGGGCACCCAAAATAGTGGATATTTTTCATCTTAATCTCTCTGTGCCTCTGTTGCCCATCTATAAAATGAGGATAATACCACCACTCACCTCGAGGGGTATTGTGTATATAAATTCATTAATGTTTGTGTAGCACTTAGTTACTATAGCGTTGAGTGTCATAGAAAAGCACATAAAGAAATTAATTCTGAATTTTGACAGGGTTTGATTATTGTGCAGAAAACAAGGCAAGGGGACTTATATTCAACAATGAGGATAAAATAAAATATTGAATAGCTGTCTCATTGAGGGCTTTTCTACTGTTGAAATGCTACAGCAGCACAGCTGCAGCTTGCAGCTGCACTGCTCTAGTGCTTCAGAGTAGACACTACTTATGCCAACGAGAGGGGATAATCCCCAAGAGGCACTGGCTAGTGCTGTCTACACTGGGGGTTAGGCTGGCTTAACTATGTTGTTCAAGGGTATGGATTTTTCACACCCCTGAGCAATGTAGTTGTGGTGACCTAATTTTTAATGTAGACCAGGCCTTAGTGATCATCATCCATTCTGTGCCCTGTAGTAGGTGTAGGTCTTGTGGAAAAAAACAGTATGTAATCATGTACTTAAAGACTATTATAAATCATATGCACAAAGGGCTGAGTTAATGCTTTAGGGGCAACCATAATACTAACACTTCCTAACTTTGGAGTACTTTGACACCTTAAAGATTTTTTAACAGCGTTTTCTGTATAATTCAAAATACTTTAGGAAAGGAAAGGATTGTTTTAAAAATAGGCTGTTTGACAAAAAAAAAAGAAGACAAGCTTTGTGGAATTTTATGGAAATCATGAATAGGGATGGCCAAATTGGTTCTGATAAAATAAGAGCTCCCTTGACTTTTGCTCAAAATTTGAGACTTTTATGGAGGTTTATTAAGTTAGCTCCCTTTGCATAATACATCAGTTCCAGTTTTGTGCCAGGTTTGGAAGTGTCATAATAGAGCGAGAATAGGGCCTGACCCTGCAAACTTTTTAGTCACTAGTCCCAGTGAAGTCCTTATTGAGGAAGATGTTTTCCTGCATGTTCCTCTCTCTCTTCTATTTTCATTTTTCCTCCATCTAATCAGACCCATTTTACAAAAACAATATACATACTTTATTTAAAGATTAAAAGCTTTCCATTCTGTCTTTTAAGATGTAGAGAAGACTGACTAGCTGAAAGTAAGGACAGAGGAGATGATAGGGTAGTTATATCAAGCATATCAAGGACAGTAGCTCACAGTAAGAAACGCTTAACTAAGAAACCTTAAAAAAATAAAATCCCACTAATGTAGGAAACTGTCATTGTCACCATTTACCCCAGCTTTCATCTTTTGTAGGAAGATTGAGATGGTTAGGGCAAGGCAACTGTAGCATCAGCTGGATAGCTCCTATTTTCTTGATCCAGTTCAGCCTTTGTTTAAATGAGAGTATAGTACAGAGATGATGCCTCTTGTATTGGCTGATGTTCTTTTCCCACTGATAGGCAAAGTACAAATGTCCGCATTGATTCTTCTTGATTTGTTAGCGGACTTTGATACATTGGGCTATGTAATTTTGTTGACCTGTTTGTAGACTCCAACTGGGATAGATGGTACCATTATTGATTGGTTCCATTCTTTCCTCGTGGAGAAGACCATGAGTATGGTTTTGAGCAATTGTTCATTTGAAAATAGGACTCTCTTGATTGTAATTCTTCAAGGTTCTAGTCTGTTGCTACCTCTTAATACACCCTTCAAATACCTTTGTGGTATTGACGGTGATCTTTAAAGTCCTAAATGTTTTGGGTTCTAGCTGGCCCAGGCAGCTGCTCTTCTCTCTGTGTAAATGTGACACTTGTGTTTTCATGTACTAGGTAACAGTCATCCTGGCATGTGGCCCCCTCAGATCCTTTCTGTAAATACTTGAGCATTCCCTGCTCTGATGATAATTTTAATGCAACTGGAGATATTGGAGGTGCCACTGAGAAACGTCAAAAAGGTTCACCCAGAGACAGTATAGATAGCATGTCAGGCTGGCTAGAAACATAAATAGGGCTTATTGCACTGGTGATTCAGTCCAAGCCCTAGACCTGGTGACCACTGTCATTTATCATCTTCAGAAGAGGAGATGTGGTTTCTCCAAGGATCCCTTACCACTGCCCAAAAGGGGGATGGAGGTATGAAGAGGCCTCTTTTACTCACTTTGAGGGGAGAGAAATTGAAAACAAAACCCCAATGGCTGCCTCCAACCTTGGTTCAAAGAAGGAGTTGAATTAATAGGAACCCCAAAAGTCTCCTTGCAGCCTAAACAAAGATAAAAATATGGAGCTTCCCTTCACAGTTCCTAAAGAAACAGGGAATTGCTTTCCAAGCTTCACACAAGCATGCAATGTAACGATGGAAGGGAGTGAGGAAGCTACCTCAATCCCACTGCCCAAAGGAAAGGTGTTAGTGAGGAAAATCCCCTACACATCCTTTTGTGTCTGTCCAGGTGGGAATGAACAGAATCCTTGTACCCACTCTCTGAGTGGTAAGCAGATGGAAGGTATGTTGGGTCTGCATTATACCCCTGCAGCCATGAACAGGGATGACGTTTTGTATGAGGTTGTGGGCCTATCACAGAGTCTGATGAAGAGATGGGGATTTAGTAAGGAAAGATGGCCTGCGAGAATCACCATGTGTTTGTTTGGGAAAGCACCCAAATAATTTCATGCTTACCTGCACATTTTGAGGGGCCTCTTTTTTAAAGCATTTATTTCAGCATTGGTACTGGGGTTTACGTGCTTATTATTTCATTCTCCTTGTCATCCTGGAATCATGGCAAGGATATTTAAAGTTGGGAAAAGATTATTAGTTCAACTGGAAAAATCAGAAATCCGCAGGGAACTTTTGGAAAGTGTTTGATACTCCATGGGTTCAAACACATTGCTATTGAAGTCAATGAGATTGTCATTTGTTTTCTCTGGGAATAGGATCAAGCCCCATATTCATTCAGAATGTGACTCCATTACCAAAACCACTATTGCATTACCCATCTATAAACCTGACATAACTCTGGGAACAGAAGCGTATCTCAGTACAGCTGCCTTTTTGAATGGAGTTTTCAGCCAGTCCTCCAAATGCATGAAATGCACTTGCACTTTAGTTGGTGGGGTGGTAAACTAAGCAAGTGTTAATCTCACTTCAGAACTGAGCCTGTCGTAATATATTCTAGGGACCACACACAGTCATGTTCTTGCTGATGTTCTGCTCCATTTGTGGCTTGCAGCAATGTCAAATTTGATAGAATTTTGATTTCCTATGTATAGGCAGAATGATGAGGATAAGAAGGGACAAGGGAGGCAGATCTCAAAATTAGTTTAGATCAAAGAGAGAACAATGGAAATAGCCATGTTTTTAATACTGTCAGTATGTCTGATTTGACTTCTCTGACACTCTAATTGGAGCTTAAAAGTGGGTTGGTATGGTAGGGTGCAAGGGGTTCTTTTACTTTAAGGCCCTTTATTAATACACTGCTTGGTAACCAAGTGAAGCTAATGATAAACATATTACATTTTAAACGTAAAATAAAAATGGCATTCTTCATTTAATTAATAGATTTCTAGTGATAATTATCACATTTTTACATGATTAGAAAAATGGCCATTATGTAAGTGAAGGCATAATGCAACATTTATGACTTGCCAGTTTTTTATAAGCACAGAAAATCAGTGCCATTTTGCTAGAAATAGAGAAATTTGGTAATTATGATTAGAGCTTTTTATGACAATTCAGACATGGTTAAACAGCAAATGGCAACATCATTCATTTGCTATAGCATGAAAAATAATACCCAGCTATCATCTTCTTGATTAATTTTACCCATTACTTCTTCCTTGTGTGTCAAATATGTATTTTACAAAATAGCTTTGCCATTTCCCTGTAATACTAATTCTGAATAATGGACAGTTTTAACAAGTGACATTCCTTAACCCTTAGTACTAGCTACTCCCTGATAATGGGTTGATGACCCATAATGGCTGGCTAATTTTCAAGATCTTGATAGAACCACTGGAGATCTATCGAGATGGAGGGAAAATGTGCTTTTTCCAATTAGCTTAATATGGTAGGAAAACCTGTTTAACACCTTTTAAATATATTTAAATTAGTGCAAACCAGCAGTGTTGTAGCCTAATACATAGGGGATTTAGATTTTCAGAAAGCTTTTGACAAGGTCCCTCACCAAAGGCTCTTAAGCAAAATAAGCAGTCCTGGGATAAGAGGGAAGTTTCTCTCATGGATTGGTAACTGATTAAAAGCTGGGAAACAAAGGGTAGGAATAAATGGTCAGTTTTCAGAATAGAGAGAGGTAAATAGTGGTGTCCCCCAGGGATCTGTACTGGGCCCAGTCCTATTTAACATATGTGTAAACAATCTGGAAAAAGGGGTAAACTGTGAGGTGGCAAAATTTGCAGATAATACAAAACTACTCAAGATAGTTAAGTCTCAGTCAGACTGTGAAGAGCTCCAAAAGGATCTCACAAAACTCGGTGACTGGGCAACAAAATGGCAGATGAAATTTAATGTTGATAAATGCAAAGTAATGCACATTGGAAAACATAATCCTAACTATACATATACAATGATGCGGTCTAAATTAGCTGTTACCACTCAAGAAAGAGATCTTGGAGACATTGTGGATAGTTCTCTGAAATCATCCACCCAATGTGCAGTGGCAGTTGAGAAAGAGAACAGAATGTTGGGAATCATCAAGAAAGGGATAGATAATAAGACAAAAAATATCATATTGCCTCTATATAAATCCATTGTATTCCCAAACTTTAAATACTGCATGCAGATGTGGTTGCCCCATCTCAAAAAAAGATATATTGTAATTGGAAAAGGTTCAGAAAAGGGCAACAAAAATGATTAGGGGTATAGAACGGCTTCTGTATGAGGAGAGATTAATAAGACTGGGACTTCTCAGCTTGGAAAAGAGGCGACTAAGGGGGGATATGATAGAGGTCTATAAAATCATGAATGGTATAGAGAAAGTAAATAAGGAAGTGTTATTTATTCCTTCTCATAATACAAGAACAAGGGGCCATCAAATGAAATTAATAGGTAGCAGGCTTAAAACAAACACAAGAAAGTGTTTTTTCATGCAACATACTATCAACCTCTGGAACTCCTTGCCAGAGGGTGTTGTGAAGGCCAATACTATAACGGGGTTCAAAAGGGAGCTAGATAGATTCTTGGAAGATAGGTCCATCAATTGCTATTAGCCAGGATGGGCATGAATGGTGTCCCTAGCCTCTGTTTGCCATCTGGGATTGGGTGACAAGGCATGGATCACTTGATGATAACCTATCTGTTCATTCCTTTTGGGGCACCTGCCATTGGCCACTGTCAGAGTACAGGATACTGGGCTTGATGGACCTTTGGTCTGACCCAGTATGGCCGTTCTTATATTCTAAGCTCCCAAGGACTACAACAAGACCAACTAATATGACTTAAAAGTTATTAAACTATGTGTACATGACTGTTAAAGAGGTTTTCAAATCATGTTAATCTAACTAAATTTTGGAGAAAGTACCTTTTTTCCCCTCCAGTGTAAACGATGCCTGCAGGAGCTAAATTTGGGAGGATGGAAGAGCAAACTGCTTGGAAGTAGATAGAGACAACTCAGAACACAAGAACAACCATATTGGGTCAGAAAAATTGTCCATCTAGCCGAGTTTCCAACAGCAGCCAATGCAAGGTGCTTCAGAGGGAATGAACAGAACAGGTAATCATCGAGTGATCCATCTTTTGTCGTCCTCTTCCAGCTTCTGGCAAACAGGCTAGGGACACTCAAAGCATGGTGTTGCATCCCCGACTATCCTGGCTAATAGCCATTGATGGACCTAGCCTCTATTAACTTATCTAATTCTTTTTTGAACCCTGTTGTAATTGTGGCCTTCACAGCATCCCATGGAAACAATTTCCACAGGTTCCCTATGTATTATGTGAAGAAGTACTTCCTTTTGTTTGTTTTAAACCATCTGCCTACTAATTTCATTGGGGGACCCCCTAGTTCTTGAGTTATGTGAAGGAGTAAATAACACTTTCTTATTCACTTTCTCCACACCAGTCAAAATTTTATAGACCTCTATCATATCACCTTAGTCATTTCTTTTCCAAGCTGAAAATTCCCATTCTTTTTCATCTTTCCTCAAATGGAAGCTGTTACATACTCCTAATAATTTTTGTTACCCTTTTCTGTACCTTTTCCAATTCTAATATATCTTTTTTTGAGATGGGGCAACCAAATCTGCACACACTATTCAAGATGTGTGTATACCATGGATTTATGTAGCAGCATTATGATATTTTCTGTTTTATTATCTATCCCTTTCCTCATGGTTCCTAATGTTCTGTTAGCTTTTTTGAATGCCACTACACATTGAGCAGATGCTTGAGAACTATCCACAATGACTCCAATATCTTTTTCTTGAGTGGTAACAACTAATTTAGACCCCATCATTTTCTGTGTGAAGTTGGAATTATGTTTTCTAATGTGCATTGTTTTGCATTTATCAACATTGAATTTCATCTGTCAGTTTGTTGCCTAGTCACCAAGTTTAGTGATATTTCTTTGTAACTCTTCACAATCTACTCTGAACTTAACTATCTTGAGTAATTTTGTATCATCTGCAAATTTTGCCACCTCACTGTTTACCCCTTTTTCCAGATAATTTTTCAATATATTGAACAGCACTGGTCCAGTAAGGACCCCGGGGAACACCACTATTTAGCTCCCTCCATTCTGAAAGCTGGCCGTTTATTCCTACACTTTGCTTTCTATCTTTTAACCAATTATTGATCTATGAGAGGACCTTCCCTCTTATCCCATGACTTCTAACTTTGCTTAAGAGCAAGTGAGGGAACTTGTCAAAGGCTTTCTCAAAGTCCAAATACACTATTAACTGGATCACCCTTATCCATATGTTTGTTGACCTCCTCAAAGAATTCTTATAGATTGGTGCAGCATGATTTTCCTTTACAGTCTGATTCCATTTTGGTTTAGGTGAAGGTCAACCCTCCTGTATAGGCTCCTCCTTTCCCAAAAGCTTCCCCAGTTCCTAATAAACCTAACCCCCTGCTCCCTGTACAATCATCTCAAAGCCACACATTGAGATCCTGCATTTCTGCCTGTCTAACTAGCCCTGCACATGGAAGAATTTCAGAGACTACTACTATGGAGGTCCTGAACTACAATGTCTTAGCTAGCAGCCTAAATTTGGTGTCTAGGACCTCTCTCCTACCTTTCCTTATTTCATTGGTACTACATGTACCACAACCACTGGCTTCTCCCCTACAATACACATAAACCTCTCAAGAGATCTGCAACCTTTGCACCTGTCAGGCAATTCACCATGTGGTTCTCCCAGTCATCATAAACTCATCTATCTAGGTTTCTAATTATTGAATCCCCGTAGCAGGATGGTCACCCCGTTCCAGCCCTGAAGGGGTTAAAGCAGCCCTGAAGAGGGCCACAGCTGAGAAAAGGTAGGCTGATGGGGAAAGCAGCCACAGCTGTGGCCAGCTTAATCAGGGCCCAGCTAGCCCTTATAAGAGGGCAGTGGGCCAGAAGCTAAGAGACATACTCTCTCTCTCTAGCTTTCTGGGAGAGAGAGATGGACCTGGCTGCTTGGGAGCTGAGAAGGGTAGCTGAGGGTACCTGGGGAAGGGTAGAGGGAGCTGGGGAGCTCCAGCCAGGAAAACCCCCAGGCTGCAGGCCTTGCTTAAAGGGCCAAAAAGATACTGGGGCTGCAAGGGGGCAGCCCAGAGATAGGCAAAGGCAGCAGGTCCTAACCCCCCTTGCCGATGATGAGTGGTTTACAGACTGAAGTCCATCTCAGTGAGCAGGGGCTAAATGGTGACTGGTAATAGCCACTGAGGCAAGGTGATGATAGAGGGTTGGGGGTTCCCCTGGGTGGGGAGACCCAGATTCTGGGTTACTATGGGGGCAGAACCCTGATATAGAGGGGCACTGTGGTCCGGGAGGGAAATAGGGGCCAGCAGCAGGCAAGACACCAGCCTGCAGAGGGCGATCTGGGCTGGAAGAGCTAATTCCCAGGGCGACCAGCAGGAGGCGCCACACCGGTGAGTCGTCGCATTGCTACAATCCCCCATAACTATTGCTTGTCTTTTCCTAGTTATTGGAGTTTCCTCCCCCGGAGAGGTATCCTCAGTGAGAGGGGACATCATGACATCATCGGGAGGAAGGATTCCAACTATGGGATCATTTTCCCCTGCTCCATTTTGATCTTCTCCTTCCCTTAGATTTTCAGCCTTCTCAACAACACAGAGGTTGTCAAACTTGGGGTGGGACTGCTCTACTGTGTCCTGAAAAATCTCATCTGGGTACCTCTCTGTCTCTCTTAGTTCCTTCAGTTCAGCCATTCTGATCTCCAGAGCCTGTACTTGGTTCCTGAGAGGAAAGAGCTTGTTGCGCTGAATGCGCACATCTGCCGCCCACCCACAAGGCTGGTAATCATACAGTCTGCATTCAGTGCAACAAACTGGATAGCCCCCTCTCTATTGCTGAACTTCTGCCTGCATTCTGTTTACTTCTGCAATTGTTGTTGTTGGCATTCATTTTCCTGTTTTTGTTTTTAATTGGAGGGGGGATGTTCATTGCCTTAATTTTAAAGAATATTAATCAGGTGTATCCAACTCTCCCACTCCTTTTCAAAAAAATTCCGTGTTAGCTACTCCTGTTCACTAGTCAGGGCCGGCTCCAGGCACCAGCTTAACAAGCAGGTGCTTGGGGCAGCCAAGGGAGAGGGGCGGCACCTGGGGCAATTCGGGGGCAGCAGGTCCCTCACTCCCTCTAGGAGCGAAGGACCTGCTGCCGAACTGCCACCGCCAATCGCGGCTTTTTTTTTTTTTTTGCTTGGGGCGGCAGAAATGCTGGAGCCGGCCCTGTCACTAGTCCCTCTGATTGGTTAGCAGGTGGCTTTTAAAAGCCCTGAGTAGCCCCACCCCATGGTTAAGGGTTAATGGGTGCTAAAGGGTGTAGGGGTCAAAGCCTTGTTAAAAAGCTGTCAGGCTTGCATAGCAGGCTGCTAGGTTCAGCACATGGCACCTCAAACAAACAGATCACACTATATACTTCAGTCAAGCAGCAAGCGCACCACAAACATACACACGAAAAACAACAAACTCACCCCAAGGGGTCACTCAGTGACCTTTCTCTGAAGTGATTCCTGAGTGACCCATCATCCCACATGGGAAGTCCTTGTCTCCTCTCCTGCCTACCCTTCTATTGCTGCTGGCGCCCAACTATTGCTAGCTCTCGTCATTTATTCAGGCTGCGACCAGTAGCGTGCATCAACAGCAAAGCTTGGGTATAGGAAGGAACCAACATGGATGCCTCTGTACAGACAGAAGTGTCCTACAGCACTATGTATAGTGTTAATTATTCACCACTCACGAGAGAAGTTAAAGGGGGGGCTGTGTTCAGGAAAGAAAGTAAATGAGTGGGAGGCAGGTAGAGCTCTTCAGAAAAGAAAGGGAAAGCGAGGAACTGAAAACAGGTATCCTCTTCTTGCATCCCTCAGTGCAGAACCCTGAGGATGAGTACATTTACTTTCATTCATCTGAGGGCTAATATTGGTTTGTTCCTGAACACACAGCCACACAAACTATATATACACACTATGATGAGGTGTTCAGTCTACACTAGCCCAGGAAGGATTAATGTGCCTGAGAAGGGGCCACATAACTTGATAGGCCACACCTATTAGGCTTGTTATGCAATCCCTGACTGATAATGAACCTCAGCTGAGCAGGAGCAGGCAGAGCTAGTATAAAACCAGGAAGTATTCCATAGAAAAAGGGCGGGCTGGCTGGCTGAGTCTGAAGGTTGGCAGGGAGACACCGAGAGCTGGGACTTGGAACTCGGGGATGGCTTGGTCTGGTGACTGGTTGGTTGAACAGAGATAGATGTATAGGTTGAGAAGAAAAGGCTGGAAGTTATGCTGGAAAATGAGGGAGAAGAAGCAAGGAATGCATTCATTTTAGGAAGAAGGAAAAAGAAGGAGCAGATAGGGATGGAAAAGGTTTTACACCTTACAATTATCAAATCACTAGCTGAAGATGTGAAGACAAGTGATTTTAATCCTTGAAGATAGCAGAATGGATTAGGCTAAGTATTGGAGAAATATTAAGAGCTAAGAGTGAAGGGCGAAGATTTATTAGTATGTTCACATAAGGAATAGTCTGAGAAACTAAAACTCTCAAAACTACAAATTTAAGAAACATAAGAGTAATTTACAGCTACCTAAATGTATGACAGAAGCAAGAGGGGTAATGTATTGGATTCCCCTAGACATGACTGAGGATGAAATTAAAAGGGGTATAAGTGAGGACCAAGTGCTGTTTGTTAAGCAGCTGATTAGCAGGAGAGGGGGAGGACACAAACCAGCCACAGCCATTCAAGTAACATTTAAAGGTGCAACAGTACCCAATAAGGTTAATAGAGGATATCAACTCTTCTGGATTAAGCCATATATCCTGGCCCCTTTGAGGTGTTATAAATTTCAAGGATTGGGCATGTGGAAGCTGTCTAAGGGGAAAATAATCTGTGGTAAATGTGAACAAGAACACTTGTACATGAACTGTGTGGAAAGAACAGAACTAAAATGCAGCAATTGTGGGGATAAGCACAGTGCAGCACGCAAAGGGAATGTGGCAGCGGAACAAGCTAGAGAGATACAGAAATTTAAAACAATCCACAAAATATCTTACGAACAAGTGTTCATAGTAGAATGTGGAGAAGGAGGAAAATGCAAATGAGGGAAAAGAGATTCTGGTACAACAACACAAAGTTCAGGTTAGGAAAGATAATATAAGGGGAATAAATGAAGATGTATTGCTTGTAGGAGGAGAGAAATGTATAGCATTTATAATAGTGATTAATTGCACTTTACAGACAGGGAAGAAGATAAAGAATAAAAATTTTAACAAGAGGCAGAAAAATAATTGCATATAGGTAATCTTTCGATAGACCGTATTCATGCAATGAAGGTAATAATTTAGTTTAAAGCAACATGGTTCTAATGGTTGTTTGCTGCAGTGCACACCATTTAATAACACATGGCCAGGAAATAAAAAAAAAATCTTTCGAAATGGAAACAAACTTGATGTGATGTGTATAAGAAACATGGTTATTGAGAACGTATATTTAGGCATTCAGGATATGATGTAATCAGACATGACAGAGAAATAAAGAGGAAGGAGGGTCTGTATGCTTGTAAAGGAAAGTCTGTTACATTGACTTAGAAGTACACAACTTTAGTTTTGAATAAAATGCTGTTGAATTCCTCTGCAGAATAGTAGCACCTTTATTCCAATCTATAATGTTTAAAATCTATGTAAAAAACTAGACAATCTAGAATTGGAAAAGTTAGTTAAGGGTGACAAAGGACCATATATTATTTGTGGAGACCTTAATAGCCAGAATGAATCAAGGGGAAGCAGGACAACTGATTGTATTGGCAAATGCCCGGAAGAGTTCATTGACATGCACAACTTGGTATTGCTCAATACTGGAACACCTATTAGGTTTAATTTGCTGGATGGAACCTTTTCATGTTTAGATCTGGGAACTGCAACAAACAATACAGAAAGTAAATGCAACTGAGAAATCTATAAAGAAGATGAAATGGAAAGTGATCACTTCTGTATGCTAATTACATATCAAGGCCAAGGTAATGTTGAAAACACTGAAGGAATTCCTACCTGGAGCATTAGAAAAGCAAATTGGGGATTCTTTAAGAGAAAATGTGCTGAGTATCTTAGTACCAATTCTGTAAATTATAATCTAGAGAAATTTCATGATAATATAATAAAGGTAGATGTAGCAACAGCCAATCTAGCTATATGTAAGAGATCAAATTGCAACAAACTCAGAATGCCAATTCCCTGGTGGAATGAAGATTGTAAAGCAGCAATTAAAGAAAGAAATAAGGCACAGAAACGAGCAAAAAATACAACAAATAGCAAGGATTTAATGAACTATAAAAGATGTAAAGCAGTGGCACAAAGACTTATTAAAAAGGCAAAGAAAGAACTGGAGAAAGTATTGTGGGAAAAATCAACAAAGAATCCAAGGTTTCAAAGGTATATAAACAAGTTAAAAGAATGAATGGGATATGTAGTAAAAAAGTTATATCAGGTCTCATAGTAAATGATAAAGTTGAACGTTCTAACTTAGGAAAAGAGGACATTTTAGCAAAAGAGTTCCAAAAAGTTAGTAGTGATACAAATCAAAGTAAAGAGGTTTTGGGGGGTGGAGGCGGGGAATGCTGAAAAAAAATTTTGAACTCATACATGGCTGGGTGAAATATAAAGATGATGTACTGAATGACAATTTCAGTATACAGGAACTAAAAAAAAAGTAGACCAAAGTAAAAATACAGCCCCAGGTAAAGATAGCTTATGTAATACAATGCTTAAGCACCTACTGGAAGGGAGTTTAAGTTTTATTGAAATTATATAATATATGGGGGGAAAGGAATACTACTGGCAGAATGGAAGCAAATGGTGATTATAAGATAGGAAAACTTGGCAAATTAGGCACAAGACCTGATGCATATAGATCTATTGCCCTCACATCATGTGTGGCCAAAATTATGGAAAGAATGATAAATGACAGATTAGTAGCATACTGGGAAAAATGAAATTATAAATTCTACAAATATATAGTTTCAGGAAAGGAAGATCCATCGTTGATCATATTGTAAGCTGTGTTGCACAGTTGATCATATTGTAAGATTAGAAACAGAAATACAAAAAACATGAGGAACAGAGTTTATTATATTTGTCTTTTTTGACATTGAAAAAACGTCTGCCATACTATGGAGGGAAAACTTGCTGTGCCAACTAGCCACAACTGGAGTAAAAGGAAGACTGTTTGGGTGAATAAGAGATTTCTTAAGTGATAGAACCATACATGTCAGGGTGGGGGTGGCTTTGTCAAATATTTATAAACTTATTAATAGCACTAGACATGGGGAGTGTCATCAGCCCAACTCTGCATTAACATTATGATTAGTGATCTCCTAGAGGCAGGAATAGGTACTATTCTATTTGTGTGCCATATGGGCCAAATATAGAAGATGTAAGAAAGCTGTGGAGAGACCCAATGAGGCTCTCGAGGTGTTTTCAGAATGGAGAGATACTTGGAGATTTAAGTTCACTTATTAAAACAAAGAGGAAGTTTTGGGAAGAATGGAGCCTATATCTCTCTACAGAAAAAAATGCAGGTAGTTCAAAATTTTACATTCTTAGGAGTTATGTTCAATAATTAACTTGGAAGGGTCATATAGATAGGCTGAAGCTGTTTAAAAGTATTTCTGGGAACAACTAGGGTGCAGAGAAGAATACATTGCTGATGCTGTTTAGGGCATTAATAAAACCAGTTACAGATTATGGATGCCAAGTCTTTAAATTCAGTTCTAAATCAACACTAAAACAAACAAAAAAAACCTTGAGCCAATACAAGCCCAAGCTCTGTGAATTCCATGTAGTGCAAGTATTTTGACTCCGATGTATGAGTTGCAGGTAGCAACTCGAGAAATGCCTCTAAATTAAAGGATTAAATTGTTAGATTTGACCTTTTGAGCTAAGGTTAATAGAAATAGGGAAGATAAAGAGTACTAAACAAATATGAGGACTGTTGGGAATTAGGTAGACAAGAAGTAAGTGGCTTCCTGTTATGGGGTTCTCACTCACTGCAGGTTGTGCCTCCTCCTGGCTGCTCTGTGAATTAGCTCTCTTCCAGGTCCAATGCCTCCCCTTGTGGTATCTCCTGTTGTCCTCTCTCTTACTCTGTGGCACCTCTTTCACTCCAGGAACTGCAGCCTCCTCTTCATGTCTTGGTCCTCCAGCCAGGTCACTATGAGGTTTCCCCTTCCAGGGTTCAGAGTCTCGCTGGACCCAATGTCCAGGCAATGACACTCCGTCAATGGTTGGTAAGGGAGCCTGGGACTGCCCATGACTCTAGGCCCCAGCCCAGGGACCTTATAACACACAGCCAAGGTCTGTCAATCCTCAACCTTGCTGCTCACTCCTGGACTGCTTCCTACTTGCCTCCCACAGGCTTTCTTCTCCACCCTTCTCTCTTCAGGGTTTGACCCTCCCTCAGGCCAGGATCCCAGAATCCTATTCTTTTCCTGGGTTCCCTTCTTCCAACTCTAATACACAAGGAAGACTACAGCCTCCCTCACTTCAGCCCTTTCTATTGCCAACTTCCTGGCTTTATCCTAGCACAGCCCATACCTGCTCAGGTGAGCTTCATCCTCCAAGCAGGGGTTGCTTCTGCAGCCTAATCCTCTCATGTGGAGCCTACACACTAATTGGCCCTTTCTGAGCTTCCTTAACAGGGTTGGTGTTGCGTGAATACCCATCACAGTGCCACAAACTCCCACATGCTAACAGGGTCAAAAAGTAGGTTTAAGACTTTCACTTGGGTAAAAAAGAAGGTCTTGAAGAAATAAAACCTTTATTCATGGAAAATCAAACTATTGCTGGATGGTTGCCTCTCCAGTTGTGGATTTGGAATTAGATGATAAAACAAAGGAAAGAGCAGGATTGTCAAATATCATAACTATGATTTATGGACTTATATTTGGCAAATGGGGTCAGCATTGCCAAATCTAAACTGGCGGCTCTAGAGATGACAGCACAGGTAGGGTGGGAACAGCCTTTGTATCCCAAATTGATGGGCATATTTTTGGCATTGACCTGAATAAAGGATATATGCCCAACTATGATTGTTATCCTATTTGACTCTTTATCAAGTGTAATGGAGATTAGAAAGGGAGCCTCAGAAAGCAGGAATGACTTAATCAATGAAATACTGTTTTAACTGCAGAGATAGTACACTGGGATATACATACAGTGTGGATACCAGGCAATGAAATGGCAGGTAAAGCCGTGAAAAATGCCTTACAAATGAGGGGGTGATATAAAGATCCCTCTGAGTAAACAGGACTTCAAAAGTTTGTTTAAGAGAGAACTTAAGAAGGAATGGCAAGAACTAAGGACCAAATTGAAAAAAAGATGAAGATTCTATGAAATATATCCTAAACTTGAGGATAATGGTGTATTTAATAGCTATGATAGAAGAAGTGAAGTAATTATATTAGTGCTAACAAGTCACTGTGACCTGAGTTATCCTTTATATTTACTAAACAAGCACAAAGGCGGGTTATGCAACACATGTGAAGTCCAAGACACAGTTGAGCATCTGCTGTGGCAATGCAGGGAGAATTACACAAAAAGAAAGATTCTTTATGAAGGACTGAGATGCCTAAAAGTGAAAGAATGCCTAAAGCTCTGAAAGGACTGGTAAGAGTACCAGGAAAGTGGAGTAGCATTAAAGTATTACTTCACATTTTTAAGGATACAGGACTGGGTGAGAGAATATAGATCTTTGCTTATGTGAAAACTGTGGTAGGTGGCAGTCACAGCCTTACCTGCTGAGACTGCTGCACCATAAAATGACAAGAAGAGATGAGAAAAGAAAAAGGGCTGTAGTGTGGAAGCCTGAAGTCACTCTCTGGATTTAGAGAGGGAAAGGAAGAAACCCCAGAAGAGTGTAGAAGCCTTGGGATCCAGGCCCGGAAAGAAGGGTTTATTGAGAAGGGTGGTGGAGTGGAAGCCTGATTGAGGTGAAGTAGGAAAAAGCTCAGGGCAACAGCAAGATTTGGGATGGTGCAGACCTTGGCCACTGATTTGAGGGGTCTTGTGCTAGAACCCAGAGTAGTGTGTACTCTTCTATCAGCCACTGGCACAGTGGCATTGCTTTGGATTGGAGGACTGCTAGGAATGATACCTGGTCAGCCAGTCCAATGAGACTTTGATACTCCAGAAGGGGGAAACCATAGTGACCTGGCTCGAGGGCTAAGCCCAGAAAAATGAGCATCTGGAGTCACGAAAAGGAAGCACCGCAACTCCTGGAGCATGAGAAGTGCCTTAGCGTGAACAAGAGACAGGGGCATCAGAACAGGCGGAGCTATTACCCAGAGGCAGTCATGAGGAGGCACTCCAGTGGTGAGTGGAGAACCCTGTGAGACATATATAATACAGTCTGTGTTCAAATATCATTAGTGCAGCATTAAAATTAGGAAATCAAACATTCACTAACATATACATACAGGAATAAGGAAGAAAATTCAGCCTTAACTTTGTCCCTTTGTGATTGTGCTTTAAAATTTGTTTTTTCTTAATATGTCAGCTAATATAATTCATATTACAAGCTGTTCTTAAATAGCTTACTGTATATACAGTAAGTTACAATGCAGTGCATATTGAGGTAATTCTCATTTGCACTTGTGAAAATCTGAAGAATCTCCAATGAAGTCAATGGAATAATTTCAGATTTACACTAGTATAACTGAGATCTTTAACTGACCTCTCAGTCTTGAGAGATTTTGGCTTGATCTGCAAGACTTAGTGAGAGGAAAGATGGTCCTGAGGTTAGGCTGCTAGCCTGGGGCTCAATTTCATGCTCTGCCACAGACTTTTCATAGCCTTGGATAAGTCACTTAGTTACTCCCTGCCTCAGTTTCCCATCTAAAAACAGTGCTTCCTTACGTCTTAGGGATGCTTTGAGGATAAATATATTACAGGTTATGAAGTGCTCAGATATTAAAACAATGGGCGACATATTTTAAGTATGTTAGACTGATAGAGTTGTTTTGCAGTTTTTATTTGGAAAAAAAATCAGTGTACTACTTTTAAAAGCTTGAGAGTTAAAAGTCAGGAAGCTGAAACTTTTAATAAAATATTTACAACTCAAACAGAGAAGTTCATGGCAGAGGGATCTATGAAATGCTTTAATATGAATCCATATAAATTTAAATACTGAACACAGCATTCTGGATTCTTCAGAGTTACAAGGAAGGGGGCTGAGGAGAAGGAATTCTCTCTGATCATCTAGTGGAGTTGCTCCCCAACAGTTATGTCATGGGGGCTGGTTCTGTCCCTACATGGAAAAGTCCAATGGGGCTGGCTCACCGATCTGGGCAATCTGTTGGGAGACTGAGGCCATCCAGTAGGTACTCTTTCGTGATCCATTTCTGGGCCATATCCTTGCCATTGAAAAAATGCTCTACTAAACCCTCATTTCAATCTCTGCATGAGCATGAAATATGACACATTAGTTGTATTATCAATATTACAGAAATGCTGTCACTTGCCCAGCATCTCAGGCACATGTAAATTGATGGGGAAATTGCATATTTGGGAGAATGAGGAAACATTTCTCTGGCAGATTGATTTCAGAAAAAAAACCCACTATATGGTGGCTGTTTACAGTTGCTCAAAGATTTGCAGTGTCTCAGGGGAGATTGACCAACTCACCTGCACTGTGGTGATTAATCTAAGTTTCATGATAAATTACTTTATCACATGGATATGTGAAGTCTGTCTATGTCATAGTCACTCTAACATACAAACAAATGCATTGCTCACTGTGTTGATTAGCTTTGAAAAGCCTTTTTTGCATTAGCGCAAAAACACTCCCAAGTATAAATAGACATCATTTTGTTGAAGTCAGTGGAGCTGCACCCACTTACATCTGAGCTAAGCATTGCCCTACATGAACACAGTTCTTCATATCCTACATAAGCTATTCATTATCATTTTCTGCTCATTAGTAATTATTTCAAAACCTAGCATAAGATAATCAGTTATGAAATTTTGGGATTTGATTCTTCTACTCTGTTTTATATTCCTTCTCCAATTCTCATTCCAGAAATTTAAGACAATTTAGATTTCATACAGGGCTGACCTTTTCTTCCATTATGGATGTTCCACTTCTTCCCGTCACATATAGGTCTTCTTCTATGTCCTGAGATGTGGTGTTTATAGATTAATTTATTGTTACAAGCATTGATTTTAAAGACTAATAGCCTGATTCTCCACTGCCTCATTCCTTGTGTAATCATTTACATGTATGCAGAGAAATAGAAAATGTCATTAAATCAGAACGGTAGCATTTTATACACACCTTGTGCTCAACTTGCTAAGATTTAATGGACTGCATAGGGTACAAGGAAGTGAAGAACTAGTCTCTATATTAAATAAAGATTGATACAAGAAGACCAAATATGGAAAGAATTTTCTCAGGTATCTATGTGAATGGCTGCCATCATGACCTACCCCAGGGATGGAACTGGGGACATCCAGAACTCAAAGCATGAGTCTTTATAGCTTGAGCTGAAAAGTTAGCTTTTCTAACTCCTTGAGGGCTGCAACAAATTTGGCTCCTCTGTGGCTCAGGTGCAGAGAGGGACATGTAACGCTCACTGATCAGTGAGTTACATCTACAAACAAGATTACACAGTTGTTTTTTAGTATCTCTTCATCTTTATATATGACAGTACTTTCGTTTTGTTTAATTCTGAGTTTAGCTGTTGAGAAGCTTCACTCCATGTTTCCATTGACACACAAGCTGTTTGAGTAAGTTTATTTCCTATGAATACCCTCACTGCCTTTAGCAGGGGAGGACCCTTGACTGGACAGCAGGGAATAAGAGTCATCCAAACCACATGTCTGGCAGGAAGCTACAAGTACAGATAGAATACTAAAACTGTAATTAAATGTAGAAATCCAACCCATGCAGAGAATCAGTTTCATCTTGTTCCCCTCAACTTCACTCTCCCGAAATCTGGAACGTGAACTTGAGAAATCTACAGTGATAATCACAAACTATTAGTAAGTTTTTAAGTAAGCTACCTTTCTGCATACAAGAGAATACAGATATGCAATAAAAAAATCTAGTTGATAAAATTAAATGGCAGCTCTGTACATGAAAATAACAAGTTAAGTAGAAAGCATTACTTAGAAATTAATACTTTTGTAAAAGGAAAAGGAACTCTATTAAGTATTTGTTCAAGCCTAGAAAAAAATTATTAGTGTCAATGCTAGCCAAATTGTTATGTAAACTTGAGTTGAGATGAGAGCTGGGTCTTAGTAGTCTACAACAGAGAAATATTTATGGTATCATATTGGATTCCACTCCCTTTTTTCCCATTTCTCTTGGCCCAAAAGAGAATGAATCATTTGACCTGTAGGGCATATTATTATTTATTTTGGACACTAGTGAATTTGTGTTACTGCAAATAGAATAAAACTCACAAAATATAGTCATGTATAAGTGATTATAGTGAATATGGGTACTAAAGTTATGTTGCTGGGTTTATAGGGAGATACTTTCTGATTTTGATTTTAATGTGTATCAGAGGCACCTAGAGCAATGAATAGGCACTTTTTTTTATTTTTAGTGTGTATAACTAAATAACATATACAGGAATTGTCATTCCTTTAAAGTAAAAGTTCGAATATTACTCCCTAGAGAATTAAGACTGTTTTAAGACATCACGGTGTTCAACGATTGATTAGTATAAAAGTAAGGAAAAAACAAAATAGAGAGAATTTTGAACAGAGAGACCCTGAAATTAAGTTTCAATTTTTACCAAGAAAATTTTAAATAGGAAAATATAACCTCAGCTGTCATATGGAAATACCTCACCATTAGTGCTCTTTTTTTTTTTTTTTTTTTTTTTTTTGCTAAGGCATCAGAAGAAAGGGATGCTCCTATCTGATCTCACAGTTCATGTGCCCCTACAAAAATATTAGAAAATTCATGTAAAAGTTTTTCAAAGCAAGCATTCTGAAGAATACAGCAATGTCTGGTGCTACTGCTGCTCTTAGTGAATTCAGCAGCAACAGTATCAGGCCTCCTGTGATTAATCCCACCATGAAGATCCTGTTGTGGTAGAAAAATGAAGCTAATAAAGTTACTGGCATTTCTCAATTGGGATTAGAAAGAGCGAATAGTTACTGCGGTTAAACCCAACCTTCAGTATCTTTACTACTGGAATAGGGTATTTTCTTTCACGTTAATGGGCAGCATTTCAGATGTATTGTCCATTAGTAATGGTCCTTGTCTGACACTGTGAAAATGAATAGGTATTTTCTTAGTCTGGGTTTCCCAAACTAGATGAGGTGATATTGGTTTTGACTGGACACATCTGGCCATCTAGATGAAAGTGACTTGTGGCATTTTTATAACAAACAGTTCTTAATGACTTATGGGAAGAATTCAAATGCAGATTATCTTGATTACAGGGATAGCTGTGCCTGTGTGTGTTCCCTTTGTGGTCTCTCTCTCTCTCTCTCTCTCAGGGCAACCCTTCAGGTGTGAGGTTGGGTCTTTATCTCTCCTTGTCAGAATTCTGCAGTTCTTCCACTCTTAGCCCAGACCCTGGGCTTATAGTATCCTGTGTATCAACCATGCTTACCCAGTGGGTGTGTCTGTCTTCTGCACCTGTTGTTTGGGAATTTGTGACCAGTGATATACAGTGATCAGACAGCCTTTAAGGTCAAAGTATTGTGTATTTTAACAGTAGGAACAAAGCATTTAGAGGACATGGATTTTAAAACAACAAGCAGGTCTAGTTTTATCAGAAACACCAGCAGGTGCCTGCATCTTAGTCTGGTTCTTCTGAACAATACCCCCTATGTTGAAAAAGAGAGAGAGAGTCCAGTTATAAACTGCTGTAATACTTTTGAGCTTCTGGTTCCCAGGCTTTTTCTTGTCTTGGCATTTTCTCTGAACAGCTCTCAAGTGGTTGCAGAGCAATGGCTTATCTTGAGTCATTCTTTTTCCTTCCTGCAGGAGCTGGTCAGGAATTTTTTTTTCCCCATCAGTAAATTCTGATTAATCAAAGTCAAATCTTTTTTGTGGAAACATCAGTTTTGATGAAACTTTCCTTAAGAAGATTTCTCCAGATTGAGGATGGAATTTTTGAACAGAGAAGAGAGACCCACCAGAATATTCAGTAGCTCTGTGTTACTACCCTATTCGCTACTTTGGAATGAGTCTCTTTCATTCTCCTGTTTGCAGTTGCTCCACTTTGTATATTCACTGGGCTAGAGAAAGAGACTGACTCTATAGTCTGGTGCTTTATTTGGAGCAGAGACTTTAACCTGTGTCTCCTATCTCTGAGGTGAGTGCCCAAACCACTGGACTATTGCCTCTAATGATCTCTGTCTTGGAACTGAGCCAAAACTTAATTATTTTTTTTTTCAAAACAGAATTCCCAACTAACCCTACTACCTGCTTGTTTTTCCTTACAGCTCCTCTTAAATGAAACCAATATATTCATAAAGTAAGCATCCTAATAATCTGGTCAACATACAGTATAAATAAATTATTATGTAGCAGCTCCATTTCCATCACACAGAAGCTAAGCAATTTGGAAATAATGTCATAGAGGCAACACTTTGGGAAGCAGTTAGGAATTTTAATACACATATTTGTTTAGATGAAACCCTGAAATGGTTCTCCATGTGTGTAAACTTTGTTACCCATCATTGTCCAAGTAGCAACAAGAACTGTGTGTATCCTGTAAATCAAAATATCTATAGAAAGAATTTCTGGCGTCCTTCATGACCTTCTTTCCCAATGGAAAATTAGCCAACTCCAGCAGCCCAAATCCTTTAAGACCACATAGGACTTACTAATAGTTTACACCTGACTTTGAACGAACATGACATGTAATACATGGATTGGCAGATCTAATTTCAATCTCAAAGTGATACTATTATTAATGATAGGGAGGGGTAAAGGGGATCAAGAAAGTGCCCCAAGTTTAGGAGGCATATGGAAGAAGACAGAGCTGAGGAAAGGAGAGAAGGCTATAAAAGAAGTGATAATAAGGGAGGCTTTGGTGGAGAAGTCATTTAGAACCACATTCGACAAAACACTTGTAGAAAATGACTAGTATGTACAGAAGGGCAAAATGTCCCTGTCCTCTAATGTTTTTTACTGTAGGTCTGTCTACATTGCAACTGGAAGGAGTTACTGCAGCACATGTAGGCATACCCAAGTTAGCTTTGATCTAGCTAGATCAAACTTAGGTCAAGTAACAGTAGCAGTGAAGCTGATGCAGGACAGGTGGTGGCCACTTGAGTATATACCTACGATCCTGAGCAGGCGAGTCAAGCTGCTGTGGTTTCCCTGATATAGTTACGTGAGCTGACTTTGATCTACACGTGCTGCAATCACAGGACACAATTGGAATGTAAACATATCCTATGTGGCCCCTAGGTCTCTCTTCTTTCTTGGTGCAGTAAGTGATTTTGGCCACGATAGGCTTTACAGCCAGCAGTTTTCTTGTATGCTCCAGGTGTCCCTTCTGGTTCCTGTGTAGGATTTTAAAGAGAGGGAGGAACATGTTTCTATACATCAAAACAACTTCTTTTGAATTAATTATACTGTATCTGAGTATAGTAGTTATTGTATAAGATGTGCTGAGTAGCAGACCAATGTAGCCTTTTAACAAGTGGGTAGTGAGAACATAATACTGCAGTCACTTTTTCAATCTTCATAGAGTTTTAGCTTATCAAGAATCCTGGGAATTGGTTGATTTACCTTGTTCTGTTTCTCTACTTAGCATGAATATAAAGCTGCCTTGAATATTTTGAACTACACTTCACTGTAAGTACAATGTATATCATTGATCTGCAGTATCCTGGAACCTCCTGAATTTCATTGGCTTCAGTATATGTAATTCTTCACTACCAGACAAATATTTGTGTACTGACATGTTCAGTTTTTTGTCCTAAAAGAAATTATTCTCGTTCATAAAAATATGAATCAAATAACTGGTGTCAGCCAAATTTTCAACAGCTCTTGCATTTTCCCATTTGAATACTTGGTGCATTCAAGGCAATGTTTGAATGCACCAAGTAACTAGGGTTCAGTTATTCCATTGCTGAAGACTTTGCCTGTGGTCACTCTGCATGATCTGAGCCCTGCCTCTTTCTATTTTACCTTTTGAAATAATTATAGAACATAGACATGTAGGACTGGAAGGGACCTCAGTAGGTCATCTAGTCCAGTCCCCTGCACTCAAGGCAGGACTAACTATTATCTAGACCATCTTGACAGGTGTTTGTCTAGCCTGCTCTTAAAAATCTCCAGTGATGGAGATTCCATAACCTCCCTATGCAATTTATTCCAGTGCTTAACCACCCTGACAGTTAGGAAGTTTTTCCTAATGTACAACCTAAACCTCCCTTGCTGCAGTGTAAGCCCATTGCTTCTTGTCCTATCTTCAGAGTTTAAGAAGAACTTCAGACGATTTCTCTAGTTTGTCCAGATCATTTTGAATTATAATCCTATCCTCCAAAGCACTTGCAACCCCTCCCAGCTTGGTATCATCCACAAACTTTGTAAGTGTACTCTCTGTGCCATTATCTAAATCATTGATGAAGATATTGAACAGAAACAGGACCCCACTCTATATACCTTTCCAGATTAACTGTGAACCACAGATGATTACTCTCTGGGAACAGTTTTCCAACCAGTTTTGCCACCCACCTTATAGTAGCTCCACCTAGGTTGCATTTCCCTAGACAGTATCAAAAGCCTTACTAATGTCAGGCTATACCACATCTACTGCTTTCCCCCATCCAAAAGGCTAAATCAATCAAGTGACTTGCCCAAAATCACACAGTAAGTCGGCAGCAATGCAGAAAATAAAACCCAGGTCTCCAGACTCCAAGTCCCACTACCACTGTGCTTCCTACCAAATTATTTCACGGTACCAGGACTAGCCTTATGAGCGGGCTATGTGGGCAACTGCCCAGGGAGCCATGGTCGGGGGTCACCATGATCAACAGGCTGCAGAAGGGCCATACCCACCCAGAAGGTGGTGGTGGGGGTGGTGGATAAAGAGGGTTGTGGAATGGGATCCAGGTGCTCACATGCATCCCCTCTCTACCCTCCCTGCAGTACGACACTTGCAGCCCCACTGCTACTCCACCTGCTGCTACTCTCACTTCTGAGTGGCCTCCCACTGTTCAGGGAGCAGTTGAAGAAAGTTCACTCAGAGTGGCAATTTCCCTAAGGCCGGCACTGCATAGTACTTAACCATTTTCCCTTTATCTGTGGTTTCAAATTTCCCTAAGCCACTTCTACTCCCTCTCCAGCACATAGAAAAGGTTTTTAAAGGCAATTACATTATTATCTTCATAGTGCATAAATAATTAAATGTCAGCATTTGCTAGCAGATACCACAGATCTCTCCTACTCCATGCACAGTGAAAAACAAGAGAGAGCTCAAATAACACTGAAGGTTCACTATTGGTAAATGCTAATGTTTTAGTGACTGCATGTGTGAGTGAGAGAGAGATACAAACACCCCCAAACTGTATGATTTTTTAATTTTTATAATCAATTTATAAATCAAACTTACATAATGAGGCAACTGCTACATCCTTTCAAAGCTGTCATTTGGACACAGGGTGAAATCTTGATCCCATTGAAGTCAATGGGAAAGTTCCTGTTGATTTCAAGAGGGCCAGGAGTTCACCCAAATAATCTAGGTGTCTGTCTAATCCTACACTTAATTTTAGCAATATTTTAGGAAAGATCTTGAAAATTCCCAGGCTGGGTGTTCCTCAACAAGTTCAAAGGTTTGATTTGTTGTGGCTGCTTCCAGCACCCAACATTTAGGATGATTATCTTTATTACTGTGTCTGAAACTCTGTAGTCTGCTTGACTAACATGAATCGCACAATAATATGATTTCTCATGAGACCTAGTACTTCTTTGTTCCAAATGAGCCAATAAGGCAAAAAAGACATCACTTCTAAGGAGAGTTTGGCAGTTCTTTCTCATCTGGAACCAAGAAATGCAGAATCATGTGAAAAGGAAGTGTGTGTGTATATATGTTTATATATATAAACATATATGTGTGTGTTTTTAAAAAAAAAAAAAAAAAAAAGTTGATTCAGGTCACTGCCAGATTGAGGAGAAAGTTGGTTTCTGTTTTGCCCATGGTTATACTGAAGACGCTCAAGAAAATGAAAAGATCTTTCCATCATTTGTAGGGAGAAAAAGAAAATCTGTTATTTATTTTTGTTCTGGACTGTGTCATGCTTGGAATGAATTCTTTAACATTGAACTACAGAGACAAAGATGCAGGAGGTAGCATCTCCCTGTTTTGTTTCATTTCACTCCTGTGACAGAACAAATCTAACCCTGCAGTGTAAGAGAACCAATACAAGACTTGGCTAGCTATTAATTTTCTTCAAATAAGAGTTGACTTGGACAGCTCCTCACTACTGTCTGACCAAAAAATACTAGATAATTTGATTTTTGCTTTTACTTCCCCTGTTCTCTTGCTGCTGTTCTTTTAAAATCCTCTTTATTGTAATCCAACAATGGAAACCCCCACCCCACCCCCACCTTTGGTGATGGCTTAATGTTACAACAATACCTTATATTTATCATTTATATGGCTTCATCCAATTGTAGAAACATTATTACATCTGATCACCAAAGAATCTTTTGTATCTTATTGTTATCCCAGAACAGTTTAACTATGGTCTACACAGATCAGAAAATCGGCTGTCTGCAGATACCACCTCCTCCCACACCTATCATCGGGTGATTTATTACGATAGAGGCAGAATAAGATGTAACACACACTAGTCATTAAATTAGACAAGTACCCCCTTCAGACAATAAACAATACAAGGAAGACACACTTAGTGGTTAACAGTTACCAGAGCGTGAAGCTCAGAGCCCTTAAACTCCCTTAACCTGTGGATGTAAAACAGAGAACCACAATGGGTATTACAATACCATATCCTGAAGACAGGGACACAATGACAAAGACTCAGGATACCAACAGGGATAGTGGTGAAAATCAGAGTCGCTGGACACCAAACAGGAATTCAGGAACTGGGTATTCTTCTCCCTCTGGGCAGGTCCTCTGGGCAGGTGTTCTCCCTCTTGGGTAGATCTTCTCCCTCAGGTAGGTCTTCAGTGCTTGGCCACGCAGTCTCTGCTTGACCTCATAGTCCAGTGCAAGTATGTGCTCACTAATGGTGTGTAGCAGTTGAATGCAAGTATGTTAATAGGGACCAAGAATCCAAAGTCCTATGAGTCCTAGTCCCTTTGGGGCTCCTGGCAGCTAGCTGAACTGTGTGGGATTCTGGCTGCCACTCAGATGGACCGCCCTGAGTGACAGGCGTACCACTCACCAAATAACCTGCAGTTGTTAGACAGATTATGGCTGTCACATGAGTCTAACTGCCCTGACCTTTCCCCTTCTTGATTTGAAAAAGGCTGAAAGGGCACTAAATCATCTGAGGAGAAGGGTATCCAAGATGGAGGCTTAGCTGTCCTTTTACAAATCCCAGATGGACATTACATAAAACAGATCAGAAACAGATTTTACCCAACATTATCATGTAGAGCCCAGCAGACTTTGCCAATGTATATAGTTCCTTAGTTAGTATATAAGTGATGTGTGTTCTGAAATTGGTTTGGTGTTTTGAATTGAAGGAGTTACATTTTTCGTCTCTGTTCAGTTGTTTCATCACTTATAATCTCTCTTATGCCACAGTCCCTGTTCCTACTTATATCAGGCAGGTCCAATGTATAATGACTCCATAAGGTAGAGACATTATTAGGCGATGCTGAAAAATATTAGTAGATGCCTTCTGAGCCAGCTCAGGTGTGATATTTAGGGGGAAAAAAAGGTTTTTTACATTTTTCTCCAAATGAGTCAGTCATTTATCCTATCTCCATCTCACCATGAAGAAAATCCACATTTACCAACCTTGCCCCCTCGCTATCATAGGCCATATCTACACTATGGGAACTATAACAGCATAGCTAAAGCACTGTAGTTATGCCAGCATAACCCCATAGTGTAGGTGCAGCCTCCAACAATAGAAGACGTCTTTTGGTTGCTGTAGGAACTCTATCTCTCAGAGCGACGGTATTTCCCTAAACTTAGATAGGAAATAACTGATGTCATAGATATTGTGCTACCAGAAGCCTAACTGTTTATTATCATTGCTTTCTTCATTTTGTATTTGTTTAATGATAACAACCCCTATTCTTTTTTCCCTAATTAATAATGGAGCTTAGTTTAAAAGAACAGTGACAATCCCCACTAGCCTACCAGCCACAGCTGAGTAGCAATTTCTCTTTTAATCAGCTATTGGCCAGATGCTTTTCTGCACAAAAAGGTGTAAATGCCCCCAGGGTCTGTAAAATTCTATGAGAAAAAACTTGCTATGAGATTTTAAGTACAGCATTTGTATCATGTACATCAGGAAAACATAGGGTGACCAGATAGCAAGTGTGAAAAATCGGGAAGGGGGTGGAAGGTAATAAGGGCCTATATAAGAAAAAGGCCCAATATTGGAAATGTCCCGATTTTATAGGGACATCTGGTCACCCTAGGAAAACATGCTGAATTGACAGCCAGTCGAGGTGGTTAAACAAGTGTAGATTGAGACACAAATATTTAAATGTACAGTGAATCAAGAAGCTGAGATCCTTTGAGCAATACAGGTTGTCTGTTTTGGAGAAGACATGCAGGATATGTGGCAATAGTATTAAAACATTGTGCAGGAATAGGAATTATGGTAAGGTTTGAAAAGATCCTGTAGATGTTGACAAATATCTGAACATATCAAAGGGATGTGAAATAAGCATATAATCAGCACAGAACAAATGACCACACTACCTGCCTTCAGACAGAGAAGGGGGTAAAAATAGATGGAATATGGACAAAAGGGTGTGTGGGGGAGCTGGGAGAGAGAGAAGGAAAGACAGGGAACGTGGGGAAATGTGGAAGAGAGAAAAATGTTGTTGAGATGCAATAGGAGAAATTATTGAACATTATTAAAAAAATGAGTCTGAGGAATAAAAAAAAGACTTGAAAAAGAAAGAGGAAAAGATTCAATGGTACTGTATATACTGTAAAAGGAAACCAAAAATTGATTGAAGGGCAAAGAAAGGAATGAGAGAAAAACAGAAGCCAGGAGACACAGTGGGCCAGATTTTTCCACTGCCTGGCACAGTGTGTAGTTATTTATGCTACACATAAATATGGGGGATATGATAGAGGTATATAAAATCATGAGTTATGTGGAGAAAGTGGATAAGGAAAAGTTATTTACTTATTCCCATAATACAAGAACTAGGGGTCATCAAATGAAATTAATGGGCAGCAGGTTTAAAACAAATAAAAGGAAGTTCTTCTTCATGCAGCGTACAGTCAACTTGTGGAACTCCTTGCCTGAGGAGGTTGTGAAGGCTAGGACTATAATAGAATTTAAAAGAGAACTGGATAAATTCATGGTGGTTAAGTCCATTAATGGCTATTAGCCAGGACGGGTAAGGAATGGTGTCCCTAGCCTCTGTCTGTCAGAGGATGGAGATGGATGGCAGGAGAGAGATCACTTGATCATTGCCTGTTAAGTTCACTCCCTCTGGGGCACCTGGCATTGGCCACTGTCGGTAGACAGGATACTGGGCTAGATGGACCTTTGGTCTGACCCGGTACGGCATTTCTTATGTTCTTATGCTCATGCAAAGTGGATGTAAAACATGACTAAGTGAAATGGCTTCAATCTCCTTTTAAACAGATATAAATGACTAGCCACGGTGTAAGGCAGGGGAAAATAAATCCCAGTGATGGATATCATTTCTGTGGTATTGTGAATGTAAATTCACACTCCATGTGTGTCGTAGTAATGCACACACAAGTTAGAAGGGCCCCATTTGGTCTTAATATTTTTGTGTGCAAGTGATGCAAGAATTTAGGAGTCGTTTGGTGAGGAAAAATTACTCTTTGTAAGTAGGCCTCTAAGAACCTAGCATCTCCTCTACTGTTAGCCAGACAACGCCTCTATCTCAAGTGAAAGTGCAAGTTCTAAGCAGTCCAGCTGGTTGAATTTGAAAGCCAACAGGTTTTTTGTTTGTATTTGTTTTTGTATAGTTTGGCAGCCAGTACTTCTTAGGTTGCCAAACTTCCCAGGGAAACACCACGTTACTCCTCCTACTTGGCTGCTGCACTCAGAGCTTCAGAGAAAGGTGCACTGCTGTCTGACTGAGGATAAATTGGGAGTATTTACATAGCTCTGAGCTTACTGTAGCTCTTTCAGTAAAAGTTAAGACTTTTGATAGCCAAATTTCCTGCAAAATTAAGCAGCTGAGTGGGATGGAGGACCCTTGGGAAAATATATTATAGACTTTGATGGCCTTTGCTGCTAAAGACTTTGGCAATTTCTTCAAAAGTCATTACCCATAGGGGGAAGGTTGTTTGCTGGGGAAGGCAAAATTACTTTAACAAAATTTGAACCCACTTGAACATCGTGACTTTGGATGTTTGTCTGTAACTTAAATATAGTTAAGTTCACTCTGCACTTAAAAGATACTGTGGAGAAAGGAAGAAAGGTAGGGAGAGAATATGTCATGAAAAATTAGGTGAGAAATGAAGCAGAGAGAAGGTAGAAAAAATGCTGAGAGACTGCAGAGAGGGGGAGAGAGCAATTCTACTGAAGAAGACTATGGCCTTGTCTACACTACCGCTTAAGTTGATGTAAGTTATGTCGCTCAGTGGTGTGAAACAGCCCCGCCCAGAACGACAAAACTTACATTGCCTTAAAGTGGTGTCTACACTGCGCCATATCAGTGGAAAGTACTTTCCTACTGACATAGCTTCTGCCTCTCATTGAGCTGGAGTAATTACATCGATGGAAGCGAGCTCTCCCGTCAACACAGCACATCTTCACTAGACATGCTACATCGGCGCAGCTGCATCAATGCAGCAATGCCAGTGTAGTGCAGTAGTGAAGACAAGCTTAGATAGTAGCTCAGGTAGATACCGTAGTCAAAGTCTAATTATCAATGGTTTGGGGTTTGGTATTCAGAGACCTCAGCCTGCTTAGTACCATGTCAAACACACCATTAAAAATCCTTTTAACCTTTTATTAAAGATACAGATAAGAAGGAAAAACAGTTAAAGCCTTTGAAATGTAAATTATTAAATAAGGCTTTAATTTTAACCACATTTCTTGTTCTCTTTCCCTTTTAGCTAGAGAGAGTTTTGAGAAGGAAAAACCTGCTTGTTTGACAGTCTCTTAGATAGTATCAAATATGCTAATTACTTCTTTTAGGGAAAAGGGAAGAAGTTGAGATAGTTGAGATGAACTGGAGATGTTGTTGATGCTGCTGTTAAAGTCTGGTCCCGTTTTATCTCAGGTAGCATTTAGGATTCAGTGGGAGTTGGTAGGAATGGCAATGTAATCTGGATTCCTTTCTCTGGGCTGGGATGGTCAGGACATCCCTCCGGATTAGCACAAGAGAAGATCTGAGGTTCCAGTAGATGGTGAGGGTGGCAGCCTTAATAGTGAAGCTCACTACAGTAGCCTCAGTCTGTTCTTCCATCCTTTCTCCGCAAAGCCTTTCTTTAGGGACCCAGAAATAAAGTGATGGGTGGAATAGCCAGTCCCTTTATTTGTACTCCAATTAGGCCCAAGTTCATTTAGTTCATTAATTTCCAGTGCCACAGCATGATTTCAATGCAGTCCTTGAATTATATCAGTAGGTCTTTTTCAGTTAGACTAATTCAGTCTGTCTCCCTTTTTTATCTTTTCCTATCAACATTTGTTATTATAGGGACATTTTATGAACTTTCATATACTTCTCACATTGAGTATTACAATTAGGGTAAATTTTAAGGCCCAATTATTACAACAGGTCCTGCAGGGGTCTGTCCTTAGTCTGATACTAGTCAATATTTTCATTAATGACTTGGATAATGGAGTAGAGAGTATACTTTAAAATGTGCAGAAGACACCAAGCTGGGAGAGGCTGCTAGCACTTGGGTGGACAGGATTAGAATTCAAAATAACCTTGACAAATTGGAGAATTGGTCTGAAATAAATAAGATGAAATTCAGTAAAGACAAGTGTAAAGTACTTCACTTAGATTATGTCTACACTTTGAGCTAGAGCTGTTATTTCCCTGCTTGTGAACACATATTCACACTAGCTCTCATCGAGTGTGAATATAAATAGACGTGTAGCCACAGTAGCACAGATAGTGGCAGAGGAGGCATGTTACAGGAGATTTCTGTAACCTCTCTCCATCTCCTCTCTTCCCCTTGCCAGTTAGTACTAATAGGTTCCTGGCTCATAGTCTTGAGAAAAGAAGACTGATTAGGGACCTGATGAGTCTTCAGATATGTTAAAGGCTGTTATAAAAAGGATGTTGATTGATTGTTCTCCATGTCCACTGAATGTAGAACAAGAAGCAATCAGCTTAATCTGGAGCAAGAGAGATTTAGATTAGATAGTAGGAAAAACTTTCCATCTATAAGGATAATTAAGTATTGGGAAAGAGAAGTTATGGAATCTCTATCTTTGGCGGTTTTCAAGAACAGTTTAGAAAAACACCGTTGAGGGTGGTCTTGGATTACACGGCTACCTTGATATAACGTGACCCGATATAACATGAATTTGGATATAACGCGGTAAAAAAGTGCTCCGGGGGGGTTGTGCTGCGCACTCGGGTGGATCAAAGCAAGTTCAATATAATGTGGTTTCACCTATAATGAGGTAAGATTTTTTGGCTCCCTAGGACAGCATTATATCGTGGTAGAGGTGTACTTGGTCCTGCCATAGTGCAGGGGCCTGGATAAAATGACCTTTCAAGGTCTCTTCCAGCTCTGTATTTATAGGATTCTGTGAAAGGTAAAAGTGACAATATGAATTACAAATAAGCAAGTTAAGAAAAATTAATTATGGCATTGCATCTGACCCTCACCCTTCGCCTCGTGGCTGGTGAGCCCATGAGATGGGTCCATGTCGCATTTTCAGGCTGGGCCCAGCTGGGTTACATGGGTAGCCCGACCACCAGATGCTTGCCCTTCCCTAGGGGTAGGTCCCAGTATAGTAGTCCAGGTGAGGTTTGCGTGGTCATTTTTGGGCTTTCATGAGGGTCTTGAGCTGGATTGTTTTTAGTTTGGAATCATCCCCCAGACCTATTCACCTAGGGTGACCCTACCAGGAGCACTTGGCTCCAGATTACATAGACTGGGGTTCATCGGAACACGCAAGCTCCTCCACCACAACTAGGCAACGATCCTTGAGGGGTCATGGGAGTTTGCTAATGTGGTCTACCTTTGTTTTGTAGACCTGCAGAAGGCATATGACTGCATACCCCAAGATGTCTTGTGGGAAGTGCTGCAGGAGTATGGAGGGATAGCTCAGTGGTTTGAGCATTGGCCTGCTCAACCCAGGGTTGCAAGTTCAATCTTTAAGGGGGCCACTTAGGGATCTGGGGCAAAATCAGTACTTGGGGCTGGACTCAATGACCTTTCAAGGTCCCTTCCAGCTCTAGGAAATAGGATATCTCCATTAATTATCATAATTAGTTGGAGGTGCCGGTGCTGCTTTTATTGTGCTATCCAGTCCCTGTATTCTTGGAGCGAGAGTTGGGTTCGTTTTCTTGGCATTAAGTTGAGTTCATTCAAGGTGGGTGTTGGACTCCGCCAAGGGTGTGTCTTGTCCCCATTCCTGTTCATGATTTTCATGGACAGGATATCAAGGCTCAGCCATGCTGTGGAGTGCATCCAGTATGGGGACTCGGAGGTGGCATCTCTGCTGTTTGCAGATGAAGATGTCTTTCTTGTTTCTTTGGACTGTGATTTCTAATGTGCACTCAAACATTTTGCTGCTGAGTGTGAAGTGGCTGGGATGAGAATCAGCATTCCAAATCAAAGGCCATGGTCCTCTCCTGGAAGAAAGTGGACCATTG
Source organism: Chrysemys picta bellii (assembly GCF_011386835.1). NCBI lineage: Eukaryota > Metazoa > Chordata > Testudines > Emydidae > Chrysemys > Chrysemys picta. Next base: position 146,354,458 of record NC_088792.1, read on the forward strand.
TCTCCAGGTGATGGGGGAGAATCTGACCTTAGTGAAAGAGTTCAAGTATCTAGGGATCTTGTTCGTGAGTGACGGCAAGGGGGAGCGTGAGATTAACTGGTGGATGGTGCAGCGGAGGCCAGGATGCAGGCGCTGTACCGATCCGTGGTGGTGAAGCGGGAGCTGAGTTCTCTGACAAAACTCTCTGTTTACAGGTCACTCTACATCCCCATCCTCATCTATGGTCATGAACTTTGGGTAATGACTGAAAGGATGAGATGAGGTTTCTCCACAGGGTGGCTGGGCTTACTCTTTGAGATAGGGTGAGGAGCTTGGTTATAAGGGAGGGCCTCAGAGTATACCCACTACTCCTCCAGATCGAGAGGAGCCAGATGAGGTGGTTTGGGCAACTGATAAGGATGTCCCCTGTGAGGGTTCCATACCGGGCATTACACTGGGCATGTCCCACTGGACATAGGCCCCGAGGCTGACCCAGGACATGCTGGAGGGATTATGTCTCCCGACTGGCCTGGGAATGCTGGGGAATCCCCCAGAGGAGCTGGAACCTGTTGCAGAGCTGGAATCTGGTCCTCCCTACTCTCCATGCTGCCGCCATGACACTCACCAGGAAAAGTAGCATAAAGGAAAAACAACAACAAGAATAAAAAAATAAGAATCATGCTTGCCCACAAAGAGTTCTCCCACTATCCAATGAAGATAGAGGATCTTTGCTGGAGATTCATTACTCAGAGTAATTGAAAGAACTTTCTATAAGGGATAGGCAAATAACAGAATAATGTGCTGCTTTCCCAGAGCCAAGACACAAGACATCACTTGTGTACATGCTTCTGAAGTCAACAGGCAAGGATCCACTGGTGATGGGTCATATCAACACAATGATGCTGTATCACAGGATAGCTCACAGACAGTTGATGACTTCAGGGAAGGTGTATTGGAAGAAGAATGTCCACTTGATCTTCTCTGTGATCCTTCCTGTACTACAAGTAAAGGAAGGCATAAGATTATGAAAGTGAGCCACTGGCTAGGTAAATTAGATAGGGTGGAGAGTTTTGATTTTTGTGGAACATTGGTTCACATTCTATGGGATGTGGGCACATTCTATGGATGGCCTCTACCTTGGTAGAAGGGGAACCAATGTCCTCAGGACAGGCTGGCTAGAGTAGTCAGGAGGACATTAAACTAATAGCAAAAGGGGAGGGTAAAAGGAGGGAAGATATGAGCACTCAGCACAAAATTGGGATGTTGAGAACAAAATTAATCAGGAACCTAAAGGACCTGAAGAGAAGAAATTCCTGAGTTGCCCATACAGTCACACTAGGAGTCTGGATAACAATCAAAAGGAATTGAAATTACTCATTTATGAACATAAATTCAATCTGCTTGGTATTAGTGAAACCTGATGCAATGAATCACACAACTGTAATGTTAAAATCAATATCTATAACCTATTTAGGAAGGATCAAGTGGGAAAAGGAGTGTTAAAAATGGCAGTACCTGTTTCTGAGTCAGTGATAACCCAAAGAAAATAATCATGAATGCTTATGGATCTATTTCCTAACAGATAAACACAAGATGGGGTACTAGTCGGTGTCTGCTACAGACCACCAAATCATACTAGGGAACAGGATGGCAGTCTCCTTATGCATCTATCTTTAATTTGCAGGGGAAAAGTTGCATGATCATGAGGGACTTCAATTTGAGTGCCATACATGCTGGAGGTCTCATGCTGTCAGTACTAAAACATTCTTGGAATTTCTAAATATTACAGATAAAAATGTCCTAACTCAAAAAGTGTTGCAGCCAACACAGGGGAATTCTTGATTAGACCTTGTCTTAACAGATGAAGAGGAACTGATTACAGAACTAAAAAAAAGGTAGCTTAGGTACGAATGTGCAAGCAAAATAAAATCCACACTAGCAATATACAGACATGGTGCTTTAATAGAGCCAATTTCACAATGCTGAAAACAATCATGAGCTAAATCAGCTGGGAGGAAGAATTTAATCAGAAAAATGTAAATGATAATTGAGACTCATTTAAGACCACCTTACTCGATGCCCAATGTGCCACTGTTGAGGAAGAAGACTCTACTAGTTAAAAAAAAAGATTTAGAGGGGAAGTGAAAGGGTGTGTGTGTATGTATATGTACACATTTTGTTCATATATATATATTGTGATGGGGCAAGGCCAGTTGGCTACAGTAAAGTAGTGAGGAACAGGTATGTTAGCCCCAGGCTAAACAAATCCCTGGTACCATGGTAACCAATGGCAGTTGCTCCAGGTTAATCAAGACACCTGGGGCCAATTAAGATCCTTCTAGAAGGCAATGGAGATAGCTAGATTGATTGGGACACCTGAAGCCAATCAAGGGCTGGCTGGAACTAGTTAAAAGCCTCCCAGTTAGTCAGTGAGATGTGGGTGCCAGGAGCTATAGGAGGAACAAAGCAGTACAAATCCATATCAGGTGCAAGGAAGGAGATCCTGAGGTAACGGTGAAGGAGATATTGAGTGCGGGGTTGCTGTGGGGTAGTGGCCCAGGGAATTGTACATGTCCTATTTCCAGAAAGTCAGCTACCATAGCTGCTAACTTTAGGGTCCCTGGGCTGGAGCCTGGAGCAGAGGGCGGGCCCAGGCTCCCCCCCTCCCCACCCTGATTAATCACTGAGACTGGGAGACAACAGAGACTGTGCGAGGGAGGGTTGCTTCTCCTCACCTCCCTTGTTGGCTTATGATGAAAATGGCTCAGTAAGCTGTGACCCTTGCCTCTAGAGAGAGAAGGGCTATGTGGAGGGTCACAGTGAGCCTCTGAGGCTAGCAAAATCTGCCAGGAAATGCAGGACCCACGGAGTCAAGGACAGAACTTTGTCACAATATATATACAAATGTGTACATACTCACACACAACTTCACTTCCCCTCTAAACCAGTTATATATAATATAAACAAATGTGTGAAAAAGGGGAAGTTGATAGTAATGAATATAAATCGGAAGTTAGAAATTGTAGAAAATTGATAAGTGCAGCAAATGGACACAAGGAGAAATCTACGGCCAGAAGAATTAAATATAAAAGGAGGTTTTTTTAAAAATATATTGGTAACAAAAGGAATCCTAACAATGGTATTTAGATGGAAATGGTAGAATTATCAATAATAATGCAGAAAAGGCAGAAGTGCTCAATAAATATTTGTTCCGTATTTAGGGAAAAAAACAGATGAATCAGTCTCATCATATGGTAGTGATAACACACTCTCCATTCCACTACTGTCACTAGAGGATGTTAAATAGAAGGTGCTAATGTTAGACATTTTTAAATCAGCAGATCCAGGTAACTTGCATCCAGTTGTTTTAAAAGAGCTGGCTGAGGCGCTCACTGGACTGTTAATATTGATTTCCAATAGATCTTGGAGCATTAGGAAAGTTCCATAAGACTGGATGAAGCTAATGTTGTGTAAGTTTTTAAAAATGGTAAACAGATGACCTGGATAACTATAACCTTGTCAGCCTGACATTGATCCCAGGCAAGATAATAGAGCAGCTGAGACATGACTCAATTAATAAAGAATTAAAGGAGGATAATGTAATTACTGAAAATCAATAGGTTTATGGGAATAGATCCTGCCAAAATAACTTGATATTTTTTAATAAGATTACAAGTTTGGTTGATAAAGCTAATAGTGCTGATGTAACATACTTGGACTTCTGTAAGGCATTGACTTGTACCGAATGACACTTTGATAAAAAAAACTAAAATGATATAAAATTAATATGGCACACATTAAATGGTTTAAAAATTGACTAACAGATAGGGTTCACAGTGTAATTGTAAATGGGGCATTGTCATCAATGGGTGTGTTTCTAGCAGGGTCTCACAGGGATAACATTTTTATCAATGACCTGGAAGAAAACATAAAATAATCACTGATAAAGTTTGCAGATGACATACAAACTGGGGGAGAAGTAAATAATGAAGACAGACCACTGTTTAAGAGTGATTTAGATCATTTGGTAAACTAGGTGCAAGAAAATAAAATATATTTTAATATGGCTAGATGTAAGTGCATCTAGGAACAAAGAATGTAGGCCATACTTACAGGATGGGGGCTGTAGCCCAGGGAAGCAATAACTCTAAAAAAAGATAATCCACTCCCCGTGTGATGATGTGGCTGAAAAAATGAATGCAATCCTGGGTGCATAAATGGAAATCTTGAGTAGGAGTAGAGATGTTGTTTTACCTCTCTGTTTGGAACTCATACAAGCACTGCTGAAATACTGTGTATAGTTCTGGTGCCCACAGTTGAAGAAAAATATTGATAAATTGGAAAGGGTTCAGAGAAGAACCTTGAGAATGATTAAAGGATTAGAAAACATACATTTTGGGGTATATCCACACAGGTTAGCCATGGGTTTTTCTTTGCTGTGTAGACATACCCATACTGATAGACTTAAGGAGCTCAAACTATTTAGTTTAAAGAGAGAAGGTTAGAGGGTGACTTGATTACAGTCTATGAATATCTCCCGGGGGGGGACAAATATTTAATAATGGGCTCCTCAAGCTAGCAGAGAAAACTATAACACAATCCAGTGACAGGAAGTTGAAGCTAGACAAATTCAGACTGGAAATAAGACATTAATTACTCTCACTGTTAAAAATTAACCCTTGCAACAATTTACCAAGGGTCCTGTGTATTCTGTCACTGACAATTTTAAAATCAAGATTGGATGTTCTTCTAAAGGATATGCTTCAGGAATTATTTTGGGAATTATTTAGGAATTATTATATAGCACAGGCTATAGATAGGAGGACAGACTAGATGATCACAATGGTTCCTTCTGGCCTTGGAATCTATGAAATTAACATTGTACTTCTCAGAACGAGGAGATTTTAGACTGTAAAGTGTTATTTATAGTCTTTATCTATTGTATTGCAGCTCCATAAGAAACAAATATTTCACTTCTCCAACTTCAAAGTAAGTGAAACTTGAGGTTCTTAAATAAACTGAGTTTGGTCAGTAGTATCTTGCAGCCATTCAGTGAAGAATACCTGATATTCCAGAGGCTAAAATTGAAAGGAACATCCAAATATTACTCACACAACTGTTCTTTCAACAGTCATGCCAAAGAGACATCTGCAAATGAAACTTACACATAAATGCCATCTGTCCATTCTTGGGGGAAGGGGGGGAAACACCTTTATAGCTAAATGGAAAAAAAACAAAACAAAACTTTGTATTTAATTAGCCACTTAAAATTAAAAAAACAAAATCCTCCTGTTTGACAGAAACAAAAATTGTTACTTTAAATCAAATAACTTTTTCATAAGGCATTTTAATGAGGGCTGGTTTTTTTACATTCCATTTGATCCTGTGCAATTTTCAGTTCTGTTATGGGATTTTTTTTTGCCTACTTCCAGCCAGCTGTTCAGTGAGCCCTTATCTGGATGCATCTGGCAAACAACATATATGAGCTGTAGGACTAGGCTTTTATATTAGCGTGTTAAGAGGGGCAAAGCACCACGGAAACATTTGTACCCTAAAACTTTCCCTTTTGTTAAGAAACAGTGGTTCTTTTCTCATCTGTGCTTCTTCACTCATTTCTAAGAGAGACAATTGGTTCAGGATAACAAAGTGACTGTCTGACATTTAGAGACACTTTTCAAGGAGACAGTATCCCTAGGGCTCTCCCTTCATTTGAGCAGTAATTTGGTGTCTGAAATTGTGTACCGCACAACTGCAATGAATGGTTTTGGGTTATTGCTATATATGAGCAGTTATTGCTATAATAGCATTTTGCAACTATAGTAATTTCTTAGGTCCTGATTCTGCGAGTGGCTCTGGTAAGATTTGGGGGGGTCTGCACTCTCAGAAGTAGTTGCAGGATTTGGAGCTTAGTCTTGGTCTACGCTACAGAATTAGTACTACACTACAGTGCTGCTTCCATCAATGTAAGTTGACCACTACCCCTACCTAATAACTCCACCTCCGTGAGAGGTGTAGCGCTTAGGTCGATGCAGTGAGGGTAACATAGTGTATGTGTAGACACTGTGTTATTTACATTGCCTTTTTGCTGTCAGCCCCATGTGGGGCTGTCCACACTACACTCCCACCAACAGAGGGGGTATAGTGTGGACATGAACCACCGCAGTAATTACTGCAGTGGTTGTATGTCCACTCAACTTAATTTTGTAGTGTAGACAAGGCCTTAGACATGGTCTTCTTCTTTTTCCTTTATGCAGCTTTTCCTGGTGAGGGTCATGGTGGCAACAGGGAGAATAGGGAGGACCAGACCTTTTCCTCCACAACAGGCTCCAGCTCCTATTGGGGGATCCACCAATGTTTCCAGGCCAGTCAGGAGATATAATCCCTCCAGCGTGTCCTGGATTGGCCTCGGGGCCTCCGCCCAGTGGGACATGCCCAGTATAGTTCCAACAGAACTCAGGGAGCATCCTTATCAGGTGTCCGAACCACTTCAGCTGGCTCCTATTGATTCACAGGCGCAGTGGCTCTATTGCGAGTCCCTCCCATATAGCCAAGCTCCCCGCCGCTTCAGAGAGTAAACCCAGTCACCCTGTGGGGAAACCTCATTTCCACTGCTTGTACCCACGATACAAGATAGCTGGAAGATAGCTAATGTAATGCCAATATTTAAAAAGGGCTCTAGAGGTGCTCCTGGCCATTACAGACCGGTAAGTCTAACGTCAGAACCGGGCAAATTAGCTGAAACAATCCTAAAGAATAAAATTGTTAGACACATAGAAGACAATATATTTTTGGGCAAAAGTCAACATGGTTTCTGTAAAGGGAAATCATGATTTACTAATCTATTAGAGTGCTTTGAAGGAGTCAACAAACATGTGGACAAGGGGGATCCAGTGGACATAGTGTACTTAGATTTCCAGAAAGCCTTTGACAAGATCCCTCACCAAAGGCTCTTATGTAAACTAAGTTGTCATGGGATAAGAGAGAAGATCCTTTCATGGATTGAGAGCTGGTAAAAGACAGGGAACAAAGGGTAGGAATAAATGGTAAATTTTCAGAATGGAAAGGGGTAACTAATGGTGTTCCCCAAGGGTCAGTCCTAGGACCAATCCTATTCAACTTATTCATAAATGATCTGGAGAAAGGGGTAAAAAGTGAGGTGGGAAAGTTTTCAGATGACACTAAACTGCTCAAGATAGTTAAGACCAAAAAGATCTCACAAAACTAAGTGATTGGGCAACAAAATGGCAAATGAAATTTAATGTGGATAAATGTAAAGTAATGCACATTGGGAAAAATAACCCCAACTATACATACAATATGATGGGGGTTAATCAGGAAAAAGATCTTGGAGTCATCGTGGATAGTTCTTTGAAGACGTCCACGCAGTGTGCAATGGCAGTCAGAAAAGCAAACAGGATGTGAGGAATCATTAAAAAGGGGATAGAGAATAAGAAAGAGAATATCTTATTGCCCTTATATAAATCCATGGTACACCCATACTGCATACAGATGTGGTCTCCTCATCTCAAAAAAAGATATACTGGCATTAGAAAAGGTTCAGAGAAGGGCAACTAAAATTATTAGGGATTTGGAACGGGTCTCATATGAGGAGAGATTAAAGAGGCTAGGACTTTTCAGCTTGGAAAAGAGGAGACTAAGGGGGGATATGATAGAGGTTTATAAAATCATGAGTGATGTGGAGAAAGTGAATAAGGAAAAGTTATTTATGTGTTCCCATAGTATAAGAACAAGGGGCCACCAAATTAAATTAATGGGCAGCGGGTTTAAAACAGATAAAAGGAAGTTCTTCACACAGCACACAGTCAACTTGTGGAACTCCTTGCCTGAGGAGGTTGTGAAGGCTAGGACTATAACAGGGTTTAAAAGAGAACTGGATAAATTCATGGAGGTTAAGTCCATTAATGTCTATTAGCCAGGATGGGTAAGGAATGGTGTTCCTAGCCTGAGTGGGAGAGGTGGAGATGTCACCTCAGAGGGTGGAGATGGGTGGCAGGAGAGAGATCACTTGTCAGAGGGTGGAGATGGGTGGCAGGAGAGAGATCACTTGATCATTACCTGTTAGGTTCACTCCCTCTGGGACACCTGGCATTGGCCACTGTCGGTAGACAGGATCCTGGGCTGGATGGACCTTTGGTCTGACCTAGTACGGCCGTTCTTATGTTCTTACGATTTCATTCTTTTGGTCATTACCCAAAGTTCATGACTATAGGGGTGGATGGGGATACAGAGCGATCTGAGAACTTTGTCTAAGAAGTCAGCTTCCACTTCACCACCATGGGTCGGTATAGCACCTGGATCACTGCCGTTCATCTACTACTCCCACTTGCCATCACTCATGTACAAGACCCCTAAATACTTGAACTCTTCCACTAACAGCAGGTTCTCCCCCATCACCTGGAGACAGCAGTCCACATTCTTCCAGGAGTGGACCATGCTCTCTGATTTGGAGCTGCTGATTCTCATCCCAGCTGCTTCACGCTCAGTAGCGAAACATTCAAATTCCCATCAGAGATCGCGGTCTGAAGATGCAAGTAGGACATCATCTGCAAACAGCAGAGATGCCACCTCCAAGTCCCCATACTGGATGCACTCCACAGCATGACTGCACCTTGATATCCTGTCCATAAACATCATGAACAGGAGTGGGGACAAGTCACACCCTGGGCGGAGTCCAACGCCCACCTTGAACAAATTTGACTTAATGCCAAGAATATGAACACAAGTCTTACTCCGAGAATAGAGGGACCAGATTATCACATTTTCTGCAAATAACTTTTTTTCCACTAAAGACCCCAATTCTGAAATCACTTAGACATGCATCTAATCCCATTGAGCTCAGTGGGATTACTCCATTCATAAACATAAGTATGTGTTTACTAAATCAAGGCCCAACTCCTTTCTATCTTAAAATTATGAAAACAAATGAATTTAAACTAAAAATGAGTAAAAAGAAAAAAAATCCTAATTTCTTGTGAGCTAGGAAGGTGTTGGAAACGCAGATGTTTTCCTTAAAAATGTCATTACATACTATAATTGACATTGCAACATCATTTATGGAAAAGACTTTTTTTTTTTTTTTGAAAGTGAAACATCTTGATAATTAATTTGATTTAAAAATACATCTGAAAACAAATAAAACATGGACCCAATTCAAACCATGCAAAATGAAAATAACCTCAACATCTCATTTTATTTTTTTGCCAAAATTGTTGAGTTCCATATTTTTGTAGCTCTAGTTTATAGTTTGCTGTAAAATCCTGTGGCCTGGATTGTTGCCAGATAGGAAGAGCCATGTATAAGAGAAGCTTTGAGAGGGACTGAGTTTAACAGAGGCACAATCCCTCCCCTGATTTCCTATTGCATGGGGGAGGAGGAAGCTATTTTGCGTGGTGCACAGCTGCATTCTCTTTAGCAGACTGTTCTCTTCCCTACACCCAGTTTGGAGACAACTTAGCTCCACTTCCTGCTTGCCCTGGAAGGAGTAGTCCTTGCACTCCCTGATCTTTACATAGTGAGCACCAAGGAAGGAAAATTTGATCCCTGCACAAGGACCAATCAAAATCTGCCTCTATAGACTTTTATACTGATCTCTGTAGAAACATTCATTTTCTATAACCCTTGCTTTCTATGGGACTGCTCCATACATTTGCTAGTCCTGCCTTTGCCATCCACACACCAAAACTGAAACAAGACAACTTAGTGAGCTAATTTAGCTAACTTAGAAGTTGGTAGATGTGTATTCTCCAGGGGGGCAAGTATTTTAATTGTGATTTATTTTTAATATTCAGTAAGTGTACAAAGTATTATGAGAAAATTATCAAGCTTTAGATTCTTAGGATTTTTCCTTGAGCAAACGAGATGGGAGAATGACACAATGCTGTATATCCTTCCACATCCTATACTGAAATTATAGATATAAATTCTTGGAGGTGTAAGGCCTCAGTTCAGAAAGCATCCCTATTCAGGAGAGTAGAGACTTATGCTTAGATCCCATTGATATGAATGAGACAAAGACTGGTTAAAGTTGAAAGGTCTCAAGTGCTTTCTTGAATATGGATGGACTTAAGCCCGTCCTTGAGTGTTTTTCTGCCCTGGGGCCTGACTAGAGCTATACAACTGTTAAATTTGTGCTTAAAGTAATGATCATGATCTCTTTAAATCTTATAGTCACAAGAGTCATTAAACGCGCAGAGGTTTTTTTTTTTAAGAAATAACTTATAAGTAGCCATTTTATGTGCAACATAAAAAAAGGATACAAGTCTTACCATTTCAAATGTAAATAAAAGATGAAAAGCCCCTGCCACTTTTTATTGGCAGTGCCAATAAACTGTTTTTGCTGCCTCGGATTTTTGTTCAGCATCTTGCTGTCCGCACTGATTCATCAATAGGAATGAATAACAGGGCTTTTTCAATAAAAATCCAATATACAAAGCAAATCACGGTTACATAACTGCCAATATACAAGCATCCCACTGTGCTGCACAATACTTGTCAAATTAACTTCCATTTAATTAAAAGCTCAATCAGACAGATCGGCTTTCAGTTCACTTAAAAAAAAAAAAACTATTTTGTGTCAATGTTTTTGATATTAGGATATAACGAATATGAGGTGCATAGATGCTAAATGGCTCAGGACTTGATGAGCTCAATCAGATGTTCTGTGTTACTAACAAACTAATATTCTTCTATCTCATGACAAGTCAATAATAAACAGATCTGAGCTGGAGATTGTGTAGTGTTATATTATCAATAACAATTTCAAACCACCATTCACTAACTTTTTTAAAATGTGCTTTGTCAATTTTACCTTGATGTATTTTTTGTGTGTCTGAGTGCTCTATATTTACATGGTCTAAAAAAAAAAATCAAAAGTAAAATATATAATCAGAGCTTCAGTATTGGTAACTCTGCTGCTAAATACATATTTGCAGCCTTTATTCCTTAGTAAGTTACATGAAATGAAGATAAATAAGGGACTTTATTTTCTAAGTGCCAGACCCTTTCACAAGCTCTATTTTCTATTGACAAATCATAGAATCATAGAGTATCAGGGTTGGAAGGGACCTCAGGAGGTCATCTAGTCCAACCCCCTGCTCAAAGCAGGACCAATTCCCAACTAAATCATCCCAGCCAGGGCTTTGTCAAGCCTGACCTTAAAAACCTCTAAGGAAGGAGATTCCACCACCTCCCTAGGTAACCCATTCCAGTGCTTCACCCACCCTCGTAGTGAAAAAGTTTTTCCTAATATCCAACCTAAACCTCCCCCACTGCAACTTGAGACCATTACTCCTTCTTCTGTCATCTGCTACCACTGAGAACAGTCTAGCTCCATCCTCTTTGGAACTCCCTTTCAGGTAGTTAAAAGCAGCTATCAAATCCCCCCTCATTCTTCTCTTCTGCAGACTAAATAATCCCAGTTCCCTCAGCCTCTCCTCATAAGTCACGTGCTCCAGCCCCCTAATCATTTTTGTTGCCCTCTGCTGGACTCTTTCCAATTTTTCCACAGCCTTCTTGTAGTGTAGGGCCCAAAACTGGACATGGTACTCAAGATGAGGCCTCACCAATGTCGAATAGAGGGGAATGATCATGTCGCTCGATCTGCTGATAGAAGAAATAACTAAAGAAGTATGTGTAATTATGTAAAACCTAAATAAAATGTGTTGGATTTTCCTGTCCACTAAGGCCACTTTGTGTGGTGTACAAAAGCAGCCAGAGAGGGTCCACAGAGAATTCTCCTGATATAGTGGAACCGTCCATTGGCATAAAGAATGGAACAGCTACACGTACCCCTCCCCTGATGGAAGGTCCCTGCAGGACCATATAGTTGTGGCATAAGTTAAAGCCAGGCAGGAGCACCTCTAACTTATGCCAAAGCTGGGAAGCTCCAGATCTAGGATTACAACCAGCAACTTGAGGCCTCTCATCTCCACTCTTGAGGCAATCTTTTATATAGTGGAACGTCAAGCCTGAGAAATCTACAATTTAATAAGCAAAATTGAAATTGGCCTTTTAAAACACATTTTTATTCAAGGCAAATGACTGAATTCTGTTGTTCGAATGAAGTGTACAGATATTTCCCAAAAAGAGAAGAACAGGAGTACTTGTGGCACCTTAGAGACTAACAAATTTATTAGAGCATAAGCTTTCGTGGACTACAGCCCACTTCTTCGGATGCATATAGAATGGAACATATATTGAGGAGATATATATACACACATACAGAGAGCATAAACAGGTGGGAGTTGTCTTACCAACTCTGAGAGGCCAATTAATTAAGAGAAAAAAAACTTTTGAAGTGATAATCAAGATAGCCCAGTACAGACAGTTTGATAAGAAGTGTGAGAATACTTACAAGGGGAGATAGATTCAATGTTTGTAATGGCTCAGCCATTCCCAGTCCTTATTCAAACCGGAGTTGATTGTGTCTAGTTTGCATATCAATTCCAGCTCAGCAGTCTCTCGTTGGAGTCTGTTTTTGAAGTTTTTCTGTTGTAATATAGCCACCCGCAGGTCTGTCACTGAATGACCAGACAGGTTAAAGTGTTCTCCCACTGGTTTTTGAGTATTTTGATTCCTGATGTCAGATTTGTGTCCATTAATTCTTTTGCGTAGAGACTGTCCGGTTTGGCCAATGTACATGGCAGAGGGGCATTGCTGGCACATGATGGCATATATCACATTGGTAGATGTGCAGGTGAACGAGCCCCTGATGGTATGGCTGATGTGATTAGGTCCTATGATGATGTCACTTGAATAGATATGTGGACAGAGTTGGCATTGGGGTTTGTTACAAGGATAGGTTCCTGGGTTAGTGGTTTTGTTCAGTGATGTGTGGTTGCTGGTGAGTATTTGCTTTAGGTTGGGGAGTTGTCTGTAAGCGAGGACAGGTCTGCCTCCCAAGATATGTGAGAGTAAAGGATCATCTTTCAGGATAGGTTGTAGATCTCTGATGATGCGCTGGAGAGGTTTTAGTTGGGGGCTGAAGGTGACAGCTAGTGGTGTTCTGTTATTTTCTTTGTTGGGCCTGTCTTGTAGGAGGTGACTTCTGGGTACTCGTCTGGCTCTGTCAATCTGTTTTTTCACTTCAGCAGGTGGGTATTGTAGTTTTAAGAATGCTTGATAGAGATCTTGTAGGTGCTTGTCTCTATCCGAGGGATTGGAGCAAATGCGGTTATATCTTAGAGCTTGGCTGTAGACAATGGATCGTGTGGTGTGTCCTGGATGGAAGCTGGAAGCATGTAGGTAAGTGTAGCGGTCAGTAGGTTTCCGGTATAGGGTGGTATTTATGTGACCATCGCTTATTAGCACAGTAGTGTCCAGGAAATGGACCGCTTGTGTGGATTGATCTAGGCTGAGGTTGATGGTGGGATGGAAATTATTGAAATCATGGTGAAATTCCTCAAGGGCTTCTTTTCCATGGGTCCAGATGATGAAGATGTCATCAATGTAGCGCAAGTAGAGTAGGGGCGTTAGGGGACGAGAGCTAAGGAAGCGTTGTTCTAAGTCAGCCATAAAAATGTTGGCATATTGTGGGGCCATGCGGGTACCCATAGCAGTGCCGCTGACTTGAAGGTATATATTGTCCCCAAATGTGAGATAGTTGTGGGTGAGGACAAAATCACAAAGTTCAGCCACCAGGTTAGCTGTGACATTATCAGGGATACTGTTCCTGATAGCTTGTAGTCCATTGTGTGGAATATTGGTGTAGAGGGCTTCTACGTCCATAGTGGCCAGGATGGTGTTTTCTGGAAGATCACCGATGGATTGTAGTTTCCTCAGGAAGTCAGAGGTGTCTCGAAGATAGCTGGGAGTGCTGGTAGCGTAGGGTCTGAGGAGAGAGTCTACATAACCAGACAAGCCAAAAACACTTAAAAACCAGTGGGAGAACACTTTAACCTGTCTGGTCATTCAGTGACAGACCTGCGGGTGGCTATATTACAACAGAAAAACTTCAAAAACAGACTCCAACGAGAGACTGCTGAGCTGGAATTGATATGCAAACTAGACACAATCAACTCCGGTTTGAATAAGGACTGGGAATGGCTGAGCCATTACAAACATTGAATCTATCTCCCCTTGTAAGTATGCTCACACTTCTTATCAAACTGTCTGTACTGGGCTATCTTGATTATCACTTCAAAAGTTTTTTTTCTCTTAATTAATTGGCCTCTCAGAGTTGATAAGACAACTCCCACCTGTTTATGCTCTGTATGTGTGTATATATATCTCCTCAATATATGTTCCATTCTATATGCATCCGAAGAAGTGGGCTGTAGTCCACGAAAGCTTATGCTCTAATAAATTTGTTAGTCTCTAAGGTGCCACAAGTACTCCTGTTCTTCTTTTTGCGGATACAGACTAACACGGCTGCTACTCTGAAACCAGATATTTCCCAGTGCCCTTTTCCCATTCATCCCAAAGTATGATTCATCACAGCAGGCAGTGTTATAGTAAAACTTCTGATTAAACTCACACAAAATGCTAAAGCTAAAACCGAACTAAAACCAGCCACAATCTCCCCTGAAAAGATTAAGAGAAAAAGAAGAAAAAAGCATCAACCACCAAAAAAAATTATACTGTTAAAAAACCCTTGAACACTGTGAAACGAAATTGCTGCCCGTGGAATTATAGAAGTAGTTATGCTATCTAGAAAACTAAAGAGAACATAATGTTACAATATTACCCCAAATAGGCAAAAATTCATTTCCCCCCTTCCCATCTTTTTTTTTTTTTTAAATTATAGTCTTTCTTGGTATGATTGGTCTCTTTAGTGTGCAGACATTTTGGATAAATGGTAATGTTGACAGTTGAAATTATTTCCTTCCTTAAATGTTAAAAGAGAGGGTGACAAATGCAAAAGGCAAGGGGATACATTAGAGTTGAGACAGTGCAGGCTGTGAGTTCCTGTAAATATACATATTGTATTTTTCAAAGTCATAGCAAAGAGGAGAAAGGAAAATCATGTTACGGGGACAACAACAGAAAGGGTAAAGAGGCACGTTAAATATAACAAGCCTTGATTTTCCTCTTATTTAACCAGAATAAATGAGGAGCAACTATTGAAGTCAATAATGTAAAACTGGTGTAAATCTCTCTCTTTCTCCTCTTGCTAGTCCTCTTTACAGAATATAAACTATACATATACATCTTCAATACAGTGCAATATAGAGGAAATGGGGGGGGGGAAAACTTTGAAGTGTTTACCAGAGGAGTTAAGGTTAGGGGTGGGTGGCAGTTCAGACAGAGTAAGACCTGGTGCACCCTCAGAAAAGAGCACAATACTTTTTGTGGGTTATGGAATCATTGTTGATAAATTTATTAACAGTTTCTTCTGAAAGTCGTTCTGGAGCTCTTTTTACCTGCTTGCGTTTTCCTGGTAAGGGTACGCTAGATTGCACAACACACATAGGAAACTTCAAGTAATAAATGGTACTGAGAAGGTAGATCAGGAACCTTCTGTTCTTCCTGTCTTGTAACACAAGAACAAGGGGACATTCAATGAAATTAAAAGATGGCAAACTGGAAATCCAATAAAAGGATAGGCTCGATAAGTCAGTCTTGAGCTTGATAAGTTTATGGAGGGGATGGTATGATTGCCTATAATATGATCCATCTGCAACTGCTAGTAGCAAATACTCTCAATGGCCAGAGATGGAACACTAAGTATAGAGGCCTCTAAGTTACTCCAGAGAATTATTTCTTAGGTGTCTGGCTGGTGGGTCTTACCAGCATGCTCAGATCCAACTCATCACCATAGCTGGGATCAGGAAGGAATTTTCCACCAGGTCAGATTGGCAGAGACCCTGTGGTTTTGTTTTTGGTTTTGCCTTCTTCTGCAGCATGATCACTTGCAGGTTTAAACTAGAATAAATGGTGGATTTCCTGTAACTTGAAGTCTTTAAATCATGATTTAAGGACTTCAGTAACTCAGCCAGAGGTTAAGTCTATTACAGGAGTGTGAGTTTCTGCAATGTGCAAAAGATCAGGCTAGATGAATATGATGATCCCTTTTGGCCTTAAAGATTGTGAGTCTATGAAATACTTTTTCACCCAATGCATAATTAGACTGCAGAACTCTTTCCACAGGAATTCATTGAGGCCAAAGATGTATCCAATCCTTATTTAATCTTGCTGCTTATATGAACATCAAGAACATCCAGAGTTATCATAATTAATTATAAACATTTTGGAAGGGATATTAAACCTCATGTTTCAAGTCATAAAACAATGGATGAGACCTAAAATAGGGGGCAGATTATCTTACAACTACTACTGGGGTAGCCTTATATCTTCTGTTGAAGCATCTGATTCTGACCATGGTCAGAGGCAGAATATTGGACTACACAGACCTTGGTTCTGATCCAGTATGGCAATTCCTATGTCCCTATCCCTTGTGCATACCTCACAAATCAGAGGCCCACAGGGAAACCTCACAATGCAAAAAAATAAAAAAAAATAGTTAGCAATGGAGCTACCAACCCTCCCCAAACTTTTGTGTTGGGGAGAGATGTTGTTTTGTTGACCTCCATTTTTTCTCAGTATGAGTAGGTGAGGGAGAAAGAATAAAGAGCACAAGCGATTCTATATACTTTTTTGAATAGGTAGCTGAATGCCAAAATAAAATTCCATTTACTGACAATTATAGCAATTCCTTTCATAGGTTCTGCTCCCTCAGTTCACTCTTTAACCATGAGAATCCAAATTTATTTAGCTTTCATTTGATTTTCTGTGATCTCTAAATTTCTGCATAATAAAGTATTTTCCTCAGATGATGTTTCCCGTTTAACCACCTCAACCATATGCTAAAGTCCTAGGTATCCAACTGGGTTTCTGCAGAGTAGCCTACAGGCAGAATAGTTTTCAGGAAGGTATCATCCGGTTCCAAATTGATTAGAGAGTGGGTAGAAAACTGATCATATACCCTGGATAAACTGTTCCCTACAAATCCTTCCTGCATAGTATTGAAACCTTATTTGAAATTAGAATTTCAAAGAGCTGTGCATCTGCCAAGGGTTTTTTGAAGTCTCCTACTTTTTGGGTGCTACTAAAGGTAATAGCTTTCCTAGATAAAATTCAGAAATCAAAGGAAAGCCCTGCAAGTCAACAAAAGTCAGCAACTAAACCCTACTGGATGAACACATCCATAGAACCCCTTCTCCTTAGAACACCTATTTAGTGTATATGCATCTGCCTAGCATGAATGGTTTGGTGCCCATAAGCAGCTTCCTTTGGCCATCCTGGAGAAGCCCCCACCTCCCAACAGGAACAGCAGAAACAGATGTTTCTAGTCCTTTTGCCATCAGGGAGGTTGGATCTATGGCTGTCCAGCTATTCCATATTAATATGCAATAGAAAAGCACATTGTACTCAGAAAAAAAGTTAGACTTTCTGGAAATTGTATGACAATCAGCAATATCTAATTTTTATTGTATGTGGGTTAATTTACAGCTAGTGATTCACATAATAAAAGAACTGCAGTACCACTCTGATTGTCATCTCAATGTCAGCAACAAGACATGTATTGGCTGTGTGCAACAGCAACAATTAGATATGTGCTATTTAAAAAGTAAAGAATATATATAATCAAGCAATCAGTTAAAAATCTGCCAACAGCCAGACAGGATACCTGCTAGTTGATATTAAATTATTTGGAATGAAAGCTTTCACAGAGTCAGTAACTGTCAGATCTTCAGCTTGACATGATCTGATTTTTAACATAACAATGCCAAAGCCTGGTCTGGTGGGGAATTAAAGTGGGAATTAATTTGTGAACTCCTGGGCAAGAAGACACAAAGGAAAAAAATGGACAAAAATATGAAATCATGAAAACAGATGACTTTTTTTTTAATACCATGTATGAACTGCACAAGGGTATAATTGTGCCCTGCATTCCTAAACAGTGACATGATACTCTGTATTCAGTCCCAATTTATGTATCAAAGTATTGTATGTTTATAGCTATTACTGTCAGACAGAAATATAATGCAGGGCCTGATTCTTTCAGCCTTATTCATTTGATTCCATTGGGACTACTTGAACAGTAAGCTACTCACCAGGGCCATGAGTTAGACTCTTAGGTGCTATAATGATACAAATAATAAATGCTACTACTAAGAGTTGGGTGGGCAAAATTGAGCCCTTAAAATCATTTCAGTTCTGCATACAATATGGTGTGTGATCTGCCTCCATGCCTATTACGTTTTGCAGTGCATCAGACAGCTCTGAAGTAACTGAGGCAATGACATTAAAAGAATGGTGGACTTCTATTTTCCATCATATTGGGAAAGGTCATCATGTCACAAGCATAAAATGGAGAAACAGAAAAGTTCCATCACCAGTGCAATGTATATCGTACCTACATCAGCATTAACTTTATTAAAATGTATTTCTTAGAAATACCTGATTTTGTGGTAATTAATGAATCTTTCTGAATTAGGCCAAATTTTGCACTCATGCATTTTCATGCAACACCTTAGAAGTCCATTTTTAAACCTCTGATTAGAAAACATGAAACTGTTGCATTATTTTTTTCATCATTCTCAAATCATCATAACATTGTTTCCATTTGGCAAAAAATGTTGTCATGTCACAAACCATGTTTTGTGTGTTGTGTTTGTGGAGAGGCATGATGATGTTTTACTCAGCATCTCTTAAAAATAAAACGGAAACAAACAAACAACAAAAGCTATTAGACCCTTTCTTGAGAAGACATCTCGTGTATTCTCATTTACAGTCAGGCCTCTTGATATCACTCTGTCACGGCAAAGGCACCTTAATTTGCATATAAATCAGATACAGATATTCTAGTTTCAAAACTTGAAACTAAGCTGATTTTGATTCATACATTGCTTTAAAATGATAGACACTCTTTAAGCTTTCAACCAGTAGAACATTTTTGCTTTCCTCTAACTCCAGAATGATTGATCCATTTTACTTTAAAATGTGTAGCAAACAAATAAATAAACACACAAACCATCTCCTCTGGCCTCAGTAGGTTTTTACTCTAGGTAGGGTAACTATTACAAATAATATTAATTCTGGTCCTTCTTTCTTTTCTATGTAACACCATCTCACTTGGTAAATTATGCTCTGTATAGAACATTATAATTTATATGACTCATTCTTCTGAGCTAATAGTTGGCTTTTTAGAGAGAGATTGTAGTATTTAGGAGAATCTATAGTAAGGGGTGTTACAGAGTCACAGCAACGTATGGGGATAGCCCACTTTTATACTCTGGTGAGGTGCAGCTTACTCCTTCAAGTATTGGCAGCCAGGGATTTTGCTAGTAACATGACATTATTAGGTGTTCTTGGTACCCATGGCAGATATAATGCATATAGTAACTGAAACCATTATGTGCATTTGGATTCCTTGGAGGATTTTGTTTATATAAAATAATCAACCTTGAATGTTTTGACAGCATTTAAAGAATAGCCTGTACCTTTATTTACCAGACTATCACTTTGAAATAGCAATGGACAAAAATCAGCTTTCAGCCTAAGCAGGACCAATGCTTTCTGACTTCACCAGTTATCCCTACTGTTTGTGACCTCAAGACTGAACTACTACAATGCACTATACCTTGGGTAACTCTTGATCATTTTCCCCACCCCAAAAGCTATAGCAAGTGAAGAATCAAGCTACCTGCTTACCCAGTAGAACTAGCTGTAGGAAGTACATTAAACCTGTCCTCCGAGGTCTGTGGAAGTTACTGGTTGGTTTTGATTTTGATATATAAATAATTAAATGGGTTTCAGTCGTCTGTGCTAGTAGATGAGCACACTTCCTATTCAATATTGTGATGTCTGAGATCAGCTGGAATAGTTTTGATAACAGTTCCCAGTGTTGAACATCTGGTGCTAGATCCTCAGCTGGTCTACATCATTTTTTCTCCTTTGACGTCAAAGTAGCTATTTAGTATATCCTGAGGATCTGGTACCTAGAGACAAGTGGTAGCTCTGGAATTTGCTTCTCCTTTAGGTTGGCCAGAGCCCAGCTATGCTGACTGTCAGGGTAGAGAGTAAAGCTTATCTGTTTTCTCGGGCTTTTGCTTGAGTGGCTGGTGGGGAGAAATATGTTTGTTCTCTCTAAGAGGGAGGGGTCACTATATAGCTGACAATGCTCAGCATGTTATGCATTTTGTTCACAATATATAAATGAATCCAAAATGCTTTTGATCACAATATACATACATAACTTTCCTGAAATTGTTTTACAATCCCATCTGAGAGCAAACACATTGAAACAGCAACTCAGAGTCCGAAATGTGATTGGGAGCTGCAGCATTGTGCCAGGCACTCAGTGAACTGAAATGCATGCCCCAGTTCAATTGGGATACTTATGTGCTTAAAGTTGAGCATGTGCTTAAGTGCTTTACTGGATCAAGATTAGCGAACCAGGTCTGAGAGCTCAGTCCATAGATGGAGGCATTGCAAAGAAAGAACAGAGATGGCAGTAGGAGAAGGAAAAGATAGGGGGTTGAAGCTGACATCTGTGTCAGGTAGCTAGAATATGGTACCTTTAATGAATGAAACAAGCTAAATATAATATTAAGGGTCTGATTTGGATCTCATATTAGTTTAACACTGTGATATACTCAAGGTGCAATCTGGACTTATGAACAGCTGTGTCCCCTGATATCTCCAACCTGGGGTGCCTCTTACCCTGCTTTGCTGTGAGAGCTACCACTGCTGGTCTGCTCACACACAGCCTCCAGCATGTAAATTACTCCCAATTATATTGTATAAGTGTTATAGCCAGCCACTCTTTAATTACACTGCGGAGCACCAGCAGCAAACTCCCAGTCCCAGACTTTCCTCAGACATGTGCGTCTTGTACTGCCCAGCTTTCTCTTGGACAATTCAGGCTCATATAAAGTCCGGCATTTTATTAACAGAAAATGATATTCACAAATCCTCTTGATGAGATAAGAGGAGATATAGCCGGGGAAATGGGATTGGACATAAGAAGGAGAGGGGGGACGAACACAAAGAGGCCTGTAACATATTGCATTACTAATGGGAGACAGGCTAAACGACATGCGTTAGGATGTTTATACACCAATGCGAGAAGCCTAGGTAACAAAATAGAGGAATTGGAGCTCCTGGTCCGAGATTTGAAACCGGATATTGTAGGAATAACTGAAACGTGGTGGAATGGCAGTTACGACTGGAATACAGGTATGGAAGGGTATGTGCTGTTTAGGAAACACCGAAACAGAGGTAAGGGTGGGGGGGGGTCGCATTGTATGTAAATAATGAGAAGCTGTAAAGAAATAATAATTGATGGAATAGATAACACGGAGTCCGTCTGGGCAATACTCACACTGGGTAAAAGAACTACTAGAGCCTCTCCGGGGATAGTGCTTGGGGTGTGCTA
Source organism: Chrysemys picta bellii (assembly GCF_011386835.1). Classification (NCBI taxonomy): domain Eukaryota; kingdom Metazoa; phylum Chordata; order Testudines; family Emydidae; genus Chrysemys; species Chrysemys picta. The sequence goes on from NC_088792.1 coordinate 146,375,837, forward strand.
TAGACCGCCGGGATCGACCCAGGATATGGATAAGGAACTATTTAATGTATTTAGGGAAGTAAATACTAATAGGAACTGTGTAATTATGGGGGACTTTAACTTCCCAGATATAGATTGGGGAACGAACGCTAGTAGCAATAATAGGGCTCAGATGTTCCTAGAAGTGCTTGCTGATCAATTCCTTCATCAAGTGGTAGCTGAACCGACAAGGGGGGAGGCCATTTTGGATTTGGTTTTGGTGAGTAGTGAGGACCTGGTTGAGGAAGTGGTTGTAGGGGACAACTTGGGCTCCAGTGATCATGAGCTAATTCGGTTTAAACTAAATGGAAGGAGTAACAGAATTAAATCAAAGACTAGGGTTTATAATTTTAAAAAGGCTAATTTTAACAAACTAAGAGGACTGATAAGGGAAGTGGATTGGGCAAACGTATTAATGGATCTAAAGGCAGATGAGGCCTGGGATTACTTTAAATTAAAGCTGCATGAGCTGTCAGAGGCCTGTATCCCAAAAAAGGGAAAAAGGTTAGTAAGCAAGAGATTTAGACCTAGCTGGATGAGCGACCGTCTCAAAGGGGCGATTAGGAAAAAACAGAAAGCGTACAAAGAGTGGAAGAGGGGAGGGATCAGTAAGGAAACTTACCTTATTGAGGTCAGAGCATGTAGAGATGGAGTGAGAAAGGCCAAAAGCCGTGTAGAGTTGGACCTCGCAAGGGGAATTAAAAGCAATAGTAAGAGATTCTAGAGCCATATAAATAGGAAGAAAGCAAAGAAAAAAGAAGTGGGACCGCTGAAGACTATATCCGGAGAGGACATCAAGGATAATCTAGGCATGGCGCAATATCTCAATGAATATTTTGCGTCGGTGTTTAATGAGACCAATGAAGGGATTAGGAATACTAGCAGAGTGACAGAGGGGGATACAGGAGGGGAGATTACCATATCCAAGGTAGAAACCAAACTTGAACACCTTAATGGGGCTAAGTCGGGCGGACCAGACGATCTTCATCTGAGAATATTGAAGGAATTGGCGCGGGAAATAGCAGGCCCCTTAGCGAAAATTTTTAATGAATCTGTAAACTCAGGGGTGGTTCCGTTAGACTGGAGAATAGCTAATGTGGTACCTATTTTCAAGAAAGGGAAAAAAAGTGACCCAGGTAACTACAGGCCTGTTAGTTTAACATCTGTAGTGTGCAAGGTGCTGGAGAAAATTCTGAAAGAGAAAGTAGTTGAGGACCTTGAGGTTAAGGGCAATTGCGACAAATTACAACATGGGTTTACAAAGGGCAGATCATGCCAAACCAATCTGATCTCCTTCTCCGAGAAAGTAATGGACTTATTAGATAAGGGAAATGCGGTGGACCTAATATACCTTGATTTCAGTAAAGCGTTTGATACTGTACCGGATGAGGAATTATTGGTTAAACTGGAAAAGATGGGGATCGATATGAAAATCCAGAGGTGAATAAGGAATTGGTTAATGGGGAGAATGCAGCGGGTCGTGTTGAAGGGAGGTCAGGTTGGAGGGAGGTCACCAGTGGAGTTCCTCAAGGTTCGGTTTTGGGACCCATTTTATTTAATCTATTTATTACTGACCTCGGAACTGACTGTAGGAGTGGGCTGATAAAATTTGCGGATGACACAAAGCTGGGAGGCATTGCCAATTCGGAGGAGGATAGGGATATTCTGCAGGGAGACTTGAATGAGCTTGTGAATTGGAGTATCAGAAATAGGATGAAATTTAATAGTGAAAAGTGTAAGGTGATGCATTTAGGGATGACTAACAGCAATTTTAGTTACAAGCTGGGGACGCTGGGTTAGAAGTGACAGAGGAGGAGAAAGACCTCGGGGTCTTGGTAGACCGTAGGATGACTATGAGTCGACAATGTGACGTGGCAGTGAAAAAAGCCAATGCAGTCTTGGGTTGCATTAGGCGAGGAATATCTAGTAGGAACAAGGAGGTGCTGCTTCCGTTGTATAAGGCGCTGGTGAGACCACATTTGGAGTACTGTGTGCAGTTCTGGTCTCCCATGTTTAAAAAAGATGAACTCAAACTGGAACGGGTAGAGAGAAGGGCCACTAGAATGATCAGAGGAATGGAAAAGGAGACTATGAGGAGCTCGGGTTGTTTAGTCTGTCCAAACGAAGGCTGAGGGGGGATATGATTGCTCTCTTTAAATATATCAGAGGGATAAATACCAGGGAGGGAGAGGAACTGTTCCAGCTCAGTACTAATGTGGACACAAGAACGAACGGATATAAACTGGCTGTGGGGAAGTTTAGGCTTGAAATAAGACGAAGATTTCTGACGGTCAGAGGGGTGAAATATTGGAACAGCCTTCCGAGGGAAACTGTGGGGGCGAAGGACCTGTCTGGTTTTAAGATTAAGTTAGATAAGTTTATGGAGGGAATGGTTTAATGGAAAAACATGATTTTAGCCAAATTAATACCATGCCTTGGTAGGTAAATAGTATAATGGCCAATGAGGGTCAGGCTGGAGACTCTTGCCTACATGCTCGGGGTTTTACTGATCGCCATATTTGGGGTCGGGAAGGAATTTTCCTCCAGGGTAGATTGGCAGAGGCCCTGGAGGTTTTTCACCTTCCTCCGCAGCATGGGGCAGGGATCGCTAGCAGGAGGGTTCTCTGCCAATTGAAGTCACTAAGCCACAGGATTTGGGGACTTCAACAGCAGAGTCAAGGGAAAGGGTAGGGATGGCTTTGTGGCCTGCGACATGCAGGGGGTCAGACCAGATGATCATAATGGTCCCTTCTGACCTTAAAGTCTATGAGTCTATGAGTCTACGCCAAGTGGAGTTTCCCAAACATATCAATTCAAACACATTGGTTTAAATAAAACCATAAAACAAATATATTACCTACAAAAGGATAGCCTTATATCCATGTCTACACTGGCAATTGAACGACAAAACTTTTGTCTTTCAGAGATGTTAACCCCTGTCCCCTGAAAGACAAAATTTTGCTATGACAAGTGCCAGTGTGAACAGCGCATTGTCGGCAGGAGCGCTCTCCTGCCAACAACACTAATGCTGCTTGTTGGGGGTTGAAGGTTTTTTTTCGGCAGGAGAGCTGACAAACAGAGGCTACACTGCATGCCTTTTAGTGGCACGGATGAAGCAACACAGCCATGTCACTAAAAGCTGTGTAGTGTAGATATAACTTAAGTAATGAGGCATAAAACTCAGAACTGGTTACAAGAAAAATACAAGTAAAATGCAACTAATGCCTTACTTCTCATCCTAGAGAGAATTCAAAGCAAAAGTCTCTCTCACCACATATTTCAGCAGCCTTACTAGCTGAACTTCTTTCAGTCAGGATATATCCCCCAATCCAATGCCACTTGCTTTGTTCTTCAGGTGTTGTGGATGCCATGGGCATGAGAGAAAGTGAGGAAATAATTTGGGTCTGCTCTCCCTTCTTATAATTCTTTCTCTTCTTTGAGAAGTATCTCCAGCTGAGGTTCAGGAGACTGAAGGTCTGTTTGGATAGGAACCCCAAGCTGTCAAAATATAGATTTTTCGCCTACATCTTCTTACCGTCATCCTCCCCACTTACCCAAGTGACGGTTCATTTGATTTTGCTGACACCTGGCTGTGGAGTCAGCTAGCCTTTTGTCTCTGGGGAACTGGTTTGCAGCCTCTTCCCAGAGTTAGAACATGCCTTAGTAATACCATAAAGCAGAATTTTATAACTTTACATACAATGTTGCCACACATATTTTACCAGGACAATAATGATAAGCAAATTACAAGTTTTCAAATGATACCTCACAGGGCAAATGATACATTTTGTACAAGTGAGGTATCGTAATTCTGTAAAATGGGTGAACATGGAGGTACAGACCATCACAAACACAGTTAATTAACTTTTACTTCATTGGAGTTGCCCTTAGTTTATACCTATGTAATTGAGATCAGAATCAAGTCCCAACTATGTAATACATAATTAGCTATTTACTTACTGTGTCTCTTTTCCTTTCTGTGTCCTCCTTACCTTCCTATCCAATCCCTGAGCCCAGCATTTTCTAGTTGGTAAATTTACATGTAATTGCTTTTTAAAAACAATAAAACACATTTTCTGTCCCAAGTATGAGGCAAACTTTCAGCTGAACACATTGATCTTGTGTCTGAACTACAAATTGGTAAATCCCTTTACTGCCCTCCCTACTGCCGGACCCAAATATTGGGAATGAAGGTTTTCGAAGGGAAGAAGATTGATAAAAATTGTGCAGAAATGGCTGACAAAATTCAGGAATGAAGATGAGATTTTCCCTCATAGTAGAACACCACCTATATTTGTCACTACAATAGGGTCTGATCTAACGCTTATTGAAGTCATTTGAGACTCCTATTAATTTCAGTGGGTGTTGAACGAACCCCTTATTGACCATAGAAAACATGATAAAACCTACTTTATCTTAGGGTTTTACATTGCCACCCATCACCATAGTATTTGAGTGCATAATATGGCAACCCTAATGTAGCCAAGCTGTCTGTGGTGACGCTAATTAAAAAAGGACAGCAATGAGCTAGTTTTATCAAAAACTTGATACTTGATCTAATGGTAAATTTGTCAAAGATAATTCACTTCTTCTCATTAGCTATCTCCAGATTTTTAATTATAAATTTAATGTCTGCTTTTGGAAGGGTAAAAAATTGAAGAGTATACTACTGTAATTTGATTTACTATAGTGCTTTGTCTAATTATACTGCATACCTATTAATATATCTGCATATGAGTATTACAATTGGATGATCACATTTTTGACCTGCTTTATTAGGTCAAAAAGTCACAGATTTCCCAAGAGTAATCTTATTCAAGTCACTATTGAATTCAAATTCAGCACATGGCTATCCAAGATGATAACTCTGTTCTTCTAAAGGCTGCAGCAGCTGGTTAAACATATTGAGTGCATTTTAACTTTTTGTGCAAAATCTTCTTCACCTTCTTCACTTAGGAATCGTCCTGATGCAATCATAAGTATCACTCATATGAGTACGGTGAGCAGGATTCGACTCACTGTCGCAGAACATGACTTTGTTACTAGATGCTGATTAAATTCAGACAAAGCTAGACAAAATAAAACTGGTAAGAGCGTTCACATTTTTAACAGTGAGAATAATTAACTATTGGAACAGCTTAATAGAGCTGGCTGAAATTTTTTGAACAATATTTTTCTCTTTGAAAATGTGTTTTTTTTTTTTTCTAATCAAAATTTAAGAATATTTTTTAATATTTTTTGTTTTGTTTTTTTCTTTTCTCCCCTCATCCCGCTTTCCAGTGGAAAAATGGAAAAGGGGGGAAATGAAAACCAAAAAAACTGAATGAAGGAATAAATATATAGACGTAAATTAATGAAATGTGAATAAGTGAAAGACTGTTCCTTTTTTAAACCTGCTATGTGGAATGAAAATTATTTCATTTTTGTTTTTAATTGCCGCTTTTTTGTTACCACTTTTTAAACAGCTCTCCAACTTACCAAGCAAAGTGGTGGGTTCTCCATCACCTGAAGTCTTTAGGTCCAGGTGCCTTTCTGAAAGATATGCCATACTTAAATCTCCATTTATGGGCTTGATGCAAGAATTATTGGGTCAAATTGTACAACTCTGTGTTATGCAGGGTGGCAGAAACATACTCAAATGGTTCTTCTGGCTTTGAAATCTGTGCATGACATCCTGTCTCCATTGAAGTCAATGGGAGTTTTGCCACTGACTTCAATGGAGCCAGGATTTTACCATTTGAATCAATTAAATTCATGTAGGATACTGGATGTCAGGGAAAATCTGTCATAAACCATGCTTCATGCATGTACTATAGCTATAAGCCAAATCTTAGTTTACGCCTATGCAACTTTGCTGATGTTAGTGGGTTTGTGAGGTTGTATATGAAGGCAGGATTTAGCCTCTGATTACAAATAAAAGGATATAGATTAAGGCAGACACTTTATCGTTATCAATTTCATTTATCTGTTTTATGACAGTGATGAGAAGCACCAGTCAGAATGGGGGTCACATGGTAGTCCTGGCAGAAACATATCTCCTATTGTTTTATTTTTGTCTGAGGGCTGTACCTTTATCTGACACTAAATCAGGATGAGACAGTGGATCAAGAAGCCAGCATAGGAGTGTAAAACTGCAACAACAACAACAGAGGGAAAGAAGTTGCTTTTCAGATAAGACTGAGTGTGGGAGAACAGGAAAAATAGTGACCTCTCAATTAGAAATGAAAACTTCAGAATAGGTTGCTTTATAAAACTTGCTGTTGGAGCTTCAGTTTAAGATCATCTATACATTGTTTGATTACATGGAAAGAAAGCTGTTGTTCATTTCACGTACATGGAGAGATTCTGGAAGTAATTATTCCCATAATGAAACAACTGCAAATGAGAAATGTATTATTATAAATGATCTCTTTGTCACCCGTTAGGTGGGAAACACATTACTTTAATATCTTTCAAACTGAGCAGCATAATTATTTGATGAGACCAATCTCCATTACGTATCTCATCCTCTAATTATAATGTATTAGTTTTACCAGTGATTATGGAGAAATTAGTTTAGCCAAGCAAGAAATCAATAATTCAAACCATTAATTAAATTTCATGAGAAAGTTCCATATTCCTGTGGGCACACAGTTAGTGACTCGCTGACTTTATTTAATTTCTTTCCCTAAGTATGATGCACCCTCCACAAGCAGAGAAATAGTGGCAGAGAATAAATGGGTGCAGCTGGGTGGGAGAGGAAAGAGGGAGAGAAGAAAGATGTGAAAAAATAGATTGATTAAGAAAAGCATAGTGTCATGTTTGTTAATAGAGTTGCAGCAAACTGGTCTCTGGCTGGTTTAGCACCGCCAAGCACTGTGGTTTAAAGCTCATCAGCAGTTTGCTCTCCTCCCAATAGGCTTATTCTTCACAGAGAGCCTGTATATTAGGCTCACTTTGAAGAGTGAATATATAGAGAGAGAGTTGAAATTTGAGCCTCAGACCTAGCAGGAAGGTTTTGCAAATCCAAAATCCTACAGAGCAGCTGAAAAAGAGAGAGACATCTCTGAAATGACTTATGCTGAGTTCTCATTCCAATCATGATTTGTTTTTCTGAAGGAGGCGAAGAAATACTATAGCAATAGTGACATCAGCAGGAAAGGGGATTTCAGTTCTGTTTCCATTGAAGTCAATAGGATACGCATGTGCTTAAATGCATCTCTGGATATGCACGAGGTGCCCAACACTTTGTAAGATCAAGACCTGGGGGCTAAACACCCATCTAAGTGCAGTTTGCATTGAAGCCAACAGGAACAGCACTGTGGTATTGGCCAGCCACGATAGGTGTAAGTGCTTATTCATGAAAAAGGGAGTGAAGCACTTAAATGCAGCATTGTTAAAGCAATTTTTTTAAAAGAGCTCAAAATACCCATTTGTCACTATGCCTCAGTGAGTCGCAGATGAGGATGCCAAATTCAGGATGATCTGCTGAGAAATAGGGCAGACTCACCCCAAACTGGTGGTTATTCTATTATTAGATACAGAAAGCCAGAAACAAAAGTAAACTTCTGTCTCACCATACTGGTTAACAAGAAGTCCAAACTGTAGTCTCTTTAGGCATCCCAGCTCTTGTTTCAACACCTAGACACTAGACTTTATGAGCGGTTATTAAAAACCAATTTCATCAAACAAAAAGTTCTTCTGATCTCAAAAGATCAGCCACACAGCTAGGCCAATATATAACTCAGATTTTACCCAATAATCACACCGTTGCAGGGCCGGCTCCAGGGTTTTGGCCGCCCCAAGCAGCCAAAACCAAAAAAAAAAAAAAAAAAAGCCGCGATCTAAAAAAAGCCGCGATTGCGATCTGCGGCGGCAATTCGGCGGGAGGTCCTTCACTCCCAGGCGGAGTGACGGAGCCTCCGCCGAATTGCCACCGAATACCTGGAACTGCCGCCCCTGTCCGGAACGGCCGCCCCAAGCACCTGCTTGAGAAGCTGGTGCCTGGAGCCGGCCCTGCACCGTTGCCCATCCTTTAGTATCTAATATCAAAAAGTTTATTTATAAGAGAAAAGAAAGAGGAGAGAGTTAAAATGGTTAAGGAAATCTGATACATACAATCATTGCAAAGTTCTTGGATTGGGTTTGTAGCAAACAATGATGTTACAGTCTGCTGGCTTGTAAAGTCTCTGGTAACTTCCAAAACATTGGAAGGTCCTCAGTCCATTGATTGGAATGCTCCTTTTAATGTAAGTTCATAGTCCAGAAATCAGAGCAGGAAAGAGCAAAATGAAGCTGCTTCCTGGGTCTTTTATACCTTTTCCCATGTGGAGGGAATGCTCTCAGTCTTAGTTTGTGGAAAATTACAGGCACAGGATGGAGTCCAGGGTCACATGAGCTAGTCACATGCCCTTGCATGCTTTGATGACTCATAGGAGCAGCCATTATCCATATTTTAGCTAAACCATCTATAAGAAGGTTCACCAGGCGGGGACAAATTTCTTCTATGGCCCATTGTGTTCTTTAATGGGCCATCATTGAATGCTAATGGGAAGGGGGTAGGTTTAGCAGATAAAATAAAAAAAGAACAAGTTAAAAATCACTTAGAAAAGTTAGATGCCTGCAAGTCACCAGGGCCTGATGAAATGCATCCTAGAATACTCACGGAGCTAATAGAGGAGGTATCTGAGCCTCTAGCTATTATCTTTGGAAAATTATGGGAGACGGGAGAGATTCCAGAAGACTGGAAAAGGGCAAATATAGTGCCCATCTATAAAAAGGGAAATAAAAACAACCCAGGAAACTGGCCAGTTAGTTTAACTTCTGTGCCAGGGAAATCATCTGCAAACACTTGGAAGGTGGTAAAGTGATAGGGAACAGCCAGCATGGATTTGTGAAGAACAAATCATGTCAAACCAATCAATTATTTGATAGGATAACGAGCCTTGTGGATAAGGGTGAAGCTGTGGATGTGGTATACCTAGACTTTAGTAAGGCATTTGATACAGTCTCGCATGATATTCTTATTGATAAACTAGGCAAATACAATTTAGATGGGGCTACTATAAGGTGGGTGCATAACTGGCTGGATAACCGTACTCAGAGAGTTGTTATTAATGGTTCCCAATCCTGCTGGAAAGGCACAACGAGTGGGGTACAGCAGGGGTCTGTTTTGGGACCAGCTCTGTTCAATATCTTCATCAACGACTTAGTTATTGGCATAGAAAGTACGCTTATTAAGTTTGTGGATGATACCAAACTGGGAGGGATTGCAACTGCTTTGGAGGACAGGGTCATAATTCAAAATGATCTGGACAAATTGGAGAAATGGTCTGAGTTAACCAGAATGAAGTTTAACAAAGACAAATGCAAAGTGCTCCACTTAGGAAGGAAAAATCAGTTTCACACATACAGAATGGGAAGAGACTGTCTAGGAAGGAGTACGGCAGAAAGGGATCTAGGGGTTATAGTGGACCACAAGCTAAATATGAGTCAACAGTGTGATGCTGTTGCAAAAAAAGCAAACATGATTCTGGGATGTATTAACAGGTGTGTTGTGAGCAAGACACGAGAAGTCATTCTTCCGCTCTATTCTGCTCTGGTTAGGCCTCAGCTGGAGTATTGTGTCCAGTTCTGGGCACCGCATTTTAAAAAAGATGTGGAGAAATTGGAAAGGGTCCAGAGAAGAGCAACAAGAATGATTAAAGGTCTTGAGAACATGACCTATGAAGGAAGGCTGAAAGAATTGGGTTTGTTTAGTTTGGAAAAGAGAAGACTGAGAGGGGACATGATAGCAGTTTTCAGGTATTTAAAAGGGTGTCATAAGGAGGAGGGAGAAAACTTGTTCATCTTAGCCTCTAAGGATAGAACAAGAAGCAATGGGTTTAAACTGCAGCAAGGGAGGTCTAGGTTGGACATTAGGAAAAAGTTCCTAACTGTCAGGGTGGTTAAACACTGGAATAAATTGCCTAGGGAGGTTGTGGAATCTCCATCTCTGGAGATATTTAAGAGTAGGTTAGATAAATGTCTATCAGGGATGGTCTAGACAGTATTTGGTCCTGCCATGCGGGCAGGGGACTGGACTCGATGACTTCTCGAGGTCCCTTCCAGTCCTAGAATCTATGAATCAACTTGAATAGTCCATCCACAATGTGTTGGCTAGACTGGATGTAAACAATCTTGTGGGTTTTACCCTAGGAGCGAACACATTTGAAATACATAGTCAATATTCATAACTTTAGATACAAAGATGATACATGCATAGAAACAGGATAATCATACTTTGCCTATTATATTGTGATCCAGAATTCCTAAAAATCCAAGGACTTTGGATCCAGGATTCTAGTTTGGATCCAATCTTACATAGTGGGTCTGAGTCACACAGTTTAGATCAAGGAGTTTGGCTCTTTATCTGTGGAACATTTCTATGGATTTAATTCCTGTTAAATTTTATGGAAGTAGATTTTAATAGAAATTGCTCTAAACCAGGGATCGGCAACCTTTGGCATGCGGCCTGCCAGGATAAGCACCCTGGCGGGCCGGGCCGGTTTGTTTACCTGCCATGTCCACCGGTTCGGCCAATCATGGCTCCCACTGGCTGCGGTTCACCGCTCCAGGCCAATGGGGTCTGTTGGAAGTGGCATGGGCCGAGGGATGTGCTTGCTGCTACTTCCCGCAGCCCCCATTGGCCTAGAGCGGCGAACCGTGGCCAGGGGGAGCCACGATTGGCCGAACCTGTGGACATGGCAGGTAAACAAACCGGCCCGGCCCACCAGGGTGCTTACCCTTGCAGGCCGCATTCCAAAGGTTGCCGATCCCTGCTGTAAACCAATTTTATAATTTTAAAACAATATCCGACTATAGTAACTTGTCATTAACTGTACCTTGTATGTGCTGTGTTGCTGTGAGTTTTTAGACATAAAGGGCCTGATTCAAGGCCCACTGAAGTCTGTGTGAGACCTGCTGAAAGCTGACCAGAGGACAACAATTCTATTTCAGAGAATGAAACCAAAACATTATATAGGAGTTCATTAAAAGGGAATTGTGCCAAAATTTCTATATTTGGATCAAAATGAACATTTGTGTTTGTGCTGAGATGTGGGAGACTCAGGTTCAAGTTCCAGCATTACTCCAAATTAAGCAGAACAGGGAGGAGTACCTGAGTCTCCCATATCCAATCTAGTGCCCTAGCCATCAGGCTGTAAAGTGTGAGGCCTGGTCTACACTACACAGTTAGGTCAACATAAGACATCTTACATCAACCTTATTATGTCAGTGTATATCCTATAGACTTGTCCTGCTGATGTAAGTGCCCTACTATACTGACAAAATAACTTCACGAGAGGCGCAGGACTTATGTCGGTGTAGTTAGGACGATGCGTTGTCCGTGTAGACACTGTCTTACTTATATAGGCTGGAGCCCTGAAATTGACAAGAAAGCCAGGCAACTACAGACTGGCTGCCTCCTACTTCCTGCTCCCAGTCGTTCTGCGCCTGGCCAGCTCCCAGCTCCCCACTCAGGCAGCTGCCCCCCACTCTTGGTGGGGAATGGGGAGGCAAGAAGCCTGGGCGGCTGTCCCCCACTCCCAGCAGGGAACAGGGAGGTGAGAAGCCAGAGAAGCAGCTGGGCTCTCGGCATGGAACTGCGTGGAACTGAAAGCCCTTGCTCTCAGCCCCCCACGCTGCCTCTCTTCATTCAGTGGACGCGCTCTTGGTGATGACGTGTTCCACTGACAGGAGAGTAGTGTAAGCATCAGCCACCGCAGTAATTACTGTAGTGGCTGTAAGTGGACCTGACATAGGTCGATGTAAGTCTGTAGTGTAGAATCGCCCTGAGAGACTCTCTCTAAAAAAAGCCTTCCAAATGAAAACTTCATCAAAACCAATACATCTCAGCAAAATGTTTTTGCACCAACAAAACAGCGTATTTAGATGAAATTTCATTTTGCCGAAAATGTTCTGATCAGCTCTCCTGTTTGTGTCTCCTCTCTCTGTGCATGCGATGTACACACTCGAGCACCTGTCCTCTAGAGGCCGACAACTGTAGCCCACAGAACTTTGAAAAATAAATGAGAGAGAGAAGGGGAAGGAAAGGAAAAGTGTGTGCGAAAGGAGTAAAAAAGGAGGTAGAATTACCGTTGCTCTCACAGCCTCACCAATCTGTGACTTTTCCACAGTTATGAGCCAGTAGGAGAGAAGTAAAAGCTTGATAATGATGATAAACTGTTAAGGGTGTATACTTCAGAAAAGGGTCAACCTCCATTTCCTTGGCCGTATGATGGGAGCATGGCTCCTTAAGTAAAACAGAGACCAGAGGGTAAGGAATAAGATATAGTGAAAGGTAACAAAACCAACAGAGAATGAAGTTTTGTGTGGTGTTAGCGTATTAATAATATACACAATGTGCTGAGTCTAAAAGCACTGCTAGCCAGTTTCATTGACTAAAATGAAGCTGTTACTACTTATGCCAGCAGTGAATTTGGCCTGTCCTCAGTGCAACTTACAGTACAGCCTCCTGTGCTGCCTTGCCATTCACTTTCCTGTGTTCTGGATACCCAACATAGCCTTCCCACATAAAATTTGCAAATCTTAATAAAGTAAAAGCAGACATATACATAATAAAAGATATGATCTTCAACAGCTTTCCATTCACCAGTAGCTGAAGGCTGAGACTGTTTTGCATTCATGAGGTATAAAAGGACCATCTGTCCAAAGGAATGACATGTCATGGTTAAGGGCAAAATAAAAGTGCCGTCAGCAGTTACTATACATTTTCATTTTATCTCTTTATGTTGTGTGATGTACAGAGTCAGCCTTCAAGGGGTGGATTCCTAAACCATACTAAAGGAAGCTCAGAATCTTAAAAATACAATCCCTACCAAAAAATGTTGCCCTCAACACCCCCAAAATATTTCTTTCTGGTCCCTGCCCCACCTGGGTTGTCTCCACACAGAATCCCCAGATGCTATGTGATTTTCCCCTCTGTGCTGAATCTTTTCTCTTCATCTCAACACAGCCCACTCAAGTATGCAATTGGCCTGCACTGCCTCCTGCTATGCTGCCTCTGAATTACTGTGCCATTGAGGACTCTTCTGACTTTGCACCTTGAATCTGGAGGATCCTATCTTGATTTGCAGAGCCCTAAATGGCAATGGGTAAGCGGGAATCAGACTGAATTTTTTTTTTTCCGTTCTGTTGATGGAAGAGGATATTGGATTGACCCATCCTTGGAGTCTTTTGCATGACTTCAAGGAGCTTTAAAAAACAAGGATTCAAATGGTATTTGGTGTCTGAGGAGAGCCCTGGTAATGTGTTTTGCTAATATAAATCCAGAAATCAGAAGTATTGGAAATCGACTGCCAGGTTCTGTTTTTGTGAATGTTCCAGCCCCAATAGAGTCACACGCAGGTTCAGGTTTGGGTACAGGTAAGTATCCAAAATTGTAAGTGTTTATCTGAACTGGAACCTTTTGTACATTTGAGGTTCAGCATCACTACTGCTTAATAAAGTTCAAAGGAAAGATTTGGGTTTAGTTCTGCTTGAGATTTGGGCTGATGATCAGGCAAGTCATTTTTTTTTCCAGACCAGTTCACCTATCCATAGTGTAATATCCACTCACTCCTGATAGTTCTCTGTGTACAGAGATTAATAGGGAATCATAGTAATTCAGTATGTCAAAAGAATGAGTGGGTTTCAGACTCATTTGAATATAAGCTAAAGCTGCTTGGTTCAGCATTAATTTATGGGCCAACATTTTTTCTTTACTCTCACATCTTGGAAGAAGAAAATATTTAAATTGTTCACTTTGGATAGGAAATGAGAGCACTGTTTAATGTCATTTTTATAAACATATTGTATCCTTATAAAATTTCTGTTTTAAATGTTTAGATTTGAAGAATTAGTTTCATACGCTTTGGGTTAGTAATTTATAGGGTGGTAAAACTTAGCTCTTTATCTATGTATCCGTCTCTTCATAATCAACTACACAATGTATTGAATGTATTGGTGTTATAAGCAGGTACCTTGTATTCAGTGTTAGTAAATTCTGCATTGTTCACATTTTCATTTTATTTAGGTCAGAGAGTCCACTCAGAATTGATAAATTCCAACCATTTTGGCCAAATTCATCACTGCTATAATGCCATTAAAGACAATGCAATTACACCATAGTTGAACTTGGACCTCTGTGTTTATAATTAACTCAGATGGTGTGACTGGAAATGCTAATTCTTCCTTTATGTAAAATAAGAATGAGCATCTATTTCTGAATCTCAGCATTACCTTCTCTGTTTTGGGGGGGAGGGTGGGGATAATAAAATTGTGTATACATAATGTTTGCCCTCAGTATCTGGAGTAGTATTCAAGACTTAGATTTTTTGTTACCTGAAAATTGTGTTGGGCATGGTCCATCTTAAAAAGCCATTAGAGAGAATTCTTGCTTCTACTTCTGAAAGGATGGTCCAGAAAATGTGCTTTATATTTCATAATTGATGTGTTGTATAGGATACTGAGGGGATCAAAAAAGCCAAGATGTATTAAGCTTTAATATGTATTTCAACTATGCATTGGTCATTTTTTTGCTAGCTCCTTGATTATATCAGAAATTCTAAGGCTTCCTGTTGTTTAGCAAAACTGTGGGCAGTAGCAATATTTTATTACAAACTCACTAGTTTTAGCACTTTCCCTTTCCAAACCAACCCCACATCAATAGTGAAATTTACTCTTGTCTCTTCAGTGACAAGAAGATGAATCACTTTAGGGCATATTTTCATCTCTGAGAGATGAATCTGTAGAGATTAAGGGCCAGACTGATCCTGAAGTCAACTGAGTTATTTCTAACACATAACACTCTCTCTTCCTGATTTAATAACCTATTAAAAACTCCATGCACCTGAAATCATATATGTGATGGAAGTTAAATAGACATTAAAGGTTGCATCAAACAATTATAGCAGTGAGGACAAAACAAAAGCAAGCCAAAATCCTGTCGTACCTTACCTCATCTACTTTTGAAGACAAGCTGGAGTGGGGAGGACTTAGTTAGCAAAGGATTTTTTCTGTAGTTTTACAGTTCAATTTAGGATGGTTACTTGATTTGTCACAGCTACTGTCTCATGCTAAACAAACATTCAACTGAATTAATTTTAACTTTCCCATTTCTTTATTTTACATTGAATCTGCAGTTTCAGACAAACAGAGACTTTCCCAGCCAGCTAGCCTATTGGAATAATTGGTGTCAATTAGATTTGCATGGAGCAAATATGTACTGTGGGATTTCTCTTTGCAAACCTTTCTGTGTCTCTATAGGACTTTGGTATCCTGCAAGGATTTTTCTTGTAATTAAGGTTTAAATACCTAATCCCACAAGATTTGGCACACGGGGAGCTGTCACTCAGCTAATCATACTTTCCTACATCTCATTGCCATATTCTATGTGAAAATGTATTTTTTTTCTCAATGCTCCAAATCGCGTTAGGCAATTTTTAAGGCAATTTATCCAAGGACAATCTGAATAACAAAACAATTTTCTTTGGAGTCAAAGTCAGTTGTTTTTGTGCATTAAATTATGTTAAATAAAACATCCAGAGATAAAACAGGCACATGTTTTCTGTATTTGCCTTTCTATTTCTACCATACTTGACAATGTGGTAACTGAACTTCATCATTTTGTAAGTAAGATATGAGAAGACACTTCCACATCACTCTGCACTGATTGGCCTCACCTGGAGCATTGTGTCCAGTTCTGGGCACCAAATTTAGGGAAAGATAAGGACAAATTAGAGAAAGTCCAGAGAAGAGCAACAAAAAAGATTAAAGGTCTAGAAAACATGACCTATGAGGGAAGATTGAAAAAATTGGGTTTGTTTGGACTGGAGAAGAGAAGACAGTTTTCAAGTACATAAAAGGTTGTCAGGAGGAAGGAGAAAAATTATTCTCCTTAACCTCTGAGGAGAGGACAAGAAGCGGTGGGCTTAAAACTTCCTAACTGTCAGGATAGTTAAGCACTGAAATAAATTGCCTAGGGAGGTCGTGGCATCTTCATCATAGGAGATTCTTAAGAGCAGGTTAGACAAACACCTGTCAGGGATCATCTAGATAATACTCAGTCCTGCCATGATTGCAGGGGACTGGACTAGATGACCTCCTGAGGTGCCTTCCAGTCCTTTGATTCTATGATTCTATGATACTGTAGGTCAAATTATCAGCTCCTGACTACAGTTTTGCATATGCACATTTGTCCGTACAAATTGGCTAGTTGGCTTTTGCATTAACAAAATGACAACCTGATTGGAAATTTGATCCTTTCTCAAAAAAGTCTGATTTGCTCTGACTTGTATTGGAAAACGTAGGTGCCTTGACTAACTATCCAGTCTGCCCTACTACTCAAAATGACAAGAGGCCTCCAGACTTCCTTTCTAAATGGTACCCACTGGCAGTGGCACCCAGTACTGTGCTTGGAGGACAGCACATACATCATTACTTATGTGCATTCTTCCTGAAGTGCAGTATGGCATTCAAGTGCTCAGTTGGAATCATTGGAAGAATTTAGCCATAAGCATGGTGGGCAAATTGTGCATTTCATCGGTTCTTTCTCAGAAATGGAGTCGACCAATGCATCCATATTTATATTCACAGATAAGCAGTTTCTCTGCTGAGTAGTAAGGGTGAAATTTGCCCCACCTGCATAAACCTGAGTGCCCAGATTTTCCTGAAGTCATACTGCTGTTTCTCTGCTGCTTCCAGCCCCTTACTGGAACATGTTACATTTTCAAGAGCAATGAGGGAGCTGGCTTGCATAAATCCTGCATTTGGGTGATGGCAACACTGATATAAATTAATAGCTGTGAGAGATACATAGAACTGGACTGAAGATTAATCTATTTGTATTGGATTTTGTCTTTTTATTTTTTTCTGAGTTGTTCCTGTCTGTAGAACAACCACCCGTTCACCCCTAAATTTAGAACCTAAATTAGGTTTCTTCATAGTAGCTGCTCCAGAAAATGGAAACATTTAATGGAAAAACTGTCAAATCTTCATAAATGATACTGTTCACAGTTCGTTATTTGACCACCTCTACTTAATGATGTGGACATCATTCAGCAGCAATAAGATGTTTAACATGACATCTGTATGTTCAAGACTAGGGCTGGTAGGGAACTTTTTGACAAAACATTTATTGTCAGAAAATGTTGATTCATCGAAACCAAAACTTTTCATGGAAACATAGTTTTTATTGAACTTAGGTCCAGGATGGAAGATAGAGAAAGAGACCCAGAATACCCAGGTGTATAGGGACCTCACCTGGGTATAGGAATTTTGTTCTGTCTCATTTGGACCAGAGACCTGAACCTGGTTCTCTCATATCCCAGGTGAGTGCCCTAACCACTAGTTTTTGACTATTCTGGGATTTAGTCTGTGTCTCTCTCTCTGTTTTCATTAAAAAAAATTGAAAGGTGTTGGTTTTCTTCTGCACAGGACATGTGAAAACAATGGAAATGTTAGTTTTGTGCCTGCCCTATTCTGGAGTTTTTCATTTTTTAATATGTCATGTCCTCCTTGTTTTAGCTTCTTACCGAGATTTCTTTCCCCATTAATTCAGAGTTTACCATTAAAATGTCTGCCAACAGGTGCTACACAGTGGTATCTGAGCAACCAGTTTCCCACTTGTAATACAATATACCGTATATACTCGATCATAAGCCAGTTCATTTATAAGCTGACCTCCCCTCCTCAAGATGTATAAGTAAAAATGGAAAATTTGTATATCCCGTTCATAAGCCAACCCTATTATTCAGGGGTCAGCAAACTTTGGCTCCCAGGCCCTCAGGATAAGCCACTGGTGGGCCGAGATGGTTTGTTTACCTCGCGCGTCCACAAGCATGGAGGTAAACCTAAGTAAACAAAATGTCCCGGTGTGCCAGCTGCTTACTCTGATGGGCCAGGACAGCAACTGATGAGGAAATTTTTTCAGGGGGAGAAGCTGGGAGTCAGGGGAGTAACCCCCTATGGCCACCCCCACATGACCCCACCCCTACCACGGGATCCCCATGCTCTCCCCATCCCCATCCCTTCCCACCTTATCTGGAGAGGACCAGGGAAGGATGTCTCTGATCTGTCTGGCGCTGCTCCGGCAGGCTGGGCAGCGTGGCCACAGCATGTTCCAGAGGTGACGCGGCCACAGCCTGCTCTGGGGGGCGGGGCTGAGCGGCACGGCTGCAGCCTGCCATCCCCGGAGCTGCAGCTGCTTCGGAGGCTGGGGGGAGAGCAGTGTGGCCAGAAGCAGAGAGACTCTGGCCCTGCCTCTTCCCTTCTGTCTCTGCTGGCTGTGCTGCCTTCTTTTGCGGTGACCAATGTATGTGCAAACTTATATTGTCTCCATTTGTGTCACATTCTTATACTTTACGAATGTACTATGTTATTTTGTAAATCCAGGCTTTTGTATTATTGGAAATGATTTTCTTTTCCTTCTTCCCTTCTCAGGGGACATTGGAGAGCTGATTCACGTAAACTAATATGAAGCATCTATTGGAGATACTGGAAATGCAATCTGCAAAAATAAGTGTTACATTCTGAGTGTACCATATGTTTATTTCATCTGGCCTCACACCAGCACAGACAGAATAGCTGGCTGGAGTTCTGCTTTGAAAATTGCTTTCACAACATTTCCTTTTCTTATCTGAAATGTTCCTTAAGGCTTGAGGTATCACCATCAACTTTCTCCAGTCTTTCATTAATTATCTTGGAAAATGCCTTGTGATGAGGTCATTTTTGCTCTTAATCCACTTTTTAAAAAATAAATGAGAGTGTATCCCACTATAACATCATTCCTTCACTTTGAATGGAGGTCTTGCTGTCCCCGGCATTTTGTAGGAAATGAGACCAGGTCAGATAGAAGGGCTGCTAATAATCTGTCAGAGCTGTGATTAGTTTTATTTGGTCAGTCCTAAACAGGACTATTGAACATATTGCTCTGTTTTCCTGGTTAGCAACCCACACATTGTCCATACATTTCTGTTATGCATAGGAAGCATCACACAGTTCCTTTCACTGCTATGAGAATGCTGAGGCAAACTAAAGAGGGATTTACAAAGTGGTTAAAATGTCAGTAAGTAGGTGGACATAGTTGATTTAACTGGCACAGCAAGGATCTAAAAAGTAAGGGACATAGTCAGAAAACCAACTAACAAGAAGGCAATTTAGAGTAAACTACCTCCCATTTTCAATTATACCTTCTTTTAACCCCTCAGCATATACATTAGATCAGTTTACTTTCCCTAAGACACCTTACTTGCTGACATGTATCATCACCTTACACATAATCTTGGAATCTGGTCTGTCTGATTTCTGAGTCAAGGCTGACAACTTGAACTGGATGGAGCTGAGCTATCATTATTTTTCTTACCACACTCCACTGGTTGTTGGCTAATATTTCCTTCTTCATTTAACTATATTTGCTGAACTGTCTGCACAGCTTTTGAAAGATTCGGCATGTCAGTGCACCAAAACATTTTGTTAAATCATGGATCCTGCATCCTCTGAACTTCTACATAAATCCATGGCCCTTCCTCTTCTAGTCTCTGAAATATATTGCAGCCATTCCATCTGTTCTCCAAATCAGTATTCATAAAATTTGCTACCTCTAAAAATAATACCTACTGCCTCTTTTTCAATTTCAGGGTAATTTCTTTCAGATTTGTTAATGTCCTTGAATCAAATACTTTGAGTTTCTTTTTTCTTATCTCTCCATACGTGTGAAATTACAACTCCAAATCCTATGAAGCATCATGTGCTCATAGCAAAGGAAGCTTTTATTTTAAAAAGTATCAGTACATTACAGCTTTTCAGTCTTGCTTTTACTTCTTTAAAAATCAGGGTGCGTTTTTTTTTTCATTCAAACCTACTTTACATTTTTTCTGGAACACTGAAGACATTTGACTTTTTATTGCAAACAAATAAAATGGGAATACATATTCTACAGTACTTTAACATAGCAAAGAACGATTTCCATACACCACTAATAGATTCCTAGGGAGAGATTTCTGCTGTGCTCAACTTCTACTAATGTACAGGGCAAGGCTGTAGAAAGCCAGTTACTGCTTCCTGGTTATCTATTTTGGCCTGGGCACTTATTAGACCAGCTTGAGGGATGCTCTGTCGTGAGCCAATTTGGCAGGCTCCACTAGGGAACATCTACCAACTGCACTCCAATCATTTCTCCTATCTGCCCTTTTCCACCACCAACACCCTCCTCTCCACCTCCAATATGACCTGCTGTGTTGAGCCTCTGGGGAGAAAGATGTAGGAACTCACTCTGTCAGCTCTGTGCTTGCTGGGGACTCCCACACATGGAGGGTATCCCCAGCAAGGAAGTCACAAGTGGATTCCATTCCCTTTGCACTGTCTGAGATCAATCAGCCCTTCCTCTCCCCACAAATATAAAGCTGAAGAGTACAGAGAACAAAATCAAAATATCTACAAACATTACAAAGGAGGTGGAGCGGGGGAGAGAGGGGAGGGGAAAGCCAGCGTTTGAGTGTTGTAAATAAAAAGGTCAGCAAGAAAATGGCAACCCCTTTAAAAATAACTGTTTGAAAGCATGCAGACATAAGACAGGCTAAAAAATCTAAGCCGTTTCCCGTAATGTGCCATATGAACAAAGCTTCTAACAGAGCCTTAGCTAGTGGTCTGAAATAAGGATATCCACTATGTGAAATTTTGAAATTATTATGTTTGGCAAATATGTACCTATCAAATCTCTGCTATTGTTTTATTCTCATAACACCATTTTTGAAGATTGTAGACTGAAAAGACAAATGGCAGATTCTTGCTAGTTTGCCATTTGACACTATGTACCTATGTGTGACTGCTGAAACACCATTTTTGGTACTGTAACTTGATAAACTTTAGCGGACATTAAGGACAACAGTAACGTAGGCTTTTTTCTCTTCTTTTCTATTTGTTATATGAGCCACGGTTCTAATGTACTGAGAAATTTATATTATATTTACTTTGTTTTAAGCTAAAATATTCAGATCCAATGTCTGCTCTCATTTAAACTCAGGTAACACTAACAAAGTCTATCAGAAATGTAAGTAAAAGCAGAAAATGTGTTTTTTGAATATTATAATAGATTTGATGCTGTGGGTGGAGTTAAAGGAAACCAAATAGTCAAGGTTAACGGAAAGGTTCAGGAAGTTATTGTGACAGTCTGTACCCCTGTATTCATCCCTTGCACACAGTTGTAATAATTTTTGTACAAAGTATGACTTGTGAGGTATCATTTGAAAGCTCATAATTTGCTGGTCAATATTTTCCTGATAAAATATGTATGGCAACATTGTATGTAAAGTCATAAAATTCCACCACATGGTGTTATTAACACATATTCCAAACCACAACACTGCTGAAATGAAAGTTGGCAAACTGGTCTGTCTTAAAAAGAGTATGTGCTCTGCTTAATTTGCATTTAAACAGTAAACAGAATCCTAAATCACAAAGGGAGGGCCAACAGGGGAAACCAGCACACAATATCCTCCTCTGTAGACTTCTGGTCTCCTGTATCTCAGCTGCAAATATTTTCTAAGGTCTGGTCTACACTCAAGCTGCCTTGCATTGACCTAGCTATGGAAGTGTCTTCCCTTAGATTTGGCTCCTACCAATGTAAATGCCTCACTACACTGATTTAGTAACACCACCTCCTTGAGAGGCGTAGTCACGATTGATGTAATTAGGTTGACGTAGTGTCAGTTGTTGACTGTTACTGGCCCTCAGAACCCATCCCACAATGACCAACACTAACCACACAATCAATATATGTGCTCCTGGTGAGGACGTGCACTGTCAACACAAGGAGCCAAGTATGCACTGTGATGGGTTAGTTCACAGAACCCCCCTTGGGAGCTGCCACCCGATGTGCCAAGACTACCTCTGTCCCTGCTTTCCCTGCCAGCTCGGGACCCCAGTACCCTGTCTTGCTAAGCCAGACACTCCCGCCTGCTCCAACAAAAACCCAGGGTCTGAATTACTTGCCCCAAAGCTGCAGGCTTCACTGAAAACAACTCACAGAAGTGTTCCTATCTTTAATATTCAGATGCCCAACTCCCAATGGGGTCTAAACCCAAATAAATCCGTTTTACCCTGTATAAAGCTTATGCAGGGTAAACTCATAAATTGTTCGCCCTCTGTAACAGTGATAGAGAAATATGCATGGCTGTTTGCTCCCTCAGGTATTAATACATATTCTGAGTTAATTAATAAGTAAAAAGTGATTTTATTAAATACAGAAAGTAGGATTTAAGTGGTTCCAAGTAGTAACAGATGGAACAAAGTAAGTCACCAAGCAAAATAAAATAAAACACATGAATCTATGTCTAATCAAACTGAATACAGGTAATCTCACCCTCAGAGATGCTTCAGTAAGTTTTTTCCTCAGACTGGAGACCTTCCAGGCCTGGGCACAATTTTTTCCCTTGGTACAGCTCTTGTTCCAGCTCAGGTGGTAGCTAGGGGATTCTTCATAATGGCTTCCCTCCTCTCTCCTTTTCCACCCCTTATATATCTTTTGCATAAGGCAGGAATCCTTTGTCCCTCTGGGTTCCCACCCCTCCTCACTGGAAAAGCACCAAGTTAAAGATGGATTCCAGTTCAGGTGACATGGTCACATGTCACTGCAAGACTTAATGCCCACTTACCAGCACACACGTATACAGGAAGACTTACAGGTAAAACACAGCCATCTGCAGTCAATTGTCCTGGTTAATGGGAGTCATCATGATTCCAAACCACCATTAATGGCCCACACTTTGCATAATTACAATAGGCCCTCAGAGTTATATTTCATATTTCTAGTTTCAGATACAAATAGGATGATCACACTCAGTAGATTATAAGCTTTGTAATGATACCTTACAAGAGACCTTTTGCATGAAGCATATTCCAGTTACATGATAGTCACTCATTAGCATATTTTTTTTATAAAATTATATAGACTGCAACGTCACATGCACAACACAAGTGATTTAATAACTGTAATGGCTGTATGCAGACGTAAGTTAGGTTGACATAATTTTGTAGTGTTGACATGGCCTAAGAGTGGGACTGACACTATAAAAATGAGGGACAAACACCTCAGGGCACTCTTCTCTCTCACTCTCTGTCCATCAACTGACTGCATCAGAAGGAACAAAAGAAGCAGCCATTACACAGAAGAAGCAGCCCTGGCCCAGAAGTTTGGCCAGCAAAACAATTGAGAGCATGTGGTGAGAGAAACTTTGCTTTCCATTTATCATAGTGTGTTAAGTTAAGCATTGCCTGTGTTTTATCTTTTATCTTTTCTCTTGTAACCATTTCTGATTTTATGCCTCATTCCTTGTATTCACTTAAAATCTATTTTTAAACCAATGTATTTGGATTGACGTGTTTGGGAAGCTCCATTTGGAATAACAGGATTTGTTCATATAATTTCTTTTAATAAAATGACAAACTTTATATAAACTGGTTTCATCCAGGCAGGGCAAGGCAAGACACAGTTTTTGGGAAAAATCTGGGAATGGGAGTGTGCTGGGGTCACCCTGCAGTATAGTTCAGGCTGGTAAAAGTCTGGGTCTGACTGGCACACAAACTGTGCTGGGAATGACTTACATGCAAGAGGCTGTTTGTAAGCAGTCCTGGAGTGGAGGCAACAACAGCAAAGCAGTATAAAGGGCACCCAAGGTTAGAGGACAGGGGTGACGCAGCTACTTACTAGTCTAGATTGTACCCAGGGTATCTCAGAGTGGTATAGCTCAGCCTTCGGTTTGAGGTGTCATGTGCATAATTATTTGCAAGTGGGGTATGACTATGTGAGGAGCGATGAACTGAAGACTCTGAAGGATGAAGTGAAACACTTCCAGGTTAAGTATACAGTAAGCAGTACTGTGAGGATGTTTTAATTGGATCTTGGCACAACTGGATGTCACAGTAATTCAGAAAAGGCAGCAGGATCGTGGTAATTGGAATCCAACAAAAAAGCAAAGGGTTATGCTGGAGGAGGACTCCCTTTCCAGCAACTAAAGGGGAAGATGTGCATTCTTTATCTACTGAGGAACAATAGCCAGAAATGAAGGGCAGAGATGTGCTGAGTGTAATGTTTACTGAGCATTCAGAAGGGAACACATAGATGTTTATATTGACTACACCCCTGCTTAGGTCAGAAGGAGACTTCTCAGGTTTCTTTAAACATCTAGTTCACTCTTTGTGTGCTTAGATGGTCACCCCAGGCCTTAGTACTCCCATATAGGTACCATGATATAGCTAAGCAGCGTACGGATAGATGAGAGCTACTTGATGTACTTAATGGCTAACAAATGTATAACAAATAGAAGGAAATACATTCGCACATACAATATTGTCAGCTTGAATTCCCAGTACAGTGCTGTGGCCAACGGGGGAAATGTGATCCTGGGATGCAACAGGGGAATCTAGAGTAGGAGTAAGGAGGTTATTTTACCTCTGTATTTGGTGCTGGTACGTCTACTGCTTGAATACTGTGTCCAGTTCTGGTGTTCACAATTCAAGAAGGGTGTTGGTAATTTGGAGAGAGTTCAGAGAAGAGAAATGAGAATGATTAAAGGATTATAAAACATGACTTTTAGTGATAGAATCAAGGAGCTCACTCTATTTAGCTTAATGAAGACAAAGTGAAGGGATGACTTAGCCTGGCACTACTGCCATGAGGAACAAAATTTTGATAATAGGCTCTTCAATCTAGACAAAGGTATAACAAGATCCAATGGTTGGAAGTTGAAGCAAGACGAATTCAGAGAAGAAGTAAGGTGTGAATTTTTAAGTGAAGGTAATTAATCACTGGAACAACTTTCCAAAGGTTGTGGAGGATCACTGGCATTTTTAAAATCAAGATTGGATTTTTTTTCTAAAAGATATGTTCTAGTTCAAACATAAAATTAATTCAGGGAAATCCTATGACCTTTGTTATACAGGAGGTCAGGCTAGAGGATCACAGTGGTCCCTTCTGGCCTTAGAGTCTATGAATAAGCTGTCGGAATTCACAGGAAGTCAGGGTAAAATAATGGAGCTGATTTATACATTGGTTGTATAATATTTGTAGTTACCCACTCAGATTTGAATGCCTTAGCTGGTTGCTTTAGGAGAAATCAGGAATTCCTTTGTAATGAGGCGGAGTGGCCTCCCACTGAGCCAGTGGGGAGGGACCACGCTTTGAACCCAGGTGGGTGGAGCCAGGCTGGAAGTCAGGAGACAGAACAGGAAGTATAAAAGGCAGGTCCTGGAGCTCAGTTGTGCTACTGCCACTGGAGGAGACGGATGTTCCCTGCCTGCTCCCAAGCTGAGGATTGGCCTTAGCTGATGTAGCCACCCACAGACCCAGGCACTGAGGAATCACTGGGAATGCCAATGTCTTCTACCCTCAGTAAACTGAGGACACCCATGAAGCCAGGTACACCCCAAGGGGAGGGGAGGAAGTGAACCAGGGGCAGGCAAACCCAGTCTGCCTGCGTTGCTGACAGAGATCAGGTCAGCCTGTTGTGGCTGGAATCCCCGCTGACCCAGTGGTGGAATACTCAACCACTGTTCGGGCCTTTGGTTGGGGCCCGGTGGAGTCAGATGGGCCCATGTCCCCCTACCCTCTGCCACTCCCTATCTTGGGGTGGCAGCCTCCCCTCTCTAGGCCAAGAGGCCTGTGTTTGTCGGCCATCTGCCGCAGCTAGGATGCCTGACCCGTTTGCTGCTCTGTCCTGAGTATAAGCCAGAGCCATAGACTATTTACTGCCCTGGCCTGACTGAGGGCCTAGGTTCATAGACTTTTGCTGCTTTTCCCGGATCATGGACCAGAGTCCCTAATTGTTTGCTGCTCTGTCCTGATTACAGGCCAGAGCTCTAGGCTGTTTGCTGCCTCACCCTGACTGAGGGCCCAGGGGCAGAGACTCTCTTTTGCAGCTCTATCTTCATTGCAGTCCAGAGCCCCTAACTGTTTGCTGCCCTGCCCTGACTACAGGCAGGAGTCATAGACTGGTTGGTGCCTCGCCCTGCTTGAGGGCCTGGGGCCCAGAGACTCATTTGCGGCTCTGCCTGGATGGCAAAGCAGAGCCATAAACTGTTCAATCTCTGCTACTTCCCTGACTGTGGGTGACACCTACTGATGTAGAGAGGCAGAGTGGCCTCCCACTGACCCAGAGGGGGAAGGACCACTGCTAACCTGCTACATAATTGATACAGAATTATACAACTGGCAAGGTGCATTATGTTTGTATTCTCCCTCAGATGTCATAGCCACATCAATAGTGCACTGCAATAATCTCTGCCCATCACTTAAGCTTTTATTTGAGAAAGCATTTAACTATGTGCTTAAGTCCCCTTGACTTCAATGGGGTGGTAGAGAATTCTACAGGCTGAATATACTGACTTAGTGTAAATACAGACTTCATTGGGACTTACACCTGTGTTTGAGTGCTTTTTGAACAGGGAATGTGTTCTTGAATTGGGGCTTTAGTGTTGTGTTCACTACAAATTCCATCCATCTGCTATGCTACCTTGGAGACCGGTAGCAACCATGTGACAATTTTAAAAGTGAAAACTCAGTGAATATTTTTTTTACTGGTCTCTAGAATAATAAAGAGTAGGATGTGTAAAAAGACCAAGAATAAAAATAATGTGTTTATGGGTAATAATTTATAGGCATTGTCTGGTCATTTAATTGATAAGACTACTTGTGCCCTAGCTGTGACATGTGGGGACAATCCACCCTAGAAGAGGGCTCCTTTCTTTATTATGCTTATCAGGCAGCAGCTATAGAGTCTAAAGGTCTTAAACAGCACATTCAATTTATGCTGAGTCTTAAAGGAACTAGCCTATGTCATTGCGTGCAAGCTAATTTTCATTCAGACTTTCAAGTCTCTGTAAAGCCTCAATCCCCACGAGAATATACGGAACCCTGTGCATAGTAAGAATCTCAGTGACCATAGTGGGTCTCCATATGGGAGCAGAAGTCCATTCTAGGGTGTCTACTTGCAGGACTAGAGCACATCTACACTGCACGTTGGAGCAAAGTCCATACAACATGCCCCTAGGGCAGTGGGACCCAATGGCCAGAGTCCATCTAATTCCACTGCTCTGGTGGGGTAATGCGGCCTCGCGGCCAGAGTCAATACAATGCACCCCTAGGGCAGCGCAGTCCAATGGCCAGAGTTCACCTAGTTCCCCTCCCCTAGTGGGATAATGCAGCCTAGTGGCCAAAGTCCAACCAACTCACTGTGTGGGGATACCCCCTTTCAAAGATGGGTGGCCAAGGTAGGGACCTGGTCACGCCCCCTGCCCCGAGTCCCAACCCATAGCCCTGTTGGTGGCGCGTTCTCCTCACCAGTGGTCCGGTTGGGATACTCCCAAAACACACTGCCCTGAACGGTCTTAGCACCATTCCCCTTTAAAGACTACCTGGGTCACTTCCTGTGACAATGCGGTTCTGGCGGAACTGAGAGTGCCAACTCAGGACAAATTGCTCAAATAGGGCAGATACAGCCCAAGGCTGGGGTTTTTTCCACCTCTAAGGCAAACCAAACCAGCCAGACTAGGAGGACTTCGGTCTCACCCCCTGGCTAACCGCAAGTCTCACAAGCAATCTCCTTAGACACTCCAGTTTTCCAGTATTACCACCAGTGCCACTCGTTATGGGGCCAAATGGTTATGAAAACCAATATCCCAGTAAAAGAAAAAGGTTCTCCTGATCCCAAAGGACCAAGCCTCAGACCCAGGTCAATATACAAATCAGATCTTACCCACAAATCACGCTGTTGCCAATCCTTTAGAATCTAAAATCTAAAGGTTTATTCATAAAAGGAAAAAGATAGATATGAGAGTTAGAATTGGTTAAATGGAATCAATTACATACAGTAATGGCAAAGTTCTTGGTTCAGGCTTGCAGCAGCGATGGAGTAAACTGCAGGTTCATATCAAGTCTCTGGAATACATCCCCCGCTGGGATGGGTCCTCAGTCCTTTGTTCGAAGCTTCAGCTTGTAGCAAAGTTCCCCCAGAGGTATGAAGCAGGATTGAAGACAAGATGGAGATGAGGCATCAGCCTTATATAGTCTTTTCCAGGTGTAAGAACATCTCTTTGTTCTTACTGTGGAAAATTGCAGCAAAATAGAGCCTGGAGTCACATGGGCCAGTCCCTGCATACTTTGCTGAGTTACAAAGTGTATCTGCCTTCTCTCAATGGGTCAATTGTATAGCTGATGGTCCTTAATGGGCCATCAAGCAGGCTAGGCAGAGCTAGCACCAGTTTGTCTGGGATGTCACCCAGCAGCATAGCATAAGTTTGAAACACAGACAGTATAGAGCCATTACCCACAACTTCAACTACAAAATCGATACACACATATAGACAGCATAATCATAACCCATAAACCATAACCTTGTCTTAGACACCCCATTTGACCCCCTTTATACAAGATTTGGTGCCACTACAGGACCTTGGTTGCAACACTGATCTATATGGTCCCAGATTATATCAATAATGTCACACTTCCTACCCCTTCCTCAGATTCAACCAGATCTGTGGCATCTTCTGCTTCCCCTCTGTAGCACATCTGGGCGTGCCTGGCCTCTGCATCCTGGTGTGCAGGCCACTCTTCTGCTGGAGAGAGTGACAAGCCTCCTTCCCCTCCAGCGTTCCGCTCTGACTTTCAGGTGGCACACGCCTGGCAGAGCCTCAGGCGCGGGGCTTCTTCTGTCAGGATGGAAGGATTAACCTCCACTGTACCAGTGCGGGGCTGATCCGCCCTGTCACTTTATATCAGGAAAGATATAAACCTTCATTTCATTTAATCTATGTCAAGCAATCACCTTTATGGTTGCTTAATATTAGCACAGTTTGTAGGGAATTGGCTCGCACAGACAGGAAAACCCTACAGCAACTTAAACTGTGCTTAGAGCCTGACCCTATTCTTGTCAAAGTTAATGGAAATATTGTCACTGACTTCAATGGGAACTGGGTTGGGCCCTTTGATCTTTACTAATTAACTAGCTAGGCAAATTGCTTAAGTATTTGTAAGTATATGAACACAAAGTGATTTAAAAAAAGCTCTTTTTAGTCTCTGTATTTAAGTCAGTTACCATACAAAATAGCATGGTGAATGGTTGCAGGTATCCATCCGTTCAGTCAGGCCCTCTTTTCCTTTGATGGAGGAGGGGGTCATGTTTCCTTCAGGTCTGGTCAAAGGTCATCTCATTTTATTTCCTTCTCAAGCCTGGTCAGGTTCAGCTATTGGAAAAATCTCACTTTAAATCTTCTTGAGGTTTTATATATAATCCTTTAAATTCAGGGATTACGTCCTGGACACTCTAACCAACTTGCTAGTGCTCTCCCACTACATCACTGAGTTAATGTTTCTTAGCTTTAACTGTCTAGTTCTGCTGAAAAAACCATGCAGTTTCTTACGTCTTAGTGTTTTATTTTTCACACACTTTCTTGTGTATTGTTTCTTACTTCATAAGCGTTTACTAAATTCATTCTTTGGTGTTCTAACTTTGTTCCACTCTCACAGAATAAATATATAGGACTGTAATCTGCAAACCTTACTTACATTAGTATCAAGGGGACTATTCCTGGAGTCAAATTCTACTCAACAAAGGTAATGGTGACCCATAAATATCATCTTTGTGTTAGCATCAAAACTTTTCCTAAAGCAAATACACCTGTGACTAAACAATAACATTTATTATGCTTCTATCAAATGTCCTCAGTTTAACTATTAGAGTATTGGGCTTCTATTCTCAAACTTTTCATACTACTCCTACTAGGGAACAGATTACCTAATTCTTGCTGCCTATGTTATGAGTGGTATTTGTGTAAACAACGAGTAAAAATATGCAGTAATCAGGGAACTGATGATACTCCTTCTAGATCTCTAATTTAGAGATGGTCTCAAACTGAAAAATTCTGACATCGTATGCCAATTACAAATTATCATTATTGTTGCGGAGTCCAAATTCATGGGTTTGGCTCTGCTCGTGATAAAATTCACATCATCTGCAAAATCTAGAAGTAGATCTTGATTCAGATTATCAATACACGAATTTCAGGAGTATTTGAATTTAGAGGTCTGGTTTGGGCCCATCTCTATTGATAATTTATTTGATTTATCTAAATTATAAGAAGGTTATTTTCAAACAGTCAGTAAATAACATGGCATTCCTAAATTTAATATTTGTAATTGTCATTCCAGTGCATCTACAGTATGCACAATATGTTACAAACCTGAATAAACTCCACCTGCTGGACATTCATAGGGCTGCTGTACTGGACCCAAACACAGGGTCCCATGTGCTTTTGGTCCACTGACCCTGGGCAGAGTTCAGGCACAGTCTTTCTGGCTCTGGGGCTCTAGGCATACACTTCAGGTTCAGACAGCATGTCTGAGAACTCGCAGTCCAACTGCCTAAGCCCTGAGTCCACTGCCAACTTTCTCATGCCTCTCCAGTAGCTCTTGAAAGCTTCCAGAGTTCTACTGAAGATATGGATGCTCTGTTTTCCCCTATGTGGGGACTGTGTGATAGTGAAAGCAAGTCATCCACGTACTTCGCAATGGAATGTTTCCATACACACCTACTTTGCTCACAAACATCCCAAAAGATATAGAGATCATTTAAAAAAAAAAAAAAAAAAAACCTACCTGCAAATTACTGCCAAAGTTTCCTCACCACTCTAACAGCACTTTAAGCTTGGCCAGTATCTCTTCAGGGGGTACAGAATTCCTTTTCTTCTACCTCCTTCCCAACCTTGTCTGCTTCCCCTTGCTGTAGCAAGTCCTTTTTATAAAGTTTCAGACCCCTTTGTCAGGTGACCATCCTGTTACTCCTCAGGTTAGTTGGTTACAGGCCCACTTGACAGAACTGGTTCTTCTGGGCACTATAAAGCTTATTGTCCCAGGGCATTTTCATTTGAAAGGAAGATTATTTAGGTTAACAACTCTTTCCTTTTTTCCCATTGTTAGTCCTTTGCTAGGTGCAAGAATTTCTCCTCAAACCCTGGTGGTTTAGTCACAAGACAGAGGGTAAAAGGCAAAAGTGTAAGCAGAGTAGACTCTTTAATCAAAATGGCATTCACAAAACAAAAGTGAGTTTGTAGTTTGATATAGATATATACAATCATATACTAACCAATCACAACTTTCTCTTAAATTCACTTGACATTTCAGTAAATTAAATTTATTCCTTTTCAGTGCTGCTTCAAGATGTTTTTGTCCCACTTAGCTGTGTGTTAAAAACAGGAGTTCACATTATTTTATATAAGTGTGAGAAAGAGAGGCCTCAAAAATACATAACACCTGTTCTCCTTTTCCCTCTATGACCCATGTCAAACAAAGCTACATATTTAAAACTTTTCAAACAGTTACCAGCTGCTTAGCAAATATTTTTTCATCTTATCCTTAGAATGTCTCTCAAATAAATAGTTGCAAATAAATATCATTAGAATTTCTCTCAAATAAATAATAATGGACAGAAGTTGAAATCACTTCTCAATCTTTGCTTGGTAAATGTATCACTATTGCCAGCTCCTAGTGCTCAAAACTTATAAGTAAGACCACCAAAACCCTGGGATATGAGGGCTAGAAACTTATTCCTCCCTCTCCCACCTGGTAATAAAAGTTGAGATTCTCATGCAATAATATGACTCCAGGAGCTCAGGCTTTATGAACAACACCAAATAACATTAGATTTGAAATAAAATCATGAGAGCTGGCAACAGTGATTTTTTTTTTTTTAGACATTTCTGTAATGCTCTGTAAACATGTCATTTAGACCTAACTAGGTTCCAAGCATCTGCTAATCCATTTCCAAGTTTGAGGTATGTTGGGACCATTTCAAAAGAAGTTGAAGCACAGCTTGACAAAGCAGAGAGCACAAAGAGTAGGTTTCACATAGGCCTGTTTCTTTTTACTTTGCATGTAGTAGCAGTACATGCTTTGATGGATGTTTCTTGTGGCAGTTATGTTATTGTGGAAGCTTGGTATGTATAGAATAATCAAATGAAAATCTGAGATGATTTTCCAGGACAAGGGTGGTGGCTTGTGTTCTGTATATATGTGCATATGTGGAGGAATTGCAAAGAGAGTAGAGAAAAGAGAACCAATATTTTATTGGGGAGAGAGCAGATAACATTCAGCAGAAGGGCCTGGATTCTTGGAAGGCAAACAAATAGCTCCTACATGATTGTTTTTCAGATATAGCTGAGGCAGTAGCAGAACTGTTTAATAAGCATTTCTCCATTTAAATAATTCAGGAATTACAAATTACTTAGTGTTTGGCAAATGCTAATATCTATGGAAAGTTGCAGTGAGCAAGTGGTCATTTCAGGGCTTCTTAAAAGGTTTGTGAAATGCATTATTTGCACTTGGAGTGCAATGAGGCTTATAGATCACTTAAAACACAAATAGTAGTGTTCCTTTGTCCCCCCACCCTATCAGTTGCAGAGTTGCTTCATCTATATTGATATTTGGCTTGGTACTTATTAATTCCTTACTTTGGCAAAATCTCTCTCCCTGAATGAGGATGGCTGGATTGGTCCTATTTTAATCCTTGATTCTGCAAGTTAATCATGTGTGTAATTTTAAGCACATAAGTAGTCCCTTTAATGTCAATGGAACTGGTACTGTAGTTAATTATGTATATGCTTAAGAACCTTGATAAACTTAGGCTTTAATTCCCAGAAATAATATTAAAAAGTGGATCCTTTGGTAGTAGGAAACAGGGAATGGTGAAGGAGGGCAGCCTCCAAGAGTGTATATAAGTATCACAAAGCTATATGAATTAGAGGGTGGACCAGATATATTATGTCTTCTTGTCTGTCCTTTGGCAGAGGTAGGATTGCCCTCTAACCTATAACCCCCAACTGCCTTGTTCTGTCTTGTTTTAAATGACTCGGATTTTGTGTGGTTTAAACCACTTTAAATTCTCTGGTCCGATTTTTTTTTTTCTTGAATTCTCCAGGTATCCTCATACGATCTGATACCTACAATATATAGTTGTCATAGCAAATCAAATAATAAACAGCCATCCTCATGTGGTAAGAGTTGATTGAGAAGCTGAGATATTTTATACATACACAAACACTTTTTCATGGTTTATAACAATATGGTCTACATGTGAGTTTATATCATTGTCTCATTTTACCATGTTATAATTATACGTGGGGTGTAAGTAGAAGTAGTATGCACTGCTTCATGAAGACTAAAAATGGAAGGTGGGAAAGCAAAATGCAATCAGGCAGGAAACGTTAATTACAACAACTTACACACTCAAATAGTTCTCAAAATTCGTGAGACTTTTATTGCTTCCATGATGTGAATACTAAATAGAAAAGGCTGCAGCACTGGCATTTAACATCACTGCATTTCACGAAAGAAATACTGCATAAGAGAGCTCTTCTAATCAACTCATTTTCTATGGAGCTGGGTTGAATAGCTGCATAGTGCCTTTTTCTTTTCTTTTCTTTTCTTTTTTTTTTAAACAGATGGCAAGAAAAAAGAAGCTATGAAAAATTCATGGAAAAAATATAGAAGCCCATACAGTCATGGACTGCAAGTTGGCATGTGGAAAATTGTCAAAGTTTTACATGTATTATTATTATTCATAATTATATATATCCTACACATCTATAACTTTCTTTGTTAAAATGAATTGTGACTTGTGTGGTACATACTGTATAATCTATATAGTACTTACAATAAATACTAAAGCACTAATTTTCCTCAGTCAACACATTCCTGTGTATCGGGACATTAAGGGTCACATTGTATCTGGCTTTGTGAGTATGCAGGTGCAGAGTGGGACTGCAAGGAATCCACTCTCTCCCCAACACACTTTACAAGGCCTGCATAAAGACCAGCCACATTTGCATGGGAGTGCACATGTCCTACATGCGATGAAGAGGAGGTGCTGGTGCAATTCCTCAGCCTACACAGCAGGCCAGGCTCACTGTGGTAAGGGGTTCCTGAGCAACCACCATGTGCACAAGGGTGGTTAGGGAAGCATTGTGTCTTAGCCATCATCCCGCCCAGACCTGCGCTTGGGGTGATGTAGCTCTATATTGCCCTCACAGGCCAGTATTGCCAATTGTGATTGAACATATTCCTGGAGGTTTCATCTCATGACATAGTCTTTAATTTGAAGATTAATCTTTAGTTCCTGGACACTCGGCAACCCTAATGCATGCTATTGCTCTAACAGTGCTATTAACAATATTTATACCCTGTTAACATAGCCTTTTGAAATGTACTTAGCCCCTTTCTCAGAGTAATTTTTTATGGGTGAGTAAAATATTATTGTTTTGTCCATTAACATCAATCATCATGATAAAGATTAAGTCGATAGATTTTATGCTTGGGCTGGTAAATTCTCATGACAATTTTACAAGGCGGTTTTAGCTTAATACTACTACTTTGTATTTGGGGAGTTCAAAGCACGCTAGAAATATGAATTATTTCCAATTCACAACGTCTGCCAGATAAGTTTTATAATGCCCATGACAGTGTTGGAAACAATCCAGACTTCCTGACTCTTGGTTCTCTAATCTAAATATTAGATACCAGTGTTTATTATGTGTCCTTATAGTCTAACTGCTAATGTGTACAAGGCTGGCATGCTGAACTAGTAAGTATGAAAACTCCTTCAGTGGCATGGAATATTGCCTTAGTAGCAATAATGTGTTTTGTCAACCATGACTTTTCCCCCCTTTCCCATATATAAATATTGAGAAGATCATTAATCATCATCACTGAATCATTCACCTATGTCAATATTTATATATAAAATCACTACAGGTTTGTGTTGCTACTATTATTACTGTGTATTCTTTGACCACAAAGACTGAACATCTAACTGGGTCAGTTCTGACCTTTGAAGGTGAAATAATTTATTTATTTCAGTTAATATGTCATTCAAGCTCTCAGGAAAATAAATGTGGCAAATATTTAAATATTTTTATCATGAACGTCATTCACCCAGTTAAGTGTACAGTAGAGATGACTGTTGGACTTACCATTTTAATAATACAGTGGATAAGGGAAGCATGTAATAGTTTTGATCATTCTTTTTTTCTTAAAGTGTCTTGCACTTAAGGCACTGAAAAATTGTAATTGTTTTCTGGAATGGGTGAAAGCAGTGAACTTGCTTAGCTTTTATTTATTTTTATTTTTTAGGATAACATTTTAAAAAAGATCACTGTGCCAGCATTTCTTTTACTGGGGAAGCCACCCATATTCAGTTGAACAGTGGTAACACATTACACAGCAATCAGGGAAAATCTAAAGATTGTTAATGGCCCCTGAATACAAAAGCTAAGTTTTTTTTCAAAGATAGGAGCCTAAATCCATATTTAACCTCTTAAGTAAGTGGCCTAGTTTTTCTAAAGGGTTGAGCACCCAGCAGCTCCTATTGAAGTAAACAAAGGCAGGGTATTTCACACATGAGGGGACCTTAGATCTGAAGGAAACCAGCACTCACTGTTGTTGTAACACAGCATTGGGTGCTCTGGTGCATGCTCAAATTATTCATTGGCATCAGTGGACATAAGCTCTACAAAAAGATCCTCATTTGCCATCATGACATAGGAAGTGAAGTTCAGGGGGATATGGTAAAGGGCTGCTTGCAATGCAGAGGAAACCATGGGTATGTCTATACTGGCATTAGACACCCATGGCTGGCCCATGCCAACTGATTTGGGCTTGCAGGGCTTAGGCTAAGGAACGGTTTAATTGCAGTGCAGATATTTGTGCTTGGGCTGCAGCCTGAGCTCTGGGACCCTCCCACTTCACACGATCCTAGGGCCCAAGTGCCAGCCCAAGTCTGAACATCTATACCGCAAATAAACACCCCCTTAGCCCAAGGCCCGTGAGCCTGAGTCAGCTGTCACAGGCCAGCCATGGGTTTTTAATTACAGTGTAGACATATCCAAAGAGGAAAAACAGAGGAGAGGGGGAGGAAATTAAGAAACTTCTAGAGCTGCAACAGCCAGAAACGTGTTGGAAAGACATTTGAATATTTGTTTTTGCCTGATATGCCCAAATGTTATGTCCTGCAAGCAAAGCAGTGTAAAACAAAACTCTGTTGTATCACTGAAGGGCTTTATCTTGGATTTACAATGAAAGAAATGCTCCAGTAGATCTAAATTTCCAATGCAATTAAATGTGTGTGTGTGTGTGTGTGTGTGTGTGTGTGTGTGTGTGCGTTTCTAGCTTATTTGCTCTTGTAGAAATGGTAAAGTGGGCAAACATTTATTTTTGAAGAATTGTGTTACTGATAAAATATATAAATATATGTTCTTTTTTTTAAAAAAAGTGGGTGCTGAAAGTCCAACAGTAACTAGTGAAGGTGTGGGGGGGGGTCAATGATGATGGGGACAGATCAGTTATATAGTCCAACCTGGATCACTTGGTATGGTGGGTTCATTTGAATAATATGCATTTTAATACATACAAATGTTAGATCTTACATCTAGGAATAAAGAATATAAGTCATACGTAGAAGCTGAGGGACAGTATCCAATGACTCTGTAAAGGAGTTAGTGGCTATGGTATAATCAATAAAGACCAATCCAAAGGGTCTTCTAGAGGGCCAGAAGATAACCATGCAATGCTGTGGCTAAGGGGTTAATGTGATTTTTTGACTGTATAAGCAGAGGGATAATGAATAAAGAGCAGGAGAGTGGAATTATCTCAGTATACTGTACTGCTGAGAGAGACTAATAGTGTGACCAATTCTGGTATCCATACTTAATAAAGCATGTTGAAAAATTGGAAAGGAGCTATAAGAATTATCCAAAGTCTGGAAAACCTGCCTTACAATGAAAGACTTTGGAAGCTCAATCTATTTAATTTATTAAAATGAAGGTTAAAAGGTCACATGTACCTATATAGGTAGAAGATTTTTGACAGGAGAGGGCTCTTTAAAGTCACAGACAAATTGCATAACAAAATACAACATCTGGAAGAGAAGTCAGACTAGAGATAAGATTTACATTTTTAATAGCGATGGTAATTAACCATAATAACAGTTTGTAACTGTGCCTTAGCGGGTCACAACTGAGGATGCCAAATTCAAGACAAACTGCTGAGAAATAGGGCAAACACAACCCAAAACTAGTGGTTATTCTTTTGTAAGATATATCAAACCAGACACACAAGTAAACTCGTGTTTCACCACACTGGCTAACAAGAAAACACAAAGGCAGTTTCCTCAGACATTCCAGTTCGTATATCACCACCAAAAACACTGGATTCAGAGATGAGTGGGTCTTTACAACTAGTCTCATCAAATAATAGGTTCTTCTGATCCCAAAAGACCAATCACACACCCAGGTGAATATATAAGTTAGATCTTACCCAAAAATCATGCTGGTGCCAATCCTTTAGTATCTAAAATCTAAAGGTTTATTCATAGAAAGAGAGGTGAGAGTTAAAATTGGTCAAAGGTATCAATTACATACAGTAATAGAAAAGTTTTTGGTTCAGACTTGTAGCAGTGATGGAATAAACTGCTGGCTTAAGTCAAGTCTCTGGAGTACATCCACAGCTTGGATGGGTCATTCAGTCCTTTGTTCAGAGCTTCAATTTATATCAAAGTTCCTCCAGAGGTAAGAAGCAGGATTGAAGACGAAGTGGGGGTGTTTCCAGGGCCTTTTATAGCTTTTTGCCATGTGGAGGGCATCCTGTTGTTCTTACTGTGGAAAATTAAAGCAACAAGATGAGTTTGGAGTCACATGGGCAAGTCACATGTCCATGCCCAATTTCCTTCAGTCATTGCAGGAAGCCATTACTTACACTCCAGACAGCACATTTACATGACAGTCCACTCAGTATAGATGAGCATCTCCCATGGTCCATTGTCAACCAAGTCTTTCTTTATGAGCCATTTAATTTGAACAGTCCCTCCAAGGTGTGCTGGGCATTACCTTGTGGGCATTACCCTAGGAGCAAACATTTGAAATCGAAGCATAGAGTCAATACTTATAACTTCACATACAAAAATGATACATGCATACAGATAACATAATCATAACCAGCAAATCATAACGTTTTCGTAGACACCTCACTCAACAACCTTTGTACAATATTTGCTGCAAATATATAACAGTGGTTACAACGGTCTATATGGTTATATTTTAATTAGATAGCCTTGCACAGTTTAACAATGTGATAGATGCTCACTCATTTGAAGTCTTTAAATCAGGATTAAGTGTCTTCCTAAAAGACGTGCTCTAACTCAGCAGAAGATATGGGTTTCATACAGGAATCACTTAGTGAAATTCCATGGCCTGTGTATGCAGGAAATCAAATGAGATGATTAAAATAGTCACTTATGGCTTTAAAATCTAGGAATATGAATTTAAATTTTGCTCCTTAAGTCTGTATGTAGGTACCTATATAAATGGCTTGATTTTCAGAAGTGAGAGGCACCAAAGTGTGGGGATCCACAAAATGTTTGAGAAATTCCACAGACCCAACTGAAATTAATTGGGAATGTGGGTTGTAGCAGGATCACACACATAAAGAAGAGATTTGTGAGAGTTTAGCACACCTGGGCTAAGACCATTGGAAAAAGCCTCATCACTCAAAAGGTGCAAAATCAGATCCCTACCCCATCCCTTATCCATGCCACCTTCTTCCTCCCTTACCTTTGCTGTCTTAATGAGGGATGGGACAAGTGCTCTGATAACCCTTGATTGCTGGAGCCTGGGGCTGGGTTGTTCCTTCCTTTTTGATTTTCAGATGATGATACTTACCCAGTTTCCCTATTTGATACCTCTAGGGGTACTATCAGTAAAGACCAATCTAAGGGGTCTGCTAGAGGGCCAGGAATAGTCTTGAAATCCTGTAGTGCAGAAGAGGCTCAGAATGGTTGCTAGGAAGCCCTCAATATTTCCCTACTGACCACACCAGTCATTATGAGGTACTGCTTGCCCTTGCCTCAGTCAAGCCAGTGGCTATAGTAGAAAAGACAGTGTTTTGCTTTCCCTCCACAGTGATTGTTTTTGGCTCCTGCAGGCAGTCTTTGGATTGGGAGTCTGGACAGCCTTTCAGCTATTTGATATGGAAGAGGGACAATCCAGTGCCTCTGAAGGCCTCAGTTAAAGTGATGAGGGCAGGAGTTCAGCCCATATTCCTTCCAACAACCACAGTAAGGAGACGGTGCCTGAGATAAGGAATGTGGGGGACAGATGGTGGGGTCTTTGGGAAGGGTGAATTGTGCATTAGTGGTCATATTTTTGGCAGTTCTTGCAAACCAGAAGCTTATATCCCTTTGTGCAGTTGTATTTTCAGTGTCATGTTTAAGTTAAGGGATGACATTTTAACTGAAAGCAGGGGCATATGAGAAAAACCTGGACGGATTCCCAAATATAATTGAGGAAGAGGGCACCATTTTATTCAGGATAAGTGTCCCATCTTTCCCTATAGTACATACAATGTCATATTTACTTGTCTGTTCATTTAAGGGCCGAAGAGCTTGGCAATACTTGTGAAAGGTAACAGAGTTCAGTAGATAGCTATAAGCACACAGTGCCCCAGCACAGTTAATTAGTGGGACTACATTCTCAGTGGACTCCCCAGGATTAGAGAGAGTGACTGCTGGCAAGGAAAGTCTCATTGCTGGGTAAACAGCTGATCTAATGAATCCAGAAAGGCTATCCCTAGCACAGCCTTTGGGGTGGCACAAGCTGACTGAATTGTGAATTAGGCTGGTATAAAATTGCAGCATAAACATGGGATAGTTACTATAAACAAATAATGTTTGTAGTATGATAAGAAAAATCACCAGGAACAATGCTGTGTGTTACCCACAGCGGATTAACCTATGAAGGCAGGGCATGAGGATATGCAGATTCCTTGAATTATATATATATTTTAACAGCTTTCTAAAAATTCCCTATCATACTGAAATTAAGATGATCTTTCACAGAAATATTTTATAAATCTACTTAAGTTCAGTAACTTTGAAGATAATTAGCAATGATTTGCAGAAGGTCATCAGTGCTCCCAGCTGAATGGGGCAAGTACAGGATTTAGTGCACAGTCTGCGTGAGTGGGCTAGAGAGTTCTGCATGGACCGGGGAGGAGTCTTTCCCCTAGGCTGTGAAATAGTAGCAGAACTGGTCCTGTCACTGCTGCAGTAACTCTTGCACCTGTGCTCCACTTCCAGCGGGAACAACACGTTGTTCTACATAGCTGCTTGTGAATCCGTACTCTCCATTTTCATCCACTTACTGTTGCTTACCCCCAAATGTTCCAATGACCCTCAGTTAGGAGAGGTTTCAAATAAAAGGGATACATCTTCTTTACAAGTGCTTCTTCAACAGCAAGTACAAGAAATGGTCATATAATAAAAGACAAGTTAATCACATTTTGAGCTTTCCTATGTTAGATCTAATAGACAGATGTTGTTGTGGCTTTGCAATTACAGTCGAATATGAGAATTGGCAGTGGGAAAGATGAGTGAGGAAAGAGCAGGGGCAAGGAGAGCTCTGCCTGATTCAAATGGACTGAAATCTCCCTTAGATGTGTCCACAGAATCTCTATACTATTATTTTGGAAACTGAACAAAAGTAAAACCTCTTTAAAACAGGCTTTAAACCATAATGAGCAGATATTCACTGATAGAGATTCTGACCTTAACCATACATTTTTGGAATTTGCCTGAATCAGAACTGCATTATTTAGCCCCAGATGAACATATATCCAGTCTCTTGATTGCCTGTTCTCTTAGCCATCCATCAGCAAGGTATTATGGCCATTCATAAATTGGGAGGACCATTGCACTAACATATAGGTACCAGACAGCAGTGAGTTTTATATGGTCAATCTGCATTACAATATAATTATCTTTTCTGAAGTCCCGTCTTTGTGTCAGCAGAGAAGCATTAACATGTCTTCTTATACTTCATCACATACATGGTGAGAGAGTGAAAGTGAGGATTATCACATACATTTGGCTTTAAACAAGATATTCCAATAGAATGACTACTTGGGACAACTTAAAACTACTTAGCTTGTCAAAATATATGTAGCAGGACACAATATTGTTAATAGGCAAAAGTACTTAAGGGTATGTCTACACTGCTGTGACCACATCATGTGTCAACATAGTTGAGTTAGCTCTGATTTGGTTAACTCAAATAACAATAGCAGTGACACCACCGCAGCATGAGTTAGCTGCTCATATACACACCCAGGATCCTGGACATGCTTATACAGCCTGTGCTGCAGTGGTTTCACTGCTATTGTTCTTGGAGCTAGCTAGATCAAAGCTAGCTTGGATACGTCTACCCATGTTGCAGTCATACCTCTGATTGCAGTATAGGCATACCCTAAGTGAATTAATAGGACAGGGATTGGCAGCCTTTGGCATGCGGTCTGCCAGGGTAAGTAGTGTAGGACTAGGTTGGGATGGTCTGGAGGGAAGTGAGGCAGTGGCAAGCTGCATTCAAAGGATCAGCCACTGGGTAGATTCAGACATTTAAGGCTAGAATGGATAGACAGGGAATTCAGACAGTATAAAATGAATTGTTTTGTTAGTTCTTAGTAAATGCTCATTAACTTCAATAGCTAACATTCTGAATAAAGAAAATCTTTCTTTAAGATTCATAGACTCAGATTTTAAGACCATTATGATCATCTAGTCTGACTCTTTCAATAACACAGGCCATAGAATGTCACCCAGTAATTCTGGCATCAAACCCATAACTCATGGTTGAACTGCAGCATATCTTTTAGAGAGACACCCAATCTTGATTTAATTACCTCAAATGATAAGCAAAAAGCTGCAATCATCATCAGCATTGAAATTGATGCTGTGTGCAAGATTCTCAGTCTCTTCTCTTGGTTGCCTTAAGGAAGCCGGAAAGCTGGTATATTCAGCTAACTGTCTCAGTGTGGGAATCCCTGGCTGATGGAGAGATGGCTGTTTTCTGTTGCCAGAGTGATGGCATGTTGAGGATATGTCTGGAGCACTGATGTGCTCTGGTAACTGCCAGCTGCCAGAATGGCTCCTTGGGGACTATTGCAGCCAAGTGTAATTTTGAGCATCCCTCGGGAACTTGTCCCTACACCTTTGCCCCCCATTCTCACTGCACCCAATGGAATCCTGGCATAGTTGAGGATCTAGCCCCTAGATATTCCAATAATGAAATATGTACAGAGCTGATTTTGCTCCCAGTTATTCCATACTGTAGTAAATGGAGTTACACCAGTGTAAAACTGGCATAACAGCAGAATCAGGCCCCACTTTAAGGTCCCAAACCAGCAAGGTGTTGAATGTCGTCCAAGATGAATATATAGTGGAGATCAGATTGCCAGATCAGGCTCTAAAATAAGTGGGTTGAAGTTTGCAACTTTCCTTGAAGTTGAAGGGCAAAACTTAGCAATTAGTTTATTGAGAATAGACACTAAACTAAGTCATTTATTGTTTTCTCCCCCCCCCCCTTCGTTGTTGTTTTCATCCTATTTAATCCTAATATAATGTACCTGTCACAGTGTTATCCATCAGATGCCAGCTCAGAACTTCACACAGCCATTCCTGAGCTTGCAGTGATATTTGACAAGTACATAAACCCCACAAACTACTGTAGAAAGAACTGCAATAAACTACAGTGCAGTATCTTGTCATCAATCCTGTTGCTCAGTGTTGCGATGCAGTACAAAGAAGTGCACTGAATATCAATCTTTAGAAGAAATTATTTTTCAAAGCACTTAACTAAGGGCATATTTTATACAGTGTCTGAGTTTAATGGAGTCCACCAGAGGTGTTTCTAGTGCTATTGATTTGCTGTCGAAGGTGTTCAGATAATTTGGTGGTAAGTGGCAGTTTAAAACTTCAAAATATATAGGGAGAAATTATAAAGTTAGATATATTATTTATGCCATTTTAGTCTAATAAATCTATTTGCTGAATATGAACCAAAAAAGACATATCAATGTCTTTTAATTAATCATGCTTAATATAATTGTCATAGCTGAAGGAAAACCACCTGTTCTAACACTTTTAATGTAAATTTTAAGAGTAAATTCAGTGCTTGTGAAAGGTGCCAGATGGACTTTGACAATATTTGTATTATACCAATATATTTTCTATATGAATTTTATAATTAACATTATTAAAAATTTCAATGTGCTAAATCAAAGTTAAATTAAGTGTTCTTTGAAAGCAAAGCAACACCTTTCAGATTAACTTTAAAAATATAGGTTTCAGAGTAGCAGCCGTGTTAGTCTGTATCTGCAAAAAGAACAGGAGTACTTGTGGCACCTTTAGGGTGACCAGATGTCCTGATTTTATAGGGACAGTCCCGATTTTTGGGTCTTTTTCTTATATAGGATCCTATTACCCCTCACCCCCTTTCCTGATTTTTCACACTTGCTGTCTGGTCACCCTAGGCACCTTAGAGACTAACAAATTTATTAGAGCATAAGCATCCGAAGAAGTGGGCTGTAGTCCACGAAAGCTTATGCTCTAATAAATTTGTTAGTCTCTAAGGTGCCACAAGTACTCCTGTTTTTTAAAAATATATTTTTTTAATCAGCTGTTTTAAAAGCTGGGCAGAAATGTGCCCCTGATATAGAGTCCTATAGTTTTCAACCATTTATTATGTCAAATCACCAACA
Source organism: Chrysemys picta bellii (assembly GCF_011386835.1). NCBI lineage: Eukaryota > Metazoa > Chordata > Testudines > Emydidae > Chrysemys > Chrysemys picta. Next base: position 146,419,497 of record NC_088792.1, read on the forward strand.
CCTTTATTACATTTGAACCATTCTGCACTAGTGCATCTGAAATCATAAAAGAGGAATTTCACTCCTTGTTTTTAAAATACTCCTGTCTACCTTATAGAACTTTTCTCTCTGTTATCTCCTGCCCAGTTTTAACTAGCTCCAGAATGCATTTTTGTCCATGGCACTATCAGGCCACTCAGTGCAGAACCTTTCTCTTCACCATTCCGGACTAGTTTTGGCTGAAATGTTTCAAACAAAACATTTTCCTGTCAAAAAAGTCAGAACACGGGGATTAATCCAAAGCAGAATTTTTCTCAGTGAAATTTTCCATTGGGAAAATTGAAACGAAACTATTTTGGGGGGGAGGTGGGGAGTTTTTTTGAGGGTTGGGGGTTAATCTCTGCATCACCTGAGCCTGAATTTTGATTTGGAAATGACATAACATTTTGTTTCAATAATGAAAATTGAAGTGGAACATTTAGATATTGAAAAAGTTTCATTTTGGGAGACAAAATGTCTCTCATGATGCACTCCGGACTCTCCCAGCAGTGGATAGACCACAGTGCCTAATGGGAATTGTAGTTTTAGATCCCTGATGCTCCCAGGCTGAACTACATTTCCTATGAGTCATTGTGATGGCTCTGTCACAGGCAGAGACCATGGGGCGTCATGGGAGACCTTCCATTTTGTGACAACAAACTGAAATGAAAAGGTTTGATTCAGAAATGTCAGAATGTTTCACTTTGGTTGAAAGGATTGAAACAAAATGTTCTGACATATCCAAATCGAAGTTCAATATGAAAACAATTTCACAATATTAGAATTCGCAACAGGATGGAAATTGTTTTTTCAATTCATTCTATTGCTAACATCTGAAAATGCCTTCCGGTAACTCCATCTTCTAATCTCAAGTGAAAATTTGAGTTCTTCTCTACTTTTTGTTCTCTTCTCATGCATATAACTTTTATTTCTCTTTCTGTTTGATATTCTCTTTCTCTAGTTTTGGTCCTGATTTTGAAACCTAGCCTCCATTTTTGTGTTTTCCATTTTATACCCAGGGTAGATTACAGCTAAATTGGTACCGCTCCATTGACTGGAAGAACAGTTCCTTTAAGCCAGGAAATTGCATGAATGTACTGAAGATGCAAATTGTGGGCATGGTTCATTGTGGGTGTAAAGTTTTACCCACAGAAACTGAGGACCTGTTTTAGATCCTGATGTTTACCATTATTTAATTCAGCAAAAGATCTTGGGAGGCAGTTACTGTGAAAGGAGCTACACAAAATAAAAATTGCATTGTATTCTTCAGCTGAAAATGAAAACCGCATACCAAACGAAGGAAATAAAATAGTGAACCAGCTCTTCCCTATAAACACATTGTATTCATCATAAAAGTATTAAATGGAATATTAAAAGAAACAAAGAGCTGTGCTTTTAAGCTGTCCACCTGCACCAGAGACTCTACACTTTACTGGCCATTAGAAAAAATACCAAAAATCTTTCTAATGTTTTCTAAATGAATTGAGAACTGCCTGCTCCGAAAATGTCGAAGGAATTGTTTAAAATCTTCTTTAAATGGCTTGATATTGACAGACCAGTCTGACTATTTCATCCCTATTTCTGCACAAATTTTAGTGATGCAACAGGAAACAGATCTTGGAAACATATTGACAGTAATATTTTCGTTATTTATCAATCCAAATCCTGCCATCGATATGTATACTCAGCTCCTCTGGACTTCATCAGGAACCCTAAGAGATCGCCTGCACTTGAAAATCACATTGTATTAAAGCACAACCTTGAGGAGTCATGTTAACTAACAGAATGTTAAATACAACTTTGCAGTTAGTGTTGACAGGGACTGTCGTGTCTAGCATCATGTTATCTGTTTATGAGAAAACCTACAGGAATTATTGGGTTACCCAGCGCCTGCTGACATTATGTTAAAATTTCTAACATAACCTAATTTTCTAGTGACGACAAGGGAGAATGCTCAGGTAGAATTCGGGCCTAATTATATTGCTAGGGCACTTTTCAATGTCACTAGTGACAGACATCATTACATAAGTGACCTTCTTCTTATCTCCATTGAACCAACTCCAGAAATATCACTCAAGTTTTATGTAATTTATAGAGAGGGTCTTCTGTACACCACCTAAAAATAATAATAAAAAAAGAATCCATAGCAACATATTGAAATTGCAGGGATTTGTCCTAATGTCTTCCTTGCTTCAAGTTTTCTCTCTTCCTCAACTGTAATGCAGTGTGCTGTTAGTTGCCTGTAGAGGTGGCTGTATTTCAGTAAGGATTTATATATAGTTTGAAAGTTTTGGAGGATTTTTTTCAGACACTATTCAAATATAAAATATAGGTTTATCATCAAGCAGACCTGAGAACAAAAATTCAGCCCTGACTTAAATAAAGTCACTATTTACATGTAGTATCAACATTGTGCTAAATGCTGTCCTAATACAGAGGAAGTTGAAGTCCATGAAGTAGTAGGGGAGTTGGGTATTAAATACAACTAAAATAGTCGAAGTGGTCAATCTGGTTAAAAAAAAAAATCAAATTCAGGATTGACTTAAATGGGGTGATAAATTACATTCCTACATGAGCAATTGTAAGGATTAATATTGGTGAAATTTCTAGGCCTAGGGTGGAGGTATATAACAGGAAAGCAACCAGTAAGGGTACATGTGTGGCACCAGGAAGAGAGGGCTGCTTTATCTTAAGCCCTATTTCATCTTCCTGTTAAATGTTTTTCCTGCTGGACCCTTGCCTTTCTGCCCTCTCAGCATGCAAGTTATTGTATTTGAGCAAATTACCAAGTTCTTCTTTGAGTGGTTGCAGATGTGTAGTCCAGTCACGTGTATTGGAGCAAAGCGCACCGGCATCAGAGATTTTTCCTTTGGTAATATCTGTTTGTGATGCTCTGTACCTCAGGGGAACACCCTACACCTCCATATTCATCTTTGTAAAATGATTGTGTGGTATCCAATGCAAAGTTTGTCATGTCGGGTGTCTTTGGAAGGCTCATGATGCACTGAGCATTGTTGTTATAGTGATGTTATAGGTTATAATTTCATGTATATAGGTATGAAGCTGAAAATGTATCCTCATGGCTTAAAGCCAGCCCAGACAAAAATGCTCCAGAAGCAGAGAGGCAATTCATACCTCATCAGGATGGCACAAACCCAGCCTAGCCTCACAGGAACAAATGGTACTGGCCTAGGCAGCAACAAAAGAATCTGTTAGACTCTCAAGGGAGTCACCCCCCTCTTCCTTTGGTCAGTTTGGAACTGCGATGAGGTAATGCTCACCTGACTCTGAAAGGTGGGGGCAAAGCCAAGAGGGAAGAAAACATGATAAAAGGGAGAGACTTTGCCATGGTCTTCCGCTCTCTTCCACCTACATTTACAGACATCACACCAAGCGACTGAAGGGCAGATCAAAGGGGAGAGCCTGGCTGAAGAGCAACCAGCCAGCCTGTGGTGAGAAGCATCTAATTTTGTAAGGACATTGAAAGTGTTCAGATCAGCTTAGAACGTGTTTTGCTTTTATTTCATTTGACCAAATCTGACTTGTTATGCTTTGACTTATAATCACTTAAAATCTATCTTTATAGTTAATAAATGTGTTCATTTATTCTACCTGAAGCAGTGCATTTGGTTTGAAGTGTGTCAGAGACTCCCCTTGGGATAACAAGCCTGGTACAGATCAATTTCTTTGTTAAATTGACGAACTCATATAAGCTTGCAGTGTCCAGCGGGCATAAGTGGAGACTGCAAGATGGAGGTTCCTAGGGTTGTGTCTGGAACCGGAGATATTGGCTAGTATGATTCAGTTGCAAATAGCTGGGAACAGCTTATATGCCAGAGGCTGTGCGTGAACAGCCCAGGAGTGGGGGTTCTCACAGCAGAGCAGGGTAAGGCTGGCTTCTAGAGTCAAGGATTGTAGTGGCCTAGCAGATCACTGGTCCAGATAAGACCAGAGAAGAATGTCACACTGTTGTAGCCCCTCTTGAAGCTGTATAAAGGCAGTGGTTCCCTGACCCCTCCTCAGTTCCTGCTTACTGCCTGCAGCCTTAGGCAGAGCTCTCCACGTGCAAGGCTTCCTCTCACCATTTTTTTCCCTCTGTGGGTCACATTTGTGACACCGAATTTTTCACTTTATAAATAACTTTTCATAGTTTTTGTAGTTAGCTGGTTTTAATGTTTTGTTGTGCTGCAATGGGGTGTGGCTTCTCTCCCACCTTCTTCTCTGCAGAAATTGCATGGACTCCAGTGGGAACCCTTTTATTTTAAGTTCCCTCCACCATTTCCACAACAATCCCTGTGCAAAGTCTATTTACAGCACCATCATGCTTTTTGGACGTTTCCCCAGGGAGTGAGGAGAAAAGCAGCGTCCCTCCCTTGTGGACTCCATGTAACAGTGTTCAACTAGTCCTATTCCCCTCTTCCTCCATTTGTCACTTCCTTCCTGCCTCTTTATCAGCCTTGGGATGATGGGGTAATTGGCTTCTTATCCCGGCCAGCCTGATTGTCTAATTACCCCCATCAGGTTTCTCAAGGGGAACTGATTAACATCTGATTAACATCTAATTAACAAGGCTCACCCGTTTGCCCCTTGCACTCTGTCACAAGTGTCCAGCACTGAGGGTCATGCAGCATTCTCCAGGCTTTGAACGTTATCCTTCATGTGGGAATAGTGACCCATACACTCACTGCTTGATCTATTTAGTAGAGGGTCTCATTAAAGAAAGGATATGGCATCTGGCTTCTTTTAAAAAGAGAATGCAAATCACAGGAGACCTTTGGCTGAAGCAGCATTTGATTGATCAAGTTATGAAGCCTGCGTCAACACTGGGACCCTTCACAGCCTCTGAGTTTAACTGCCCTTAGCTGCCTTCCATCTCTGCAATGATGGTGGAAAGACCCAAGACTCAGATTCTCCTTCAAAAAAGGAAAGGGGCCGTTCTCTGTCCCAGGAACAGCCTTGAGTGAGGACCACAAGATGGATTGGCAAAGGAGGGTTTGTCATCTTCCTCCTCAAAAACAGCCTTGAAATGTCTGCAAGACCAGGGTACCCAGCAAAAATCCAGACAATTGGCCTGCATCTGCCCTGTACCAGGGAGAGAGCTTTGTGGTATGATACCATTGACTCCAGATTCATCTGGGAGATGGCTGTCAACTCTCTTACCTATGGACACAGTTGCAGCACCACCACTTTCATTACCTTCCTCCATGCAGGCATATGTACAGCAAGAGACTTACTCTATTTATCTATGCCCCCCTCGCTACTACCTCAAGAGTCAGAAGGATTATCAATACTTCCTGCTATTCCAGGCCCTTCAATTTCTTCAGCATTGGGCTGAGATTGATGCCATCAAAGTGTTCTGTATTGGCAATGAAACAGATGCCATCTTCGGTGCAGGTGACTGTGTGTTCAGTACCAGTGCACTCCCTCTCTGCAGCACTGTCTATATTTTTCACCTCAGCCCTGGGGAATCTCTATACCTAGGGTCCCCTCCAAGTCCACACTGATAAGAGGCAATTTCCTGGAATTTTTGGTAACATGTATGAAACCAACAGCACTCCAGTCCTTGGGACTGGCTTTTCCATTTTCTTGTTTGTCTGTGGATAACTCAAGATATCCTGTGGCCCCCGCCTATGTGGGCTCCACCCATGCTCACAGACAATTGAGAGGTCTCCTTGGATTCCAACACAGAGTCTTCCAGCTCTTCTCCATCGCAATGGAAGAAAGCTTGCAGATCCTTCACGTGCTTTTCAGAGGGAAAACGTCAGTACTGAGAGTGTTCCTGCTCTTATAGTAAGGACAGACCATATTGGCTCCCATGTTCTGCTCTCCTGCACCATACCCCTTTTCTCAGTGGCTCTCCTGGGACCTGTGAAAAGTGCTTCCCACTCACACAGAGCTAGAACTCCATTGCAGTCTGGAAGCAGATCTCCCTATCCTCAGAGGGACCAGAATTTAGAACAGTCCATCTCAGAGGTGCAGGAAGATGTCCATCTCTCTTGAGCTATAACTCCTGGAGGAACCTTTGCCAGAGCAGCAACCTCTACCTTGTGAGATGACGTTGGCTATACCAACTTCCTCCCAACACTTTCAGGAAGATCCAGTAGTCCCAGATGATTTTAAATCTTACCAGGACCTGTTTCAAAGGATGTCTTCAGCTGTGGTATATAGAATGAACTAGTCAGGAAAATACCCACAAGTTACTGGACATTCTACAGGAAACTACTCCAGGGATGGTTGCCTTCCATTAACGATGCCTAATTTCAACCTACAAAAGCTTTATGGTTAACCCCTGTGTCACTTACCCTGATGGCTCAACGCACAGAGAAGTGTTATCAAGTACCTTCTCAGGGGGGTTAGTATTTTTATTCACCCCTCAAACCTGTTTAGTAGTCACAGATGCCAATGAGAGCTTCTGGTAGGTGAAATCCAAAACAAGCCCAAAGGAAAATGAAATGAAAAGGCTGGATTTTTTTAGGAAAGGAAATTTATTTGACTGCCTTGCTCCAGATGTGGGTAGCGAATCAGCAAGTGCTCTTGGAAATATATGATTTTCTCAACTGGGAGGAAATAGCTAAGTTTTCTGACAAGCTTCTGGAGGATGCAAGAGATGAATTCAAGGCCTTCTTCAGAGTGGGCAGGCTGGTGGCAAAGATTTCGCTCCAGTTGGCACTTGATGTTGCAGATGCCTCTTCTAGGGCTATGGCCTCTGCAATTGTAGTAATAAGGTCATTATAGCTGTGCAATTCTGGATAAGCACCAGGCATTCAACTGTCTATTGAGGATTTACATTTTGATGGACAATTCCTATTCTCTGATAATGTTGACAAAGTCTTACATTCTTTTAAAGACTCCCATGTTACTCTATGTTCCCTGTGAATGTATATCACATACACTAAGAGGCACCAATACAAACCTCTTCAACCTTATTATCAACAACACCAGAGGCTGCCTTTTTATCTCTCAAAGCACCAGGACATCTAACTCCAGTTTGAACCCATCATCTTGGCCTCAACCTACAACAGGGAAGCAATTGTTTTGATTTCTACTTTGAGGGCAACAACACAACCAGCAACAATGTTCTTAGCCTGTCTCGAAATAGAGGGGAAGGACTATCTCATTTCCTCAGAATTTGGCAGACAATAACCTTGGACAAGTGGGTCCTATGTACTATGTGTCTGGGATATTCAATCCAGTTCTGCTCACTTTCCCCTCCACACCCTGTTTCCCCATCCATTTTCAGGGAGAAATCTCACAAAACTGTGCTTCTCAGGAACTCCAGTCACTGCTCACCCTGGGAGCTACAGAGAAAATTCCCCCATAGTTTCAGGGTCAGAGTTTTTACCTCCACTATTTTCTGATCCCCAAAGCCAAAGAGGGAGGGACTGAGACCCATACTCAACCTCCGTGCTCTCTAGAAATTCATCAAGCAAATGAGATTCTGTATGGTTACCCTGACACATCCTCCTCTCCCTTGATCACAATTATTGGTTTGTTGCTCTGGACATGTATTTCCATGTGGTGGTTCTTCCCAGTCACAGAAAACTTTTCAGATTTATTGTAGGGGGCCATCATTATCAGTACTGTATATAGTACTCACCTTTGCTATCTTGTCTGCAGTAGAAGCATTCTTAAGGAAAAAGGAGATTCACATCTTCCCTTACCTTGGTAACTAGATGGTCTGAGGATCATCGAAGAGTCAGAATTGTTGCCATGTCAAAGCCATCATCCGCTACTTCTGTCATCTGGGACTCATTCTGAACAAATAAATCCATGCTGATTCCTACTCAACTATGTTTCTTCCTCAGCAGAGATTTCAAGCTATTCATAAACTAGATCTGTCTCTCAGGACTCCCACATGCATCATGTCTTGGACTTGTCTGAGGTTGCTTGGCCACATGGCCTCATGTACATGTGTAACCAAGTATGCCAGACTACATCTCTTCACCCTTCAAGCATGGAGGACGTTAGTCTATTGCCTCAGCAGACACCACTTAGTCAAGTTGGTCCAGCTTCCTACAGTGCTGCCAGCTGTGACAGTAACCAACACTTCTCTAATAGCATTGGATGTTCATGTGAAGGATTCTCTGGCTCAAGGTATCTGGTCAGAGCACAAGGCAAACCTTCAAATCAATGTCCTTGAGCTCTGGGCAATCCACAGAGCTTGCAAGGCTTTTCTCCCTTGAATCTAAGGACTGCTGGTACAAATTCTCACTGACAACACTACTGTGATGTATTATCTGAAGAGGTAGGGGTTTGGGGGGGGGCGGGGGGGGAGGCTTGGTGTGTCAGCAGGAAGTTCTCACTCAATCATGAATGGTCTCTCAAGAGCAGTGCACTGAGATCCATCTTTTGGATTTGGAGCATTTCTTCCATCATCTGTTTGCAATGAAAGATAACAGGAAATGTCACCCATTTTGTTCTCAAGCATAGCCTAGATTCCTTTACCAATGCCTGCATGTTGAAATGGACACTGCGTCTAATGTATGCATTTCTTCTGTTCCTCTCCTTCTGCAAGTTATTCACAAGCTGAAGATAGACTGTGCCAGATTGATCCTTATAACTCTAGAATGGCCAAATAATGCACCTTTTCCCTCTGATCAAGGACTTGGGTCCTCCTTTGGATCTCAACACAGTTTTAACCGACCTTATGGATCCACCCTTTGACCTAATGATCACATGTGCTTGGTCTTATCTAAGATAGAAGATCACCTTCCTTATAGCCATAACTTAGGCCAGAAGGGACTCTAAGGTTCAAGTATTGAAGTTGAGCCTTACAGACAGTGTTTTGCAAGGACAAAGTAGCCCTATGGCCACACCCTAAGTTCTTAACTAAAGTTATACCAGCATTTCATTTAAATCAGATGATTTATCTTCTGATCTTTTTCCTGAAGCCACATTCTGGCAAAGGTAAGGAGTGCCTGCATACCTTAGTTCAGGGGTCAGCAATGTTCGGCACGCGGCTCGCCAGGGTAAGCACCCTACTGGGCCAGGCCAGTTTATTTACCTGCTGACTCGGCAGGTTCAGCCAATCGCGGCCCCCACTCGCCGCGGTTCGCTGTCCCGGTCCAATGGGGGCAGCGGGAAGTGGCCCGGGCCGAGGGATGTGCTGGCCGCGGCTTCCCGCCACCCCCATTGGCCCGGGATGGCAAACCGCGGCCAGTGGGGGCCGCGATCAGCCGAATCACCGCGTCAGCAGGTAACTAAACTGGCCCGGCCCACTAGGGTGCTTACCCTGGCAAGCCGCGTGCCGAATGTTGCCGACCCCTGCCTTAGATGTTAGGAGAGCACTGGATTTTTACCTTGACAGGTCAAAGCCCTTTAGACAGTCTCCTTGTCTCTTCTTTTCCCATGTAGATCACATGAGAGATCAGGTGCTATTAGCACAGAAAATCTTTCTCTGGATCACTTCCTGAACCAATTCAACCTATAGTGTAACAAATACTCCTCCTTCACAGATATTCTTGGCTCATTCAATGAGGGCTCAAGCCAAACCAATGGCTTTCCTCAGGGATGTTCCCATATAGACGATTGTTGAACTGCTGCTTCATCTGCAATATATAGTTACTCAGCACTATGCAGTAACAATGGCCTCTCGGTCTGATGCAACTTTGGCAAAGTTGTGCTGCAATAGTTGTTCAAGTAGACTTGGATCCCACTTCCAAACAGTACTGCTTGGGAGTCACCTGAATGGAATACATGCCTGCAAGCACTTGAAGAAGAAAAATGGTTACTTCCACGTTCTGTAGTTGTTGTTCTTTGAGATGTGAGGGCAGACAAGTATTCCACGACTCACCCTCTATCTCCTCTCCGTTGGAGTCTTAAACCTGCTTTTCCAGTTTGGAGGAACTGAGGGGGGTCAGGATGGTGTTGCCCTTATATAGATTTGGGAAGGGCAACCAGGAGAAGCAGGATGTGTGCTCTTCCCCAACAAGGTACTGCTAAGGGGAAAATCTTTGACTCTGGGGTGCTTGGCACAAACTTACCTGAGTGGAATACACGTTTGAAACCAAATCTCAGAGAACAACAAGGTGAGTAGTGGGGGCAAAAAAAACTTAACTGGCTTCAAGACTGAGCATGATAAGTTTATGGAAGGGGTGGTATGATGAGACTGCTTAAAATGGCCTGTAGCTGATATGCAATTGCTAGTAACAAATATGTCCAACAGCCAGAGATGGAACACTGGATGGGAACTGTGTTACTACAGATAATTTTTTCCCAGATGTCTGGCTGCTGGGTCTCCCCCACATGCTCAGGGTCAAATTGACCCCCATACTTAGATCAAAAAGGAATTTTCCCTTGGGTCAGATTGGCAGAGACCCTGTGGGTGGAGGGGTTCCACCTTCCTCTACAGCATGGGGCACAGGTCACCGGCAAGTTAAACTATTGTAAATGGTGGATTCTCTGTAACTTGAAGTCTTTAAATCATGATTTGAGGACTTCAGTAACTCAGCCAGAGGTTATGGGTCTATTACAGGAGTGGGTGGGCAAGGTTCTGTGGCCTGCAATGTGCAGGAGGTCAGACAAGGTGATCATGATGGTCCATTCTAGATTTAAAGTCTATGAGTCTAAAAGTTACAGAACAGGTAAGCAACTGTTTTTTTTATTTACATCACCCTGGCAGTTGATCCCTAAAGTACTTGTTCGGAAAATGAAGCTTTATATTGTCCGATACAGTTGCAGACATCAGCAAATGACACAATATTCACAATTAAATTCACTAGAAGTGGCGGATCTAGACCTGTGCTTTCCCCTCCCCCCCCATCACATATGTTTGAGACAAAAAGCAACAGAAAAAGAGATGTGAACCTAGATACAAGAGACTATAGTGAAACATAGGTATGTGTGGGAAACCGTATGTGGGAAAGGGCTCAAAATGGACTTCATTGCTTGTATGATCTCAGTGGTAATGATAACACCACATGCTGAACAGAGAAAGAGAAGCTAACCTCACAATCACATTCCTGCTGCCTACTGAGCTCTGCTGTAGTGCCAACAGATTTGTTTTCACTTTGTTTGTGCTGTTTCTCTCACTATGCAGTCTTGCTTCTTTACGCAGTAGGTTATCCCTCTGTCCTTTTTGGCAACAGTCTCCCTCTTCTTTCTGTCTTGCTCCATCTAGCCTCTTAAAGAAAGAGCATGTTCTTAACATTTTTGTCATGGGAGTGAGGATGACACAACCTTAGTCAGCAAGGAGTGGCACTGCGGCAATATCAGGTGCACGGGATGTGTTTTTCGGGATGTTTGTTCCAACTAGGTCAGATACCAGAAATTTGTTACAGTATGTGGATCCTGGCAGATTTCTTCTCCTGGACTACAAAGAATCACTCTTTTGTCAATATAAATACATCTTAATGCATTCACTTTCCCTGCAGGCTGTATTACACACTTGAGAGTTATTGCACAAAAATCTGCTACTCAGCACTTGAAGCTTCTACCTCTAGCTTTATCTCGTGTACACAAAAACAGCAGAAAAAATAATCTGGCATTGAATTTTGGTTTATTTTTCATCTTTTTCTTCAACGACATTCCACCGAGTTTAAGATGCGGATTATGCAGCCTAAATGAATTCAAAAAGCCAATTCAATATCATCCTTTATTAACTTTTTCACTTTGCTGGCAGAAATTGTTTCTGTCAATATTTTAATTTCAGTGGGGCTGAAAAGAGGAAAAATGATGGTTATTGGCAAACTGATAACTGCACCTGAGAGTTAGTCTATAAATATATGCAACTTATTATGCTATGCTATGTCGTTTCTTTTTCATAAAGTCCAAATACGACAGGAAGTGCTACAGTAAATATCTTGGATATAACTAATACTATTTCTATCTCTCTAAACTAACAGTATACAGGAACTTTAATGCAATTCATGAAAAAAAACATATCCACCCCCAGACTGGTTTGGGTATTGCTCCAGGGTTGAACACTCAGAGATAAGATACTCTTTCTAGTTGGGGGGGAGGGGGAAGGAAGTGAGGGAGCTGCAAGTTTGTTTCTCTGTTACTTTATTAAATAATTATTTATTTCACTATTGAAAATAAGGTTCCTATCCTTCAAATACTGGCACACATGCTTAATTTAATACATGTAAGTAGTCGTCTTGACCTCCAGTGGGTCTAGTCATCTACAGAAAGCTAAGCACATGTGTAAGTGTTTGCAGGTTTGGGGCCTTTCCCAGGCTTCTTTAAAGGGGATTTGGCTCAGCCTCACCTGTGTCTAGTTATCCACCTCCGAGATGATGTGCTTGGGCCTGTGGTTAGGGTCAGGTTATCTGGCAAAGTGTTACAGGGGGTAGTGCTTCTTGTAAGAAGGGACCTCTTTACTCAGAAAGGTGAGATATTTGCAGGGGACTCAAAATTAGAAAGAACCAGAGGAGTAGGTAATTCTCCATACTTTCCTGATAGGAAATACCTACAAGGAAGGTTGGGGGATAATTCCTCCCTGATGAGGGAATTAAGCCTGAGGAAGAGAATTTCTAGAAGGAAGCAGCCTGCACAGGGTAGAGTGAATGATTGTTGAAGGAAGTTGATGGTTGTACTAGCTTAGGGGTCTAGGCTGGTATTTAAGGTAAGAGTGGGAGGAAGTCCTCTTTCTATTGCCCCATGGTAACATAGCAAACAAACTGCTGTAATGGACTGCTGAGCCCAGGTGAGGGCTAAAGAGGAGCTAAGGCCCACTAAGGGCACACCCTGAATTGGTGAAGACTAAGCATATGATTGCTGGACACTTGTTTTGTGGGACTTTTTGATGGCCACTAATTGGTCAGAGTTTGGTGCATCCAAGAGTGGAGGAATTGAGGCAGTGGCAGAATCTGTCACCAGATGAGGTGAGAGCCTGTTATAGAGCTTTTACGACTAATCTTTGCTCTAACTTAAATATACAAAATATGCTTTGATCCTGCAAATGCTCATGAGTTTATCTTTCTTCAGTGGAGTACTCCCACTGGCTTTGTATGTAAATGTCAGTGGCTTCACTGGGACTACTCACAGGAATAAAGCTAAGCGTATTTGTAAGTATTTGCACACTCATGGCTTAAATTAATAAAATATATGGAGTGGGTAGTAGCTGCTCCACAGTTAGAGGCTGAAGCAATCCTCTTGCTGTAAATTCAACCTCACCCATAGCCTCGAAAAGGAACAAATCCCCTGAAACTTCACATAGCACATTGCATCCTAGCTCTGAATTTTTTCTGGGAACTTTGATGAAAATCAGAGAAGTTTTGACGTTAGTGTTCAAATATTTTCCCTGTCTTTGACTCTGTGTGTGTGTGTGTGTGTGACTTGTCATAAGTTCAGAAAGGCTCAGCCTCCAAATTTCAAATGTCTTGTTTTGTTGGCCTTGCTGAAAATGACTTCTCAGTGCTTAGTGGGAGGTAAGGCAGATAAGGATGAAAAAAGCGGAGCGCTTGTGATCATAACATAAGGCAGGCAGGGAAAGGAATAATTAGAGGTCCATTAAAAGAGAGATGCAAAGAAGAGGCCCACAAAGAGCTGTGGGAGGGCCCCTGATTGGGAAAGGAAGTGCTCACACTCCTCCTACCTCTGTCAAGGAACTGGATCATGAAGTTCAGTCCCAGACCAGTAAAACAGGTAGAAGTTGAAAACGATATCAGTTACGTGGGAATATACTTTTTTTTTTTTTGGTAGGTTAAGGACTTTTTGATTTATTTTGCCTCCCCCCACGCACAAATGTAAATTATCATTTGCTTGTCCTTTTGGTGGTATGAGGCTTGGGCTTGGGTGTGTGTGTGTGTGTGTGTTGGGCGGGAGGTTGGGCGGGGGGAGACTACTTCTGCCTCTCTGTACATTGTACTGAACATGCCTCATCCTGGCCCAATTTCATAGGTTCCTTAAAGTGGCACGATGCAGTCTTTTTCTTATCTTTTTCCTCTTGTTTGTTGTCCCTTTGTTACCTGCAGTTGTAGTCCAGGTCACACTTGTGCAGAGCTGGTTGTATGTGTACAAAGAGCAATGAGTCAACTTATATTTAAATATAGACTGGTTGATAAGGGCACATGAGACTGTGGGAAAAGGCAGAGTGATGGGAGTCTGTCAGCACTTATGAATTGGGAGCATTTGCACTCTTGTCCCACTTTATATTCAAGGATCTTGGTGCACTTTACAGATACCAGTTAATTTAGCCTTGCAGTACCCTTGAGAGGGATATTACCATTTCCCTCTTACATATAATGAAACTGAGTGTCAGGGAATGAGTTACTTGCCCAGTGTCACACAGGAGATTTGCAGAAGAGCTGGAAATAGAACCCAGGTATACTGGTTTCCAATCCTGTGACTTAATAGGAAGACTCTCTGACTCCAGGTCATTTATGACAATTGCCAAAATAACTATTTGGACGTTTGAGGTCACATATATGTTTATAAGCCAAGTGTTTTTGTTTTTTGTCAAAGAAGTCCTGGACTTTTCTGAGTCTTAGTCTCTCTGGATGCTTTTGAATTCCCTTTGGATGTGGTAGGGTGCCACTACACCTTTTTATTTTCTCAAGAATTCAAAATGACTTGGATTTCTAATTGACATTGTATTGCTATTCTAGTGATATGAGCCTTGTTGTACGTCATCTATAATTGAATCAAGCATTACAGTAGATACAGGTATCTATCTTTCATTAAAGAGACTTATCTTTCAAGTATTCCTTTATAAGTTGTACATTTGTTCTGAAATAAGTCATCGATACTTAAGTATTGAGCTACATGACCAAAGAGGTTGGAAAACTTCAGAGACCCTTGATAGGGAAATGATGATTGCACACTTTGGAGAGAGGCTTGACTTAATTAGTTTCTTAGGATCCTCTGGAGAGCATCATGGTAGGGGCAGAAATCCTTTCACTGCCTGAGTTCAGAGATCTATGCAGTTTTTAATTTTTTCTCATTGTTTTGTGGCATACTTATGTGCAACAAGAGATGCCTAATCATAGGAATAACAGGTGCATTGCCTTTTATAAATTGTCTTCCAGTGTTCCAGATGTGATAACTGTCAAATAGTTATTTCAAAACTGGCCCCGGTTTAAACTTTTAAATGCATGAGATACAAAGAGAAGAACTACTCTGTATAAAATTCCTACACTTAGAGTAGGACAGAAGTGTGTACTGACATGAAAGTACTTGGGCGTGAATCTCTCTCCTCCTGCATTGTGTGTAGTTAGTTAAAATGGTTACAAAGTGGATATAAAATGCTAACAGATCTGAATGGTAGCATGTTGCATTCACTTTGCATTGGTGTAGCTAACTACTCAAGGTGCAGGGAATTGGAAATTTGGCCTTTTGTACATGGTTAGTGTACACCTAAAAACAATTAGGGAAGTTTTATGGCCTGGGTTATGCAAGAGATCTGACTAGATTATAAGAGTGGCCATTTCCAGCCTTAGAATATATAAATATTTCTTAGAAACAGCAAAGTATGAAACTTAGTTTACTTGAAGGAAAAACTGTATTTTTCTCTTTAAAATTCTGCACTTACAATAAGCCAAAATAAGCTACATTGTGTATTGTACACTGAGGGCTTGATGCTGTATATTTCCATGCCAAAGGCAATGGAAGTGGAAAGTCCTCAATACCTAGTGATGGGTCCACTGACCATCTCATAGGCTCCAGCCCTTTGTGACATATTTATAAACGGTGCCCATCACCTGATCACAGTACAGCTTGTGTTAAAGAATGAATACAAAAATGCAGGACTAAAGAGTTCTCTCTATATAAATCTGCATATCCTGATTCTATAATGTTCCTAAAACTCTTCTCACTTGCTCAGAAATGAACTTGGCCTGTTTCCCCTTAAGCTTCTGTCACTAAAGCCAGGTCTACCACAATCCCTACCCCCACCAATCCCTGAGCTGGAGCACCTCCTTTGTATGCTGAACTATGGTGCAGCTGTTTTCACCCTGTACCCTGCCACTGATATCAGTGGTCAGGCTGCATTCCTGCATCAGCAGGTGAGGCAGTTACTCTCATTGCCCTTCACCTAAACCCAAAACAATGTCACCTTCACATAGACTCCTTCCTTTTATCCATTTACTGGATCAGGTGAAAGCCAGTGTTACTCATGTCACGTGAAAGGTAAAGGAGAACCGAAAAGGATTTTTCCTCCCACTCCACTGCAGTACATGATAGATAGTGTTGGTTTCCCTTTTTGTATTCTATCAATTGCAATATTACCCGTACAAATCAGGCCATAAAATACACATGCCATTATCTTCAAAAAATATATAATCCCTTAAAATATAGTCAAAAGCAAAGCTCGCCAGGCAGGATAGTAAATCAGCAATGGTCCATGCTGAAAAGGTCACCATGAGTCCTGAAAATGTCCATCTATGTTCTTTTATGAGATTACTGAAATGGTAGACAAACTTCATTCCTGCCTGAATGCAGTATTTGAATCATCTCCATGATCATCTGGGTCAAGGAAAATCCTTGATTTGGACAGATAAACATGACAAACTGTTTAAAAAGACAAAGGACTAGCCTTGGAGGTATTCACACTTTGATCCTGATTTGCCATTACAATTAGTGTGTGATGTGTCCCCATATGAGGTGAGAGCAGTCAGAGCCCACATTATGCTTACAAGAGAGGAAAAACCAATTACCTCTGCTTCAAGGACACTAAGCAAAGCAGAAAGCAACTATGCAAAAATTGAAAGGGAGCATAACCATTATCTTCTGAGTGTGCAAGATTCATCAGTATTTATATGGATGAAGTTTCACACTTCTGACAGATAATCATCCTCTCACATCATATCTTTGGTCTTCACTTGGTTATTCCATTTCTAGCTGCCAATAGACTGCAAAGGAGGGTTCTGCTGTTATTTGCCCATACATGATATCAGGCACAGAAATTCTACATTAGATGACTCCACAAGATTACCTTTGCCATTCAAACACCCAGAAGCTTTTCTCTATTTTGAAGTAGAGAAAACATCTGACACATTTGCAAGTGGGGAAAAAATGAATATTATGTTATTACATGAGATGGGTAAAAGAAATTAGAGTTTGCACCCTAAGTGTCCAGATAAATAGTTACGTTTTGGCTGGATGTTGGTTATAAGGTTAGTTTTAATCTATCATATCCTTTAAGACAATGGGTGCTGAATCAGTCTTGCATTGGCTGTGGAGTGCTGCATGTTAGGGAAATATCTGGTCTAGGTATCTTGGTGGTTGCTGATAGCTAATCAAAGTGGCTAGAGATCTATGTGATTACATGGTCTCTCTGTATGTTGAATGAAATTTTCTGCCATTTTGACCTGCTAGAAGAGGTGTGCAAAAAGTGAGAAGAGTCTCAATTTGTATCTCATGAAACCAAAACTTATGAAAATTAATGATGAAAGTTATATAAAATCAGTACTGGCCATCTGGTTACCAATGCTTTAGCAGAAACATTTGTTCTAATGACTAAACAACCTTCCTTCTGGAAAGGAAATTTATCTGTTCATAAACATCTAGTTGCTAATTTTGTAACTGTACACAGCACATACTGTTTCAAAGGAGTCTGTAATTGTGGGATGACTGTGTTGTATCTGCAAATTTAATGATCCCATCATTGATGCTATAGAAGGTACAAGAACAACAATTAGATCAATCGGAGACAGAAGTTTTAAAAACACAATAAGCAATCATAGCTGATGGATATGATACAGGGGCTAACTGGAATCATGCTGTAATTATATCAGGACCTACACACTGCATAAACAAAATGGTCTCACATGGAGGAGGTCTGGTGGCCAGCTTTTATCAGGAGCTACACCACCACCACATGAATCAACTGAATGTTCCAGAGTTTGCTTCAACCGCTTGTTCTAGATCTCACCTTTGTGTTCCAGTCCAGAGTCATCTCCATTATTTATGTTTGATGAACCTGTATATATATTTGATTCTGCACTCATGTCTGTTTTTTGCATGCCTGATGCCTTGAGGGGACGTTTCATTTGCAATATCTCACAACCCAGGCATCACAAATGAAAATTAAGATTTTTTTTTCCCCTTTGATGGCCTCTGGGACCATTCCTTTGCTCATGGAATGGCTGTGGAGGAAGAGAAGAGTGGGAAATCTGAAACTTCTTAGTAGTCCCTGTTTTCTCTTATTCCGCTGATACTACCAAGTTCTCTCTTCTTCCCTGTCCTCCTCTGCCCACCCCCCATTCAAAAAAAAAGAGATGTGCATATTTTCTTCTTCAACAGCAAGCTTCTCTTCAGTGTCTATTAGTATCACCAGCCCCAGGACCTCCATCACTTGAAGCTGGGTATAATAATTCCCTCTGCAAGTGGGTAATTATAGCGAGAAAAAAACATCAACAACCCAAGATTAGACTTGTATTCCATTCAAGCTTCCCTAACTTCAGAAGAATTGCTTTCAACATAAGCATGCTTACCATGTTTTAAGTACAATCAGAAGTATTTTTATTATGGTGATTCATTCCAGAATGTCATCAGCACCATCTAATGTAGCATATACTTATGATTCCTGCAAACATATGTTTAGAAAAGTAAGAGGATGTGCTTGCAGTGCAAGGTTTGTCAGGTTCTTGAATACAATAAAGTAGCTGTACATAAAGCAAAGATTTACACAATGGATATGTGCATGTTACAGGAAATAAAATTGCAGTTATGTAGATAATTACAAAGCTCTTTAGAAAGTAAATACAAGTAAAGAGCTTAGGCACTTAATGTTTTCTAGGACAAACTCCAATTCCCCCTCAAAGATTGGAGGAGAAAAATCTCAAATGTAATGTAAAATGCAGTTTAACAAAGGGGGGAAACGTTTTTGGTAAACAAAAGCCCACTCAAGATCGAAATTCTTATTTACATTGGTTGTAATGGATCAATCTATAATTGAAAACATCTACATGTAGCGTTGAGGATTGTAATAGTAAGGACATCGCTCCTTTAACTGCAGTAGCACTTTGGTGCCACTAAAATAGTGCAGGGATGTGAGTATTACATCCAATAATACTGTTTAGCTTTGCTAGATAAGCACAGTTGAGTAATCAGAGAATACCTACAAGTCTAATAATAGACCTGCAGGACTAAATGAAAATTTCATACATGAGATGTCTCCTATAATTTTCCACTGCCAAATGTACTCTTTTTAGTTATATTTGTGCACAGAGTAAAGCCATCCACTGACTGTTATGCTTAAACCACTCTAACGCAATATTATTGAATGGGGATATGCGGGTGCTGATTTTTAGGGAGATTAATAATCATTCCACTTGCATTTGGAACTGATTTTCTATTCACTCCTATGTACGGGTGTAAATTCTAGGTAGTTTTTTATGTGATTGCTACATTAGAGACTGTGTATAGTAACCCATGGCCACTGCCAGTGCAAAATTTAAGGAAAAAATGCCATATTTGTGGAAAGCTATATGCAGTTTCCGCCCCCCCTTTTTTCTCCCAGGGTTATGTTTTTACATATTTCCAATACACTAGTCATCATACAGTGGTACATTTACAGTCTATTATTTTAAGGCACCTTATTGCAATCTATCTTTGTAACAATTTCTAAAATACCCATGTCACCGTGCCTCAGTGGGTCACAACTGAGAATACCAAATTCAGGACAAACTTCTGAGAAATAGGGCGGACACCCCGCAAAATTGGTGGTTATTCTTCCATAAGATACAGAAAACCAGCAACAAAAGTAAACGTCTGTCTCACCACACTGGCTAACAAGAAGTCAGAAAAGCAGTCTCCTTAGGTATTCCAGTCCTTGTATCACCACCAAAAACACTAGACTTAATGATGAATGGTTATTTAAAACCAATTCAATCAACCAAAGGGTTCTTCTGATCCCAAAGGACCAGCCACATACCCAGGTCAATATATAATTGAGATCTTACCCAATTCTCACACTGGTGCCCATCCTTTAGTATCTAATATCTAAAAGTTTACTTATAAGAAAGAAAGGTGAGAGTTAAAATTGGTTAAAGGAATCAAATACATACAATAATTGCAAAGTTCTTGGATCAGGTTTGAAGCAGTGATGAAATAAACTGCTGGCTTGTTAAGTCTCTAGTTGATTCCAAATGATTGGAAGGTCCTTAGTCCCTTGGTTAGAATGCTCCCATTAGTATAAATCCATAGTCCAGAGATCAGAGCAGGAAAGAGGAAAAATGGAGATGTTTCCAGGGTCTTTTATAGCTTCTGCCATGTGGAGGGAATTTCATTGTTCCAAGCAAATCCCTCAGCACAGTTTGTGGAAAAGTACAGGCACAAGATGGAGTGCAGTACCACATGATCTAGTCACATGCCATTGCTTGCTTTGATGAGTCATAGCAAAGGCCGTTACCCATATTCTAGCTAGAACATCAACAGGAAAGTCCATTAGGTGGGATAAGCTTCCCATTGTGTTTGTTGATGGGCCATTAATCTGAATAGTCCATTCACAATGTGCTGGCTACACTGGATGTAAAGTACCTTGTGGGTTTTACCCAGGAGAAAACACATTTGAAAAACAGGTACATAGTCAATATTCATAACTTCAGATATAAAAATGATAAATGCATATACATAGGATAATCATATTCAGCAAATCATTGACACCTTAATGACATACTTTGTACAGGATTTGTTGCAATTATACAACAGTGGTAGCAACAATGATCTACATGGTCATATTTTAATCATATAATGTCACAACTCATCACTGGCATCTTGGCATTAGCATCTGCGTGGTGTATTTTAGTAGATTTGGTCAAATACTGAGGCTTCACACCTTTGCAGTAAATTCACTAACAGAGATATTATTTATCAACAGTCTCCCAGTGTAGTAATGAGAGAGATTCATGCTATGTATATGCACAGCTGCAGCATAGCGAACATGGACACTTCCTAAAGTGCACAGGGCTCTGAAGGGAGAACACCACTGGAGGAAGGGGAGATGGTAGTTTAATTTCTAGGCTCATTCAGTGATGGGCTTTGTTGGTGAGCCTGGAAAGAAGGTTGACTTATTATGATAGTATTCTGAGGCATCAATCTTGACAGGGGCCCCCAGTGTATTAGGAGTTGTATACTATAAATCAGGGGTTCCCAAACTTGGTTCGTGGCTTGTTCAGGGTAAGCCCCTGGCGAGCCGTGAGACCCTTTGTTTACCCGAGCGTCCGCAGGTACAGCTACTCGCAGCTCCCAGTGGCTGCGGTTCATCGTTCCCGGGTAATGGGAGCTGCGGGAAGCAGTGGCCCAGCCTGCACCGCTTCCCGCAGCTCCCATTGGCCGGGAATGGTGCACTGCGGCCACTGGGAGCTGCGAGCAGCTGTACCTGCAGATGCTCAGGTAAACAAAGGGTCTCACAGCCTCCCAGGGGCTTACCCTGAACAAGCCGCGTACCAAGTTTGGGAACCCCTGCTATAAATCAAGCTGTGCTCACTGCCCTGAAGAGCTTACAATCTAAGATGTGATTCTGTCAGATATAGGCATGCATATTTGAAAACTAGGCTGAATGTTTGGCTCCAAAAATGTTATTTCGGAGTTCTGTAAGCCTGATCACATCTAAGCCATGACTGTGGAGGAGCTGTAGGGAGAGCTAGGGGACTAGTCTATCTTAGCATGTCAGAGAGTGCAACTTCTACCAGAGGAGGTAGGCCTATGCTCATCCTTCTTTCTAGCCGCCATAGTGACTGGACTCTCCTCATCACTGGCCAGTGGAGGCAATGGCACCAATTTAGCCCTTTGGTTTCAAGTATCTAATTGGCATTGAAGCTACTAAATGTAGATTGGTGGCTATTTTGTGTTTGTTTTGTTTGGAGCCTGAGTTTAAGTACACAAATGTAAACACTACATTTTTTGGTGGAAGCTCCTGTGATTTGGAAATTCTTCCATTTGAAATGAGGTTGTGTCCACCAACTATTTACCAGATAGTAATGACTTTTAAACCTTACTGACCTGGGGTTTGAACTATAGTATCTTAAAATGTGATTTCAGTGGCTTGCTCAGAGCTCTGTATAACTTTCCTCTCACCCCTTTTTTAGAGATACCGATAGAGTAATCTGCAGAATTTATATAGGAATGTTAATATCCCTTCTTTCTGTGAGTCATGTTGATTGTGAGTGCTCTAATCATCTGCTCAGTGAGTCAGCTGTCCTTTTATTTAACCCCTCATAAATTATTAACATTCAGATAGCTTTTCCTTCCCAGAGGTGCAGTGTAGAAAAAGCTTTATAGCAAATATTTTAAAAGCTATGATCTGTAGGAAAAAAAACTGTATCCCTAGCTCTGGCTAATGCAGTCCGAGGGTGGCTCACATTTTTTATCTTTGCTGATTTGACTAATGGGGGCAGGTGAGGATTTCCCTTGGCTGCACAGAGCAAGATATGATGGCTCAGTGCACTGCCTCCCGAACCACTTTCACAGTGTAGCATGTGTGCGTAGCTACAGTGTGCTGCACGTCAGTGACCCCAGCCACTGTAATGGCACCAAAAGCCAACAGGTCACTGGAAGCCTACAGAACTTAAAACAAACCTGAAAATGTTCCAAGACTCTTACTCCTGCCCCACTGAAGTCAGTAGGAACTTTGTCATCAACTTCAGTGAGCTCAGACTCTGACCCTAAATTACACCAGATGCTAAGCTGCCCCAGTTTGAGGCCCAGGGATCAGAGGAACCCAAAGTTTAAAGCCATCTTTGCCCCACCCTCTCATGTTCTAGCACAGCTCAGGATTTTCCCATCATATTCAGTTGTTTTACATCAGGGGTAATTCTGGCCAAAAAGTTTAACATGAACAAGACATACTTAGTTCTTGGTAAGAAAGATGATCACAAATCTAAACTCCTTGTTTCTTCTGCCAAGGGACAATAAGGCAAAGTACAGGCAACCTGACACACTGCAGAACCAGATCCATACCAAAAAATATAAAATTACTGGACATTCTGATAGGGTTTGTAACAGAGGACTTGTTCGGATTTTTGGAAAAGTCTATCCCACGTGTTTTACATCTAGCTGTTTCTGTGAAGTGGGAGAGAATTTCAGTGATAAGTGAAGGATTCCTAACTGTTATAGCAAAGGGACCATCTTTTAACTTAACATCTGCCTGGAAAATGGAAGCTTTCTTTTATTAAGGGAAAAAACTCACAATGTTCTCTCCTTTCGGTGTCACTGATGAAATGACAAAGCCAAGCATCATGCTCAAAAACCAAAATGAAAATACCTGAATAAAAAAGGAAAATAACATAAAGCTTAGCCTAATAGTCCTTAGCCTTTAGGGTTTAGGTAAAAAGTCCTTACCTGGGAGGTTTAAAAAAAAAAAGGCTGAAAAGGGTATTATTGATTATGAAATCAGACTTGTGGAACAAATTTATTTTTAACCTCAGATGTAGGTGGCTTTCATCCCTCCATCTTGCTGCTAGTTTCAAAATATATGTGCTCTGTGGCTCTTTGAAGCAGGATTGTCAGGAGAAGGGAAGCTGTTATTAGCTCTTGATTCAAGAACAATGATGGGAACCAAGAGTAGCATCACCCTTCCCTGTCATTTGCCACCTAATTCATCCCTATGGTCTAGATAGCTCTATTCCAACAGCTTCTGAACACACTGGGTAGGTCTACACTTACTTCCTGGTTCGGCGGCAGGCAATCGATCTTCTGGGATCGATCCCGGAAGTGCTCGCCGTCAACGCCGGTACTCAAGCTCGGCGAGAGGAGTACACGGCATCGACGGGGGAGCCTGCCTGCCGCGTCTGGACCTGCGGTAATTTCGGACTAAGGTACTTCGAATTCAGCTACATTATTAACGTAGCTGAATTTGCGTACCTTAGTCCGAAGTGGGGGGTTAGTGTGGACCAGGCCACCATTTTCAATATGTTTCTCTTTGCACTAGTTAACTGGCAGATACAAGGTGTTGGTGAGCTATGAATCTTATGCTTGGAGGAAATTTCTGTTCCTGCATCTATGGACCTGGAAGTTACATTGCCAGTTGATGAAATGCAGTTTTCTGCACCAAGAGCTGAGGATTTTGGTGAGGGGCTGCCTCAGGAATACACTTTTGTGTGGGACAAAGCTCATCTATGCAGTAGCTCCCTCTCTGCCAACAGACAACATCCACTTAGGAATGGAGTACTGGGAAGGCTAGTGGTAGGGTTGTGGGTGGTCCATAGGATCTTCGATTTTTTTAAAGCCTCCTGTTCTTTCCTCCTGCAGGACTACAGTGGTATTTGGCTGCAGGTGATTCCACACCTTTGAGTAGTGATAGAAAAAGGATTTCTCCACTTGCCCTTCTCCCCATTTGTCCAAATCAGCCATTTAAGCCGAGGGCAGAAGATCAGATTTCCCCCTTATTTCAGACCTAAATCTAATATGTCATAAAAAATTAAAATCCTTCCCTTCTACCCAGTGCAGATTCTAAACAGCCACCCAAGTACAATTATTTCAACACATTTTGCAATCAAAAAGTAAATGTCTCAATGCTTTGAGGAGCCGATTAGGAGAATTATAAACTAAACAAGTATTGACTCCTCCTTTGCAGACCTAAAGGTTATATTTTTTCTATATGCCATTTTCTATAAAAGTCAACGCTGTGTATAGGAAAGAGAAAATGAAGCAAACTCCTACCAAATCTTATCATAACAGATTGAGACTTACTTGCATTCTTCTCACTATAATTTTTGGGAGTCCTTCAAGGTAAAACTGTGAAAATGACCTTTACTTTTATGCTTTTTTTAAGTGCTAGCTTGGATCATCATTTTCTGCACTATTTATAATCCCCTTTTTATGGGAAAGCTGACCTTTATAAAATGTAGATATGGACAGAATGCAAATGTATGAGCAGATCTCTTCCACTTATTTTTTTTTTTAAAGTAATAAACAGATAAAAAGGAGACCCAAGAAAAAAGGTCAAAACATATAATGTAGATCATGCTACCAGCAGTGATTCTGAGAAACAAACTGCTATTACTTTGTCACTCTTGTTGAATTCAAACATCAGAAGAAAGATATGTAGTACAAATGTAACCCTCATGGGGGCTGGAGAATTCTTAGCAGTCTACTGCATATGTGAAAGCTCTGTGGAGAAATTGCTAATGTCCTCTTTACAAAGTCATTAAATAGAAAAATCTCTGAAGTATATAAATATGACTATGGTTATGTTATATAGCTTAATGCCCTGAAATGGCCAATATAGACTGTAGATAATGCACATCTTCACATTAATGTGATACCATATGTATCACAATCATATGTCACAAAAAATACACTGCTTCTATGATCAGAAGCAGGTTTCGGGTGTGTCTTGACATTATTGTGACTCTCTTCATAGCCTCTGAAAGGATTGTTTTCTAACTTTGGTAACTGAAAACACAATGAAGTCTAAGAATATATGGTGCCTGTTATACATAACTATGATGTTGTTGGATTGCTTGTTTTGTTGCTTTTTTTAATATGAAAAGAAAAATTATTAAATTATTTAAAACCCCAGTATCAGTTCTTTTGGATTTTGATTGAATAATTACTTTTATTCTGTCTCTAAGCGTTCATTTGACACTTCAAAAGGAAATTTTGTTCAGGACAGAAACATCCATAAAACAGTAAGTAGAATGCCACATTGTCTTATCAGAACTCATTGTGCATGTCTTTTTTTTTTCTACTGTGCTATATTTGTGCCTATTTTGCAAAAAAAGACTGGTCCCTGTGATAATTTACTTACAACCTCAGGTCTAAATTTATCCATGTGAATAATCCTATTGGGTATTTGCAAGATTGGGGCCCAAGTCTTATATTGCACAGCAAGGTATGGTAAGGATGAGGTTTACAATATTAAAAGAACATGTATGCTTGCGCTAAGACTACCAAGACTAGAGGGATGGTGGAATATTAACATGGGCGGGGAAAGGGAGGGAAGGATGGATTTGCAAGGCAGATAAGAAATTTAATTTTTTGCAACCATCAGTCAAATGTTGGCCTCACATCCAGAAAGAGATGTCAGAGAAACTGCTGCAGATGGTTTGTCTATTTTCCCAGGCATATGTTTTAATGGATGGCGGTTGTTTGCTCATTGGGAAAAGACTGTAGTTGCTTAGATTTCTGGCAGAGCTTCGTGTCTTCCAGTTGGACTCCTGCAGATATAGAGCAGGGGCTTCAGAAAACTGAGAGTAGGAGATCATAGCAGAGATGGCATAGCCCTTCACTATTCCAGTGTAGATACATTAAGTACCCCTGCAGTTTACTGGGTCTGAACTAAACATCTGAAGTTCTTTATTTGGTGTGAACTTTAAAACTTCTATGGCTATTTTGTTGTTTGTTCAAACAGGAGTTTGCTCTGCTGTCCTCCAAAAATTCCCCTGCTGTGTTCTGCTGAGCACTAGCTGTTTGTCTGGTGCCCTCCGTGCCATTTATAGCTGTATTTCAGTAATGCTGTGTATATCTCTTCTGTAGTTTTTCAAGTGTTTAGTAATTAAATGCAAATTAAAATGTTATAATATTAATGGACTATGAGAATTAAGATATTCTTATTGTACCAATCTCCTTAACTGATAGAGAAAAAGATGAGTAATATAAACTAAATATTGTATTCAAGGCACTATGAAGTTTTTCATTTTAAAACACATTACAAGGCAGTTCCTTTATTTGCTCTTCCCATTTTTATATTTTCTGTGCTTTTCAATAATAGCTAGGTCTTGTATAGTGCTTTTATTCAGAAAATGTTAGGATCATTTTTCTCATTTTAGAGATGGGGAAATTGAGGCACAGAAATGTGAGGTAACCTTCCCAAGGTCACATAGTGAGCCAATGGCAGAACTAGGACTAGAACCGAGGCCTTGGATTCAGTCCAGTTTTCTGGCCACTAGGTAAAATTTCCTCCCAGTGATGGTAATAGCAGTAATGATGACTGAGTGAGTCATTTCTTTTTATTTAAGCCCCTTGTCCTGTATTGAGCTATATACAGGTAGATCCTTCTGGGTTGGCAGAGACCAATGACTTCAATCAGACATCACAGTGCAGGATCAGGGTTCTTAAATAGTAGATAGCTTTTATTGAGTCTTCATCCTTTGAGGCAATCTTTAACTATCTAGAAATGATCTTCCTATCAGTCATTATTGGCTAACTGCATTGAAATGCACATACAACTGACTCAGATATGGTTTCATAAACCTTTACCAAGTCCCAATACGGTTGGTGCTTTTTGAAAACTAATACATTTAACTATTTGCAAGGCAGGTATTATGTTTTGATAAGAAGTCAATAAACTGACAAGCTGTTTGGAGTGGCTCAGGAGTGTGAGTGTCAACCTCAGATAGACTGTTAAGAAGCAGGGCAAAAACTGGTTGTGAATTCTATACTTTAGAGTTCACTAACCAAGTATTAAGTGTAAACTCCTCAGGCACAATACAGCCTTAAAATGCAGACACAGACAGTCCCCTTTGGGTTCTCCTGTCTATCTTGCCACCTAGGCAAGCTTGCCTCTGTGATAGATGGTCCCTTACACCAAAAATCATATCCATATTCAGGTTACTGCCAGTCTGAAAAGACCAGTCGCTTACCCCAGGTTAATTTCACCTCAGATCTCACACTAAAGACAAAGCTTGTAGCCAATCCTATAATAAATTAAAGATGTGTTTATTAAGAGAATGAAATATGTTATTTCAAACTTAAAGCAGATAAACATAAACACACTTGAGTTACAGTCTTAGGTTCCACAACGTAATAGATTCACAAACTGTGATATGCAAGCTTTCTATGGCTAACCCAGGCTAAGCGGCTGGGGATCTCTTGGTTATGCTTAGAAATCTTGCCCTCTCCCTCTATAATATGGAATTAAAGTTTGCAGCAATTTACAAGCATTTCATAAAGTCTAAACACTAAAGACATTTTTATAAATCAATATCTGTTTTACCAATACTAACACACAAGTGAGCCAGACTGGTTTCCAGCTATGCTTTTGTCAGAGTTCAGTTGAGGCCTAGGAGCCTTGGCATGAGCTGGCACCTGGTCTGCAGCTTCACACTGATCTACAATTTTCAAATATGAATAATAATGAGCTCATTTGGCTCTTGATTCTGCCCCATTTGAAATCTATAGCAAAACTCCCAATGACTTAATTGGTGCAAGAGAGGGCCCTTCATAGTTACTCTATTTCCCAATGGCTACTGTACCTTAGCATCATAAAACTATGGCTCAGCTTGTGGGCCTATCATCAGGAAATAGTTTTGTAAAATCTATTTTAAATGTGGTTTTAAGTGCTGAATTACTGTATTAAGACATTTAGCATTTATGTAACATTTTCATAATGTACAAACATTGACTAGTCAACCCAAACAACACCTTCGTGAGGTATATGGTTACATATTATACCCATTTTACAGAAGGCAAAATGGAGCAGGGAGGTTAAGTGAATACCAAGGCCACACAATGAATAACTGGCAGAGCCCTCATTGGAATCCCTGGCCCACTAATTCCAAATCCTGCATTCACTCCTTCAATTTTCAGTGCCTTTCAAGGACATGGGTCCTGACTAACTTTTGAACTTTGCTTTTTCACACTGCCCATAGTAGTTAAAACCAAAACCATAAAAAAAAAAAACCACACGTGTGAAACAGTCAATTGGGCTTTCTAAATCTGTTGAAGGCTCTGATATCTAAGGAATTGTCAACATTGATTCATTGCAGTCTGAATGGTGGTTTCAATTAAATGACTTCTTGAGGAAAATGCACCCTTTTCATTCCCCCTTAGACCTATATCTTTTTTAAGAGGAGAGAAAAAAGCATTAAAGTTATCATTCTTTGAAGACTGTAGTCCAGTTACACTTTTTCAAAAAGTTAATACTATTCCCCCTCCCCTTCTCCCTTCCAGTAAATGCAGAAGGGCACTGGGGTTCTCAAACACTGGTGCTCTGTGGATCGCTAGCTGTCTGCACAGCCTGCAGAACTGAATATTTTTTGGGAGCTAAATATTTGGGTTTAGGGTTGAGGGAGAGGGTTAACAGAATGAAATAATTTGGTGACCACAGTAGAAGATGTACATAGATGACTGTAGCAAAATAATTTTTATCTGGTTTTGTACCTGAAACAGGGCATACTAGGCAAAATAACCAAATCTTTATAGGTTTCAGAGTAGCAGCAATGTTAGTCTGTATCTGCAAAAAGAACAGGAGTACTTGTGACACCTTAGAGACTAACAAATTTATTTGAGCATAAGCTTTCATGAGCTACAGCCCACTTCATCGGATGCATAGAATGGAACATATAGTGAGGAGATATATATATACACATACAGAGAACATGAAAAGATGGGAGTTGCCCTACCAACTCTAAGAGGCTAATTAAGAGAAAAAACTTTTGTAGTGATAATCAAGATAGCCCATTTCAGACAGTTTAACAAGAAGGTGTAAGGATGGCTGAGCCATTACACACATTGAATCTATTTCCCCATGTTAAGTATCCTTAAGTTTTTTTCTCTTAATTAATTAGCCTCTCAGAGTTGGTAGGGCAACTCCCACCTTTTCATGTTCTCTGTATGTGTATATATATCTCCTCACTATATGTTCCATTCTATGCATCTGATGAAGTGGGCTGTAGCCCACGAAAGCTTATGCTCAAATAAATGTGTTAGTCTCTAAGGTGCCACAAGTACTCCTGTTCTTTTTGCAAATCTTTATAAAAGTTCATTGTATACTTTTGCTATGTACAGAAGTCAAAGAGCTCCCAAACCTAGTGTTGCAGTCCAAACAACAACAATACACCTCTTTTTGACATTTTTTAATAGAAAATTGTCCTGTAGAGAGGAAGTGGGGAAGTGTTTTTTATTTCATCCTGCCCCAAAAGGCAGCAAAACATACCAATAAATCTCACTGGTTGTATAAAACTCACTACAGATGTGCCTAGACCTGAAGAACTCTTTGTAATTCAAAAGCTTGTCCCTTTCCTCATCAGAAGTTGGTACAATAAAAGATATTACCTCATCCACCTTGTGTCTCTACAAATGTGTCAGTCAATAATACTTTAAAAGTAAAGGGCTACAGAAAAAGTATTTGCTTGTTCCCATCTTCTAAGGGAGACTGTCAGAACAACCAGTGGTCACGTGTAACTAATTACTGGTGGTGCTGAGGAAACAGAAGGTTACATCAAAAGCCTATTGCTTACCCAGGACTATATGGTCAAGTGGATACTAAAAAACTGTATAAAAGACCCTTGGGTCCCAATCCTTTTTATCTCAGATCTGCCTGAGGCTTCATGCAGGGGAAGCCTACGCCACAAGGACTGAGATCCCAGTTCTGACTGGATCGCCCTGAAGATAAACATTGGACTATAACCTATGGACTAAATTCTAAAAGAACTCTTTGCAACTACAAAGCTCACTATCTCTGCTATGAATCTGAATCTCAAGATTGACTCGTGTCTGTATGTATACTGATCTTTTAACCACACTCTCTCTTTTCGTTTTAAATAAATTTAATAGGCAGCAGGTTTAAAACCAATAAAAGGAAGTTCTTCTTCACGCAGCGCACAGTCAACTTGTGGAACTCCTTACCTTAGGAGGTTGTGAAGGCTAGGACTATAACAGAGTTTAAAAGAGAATTGGATAAATTCATGGTGGTTAAGTCCATTAATGGCTATTAGCAAGGATGGGTAAGGAATGGTGTCCCTAGCCTCTGTCTGTCAGAGGGTGGAGATGGATGGCAGAAGAGAGATCACTTGATCATTGCCTGTTAGGTTCACTCCCTCTGGGGCACCTGGCATTGGCCACTGTCGGTAGACAGGATACTGGGCTAGATGGACCTTTGGTCTGACCCGGTACAGCCTTTCTTATGTTCTTATGTTATGTAAATTTTAGTTTAATTAATAAGAATTGACTGTAAGCGTGGTAAGATCTGGAATATTCATTAACCTAAGAGGTAATGCGTCTGATCCTTTGGGATTAGTAGAACACTTTATTTTATATGGTGAATAAGATTTTCATTAATCCTCATCATATCTGACTTGGATAACTAGGTGGAGGCCTAAGGCTGGATCACTTTAAGGGAACTGTGTTTTGGACTGCTGAGTAACCGGTAAGGTATAATAGAAACCGTTTAGTGCTGGCTTGGTAAATCTAAGTATTGGAATATCCACCAGCTTTGGGGATTGTCTGCCCATTCTTTCAAGTATCAGAGGGGTAGCCGTGTTAGTCTGAATCTGTAAAAAGTCACAGAGGGTCCTGTGGCACCTTTAAGACTAACAGAAGTATTGGGAGCATAAGCTTTCGTGGGTAAGAACCTCACTTGCATCTGAAGAAGTGAGATTCTTACCCACGAAAGCTTATGCTCCCAATACTTCTGTTAGTCTTAAAGGTGCCACAGGACCCTCTGTGACTTTTTGCCCATTCTTTGTAGTTCACCCTAATTGAGTGACCTCAGCTGGCTCCCCCGGGACCCCGATCACAGTCATGTAATGCCAAGGCTGTTGTTAGGTGCTTTTTACTAGGGTTGTGCAGGGCCGCCCAGAATGGGGGGGCAAGTGGGGCAATTTGCCCCAGGCCCCGGGCCCCACAGGGGCCCCCACGAGAATATAGTATTCTATAGTATTGCAACTTTTTTTAATGGAAGGGGCCCCCAAAATTGCTTTGCCCCAGGCCCTCTGAATCCTCTGGGCGGCCCTGCAGATGGCTCACACGAGACCCTCCATGACACTTTTGGCCTTAATGTACAGTTCTGTGATGAAAAGTAACATCCATAACTCCTGCACAAAACAGAAGTTCTCCACATTCTCAGCTAGGCCAGTGTGGAAAGTGGTAGGGGAGGGGCTATGGGATTAATGATTGTTTAGCTGCAGTAGTTTACACATTGTGCAAATGAAGTAGGAGAGTTTTGTGTACTATTCTCACCCACAGTCTGGAGCAGCAGCAATGGGCAGGCAGTGCTGTAGCCCTACTTTCTGGCACTGAATTTGGGGGAGATGCGGGTTTCCTCCATTTACTCTGCAGTATATGAACAAGAATGACATTTGCAATTATACCAGCTCCTGTAGGTTATTCAAGCTTTATGTGAGCTTTCAGCAGGTAGGCAATTCTTCCAATTGAATCACTGTTTTCTGAACCCCAGGAAATTCTTTGTTTCCTCTCTCTAGTCCAGACATCTTTTTTCTTGTCCTTTCACTGTGACAATTGCCCATGCCTGGATGGTAGTATTAGGATTCCCCCCATGATATTGGTAGGAATGATCAATACACATTAAAGAACCACCATCTCTGGCATCTTTATACCTTTTTAAAATTCCTCAGTTTATCTCAGAGCAGACTTAACTTGAGCAATTAAGATTTTCTCATACCTTCAATGATCACATCAACATATAAGGCCTTTTTGTACATCCAAAGGTCTAATACTGTGGCTGAATTTTATAAGGTGTTTTATAATTTTATTACCACTATTTATAGTTCTGCAAGCTAAAATATAGACAATCAAATCTCATGCCTCAGGGTAGACACTGAGCACTGGCATGGGACAAGGTAGACCAGGGGTGAGCAAACTACGGCCCGGGGGCCGCATCTGGCCCTTCAGATGTTTTAATCCAACCCTTGAGCTCCAGCCAGGGAGCGGGGTCCGGGACTTGCCCCGCTCTGTGTGTGCCATGGCTCCGCACAGTTCCCGGAAACAGAGGCATGTCCCCGCTCCAGCTCCTACACCTAGGGGCAGCCAGGGGGCTCTGCATGCTTCCCCTGCCCCAAGTGCTGCCCCTGCAGCTCCCATTGGCTGGGTACCGAGGCCAATGGGAGCTGCAGGGATGGTGCCTGCGGATGGGGCAGTGCACAGAGCCACTTGGTTGCACCTCCGCTTAGGAGCCGGAGGGGAGACATGCCACTGCTTCCAGGAGCTGCTTGAGGTAAGCACTGCTCGGAGCCTGCACCCCTGGCCCCCTCTCGTGCCCCAACCCCGTGTCCTGATCCCCCTCCCGACCTCCAACTCTCTTGGTCCCAGCCCGGAGCACCCTCCTGCACCCCCATCCTCTCATACCCTCCCTCCCCCCAGAGCCCACACCCCCAGTTGGAGCCCTCACCTCCCCTGCACCCCAACCTCCTGCCCCAGCCTGGAGCCCCCTCCTGCACCCTGAACTCCTCATTTCTGGCCCTACCCCAGAGCCCACACCTCCAGCCAGAGCCCTCATCCACCCCCACACCCCAATCCCCAATTTTGTGAGCATTCATGGCCTGCCATACTATTTCCATAGCCAGATGTGGCCCTCAGGCCAAAAAGTTTTCCCACCCCTGAGATAGACATTCTAATTCCCCTTTCCATCCCCCCACTCATATCCAACATTGGTACAATTTGCTAGGTACATTATTGGTAGCTAGGTTGGGAGGGGTAGCTTTTCTCTGAAGTGCTATTCAAGGCAATTTATCAGGCTTGGCGGTCTGATTTTCTGATGCCTTGTACCTTGTATAGTCATTTATATTCATACACAGTTAAGGTAAAGTAGGTGTAAAACACTACCAAATCAGAATAGCAGCATTTTGCATTTACTTTTCACATGTATAAATGACTGAACAAAGTAGGAGGCAGAACAGAATAAGGTCTTTGATACTCAGATGTAGTATTGGAAATCTGACATGCTAGCTTCATTTTAAATCCACTGAATATATATTTGGTCAAAAATGTTTTGATAATTTTGCCATCATGAAGATACTTTCCTTATAAGGTATCAGACAGACTGGTTAACTGATAATATTACGTCTGAAAAATAAAAGCTTTGATCCTTCTAAATCCAGTTGAGAAAATTAAGGTATTAAAACTAAGCCCTTAAGTGATTC
Source organism: Chrysemys picta bellii (assembly GCF_011386835.1). Taxonomy (NCBI): domain Eukaryota; kingdom Metazoa; phylum Chordata; order Testudines; family Emydidae; genus Chrysemys; species Chrysemys picta. The sequence goes on from NC_088792.1 coordinate 146,453,219, forward strand.
ACAGTTCTTCTCCTTTCTGCTTCCACATACTGTATTTCTCCTACTAAGTTAATGTAATATTCTATCTAATATTCCTCACAATTTATTAATAGCCTAGTTCTGTATCCCTCGTTTACATTGAATAGTCCTTACACAAATAGTCTTATCGAGTTAAAAGTGCTACTGAACTAAAATATGTCTGTTTGTTTCTTTGGTTTTTTTTTTAAAAGTGGGAAACAATTAAAGATATCTCCATACTATATTTTCTGACCTTTCCTGGGTGCGTTGATATGACAAGTGATATAACTAAAGCCCTTTAACCTTTGTTATAATTTATAATCAAATACCAATATAGGTCACACTGGAATACTGCCAATCAACTGTCTCTTGTTTTTTAATCTATTTTCATAATAAAGTTACTATGTAAACTCACAATGTTAAAGCAATTTAAACAAATGCATTCATATTGCAAATTTCATATAGGCTATCACATAATATATTCCACTGGGTTGTTTTTAATAAAATATCTGTCTTTATTAAAAGTGCATTAAAATCAATGAGGGTAAAAATAATGTTCACTGAGCAATTAGGCTGATTTAAGTGTGCCTGACAAGGCTATGGAAAAAAAAATCAGCAACTCAGTGTGGTATTGCATACACATATCATAACAGATTTAAATAGACACTAAAACATATTTAGGAAAGAACTACACACACTTAAAGTAACAATTACATAGTAGTAGTTACAGGATGTGCTGCTCATATATTATACTAATAATAGCACACATTCATAGAAAGTGGGTGTTAGTTAAATGGTAAAAGAGGTTACTTTATTTTAAGTGGCAGTTCCACATTAAAAATCCTTGAGACTTAGGCTGGGGTACTATTAAATATCATGGTTCAACACCTGATTTTTTTTTAATGAACTTTTTAAATCCCCAAAGACAATTATTCTACTGCATAATGAAACAGGAACTTGTAAAATATGACAAAACAATTATAAATGGAGTTACTGCCACTGTATTGCTAATTATGTCAATGTTTTCATGATTACTTCACCCATGAACTAAGGCACTGCTAAAATGCCAGTCAAGTTACACTATTAGTTTTGAACATCTAGATATAATGCAGAATTAAGCTATTTTTAGACAGTATTTAGAACCACACTAGCTTCGGAAAGTTTTGGAACTTGTGTGTTTTTATGAATGTATGTTCTGACAGGATGGGTATAGTATCGGAACGGATTGAACTAAGGAGAGGTAATATTAATATTGGACTGACTATACTAATACTTGCTTTAAGCCTCTGAGCATGCCTAGTGTGAAATAAATGTTTCCAGAATCTTGACCACAGTCAGATTGAGCTGTTGCAGTTAATAAAATATTGTGCCACCTCTCCTGACCAATCTGCATCGGGAATGCTACCTAAACATTTCCTATTCATAGATTTCCAGATTTTAGGTTAAATTCTACCCTCAGGCTGCACAGGTGCAAAGAAAGGCTGAGTCTGGTCCTGTATTTAATGCTATGGAATGGCATATCTACACACTGTACATATCTTTTTATATGATTAAGGTAGGTCACTCTTCATGACTGCCTGATAAATGTATAGATTTTCACAATTATAGGATAAATCTGTTTGTTCGGGGGGAGCATGAACAGCTCATTATTTGCTCAAATTAATAACTATGTGCTCAATATTGTGCTAGTTTCTGACACAGGACCCACCGTGCAAACACGTACATACATGAGTAACTTTACTCACACGACTGGTGCCACTGACATCAACATTTAAAGATTTGAACCTAAGTTTCATAATCAATGTGTGCTGGCAAAAGATGATTTGAGGGCAAGTTTTTCTTCCTGCTTGAAAATCTCAGTTTAAAAAATAAATGCAATTATTTATTTTGTTTAGTACTAGCTCTATCCTGCATTATGGCAAATGCTTCAGGATTAAAGACATTTATTTATGGAGTGATTTGGGTGGTTTAAGGTATTTTCCATCTCCTGTAAAGTAGTGAAACACTGAGGGTAAAAGTTGCATTAAGGACTTACATGCTGCAAAGAGCCTTCCCCGGGACCACTAAACGGGGATAAATATTACCCATGAATTTAACCTCCATGCTGAGAGTCTGTACAAAGCTTTCTACAGCATCCCCAAGAGTGAAATCTGCTGCAGTCCACGTGCACAGAAATCTAAATCCACTGCAACCCATAATCAAATGCTACAGTGCAAAATTACAGCACAGCCCCACATCACCCCTTCCATAGGCTATTAGAGCCACGGGGTCAGGATAATCACCGTTCTCAGTCACTTCCTCCACCCAACTCAAGACCACCCCACATGACAGTCAACATAGTTTATAAAGGGCTAGTGGAGACCCTGTCTATGGTGTGCATGAGAGCAGAAGCTCCCCTTCGCCCCACATGGCTGCTTCTCCCAATCATCCCTATGAAGCAGCTTAATCTGTGTGGAGAGCTTTTTGTAGGTCCTTTGCAGTTGGGTGTTTTTCCACCCATAGAGATTTGTGTTTAAAATCACACATGAACATTTCTGTGAGCAAAACTGTAAATTCCTGTGCAAGGTTAGAGTGAAATTATTGCATAAAGGCTTTGACTTTCACTATTTCATCTAAACAGCATGCAGAGTTGGTGATTTGTAGTCAGTTTAACATCTACATTTGATTCAAACATGCCATACATGATCTTGATCACCTAGATTTATTGGAAGGGGGAAGCAATTACTTGTTTAATTAACCAGCAGTAGAGGGTTTTGTGTAAATCCAGATTTAATCAGCACTATACTGAAATGCGTAGGTTAAGTTACCTAAAGGCTCTCCTGCTTTAAAGGAAACATTGTTAGGATGCACTTTGCAGATTCCAAAATGGGTATACCTTAAACCCAATTTTCCAATACATAAGCATGATAGAACGTTTTTCTCACTACATTCATTGATTCAGCATGAAACCCAACACATTACTTAAATTGTATTCATTAAAGAGTCTGCACATAAAATATTTAAAGTGAGAAAAGAGAGCTCTTAGTGAAAGCTAAATAGCTCTAGGGGAAATAAACTATTGCTTGAATCTAGCCAGTCTATCAGTCTCAAAAAAAAAAAAAAAAAAAAAAAAAATCAACACCATAGAACAACTTAGTATGTCTAACAAACAAAATTGTGTACAGGGATAAAAAAACCCACTGCTAATCTGACATAGATTATATTTTATTTATCTGATACTATTATAATTTGCTTTGAAGAAATGAATGAACAAAAATAAATACACACATCTTTAATTCTTTATGAAGTCCCAGGGAGATGTAAAAGAGCGCTCCATCTGAGAGCACAAAGAGCTTACCATTACCTTCAAAAAGGAAAAACCAAGAAGTAGCCTTAGAAAACCCACCTTCAATTATATCCTTTCATGGCTTTGTTTCTGTGTATTTTTCACCTGAATAAAAACCATTCCTCTTTTATCACAATTAAAGCACACTATGTAAACCCTATGGAATGAAGAACTTATCAATTAAAGGCTTTCAAAATTAAGCTAGTAAAACTATCCAACAAGGGACAAATAATGTCTGTATGCAGCCTGAATAGCAAGGCAGATTGGTTAGGTGTGGAGACGGTGAAATCTTGGCTCCATTGAAGTAGATGTCAAATCTCTCAACTTCAGTGGGGCCAGGATTTTACCTGGAAAGTCTGAAGTTCACTCAGCAACTCCTCCAGGCAGTCTCTAGCTGAACTGCATACCAGACAGACTGTGCATCTCATTGGAAGCATTCTCCAGAATCCTATACAGCCTCCTGGAAAAGTAAAAAACAAACACAAACATGGGGACTTCTTCATTCTTAATTCTTTTAATTAAACTTTAATTAGACCCCTCCAGACAGTTATATTCTATTAATTAGTTGTGGAATTGTCCATTTTTAAAAACAGATTGCCTACCTACCAGTACTTGAAAAAAGCTCATGGTTACAGGATATTTTTTATTTGTCACTAAACAAAATAAGCCTCTAGTAATGTAAACAAAGTCTCATGAAAGATTTAGAAACTTGGTTCAAATGCATATCTTTCAATATCCTTGTGGAATACATTTGCTTTGAATTAGTGGAAATAAAACCACCTGCAATGGACAGAATTATTATGATGATGATATATTTTACCTGGTTATATCAACCAAACGTGGATTGGGGTTTGCTTCCCGAATTTCCACTGACTTCAATAAGACTACTCCTGATCTTAAAGTTAAGCTTATATTTATGTGCCTTTCTGAATAAGGATGAACTTAAGCATGTGCTTAACTTTAAGTCCATGAGTAAGTGATTTGCAAACGAGAGTGCTTTACTTTTTAAAGTGCTTTGCTGAATTAGGACCTGAAAGCAAAGTTCATCCCAAACAATACAAAATATTCAATTTTGGAATTAGAATCATAGGCTTCAAGGTCAGAAGGGACCATCATGAACATCTAGTCTGACCTCCTGCACGTTGCAGATCACAGAACCTCACATACCCACTCCTGTAATAGACCCCTAACCTGAGTTACTAAAGTCCTCAAATTATGGTTTAAAGACTTCAAGTTACAGAAAATCTACCATTTACATTAGTTTAAACTAGCAAGTGATCTGTAGCCCTTGATGCAGAGGAAGGCAAAAAAAACCCAGGATCTTTGACAGTCTGACCTGTGGGAAAATTCCTTCCCGATCCCAAATATGGTGATCAGTTAGACCCTGAGCATGAGTGGAGCTGCTAAATTTAGGGACTATGAGGATTCTAGACTTAGACAGGGAACCTGATTCTGATTTCACTCACAGTGATGAGAGTCAGAAGTAACATCACTGAGTGTAAAACCAGTGAGAATTAAAATGAAAGCAAGGTACTAAGACTGTAAAGCAAACTGAGGAAACAATTAGGAGGACAGAAACTGGAAATATAGGGTTTATGTTTTCTCCTGATTCAGATGCAGGACATTAAATGTCAATTCTTTCCTGGGATTCAGATTCTGCTATTGCTGGGATTGAATATGAACTGCTAGATGAGTGCATGGTACCTGCACACAACCTGCTCTATATCCAAGTAAATAATTGTGATTTTTAGAAACCTAAACCTAAAACTAGATATTTTCATTGCTTCAGTTTTTGGGTGCCCCTTTTCAAACACCTGAAGAGGCACGATTTTTAGAGGGCAAATGCTTCGCACATTCTGAAAATCAGACTATCTCAAGTTGGGTTCAAAAAGAGGAGACACCCAAAATCAATACTCATTTGCCCTGAACTCTTTTACCAATCATTGGCACTGAGATTTAAGGTGAGGAATATCTTGTGGACATTTGCTTGCATAAACAAAAGATAAGCATGTGCACTCAGAAAATCCTAAACCTAGGAGAAACTGATTACAGATTGGTGACAGTTGGTTATGTTAATACAGTATCTCAGACAAATCCCTGCTCTGTCTCATTAAAACAGCTGAAAAACAGTGTCAGGGGAGAAAGGAATCATAGGTTGTTACCTGTGGTATCGTGACTGAAACCATCTGTGAATGTTGTATGAAAATAAACTACAGCTGCTTTTTTTAGGCAAAAGCAATAAAATATTACTGTACAGAGATTACTTAGATTACATAATGCAAGCTCCAATGCCATTATTTTGCAGCCAACATAAAAGTTTTCTGTTCCGTGGGAATTATTTTACACAGTTTTTGTAGGAAAAAACAGTAACTTTCTGTGGCTTCATCTCAGGATGATTCAGATACAATGTCTCAAGATTGCAGTGCTTCTGGGTCACAGGGAACGTGACAATTCAGGGCAACTGCATCTGTATTTTCCCTCTGTGGTCCAGCAAAGGCATCCACTCTTAGCCCTGGTCTACACTACAAGTTTTGGTCAAATTTAGCAGCGTTAGATCAATTTAACCCTGCACCCTCCACACGACGAAGCCATTTTTGTAGACTTAAAGGGCTCTTAAAATTAGCACTGTAATCCACCCTGCTGGGTCGAATGTGGGGTAGTGTGGATGCAATTTGACAGTATTGGCCTCCGGGAGCTATCTCAGAGTGCTCCATTGTGACCACTCTGGACAGCACTCTCAACTGAGATGCACTGGCCAGGTAGACAGGAAAAGCCCTGCGAACTTTTGAATTTCATTTCCTGTTTGGCCACTGCGACGAGCTGATCAGCACAGGTGACCATGCAGAGCTCATCAGCACAGGTGACCATGGAGTCCCAGAATCGCAAAATAGCTCCAGCATGGACCGAATGGGAGGTACTGGATCAGATCGCTGTATGGGGAGATGAATCCGTGCTTTCAGAACTCCGTTCTAAAAGACGAAATGATTAAGCCCAGCCAGACACCAGGGCAGTTAGAAGAGCGCAGCAGGGCGCGCTGCGCATCAGAGAAGCTTTGAAAATCAGTTTCATGACTGGCCAGACTACGGTGTGAAAGTTCTGTTTGTTTCTCCTTGATGAAAACCTGTCCCCGTGGTTCACTCTACTTCCCTGTAAGCCAACCGCCCTCCCCTCCCCCCTTCGATCTCTGCTTGCAGAGGCAATAAAGTCATTGTTTCAAATTCATGCATTCTTTATTAATTCATCACACAAATGGGGGGATAACTGCCAAGGTAGCCGGGAGGGGTGGGAGAGGAGGGAAGCACAGGGGTGATGTAGTTTTAGGGGCACTCCCTAGAATGGCATGCAGCTCATCATAGAAGCAGAATGTCTTGGGCTCTGACCCAGAGCAGCCGTTTGCCTCTCTGGTTCTTTGGTAGGGTTGCCTGATATTCCAGGCAGGACTGAATCTCCATTAGACAAAACTTAAAGAAGGGAATGACTTGGAGTCACTCCCATGTATGTCCAGGCACCCCCGACTGACCTCACCGAGTCCGGCTAGGATCACCCATGTCTACCCAGACGCCCCTGACCGACCTCACCGAGGCCAGCCAGGAGGAACCAGGAGACAGCAGCAGATGGTACAATATGGCTGCTAACCGTCTTTGCTCACTTGCAAAGGCAAGGAGCTGCTGCTGTGTAGCACTACAGTACCGTGTCTGCCAGCAGCACCCAGGAGACGTACGGTGACAGTGAGCTGAGCGGGCTCCATACTTGCTGTGGAGACAGCCCTGGCCTTGCGGCCCGGAATTGCTGTTGGTGGGCCTGCAGAAAATTGCCATATCTGTCACAGGCACATCTTCAGCCAGAAGCCTATTTCCTTCTTACCTTCTGTAACCTTTGGAATCATCCTTGCCCCGGGACTCTGTTCCTACCATACGTCCATAAATCTGCCTATCACCACCTCAACAACATTGCCCATATATACCACTGCCTTGATTCCATGTCCTCTAAAACTTCATCTATGACTTTGTCTCCTATTGTTTGGATTAATATAATGCTTTCCTCTATAGCCTCCTCAAATGCTAGCTCTTCATGCTAGCATATGCAAAAGTTGCTGCCTTCCTTCTCACATGCACCAAGAAAGATGACATCGCCATCTTCCTCCTAAAATATTTTCAGTGGCTCCCATTCATTACAACATTCAATTTGAAATTGTCCTCCTTGTTTTTAAAAAAGTCCTTGTGGACTTCCTCTAGCCTAACTCACAGGCCTGGACTCTCGCTATCCTCTCTCTTTTCATTTCCTCTGTTCATCCAATGTAACCCTTCTTTCTGTCCCTTCAAACAATCTTAGCACTGTTAGCACAAGCACCTTTTCCTATGACACAGATTTTTTGTGTCTCTCCATTGTACCAACTCTTATAAATTGTTCAGATCAGCAACTGTTTGTTTGTTTGTTTCGTTCAGTATGTGTATAGTGGCAAGTACAATATGGCCCTGATCCCCTATTGGGGCCCAAAGGGCTAATCCACAATCCTAATAATAATTTCAAGACTTACATCTTTTTTACTTTTCCCTCCTTTTGTGCACCAATGCTTTGGTAACAAAACATTTAACTCCATGCATCTGAAGAAGTGGGTTTTTTACCCAGGAAAGCTTATGGCCAAATAAATCTGTTAATCTTTAAGGTGCCACTGGACTCCTTGTTGTTTTTGTGGATACAGACTAACATGCCTACCCTTCTGATATTTAAAAACATTTAAATAACTCTGTCAAAAACTTTTAATCACAACTTTTTTTTTTTTCAAAAAATGAAAATTGGGTCTGTTTTGAATCCTGCAAGATGGAAACAACTTAATTTTTTTTTAATTTCCCCTTTTTTTGGTCTTGTTTTAACCAACTCTCTGTGAATGGCTTTATGGCTCATCCCTTAATTTATTCATCACAGTATGACTGTACACCATTATTTGAAATCAGTTATATGATATAACCTGCACTACAGTCTTGCTCTATTTAACTCTAGGACATTTTGATGAATATAAAACTTTGTTGAGAAATTATGTGATACAAGATACACAGATCACAAAAGCAACAGCCATAACTGCTTGCTATTTTAAAAAGAAAGCAATTTATTTTAAAGCAAAAATATTAAAGCAGAAATTACAAGAACACTTAAGCAAGGTTAACCAGATGAATCATGATTGTAAGGTAGGTTTTTATATTCCAAAATTTTTTCTAATGTAGCTGCGAAGGAACAAAAATTCCCATAAGTGACCATTCCATGAAAAGAGATAGACATGATAATACATATACCCAGAAAAATTAACTTATTCTAGTTTGAAGGTAACCAACACCATACAGTGCAATCTCATACACCCACTGAATAAGGTATGGCCCAGTTAACACTTGGATGGAAGACCTTGGAAAATCCTTGTGAGAATTAGCTATGCTATTCCAGGGCCTGATTCAAATCCTATCCCTAATCAATGGAAGCACACTCACTGACTTCAGTGGAAGTTTGATCAGGCCCCTGGGGGGGGGGGGGGGGTGGAGAAAGAGAGAGAGAAAGAAAGAGAAAAGGGGGTATTGATGATAAAAAAGGTGGAATATATTCCTCTGAGTTAGTACTGAATTAATGCCAGAGCACTGTGCTAGTGGATGATGTGACTCTCTAGATAACACATTTCAAATAAGGCATAAAACTAAGTTACCAATCACTTCTAGAAATTAAGGCTGATATTTACAAAAGATGCCTATTTCCCACTAAAATCTCAGCCTAAATATCCCATAATACTTTTCAGAATATAGGCACTGAAGCCAGCATGCTGGCCAAATTATAGCCAAGGTAATTACATTCTGCCCACCAACATTTTTCTCACAGTCTCAGTGGGATAGGGTACGGTATTTTTGTATGATAGTCTTGTTCATTTCCTCTTTTAAACACACACTGCATATATGTCATATATAATACCACATGCACGGTATAAAATACATGTGCAAAAACATTCATTTTACTTATAAATGTGAAGCAGAGCATGTACATACAGTAAGAAAATAAGCACATAAAATAGGAATGTGGCATAGGCTCACTCTTCTCTAAACATAACCTAGAAAGTAAGGGTGGTGAGCATTAGCATTATTCATCAAAGTAAGTGTTCAATAAAACTCCTGTTAAATTTGGGGGCATGTGGATCTCCCCCACACACCCCGCCCCCAGAGAAATGAAACCTGGAATGACGGCATATTTTGGGACTTGCATGGTTTATAAATCCCGCATTTCTCTCAAACCTGGAGTTATGTATTCAATTTGGGAAATGATCCTGGTCTATAATTGCCAGAGATAAATGTCCTTTGATCCATAAAGGATTTTTAACAACCAATATGCTAGATTTGAAAAACAGATTGGCATTAGATATAATACCAGTTATGAAGTTTATTTGAATATTGTGTTGAGTAATGTGAACTGTTTGCTAAATTACATGTGATAAACTGAAAACATTTCTAATATATCTTTGGGAAAAATATTACACTTTACTGTTTGGGGCAGAGAGGCTACAGAGTTTAAAAATAAGCATGAAAGGATGCTTACTTCATTGAGGAAAACTGATTTTGGAATAAAACATTTAAATGTGAATACAACTGAAAGCTGGTGTCCAAATAATTAAATTGAAGGTTTCTTAGCTTCATTTGTCTTTCAGAAAAGTTGGACCTGTAGTCAGTGCTTAGCAGCTCAGACGATATTTATCCTGTAATTGTGATTGCAGCACGTGTAGACATATCCAAAGCTAGCTTTAAGCTTGGGTTCCAAGAGTGGTGAAGCTGCAGCAGCCATGGACTTCAGCATGGACGCATAAGCCCACCCAGGACCCTGGATACTTAGTCAAGTGGTTAGCCCATGCTCAGGTCCATGCTGCTGCAACTTCATTACTATGGTACCCCTGCTAGCTAGATTAAAGCTTGCTCAGGTCTGTCTACACATGCTGCAAGGACACCTCTAACTGCAGTGTGGACATACTTTAAGACTGGACTAATCCATCCTCCTTCCCTTCTCTATCACTGTTCTCTGGTCTATGATACCTCCCAGTCCTGCAATTCCTCATCCTTTATATTATTTCCATATCTTTCTATTCCTTTTTCCCCAAACTGAAGTGATTGCTATATTCTATTTTTTCTCCTCTCTCCATCTCCAAAGTCTGACTGTTCTTTTTCCATTTCCATTATCAAGACACTATCCAGACTGTGGGTATCTCTTTTCTTGATTACTGTAATCTCCTCCTCTCACCTTCTGCACACAATCTCACACTCTTCCAGTCTGTTAAAAATACTGCTGCCAAAATCATCTTCCTTAACTGCTGTACTGACTACCTCTGGCCCTTCCTTAAATTCTTGCATAACCTTCCCATTTCCATTTGCAACAAATCCAAGTTCCTCATCACTGCCGCTATAAAATAGCTCCTGCCTCATTCTTCACACTTCTCACTTTCTACTCCCTTCCTTACCAACTTCACTGTGCTTAAGTTATCAGCCTTCATTCCCGTTGGTTCTTCTACACCATCCCCTATGCCTGGAATGAATCTGCCAAGGCTCCACCCTCTCCCCTTTTAAAAACCTCTGGAAGCTGCACTTCTTAAATCAAACCTAAAAACTCAAGTTCCCACCCCAAGAAATGGTCCTTTAAGGGCACTTTCCCCACATGAACTCGATAGAACTGGTAAAGTACTACTCAATATGAGTGAAAGTGGCAAAATCTGGCCCTAACAATTGTAAAATGGAATAAACAAACATTTTGTGGAACTGCAAACTTGTGACATGCGTCACTGCTTATTCATGTTATTTTTTGTTGCGCTCCACATCTTCATTTGTACATTTACTACTTGGATTAGAAGGAACTCTGGACAGTGAGTCAATGGGACCTAGGCACCTAAATCACTTAGGTGCTTTTGAAAAGTGTATCTTATGCCTTTTTTCATCCGCAAAGCACTCAGCACATTGCCATTCCTATACAAATAGATAGTAACAGCAACTTTGGCTGGCCAGATCAGGCAAACCATGGTGTTGGCTTCTGATTCTTCTCTAGGAGCTTCTGGCACAACAGCAGCTTTTAACATCCAAGCAACATCTCTGTCAGCCTCTTGTGCCAATTGCACTTCTAAAATTTTAGAACATTTGCCATTCTATTTCTTTGACAAAAATATCAAAGATGTGTAATGTGGGCAGACAAAACTGCTTCCAGAGATATGGTTTTATAATCCATAGGCCTGCTTTCTGCTCTCAGTTACATCATTAACTCAAATATGGAGTGTCACCAGTGTAACTGAGGGCTGGTCTAAACCCAAACCTTCTGCTGCTAACATTTCTGGAACAGAGAGGAACATACAAAGGCCCAGATCCTGCTGCTTTGGCCTGCTGTGGAAGTGCACTGTTGCAGCAAAGCCAAAGAGTGTGGCCTATTGTCGATTCCCCATGTGTTGGAAAATCCTTGGGTGGTACAGAACCACCAGTTTAGCTCTTATGCCGCCTCCCTTGGAGCTGCCAGTGCATGTCATGTGGCTGGGTGGGGAAAGAGAAGTATCTAGGGCATCCCTATGCTCTACCAATACCTAGCTGCTCAGATAGGCCTTCTGAGCTTCTCTAATCTAGACCATTGAATGGACCAGCCCAGCTGACCCATGGATTGGGGGATACAGCAAACAGAGCTTCAAGCCATGGTTCCCCTTCCACACGTGAGAATCAGGACGTAGAGACTGGGGTGTGGGAATGAGATTATATTTTTCATGCCTTACTAGAATCCTAGAGTTCCTTTCCCTTACAATAAGGTATTCAGCTACTACAGTATGAGAATGGGGCCCTACATTTTAAGGTGCACAGTGCACTTCAAGATACCTTTAACACCATCTTTGCCAGCCTCCCTTCCCCCAATTTTCAGATTTGTGCTAATCACAATTCAGTTGGTTTGTAAGATCCAGCCAATGAGCTTGAACCTAAAGCCAAAGTATAGTTTAGTACTTTCTAATTTAAAAAAAAATGCATTTGCCTTAAGAACTTTGGTTTCCTAGTTCATATATTCCCAATTAGAAGCATTACTTAAAACTGAAAATCTTTAGAACATCTGATTTAGCTTCTTTTACATCCTCATGAAATAGGAAAATATTGGGGGTGGGGGAGTATGTCTTTTAAACTGCACTATACCATGATGTTACAACTTACAAATATGGGGGAGCCTTTGAAAGATGCTACGATTTAAGTACCTCATATGTATTCTTGAGTCTCTTGAACTGGAAAACACAGCCCTCAACTAATTTTCTGCCTTTTTTTAAAACCAAAAAAAAAAAAAAAAAAAAGAGGTAAATGTTTTCCCCAGAGTAGATAAAGGCCAAAACCAAAATGTTCAGAATGTCTCAATATCAGCATACACCGTGCAGAATCAGACAGTAGAGTTTACTCGTTAGTGTGACAAGACCTCTGTCTTATGACACTACACAAATTTTAAAAGGTTACTATAACCTCTAGGGCTGCAGCTCAAGCTCTTAATTCTCTGCTTTATAATTTGTTATGAAGATCTCTAGCTAAGTAAAGCAAGTGCTAAATATTGGCATGAGAAACTGAATTTCAAAATAATTTAACATATTTGAAGTCAAATACACAGTACAATACCCAAAATATTTCTATTAAGGTTAATCACTGGGAGACTCAATGCAAACTATCAGATACCATTAGATCTCACGGCAGAAAAAACAAATGGACAAAAAAATGTAACTGTGACAGATGGCAAGTTCCTGCAATATTCTGGACAAACTGTCCTGAATTAAGTTTAAAACCTTTGGGGTTCATTGTATTAAAATGTAATTGTTTATGTGTTATTGTGATATTGAATGTAATGTTTCTTGGAGGAGGGGGTATGCTAATATACTTTCTCTGCATATCAGTCTTTGAAACTTCTCACTGGGGAGAGGACCCACTCGATATGTCTACACTGCAATTAAAACTCTGCGGCTGGCCCATGCCAGCTGACTTGGGCTAAGTGGCTCAGGTTAAGGGTCTGTTTAATTGCAGTGTAGCCATTCAGGCTTGAGCTGGAGCCCGAGCTCTGGGACCATCCAATCTCACAGGGTTATAGAGCCCTGGCTTCAGTCTGAGCCTGACCATCAATGCCTCAATTAAACAGACCCATAGCCAGAAATCCATGTACCAGAGTCAGCTGGCACAGGCCAGCTCTACAAACTCTACTCTACAAACTGTTACTCTACAAACAAATACACTTGGATAGAATGAGCTGGGAGGTAGCTTAACTGTGGGCATTTATACTGTTATTCTAAAGACGAAGCAAACAGAACTGATTAGGCAGTCAGACTGTTGCTGGAAATAACACAGTGAGGGCAGGGAACTGCTCAGCCTGTAAATATCCCAGTCAGAAAGGAGCAAGACATGTTTCCACCATAGAGAGGCAACAGATAAGGGGCCTGGAGCCTGAGAGTGGGAATACAGGTGCTGCTACCCTGAACTGTGACAGTAACCTAATCATAAGTTTAGAAAGAATCTCAAGAGAATATTTCCCCCACCCCCTCATGGATCAATTAATTTTCTTAAATCACATACAGGAAATGTAGAGCCATGTGCAACCACATACAGTGTTGCTGCAACAAAGCAGGGTCTACTTACATCACAAAGCATCAGCCAAAATTAAATATGGTGGCCGCTTTTTCAGAGGTGCTGAGCACCAGTATTTCCTCTGACATCAATGGGTATCGCAGGAGCTTAACAGCTCTGGAAATTAGACCAATTGGATGTCTACATTTTGCCTTTCATACTTTCCAAACAACAGAATGTAGGCTGAACTTTTAACCTTATCATTGCTTGGCAGCTTCAGAGAGGTTCATATCACTTGTCAAGTACATAAAATGCCATCCTGATACTTGAGCATGAGCATAGGAGCCACAGTCATAATTTATGAATGTCAAGTTGATTTGTTAGGGGTACGATTCATGACAAATAATGGCAAAATGGTGTTCTGTGCTGAGCATACGATTCATTTTCAGAATTTTATTGCTGCTGCAAGCTGTATTGCAGGCACAAGGTGAGTTTGGGGCTCAGGAATAATTGGGGTGTGTGTGTGAGAGAAGGAAATAAAAGAAGGATGAGGAAAATAATAAAGAAATAATGAAGTTTCCATACCCTTTTGAAATGTGCAGGATAGCTTTGGGGAGCTAGACAAGAAATGAATTTTGCTTTGAAGGAATAAAGTGAAACGGTAGGAAGTCTGGAAATCCTCCCTAACATTTCTGTTGCATATTCTCAAATTTATTGATCCTATATTGTAAAAGAAAATTGACCAAGGCCATTTTCCATGTATTGTATTTTTTAACTGACACCCATTCATATTAGATTTTCAGAGGACAGTTAGAGCTTCTTGTAGAAGAAACAGTTTAAAACAGATGAATATATTAGATTATTGAACTTTTTTAATTTTAAAAAGTAACATTTGATTGGAGATATAACAGTATAAGAGATATCACTGGGTGTCATTAAAATGTCAGCACTTACTAACAGATGTATGTTTAATTAATTTTTTAAAGATGGGTCAATAATAATCCATAGTATTTTATTTAATTGATTTCTCATCTTCCTCCTTTCCATGTTCAAAGACTGTATTCAAACAGATCGTGTTTTTCTCATTTGTTTGTCAAAAAAATCAGATTTTTTTTTAAGCAAATTATTCTTGGCTTGCAGCTTGTTTGCCAGCAGGCTGTAACCAAAATTTTGAAACTAATTTGTTTTGATTGTACACTTATGTCTGATGGTGCATTTTTGTGCCTGATTGGATAAAAGTTACACACCTGATTGTGGGAGTAGATACTTGTGAATATAAATCTGAAGTTCATTTTCTACAATATGCTGCAGGTTTTACCTAAAATTCAGTTTTGGTGAATTGCAAGTAAAACTTTGTTCGCATGAGGATTTGTTATAACTATTAAGCACAAACAAAAGCAGTAGAAACCTATTCTAAGCTAATATCTTAACAGGTTCAAATGAAAATTGGCAGAAATGTTTTGTTGAATTTGTTCAGCTATATTAATTAACCATTAATGGTCAATAAACTGAGCTTTTTATGCATTCAAAATCTTTCCAAAGGATTATAATCAGAGGCTATTGGCTAACATTTTCAAAAGATATGTGCCTAAAGTTAGGCATCTAGGTTCATCTTTTGGCACTAAAGTAGCCTAATTTTCAAAAGTGCTGATGAAATCAAAGCCCACTGAAACCAAAGGATGGTGTTAAGCACTTTAGAAAATCTGGACACCTATTTAAATGCCTAAATAAGAAATTTACAAGCCTAATATTAGCTCTCGCCCCCCCCCCCTTTTTCACACAATCTCAAGACTTATTTACAGTACAATTTTTTTGAACAATATCAGTATATTGATCTCTGCATGAAAACCAGAGCTAGCTCGCCCACACAACAGGCTGTCGCTTAGGGCAGCATAGTATTAAGGGCAAAAAAATGCTTAGTGACTGTTAATTGTGTGTGGCATGGATATTTCTCAGTTTGCCTAGGGCAGAAAAAGGCTAACTCTAGCACTGACATGTACATACTGTTTCTAAGGGGAAAATAACATCTCTCTGTATGTATCTTCCATAGTCAGATGATTTTGATAACTTTTTTTAAATCAAACAACTAAAGTATGGAAAATTCTGCTGAATACAAATCAACTTCCTAATTGGTCTCATCACAAAGAAAAGCATTAAGATAATCCACATAGCTGTAGGCAGTCAGAAAATACACACATTTTGTTCATATAGAATTTCTAGTTTCTAAATGGCCATACATTTTAGAAAGTAAATACATATTTTAATAAGTGATCATTTACAGTGAAAATACACCCAAAAGAAAATGGTTACATGTAATAAAGCATTGAAGCCAAAACACCTTGACTTTTGCCACAGCACAGGGTTGGAAGGGAGCTCAGGAGGTCATCTAGTCCAATCCCCTGCTCAAAGCAGGACCAATCCCCAGTTAGATTTTTGCCCCAAATCTCTAAATGGCCCCTTCAAGGATTGAATTCACAACCCTGGGTTTAGCAGGCCAATACTCAAACCACTGAGCTATCCCCCGCCATGTCAAGCTGGGAAATGATATATGTAATGTATTGTGTACTGTCACTGCATGAGGGTCACCCCATCATATCCGAAGAAGTGAGGATATTCAGGAATCTTGGAACAGGGTGCCACTGTTTTTGTTTTGTTTTGTTTTAATTTGAATGGCAAAGTCCATTGCCGTCATTAAAGACTAAACTGTGATAACCTTCCTTATGCCAAAGAATCAATGGGAACATTTGGGGATTATGGCAGAACACAGTATGAGATTATAACAATCTGGAAATTAAACACAGATATTGTGACATGAAATCTGAGAAAGGCTTGAGCACGTGTTAAAGACCTGCCATTCAAATGTTTTAAAAACAAAGTTTCTCTCACTTGTGTTAGAGGGACAGATCCTGCCACCCATGCACTTGCTGACTATTAACTTACCCTGCAATTGATCTCACTGGAATCACTATGGAACTACTAAACCTGAGTAAGAGTGCCAGAATCTCTAGCCTATAATTTAGATTATCCAGATCCAAGTTTCCCCTTAATGTCTCAAAATATAAATCTAAACTAATATTTTTACTGCTTTTTTCTTTTAGAAATTGTTTGCAGTGTTGTTGTGGCCATGTTGGTCCAGGACACTGTAGACACAAGGTAAGCAGGGTATTAACTTTTCTTGGACCAACTTCTGTTAGGGAGAGAGACAAGCTTTCAATCTTATACAGAGCTCCTCTTCAGGTCTGGGAAGTGTCCTCTCTAAGTGCCTTTCCCAGACTAGAAGAAGAGCTCTTTGTAAGCTCAAATGCTTGTCTCTCCCCAAGAGAAGTTGGTCCAAGAAAAGATAATACGTCACCCACCTTGTGTTTCTTGTCAATAGCTATGTCTCTGACAGATTTCCTATCTCACTGCAGTCAGAGATTAAATGTGTGTAAGAAACCTCCCCGTAGAGGGGTCTACTGCAGGGGAAAAAAGGCAGTTTTACATGATGTACCAGCTTAATCTGAGCTATTACTAGGTCTTCTAAACTCACCAGTGAAGAGTTGTTGGAAATGGCTTGACATTTATGCATTTCCTTTTGACATTATCGGGGTTAATTAAATGATAACCTCCCCAGTAGTGGAACATGTATGAGGCAATAATGTCACCTAGGCTCATAACCGCAGAAACTACACAGCCAATGTTTACTGCTGCGTGAAATGCTCTGGTACCTATTATGCAGTATGTTTTTTTTTTTAAAGAAAGGAAAACAGAGAGAATTGGTGTTTTGAATTGCTTCATGTTGGTGGACTGCAGAATGAGAGGGTCAAGCAATATAATTTTATAGGTAATTTCAAGAAATGCAGAAACTTCAGTGAGCATATTTCAGTAGCTAAGAGCTACCTTGCCCAGTCCTTAAACTGGGGAGCCGTAACTCATAGAAGTAATCCCACCGAGGCTACTAAGTAAGTAGCCCCTCCGAGACTGGGTAAGAGCTCCCCGATGTAAGTAAGGGTTGTGGAATCTAGCACTGAGAAATTGTATGTTGCACTTTCACAGCATTTCTGAGAATCTCCAAACGCTTAACAAAATATTAAAATTTAAAACATCTGTAATGATGTATTTAAATTAAGGCAGTTAAGAATTATTACACTTATTTTATAAATGGGAAATTTAAGCACAGATTATTATTAGAATGGCTATGGTTAGATGGTTTGTTCTGATTTCCATACCTGCTCTCCCCAGTAGAATGTACAACCTACAAAGAGTTATCTGATTGAATGAAGAGATGATGGGGGAAGGTCATAAAGGTTTTCTAAATTAGGATTCTGGAAGGAATTAAAAAGTGGAAGAAAAGCTGTGAAAAGGTCAATTTGTATGGACAGAGTAGCAGCTGGAGCAGAGTGAGCTAGAGTGCCAGGGAGTTAGGGATAGCTGGAAGGCAGGTACAATCTGGAGCTCAAGAAGTGGTGTAGGGCAGGAAAGGAAGTATAAAAATGGAGATTGAATATGGGCGGTAAATGGGAACTGTACTTTGAATATAGAATGTGCTATAAAAATGCCTAGTAAACATCAGCCCCTAGGTTTCTCAAGTTGGGACACCTAGTGGAAGTTAGCACTCATTAGCACTGCAAAAGTGATTTTCCTCCCTTCTTGTCAATTGTTGACAGCTTAACAAGCAGGTGCTTGGGGCAGCCCAGGGAGAGGGGCGGCACCTGCGGCAATTCGGGGGCGGCAGGTCCCTCACTCCCTCTAGGAGCAAAGGACCTGCCGCTGATCAGCCGCCGCCGATCGTGGCTTTTTTTCCCCCCCCCAATTGCCGCCGCCGATCACAATTGCCCTGACCATTGAGAATAGCCTTAACTGAATTGGCTCGTTAGCACTGACCCTCCCACTTGGTAAGGCAACTCCCATCTTTTCATGTGCTGTGTAGTCATACCTGCCTCTGTATTTTCCACTTCATGCATCTGATGAAGTGGGTTTTAGCCCACGAAAGCTTATGCCCAAATAAATTTGTTAGTCTCTAAGGTGCCACAAGGACTCCTCGTTGTTTTTGCTGATACAGACTAACATGGCTACCACCCAGAACCTCTATGCAAATCTTCAGAGTGAAATCTCACAAGAACATGCCTGTTACTGCATCTGTATAGCAAAAGGAAAACATTTATGGTGATTCGTTCTGCTTAAAACAACATCTCTAATTTAATATTTTGTTCAATGAGACTTTTGCTAAAAACATTACAGACGCTGAAATTTGTACCATTCTGGGGAAAGCAAGGCTCCCGAGCAATTGATTCTGCAATCTTCCTACAGACATTCCAAATGATGTCTTGAATATACAGTCATCACAAAACTGTCAGGTCCAAAAAGATAATAATACTGTGGCTCGTATGTTCCTGTGCAACAAGACATTAATGGAGCAAATCAACCAGCAGGGTCTAAAAAGTGATTAAATGATGGGTAAAATTTTGACTTCTATAGGGGATTAAGGAATGCAGAAGCCCTTTAATTCCCCCCATATAGGGGGACCCCACACAAGCTTGAATCACCAAGAGGACAATCTGGCTAGCTCAGTAGTGGCTTCACAGCAGCTAAAAATCAGAGACTGGAAAGCTGCTGAAGAGGGCAGAGGGTTCTCTTTGCAAATTAGCTTCCTGCACCTGACCACCCTTGAACTGATCCTGCCCCTCTCTTTTTCCTGGAAAAGTCCCCTAGAGACTACTCCATAATGAGGTATCAGTAACCCCTAAGAGCTGTCCCAGCATGAAAGAGGGGACCAAGGATTCATGAAAATGTTTCATTGAGGGTGAAGGCAGAATGCTTTATCCCCTTATTCCTCAATGGCCAGAGTGGGAGGTATTCAACCCAAATGGACCCACCCAGTGTAGTAATAGCACTATTTTGGGGAAAGAATGGTGACGATTGAGAGGCGATAACAGTTGGAGGTAGAAAAGTACAGGGGATTTTAAATGAAGAGTTGGACTGTGATGTTGAAAGAGCAGAAGCTAGTTTCAAAAACGGATTTTGAGTCTGACATGGCTGGCAGGCAAGGAAGATTATATTAGCTGTAGCAGACTGGACAATATGAGGTTCACTTGTAACTGGAATTATGTTCATGTAAACCAGTTACTCAGTGTGCTGTTCTGTTCCAGGGGGTTAATACACTTGAAAGGCTTGTTTGCTATCACTGACAATTTAAGTGATGTTTGTTTAAAAAAAAAAAATCTGAAAACAGCTGAGTTTGCTTAAGTTCTCGGTTTCTGTGAAATCACTTTTCCCAGCTATATCTAGCCTTAGAGTTTAAATATCAGTACCATCTCAGATTTTTTCATTATAGTCCCCTAAATAGTTAGGCAATCACTGTTAATTTCTTAAAGAGGATTTTTTTTTAAAGTTATACAGAATGAGTGAATGAAACACAAGAGTGTAAAAGTTCAAATATACAATCATCTATCTTTGTGGCATAAAACAGATTTTCCGTGGAATTTTGCATGGCCTCCCTGCCTAGTGAAAAGGAGCAGTGTAGGGTTTATACCACTCCTGGATCGTATCCTACCCTTCTGAATCACTGCAACTCAAGCAAACTGGTGCCACACCCTGCATTACCATAGCATGTTTCTTTCTCCAGTTTTCGGCTCCCAAACTCATTCCATTAATGTTCCATTTCTCTCTCTCTGTGTCCTGCCAAACTTCCTTCCCTACACTGTGGAATTATTTAATCCCCATTTAAATCCTGCTAATTTATTTAATTTTTAATTCAGTCTTACTCCCATTGACTTCAGTAATGCAGGACTGGGCCTTTACTATTCTGTCATATAGAAACATGCAATTTCAACTCTTTTCCCTAATTAATCTGCAGACAGAGAAGCAGTAGAAACTAAAGTTTTGAATTTTTTGTTTAGACATTTGACTTGTTACTGTTGAGCAAAATAAAGCCCCAATTCTAACAGTTATTCCATGTAGGTGGACCCCAGCACCTTCATATAGCTGATGATCCTTAGGTGCAGGGGTCCACCTCTGCAGAATTAACTTTCTGGATTGGGGTCAAAGCCTTTAAATGTTGAAAAAGAGTGTGTGATGGTGGGGTGCTTCATTAAATAGTAACTCAAAATGGGGCTAAGAGATTCTCTTTCTCTCTCTCACACACACATACCCATCCACCCACCCCTTCCCCCTTTGGGCTGACATTAAGCACAGAAAAAGTGTGTCAGTGTTGGACATTTTTCCTGAGAACGTTACCAGCAAGTGAAAGTGGGTTAAAAGATTATCCCAACATAATTATAGTGGTTGCTACTAGGCAATGGCTGTATTTCCTATTTTCAAAATCTATTTAATCCTCAAACTGTCTTTCTTCTCAGTGCACAAAGTGTTGCTAGAGAAACTCCCATGAGGAAAGGTCCAGATATAAATATTTAAGACTTGGAGGGAGGCCTGAAAATAAAGTAGCACTGAAGTGTGTTTTAAGACTCTGTTAGCAATCACAGTATTTCTCCCTCACCTCTTCATTTCAAGATTTGGATGCATTTTACCATTCAACAGAATAATGAAAGGCCATTTGCCTGTTTACAATAAAACATGCAGTAGACAAGCATTTTGCTTCAGTGTTTAAGGATGTAGTGAAAATTCTTTAATCCTAAATAGGGTGTTGACATATTTCACAACAAACAAAGCAGAAAAACTGATGAGCTATTATTTACAAAACGTGACTGCACAGCTTTTGATTAAACATAATGAGCCAGATTCTTTTCTCACTTACACAAAGATACATCTGAACCAACCTCATTGAGTTTAGTGGAGTTACACCAGAGAAAAATCCACTTGACTTGCTGTTCAGATCTGCAGTACTAGACACTACTTTTGATTCCGCATCTTATTTAAAAATAGTGTTTAAGGAAATAAAATATGTATATTTTGAAAATGGAAAAAAATGTTTTAAAAATATACAAAAGCTAATTAAGACCCAGGGCAGATCCCAAACTGGTGTAAATTGTCATAGCTTCACAGCTCCATTTCAATGGAACTACACTTATTTACACCAGCAGAGGATCTAGGTCCCTGAAACCTTTAACAGTATCCATTAAGACAGTTACAGTCTCACCCAAAGCCAATTGAATTGAGTCCCATTGATTTCAAAGGGGTTTGGATGATCAAACCAGAACACTTCCATCATAAAAGTGTACTTTGTTCATATATTTTTTACATTAGTAATTTACTTGCATTAGTGTGGAAGACACCAACATTTTTTTCTGTACATGAAGTTCTGTATTAGGTTTGGACAGCATAGATTTATTAGACGTGCATCTAGATCACAGTGACAAATAAGTCAAAACTGAAAGACGCAAATTTTAAGCTGAAAATTTGCAAGTCATCAAGCCAAGGCAAAAAATAAAAATTAAAAATTAAAAAACAAATCTTTTTCCAGATTGTTTGTCTTCAGAAGTTAATAATCTGGACAAAATATATTAAAAAAATTAGATACATTCAAGTGACTACAAAATGAAGCTGGAAGAGAAGCATGTTTAAATATACATAAAAATCCTAGTTATGGGTTGTAACGATGCTGGTTCTGGCAGGACCCAACTGAGAGTGCCAATTCAAGACAAATCGCTTAAAACAGAGCAGTTACAGCCCAAGGCTGGGTTTTTTCCACCTCTAAGGCAAACCAAACCAGCCAGACAAAGAGGACTTTGGTCTCACCCCACTGGCTAACCACAAGTCACATAAGCAATTCCCTTAGACACTCCAGTTTCCCAGTATCACCACCAGTGCCACTCATTAGGAGGACGAATGGTTATGAAAACCAAACCCCAATAAAAGAAAAAAAAAGTTCTCTCGATCCCAAAGAATCAAGCCCCAGACCCAGGTCAATATACAAATCAGATCTTATCCCCAAATCACGCTGTTGCCAATCTTTTAGAATCTAAAAGCTAAAGGTTTATTCATAAAAGGAAAAAAATATAGATGAGAGCTAGAACTGGTTAAATGGAATAAATTACATTCAGTAATGGCAAAGTTCTTGGTTCAGGCTTGTAACAGTGATAGAAACTACAGGTTCAAATCAAGTCTCTGGAATACATCCCCAGCTGGGATGGGTCATCAATCCTTTGTGTAGAGTTTCAGTTTGTAGCAAAGTCCCTCCAGAGGTATGAAGCAGAATTGAAGACCAGATGGAGATGAGGCATCAGCCTTTTATAGTCTTTTCAAGGTATAAGAACACCTCTTTGTCCTTACTGTGGAAAATTACAGCAAAATGGAGTCTGGAGTCACATGGGCCAGTCCCTGCATACTTTGCTGAGCTGCAAGGCGTATCTGCCTTCTCTCAATGGGTCAGTTGTATAGCTGATGGTCCTTAATGGGCCATCAAGCAGGCTAGGCAGAGCTAACACCAACTTGTCTGGGATGTTTCCCAGAAGCATAGCATAAGTTTGAAATACAGACAGTATAGAGCCAATATTCATAACTTCAACTACAAAATTGATACACACACATAGACAGCATAATTATAACCAGCAAACCACAACCTTGTCTTAGACACCTCATTTGACTCCCTTTATATAAGATTTGATGCCACTACAGGATTTTGGTTGCAACCATGTTCTATATGGTCCCAGATTGTCTCAATAACGTCACATGGGTACTAGATCATAACGCCATTCTGATTGCTGTCTCTAACTCCTGGCCTCAACTCATCCATTTTAGAACTTCCAAGTACCTGGGCATTAGTAGCAGGTCCCATTCCCTTTGTCAGCCTATCTACTGGGGAGAACCACATTATGCATTAGTCATTTCTAGCTGTTCTTGCTACTAGTCCCACCACCTACAAGTTTCACAACCCCAGGGCTGCTCAGAGGATTCAGGGGGCCTGGGGCAAAGCAATTTTGGAGGCCCCTTCCATAAAAAAAAGTTGCAATACTATAGAATACTATATTCTCGTGGGGGCCTGGGGCAAATTGCCCCACTTGCCCCTTCTCCCCCCATCTTGGCGGCCCTGGCCATCTGCACTGAAGTGAAATTCAGGCCCAGGTGCAGAGAAATCACAACCAGGCCTTAATACCACATCAGCCACGTGATGAGGACATCTATCACCTGTAAAATGGCAAGGTGTTACTCAACAGATCTGTTGTCTGTGTATTTAGGAACACATCTGCTGACTGCATGGACAAACAACTTTTAAAAAAAACAACTGCTTTTTCCTCCTGCTAGCACTGCTGAGCCACCACAGTGAAGAGAGTGAGCTGGATTCTATGCCTCTGTGCATCATCAACAGAACTGGTTACTAAGTTCCAATCAGCTACAGCACTGCAAATCCATTGGCAAATCAGAGGTGGCAATGAGAGTACAGCGAGCCTATTTTGGTCTGCAGAGTCTTTATTGATGATGAAGATAAATGAGGAAGAAAGAATCCAATCGTGACTCTCAGATGCAGAGGAATTTCTACAACTTATATTTCTGCTTTGTAGAGAGGCAGAGAGAGATCTTACTTCTTTTTCATAGAAGCAGCATCAGTAGTGAGTCTGTGCTAGCCCTATTTTCTGGTGTTGAATTTGGTGGAGATATGGGTTTCCCACACTCACTTTGCAGTATACGAACAGCAGTCATGCTCAACAGAAATTTCCAAATAATAAATTGCTTAATAAACTCAGACTGCATCTACTTAAGACTTGGACATACCTCATGTCACTTCTTTCCTCAAAGAGAAGCTCACCAATATCCAGGATGGCCTTATGGACTACCAAAAAAAAAAAACCAAGCTGAGTCCTAGATTACAAGCATAACACTTTCCTTCCAAGACTTCAGACAGGAAACCATGGAAACAATGAGAACTGCCAGGGCCTCTTTGACTCTGTCCCAGCTTTTCCTGGATGATAAATGAAGAGAGAACACCTACTAATGAAGATTCATAGATTCCAAGGCCGGAAAGGACCATTGTGATCATCTTGTCTAACCTCCCCTATAACTCAGGCCATAGAACTCTCCAAAAATAATTTCTTTTGAACTAGAGCATGTCTTTAAAAAAAAAAATCCAACCTTTGATTTAAAAATTGCCAGTGATGGAGACTGACAATATTTTCTCTGACAGGGGGAATCTACCACCCACTCTGAAACATGAATTGGTCTGAGCAGTACTTACAGAAGCTATCATTCAATGTGAAAAACTTCTGAGAAACTAGTACAAAGCAGTCTCCAGTGATAGCTACCAGTATCCTGGTGCCCTCTGACTTAGACCAGGGGCTGCTAACAGGGAGTTTCACAAGGGAGTTCTCCAGGTGAAGGAGGAGCAATACAGCACCCTTTTGGGGTAAGTGACTGTCTGTAGTGTGTGTTTGTTTGTGTTTGAGGGTTACTTGCTGTGTGCTGAGCTTGTGTTTGTCAGTCTGTTTGTTTGTTTTGGTTGTTTGAAGGACCGTGTGCTGTGGCTGGCAGTTGGAAGGTTTGAAAGCTAGAAGCCTCTGGTAAGTGGCTGAGCCTTCATCAGTGGGCGGGGCATTCATACAGGCCAGGGCTTTATAAAGCAGCGCACAAGTGACCAGGGAGCTTTGCGAACAGGGGCTGCTAACAGGGAGTTTCACAAGGGAGTTTGGAAGGGGAGTAGGAAGGGGGCGAGGGTCCCTTGCCAGTTCCATCTGTTTTCTCTTGATTCCCCTTAATACCTATAAAGCAACTACATTCATAACTTTTGCTTAAACAACCCTTTCAGCTGACAGGGGGCTGCAGACGGGAGTTTGACAGAGGGAGGCTTACGATGGTTAGGAAGACCCGCAACACCTGTGCCAGCACTGCTACTGTCTCCTCCACCTGTGCCTGTAGCCAGACAGAGTACCTAAGCATGGATGCCTCTACCCAGATCCTGGTGTGGTTTTGCAAAGACTGTAACTTGCAATTTCCACTTACTGATATCCAGGCTGGGGGGACCATCCAATGTGAGAGGTGCCTGCTGGTGGAATCTCTCAGGCAGCAGGTGGGAGAGCTACAGGAGGAGGTGGCTAGGTTGAGGAGCTTCCGTGTCCACGAGCAATTCCTCGACAGTGTCCATGTGGAGACAGCTGAGGTAGCTGTCCCAGTACACAGGACTGCTGATACACCACTGGTGGAGGAGGAGATGGCTCAGGGTGGACACTGGCAGCTGGTTACTACTGGCAGCAGGCAGTGCTCCACCCTTGCTCCGAACCCTCCTGCCGTGGTTATAGGTAACCGTTATGCTCTTCTCGATACAGGAAAGAAGGAATCACTCCCTACAGTAAAGGAGGAGAAGCCTCGTACCCCTAAGGCTGGAGAGTCTGCTGCCACCACTGCGAATAGGAAACGTAGGGTAGTGGTGGTCGGAGACTCTCTGCTGAGGGGGACGGAGGCGCCCATCTGTCGCCCTGACATTTCATCTCGGGAGGTATGCTGCCTGCCGGGGGCCCGTATCCGAGACGTTACGGAGGCATTGTCGAGGATTATCCAGCCCTCTGACTACTACCCCATGCTACTCATCCATGTGGGCACAAATGATACTGCGCGGTGTGACACTGAGCGGATCAAGAGTGACTACAGGGCTCTGGGAGTACGGGTGAAGGAGTTTGGAGCGCAGGTGGTATTCTCTTCAATTCTTCCTGTCAAAGGTAGGGGCCCGGGCAGAGACAGATGCATCATGGAGGTGAATGCCTGGCTGCGAAGATGGTGTCGCCAGGAGGGCTTTGGCTTCCTAGACCACGGGATGCTATTTGAGGAAGGACTGCTAGGCAGAGATGGCGTTCACCTTTCGAGGATAGGAAAGACCCTATTCGGACACAGACTGGCTAACCTAGTGAGGAGGGCTTTAAACTAGGTTCGACGGGGACAGGTGAGCAAAGCCCACAGGTAAGTGGGGAACATGGAGACCGGGGAGATGGGTCGGAAACAAGAGGGAGTGTGGGCTATACTGGCAGAGAGAAAGAGTCAGGACAAAACTGGGAGGAAAGATCAAACCAGTATCTTAGATGCCTATATACAAATGCGAGAAGTATGGGGAATAAGCAGGAAGAACTGGAAGTGCTAATAAATAAATACAACTATGACATTGTTGGCATCACTGAAACTTGGTGGGATAATACACATGATTGGAATGTTGGTGTGGATGGGTACAGCTTGCTCAGGAAGGATAGACAGGGGAAAAAGGGAGGAGGTGTTGCCTTATATATTAAAAATGTACACACTTGGACTGAGGTAGAGATGGACATAGGAGACGGAAGTGTTGAGAGTCTCTGGGTTAGGCTTAAAGGGGCAAAAAACAAGGGAGATGTCATGCTAGGAGTCTACTACAGGCCACCTAACCAGGTGGAAGAGGTGGATGAGGCTTTTTTCAAGCAACTAACAAAATCATCCAAAGCCCAAGATTTGGTGGTGATGGGGGACTTCAACTATACGGATATATGTTGGGAAAATAACACAGCGGGGCACAGACTATCCAACAAATTCTTGGACTGCATTGGAGACAACTTTTTATTTCAGAAGGTTGAAAAAGCTACTAGGGGGGAAGCTGTTCTAGACTTGATTTTAACAAATAGGGAGGAACTCGTTGAGAATGTGAAAGTAGAAGGCAGCCTGGGTGAAAGTGATCATGAAATCATAGAGTTTGCAATTCTAACGAAGGGTAGAAGGGAGAACAGCAAAATAGAGACAATGGATTTCAGGAAGGCAGATTTTGGGAAGCTCAGAGAGCTGATAGGTAAGGTCCCATGGGAATCAAGACTGAGGGGAAAAACAACTGAGGAGAGTTGGCAGTTTTTCAAAGGGACACTATTAAGGGCCCAAAAGCAAGCTATTCCGCTGGTTAGGAAAGATAGAAAATGTGGCAAAAGACCACCTTGGCTTAACCACGAGATCTTGCACGATCTAAAAAATAAAAAGGAGTCCTATAAAAAATGGAAACTAGGACAGATTACAAAGGATGAATATAGGCAAACAACACAGGAATGCAGGGTCAAGATTAGAAAGGCAAAGGCACAAAATGAGCTCAAACTAGCTACGGGAATAAAAGGAAACAAGATTAGATTACCTACTGTGATGGGATGTCCATCCCACACAAGGCATGAGCAGATAAAATAGGCTTATTAACTTTATAGGCCGCACCTGGAAGAGAGCTAGAGCCTGATAAGCCCCAATGCCTGATGAAAACAAGCTGGGACAGGCTTATAAAGAGAAGAAGTTAGGGATAAGAGAAGAGGCTGCAGGGAGGAGCTTTGCAGTCGCTCCCCAGAGAGGAAGAGAGTTGGCAAGGACATAGAGGTATTTGGGCGGGACAGTAAACACTGAGATGCTGTCTGGGACTACAGACTATGATAAGAAACCAAGAGCGGGGAAGTGGCCTCAGGCAGTGGAGGAAGCTCTGCTAGTAATCTCGGGGTGGGGGAAAATATAGAGAAGAGAATGTAGCCAAAAACCCAGTGAAACAGCAACATGGTCAATGCTTGAGCAGACTGATTGCTGGGCAGAGGGTCCCTGGTCTGGAATGGGAAGTAGGGAGGCAGGGCAGGGTTCCCTTACTGGCTGCTGGGAAAGTGGAACAGATTTGGTTGCAGTTCTGATGACTGCCTGAAGCTGCAGATAGGCAGTTTGTCCAGGGGGACTTTGAGACCCTGGAGGAGAAGGACTACAGTGACCTGGCCAGAGGGCATGAAGCAGGAGTATCTTGAGTCAAGAGAGAGAGAGATCATGGGGTGAGCAACTGAAGGAGGGGGTGCCAGACTGGAATAGCGCTAATCCATAGATGTAGCCATAAGGAGCCCCACAACAGTGAGTGTGAACCCTATTACACCCACCTATAACAATTTTTGCCATAATGGGTGGGGGGTAGTGAATGAGAGAGGCCCATTTGGGTTGCAACCAACCCTCAGTCCTTCACAAGTGTGTGTCAGGGATATATGGCATAATCATGCTTTTGTATGAGGCCATAGTCTTCAATATTGCTCCCACAATATAGTAAGACCTACAGCCTCTCCTGGGCTTTGAGGCATGATCCTTGTAAAATAGTAACAAACTAAAGGTTGAACATATTGGAGGGGTGAGCTGTGATTGTAAATTGTGAGTGTGCGTTTACACTGACCACTTTTTCAGAGTATGTCTTGCACTCGAAATACTGGAAAATGAAACAATCAGGCCAGTAGGTAACTCATAATTGAAAAATGGGACATCTGAAAATATGCCTTACACTTCTAATAGTGTTCGACTGCATATTGCAGAAGTTCCCATAAATAACCTGATTAAAAACTTTTGGCAACGTAACAGATAATTCTCAATAGAGGGACAAAGATTATTTAAGGACATAAGTTCCTTTGGCTCAACTGAGTTATGAATTACCCCCTTATGAGCTTACCAAGCACATCTCGCAGCTCTCTGACAGTCTTGACGGAGTCGGTTAATTCACAAAGTGACAAGAAGAAACAAAACAAACTGAAGTGTTGCAAGTAACAAAATCAAGTTAGTCATGGCAAATCATATCTAATGTTTTATTTAGAGCATGCAAACCATATATCTGCTGGGTTAAAATAGCCTATGTTTTATCTACCTGTTATACTAAACCCTGAAGATGAAGATCCTTGTCCCCATACAGATCATCTTACCTGCTACCTGGCATATTTGTTTTGTTCTCTCCTTCCTTATAATTCCTTTAAAGGTAGGGTATCATTCTTTTTGATCCAAAAGCATCTTATAAATGTTAAGCATTCACTATCCTGTCTTCTAACCTCACAGTCCCTGTGTGATTTCCAGACTGAAGGCATGGGTTGCTGGTGCTGCTTTAATGAGGTACACCTCTACCTCTATATAACGCGACCCGATATAACACGAATTCAGATATAACACGGTAAAGCAGTGCTCCGGAGGGGCGGGGTTGCACACTCCGGTGGATCAAAGCAAGTTCAATATAATGCGGTTTCACCTATAACGCGGTAAGAATTTTTGGCTCCTGAGGACAGCGTTATATCAAGGTAGAGGTGTACAATATAGGGCTATAGTCATTAGAACAGCAACAAAGGGAGAGATGGGCAAAGACCTTCTGCATGGGCTATGGCACTGCTTACGGAGAAATGTGTGCTGCTTCATGCTGGCTCTATAGAATCAGCTTTGAGTGGCTGGGTGTATACATGGAGGGAGTGAATTCTTGAAATGTGAGTACTGGCAGGGAGAGTGAAGTACTTCAGGTAGCCAGGCTACTGCAATGACTCTGGAGCGCCCCTCCACACCACCCACTTTCTTTGTCCTCCCATAAAATCTCTGCTTTTAAAGGGCTACAGACTCCCCTCTTCACCTTTGTTTTGTTTATGGAAATCAATATGAATATACAATCACAAGGCCCTCTCCAAAATAAGTAAACATACATACTACTTAAACATACAAATTTAACAATGTACTTCAAGTTAAGCATGTCTTGGTGCTGTCTTGAATGGAAATGCTTTTCTGAATCAGGACCTTAGTCTAGTGCTAAAGACCTGATCCAACTTCCTTTGAGATTCCCATCAAAACTTGTACTGACTTTTATGGTAGCTGAATAAGGCCCCTAAATGAACATCTGAGAATTATTACAATATGCTCGACTGTATGAATCAGGATGTCACATTATTTAAATTCAAAAAGCTATATAGCACTAACAGACTGTTTCTTGAAGCATAACATCTGATTTGAAAAACAGCTCATGTAGTAATATTTCTGGCTTCATTAGAGGTGCAGATGTTCATGCATGTATTGTTTTCTTATAAAAAGATTGTCTGAAGATTTTGAACTGCCTTTATGTTGTAGACTCTTATTTTAAAATAGAAATGTCAAGTCTTGTTCATAGGATGACTTTCATTTTTTGCAATTATGATTCATTAGAAACAAACTAAAAACAGACATCCAAGAGCCATTAACATATTGA
Organism: Chrysemys picta bellii; assembly: GCF_011386835.1. Classification (NCBI taxonomy): domain Eukaryota; kingdom Metazoa; phylum Chordata; order Testudines; family Emydidae; genus Chrysemys; species Chrysemys picta. The sequence continues at coordinate 146,483,958 of NC_088792.1, forward strand.
GGTTATTTGTGTTTTTAAAGACTTTTGTCATGAATTTATAACAAACTGTTAAAATTGCCATTTTTACCTTGACTAACCCATGAAATCAGTTGTCTGTCTGATTTATTGGGAGCTTGGCTTACTCTTATAAATGGGTTTAAGGAATAGAGGGGTTATGAGGAACATTTTCTCTTTGCACATATAAAATCTCATAACAAATCCTGTTGCACAAAATTACAAGAGCAAGGCATACTGTGGTTTATAGGATTTTTTCTGAATGTTTGTAGACTGCATTTTTTGCTTTCATTATAGTTCTGCCTGAGTAGGAAAGGTCATCTTTATTTATTGATGTATGTGGTCACATGGAAGGTCAATGGTAACCATTTTCCTCCCAAGGAAGTATGGCATGGACTTTAAGAACATTAAATAACTATGCCAGGTGCATCACTGCTATATATGGAGTGCCTCCCATTCTAACTATCAAAAAGAGAAAAATTAGAGAATATAAAAACCCTAGAAAAGGAAAAAAAACAAATAGAATTTAAAAGTGATTGTGCCTTGTTCTAAAGACTACAAGCAAATGAATAACAATAAAAAAGAAAAAAAGTCTGTACTGTTTATGAATAAACAGACTTCCAAGGCTTACTCATTCCTTAATGTTTGTGGATAATGCAATGAAGAGTCTCTGCTTTATGCAAAGGATAAACCTTTTTGATGGAAAACAATAGCATTAATGTCAAAGGGAATGTGGTTCTAAATTGCATTAGAAAAAAATTCATTTAAAAACATATGTCAAGGGTATTTGAAATAGCTGTGAGCAAACAATGCAGATGTACAGGTTACTTTCAATAGTAAGGGTAATCTAAGAATATAAAATATTTGATAGAAATTAGACTTTCTACTAACTTAAAATGTGATAGAAAATTGTATACATTCTGAATTACGTTTTAAAATGTAACAGCTAGATAAGAGAAAAACCTTACTTTTGTCATTATGGCAATAATGGGATGGGTTTTGATTTAACTTTAAGCACTTGCTTAATTCTCACTGAGGTCCATGGTACTTATGCACATGCTTAAAGTTAAGCATGTTCTTAAACGCTTTGTGCTTCATGACCAGAATACTCAGTGCTTGCAAGATTGGGGCCTTACCAAGAATTGCCTAAGGCCTTACCCTCTGGTCTTTTGCTAATTCAGTCTGCGAACTATTTTCTCTCTTCCAGTGAAGGGAATTCACCCATTATCCGACTGGGGTCCAAGTATATAAACTCCATCAGAGGTCCTCCTGAATCATTTAGAGGCTTGCGCCTGTTCTCCAACTGATTTCCATGATTCAGAATCAGGCCTTAAATAAGGATTTTCTCCCTCATCATTCTGGAGGCCACTTCTGCCTCCAAAACTGACACCAAGGCTACTTGCGTAACCAGGAGTGATCATACTGCAGAGTGCTAGAACACAACCCTGTGCTGTGAAATAAATACAAAACTCCCTTTGACTTTTCTGGAAGCAAGGTTGTACTATACCTACACTCCACATACTAGCTCTTGTTGCAAGGTGTTCTACACCTAATTACCATGCTGGACTCTGAGGATGCAGGCTACTTTCCAATTAAGATAGAAAGAAAATGAACTAATATTACCTATTCCTTGTACACACATTAAAACTGCCTAACTCTCTCATTACAAAGAAGACAAATAGATATCTCCATTTTTACAAATGGGGAAACTGAGGCACAAAAGTAAAGTGACTGGGAAGTAAAGTCATCCAGTGGACCAGTGACATAGCTTGGAATAGAACCCACATCTCCTGAGTCCCACTCTCTAGCGCTATCTGCTAGGCCACACTGCCTCTTAATTATAGAATTGTAAAATGTAGGCATGTCAATAGAACAACAATCCTTGACCCTAAATCTGAACTTTAGGGAGGGTCACCTTTCTCTCAACATTTGAAATATCCAAGTTGTGCTAACCGTAAGGTGCTGATGCCCCACTAAACTCCTGTGATAGTATTGGAAAAACTAAAAAGAACTATTTTTAGCCTTTTCTTAGACTATATTGCTTTTGTTTTTTGAGAAGGACGTTCTTCTTGTTCAGGCATTAGGAAAATTTAATAGTTGCTCTACCTGCGATAATAGATAATCCCATATTTTGTCATTCTAGCAGTATAGCATATTGTCACAATCTCTTCTTCATCTATCAATTTAATTAATCTATAATATTTGGTTGAGAGTAGTATACAGAGATAAAAAGCTCCCATATCACCAATTGAATTCTGAGACTGTCAGGGCCAAGGCACATAATCAGCAGCATGGGAGCCATATATGCCCCGTGTACTCCAACAAACCGAATGTCATTGCTTTATTGCAATCATACAGTATACAAACTGCAAATAGTTTATAAGTGTTAAAGTATGGATGGAGATTGGAGAACCATAATTGGAGGTCAACATTTAAAAAGTCAACATGGTTATTACAGAGTGATATCTAAGATGTTTCAGTTTTCCAGTATACTTCAAATAGGATGTGAGTGACTGACTGACTATGTGTGGGAAAGGAGAAAGGGCGGGACAGGATGGGGTGGGAATTTGCCGAGAGAGACGCAATGCTTTACAGAATAATATCCAGCATAGGAAGGAGGGTTTCCAATAGAGAAGGCTTGACACGTGACAAGACATTTTGTGATTAGTTCATCTTTTTAAATGTATTATGTTCTCTTAACAACATGTAAACTATACAGAGACACAAGGTGGGTGAGGTAATATCTTTTATTGGACCAACTTCTGTTGGTGAGAGAGACAAGCTTTCAAGATTATACAGAGCTCTTCTTCAGGCCTCACTCATTCAAACTGTATACGTGTAAATTATATAAACACAATATATTGTTTAACCAAAACTGAAAAAGCATATTTGTTGGAGAGTAGATAATACAAGAGAGTGTCTCACTTTCAATTGTATACCTATGCAACAATCAGCAAAATGTTAAATACAGTTTAGACTAACAATTGTCCTACCTCTACTCCCAAATAGTCCAGCTAGTATTGTCCTGTCCTACAAGTAGAGAATAGTTATCAGTTCCATTTCTCTATGCTGATCCCAGCCCCTTTTAGTTGGTAGATACTTTTAAACCAGTGCATGGTGCTATATTGCTGCAGTCTGAAGCACTGATATTGCATACAATGATGCATGTGAGAAGTGCCATTGAAGTGGAGGGTCTCTAGGAATACAGTTAGCCATGTGCAGCTTTTGCCAAATTGATTACTTCTTGTTTAAATAAGCTGTCTCTCTAATTTCCTGCATAACACATTGCACAACCAGAAAATGAGGAAGTGGGTCCCTATTTCTGCATGACCACTCCGCTCTGCTGATGGTATGATTGCTTTGGTTTTCTTACCAGAGCTGCTCTGGGCTTTGATTCTATTTATTTATTTATTTTTGAAGTGCTCATGGATGTTGACAAGGCTGACTACTTGATGGAAATGAATTGTTCTGGCATGAAAAAGTACAGTCAGCACATTTCCTGCAATTCTGAAGTTTGTGATTAGCAGTTTCTTGGAATCTTCTATCATTTGCCAGTTAGCTGTGGAACAATGAAACCACTCCCCTGTGATCCACATTTTCAAAGAAACAAAACAAAAGACTGCAGCAATCATGCAAAGTATGATAGGTTCCTTACAGTCAATGAAAAAACAGTAGAATGTATGGTGGCTGGAGAACTGTGTTTTCAACTTGTATTGCAGAGTGACAGTGAGATAAACCTGAGCAGAATCAGGTCTCAAGCACATTGCTTCAAAGCAATAAATACTTGGTCAGTTTTCCCCCTGTAGTGCAAGAACAGTGAGAAGAGGATCAGGGGAAGGAAAACTCTGCAAAGTACCACTTTGTGGAGTTTTCAGCAGATTGTTGTGTTGGGAAGGTGGAAGTGACTTTCCCCACCTCCTGGAATAGATAAGGCATTCTGTCCCCAGATTCTAAAGATTTTTTTTTTTTATATCTACTTGGAATCTTGGGCATCTGCTTGAAGGCAATGACTAGCCTGGTGGAGACCTCCACATTGGGCTCTTGTGTACTCTTCCAGTCTGGCTCTCTGGCACAGTGTCGCCAACAGAAATCTCTTTCAAGTGGGATGGATGCACTAAAATGGATTTCAAAGGGATTTGAGGTCTTCCTGTCTGTTAAGGCATTTAAACCACCCCCCTCTGAGTGATATCTGCATGCCTACACTGCAGCACACAGCAGCAAAAGCACAAATTCATCAATTGCCTGCCAGCTTCATATATGATAGTAGAAATGCTAAACCGGTGTTGGTTAGTGTGTGAAGACAAATATGCACATAATGTTTCAAGGAGCAGATTTTTAATATTGAGTGTCAGCACTGAGGGCTTTAAAAAAATCTTTTCCCCTTCTAGTGGGGGAATGTAAAGAACATGTGGGGACATAATGAGAAAATAAATTGAATGACTGCTAAAGGAGTCAAGAAGATGACCAATTACTCAAGCTGAAAGTACAACAAAACCCAAATCAACAATCAGTTGCTTCCTAACTCATACCTGGTACACATGCCACCAAGCTGTCATCCTTCAAATCTGCTGGACAATCAGGTAGACATATTTTTATCAAATAAAGTACAGATGTTTGTCAAATGAATTACAATGGTAAATTCAACCCATACATAATAAATAAGCTTATAACTGCTAGATTTGAAATTACACTGAAATAAATTCACTTGCCATTTTCCTAGCCTTCAGTTGCTTATTGAAATGCCAGCACATTCATTTTATTTCATGTTCTTATTTAAAATATCAGTGAGACTGATACAGCAATATCCTGGACAAACCTTACTCCGAAGAAGTGGGCTGTAGTCCACGAAAGCTTATGCTCTAATAAATTTGTTAGTCTCTAAGGTGCCACAAGTACTCCTGTTCTTCTTTTTATTTGAAAGACTGTTCACCTGCCAGAGCCTCTGTTGGAGCTGGAATGACCTCGAGTAAGCTTATTAGCATCCATATCAGTTTTTAATGTTTTCTCTGTAATGCTTTCATCTTGAGAATAAATGTGCTTTCTTAGAGCTGTGTGGTAACTTGTGACTATGGACATTTACACTGAAGAAGGAAGAGAAAGCAGGCCTCATGAGGCAGTCTGACTGTGCAGCCTGGAAATACCCCAGTCAGGAGGGAGAGAGGTGGGTCTCTGCCCAAGAGAGATGAGGGCTGGGGAGCCAGAAGCCTAAAAGGGGGTGCTTTTGCTGGATCATGAAGTAGGAATACAGTTTCAGTTACACTGAAATGTGATGAGACCTGATTCTTTTCTCTGTCATTGGTAAAAGATCATATATTGATTTCAGTTGGAACAGGATGAGGCCTTCTGATAATTAGCAGACTGTTTTAATTGTTCTTGTTTAAATTCATTTCCTTGTAAAACTTCAGCCTTAGACTTTGAATGAAAAAATATCTCAGTCCTTAAATGATATACAGTGGAACATTGCAAATTCACCTTAATCAAAGGTAAGCACATTGTAACATACAGTACCCGTTTTTGAAACTACTGATTTAAGGCCTAAATCTTCACAAGTAAGCATACACTTTGGCACGGCTGTACTCATGTATATGCTGGTAATATGTCTACTCTTGGAGCTTGGAGTGTGTTTCCTAGCTCACTAGACATACCCATGCTAGCTTTCATCAAGCTAGTGTGTTAACCACCCTACATACAAACTCACTGGCCCTTGTGGGTACGTATTTCTGGTGGCTAGCCTGTGCCAACAGTTGCTGCTGCCCAAGCTACATGACTATTTTTAGCATGCTAGCTTAATAAGAGCTAGTGCAAGTGCATTTACATGAACTAGGAATCACAACATTGCACCAAGTGTTGACAGAGCCAGCTTGTTGTTGTCTATGCTCACATATATATGCACCCATATACCCAGGAGTGTGATTACATGTTGTGCAAGGCAATGAAAAATTATGTCCAATGTTTATTCAATATCTTCTATCATGCATTTTCTACATACAGTGGACTTTAATTCTTTCTCCCATTGTACTTATTACTAGATATCTTAACTGCTCAGAATATTATTATGTGAAATCTAGTACATTTTGTATTTTTTTTCATTTTCTCAGTCCCTAGGATGATGAATTTCAATAGTTCGTGGCTACTATTACCAAGCTACCCTGTTACTTAAGCTCTCAATTTGTTAAATAAGAATTAGCTTTTGGACATCTTCTACTTATGGTTCTAGAAACATAAAACTGTCTTCATAATATTGCCTTACCAATGTTGTGCTTGGCATAATGATATTTATGAATCTGAAGGCAAGTTATAAAGATAAGTGGGTCTAGTTTTGTATGAATTGAGAGTTATTCTATCAAGTCAGTGGAGTTATATTTGGGATAAAACTGTTGTAAATGAGAGGAGAATCAGACCCAATTGAGTTTTAACAAGAGTTTAAGTGAGCTGCATATGGGGCAAAAAGTTCCTTGATTATCCATAGAGTTCTTCCCCCAAAACTCTCCAATGAGATATCTACTGAGAACACATTGAAAAAATAATTTAGAAGTTATGTAAAAACTAAACTTATTGGCTAATCAATGTTGAGAACATAATAGTGATAGCCTTGGAAAACTGCATTTTCTAAATTAACCCTTTCCTCTATCATTATAAACTATAATAATATTTCAATATGTATTAGAAGGGGGTCAAGACTAAACCTTTAATTCCAATCCTCCTTTACAAGGTTCCTGAAGTCTTGATAAAATTGTAACTTTCTTTTAGATTTTAATCTAAATCTGGGTTGAGTCCTACCATATTAAAAATCAGTGAAAGTCTCTTAAGCAGGTACATCTCATTCCGTGGAAACCCATAAATGAAGATAGCGGATCAAGGAACATATTTGCTAGACCAGAGAAGAGAAATAAAACAAATCCTTCTTATTCAGCAATCCTTTCCCCCAAATTTGCTTCTTTATATGGATGCAAATTTTAATATTTTTTGTCTGCCACTTTAAGGAGCGTGTCCCATCAATAATGCACAAAAATCATACTGAGTTTTAAAAGTATGAGGAAACTTGGAAGTGTAATGAGCGTTGTCAAACCAATTGAAGAATATGCATACTGGCTAATCAAATCATCCTATGCCATCCAGAGTTAAACCTTAGAAGGGTACATTGTTGTCTGGCAGAATTAGACAGACAAAAAACATAATTGAATTGCTTCAGTTTATTTGAAATAAGTTCTTACATCAGTGTAAATGGTGGCCCTACATAGACCAGAGTTGTATAAGAACAATTAACAGATCTAAGGAAAACAAAGCACTGACAGGTTTGAAGAATCTCAGTCCTTTGTGTGTGGAGACTGATTATGTCAACTAATGGCAAGATTTGTGCTAAGTCATTAGATAAAGAAAAGGCCAATGGTTCAGAAGACATTAGCACAAAAGGAATTGTTTTTCTCCTCTAGAACATCACTTTGCTTTATACAAGAGATTTCCTGGATGAACTTATATTTACTATTAGGTACTTGTTGAATAGCCAAATCAGATGTAAATAGCTGTTAATTTGACAGTCTAATAGACTGATTTGTCTTTTCCAGTAATCTTTCTATGGTAAACAGGAGTTTTAAAAACATTTTTCTACATCTGATAATGAGCAACAGGCTTAACATTTTCTGTTACAAATCATACATTTGTACCTAATCAATAAAATTTTAATTTAGTGCTACCTGTTTGGTCTAGTATAGAACAGTGGGTTCAGAGTTCTATAAAAATGTATTCCCCAGTGTCAGAAGTGATTGGGAATTTAGATGTGGATACAATGCTCAGTTTAATTTAGCTGAGTGAGTCAAACATTTTGATTACAGGATTTGACATTCCTAGACATTAACTTTATTTTGGGGGGGAAGGGTGTATTGCTTAAAGGTCATAATATGGAACAAAAAGGATGGGATTTTCAAAGTCATCTAGCAAATTTCAATGCCTAATGCTTCCCCACTTGTGGGGGGAAAGAGAATTTGGCCTGATTAGTGCAACTTCCGCTTTCAGTTACACGAGTATAAATCTGATGTAACTCCACTCACTTCAATGAAGTTAGTCCAGCTTTATGCAGATGTAACTCAGAGCAGAGTTTGGCCAAGTTTTTCTTGTTATATATATGTACCAGCTAATAACTCTTCTCACTGGATTTAAACTGATTTTACCTCACAATATTATTGTTTACAGGGTAATCTTCCCATTATTAAATGGATAAAATTTGTTGTTGTCATGGGAAATAAATTAAAGAGACAGCTAGGCTAACCACCATTAAAACCTGTTGCATTCCTTACATTGTTTTAAAGTGGTTGTATGGATATGGCTTCTACAGTGAAAGCCTGTCTCTGTTCACCTTATGGCCTCAGCTCTGCATAGGATCAGCTAGTGTGGAGCCTGTGTTTGTATGGAATTCTACTGGAGTTCACACTAGCAGATTTCATTGCAAATTTGGCTTCTATGGCTGAACTCACATTGCAAAAATCACTCCAGTCTGGTGAATGTTGGTAAGGTTTCTCTGACAACCATAGCTTTTCCCCCTAATCTATGCTATAGACTCTAGAGTATATAGAAAGATACTTATAGCACATATTTAGTAACAGTCCCTGCCATAATTGCCACAAACGCATTACTGCCAGCAAACAGCTTTACATAGGCTTGGTGCTAGGCAGATTTCAGCCACGGATGAATAGAACCACCGAGTCCACATGGAAATGCAGTAGGGGTATTGCATTCTGCTGCCTTACAGTACACAAGGAGACCCCTAGTTGTGACTTTGCTAGTCTAACTTTTGTCTGCATAGACCATTTTTAAAGAGACAGTGAGTCTAATTCTTCTGTTACACTGAATCTAAATCTCTCCTTCGCCATTGGAAGTCACTTATGGCATGAATGTTTTTCTGCGTGTATCATGGGCTGCTCTTTTCATGACCTATGTTAAATCACAAACTTTCCCTCTCTAGGTAGTGTTTGAGGGAGGAAGTCTTTTTGGTCAGCACCCTTTTACATGTTCTTCCAGCTGCTATGGCTTCATTGTTAAAACATATTCCAGCTATTTCCATCTTTTGATTGACTTTAGCAATGAGAAATTGTTAAATTTATGAGAAATTGTTTTTTTTTATATATTCATTCCATTTAATATGTGCTATTTTCCTGAGGTGGCAGATTTCAAAGGCATTTAGACATCTGCCTAAGTTTGGTGGATTTCCAGTTTTCACATCCATATGTTAAGGTGGAAACAACATTTGAGTTGAAGATTCATAGTTTTGGCTTTTAAATTGTAGATGTTTTGATGACCAAATCTTGTTGAAGCTGGTGAATACAGCCGCTGTCTGCCAATCTGGACATACCTTGGCAATAACATGCAAGCCAGTGGGTATGTAAATTGATTCAACCCCTGTATTACTTTGCATTCTCAGAGGATTCTCATTAGGGTTTTGGTTTTTTTGAAAGCGGATGCAATTCTGGACAGTCTTTTGGACTTTCATGTTGCTTAAAATGCCACTTGAAAGAGCAATATCAGTAAAACTAATTCTTCTAGTACACTGTTGCTGAGCCATGCAATGTCTGTGTTGTATCCAACTATACTCTCTCATAATGAAGTTAATGGCAACGCCAAACAGGAGATGTCAGAGAATGCCTCCTTGTCTTACACCAGTATTCGTATTGAACCATTTGCTCAAGTCTGTTTATTTTAACTGCATCTTGATACAAAGCCTTGATTATGTTAATTACATGTCAAGATGTTTCAGAATAAATTGTGATGGAGGCTATCAATTGCCTGTGTGGCAAAGTACCTTCTTCTCCTCAGCAGGCTCAGTCCTTTTTAGCCTTGGAGATTCAGGCTTGGGCAAAGCAAATCCTCGTAGGTAGCACAGGGTCTGGCTATTCCTTCCCTCAGTCAGTCCCTTGTGCTTGTTTTCTTCCCTTCTGGGGACAGAATGCAGCCTTCCTTGCTGGAAGGGTTCAGAGCTTTGTTGCAACCTGCCTACTGGCAGCTTCCCTACTTCTCTCACTCTATCTCCCGCTTTGTAGTTGTTTGTCCTGGGTTTGCCACATATCTCCCCGCCGCTCAACTCTACGGGGTTGGGCTACTTGGGTCGGAAAGCAGTGCACTCTCGACAGGCTATCAGCATTGCCATGTTGGGTTCCAGACTTATGTCGTACTGTGAAGTGGAAGGGTTGAAGCAACAGGAACCATCTCGTTACTCTCGCATTCTTGTCCTGGTTTTGGTGCATCCACTGCAAAGGGGCATGGCCCATGTAAGAGGGCCAGACTCACCCCTGCGGCGACTCTTGCTGGTCGTCCAGGGAATTAGCTCACCAGCCTCTGGAGTGCCCTCTGCAGGCCGGTGATCCGCCTTTCCCCTTCTCTGGCCCCCGTGTCCCTCCCAGAACCCCGGTGTCCTTGCTCTGGGTGCTGCCCCCTGGCAATACCGATACATATGCTAGGTCTCCCCTCCCAGGGGAACCCCCACCCACTAACCCCACCTCACCTCAGGATAAGGCCACTGCCAGTCACCAGCTAGCCCCCACTCTCTGGGGCAGACTGCAGTATAGGCCACTCATCATCGGCAAGGAGGGTTTGGACCTGCTGCCTTGGCCTAGCCCTGGGTTGCCCTCTGCAACCCCAAGTACCCCTTGGCCTATTACCAGGCCGCAGCCTGGGGCTATCCAGGCTGGAGCTCCCCAGCTCCTCAGCCTTTCCCCAGCCCTGCTCCACCCAGGTACCCTGTCTAGTTCCCTGCAGCCAGGCCCTTCTCTCTCTGCACTCAGAGAGAGACCCTTGAGCTCCTGGCTCCCAGCCTTCTTATACAGGCCAGCTGGGGCCTGATTGGGGCATGGCCCAGCTGTGGCTACTTCCCCAATCAGCCCAGTAGCTTTTCCCTTTGCCCCAGCCCTCTGCCAGGGCTGTTTTAAACCCCTCAGGCAGGAGCAGGGTAGCCACCCTGCTACAGTCCATGACAAGGGTAAACCTCCATCCAAGTAGATAGTAGCTGAGGCTTTCTATGGCCCATTTTACCGCCAGGCATTCCTTCTCCACTACGGCATATTTCCATTCCCTAGATAGGAGCTTCCTACTGAGGAAGAGGATGGGGTGTTCGTCATCTCCGACCCTTTGTGAAAGCACCGCTCCCACCCCTACTTCAGAGGCGTCGGTTTGCAGGATAAACTCCTTCCCCCAGTCTGGAGCTACTAGTACAGGGTCTGTGCAGAGGGCCATCCTCAGATCTGCAAAAGCGCCTTCGGCTGCAGCAGACCATTTCACTATGTCTGGGCCCTGAGCTTTTGTTGGGTCCATTAATGGGCATGCCCTGGTGGCGAAGTGGGGAATGAACCGCCTATAGTACCCCACTACTCCCAGGAATGCTCTGACCTGTTTTTTCCGGAGTGGTCGGGGCCACTTCTGTATAGCTTCTAACTTGTTGAGCTGGGGTTTCACCACGCCCCTTCCCACTATATACCCAAGGTACTTGGCCTCAGCTAACCCAATCGAACATTTGGAGGGATTAGCAGTCAGCCCTGCCTTCCTCAGGGTGTCCAGGACTGCTTCCACCTTCGCCAGGTGCGTCTCCCAGTCGGGGCTATATATGATGACATCGTTGAGATAGGCTGCTATGTACTTTCCATGGGGTCGCAACAGTTTGTCCATTAGCCATTGGAAAGTAGCGGGGGGCCCATGCAACCCAAAGGGGAGAACCGTGTACTGATATAGTTCTTCTGGAGTTGCAAGGGCAGTCTTCTCCTTGTTGGCCTTGGCCAGGGGGATCTGCCAATAACCCTTGGTAAAGTCAAGGGTAGACATAAACCGTGCCTTTCCCAATCTGTCAATCAGCTCATCTATCCTGGGTATAGGGTACGCATCAAATTGGAACACCTCATTGAGCATGTGGAAGTCATTGCAGAACCTCATACTGCCGTCAGGCTTAGGCATTAAAACCACGGGACTGGACCATTGGCTATGAGATTCTTCGATGACTCCTAAGCCCAGCATTTTTCCTGACCTCTGTCCTAATCTCTTCTCTCTTGGCCTCCAGGATCTGGTATGGCTTGACGTTCACCTTCACTCCAGGCTCTGTGAGGATGTAATGGTGAACCTCCGTAATCCTGCCTGGCTTTTCCGAGAACACATCCTGGTTGCGTTTGATCAGGCTGATCACTTCTGATCGTTGTTCCGGAGTCAACTCCGGGGATATTCCCACCAGGTTGGGCTGGGTGTTTTTAGGGGATGGTGCCCCCAGTGCAACCACCGGAGCTTCCCTACCCTGCCAAGGTTTCAGCAGGTTTATATGGTAGATCTGCTCCAGCTTCCGGCAACCTGGCTGTCGGACCTTATAGTCAACTTCTCCTACAGCTTCTATTACCTCGTACGGCCCCTGCCACCTGGCCAGGAGCTTGCTCTCCGCAGTAGGTATGAGCACCATCACCCGGTCCTCCACCTGGAACTTCCGGGTCGTTGCTTGGCAATTGTAGTTTGTCCGTTGTGCCCCTTGGGCCCTCTCCATATGTTCGTGCACAAGGGGGGAAACTTGGGCTATTCTGTCTTTCATCTGGATCACGTGTTCAACAACATTTCTCCCAGGGTTTGGCTGTTCTTCCCAGTCTTCTTTAGCCAGGTCCAGTATGCCCCTGGGGTGGCAACCATATAACAGCTCGAAAGGGAGAATCCAGTGGAAGCCTGAGGAACGTCCCGTATGTCAAACAGCAAGTAAGGCAGCAGGGCGTCCCAGACTTTCCCATCATGACTAATCACTTTCCGTAACAGGTTCTTCAATGTCCTATTAAAGCGTTGGACAAGGCCATCGGTCTGTGGATGGTAGACCGATGTTCTAAAGGTCCGTATGTGGAGCATTGTACATAGGTCCTTCATCAGCTTAGACACAAAGGGGGTCCCTTAGTCCGTCAGGATCTCCTTAGGTATTCCTACTCTGGAAAAAATCTGGACTAGTTCTTTGGCTATCGTCTTGGACATGGTATTCCATAGGGGTACGGTCTCGGGGTATCGGGCGGCATAATCTAGTACTACGAGAATATATTGATAGCCCCGGGCTGACTTCTCCAATGGTCCTACTATGTCCATAGCTATACGCTCAAATGGGATCTCGATAATTGGCAAAGGTACCAGAGGGGCCCTTAAGTGTGGTCGGGGCCCATGTATCTGGCATTCTGCACAGGACGTACAATATCACCGGAACGCTGCATAAATGCCGGGCCAAAAAAACCTCTGTAGAATCCGATCAAGGGTCTTATCTACCCCTAGATGGCCCCCAAACAGATGGCTGTGGGCCAGATCCATTACAGCCCTCTGATGCTTTCGTGGGACCAAGAGTTGTTCTATGACTTGCTCTTGGGTCCGGACTACTCTGTATAGCAGATCGTTCTTAATCATATAATAGGGCCCCAGGCCCTTAACTCTCCCCTCCACGGGGACCCCATTTACCTCAACTACTTCTTTACGAATATTGTGGTATATGGGATCATTGGCTTGATCCTGACCAAAATTCCCAAGTGCGGTCCCCATTTGTCCAAACTCGGGGGGGTTCTACCTCTGTCTCCCCGTCGGGGGAACCAGGTCTGGCGATAGGGTTGTTGATCGCCGACCCAGTCAGTTGATCCTCTTCTTTCTCCTACAAGCGTAGACCTCTGGTACTGGGTCAGGATCCTTGTCCCACTCCTTTCATCCACCCCGAGTCTTCCTGGACTTCCCCGGCGGGGAGAACAAATCCTGGCTAAATTCATAGAAGGCTGGGGGAGAGTTAACCATCTGGGCCACACCCTGGGTCCCAGCATGATTATTTTCTTCTACCTCCTCCCCGGGGAGTAGGCTATCAAACCCCGGGAAGTCTCGTCCGATAAGGACAGGGTATTGGAGTTTCGGAACTACTCCCACCGTCAACTTAGTGCGGTTTCCAAGAACTTCTATTTTTATGGGGATGGTCAGATAATAGTTGACATCTCCATGCACACAGGATATTCCCGAGCGTTTGGCCCAGGATAGTTGGTCCTGCCCGATCAGCTTCCCCGAGACTAACGTGATTGCACTTCCCAAGTCTACTAACGTGGTGGTCTTTATACCATTCATCTTAACGGGCCTAGTGTATCTATGAGGGACCACCGCAACCCCGACAAGACTTATTAGATTACATGGTCCCCCTATATCTCCCAGTTCGCATTGCATAGGCTCTCCTAGATTCAGGCATTGGACAGCGATATGCCCCAATTCACCACAGGCATAACATTAGTACCCCGCTCGGGGCAGCCCCCTATTTTTTGGGCTGCTGGGCTTTATCTCCCGAGTCTTTCTCCCCCAGTCCTCAAGTCTCTCTGGGACCGCCGGCTGCTCTTCCGCCTCCTTCCTCCCCTCCATTGCCCGGCCTGGCGCTAGGGCAAACCAGGGCCTTGGTGCAGAGACTGGTCTCCAATTCTGGCGCCTTCCTTCCCCGGTGGTCCGAGAAAGTTCTTGGGCCACTAAGTGTCTCTCTACTAGGGCAACTATTTCATCATAAGAGGAGGAATCATTTTGGCAGACCCACCCTCATATGTCCGGTGGCAACCCCTTCATGTACCTGTCCAACACCAGGATTTCCACTACCTTCTCTGGCCCATGGGTCTCGGGGCGGAGCCACTTCCGGGCGATGTGGATCAAGTCAAATAGCTGGGACCTCGGCGCTTTGTCGTCCCGGTACTTCCATTCGTGGAAGCGCTGGGCCCTTATGGCCGGCGTCACACCTGACCTCGACAGGATTTCCGCCTTCAGCTGGGGGTAATCCATAGCCGCTTCTGTGAGTCATGTCGAAATAGGCCTTCTGAGCCTCCCGACACAGAAATGGAGCCAGGATGCCTGCCCACTGGTCTTGAGGCCAGGCCTCCCGCAGTGCTGTCCTCTCAAATGCAAGGAGATAGGCCTCTATATCATCCTCCATTGTCATCTTCTGTAAATAGTTGCTTGCCTGTAGCGGCGGGTTCCCCTGCGGCCCGTGCATCAGCGTGGTCAGGGTTTTCAACTGGTTCACTACTTCATTCAGGGTGGCTCGATCTTGGGCCGCCTGGTTCATTAGCAATTGGTTTGTCTCCTGTTGGACACGTACTGACTCTTGCTGGGCCACCATCTGTACTCTGGTAGCCTCTTGTTGGGCCACAGTGGTCTGTATCAAAGCCTTCACTACGTCCTCCATTTTTTTTTCCTTGGTGTGATTTACCTTGCCCTGAGATGGCTTGCCACAGAGCCTCACTCACAATCCCACCGCTAACACCACCTGTGGCAAAGTACCTTCTTCTCCTCAACAGGTTCAGTCCTTTTTAGCCTTGGAGACTCAGGCTTGGGCAAAGCAAATCCTCATAGGTAGCACAGGGTCTGGCTACTCCTTCCCTCAGTCAGTCCCTTGTGCTTGTTTTCCTTCCCTTCTGAGGACAGAGTGCAGCCTTCCTTGCTGGAAGGGTTCAGAGCCTTGCTGCAACCTGCCTACTGGCAGCTTCCCTGCTTCTCTCACTCTATCTCCCCCTTTGTAGCTGTTTGTCCTGGGTTTGCCACACCTGTTACACTGACAAAACATATTTGAAGCCCAAATGGACAATTTTACCCCAAAATACCCCAGTGACTTGTTAGGTAAGTAACTATAAATAACCATTGCAATGTGTGGAGTATTGGGAATATTTGTATTAATATTCTGCATTCCATGTGTGTGTCCATGATGGGTTACTTGCTATGGACTTGGAGCAAAACAGTTTGCTAAAGAAACCAATCAGGAAAGAAACCAATGGCCAGATAAAGGCATTCCAGCAACACACACACACACACACACACACACACACAATAGCCAGGTTTTATTGCAATGAAGAGGTTACTTCTCAGACCCATCCCTGGTGACATAGCTGTTTTGCCAAGCCTGAGGACCCGGAGATCAAAAAGTTACTGATCTGTTGAAAGATCTACCCTACAGACAGGAGTCTGCTGTAGGCTGACAGAGCCAGGGGTCTGCAATAAACAGGCTGTAACTTGGTCCCCAAGCAAACAGTAGTTACCAAGGTTGTCATAGGACTGGAGGGGCATGCCAAGTGTACGTAAGACAGTATGTGTATAGGTCTTGGTTGTTTTTAAATCCATTTCTTGGTGTGCTATGCATCTCTTGGACCAGTAAACCCTATTTTGTGTTGAAGAAGCTGCTTCTGTTTCACCGCAAACTGTTATTGTCCACAGGCTCCTATAGGGAAATTGACTTGGTGGCAAGGGGGAGCGTGGTGAACATAATATGCCTAGATTTCAGCAAGGCTTTTGACAGTCCCCCATGACATTCTGATGAGTAAGCTGGAGAAATATGGGCTTGACAGAACTACCATTAGGTGGATACATAATTGGGTAAACAACTGCAAACAAAGAGTAATGATTAGTGGAATAATGCCACATTTGGAGGGAGGTCTCAAGTGGGGTTCCACAGGAATCTGTGCCAGGTCTGGTGTTTAACATCCCTATTAATGACCTGGATGTAGGTATAGAGAGCATACCGATCAAGTATGCAGATAACACAAAGCTGTAGGGGCTGCCAATACTTTGGAGGATAGAGCTAAAAATCAGAGGGATCTTGATAAATTAGAGAACTGGGCTATAAGCAACAACATGAAATTCAACAAAGATAAAACTAAGGTGTTGCACTTAGGGAAGAGAAACCAAATACAGAATAGAGAAAAACTGGCTTGGCTGCAGCACTGCTGAGAAGGATCTGGGAGTTGTGGTAGATCACACCTTCAACATGAGTCAACAATGCAATGCTGTTGCCAAAAAAGGCAATGCAACCCAAAATTCCATTTAACAGAGGCATAGCTTGCAAGTCACAGGACACGACAGTACCGCTCTACTCAGTGCTGGTTAGGCCTCAGCTGGAGTACTGTGCTTCTTGCACATCCAGTTTTGGTCACCAATGTATAGAAAGGATGTAGAGAAAGTGGAAAGGATCCAGAGGTGAACAACAAAGATGATCAAAGGGATGAAATGCATGCCATATGAGCAAAGGCTGAAGAAACTGGGTATGTTTAGTTTGGAAAAGCAGAAATTAATGGGGGATTAATGGCCTTCAGGTACTTGAAAGGTTGCCTAAAAAAGATGGCGATAAGTTCTCTTGCCACAGAGGGCAAACTACAGCATTGCAGACTTAGATTAAATCTCAGGAAAACTTCCTTACCGTAAGAACTGTAGGAAAATGGAACAGACTGCCTAGGGATGTTGTAGAAGCTCCTTCACTGGAGGTTTTCAAAAGGAGGTTGGATAGCAATCTTTCTTAGGTGGTTTAGAGAACAAATCCTGCATCTTGTCAAGGTGTTAGAGTAGATGATCCTTGCTGTCCCTTATAACTCTGTTGTTCTATGTGCTTGTTGAGCCTGCTATATATCATGGTTGTAAACCAGGGGATGTAACTCAGAGAAACAATTGGAGAGAGGTTGTGTTGCAGGATCCTATCCTAAAGAGGAGTGGAGGCATGGGCCTGTCACTTCAAAGGGGTGCACTCGGGAGACAGGAAAAGATTTCAGAAGGGGCAGCCTTCCCCAGAACCATAACACAATGTATTGAAAAATATATTAAATCTGCACAAACAAGGGACAATTTCCCCAAATGTCTACACTGTCCCTTTGAATCACCTTACATTTTAGTTATAAGGGCCTAAGGTTGGCAGGAACTCATTTATACTTTCTAGTCACTACAAAGCAAAATATAATCCTTGTTAATCAGCTGCAAGTCAGTCTTGACTAAAACAATTCATTTAGACCAGCTGGATAGAACAATATTTACTACATGTTAACATCGGCTTCCCCCTTCGATGTCTGGTCTGTGAGTAGTGTTCCTCTCACTTAACAAATAGAATTAAATAGAGGGAATTATGAATCCCTGCTAGCGTTGCAAATATTTGGCCTAATATGAAAAATATGTTGTCTTTGTCTTGTGGATAACTCTGCCAACCATATCTGCTTAAGGTCAATGGCTAATTAAATTTCACATGCAAGCAGAGAGAAAGTAATCCACACACCCAGAAAGTGCTTAGAGTACAGACAGTAATCTTGTTTAGCTCTTCATTTGCTGAGAGAACTACTACTGAATGGAACCCCACATCTCAAATTAGCTTCCTCTTAGTTTATGCTGACAGGAATCTACTTGAACAAGAACAAGCAATTTTAAGGAAGAAGAAAATACAATGTTATCTGTTTTATGATGCTGATATATTTGACATGATAAATTAGGCTAAATGCTCAGATCTAGGTCTAGGTTTTGTCTTATTGCCATTAACACTACAGCAGTTGAAGAGTATGAAAGAGACTCAAAGATATTGAATCTCATCTCAGAATATGAAGACACTTGGATGTAAGGGAGTATGGGAAAAATGTAAAAAATGTGTTTATTGTAGGTGGTGTTACTGTAGTAAGCAATACATTTGTTTGAACAATAGCACTCTCTGGGACACATTCCCACGCACTAATGCTGACATTAATAACTAATGTAGGGATCATACAGCATCTCTAAATCAAAGTGTTTCTGTTAATAAATGTCCTCCATCAGAAAAAAAGTCTTTAAGGAAGTGGGCAGGGAAGGGGAAGAGTGGATGTTAAGAAGGAAAATAAACTACTATGTTCTTAACAAGCCTTCCACTTAACTCCATTGTAAATAGCAATATGAAAGTCATAACAGTACAGCCTGTACCTGATGGCTCCCGGCTCTTGATGTTAAATGAAGGAGTGGAGATCAAGAAACTACTGAACATGTGAAAGTGGAGAGAAAAGCAGAGAAGTTCAAAAATGGTACAAAAAGCTTCAAAAGGCAAGAGCCCTTTTGTAATGCAATAGGCTTCAAATAAAGACTCGTATGGCCATGGTCCAGCAAAACCATTAAGCATCTGCTTAATGTAGTACTACTCAAGTGAATGGAACTATCCACATGGATACAGTTAAGCACATGCTTACCTATTTAAGGATTGGGGCCTCTCTGAGGGGAAGAGGAAGCAGGAGAAAATATTGGTCAGACATTCAGGAGCTAAACTAAGAAAGGTGAACTGGTTCAGAATAAATAAAAAATACCTGCTCTTTCACTCCTCCTTTTAGCGGCTTAGGAAAGTTCAGCTGAAGGCCCCCTGACCTGCCTGATTTCCAGAGGTGCTAGAGATTATCAACCACTTCCTATTCTACCACCTGTACCTGCTGGAACAGCTTTTACTCAAATACCTCATTCACAGTCAGGCAATTTACAGGGTGAGGAGACAGCAGAAAAGGTGTGGGCTTTTTGTTTGTTGGGGGGGGGAGGTAGACTATAAACATGCTTCTTCCTCCAGCAGACAGATGTCTTAAAAGGTGGAAAGGTTCTGGAAACAGTCCTCCTTGACTTAATCTAGCGCTATTGGGGCCCTAAGAGTTTTAAAGCTCTCAGTCTAAAGCACCCCAGTGTGGTTCCCTGGACTGTTCTATAATACACTTAGGTCCTGCTGTTTTAAAACTTCTAACGTACCATTGTTGCAAATACCAAGGTGGGCAGGAGCTGCCTGTCTTCTAGAATATGCCCTGGTGTGGAATATGGGTGGTGGTGGGGAAATGCTGCTTAATGACCAACCTTCTCACATGTCTGAGAAAGAGTGAGCCAGTTGGCTGAACCCTATAGATACTTTGAATAAAGAAAGTCCAGATTTCTAACTCTATTAGGCTCCTTTGAAAATCTCATCCTTTCACTTTAAGAAGCTCTCATTCTTGTTTTTTATGTAGAATCATGGTTGTGACTAACATGGATATCATGAGGGTTGATCACTTTTGAAAATAGGGCCACTTCTAGTCAGGTGCCCAAATATATAAGTGTAGGAGATGCCCAACTTTGGCATCCAATTTAAAAAAAAATTGTCCTGAAACCCCAGTTCTATTTCCAATAAATGATAATATCCACTAATAATACAGATCTCCATGCTTTCTCAATGGTAGACTCATGTTGCAATACAGAGAAAATGCTGCAATTAAGATATTTTGTACTCTTCATTTAACAAATTTGTGGGGGCTGGGCAATGCGTGGAAATATTTCCCTGACAAATAAGTGTGTGTTAATGGAAGAATTGTGCCGCTCCTCTAGGGGCACCATCTATTGGTGAGCACTCAGTGTGACATCTGCCTTAGGAGAGGAATTCAGCTGTCCTCCCAGGCAAAGATCAGCCACAGACTCATTCCTATTAATGATTCTAAAGTTTTCAATTTCATCTGCTAGGTTGTTCATCCACGTACCTAACAGCCCATTAAAAATGAATGATTGGAAACAAAAAACTTAAAAAAGGGAAAATAATTCATAGATCCATAAGTAATCTTCTGTGATGCCCTGGGCAAAAGCATAGAGTGAAAGCTGACACATGCTTCAAGCAGTATTAACAGACAATCTTCAAAGAAATGGCATATAAAGGAAACATTAAATTAAAGCATATCAAAGAAGTATAATTGAATGATGGGAAGCAATAATTAGGAGCTAAATAAAGGTATTATAAACATTTCTGTATGATTGTGGTTACTTCTGAACAAGGGGTAATTACCCATTCTCAAGTATGAATGCTAATTTCCTATATATTGTGCTTCTATCTAATATGTTAAATTGATTTTTTCTTTTTATATCATCTATTTAAAAAAAATCAATATAGCATACTACTAATCCAATTTCTTCTTGTAGGGAATTTTATGTCTTTTGTATGAAGCTGAGTAAAATAAATGTACCCTTACACCTCGGTTAAAACAACATGGGTTTTTGAGATCACTCTTGAGCAGAGAGATCTTAATGGTCACAAAAGGAAAATATTAATAGCCAGTCAACCACTGTATTAATTAATTGCATTTAATTTCCAGGATCTGTGTGTTCTCCACATCCATCTAGTTCTCCACAGTTCTACTGATGCATGTGAATTATTAGACCTTAAAGGCTACTTTAATAATTAGTAGAGTTAGCTGGATAAGTTATGTCTAACATTTTGATGCAAAACAAAATCATGGACATTTTATCCATTTCCCAACCACCTTCATAGGACCTCAATAAACTGTGATTGTCAGTACAGTATATACTTTAATTGTTCAATACTCAGCACTTTAGTATTAATTTTCAATAAAAGATGTCTATAGCGCTTAAGATCACCACATTAATAGATAGTTACACATCAACAGAAATAAAATCTGCTGTCTTAAATGTGGGTCCATAATGTTTTCATAATAGGTATCAAAGAATACAACAGGTGTATAGATAAACAGGAGACATTAGTTTATCCATAAATTAAAGTTTTATTTATACCCTTGAAGGATAATCATGTCTGATGCAGGAAGAAACCAGTCTTGTTAGAGCAGTTACTTAGAACTGATACGTCACCTGCCCCTCCTAAGGCCAAGGTCCTGCAAAGACTTATGTTGGTGCTTAATTGTACATATTTGTAACTCCAATTTTATTTCAACAGGCCTATTCACAGTGCATGAAATTAAGCAGGTGTGTAAGTCTAGGCAGGAGTGTGCCCTAAATCAGAAAAATCTATTCTCTGAGACGTGTGTGGGTGACTATTATAAACATAACCTGCGCAACCATCTGTGACGGGGTTTGATTCACCGCTATGGCACCTCCTGCTGGCCATCCTGGGAATTAGTTGGTGTCTCACCCGCCGTCACTCCTGTCTCCATGTCCAGGACCCACATCACTCCACAGATCATGTCATCCTCTTCTGGAGGCAGCCCTCCAGCTGTGTCCCATTCGGTTCTTTCCCCACTTCCAGGAGACTGACAGTTCTCAGTCCAACCACTTGCCTTAGTGGCAATCTGCAGTCCCAGTTCTAGCCACTTGTCTCAGTGGCAGACAGCAGTCCATCCACTGGCCACTTCCCTCAGAGGCCAGTGGGGACAAGGGCAGGGGGAGCCCAGGCCCACCCACTACTCCGGGCCCTGACTCAGGGACTCTATAGCCAGCAGCCATGTACTGCCCCTCCTCCAACTCCATCGTCTCCTTCCCTGGGCCACTTCCCCCACAGTCCTAGCACCTCCTCTGCCTTTGTGTCAGGGCCTCAGTTTGGCAGCCATCAGCCTGGAGCTTTCTCATACTCTGCTGACCCTGCCCAGCACTGCTCTGTCTATGGTGCTCCAACCCTCTAAGCAACCAATTCTCCTCCCTCAAACTCCATGGAGTGATTGCCTTGTTCTGCTCAGCAGCCCCTTCTTATATGGGCCAGCCTGACCCTGATTGGCTCCTCCAATAAACCTTCCCCTAATTGGTTGTCACTACAAGCCTTTTCCTTATAGGCTGCCTCCTGTGCAGCCTCCCCAGGTTTGCTTTAACCCCTTACATACTGGTGAGGGACAGACACCCCATCTCATTCCTCTTGGATTCTGGACACAGATATGTATCTAGACTTGGCTGATTCCCTCTTTCTGTGCTGTTTCTTCAGGATAGCTTTCATGCTGCTCCCTTGAGACAGAATCCATTTTGGGCAACACCTTCAAGATTTTATCTAAATATCCAGCTTGCTTTCACAAATCGAAGCTTTTTGCAGGCACACAATCTTAATGTGAAAAAATTGTGTGGGTACAGATCGAATTTGTAATTGTAGCATATAATTCAGTTTGAGTTAAATCCATTTCACCTATGTAAAATCAAGCTTTATGCAGGTGTTTGTAGGGAGATGCATCCCTCCAGTCCAAGACAATGTCTCAGAGCTGCAACATAGTCCCTCTGTAGTCACTGCATGAGCTTGTAGGCTCTCAGGAGATGAAAAAATGGAGGAGGGTAAAATATGGATGGGAAGTCAAATATGGAAATCACCAACTTTAGGTAATACAAATAAAATGTAGATCCTCAGCTCTCCCAGTGGAATCAGCATGGTCCACATAAAGATGCCAAGTCCTAGAGGTTGCTCTTCCTTCTACCTGTGGAGCCAGACCAGCCAGGAGGAGATTCAGGATGCTATATAAAGAGCTTCAGCCTTGACAGGTCCAGCAGAGCCTAGGGCATGTAAATCATGGCTTGCTAATTCTCTCTGTTCTCTCACCATCCCAGCCTTCCAGTCCCCCCATAGTATCAGTGTTCCTGCAGTTTTGAAATTAAAACTCTACATTTGTTGCTTTCCTGTTAGTGCTTGGTCGTTCCCTCAGCCCACCTCTCCTACTAATGCCACCACTCCTCAGCTCTTTACCTTCCTTGACCCTAGCAACCATGTTTCTCACTATTCTTCTTTCTCTCACCACTCTCTTTCCCCTTCCCACCACTTCCCTTCCTATTTGTCCTCTTTCTCTCCCACTTTCCCTTCTCCCTCTCTTGCTCCCTTCAGTCTTTTTCCTTTCCCATCATTCTTCTCATCCATGTGAAGGCCCATTCCCATGAAAAAATGTATAAAGACACACCTAAGAAACCACATAATCTTACTGTTTATTCTCCCGTCCCTTCCTTGACACTGTTTTTGTTGTTGTTGTTGTTGTTAGTTCGGTCTTTAGCTACATCCTGTCTACTTAGGTCTTGTCTATTTCCAAAGTTGGTTTGACTTTAAATTGGTTTAAAAGCTATTTTAGTTAAACCGATGCACAGAACAAAGTGTGGACAATCTTAATTTGATTTTAAACCTGGCTTTTATCAATGTAATCTAAATTGATTCCTCACTAAATGTATACTAACATTACAATAGGTAGTCTTAAATCAAATTACAAGTGTCCATGCTGGGTCTACAACTATTTAACTAAACTGGTTTAAAATAACACCTTTTGTTAAACCAGTGTAATCTTAAATACATAGGCAAGACCTAGACAGTGGTTGTTCAGGCAGGGACCTGTTTTACTCCAAGCTCTGTGAGGCGTCTAGCACAAAGTATCATATTTGATAAATGATAAGGCTGAGAGATGGGAAGAACAGCGTCAAAGGTGATGGCGGGGAGAGGGATTAGGAAGAAAGTTGCAAAATTCTATGATTGCTGCTTTTTAAAAACTTCATGTTACAGGGCACCTATGAAGAGATATTGGAGAGACAAGAGGAGATATTGGAGGGACAAGAATAGAGGTAACGCTGATATCAGGAGAGATCAGGAGTGGACAGTTAGATGTAGGAGTCATCAGTACAGAGGAATAAGAGACATTGGTAGCAGATGTTACCCCATGTTGGCATAAAGGTAAAATATTCACCTTTTGAAGCTTGATTTTTGTTTAGGGTTTTGTGTATTTTTGTGTTTGGTTTATTAAATGAGAAATGCTACTTTTGGTTCATATTGTGCTTTTTTCAGCAAAATTTAAGACAAAAAAATCTGGTATTTCAGGTTTGCCTGCGTTAAAAATACCAGTCAAATAACTGCTCTATTTCCAGGAGACACTTCACATTATAATTAACCAGAAGTGATTTTTATTAAAAATGAATCATTATGACTACAGTAAGCTGGCCTTCTACTGTTAGTGAAACAGATGGTTCAGTTTGTAATGTTATAAATATAAATGAGTGTTAATGCCATTGGGAATCAAAGTGCATAAAATCAGGTACATTTAATGAGTAATTTTTCTGGAATATGTTTCAAAAAGTCTATTTTGGGGTCAGAAAATAATATTTTGATAATTGTGATAATCCTTTTTAGAAAAAACATCAGGGCTTTATGATGCATCCTTTTTAGTTCAAAGTGCTGTCTTTGCAAAACATTTGCTTTTAAACGTTTGTGTACAATATGTGCATATATATGCTTTAGCAGGTGGAAGAAAAGAAGAAAGTGACAGTGAGAGAGGGAGGGAGAGAGAAATTATGCTAGACAATTGTGTGTTATCTAAAAACACCAGTGGCTTTTTAAAATGGTATGTAGAACATGAACCACTGGGTACATATTGTCCACTTACTATTTGCACCAAAGCATTAACCAAACCAGCAAGCCAGATCAGTTGTAATCTTGCAATTGAAAAAGGTAATTTCCAACATTGGGGCCAAAAGATTTTTATTATAGGAAGCGTTCCAAAGTCAAAATTTCTCTGAGTTTCTAAGGGTTGCCTAATAGCAAATAACTTATGTTAACTGGCTCAAGAGACCGTCAATCATCATTTTCAGGGGAAAAAAGATTTATCAAGGATTTGTCTTCACTGCACAGTTAACTCAGATGACCGGGTGTAAGTAGCCATGCTGCAAAGCTATACCTAAGTTATTATGTCCTCACCAATGCCACACTCACTTGTATGTCTTGCTAGGACATCTGGGGGCATATCCCATGGTTATATGATCTGCTTTATGATTGTCTTCCAGTGAGTTGTGGGACAACTTCTCTTTTCTTCTGAGTGCACAAGGAGAATTGTGGAAAGGCACTGCAGGACTATCAGCACCTGAGTGGTTTAGTCTGCATCCTCACTGCAAAGTGGTTAGATTACCAGTTCGAATAAAAGCCGTGTATGTGCTTTAGTCTATACTCCAGGATGGCCACCTAGTCTGGGTATAAAGCACTGTGACCCTAACAACAGCCCAGTGAAAGAGGCTCACTGGTATCTGGTAGTGAGTTTCAGCTGAACTGACCAGTTCAGTGTGCCCCAATTCATTAATGTCATAAACTGTATCTGATATATGTCATGTAAGTTATCATTGGGAAACAAAGAACACACAGATCATTATTGTGAGATGTATATATAGTAAAAACTGAAGGGACTGTACATATATGAAGGAAAAGTGGAACTAAAATGTATTTACTAGGAAAGTCTGGGGAGTGGGTAAACAGTAGTCTCCTAGACAAAGGACAGACCACAACATCCAGCCAGGTGTCATCAGATTCAAGTAGCAATGACAAGTTGAGCGGCCATTCATTTGCATTAGAGAGGAAAAGGATAGATCCATTTTTCATCTTAGCAAACAACAGTGGTGAATAAACCACCATGGAACTTCATTCACCAAGAAACTCGGTGACTCCTTCTTCAGAACTTACTTTTGGAGGTTAACCTTCAGAAGAATCCATTTCAAAGTTTTACTGGACTATAAAAGAGAGGGGCAAAGAACCCCATTTTATTTTTCATCTAAGAAGACAAAAGAACCATGCACTTTGGGCTTTATGGGAGATCTTAACCAAGGCAGGAGAGGGTGTCAATCATCTTGCTGGAAAGGTATGAAAATAATCTTACCTTGAACAAAGACTGTTGTTTTAAGTCCTAGTCACTGGAAAATATTTTTCACTCATTTGCTTGTAACCAGTTCTAGCTCTATCCATTGTACTTGAAGTCACTTAAAATCCTACTTCCCTTTATTAATGAATTGTTTTATTTTAATCAAAACCAGTCCAGTGCTGTTTTTGAATTGAAGTGATTGTTAACTCTAGTGTTGGTGTAATAAGCTGGCTGCTGGGGTCAGAGCTGCTGGTCAATGGCTGCATATTACATGAACATTCAGTGCATACTTGTATGCTGGCTGGGAGCAGAGAAGGAAGCAACAGATCATTTAAAGGTACTCAGGGTTCCAGGGCAGGAGATGAGACAACCCGTCAGTGGTCTGGATTGTACTCCAGGATGTGACAAGCACCATTAAATTTAACAGGAGCTGGGTTATGGACAATATCCAAATAAGAGCCCGAGTTAACTTTGCAGGGAAGATAGACCCTATATTTTGAACCTTGCAGAATGTATGTGGTAGCATCCCACTGGCAATACATACACACATAGTAGTTAATATCAGAGATAAAACCATTAATGAAGGCCACATTCACCGTACAATGACTAATTCACAAGTAAAACTAATTTAAGAACTTTCAACACTAAAGTCAAAGGTGTAAAGTCAAGTTAATAGTTTAAAAATAATTATGCTCCTAGGGTGAATGTAGGATTTATAATTGGTGTGTCTGTCCTTTTTAATTAGATAATTAGTATAGTAAAAAATTTTGAAATTGTTTGACTATTCTGTAAAGTCTACCAGTAATGATGAATTACTCTAAAAATTTGTCAGTGCTAGCTAGCCCTGCTGCGTTGTTTGAACAATGTATGTCTTCATCAGTTGTGCATGGGGAAACCTCTTTTTCATAAAAAGAAGAACAGGAGTACTTGTGGCACCTTAGAGACTAACAAATTTATTAGAGCATAAGCTTTCGTGGACTACAGCCCACTTCTTCGGACGCATATAGAATGGAACATATATTGAGGAGATATATATACACACATACAGAGAGCATAAACAGGTGGGAGTTGTCTTACCAACTCTGAGAGGCCAATTAATTAAGAGAAGAAAAAAAAAAAAAACTTTTGAAGTGATAATCAAGATAGCCCAGTACAGACAGTTTGATAAGAAGTGTGAGCATACTTACAAGGGGAGATAGATTCAATGTTTGTAATGGCTCAGCCATTCCCAGTCCTTATTCAAACCGGAGTTGATTGTGTCTAGTTTGCATATCAATTCCAGCTCAGCAGTCTCTCGTTGGAGTCTGTTTTTGAAGTTTTTCTGTTGTAATATAGCCACCCGCAGGTCTGTCACTGAATGACCAGACAGGTTAAAGTGTTCTCCCACTGGTTTTTGAGTATTTTGATTCCTGATGTCAGATTTGTGTCCATTAATTCTTTTGCGTAGAGACTGTCCGGTTTGGCCAATGTACATGGCAGAGGGGCATTGCTGGCACATGATGGCATATATCACATTGGTAGATGTGCAGGTGAACGAGCCCCTGATGGTATGGCTGATGTGATTAGGTCCTATGATGATGTCACTTGAATAGATATGTGGACAGAGTTGGCATCGGGGTTTGTTACAAGGATAGGTTCCTGGGTTAGTGGTTTTGTTCAGTGATGTGTGGTTGCTGGTGAGTATTTGCTTTAGGTTGGGGGGTTGTCTGTAAGCGAGGACAGGTCTGTCTCCCAAGATCTGTGAGAGTAAAGGAGCATCTTTCAGGATAAGTTGTAGATCTCTGATGATGCGCTGGAGAGGTTTTAGTTGGGGGCTGAAGGTGACAGCTAGTGGTGTTCTGTTATTTTCTTTGTTGGGCCTGTCTTGTAGGAGGTGACTTCTGGGTACTCGTCTGGCTCTGTCAATCTGTTTTTTCACTTCAGCAGGTGGGTATTGTAGTTTTAAGAATGTCCAGTCCTAGCCTCACTCCTGCCTCAGAACTTGCCCTGCTCCTGCCTTCCCTGACTCCCTGTAAACTGGCTCTGACCCTTGGCTTTGCCTCTGCCTCGACCATTGGTTCTGGCAGTAAGACTCTGACCTCCTCCTCCGATGCTAGGCCTGACTTGTGCTCTGAACACTTGGCCAAACTGCCTTCAACCTGGTGTCCTGACAAATGCACTTCTGTGAATCTGAGAGGCTGAGTTTCTTTTGAGTAGTACATAGTTCACAGCCCAGAGGCAGGGGATAATGGTGGCTTAATCCACTTTTGCACCCTCCTGATTCTCAGCTGCTCCAGGGGCCAGAGTGAACACCAGTGTAATTTAGAAAGGCCTAGAGTTCTATTTAAATTACAGAAGCCTGGCTCTGACAGCCAACTCTGCCCAGAATTTCTACTGTGCTAAGTACTGCAGCTCAACCTCCAGTCCCACCCCTGCACACTCCCTACACCAGGGTTTGTGTGGGAACCCCTGGTAGACAATCTGTGGCACTCTTCCTCAATTCTTGCAATAGGAGAACTCTTCCCCAGCCGTAGTCTGGCTTTTATTGCCCCTTTATGCTACACCAGCCTCTTTACCTGAGGCTGGAGTGGGATTGAGAGTCTCATAGCTTGTCTTTGGACAAAGAACTTTAAGTTATGGCATATAAACATGTGCCCTGTGATCTTGCAGTGAATCACTTTGGCAAAAGAGGGTTTCTTGAAGGTGACAGGACTTTTTGTTGCTGAGCAGACTGTTGGTTATGGATGGCCAAATCAAGGAAATGCTGCTAAAGTTGGTTTAGTCGTAGGCATTCTAGGCAGTGGCACACAAAAGGGGAGATCTCTGAAGTGATTCTGCCTCCAAAAGGAGGATCCTTTCCAGAGTTCCCTAGCACCTGCTGCTATACCTCTGTGGGTACAGCAGTATGCTGCACCCTGAACTCCTGTCTCATGGTGCTGTCTGGGGTGGGGGGGAGGGAAGGGAGCATGGTCCCAACTTTTCCCCACCCCTTTGGAGTTATCTTGTTTCCTGACAGCACTAGGGGGAAGTAGCCCTTAAATCCCAAGTAGCATAAGTGTTGCAACTGTGCCTAGCTGCCATGCAGTAGTGAAAGATGGGGTGAGAGTGGATGCTTCTTACACCACCATCTCCCTGTGTGCCTTTATGGAGGAGCTGGGCACAGTTAGGCACAGAGTAATTTAACAGTGTTCTGACGTGTCTCTAAAGATGACTGGCACTGCTGAGATCCATGCAAAGCACTTTGCCAGCAATGAAGCACCATTAAAGCAATTTAACTGTGTTTCTTCAATTGTATTCTACCTTTTCCTACATCACCTCTATTTATTTTCCCACTTTTAATGCTAAAACCCAGGAAA